>NC_089837.1:417425462-418692962 GCF_035609145.1 Eleutherodactylus coqui | reverse complement strand
ACGTTCGCTCAACTCTACATATGAAGTTTCATTACATTTCGACAACTCCCTCTAGGTGCTTGATTTTCTTGACAATTAGTGTATATTGAACTACTCATCACGTTTTTAATGGCATATAATAAAAGTTAGTTTTAGATTTTTTAGTTTGCTTTTTCAGTAATGCTAGTATCACATAAGTATATTACAGGTGCATTTTTGCACTAGTCATACAAACCAGTGTCCTAGCCTGACTGTGGGTGTAGTGGCTCAAACTTAGAGCATCATAAGTGCTTTGAGTTCAGGTAAATACATCCATCGTAAATTCAGTACAATTGTCGGTATAACATTTGCATAAATGCAATAATACCGCTTTCATGTGAAACTGGCCCACTACAGTTTGTTATGTAGGGAAATTTTGCTATTTGTGGTTAGAAACAAAGGAAATGCAGGTGCAAACAAATAAAACATATCCATAGATTGCAGTCCCAGAGATCTGGAGATCTTAATTACAATTTGGTATTGTATTAATCAAATCTATACATATAATTTTTAAATTATTGTTTCCTTCACAGACTTTCCAGATGAAGAAAATCACATTTTAATATTTGCTTAAATATGTTCAGCTGTGAAATTAATTAATATCCAAAAGCAGAAATAGAAGAAAATGCACAAATGTCACAGGGAGCATCACATTCACTTGCTAGTCTTGATTGGTTGTCTTTACCAATCATTTTTATTTCTATTCTTTGAGCTGGAGATAACCTAGGGACAGATTTAGCAGTATAATTTACGTCGCTAGGGGAAAATTTGACATCAATTTACTAATATTACATAGAACTATACGACAGCAAACCTTAAAGGAGTATAGGACAACTAGTAAGAGTTTTAGCATTTTTATTCCCTGTGGTCTAGTATGTATACCAAAGAGCAGATATGAAGGGAAAGCTTCAGCTTTGAATCCATAAACTTGACTCCACTGGAAAGTGCAAAAATGAACTGTGTATTTTGGAATCATAGCCACAAAAAACATCTATTTTCTAACAACATTTAAAGGAATTTTACAATATCTATCTATATATCTATAGTTATTTTTATTATGGATTATAAATTATATAATTTATAACCTATTTTATAGCATAACCCTGTAATCTTTTGAGAAATTTTTTATATTTTTTGCATGCTTGCATTTAAAGACCAATTGAACTTTACTACATCAGCCAATCACTTGCCATATAATATTAAGGCTAACTTCCTTCTAAGGCCTCGGTCACACGGGCGATTTTGCGCGCGATTTGCGCATGCGCATGCAATCTGCGATTTTATAGAACTATTGCTTTGCAATGGTATCGGACACATGGGCGCTTTTTATGCGCTTGTCCGATAAATTATAGGACACAAGAAATCACAGATCGCGCCTATCTGCGATCTGCGATTCCTTGTGTTCTCTATATGCGCTCAATGGGGCCGGCGGCAGCAGCGCCGACCCCATTGAGAACATATACTACACAAATCATTCTCCTCTGCCACAGCTGTAACAGCTGTGGCAGAGAAGAATGGTGTTTGCAAATTGAATGCAATGGGCTGCCAGCGAGCGCGGGATGAATTTTCGGGATGGGCTTAAAAATATAAGCCCTTCCCTGAAAATCATCCAAAAATGTGTAAAAATGAAAAAATATATATATACTCACCTTGTCCGTGCAGCCGGAGTTCAGATGCGGCCGCACGGCAGTTCTCCTGAACTGCTCTGAGTAGTATTCAGCAGCCGGGAATTTAAAATCCCCGCCTGCTGAATGGGCTGCCTCTGATTGGTCACAGACCTCACCAATCAGAGGCAGCTCTCACTCACCCATTCATGAATTCATGAATGGGTGAGTGAGTGCTGCCTCTGATTGGCTCAGCACAGGGACCAATCAGGGGCAGCTCTCAGCTGTCATTCAATAGCTGAGAGCTGCCCCTAATTGGTCCCTGCGCTGAGCCAATCAGAGGCAGCACTCACTCACCCATTCCATTCATGAATTCATGAATGGGTGAGTGAGAGCTGCCTCTGATTGGTGAAGGCTGTGACTAATCAGAGGCAGCCCATTCAGCAGGCGGGGATTTTAAATCCCCGGCTGCTGAATACTACTCAGAGCAGTTCAGGAGAACTGCCGGCCGGCCGCGGCTGAACTCCGTCTGCAGAGACAAGGTGAGTATATACACTACCGTTCAAAAGTTTGGGGTCACATTGAAATGTCCTTATTTTTGAAGGAAAAGCACTGTACTTTTCAATGAAGATAACTTTAAACTAGTCCTAACTTTAAACAAATGCACTCTATACATTGCTAATGTGGTAAATGACTATTCTAGCTGCAAATGTCTGGTTTTTGGTGCAATATCTACAAAGGTGTATAGAGGCCCATTTCCAGCAACTATCACTCCAGTGTTCTAATGGTACAATGTGTTTGCTCATTGGCTCAGAAGGCTAATTGATGATTAGAAAACCCTTGTGCAATCATGTTCACACATCTGAAAACAGTCTAGCTCGTTACAGAAGCTACAAAACTGACCTTCCTGTGAGCAGATTGAGTTTCTGGAGCATCACATTTGTGGGGTCAATTAAACGCTCAAAATGGCCAGAAAAAGAGAACTTTCATCTGAAACTCGACAGTCTATTCTTGTTCTTAGAAATGAAGGCTATTCCATGCGAGAAATTGCTAAGAAATTGAAGATTTCCTACAACGGTGTGTACTACTCCCTTCAGAGGACAGCACAAACAGGCTCTAACCAGAGTAGAAAAAGAAGTGGGAGGCCGCGTTGCACAACTAAGCAAGAAGATAAGCACATTAGAGTCTCTAGTTTGAGAAACAGACGCCTCACAGGTACCCAACTGGCATCTTCATTAAATAGTACCCGCAAAACACCAGTGTCAACATCTACAGTGAAGAGGCGGCTGCGGGATTTTGGGCTTCAGGGCAGAGTGGCAAAGAAAAAGCCATATCTGAGACTGGCCAATAAAAGAAAAAGATTAAGATGGGCAAAAGAACACAGACATTGGACAGAGGAAGACTGGAAAAAAGTGCTGTGGACGGATGAATCTAAGTTTGAGGTGTTTGGATCACAAAGAAGAACGTTTGTGAGACGCAGAACAAATGAAAAGATGCTGGAAGAATGCCTGACGCTATCTGTTAAGCATGGTGGAGGTAATGTGATGGTCTGGGGTTGCTTTGGTGCTGGTAAGGTGGGAGATTTGTACAGGGTAAAAGGGATTCTGAATAAGGAAGGCTATCACTCCATTTTGCAACGCCATGCCATACCCAGTGGACAGCGCTTGATTGGAACCAATTTCATCCTACAACAGGACAATGACCCTAAACACACCTCCAAATTGTGCAAGAACTATTTACAGCAGAAGCAGGCAGCTGGTATTCTATCGGTAATGGAGTGGCCAGCGCAGTCACCAGATCTGAACCCCATTGAGCTGTTGTGGGAGCAGCTTGACCGTATGGTACGCCAGAAGTGCCCATCCAACCAATCCAACTTGTGGGAGATGCTTCTTGAAGCGTGGGGTGCAATTTCACAAGCTTACCTCAACAAATTAACAGCTAGAATGTCAAAGGTGTGCAATGCTGTAATTGCTGCAAAAGGAGGATTCTTTGACGAAAGCAAAGTTTGATGTAAAAACAATGTTATTTCAAATACAAATCATTATTTCTAACCTTGTCAATGTCTTGACTCTATTTTCTATTCATTTCACAACGCATGGTGGTGAATAAGTGTGACTTTTCATGGAAAACACAAAATTGTTTGGGTGACCCCAAACTTTTGAACGGTAGTGTATATATTTTTTATTTTTACACATTTCTGGATGATTTTCAGGGAAGGGCTTATATTTTTAAGCCCTTCCCAAAAATTCATCCTGCGCTCGCCGGCAGCCTATTGCTTTCAATGAAGCCGGCTGTATTGCCGGCTCCATGGAATTCAATGGGCTGGACAGCGCTCCTGCGATCAGACCCGTTTCAAAGGAAACGCGGCTAGGAGCAGATTTTTCCGACGATTTTTCGGCCCGGTCACGCGATTTGCGGATGCGCATCCGTCATGCGATCTACAAATCGTGGCAAAAAACGCCCGTCTGACCGAGGCCTAATAGTTTACTAACATTTTTAGTTCACTTTTAAACATTTATTGGCTTCTCAGTAGATAACATCAATAAAAATAAGTTGCTCAGAACCAGGGTACTTTCCATACTAATTTCTAATTATGAAAGGGCAGGTGAACCTGAAGTGGTAATTCAGTATATGTATAATTTCTAGAAATAGTGTTTCTAAAAATTTATATTTTCCCAGAAATGCTGTTTGTTGTTTTGAGGAACAAATGATTGATCGGTACATGTAATAGGAAAAACAGTATTATCGTTATATTTCACTCGTGTACGGTGCTATTTTGAATTAAACAGCTATTTCTATGCATCCAGTTGCAATAATTCACACAGGAATGCTTGAACGAGGATATTCAACCTAAAATAATGGTTGTATTTAGTTTGTTTTATATTACAAACAACACTGGGTCATTAAGCATAGTGCGGCATGTATGTAAGAAATAATCCTCTAAGATAAAAGAATACATATATTTGAAGAGCAATTATAATAAAATGATAATTATAATAGCGTTACTTGCAAAATTGTTATTGCCGGTCTTGTCTTGTAGATAATAGTTTGCTCACAATGGTGGTTATAATTGCGACATGAGGTTTTATTGTATGAGAAGGTACACTTATGTACTTACAGTGCAAAGAATAATTGTTATCTTCAGGTAAGGGGAGGCTGGTAAGGAAGTGCATTCCTCGTCATTGTAAAAGGAAAATTACTTACACCCATTGAAGAGAATACATTCCCCATTGTATCGCTCTTTTAACTGCTATTTATTACAGGTTATCTACTACTACAGGCTTATTTTCTTTATGTTTAAAAACCATTTATGGTTGAGGCAGTCATTAGGATTTTAGATTCAGTATAAAAAAGCACCCTGGAGGGATTTGTAAGCAGCACCCCAATTCTGACTTTTTATACTATTAGATCTCATAGCAGCAGTGCCATCACCCACCCAGGCAAGAGGTCTGGCATCAATTAACTTGGAACCTCGAATTGCATTTAACAACAAGCACCAATTATAACACATGTAAACAAATAATAAATACAAAATAATGAGAAATAACTGATATGGATCAAAAGGCAGTAGTGTTTATTAAAGGGTTATTCAAATTTACAACCAATTAATATTAATCAAAATGATAAATGTAATAAACATAAATCACTGAATATTTTTAACAGACCACTTGTCCCCCCCGCCAGAGCTGGGTGACAACCCCATTAGGGTCAGATGGCTCAAGTCAATTGGCCCCTTCAAACACCACATAATTTTTAACTATATATTGTAGAGTCCAATTAAACAAATCTAAATTCACATCAGACAAGTGTATAAAATTATTCCCATAAAAACCAGTCACACCACTTTCTAAGTCTCAATGACGAAAAGAAAATCGACCTACACTACACATGAACTTTTCCAGTTGTCCATTGAACTTTTTCTTGATTTTTTTCCCAAAAAAAACAGTACACCAGAGAAAACCACAGCAACTTTGTAATAAATTCTGAAAAGGCAAACACAACAAGTCTTCTTTAACTTTATCAATTAGCTTGAGTTCTTATCTTCCCTATATAATTGTCAGCTAGATTTTTAATTAAAACATCAGGGCTTGGAGAGCAAAATCACTTAGAAAATAATAAAAACTTCAACTCTTTCCATTTTAAACCTCTTACACAAATCCAATGAACTCTAAAATGACCCACCTTCAAGTTTAGGTTATCTGTATAAACTGTAGCTGCAGCCCTCTTCTTGGCCCAATGTATGGGGGCATGCTCTCAAGTCCATATAGCAGCATTATTTAAAATAATTTTTTAACTAATAATAAGATTTGGTCTTATGTGCAATCTAAATCTATTGGACTGCCACCTATGTAACTGTATTATCACTCAGGCCTAGTCTAGCAGCGATCATTGTAGCTCCAATTCTGAATGACTGGGGCATAACCCACACAAACTGTAAACCCAATTTAACAAAACATTTCAAAACTTGGTTAAACTGGGATTTTGTCAATGATCTACTATCCTCACATCTTAAAAAGAAAGCCTCCAAATCAGGCCTGATGTTTAAAAATAACGGTATATCTGCTACCAAACTCTTTATTTTAATACAACTCTCTATACCAACCTGATCGGTCTTGGATCTCCTAATAAAAACCCATAACACATCAACAACTAATACATCAGAAGCTAATAAGCCATATTGAACCTTAAAGCTTGGGGCCAACAACTCACTAGTTCTAAGTGCAACAAAGAATGCAATAATAAATGCTGTCCTAAATAAACTAAGCTCATAAGGAGAAAAACAAATACCATCAAGAAAGCCAACTAGCTTTTCCAGCATACCTAAAGATACTAGTCACCTATTGTCTGGGATACTTAACCTTCTACTAGGACGTTTGTGAGTTTGCTTAATTAAAAAGGAATTCAAAAGAGGTGCTGCACAATGAAACTTTAAAAAGGAAACCCCAACTATCATTGTATTAATTGCCAATGCTGACAAATGTTCCTCCATCAAAAAACAAAAGAAAGTCAAAACGTTCTCCACATGATACATCAAGGGGACAATATTTAAAGAGTATGAAAATACACACTATCTTGGCAAATACTCTGAAAAGACTTGCTAAGTTCTAAGAGCTATTAAGGCTTTCATGTTGTCTACGATTAATCCCATATTTAGGCCCATAAATGTAGGACATGGCACACCTTTGCAATCCGCTTCCGGAGCCAACTCATTGAGTCTGGTCCAATTGTAAATAAGAGAGCGTATCATTAGGCTTGCCAGGAGATGTTTAGCATTTCTATAAACTCTTCTTGACAAAAACTTCTACCATTAAAGACTAAAAAACACTTTTTTTCACAAGGATAAGTCCTCCTTCAGTGATCTTGATAAAGCAATGTGAAATTATGGGGACTTGAAACCTATGGTAGCCAAATGCTGATGCCTACAAAAAATATGACCAACTTGTATCACCCTTGATGTAAAAGTTAAAGGGGTGGTCTCGCGAAACCAAGTGGGGTTATACACTTCCGTATGGCCATATTAATGCACTTTGTAATATACATCGTGCATTAAATATGAGCCATACAGAAGTTATTCCACTTACCTGCTCCGTTGCTGGCGTCCTCGTCTCCATGGTTCCGTCTAAATTCGCCGGCAGCTTGCTTTTTAAGACGCGCTTGCGCAGTCCAGTCTTCTCCATTCAGCACGAGCCGCTTCAGTGTGCTCCCCGCTACAGCTCTTCTGCGCATGCGCAGACGAGCTGTCACTGCTCGGGAGCGCGCTGGAGCGGCCATTCTGTACCTTCCTCTGTTAGAGGAAGGTGCAGAAACTGGAGCTGCCCAGCGGAGAAGCCCAGCCCAGCCCAGCAGCCCCGAGAAGCGTCCCAGGTAAGTGATGGGTCGGGGTGGGGGCTGCCGCTGCGCCGGGCTGGCGCCGGGGGAACTAGCGCTGCGCCGGGGGGGGGGCTGTCGCTGCGCCGGGGGGGCTGCCGCTGTGATGGGGGAACTAGCGCTAGGCCGGGGGGGGGCTGTCGCTGCGCCGGGGGGGCTGCCGCTGTGATGGGGGGGGCTGTCGCTGCGCCGGGGGGGCTGCCGCTGTGATGGGGGAACTAGCGCTAGGCCGGGGGGGCTGTCGCTGGGGGGGGGGGGGGGGCTGCGCCGGTTACCTTCTGCCTGGCGGTGGGTGACTGGTCGGCGGCTGCGGGGCGTCCGGTCGGCGGCTGCTTGGCGTCCGGTTGCCATGGAGACACAGCTGGCAGCGTCTCGGGAGCGCGCACGTCGGGCTGCAGCGAGCGACGGGGAAAGAGCCGGCGGCCATCTTGGGGAAACTTTTATAAGTTGCTGAAACGCTGGAACGGTAAGTAGAAACCAGCTAGGAAAGTAATTTACAGGGGTAATTAGTAATGTATGTTTAATTAAGGGGACTGGGCAAAAAAAAAAAATCACTGCTTCCTCGAGACATCTCCTTTAACATGCCAAATAAGGATTGCAGTTCCTTCAACGTAGTATTTTTAGATTTTAATCATTTGTTCTAAGGCTGATTTCACACAGGCTTCTGTAAAAACGCTGCGTTTTAAATGTGGCGTTTAACAGTGCTTTTAAACAGAGTTTCAAATGCATTCAACAGCATTTTTTTAAAAACACTACACCATTGTAATCAATGATCAATTGCATTAAAAATCGCAGAAGCGCACCAAAATGGGGCAGACAGTGTTTGAAAATTATGGTGTTAGAAGTGTCGCGCTCGAATGCTCGTGTAAGAAGCCCCATTGAAATCAATGGAGGTGGTTTACAGTGTTTAGCGCCGTGCTAAACATTGTGAAAAAACAGCCTGTGAGAGTGGCCTAACAAAAATCTAGTTCTTCCGAAGTTATCATATGAAAGATTAAATTCGATATTCATTGTATCAAATGTTATAACCAAGAAGTCCAATGAAATGCATAAAAAACTGTCTGATCAACAGCTAAGGGTATGCTACAAATTCAGATATTAACAAAAACTTTTTAAGCAATTGCAAGCATATATCAGACCCGGCAGAACCCGCAAAGAGGAAATCATTGAGGTAGTGTAGAATTGCGCATTCTGGCTGTTTCTTCTCAATTATAAAATGAGAAAAAGATTCAAAATAAAACATGATAAGGAAAACCACCATGGATAGACAGTTTTCAAGATAAAACTTGTCCTCAAAGAAAAACCTAAATCATTGAATTCATCATTGTCTATGGTCAAAATTCTAAATGTAGACTTACTATCAGCTTTTACTAATAAAGCATGTGGGTTGAACGTATTTCACAAAGCTATTGCTTCATCAAATAAGGTAAAGATAACAGCAGCCTAGTTCGCATCACCCTCAATGTTAAGTGAACCACTCTTCATATGAAATATGATGTATTAATCTAAAAGAATTCTGTCCTATTTCAGGTACAAGATCAAAGGGAGATAACCTAAATTGCTCAAAGGGAGGAAACAAAAATGGGTTCCTAACCCTTCCTTCTTGAACTTCCTTAATGATTTTTAACCACACACTTTCTTTATTCACATCTACTGACTTCAAATTTGCTACAATAGTCTTCACTTTACCTTGGAAGGTGAGAGCATAAAAATCCTTTCTTAAATCCCTTGTAAATTGGCTCTGCTCTCTCTTTGCTTGGGTATTCCTGTAGCCAAAGAATTAACCTTAGCCATTTCACTGGCATCAGTACTTTTAGAAATGAACTCTAGTACTTGGCTGGGCTGATTAGTCTGGTTTGCTTTTTAAAACATCTGAGCAATTGATGTGTTTACCACAAAAACAACGCTCATGCTGATAACAGCAGTTGTTCAACCATTTACTCTGTTTTTCATTATACACAAAATACACTTCTATTCACAATATATTAGATCCTGAAATAGTTGGTTTAAACTGCTAATTTGTATGCTAGGAAGCATCTGGTTCAAACATAGCCACTAGAGATGAGCGAGTATACTCGCTAAGGCACATTACTCGAGCGAGTAGTGCCTTAGCCGAGTATCTCCCAGCTCGTCTCCAAAGATTCGGGGGCCGGTGCCGGTGACAGGTGAGTTGCAACGGGGAGCGGTGGGGAGTGGGGGGAGAGAGGGAGAGAGGGATCTCCCCTCCGTTCCTCCCCGCTCTCCCCCACCGCTTTCCGCTCCCGAATCTTTAGAGATGAGCGGGGAGATACTCGGCTAAGGCACTACTCACTCGAGTAATGTGCCTTAGCGAGTATACTCGCTCATCTCTAATAGCCACGCATTCTTTGAGCCCCAATGCAGCTTAGGATGAACCGCTATTTTTTGCCAAAATGATTTGTCATACATACACCATGCAACACCACTAACATTATGATAGGCTTTCAGGATGATTTCAACATGTTGAAATAGGCTACTGGGACTTTTCGCCCCCAAAACAACAGCATACAAGAATGCTGCTGTTTTGGGTGAAAATGCTTGCAAACAAATATAAATGGTTTTGCAGCAATCCTTCCACTATCGCAGTCTCTCTCATCTTTTTTTATCTGGTTTTACAACATGTTCCTTCTAAAAAAAAGTAACAATGTCAAAATGTGGATAAACTCATTCCTCCAATAAGCTCCTCTACAGCCATTGGTATTTCACATGCCAAAGCTTCTTTTAGAGGCACGTTTCTGCCACACCAACACCTCTCTCAGTTGCTGGCCTAATAGATACATAAGGTAAACTTCTCAAAGTTGCCTTCTGACTATTAATATTTGGCAGCATATTAAAACCAGGACTTTTACCTGCCTAAGACGTTACCTCAGCAGCAAACTCCTTACTTATAGCACCGCTCTCAGCATTAACATTTATTAAAGAAGAAAACTAAACTATACATCACATTGAACAATTCAATTAACTTTACATTACTAGGTTGACCCAATGTTTGGAAGAATGGTTGTAAATGTTTTAAGAACTGTGGAGCCGATGATTTGGCTTGAACTGCTCACCATCCATGACTTGGCCTTCTGTGTTTTGACCTTGCCTGGCAGGTCACTCAATGTATCAAACTCAAATTCTATGATTTTACAGCAATGGTGAGGATGTAACAAATCTAATAACACAAAAATCATCCACAAAAGGTCACGCAAAGGGGTCAAAGTGTGGTGCAAGAAAAGGCATGTAGGCATTTTTATATTAGATTTACAACATTGGAATTAGAAATCACATTGACATTCTGAAAAGGTGTCTCACACAACACAGCCTTCTGCTTGTTCTTAGCTGCATTTCCATTCCACTGCTCTTTAAACTTCTGGTTTCCTAACTTCTCACAGGCTTATTGCCTGCAGCCAGCTGATTCTTCCCCCATGGAAAATGGGGGAAAATGTGATTGTGTGATATATAAAGTTGAAAGTGCTTAAAGTGTCACCTTAAGTAGTCATTGCTTATATAGAATGGCAATCTAACATATTGATTGCAATATATTGTCAAAAGCAAAGGTTACATGGTGACTTTTGGCCATTTAACATTAAGATCACAATGTTGTATGACTACAAAAAACAAACGCCTGCACATCCGACATATAAATTAAGTATGAAGATGAACAAGAAGCTATGGCTGCCCCAAAATACAGTAACAAATGCATGCTTCAGCACGCATATAAACTTAATATTTGCCTAAAAACGCATAACTTTTGTTTATACTATCCAAGTAGAAATACAAGATTTTTAGCACACAATTTGATTAAACCTGCGGATAGTATAAACAACAGTTATGCATTTTTATGCAGCTGTTAAGAGTGTATGAGAGCTAAAGCATGTGTTTCTAACTCAGTGTCGTATGGCTAGTGGTAATGAATGTGGTCACCTTGAAATCCAACAAGGATAGGAAGTTTCAAATCACACAGTACTATCACAACTAGTTCATCAAGTAATGATGAGCAAATCAAGATAGTCAAATTCTTTTTTGGGTTGAACCTTATTATTTGTTAAAAGTTAAGTTCAGCGTGAACCCAAACCTCAAGCAGCTTGCCTCAACCAAACTCACTAAAATTATGTTTTCTTCTTCTCCTTCTTCTCTATACACGTATGCACTATATAAATAAGGGAGATTATTATTATGAAGAAGAAACACACAAACACAGGGAGAAGCTACAAACTCCATGCAGATGTTGCCCTTGGTCAGATTTGAACCTGCTGGTTAGTACCCTTTTTTAGTTGAAATCATGTTGAATGCACCATCTGACCACTGCAATCAATAGTGATAGTGGAGCACCCACATTGATTAGCATGTGTAGTAGGAGTTGATAACCATGTTGCCCTCCGACTCACGTCATTAGGCTGCACCGGAAGTGACGTCGTTATTGTGAGACTGGTTCCAATATAGATGTCTGACTAGGGTTAGGTGAATCGCCACACATAGTAACTCAGTCTGCTCTGCTGACATGTGGTGTTCATGTACTGCCATATGCAGTGTTTTGGGTTAATTGTCTTGTGTAGATATTACTTATCAGGCATCTTTGTATATTATATTGATCATCCATTTTCATAGTCTTTGTTTACATAGTAACATAGTTCGTTAGGCCGAATGAAGACAATGTCCATCTATTCCAGCCTGTCTATTCTCCTGTGTTGATCCAGAGGAAGGCAAAAAAAAAACCAAGAGCAGTTTTGTTTTGGAGCTTTCTTACTCTATTGAATTGGAGCATTTCTGGTTTTAAGTTCCCTAATAGGATCAAATGCATTGGGGCATTGCTTTGGGACCAGTTTTTAGGACCATAATAGGGTCACAGGGCTATTGTGGGGCTGTCATTATCAGGGTGATTGCCCCACTTTTCTTCGTTTAGGGCATGAAAGATATAAGGAAATACTAGAGTCAATTGTATTCCCTGCAGAAAGGATTCTATTGCATTGAGAAATTGTGGATGACAATAGTCGTTAAGTGTGATTGTTCTCAGTAAGAGAAGCCAAGTAATCTTGTAGATATGATACCTTGTTAAAGGGGTTGTCCCGCGCCGAAACGTTTTTTTGTTTTTTTTTCAATAGCCCCCCCGTTCGGCGCGAGACAAACCCGATGCAGGGATAAAAAAAAAAAAACGGGTAGTACTTACCCGAATCTCCGCGCTCCGGTGACTTCTTACTTACCTTGCGAAGATGGCCGCCGGGATCTTCACCCACGGTGGACCGCGGGTCTTCTGTGCGTACCATTGCCGATTCCAGCCTCCTGATTGGCTGGAATCGGCACACGTGACGGGGCGGAGCTACGAGGAGCAGCTCTCCAGCACGAGCGCCCCATTCAACACAGAGAAGACCGGACTGCGCAAGCGCGTCTAATCGGGAGATTAGATGCTGAAAATTAGACGGCACCATGGAGACAAGGACGCTAGCAACGGAACAGGTAAGTGAATAACTTCTGTATGGCTCATAATTAATGCACAATGTACATTACAAAGTGCATTAATATGGCCATACAGAAGTGTATACCCCCACTTGCTTTCGCGGGACAACCCCTTTAAGAAACATTATGGATTACTATACCACATGGGAAGACCATTCTGTTTGCCTCTCAACTATTATGTATCTATATGTAATCATTACAACAGTAGTCCGTGTCTTTCTTGCTAATTTTAGCACTGTGAACGTATGTAATAATTTTGGTGCTATGAATGTGTATAACCTATGTGATGGTCAATTATTATGTTATTTTTCACACTATATTTTAATTGTACTATTAAAAGTTAAGTTTCAATCTTGTTAACATTTTCACCGCACATTGAAATCCAGCAGATTTGGATTTTTGGTAACTGTCATGTTGTGGTCACATTAACTTGTGTATCATAATGCTACCGAATGTACTATCATTAGTAACGATCTAGCAGCATAACACTGCAATCTTAATGACTTGTGGCCAAAGTTGCTATGTAGCCCTAGCTTTAATCACACCATTTACAAGAGCAGTTAAATAATTATGTAGTAAATTAATATTACATTTGTTACATTTGTTCAGGAAGTTTGAATTCTCAGATGCTTCCTGAAAGCTAAACAGCAGAAAGAGGTTGTATTCCTAGTTAAGACACCTGCCATTCATCATCGCGCTATGATCTTGCCTTCTATTGTAAAAACAAGATTGACAAATTTCATCAAGAGATTCTATTACATTGTAACAACACTAAGCTCACAATCTTGACATTTTCTTTCTCACGTCGTTGCTCTGTTTGAGTTGCTCAGGGTTTAATTGAATCAGGCTGAACTGCCATAGCAAACACAGCAGAGTGGCGCTATTTCTAAAAAAAATAAAACAGACCTTTTTTCTAATCTTGTAAAATCTCTTTTATCTTTCCAAGGTCTTCTTCTTCTTTACCTAAAAATTTGTGAAACTGTCTAAAAGGAAAACTGTCCTTGTTGCCCGTAGCAACTAATTGCAATGCAGCTTTCATTTTGTATTATGCCCTAGGTAACTGAAAGTTGCACTGTTATTGGTTGCTATGAACAACAAGTACAATTTTTTTTAGAGAGTTTCATAAATCTGCCCTTTTGTTCTTAAATCAGGAGTTGAGCAAGATGGTATATAAAACATTATCTGGAGGTGTAAATCAATACACCCTAAATAAATCTGGGGTTTCTCAAATAATAATATTCAGCCAATGGTGATCAAATATGGCAACAAGGACTAATACTTATTAATTGTCAGGTTGTGCTGCTGGACTCTGTGTTGTATTTTTAGGATTTCAGGAGTACACCTTCACAGGTAGGGGGTAATTGAGCTGGCTGGGTGTGGTTCTTTTGGTCAGCCAATCCCCTGGGTTTGGGGGTAGATATATACCCCAGTCTATCTGCAAGAGGAAGCTATATTTCCTTAGTCTTGTTTGCCTGTGTTTGTGTCACGTCAGCTTGCAGCTTGCTGTGTGTAGTGCCTGGTCAGCTTGCAGCTTGCTGGGTGTTTTGTGTCCTGTGCTGCCTGTTTTGTGTCTTGCTAGAGTAGGGACAGCAAGACACGAGGAGCCTTGACTGCAGTCTTGCAGCTTAAGTTCATTTGCCAATGTACAACGAATCCCTCGTTTTTATATTCAGCTTTGCCATCTGCTTTAGTGTGAGAGGTTGAGTGGCAAGTGTGTTTGTCATCTGTCAGTTACTAGTTTGTGCATTGGGTTTATCTGTACTTGTCCTGGTTCCGTGTACCACCTATTCTGGGAGAGCCTGGGCTGAGGTTCCAGCATGGGGCCACTTTTATCGAGGAGATCGCTCCACTTCTAGGTAGGGCCTAGTCATCTTCCCTTAAGCAAAAGTTCAGTTTCCCAAACCCATATTTTTGGGTCACGTTCATGTGGGTCCGGTGCTTGTTTACCCACACGAATGTAACAATAATAAACTAAACACATACCTCCTAAATAAATCCTCTCTTCTTTTCTATTTTTAATCTATAAAGTAAATGTTATATTTTAATTTTAAAAAATGGTGCTTATGTTTGTTAGTATTCCACATTCACCACTGTCAATAAGAATCTTAATTAGCAAGAACTGGGTTTTTAAACAAACTCCTAAAACTTCTCCCACACGCAGCAATGTGACATTCACTGCCAGCATCCAACGTTACAGGAACTCTTATGCTGGCTTCAATATTGTAACACATACCTGGATACATATATTAAAAACATACAGTACATATAGTGTACTATGAACCATAAAATAATTAAAATATGCTGGCATCCCATACTCCAAAAAATACAGCTTGCACATAGAATATAGCCTGAAGACTACTGACTATACATCAACCAAAAGTCTGCTTGTAATATGGGACTGATATAATCATGTCATGTATAATATGCATTTTCATATAATACATTATGACACTTACATTTTAAAAGTTGCAATCAGTTCAAAAAATATTATCTGAACGTAAGGTGACACTTTCAGAAGTGAAATATTTGGCTAATGATATACTATTAGATTTGTGCATGGAAAACTCAGACAACCTGCTTGTGGAATTAAAAAGTCATTTGCAAGGCAAAGCAATTATCACAAACTTGGATCTCTAAAGCCTGTGGAGGGCACTATATCCTTGTGAAATATAATGTTCTAGGTTGACAAATTATAGCAAAGTCAGGCAAAATTAAAAATGATGCAACTTGTCAATTTGCTCCACTTGATAAATAGGCCCCAAAGGTCCTCTAACTCACATCATTAGCTCCTTTCTCTTGAAACATTTCTAAAGATTATACTCTACAGCAGAAAAAAAAACTACAATTCTATTTTTTCTAGTTCAGGAAGATTTGACCTTAAACTGACTGTGAAATTTAAAATAGTGTGTGTATTCCTTTGTACTTATTAGTAAGTAGAAGATATGTTTCTATCTTGGACATGCAATTAAAATAATATGACATGTTCCTTCAAATTGGATATTTTTGTCTTTGATAATTAAAGTGTGTTTATTTTATCCGCCTAATCATTGTTATGCTCTTAATTAAGACAAAGTACACAATAAAATAGCAAAAATTGCATTAGTACTTAACGTGTACCTGATTTTTTAGAATAAGCTACTTTGTGTGTACATGAGAAATGACACTATTTCTGGCCATTATATAATTTGTATCCTGTATTTCTCCCCATTTTACTCATCTGCATCCTGTATCTGTGATTCTCATTCCTCGCAGGACTGTTAAGAGGAGTTTGCTACAGTGATGTATTTTGGGGTACAGAGAAGCATATATATTGATTTCCGTCTGTAACAATCACACCGACATAACATCATCATGTAGGAGTTTACAGCATTACTGAGCAGTGTAGATGTGAGTGAACAGAGCAGATAACTCACTGTAAGCTCCTCTCTGCTTTCCATACAGTTCAACTAGCACAATGAGTAATCCTCCATATCCTGTTTCAATGTCTTAGGATCTCCTGTCAATCACTTGATAACAGACATTAGAGAGTAAGCTAAGATGAAGGGAGATATTCCTACTGGCCAGCACCTTAGATGGATTTTTCAGCATAAAAATGTAATTTTAGGTTAATAAAGTAAATAGCAGCTTTGTTAGTCTTCATACTGACTATGATATAAGCTCAAGCTGTTTGAAAAGTTACTGGCCCTTTAAGATAAATGTAACTAAAATAATAGCTACAAAATGGTTGGAACCTTGAAAGATATAATATCAACATTAATGCTGCATGCAAATACTGCTTTTACAAATGTCAAAGTGCTCAGAGAGGTGTTACAGTAAGTATAAAAACTAAATGTGTTTTGGTACAAAACAACTGCTTATAGAATTACTTAGCAGAAGGTATGCTATGCTTCATTTACTGTCAGATATTTTGAACTCAGTAATATTTGTAATTCAGTTATATATCTGTTATTCTGCAGGAAAATGTTTTTATTTCCAAATGAAGGGTTTCACTAAGAAGTGCAGTGATTGTTCTATAAATATAAATGTTTACTCTTATATGAAATTTATTTTTTTGCTACTCTTTCATGCACTTAAAGGGGTTGTCTCGCGGCAGCAAGTGGGGTTATACACTTCTGTATGGCCATATTAATGCACTTTGTAATGTACATCGTGCATTAAATATGAGCCATACAGAAGTTATTCACTTACCTGCTCCGTTGCTAGTGTCCCCGTCGCCATGGATCCGTCTAATTTCGCTTTCTTCTGGCGTTTTTAGACGCGCTTGCGCTGTGCGGTCTTTTGCCTGGTGAATGGGGCCGCTCGTGCCGGAGAGCTGGTCATCGTAGCTCCGCCCCGTCACGTGTGCAGATTCCAGCCAATCAGGAGGCTGGAATCGGCAATGGACCGCACAGAGCCCACTGTGCACCATGGGAGAAGACCCGCGGTGCATCGTGGGTGAAGATCCCGGCTGCCATCTTGGTGAAGGAAGAAGGAAGACGTCGCAGAGCGGGGATTCGGGTAAGTAATATATATATATATTTTTTTAACACATCCCTTGGGGTTGTCCTGCGCCGAACGGGGGGCCTATGGGAAAAAAAAAAAAAACGTTTTGGCGCGAGACAACCCCTTTAATTGTTCAGGTTTGAATCCAACCAAGGGCAATATTTTCATGGACTTTCTATATTCGCCCTTTGGCCACCAGGTGCTCAGGTGTCTTCCCATACTCCAAAAACAAACATACAAAAAAATTAGCTTTAAAACAAAAGTGCTTTCAAGTGTATGTGTGTGGGAAAATTCTTTTTATTTATTTCTGGTTGCCTATGTAATCCCACAGTTTTCCGCACTGCACAGAGATTGTCATTGTTCAGTCCTTAACTCCAATGAGACTCACAAACTAATCAACCTATTAGTAAGGTCCTGAAGTGTTAAAGAAATTCCATGCAAGCATGGAGAGAATATACAGACTCCATGCAGATGTTGTCCTTGGTCAGCTTTAAATCCAGTGCTGCAAAGGTACAGCTAACTGCTGAAACATCATAGTTAGGCGTTAGCACTGTGAGCCCAATTGGAAACAGGGAGTGATGTTAATATCTAAACTGTGATGTGGAATATGTTGACACTGTATAAGGCCTCATTCAGACGAGCATGTTTTTGTGTGTACATACGTGTGCACAAAACCGCACATCTATTAAAACCATTGATTCCCTATGGTGTGTTCACATGTCTGTGTTTTACAGGTGTGCAAATACTTGTACCTGTAAAAGATAGGACATGTGTGCACCATAGGTCCGTACCATGCGTATTCCCCATGAAGAGTTCCCCCAATCACTGAACACTGTGACAGCACTGTCACAGCATTCAGTAATGATGGCACTCTCCGCAGGGAGTAAAGAATCGCCTGCCACAGCTGTGACAGCTGTGGCAGGGGATCGCGATGTTCTGCCATTGCCTGCAATGGGGCTGCTGCTGTCTGATTGGCTGAGTGCTCAGCCAATCACAGGCAGCACTTGGCCATTCATTGAATTCAATATTTGTTCATCATCTACTAGGACACATCTGAAACTTGAGCTGCAGTAAGCATAGCACTTGCGCATTAGCAGATGAAATGCCACTATTGTCAACTGTATCACACAAGTTCAGGGGCATAACTGAGAGAACAGTCTAAGCTCATTGCCATTTTAATATAAGATGTTGCAGCCACTGGCGACACTTGGTCACTGGTAAAGTGCTGTTGATTGTTGCAGCATTAGCTGATATCTTAAAAATACACTCTGCTATAGGAACCTGATTCTGTCCACAGCAGATTGTGTATGATGATCGCAACCCCCTCAGGTGACCCCTGCCCCTCTTTACTCCCGCACTGACATGCTGCCGCTGTCTCCTCAACTTCCAGTGTGATGGATCTAACAGGATGTTTGCCTGTGTTTTGAGTAAGACAATTATTTAAAACTCCATGCATATTGTAGATCTACTAGATAGATAGAGAGATAGAGAAATAGATAGGCTGGATATGGAATCAATTTCTGATGTTTTGAATGGTAGGTAGAGATGAGCGAGCATACTCATCCGAGCTTGATACTCGTTCGAGTATTAGGGTGTTCGAGATGCTCGTTACTCGTAACGAGTACCACGCGGTGTTCGGGTTACTTTCATTTTCTTCCCTGAGAAATTTGCACGCTAAAGGCCAATAGAAAGACAGGGAAGGCATTACAACTTCCCCCCTGCAACGTTCAAGCCCTATACCACCCCCCTGCAGTGAGTGGCTGGCGAGATTAGGTGTCACCCGAGTATTAAAATCTGCCCTCCCGCGGCTCGCCACAGATGCCTTCTGACATAAATCAAGGAAAGTGCTGCTGCTATAGGGAGACCGTTAGGAGTTATTTTAGGCTTCAAGAACCCCTACGGTCCTTCTTAGGCCATAGAAATCGCAGATCGCACCTATGTGCGATCTGCGATTCCTGTTCTCTTCTCTATATGCGCTCAATGGGGCCGGCGGCAGCAGCGCCAACCCCATTGAGAACATATAGAAGACAAATCATTCTTCTCTGCCACAGCTGTAACAGCTGTGGCAGAGAAGAACGATGTTTGCCCATTGAATTCAATGGAGCCGGCAATACAGCAGGTTCCACTGAAAGCAATGGGCTGCCGGCGATCGCGGGATGAATTGTTGGGAAGGGCTTAAATATATAAGCCCTTCCCTGCAATTCATCCAGAAATGTGTTACAATAAAAATATATACCGGCGTATAAGGCGACGGGGCGTATAAGACGACCCCCCAACTGTCACCTTATACGCCGGCAATACAGCGGAGCAAAGAATAAAAATCATTACTCACTTCTCCTGGCGTTCTGCGCCGCTGCTGCAGGCTGTCGCTCCCTCCTGGTTCCCGACAGAGCATTGCTTTCTCTACGAAGGGCTTTAAATCCCCGCCTCCAGAAACACACGTGCCTTCAGCCAATCACAGCCAATGACAATGATGTCATTGAATGGCTGTGATTGGCTGAAGGCACGTGTGTTTCTGGAGGCGGGGATTTCAACCACTGCGTCCAGAAAGCAATGCTCTTTTTATTCTTTGCTCCGCTGTATTCCCGGCGTATAAGGTGACAGTTGGGGGGTCGTCTTATACGCCCCGTCGCCTTATACGCCGGTATATATTTTTATTGTAACACATTTCTGGATGAATTGCAGGGAAGGGCTTATATATTTAAGCCCTTCCCGACAATTCATCCCGGGATCGCCGGCAGCCCATTGCTTTCAGTGGAACCTGCTGTATTGCTGGCTCCATTGAATTCAATGGGCAAACATCGTTCTTCTCTGCCACAGCTGTTACAGCTATGGCAGAGGAGAATGATCTTTATGCTGACAGTGCGGGGGGGGGGCCACTCTTGCCGCTATTGTGGCTTAATAGTGGGACCTGGGAACTTGAGATGCAGCCCAACATGTAGCCCCTCGCCTGCCCTATCTGTTGCTGTGTCGTTCCCATCACTTTCTTGAATTGCCCAGATTTTCACAAACGAAAACCTTAGCGAGCATCGGCGATATGCAAAAATGCTCGGGTCGCCCATTGACTTCAATGGGGTTCGTTACTCGAAACGAACCCTCGAGCATCGCGAAAAGTTCGTCCCGAGTAATGAGCACCTGAGCATTTTGGTGCTCGCTCATTTCTAATGGTAGGGATTGAACTGTTGAGAACCCCACTGAACCTAAGATTAAAGAGACCTCATTGCTGGTTTAGCACTGCTACCTCTGCAGAGTTTTTGCCTGTATAGTAGTACTCCCAACTACCAATTGTACAGTAAACTGCAACACTGCTCTATTTACTTGAATTAAGCTCTGCTGCAGTTCCATGCACAGCCAGTGTTCACCATGTTCACCAGTATTTATACTTCATGTTGAATAATGTAAAATAGAAATTCCTTTTTTTTTTGCGCCAATCTAAAAAAAATGGAAGTCAAACACATTTAAATGGTGTTACTGAAAGATTTAAGAGGTATGAAAATTAAAGCATTGAAATTACATTAATGGGTAGGCAGTGAAGTAGTTTAGATGCAAGGGGGGGGGGGGGGGCGGTGCTAAACCAAATCTTTACCCCAGGTGAAGAAAAGCCTAGCTATACCTCTCCCCACTAGCAATATAATAACTAAGCTGAGATAATCATAAGGCACTCAGGATTTTTTATAAGAAAATCTTCAACTGTTACAATTGGTAACCCAAAACACAGATTTATGTTACCAATATAGGAAGTCATTAATAGCTTGGACTAATGGTATTTTTACATGGGCCAACTATTGGGCAAAAAATCACTCAAACGAGCAATTTTGACTGATAGTTGGCCCATGTAAAAGCAGGATCTGACAGAGTACTAAGCACTAAGCTCATTAGTCACTATTTGCTTTATTTCAGTTCATTGAATCAAAGCAACTAATGAGTGAATTCTCTGGCAGTGTAAACAGGCAGTAGTTTATTTCTGAATGTGGTAGGTGGCTGTAAGAGATTTCCAATGCACTCTTCCTTCATTCACTGAATGACTATCGCTCCCATATGAAAGCATAGGAGCGATAAGTTTTAGGATGACTGTTGAGTGATTAAGCTTAAACCTAAACAATATAAATATTTGTTTTTACGAAATAGCTAAGGCATGTAAAATAATAAAAATGAATGATCACCCATCACTACCATCATGTTGATAAATTAGCTTTCAATTTTTCACACCATATGTCTTCCAAAATTAGCAAGGGTCAACACAGAGTCAGCATGAAAACAACAAATACTGTATTCCTCATGCTGGCTCATAAGACATTTACAAGTAATGCAACTTCTACTAGTGTAAACTATCATTTTTACAATATCTTTAAAACTGATATATGTACCTAATCTTGGTAAAAATGCAAAACAGTGGAATAAACTTCATCAGGATGTTGTTTTGTTCATGAAAGCTTTCCTTCACAGACAAAAATATGCAGGTATGTTCATGCTTAATTTAGCTTGAATTTTGTTAAAAGGTATAAACATACCTAATCCCTATATGAGTGACACCAGAAAAATATAGGTCCATGAAGCTGCATGGAAATCAAGGTCAAAGGTCCACTTGCACACATGGATTGCACTGCTGAATCCCACAGCAGAATCCATGTGTGCCCACGGACATGGAAAGGAAAAGACAGTTTCTTACCTCTTCGGATTCAGGACGGGTCTTTTTAGTGCCGGCCGGATCTTTTTTCTTCAGCAAGGCAGATGCCTCCGGGCGCACCAGCCGAAGCGCCTGGCGCATGCGCAGTGCTTTCTTTTTTGCTTTTAAATCTCCTGCTTTCCCTCAGATCTGTGGCACATCTGCAGTGACAGCTGTGGATGTGCTCCTCATTGGACAGCTTTCATTGCCTTTTTTGAGCCTTTTTTACAATATTTTATGTTATAGTCACTAATTATTTCAGAAGGGTTATTGATCCAGGGATTATTCCGATTGCCTGATTGGAGTCAGGAAGGAATTTTTCCCTTAAAATCCCATCACTTTTGAGCCCTATAATGTAGTTTATGGAGTTCAAAGGTGATGAAAGGTTCCCTTTAAAACAAAGACATACAGAGCCTGGTCCGTGAGCATAGTGCCATTCTCCAGTGATAGATGTTGGATCACTAATGTAACTATAGGGAATGCAGAGGATGCAGTTGCAGTTGGGATCAGGGGCCCTACGGGGCCCATAAGGCCTCTCTTCTCCATATAGGGAGCCCAGCACTATAAGTCATTATAGTTGGACCCAGGCCCATGAGCCTTTAGCTATGCCCTTGTTATACTACTTTCTTCCAATTTTGCTTATAGACTTAATCCAATAGTTTGAGGAGGCTCTGGGATCAGACCAAAGCATCACTATTTTACTCTTGTGCGTTGCCTTTAATACATGTTCATCTACTTGTGCATCACTTTCTGAGTACAGGATTCTTTTTACCTGTACATCTGTCCCTAAAGTGTCATACAACTATTACAAAAATCCTGGTTCTTCTCAAGAAAGAGTGAGTAGTGTGAACCATGCCTTGATGCAAACAACTTCAAGAAGACATATTGTAGAGATGTGTGAAACTCAAAATGGTTACAAAAAGTTTTCTAAAGAAGTAGATGTACCCACAATTAGATAATTTATATAGGAATGGAGAAAATTCAGGGCTATCACTAGTCTTCCTAGGAGTATACATCCTTTAATTTCACTCCAAAAAGTGCAATGGACAATACTGAAAACAGTAAGAAAGAACCCAAGGTTAACTTCAAAGAACCCACAAAAGACTCTACAAACTGCAAACGGTTCATGTGTCTAACATTAGAAAATTACTCAATAGGAATGGTATTCATGTAAGGATACTGCAAAAAACTGTAGTATTAAAAAATTGTGGCCCCAGTTTGCATGAATAGTCTAAGAATAAATGAGTCAAACGTGTAATTATTTAGCACAAACACACAATACGATGCTTGGTGGAAACAGTATACTGTACACCAGCAGCAAAATCTCATCTAAGCTGTGAAGCATGGTGGAAGAAGCATTATTGTTTGGGGTTGCTTTGCTGCATCAGGGCCTGGCTACCATAGGGTTACTACTAGAGATGAGTGAACCTATTCATTTCGAGTAATTACTCGATCGAACACCGCGATTTTCGAGTACTTCCGTACTCGGGTGAAAAGATTCGGGGGGCGCCGGAGGCGGGGGGAGGTGTGGCAGAGCGGGGGGTAGCAGCGGGGAACAGGGGGGAGCCCTCTCTCTCTCCCTCTCCCCCCCCACTCCCCGCTGCAACCCCCCACTCACCCACGGCGCCCCCCGAATCTTTTCGCCCGAGTACAGAAGTACTCGAAAATCGCGGCGCTCGGGTGAAAAAGGGGCGTGGCCGAGTACGCTCGCTCATCTCTAGTTACTACTATTAGATATATCATGATTTGGATTAAGAAAAACTTTTTTGGACATAAGATGAGTTAAAGAAACCTCCACTTAGTGATGTGATGATACAGGTCATGGAGATTTCAACCTCACAAAGAATATTCCTATATTTTTGCTTTGATAGAATATTCTACCTCTGGTCACTGCCTTTATAGTGGATTTCATGTAGTGATTGGAGGTTAACTTTAAATAGTATGACATAAATGAAGCTACTCATCCAAGCAAAGAAATGCAAAAAAATATCCTTGGCAGTGCTTTAGATTGTCAGTTTAAACTGCATTAATTGTCAGTAAACTTTGGTATAGTTATTACAATACACAAAAGATTAAAAGGAGAGATAATGGAATATATGACACCTAATTATTTTTACCATTTGAAAAGGTCAGATAATTGAAATTAAACACACATAATATTGAAAAGCATGGGAAAGCAAACAGAACATAATAAAAATCAATGTGTCATTGAGTTGATTTTATTGAAATTAATCAGTAGAAATATCCCACTGAAACATGCCTATATGTGCTTTTCCTAATGAGCAGGATAGAACTGATCATGTATAACCAAGGATAGTTAATGATCATTTTTCTTCCTTTAATTTATGAATGCAATGACAAATGAAAAGTCATCTAGCTGGGATGAAAGCCAGATCACTTTTACGGAAAAATAAAACACACAAAAATATGAAAAGTCCGATGAATACCCAGGCTCTCAGCATTCTTGCTGTACCAGTATTCTACCTGCATCATTTCAACTGGGCTTCCTGTTTTGGCAATAGGAGCTTGCACATGCCAATATATCAATATATTGAAAATGGTTATATATGTAGTGTGTGTGTATATGAAAAAAATGAAAACCCTCCTAATATATTCAATTATTGAAAGTTTCTCAAATAAAACACATAATTATGCCCATTGATCAATCTACCAAAACATTTTGGGGAAAATTCACTAAGTCCAGTATTTGTAAAGTCGGACTTATTATGATATTCCACGGCACATTATGCACTAAATACTTGAAGATGTGCAGGTCTCTTCATGTATTCAGCACAGCCCAGCAGCCCCTTGCACCTTCTCAGAAGTTTACATCAGGTACGATCATAAATTAAACAGAAATCTGCCACTCTGCGGCAGCCACACTCCGCCCAACAAGCCCTGCCCATTTTTTAAAAAAGTGGCAAGGCCAGTGCAGAAAGCTAAAAAGTTACACATTTTTGCACAAATACCCATTTGCACAAAAACGTAAGCAACAAGCTTTCATAACTGTTCTCCTTTATATTTGAATTATCTTCCATTCAACTGCCTACTTCTGACTACAGAGGAAATTGCAGCTACATGGCTTAATGGACCATAAAATCAGCTACAAGTGGAGTAGGAAAGGGATACAAGCAGATTTAAAAATGCTTATGCTAAACTGCAAGTGATCATGCTGCTTTGTTTAAGACATAATGTGTATGTTATTGGAATCGTGTGATTGGCTGATTTTCTCATTTGCTTATCTCTATTTTTAACTTATTCACAGTGGAGCATCACCATCAATCACTCTCTAGGAAATCTGCTTATAACCCAATGACTATGTTATTACACATTGCCAATATCACCAACATATGTATCAAACTGTATAGCATTAGAAAGAAACTTTGTGGCCAACTAAAAACATTACTTTAAAAAAATCTGAATTTTAACTGCCAAAACTTTGTTTTCCTCTTTAACAACAAATTGATTTGCTGGTGTATGAAAGCATACTGAAGTATGGTAGGCTTCACTCACACTTACATGTTTGATTATTAGCTTACGATTTTTAGTGGATCCTAAGCGAAAGCAAAATGTAATGGGAACATTAATACTTCTTTCTTTGGTATTCACTCCTGATTTCTGTTTAAAAATGTGAATAGGGAATCGTCAACGAGGCCTTAGGCTTTCTTTTAAGTAGTTTTAATGTGTTCATATTTTGCACTATTACCCTGAGTTCACATAGGGCGGAATCTTGCCGGAAATCTTGCGGTTTTGCCACAGCGAAAAAACGCGAGATTTCCGCTGGGAAAGCACACTTAGCTGCAGGTTTTGAAGCTGATTGGCCGCTCCCATAGAGAGGAGCGCAGCCGCAAGAAAAAAAAAACAAAAAACATTCTGTGCCCAGGGAATCCCAGCTAATGCCGGTTTTGCCACAACGGATTGGCCGTCCCATGTGGATGAGATTTTTGACAAACCTCATCCACATGGCTGGCCCATCCCGGGTTTAGCGGCCACAGGCAGTTTCGCTTCAGCGAAATCCGGTATGGAATTTCCGCAGGAAATCCGCCCTGTGTGAACCCAGCCTAACACTAGTGTGCACGGAGCCTTATATGTGTATTTTGTTATTATGTCCATATGTTTCACTTTGAAAAGTAATCTAACACATAAACAGCTGCCTGGAATTTAAAAAAAAAACTCCTCTGGGTTTTAGTATTTTCAACAGAAAGTGAATCACAGAAGGCTAATGTATATTTCTTTTCTAGTGTTAGTTTGCTGTTTGACAAATGCTTTTTACAACGACAGGCATGGAAATGAATTTGTTACTCTTACTCATTAGAGTCCCCCCTTTGGATCGTAAGGGAGAAAGGTGCACTTAAAGTTTTCCATCATAATGACACGTGAACAGACAATGCCAATGTTCTTTTGCTGTTTTCATTAAATTAGCTTGCTCATTTTGCCCTTCTTCCTTCTTTTGTGTTCTTCAAAGGAATAAAGTGGAATGCGAATACATAGAGTGGCAAAACAAAAAAAAAAATAACAACCATTTTCCTGATCTGCCACTTAAAATAAATTTGTTGTCTTTTAAAATAACATATATTTGAACAGGAATATCAGATCAAAGAATAAAACACATCTCATTTTCAATCTTGGGTCTTTGAAAAGTAAGTGCGCTGACAGTTTTTCCCAAATATAAGGGTAGACATGTCAGCAGGATTCTCAACAATTTGCATTGTTAGTTTAAGCAGCCTGTGATAGCTGTAGAAAGGTGCATATAACATCTGATGGTTCCTGTTGTTCTACAAATTGCCAGAATAGTTTGGATGTAGCAGTAATGAGCAGAAGCTTTCAAGCTGAACGCAGAAGTAAAAATGAGTGATACGAATATGATACGAATATGAAAACTAAGAGTGAAACTTGCTATTACATTAAAAGTTAAATCTGCATTTGTGCAATATTTCTAATTGCATAGAGCACTATTCTAGTATCCAGCAAGCATCAGTAAAAATATACTGTAGGTCAAATTGCATGTACCTTTTAGTTTGCTACTAAAAGCTTTATGTAGGAGCACTTGGACCTTTGATCCTACTGCAAAAGATTATTTAGATGTTGTCCAATATATCAGCATATTTGTTTGGAAGACGCTACTGTTTTACACCATTTAACTATTAATGTTGCCTTTCTATTTTAATTGTTATTATTACTATTATTCCTATTGCCACTACTTTAACTACTAAGAGCCTCATGTGTTAAGGCAGCAGAAATGCCTTCCCACAGCCTCGCTTACGACCTAAAGGTTGTGGTTACAAGCACCATGTGATTCAGGTAGCAAACTCAAGGTTGACTCATACTTTCGAGGTCGTTAAAATGAGTACAGATAGTCCCCTACTTGCGAATGTTTGAGTTACGAACCTCGCAAGATGCAAATAATCCTTTCTGCACAGTATGATGTAATGCTATGGCATTACATCATTCTGTGCAGGGACTGGACAGGCTTCTATCAAACCTATCCGGTCAGATCGCAGGACGCTGTGTGGTTGCTAGGCAGCTGGGGGCCTTTTGAAAGGCCCTAGGGCTGCCTATGCAGGGCGCCTATCAAGCCGTGCGCTTGATAGGTGCTTTACATAGGCAGCCCTGGGGCCTTTTAGAAGGCCCCCCGGCTGCCTATCACCCGCATAGCATCCCGCAATTTTATTGCGGGACACTGTATGGGACCCTTGAATGTCGGGTGCAGGGTGTTCTTACGGCGGACACCCAGCGGCAGCAGTTCCGAAAAGCCGCGCCGTTCGTGGGAACTGTTAACACTTTAAATACTGCTGTCTATTCTGACAGTGGCATTTAAAGTGTTAACAGTCCAAATGAGCGGCGTGGCTTGTCGGAACTGCTGCCGCCAGGTGTCTGCTGTAAGAACAGCCTGCACCGGACTTTGTGTGGAACCGGATCCACCTGCGATGCCCTCCATACAACCATTTGTTCGGAACTACGAACAAATGTACTTGCGACAATGCCTGAGATGCTCAGCCAATCACAGGCAGCTCTCACCGAATAAATGACAGGTGAGAGCACTTCAGCCAATCACAATCAGCTCTTTCAGCAGGCGGGGATTTTAAATCCCCACCTGCTGATAGATCAGCACCACAGAGCAGGGGACAGCAGGAGAAGACGCAGCTGAGCTTCGGCAGCTGAAGCAAGGTGAGTATCTATTGTTTTGTTCTTTACAGCACTTTTACAGGATTTTAAGGGAAGGGTTTATATTTAAAGCCCTTCCCTGAAAGCAATTGACGGAGTGCCAGCAGCAGAATCCTGTACCGCAGCTGTCATGTGTGACAACTGCGGTAGAGAATTGAAGAATTCCTCTCCTGCATCTGTCACAGATGTGGCAGATGTAGCAGTAGGGAATTCTTTTTACTAGCGGGGATGAAGGAAACATCTGCCGCATGCGGCAGAAGTGTTCTTCAACCCCTCGGGGGACACGGCAGCGGCGGACAGGTAAGTTTATTTATTTTTTTTACACAAAAATTTTTGTTTTTCAGGGAAGCGCTTATATGTAATTTAAATCAGGGCATGGTGATTTCTCTGCCCATGTAAACGAGCAGCACGCACACAAAATAAACTCGTTCACATCGCTAAAAAATTGCGCAGGAGCGAATGTATTGTGACATAATCTCTTCTCTTTAAGCCCTTATTACTAGGAAGATGACCACTAGCAGTAAACTGGTTAAAGCACAGGTCTGAGCATCATCTGGGAGAATGTGTGAATGGCAGCACATAAACATACAGAATTATATTACATTCCTTTTCAGCAGCTCTCTTCTGGGTAATACAGAAAGGTCCCTGGCGAGAAATCCAACCCTATGTTTTTCTTATGCCCTAAATGTATGTAGTAGATTTATTGTTGAAATTTCTGTAACTAATAATTAATTCCCTACATACAATTGGCTTGTATCTGCAGCATGTGCATGGAATTTCACAAACCAAATTCATAAGTTTGGAATAGTCATAGAAACCTCTGATGCATGAAAGAGCCTGTTCAGAAACTTATATAATAGAAAGTTGCTGCAAAATTGTAGGTCATTCTTCAATTTTCAAAAAGAACAGCAGGCCTTGCCAACCTGATGTTTTTCATGTGCAGTGTATCTATAATCTCAGTAACTATGTTACAGCATCTAGACACTGCAATACATTACCTGCTGTTGAAAAAATGCGGCAAAATAACAATGTGTACCATTTACTTCTCTTCTAGATTAAAAAAAATTTAAAACCAGGTTCAAAAAGATTACATGCATGTTTTAAATTAGTTTAAATCCCTTTTCCAAGGATTTAAAAAACTTGTAAAAACTTGAGCGTGAGAATTTAAAGCATATCATATGTGATATTTTAGAATTAGCAGATGTGTGTGTACCTGAGTGTTAGCACTTTTTCTTACCATTATATTGATCTTTTTCACCAGTTTCCCTCTTTACTGTTTCTCTTAATCTAATTTTAGTCATCCCTGACTGACCTAGTAGGTGTAGACTAGCTGCTATCGACTTCCATACAAAGCACATAAAGGAGATCCATTTCGCTATCTCTCTGTAGCACATCCTCAGAAGTAACAACATCATGGAGGAGATTATAAAGCCATACTGAGCAGTGCAGCTGTTACTGCAGCACTGTAGTGATATAAAGTAATTACTAGAGTCTTCAGTAGCAATATATTTTGCGTGTCTCTGTGCCTCCTTCCTCTTCCTTAATCTTCTCTTTCCATAGACTTTTTTGGGCAATATGTAACCTGGTTCTTCAGCAAGACAGTTTGCTTGAAGGTGGATTTTACCAGCATACCGAGTGATTGATTAGTGCAAGAAGCCAGGTGTGGAAAAGAAGTGGTGCATAAGTGGAGACAGAAACATTTTTCTTCAAAACAATATATTGTAAAGCTTTTTATACTAATGATTTATGTTGAAATGACAATGCCTATTGAACCTGATTGGGCATGTTAACATATGTACTGGTCTCCTTGCTCAGCTATTGCACTCCATTTTCACTAAATTAGTCCACATATTTATTGAAATATTCTTCAGTATAAAACGCTTATAGAAATCCCATTAAAGGTTACGGAAATGTTTGCGCATGAAAAATCAACACACATATTTTACTAAGTGTAGTGACCCAAACCGGACACTACAAACTGGTATACTGTGTATGAGATAGGTATGTGGTGATATCAAAGGTTTTGTTGTAGATTGCTTGCTTTCTTACCCTGTTAGACAGGAGAAAGTTAATTTAATTAGTTCACAAACAGTTTAGGTACTTTCCCCATCCTGTTCTGTAATAGGTCTGCCTTTTTGACTGAGGAGAGGCTGAGCTAGAAGCTCCCAGAAGCTTCTGGAAGGGGGTGGGGGAGGTTATAAAAGACCTGACCTCCCTTTTGTAGGTAGTAGTCATCTCAGTGGATATCAGAGAGGACATCTGAAGAGTGCCCAAAAGCTGGTCAACCCAAGAGAAACACCTCAGGATAACAAGCTACTGATTAACTTACAAATGCATTTAAAAAAATTATGCATAGTGAGAGGTTGAAGAGTAAAGAGACAGGAATAGTTGTCCTTAGGCTCAAATACAAAAAAGATAGAATCTGGATAAATAGCGTGGGAGAAGATAACTTCCAAGTCGGGAAATGTAATGTATATTTTTTGGATTCCTGTGTAATTTGTGTGAAACAATTAAGCCTGTGCATACTTGTGAGCTGCACTATTCTTGATGATTACAATAAAGGTTCCCACTGTTTACCTGTCAGCTGGAGTGATTCCGTCTACTGAGGGACCCGCAGCACAACGCACCTTAGTACTATTACCCCCTGCAGCTACCAAGACCAGCATAGTAACATCAGTGTCCCTCTGACATCCCTCTGGCATCTGACTTTTGCCAACTTGTAGTGAATTTTGTAATCGTAGCCAAGTGGGAGGTAGAGACAATTGCCGTCGAGACATAACGAGTAGTCCAAGTAACAACTACCATCTGCATCATCCACAACCCCCAACTGCCAGGCCCACAGCTGCTACACTAAGTTGCTGCAGAAAAAAATGATGCACTTAACTGCATTTTTTGCATTGAGTTTTCTTTCTTATACAATTTGAAAGCTTCACACTTTGTTTTCATGCTTTTCTAGATTTAAGTTTCTGGCTGAGGGCATTCTGAGCTCTGATCAACTGGCTTCTTTCATGAATGCACACAAGCTCTGCTTCCCCTCCCTTCTCCCCTCTCCGAGGCTGTATAGCATTACCATGCCCAATCTCTCTCATAACCATGTCTACTCTCATGCCTATCCTCTCTCTGGGTAGCTGCAGGTCCTATTGCCTGATAGAATTTGCTAATATTTCAGACTACCAGTCTGCAGTGCCCTAAAAAAACAATAAAAGCATAGAAATCAAAAATCTGAATTTTCTAAGGAAATCCAAGTACAAAATGTCCTCATTTCCAAAAACACATTGATCTTAAAAAAAAAGAGCTTAATTATTATTGTATCATCATCTTCTCTATCATCATCATCATCATCATCAACTTTTTTGGCTGGTGATAAACTACTTATATCCATGATAATGTATATAATGAATTTCCAGCAAATGGCATTTCAATATATGAGGAACAAAACACAATGCACACAGGTAAGGTATTTTCTCCAGACATCAGGCACAGCTTTGTTTGTTTTACATCTGGGAGAGTTAGAATAATTAAGGCATTATCTTAGGTTTTGCATGTGTGTCCCTTATTAATAATTTAACTTCCTCTCCTTCACATCTAGAATTTCTTATTAACAATCAATTAAGACATTTCACTAAGCGTGCACAGGAACTTACTAACCAGCACCACATTTTTACAGAAGTGCTAAACTGTTAAAAGAGAAACTAGAGAGAAATCGTTCGGTATATAAAATTATTTCAACACTAGAAATACTGTAGTTTATAGAACTGATAAACATTGTATTTTAAATTCCCACAAAACAACCCAATAAGTAAATTTACATTCAATCTACTGTTGCTCTATGCCAGGGGTGTCAAACTCATTTTCACCGAGTTCTATATCAGCAATATGGTTACTTTCAAAGGGCCGTTTGTAATTGTAAGATTGTATTTCAAAGGCTATATTAAATAGGGGAGAAACAGATGAACCAGAGCAAGGTTCTAGTCTAGAAAAATTTAGGTACAAGTCCTACAACACACACGTGACTCTAAACTGCCAGGTAGTCATAGAAAAAGAAAATATGGGCATTAGCAGAACCTGGTAAAAGGTTCCCAAAAAATCCCTTAGGCCACTCTCACACATGCACTAGGCAAAATGCCACAATTTTGCAGCAATTTTGCTTTTGTTTTAAGCCCCAGGTTTTAGTGCACCCCATCATTGGGAAAAATAGAGCAGACAATGCTGGAAAATCGTGGCACTTTCCAGCACTGCGACCCATTGAAATGCAAGCATTATACCACGATTACTGCACCTTTCAAAGTGCGGTAAAAAATGGATGTGTGAGGCCACTCTCAGAATAAAAGCCTTACTCACTGGATTAAGCAGCAGTATAACACAATGTCTTCTATGATCCATGCAGTAGGTTCACAGGATATGGACTGTCAAGCTGGAACAGACTGTCCTATGCAGGATGGTGGCGAGGACCAGCCAAGATGTACAAGTCGCCTCAAAGTCTAAGCCCAGCAAGCAGTGCTGTACTGCAGGATAGTCTCAATGGAAGAAGCAGACAGAGGAGTGCACACCAAAGGCATTGAACTCTACAGTAACATCCACAGTTCTCAGTCTGCACGCACCTAACAATGTAGTGTAGGACTAAAATGGTGGCTGCAAACAAGTCTATAGTATATCAGAGGGTCTTCCCAGCACAGCTCAGGATTCTCCAATTTAGAAGAGGCTCTTCTGCATTCAACTCTGACATAAAATGAGGTGGCAGGCTGTATTCGGCTAGCACGCCTTTAGTTTGACACATGGTCTATGCAGCTGAAAAATAAATGTATGTAGTCTTATTTAATAGAGGATTGCGCTGTATAGCACTCTGTCATTAAAAATACTGGACTGACTTTGTGTCAGCCTCATGCTGTTGAAGTGATAAGGAGCTACATTAGTCAGCTGCCTTTCACAAAAAAATGCTTATGACTGGGCTTAAAATGAGCCCAATATACTACAATGAGATCCAAATCCCGAAAGCTTCCCTCCTATGTTTGACTACTGTAATGGAGTCAACAGTGTCATTACAGTGACATCATGGGCCTCAAATTATAACACAGAGGAAAATGGCATGCTGGGAAGACATAATCTGTGTTTTGTCATTCCTCAGTGTGCAGATCACTACTCGCAGTGCAACACAGAAGAATGCTGAGATACCACATATCATGCTATCAATAATACCCCTAAACAGAGAAAAAGCAAAAAGAAAATAATAAAAATAGTAGATGTAAAAATGTATAATATAAATAAAAAATTATGCAAAAATAATAACAAGACTAGAGATGAGCGAGCATACTCATCCGAGCTTGTTGCTCGTTCGAGTATTAGGGTGCTCGAGATGCTCGTTACTCGAGACAAGCACCATGCGGTACTCATCTCGATTAAACGAGCACTGACCATTGAATTCAATGGAGCCGGCAATGCAGCCGGCTCCATTGAAAGCAATGGGCTGCCGGCGAGCGCGGGATGAATTGTCGGGAAGGGCTTAAATATATAAGCCCTTCCCTGCAATTCACCCAGAAATGTGTAAAAATTAAAAAAATTATACTCACCTTGTCCCGGCAGAACGATGTTAGCCCATTGAATTCAATGGAGCCGGCAATACAGCCGGCTCCATTGAAAGCAATGAGCTGCCGGCGATCGCGGGATGAATTGTCGGGAAGGGCTTAAATATATAAGCCCTTCCCTGCAATTTATCCAGAAATGTGTAAAAATAAAAAAAATTATACTCACCTTGTCCCGGCAGAACGATGTTAGCCCATTGAATTCAATGGAGCTGGCAATACAGCCGGCTCCATTGAAAGCAATGGGCTGCTGACGATCGCGGGATGAATTGTCGAGAAGGGCTTAAAAAAAAAAAGCCCTTCCCTGCAATTCATCCAGAAATGTGTAAAAATAAAAAAATATATATATACTCACCTGGTCCCGGCAGACGGAGTTCAGCACGGCCGGCGGCAGTCCTCCTGAACTGCTCTGAACAGCTGTGAGTAGTATTCAGCAGCCGGGGATTTAAAATCCCCGCCTGCTGAATTAGCTGCCTCTGATTGGTCACAGCCTGACCAATCAGAGGCAGATCTCACTCACACACCCATTCATGAATTCATGAAAAACTTTTTTTGTAGCCTTATCCAGATCTGTACCTCCACAGAATCCCGTCTCTGAGCTTTACAGGCAGTTCTTTCCTCCTCACAGCTTGGTTTTGAGCTTATATAGACAAGGGTGTATCTTTTAAAATTATGTACAATCTACTGAATTTACTACAGGTGGATTCCAGAGAGAGAGAGAGAGAGAGAGAGAGAAAAATATTCTTCACAGTGCATGGAACTGTGAGAAGATATATAAAATAGGATATGGAATATGATAAAATATTTTATCCCACATTAGCGTACCTCCAGTTATGTATGCCATTATGTCTTATCCTAGGAAACACATGTAAAACTACTTGTCTACTTGCTGAATTGACTGGAAGCTTCACCTGATGGGATTCTATTACATTTAATGGAAGCTTTGCAAGACTTGCTCCAAAGCATCAGACAAGAAATACAAATAGTTTAAAGTAGAAAAAACAAGTATTTTGTGTCTACAGTTTCTATGCAGACCTATTTTACAGAGGACCTGTCATGAAATATTCCCTGATATGTATATTTTAGTAAATAGGTGCAATCTTGAATAAATAACAGTTCTTGAACTCTACGTTGTGAGATACTCCATAAAGTTGTGATTTAACTTTGTTATTCCTCTTATAAATGTATGGATACATTTACAATTGGGTGCAACCAGTTGGGGGTACACTCCTACACTCTTACACTCTACAATTAGAAAAGACTTTTGAGAAAAGACGGCCCATAATTATTTTATGGGGGATAAAAGTATTTACTAAAGCAGGCAAGTTAGGAGCTCTAACTGGTGATCCTTAGGCATCCTGCACACTAGCCTATCCATGGACAGCACACGGCCCCATTACAGCCTATGTGGCTATACACAAACCCTTTTTTATACAGACTGATGGTCCACATAAAAAGCTCAAGGCGTTTTTTTTGTTCCTGTCCACTTCATGGATGAGACATATTATATCTAAATGACTCTCAATTAACTGTGTCCATGCATGTCTGAATAAGTATCCATGTACTGTCCGAGTTGTACCCAAATCATAGCTAGTGTGCACCTAGCCTAAGGCCTCATGTCCACGGGGAAAATCGGGCCCGCTACGGATTCTCCATGGAGAATCTGCAGCGGGTCCCTCCTGCCCCGCGGACATGAGCGCCGAAAAGGAGAATAAATGAGAATAAACTTACCTCCGATCCGCTCCGTTTCTGCTCTTCGCGGCGGCGTCATCTTCTCTCGTCGCGGCCGGATCTTCATTCTTCGGCCCGGCGGATGTGCACGATGACGTCGGTGACGTGCCCCGCGCATGCGCCGGTCCGAAGCAAAATTATCCGGCCGCGGCTGAGAGAAGATGGCGCGGCGCCGAAGAGAAGAAACGGAGCGGGTAAGTAAAATATGATTTTTGTGTCCCGCGGATCCGGACGGCTTCCATAGGCTTCAATAGAAGCCCGCGGGAGCCGTCCCCGCGGGAGACCCGCATGAAAATGGAGCATGGTCCAGATTTTTTCATGCTCCATTTTTTTTTAAATCACTTTTATTGACGATCCGCGGGTATTTATGTACCCGCGGGTGGTCAATGCATCCCTATGGGGTGCGGATCCGCATGCAGGAAATCCGCTGCGGATCCTAAATCCTATTTTCCCCGTGGACATGAGCCCTTAGGGTCATGTTTACGAAGATCAGAAATATTGTGGATGTTTCATGCAGAAAATCAACAGAATTAAAATTGCAAGCATTCTAGTCAAATTTTCAGAAATCCATTCACAGGCTGTGGAGAATGCTATGGATTTTCAGCACAGATATTACTCCTTAAAATGAGGTGAAATATGTAGCAAATCTGTACAAATATTCTTGTCAAAATCCACACTATTTGGTGTGGATTTTCTGCTATGAATGCTCTACAGATTTGCTGTTATGAACATACTCTTAAGGGAGTTGCCCCACCTCTAGCTGTTTTGCTGCAAGAAGTAGATGGCGTTAATCCTTCCCAATCCATTGTCTGATGTCTTCCCACATTCTAAATGAAGCTTGTACAGCTCAAATGTCAGAAGACGTCTGACAGGGTATTTTTACCATCTGTTGCCAGCCACTCCGCTGTTGGAGCCAGCAGATGACACTGTTGTAAAACAGCAAAAAGAGAAAGCCCTTTAGGAAACCCTGTATCCAAAAATGGATTTGAAAAGGGTTAAACATTGTGCAGTGGCTTAGATAGGTCCTATTGAACTGAATAGGATTTAGCTTGCAGTAACACCCCAAGCCACTGCACAATGTATGAGGCTATCAACAGCAAAATAGCTAGAAGTTGAACAACCCATTTAAAGCTAAAAAGAAACCCTGTGTGTCTTCATACTTTGCAATTATGTCTTAAAAGAGATGCAAGAGAGTTTCTTTGCATTCTGTAACCATAGAGACAAATTGATCTGCATAGTCCTTTATGCAAAAAAAAATTGTACTATTTGCAAAGTTGCCTGATTTTTTTTATTTTAGATGCATTGGTGCAAAATATAAAATTTTGTAAATGCGCACAGACTTTAAGGATAACGCAGTAAAGACTATTCTAGTTTAGAAACCATAATAGCAATTGGAAATTCAGACCATTTTTAATTAGTGTGGACACTTCACAAAATCACTTAAATGAAACCTAATCTGAGTTATCTGCAGCATAATCAAAGTTTTGCACTCATGCAAGTATTCATGCTTATTTTATGTTATGTGATTCCAAGGGCATGATCAAAAGTGGATGAATGCTTACAATAATTGCACTACATAAAAGAAAGTTCAAAGTATTAAATAATATTGTTTCCTTATAAGAAGTTACAACTATGCCTGAAAGAGCAACAAAGGAAGGAATTCAGGACTCCCTTTGGGAAAAATAGTAACTGGAGCATGCATTAAATATGTAAGAGCACATTAGAAATGATTAAAGATTAATTCAGTGTCACCGACCTTGCTCATGATCACTGCAGGTCATGAAAGTGTCCTAACAATTTTGTTTATTGTTTTTATTTCATTAGCACTTTTCTAATTAGCAAAATCTGTAAGACATTAGAGACCAGAATGTAACTTACAATATAGAAAGCTAAACTATTCTACTTTTATAAAACTCAATGTTTTATCTCTGCTGGGAATCCTCCTTAAAATCCCACATAATATTTGGAAAGTATCCAAATCATTCAATAAATCACTTCATTTTAGAGGGAAATGAATTCAGTTAGTTCCATTCATTTACCAAGGGATTTCACACAGAAAATGAGTTAAAACTGCAATTTGGTAAACTCCCAGAGCACAGAACTGGCATGCAAACGTATATCAGAGCTGTTATGAGTAACACGACATTTAAGAATAATGGAATGTGATTCCTTCTGCCAGATACAGTTGTTACACAAGTCCTCAAAATCAGAGTATGTTTTCTGTCCTGTACTGTATTTCTCATGCGAGAAAAAAAAACCCATCATACCATCATTACCAATTTGGCAATAATATTAAAGTAGAAAAAAAACTAAAGAATTTCATTATTCTACAGTTTGAGAAATTAAAGGGGTATTCTTTATGAAAGTATTTGTATTTATGAATAATGGAATGCTATATGGCTTTTCAATATGCTTTTGTATCAGCCAGTTTTCAAGATTCATTTTATACGCTGTTCACTCCCAAAGCACATTGTCCTGGTCAATTTATGGTCCCACAAGGGCATGACACATACTCTACTGTAATTGTAGAATCAGTCCTACATCTGTGTGTCCATCATATGACTAGGATAAATATGTATTCCCTGGAAGTAACCTATTATGAGTATGGTCCCCTTTATGCATGAAGCAACTGCTTTTTTTTTTTTGCTTTTGGGAGTGGGTAGAGTCCCTGAGACCCAATGTCCACAGGTGGATCTGCCCATAGGGAATCATGGGGCGTCCACTCTTAAATTAAATTAACACCTTAAATTAACACTTGCGGATGTGATTTGCTGATGGCACGCGTGGAAAAGAATTCTCAACATGCTCCATTTTACCGTAGATTCCACGCGGATTGCCTCCATTGATCTCTATGGAACGAGTGATCCGCAATGCATCCACAATTCAATTGACGATCCACTAAGGATTTGTAGTCAGATATCTCTCTGCTTGCTTGGAGACCAAGCAGGGAGGTGGGGAGGAGGGGGAAGGCAGGCACTTCAGGCCTGTGTTTTTTTTTTTTGCCTGGACGATCCGCAGTGCATCTGCGTATATACACATGGAGAAATCCACGTGCCGTGGACATGAGGCCTGAGAGTTGGCAATCCTTAATGTAGCCACCTGTCATAGCTAGCAGTGCACCTGAGGCTGTGGTGTCAGCTGGGGGTAAAGGAGCATTTGATTATAAAAAGGCATTTGTGTGCTATATTTCTGTGGCTCCAAGGACCTCCCTCCATCTTATATAATTTTTTGGTCTGAAAAATATTCACTTTTGTATGTAAATGTTTGTTTACTGAACTAGAAATGACTGTCGAATATACAGCTGCTTTATAAAAACTCCTCGAGTTCATTTCATTCTCTCTGTGATATAGTAGGTGACAGTTCAAAAAGGTATCCCATGCGTACAACGCGATGCATCTGCATCTGATATACAATTTAGGCAATTCCTATCAAAGAAATACTAAAATGAATATTTAATGCATACAAAGACAAGTAAGAACATATACACACTATATAGAGCATACAGCTTAGCTGAATCTATTAAACAGTTTTTTTAATGACTGCAAACTTCTCACTAGATCTACCTGCAAGTATAACACTCTATGATGTCACCACAAGAGATTTTTCTTTGAAATTCTATTCAGAAGTGAAGAAAATAAAACTTTTTCTTTTGAAAAAAAATGCATATTCTTTATAGTGTATTTCAGGAGAAAATGTGCAGAAGTTAATTTTGTACCATTTAATTATTTAACATTCTGTAGAAATATCACACTGGTGTTTTATGCTCATTAATGAAAGTGAAATATGAAGAGTATAATAAAATAAATCCAGTTTAACATTCAAAATAATAGAATACTATAACGAACCACATTGATTTACTGATGTGAAATCTTTTTTATTGCTCCTTTTTCTTCTCGGTACAAAGTTACTGGTTTAAAAAAATCAGGAGCACAAAAAGTGTAGCTGTAATGGAATAATTTTCTTACATGAATGATAATTTTCAGGTGCTCAAGTGAATTAATTAAGATAATTAATTATAATGAATTGTATAAGGAGCAGACTAGGTATGAACATAAACAGGCCATCCAACAAATAGCGAAATTAAATAAAGAGAATCTTTCACCAAGGCAGAACTTAAAGGGGTTATCTGGCTCTAAACTATTGATAGTTTTTCCTTAAAATAGGCCATCAACAGTAGATCAGCATTGGTCTTTCACTTGGAGCCCGACAATCAGCTCTTTGATGGGCCAGTGTACAGTACTTGTGCATAATGCTTATGTGTGCTGTAAGCTGCAGTGGCTTGGGTTGGTATTACAGGCAAAGTTCCCATTCACTTTATTGGGAACTTTGCCTGTAATACCAACCCAGGCATGCAATGGTAATAAATCTGCGTGCTGCTAGCACACATAAGCACCATGCATAAGTGCAATACCTTGGTGAACAGCTGGCTGGCAAGTGTCCCAGGCAACAGATTCTCTCATTGCAGATCTGCTATTAATGGTCTATCCTGAGGATAGCACTCTAAAAGATAAAGAAAATAGCGTGGTGCCCCACAGAGTACAATGTATACTAAAAAAAAAACCTGTCTGTACAGGTAAGCAATAATGTGTTCAACTAGTCAGATTATGTAAAAGAAGCACAATGCCACTGAAAGTTTTTTATATCCAATATTTCATTACTGCTCTCACCATTGACTGAAACTGTAAGGCCTCAGTTGTCACACGGGCGTAAATACGAGCGTATATAGGCGTGTAAAAAAAACGCGTGACCATGTCCATTGCCACCAATATGTTCTATCTTTTGTAGGTGCGTTTTTACGCGCGTATATACGCGCGTAAATATGCCCGTGGGTTTTTATGCACGTATATACGCGCGTATTTACGCCAGTGTGACTAAGGCCTAAGACACACATCGATAACCTTGGGATGCATAGAGAATAGTAAAACAGCAGGCACTTCAGGTGTTGATGGTGGTAGTTTACAGAGGCAGGTCTGGTTTGATTAATATATTAATTAATACTATGTGTTATAGTGCAGGACCAGCACTGTTATCAGAAATTAACAAACACTGACAATAGGGGTTTTAAAAAAGCAAAATGGCAGGAATATGATAGGGAGGGCTCAATAGGCAACAATACATGGCAGTCCTTCGAGCCTTCAATAGGCCTTTAAGCTGGCATAGAAATCCATTAGCGCACCCTGCTATTGTATTGTGGTGAAAGGGACTGATGGGTCTATGCAGGAGGCCTCAGATGCCACAATCAGCATTGACTGAGGCATCTAAGTAATTAAAGGTACTGGCAAGCCAGTTCCAGCTAACTCACACAGCACTTACCCACTGGGAACGAGGCTGGTTCAGTAGTCAACACCCCCCCCCCCCACACACACACACGGACACGCACACACACACACAACCACATGATGTACATGTACATTCTACAATTGTTAACTTGCACTGCCTACTACTACTGATAAAAGCTTCACCATATGAGCCTTTATTTGAGTGTGGTTGACTCTGAGCAGTATGCTGTAGTCTACTGCTGTATGGTACCTCAAATTGCTTTTAAAATCATTATTTTTTTCAAGCTGCACTTGAGTAAATAGAAAAAAATATGTATTTCTATTTGATGTGCTGATAAAAAACAAAAAAAAAATGTAAGAGCAGCTCATCTTAGTTATTTCTCCCATGTAAATAAACAGGATGCTTCAGCCGTATAGAATTAAAGAGGATAAAGGTTGAATTTTAAATGAAAAAGTCTCAGCAAAAATGTTACTGAGGGCATAAAAACACTTTTAAAACTTAAAAAAATATTTACCACAGTTCATAATTTTTTTCAAAAACTTATAAATATTGTTTAAGAAATAAGAGTCAAATAAAAGGGGAAGCATAATAGAGAAATTCAGCATGTTGTTATTATAATATAAGTACAAATCCTCTAAGCGATGCTCGCCAGAAGCTAACAATCTTGCTGTTAAAAAAGAACAATATCTGAAAGTGCTGTCTGATTTTAAAACTCAGAAAAAAAGCTCAGCACGAGTAATGTTTGAAGGCCTTCAGAGCCAATATCTCAGTAGTCTATCCAAATTAAAACCCTTGAAGGAAAAACACAGAGCACAACAATATTGTTAGAAAATATTTTACCCAGTGGTCCTTTAACTTTCACTGTAATAAAGTACCAGTTTAAGAACATCAGAGCCTTTGTTTCCTCAAAGGAACTATGAAGAAGCCTCAAGCAAATGGAAAAAAAAGTCATAGTGTAAAAAGACTTAAAGAGGTTACCTTAAAAAAAAAAGACAGAACAATGATAAACTGATTTTGGTTGGACTATTTTAAAGTGTGACTTTTTTTAATGTGAAGTAGATTCATATAGTGATATCAACTCATAATCGCAACCTGAGTGAATGCTCTACAGTAATATATGAAGTTTCTTTCAAGTGTCTGAAACATTCACAAGCATATTTTTAGAAGTTCCCAGGCCTTGGCAGAATGGAAATGCTTCCTTTTCCATTGTGTAAGGTATTCAGGCTCTCTCCTGTACACAAGTCAAATTGGTTACGCATCCCAATTCCCCCATGAAATTAACTGTTTAGTAAAATAAGGCGAGAGGAACACACCACTGATAAACACCTTTGATGGTATTTATATCTCAAACAGTTAAGGATTCAGGGTGCTTGATGCTTGTTTTCCTCAGCAGCAGACATGGGGAGGCAGATGTGCTCCTCGAATCACATTAGATTGCTAGCAGATGCTGCCAAAATTGTCATGTTTTAAAAGCATTTATCTAGTATGTATCACAGATTAATAATTTAACTTTTAGTTTGTCAACCAATGGGGTTGTGGTACTTTATGATATGCTAATAACCAGAAGTCAAGAGATTGATTATTCATAAGTATCGGCATACTGATGTAGTAGGGCTAAATGTATTAGACAACTGTTTTCAGCACTCATAAATCAGTAGAATTTCCTGTAGTCTTGTGGAAACCCTTGAATAACAGACTATGATATTGTCACCGTTTTTCATTTATATTATGAAAAAGTCATCCACACTTAAGTTTATGTTATACATAAGAGATATATATCCTTAGAAATCATTTGGACAGTCATATTTCCCCATTCACTCATTAACCTGCTGATTCAGCTTAACTGATTGAACATGTTATTTCAATAGGGGATAAAAGTCACCAGACAGCTTTAGGTTTTGCTTCAAGGAAATCAAAGAATTAGGCAGGTCTAAATCTAACATATGAGACCACTGCTTCTGTCCTGACATCTCTTTGTTGGACTGCGCCAACATGTATTAGATTGCCAGTGGATCCAATCAAGATTGATGGGATTCCCAAAAACTAACTAAAGATTGTGTCCAATGAACTTGTTTAATCGAATTTAACTCCATTAAATCCAAAAGTACAAATGATGACTTAATCATAACAAGAAATAGTTAAGTAGGTAAGACTTCTCTGTAAACTAGACTATCGAGTTTATTTAATCCAGTTTCTGAAAACCTTTCCATGAGGACTACATTGGTGTGAAATCACACTTGGTAGATTTGTTGCAGAAAGGTCTGTGACTGTCCCAGTAACCTGAATGGGACTTGCAGAAACTCATGTGCTTGCCACCAAAACAGATCCATTTAGATGAACGGAAGAGATTTTCAGTTGCAGAAATTTCTGAAACAAATCTGCTGCATGGGAATCTACCCTAAAAAAAAATTTCAATACATTTTTATTAACATTTTCTGATAATAGAAACAAGATACAGATTTTAGCAGTATAGTTTCATTATCAGCTTTTGCACAGTAATGTACCACATAACTGAAAAATAACCATGAAAGAAATCTATAGAGCCGTAATTAGGCCCAGTTTGTATGACAACACTTTAAAAGCAAGAAATACTAACAGAAACACGCCACTTATTTCTAAACATTTCTAATTTCCTTTTTAGCTCAATGGCCTAGAAAAAGGTTAGGTATATGCTGTGCTATGGTTTATAAGAAAATGGAACACATTGGTAAGAATGAGAGGGTAATTTAGTAGTACATCCTGAACTTTTGGCTGTATAACCATTAGGGGATGCAAATAAGAAGTAATCCCCCCAATCATTAGTATGGGACAAGTAAGATTCTATCCATATCCATATTTTGTCAGGGTAAGGGAAGAGCAAGAATTTAAAATGGTCAAGAAGTATGACCGTGCTGAAGATTAGGCACACTCATAGGGTTTAGTCACATGGGCGCATCGGCGACCATACACGGGCGCCGATGCGCCCATGTGACTGAGCCCTTACTGCACGAAGAAGACGGCTGCACTTCAGGACGGACGACTCCCCACAGTGCCGAAGAAAGAACACATGACTGGCAATGGAGCTGGTCACATGTTCTTTCTTCTGGTGTTGCGGAGATTCGCCCGCATCTGCAGTGCGGCCATATTTTAGTGCAGTAACACGGGCGCCGAAGAGGAAATAGATATAGGTAATGTCCTAAGATAGTACTGGATCCGCAGTAAAATGAGCATTTTATGTAATATTAGTCTACCTATCCAACTTCCAGTTCAGATAATCTATTCAGATATTTCTGTAATGTTGAAAGTAAAGGAGGAAAGTTAGCTTTGACCAGATTATTAGTAGAGAGGGTAAAAGAATCCCTACATATGGTAGTGAGGGAGGGCTCTATTGGAATGGGGAATTTCAAATTAAATGTTGTATAAAGTGTTTTGGCACATTAATTCCCATTACTGGAGACTTGGTAGAATTGACTTTCTAATAAGAAATTAAGCTGAATTTCTCCAAAATCTAAATTACCACTGAAAGAGATGTTTCTGGTTCCATACGGGTGAGAATGACATAATCAGGGAATAGACTGATCTTGTGCATCTGAGGGTATATTTTAAAATGTCTGACAGCTGGATTATTACAAATTGCAGAAAATGAAGAAAATCATGGCATCTTTATTGAGTTCCATTTGAAATAGAAAATGCCTTAGATGGGATGTCATTGACTAGCACATAGGCGGTACGGCAGGTGTTGGGCTTGAAAGGCCTCAAACAAGTAGTCCCAATGAACTCTGTTAAACATCTTTTCTGAGTCTAGTAAGAGGAGCAGAGAAGGCATGTAATCAATGTGAGCTGCAGTCAGCAGTTCAAACAATCTTCTGGTATCATCTGGTGTCTGGCACCCCCTGGTGAGGCCAGCTAGTTAGTTTTTAATTAGATTAGATAATATGGGAAATAATCTGTTGGCAATGACCTTTACATAAAGTTTGAGGTCAGAATTTAGAAGAGAGATAAGGTGGAATTTATATGGGGTGTCAGACTCTTTACCAGGCTTGGGAAGAGTAATTATTGTAGCCTTTAAATTCTTCTCTGGAAAAATGTCCTTTTTCAATAACAAAGTTAAATAGTTTGCACATATATGGAATTAGAACATTCTGGAATGATTTGAAATATTCATTAGAGAATCCATCAGGGCCCGCCGCTTTAACTAATTTTGAGGAACGAGTGGCAACTAAGATTTTCTGCTCAGTAATGGGACTGTTTAATAACTATAGCTGTTTCTGATGTAAGGCTAGAAAGGTTAAGTGTCTTAAGGAAGTCTGTGATTTGAGATTTTGTGGGTCATTTAATAGAAAGGTCTGAATCGAGGTTACAGAGTTTGGAGTAAAAGTCACTAAATTCATGTACCATAGCTTCAGGATGTATTATTTTATATTTAGATATCTGACATTAAGGATACATAATTCTGGCCTTCTAATGGCTTTCACATGGTGTGCCATCAGTTTTCTTACTTTTTTCTAAAAGCCGTAGTTGGATAATCTTAATTTCTTACCATATTTCTCAAAATCTAAAGATAAGTGATGTCGAAGGGAAGCACATGTTTCCCCAGGGGGGATTTGTGTAAGCGTAGAAGAGTTTGCTTTATTTTCCAAGGTAGCAATTCTGTTTAAGAGATTTTGAGCGTCTTTCAAACGTTGACACTTAAATCTAGCTGCATGTGGAATCAGTAAGCCCCTGACAAACACTTTATGCAAATTCCAAAGAGAAAAATAATCACTGGCTATTAATTTGTTCATTTAAAGAACTCTTTGATCTACAAAGATAAGGCTTTTTGGGTTTGTTTTAATGACAAAACATACATGTTCTTTCTCCAAATATTGTTAGGATATTGAGGCAATTGGATAGTGAGGGTTATGACCATGTAATATGGTCTATATCACACTGACAGATCTGAAGAAGCCACTTGTGAGAAACATGCCTATCCTTGTATATGTACTATGATATTCAGAGTGAAAAGTAAAGTCTTTCTCAGATGCATGTAAACATCACAAAACATTATGTGGATCATCTTTTACAAGCCATGAACCTAGATGTAGTGCAATTTCTGGTGATGATCACCTTCGCTCGGAAACCCCACTTGTATCACATGTCATGATATCCTAATATTTGAGTAACTTGTGCCCAGGGTTTTCTGGCTGTGATTGTAGCCTGTAAGAGGTCAGCATAGGTCCAGTACAGTAAGAGTAGATAGTTTCTTTGAGGCTGACATAAGGTGCTCTTTAGCTGTGAAGAAATGAATTCTGGCAGTAACATCTCGCTGAATTGTATTGGGGTGATCTTTGGGTTTCAGAAGTATGTATGTTCCATCTATGACCAAAATTCAAGAGTAGAGCATTATAGAGGAGTAACTTTAATTAGCTTTTGCAAATGAGGGGTAAATTCAGAGGGCGGAATTGATTCTGGAATACCATAACATTTTACATTATTTCTCTGATTGTTGTCTTCTATATCAGCTATCTTAGTTTGTAAGGCTTCAATCTCATCTTCAAGACTATTGTGGACATCTACGAAAGTATTGTAGACAGAATAACCTCTCCCATCTTTTGTTCAATATGATCTATGCAATCATCCACAGAGTCTATATTAATAGAAACAGAGGCAATAGCTTTAATTATGCCCTTTTGAATAGAACTGTGAAGTGCCATCATGGCTTTCAAAAAAACGATTCAGATGCTGTTTGATTGCTGGCTGTAATTGCTTCAAGGGAGTTATCTGTATATACTCAGCTCAAGGATAAACACAGATACACACCTCTGGTGTTATCAGCTTTGGAATTTTTCCTCACTCCGGCTTAGTAAGGCTGTTTGATGGGGATCTAAATGCTACTTCAGTAACAGATGGTGGGCTGCTAAGCTGAGTCCCACATGGCAAAGGAATGAGAGTTTCCCTGGTGAGGCTTTTGTTTATAGCTAGTGGTCTTAACTGTGTCCCCAGCTGTAGAAAATTGCTCTTTTCGGCTGTATGTGCTGTCAAGAGATGTCTGGGAGCCACTGCAGGAGCTTGCATTATGTTCAGAGCCTCTCTTAATAATGGCAGCTCTACTGCAATCAAGTGTTTGAGCAGGGACTACAGCCAGTGTATGGTCACCATCGTTACTTTTCACTTGCACTGAGAGTTCTGAGTGCTGTTCTTTCACACTGCCCGGAGAATGCTGGCTGTAACAAGAGTCCTGAGAACCCCTCCTGCTGCTGCCATTATTGCCTTTACTTTGTGCAGTAAAAAAAGACAGTCAGATGCCCCAGACATTTCTACTTTCTGCTGCGCGTCATTGTTGAATGATAGCTTGATATCTCAAGAAGCTGTAGCAAGTTTATTAAATGTGATAAAGCTAAAATAGCTGCTTTTGTAGGTAACCTGGCAGGAGTGCAGTTAGAATTCAGCCATTCTGCTCCAAGCCCAGACCATGCCCATAATGTACCTCAAACATTGTGACATGCCACCCCCAGTTGCTTGTGGTCTGTAAAACCTAATTTAACTTAATACTGCAAACTTTCAGCTGAGCTGAGTGATACAATAAGTGAGGCATTCAACTTGGGAATTCCGTAGCTACAACTTCCAAACTTTGACCGTCAACAATTGCTCATTCCCATTAATTGTGAAATCTAATTAATTCCAAAATTTTGTGTCCACTCATGGATGTACTCACTTGGGGGTATGTAGTAAAAATGTAGTGACGTTTATGCATGGATTTGTGTGCAGAAAATTTGCAATAGATTACGGTAACAGCTATATAGATGAGACTAGAACAAATTTTTTCTATGAGGTGCACTCAAGTTATAAGGTCTCCTAATTTTTCTCTAAAAAATGACTTATTCTAGAAAGCGGAAAGTATTATGACTTCTCAAATAGGCGTACAACTTTTTCACAATGTCGATGCCATGGTTGCATGGCTGCTGTGAATGCCTATTTACAGGTCTGTTTTGCCCACTGGAAAATCACTGATGCAAGAGCAATACAACTGGAAAACATGCAACCCCAGAGGGTGTCCTTCACCATTAGAAAAGCCCCAAATTTTTAGGTGCAAGGGCATGTGAGTAGGAAGCAGGAACCACTTCAAAATTGTTGCCATGAAGAAACTCCTGAATAGGAGCCACCTGATGAGCAGGAGCATTGTCTTGATAGATTCATGGCACCCACCAGAGGGAAACTTTCTACATCTTCAGTTATTCACGCAGGATGACATGCATAGATCCTATGAAAATGCTGACTTTGCAGGTAATCTCTTCCATAGTCAATCCACTCGCACAATCATGTTACCGGACTTTTACAATTGGGAATGGATGCGAGTACTTGGGTTACTTCCTGAATTGTGAACGGTCTTAATAATTGTGACCTATCCTCTGTTGAAAGTGCGGGTAATTACAGGGATTCTAGGAATGCGGTTGTCAAGGAAATGTTTAATTGAGTAAAGTTTGTTTCATCTTTTTTTAATGAGGTTATATAAAGTCTCATAGTATATTTTAAATTCAGCGACAGTGTCTGATTTGGAGGTCAGAGTATGCCCAGTCGCTGTTTTAATTTTATGAATTAATATTTTTTCTCTTTGTTTCTTAATTAGTTCAGACATTGCTTTGGTACCTTTGTCCCCATGTGCATGAATTTCTAAACTTAGAAGAGTGTTTTTGCTGATTTTGTATTTAATAAGTCTTTCAATTTGTTTCTGAGGATCTTAAGGTCCACTAGCATATCGTGTTGCATAGATAGTTTATAAAGTTTTTCAATGCTTTGGTAAAATAGCCACAAATTTGGCTTTCCACCACAAATCACAGTTATCTTCACATTATACTCCACCCCCACAGCAAAGATCTTAATAAACAGCACACTCTCAAAACCTTTAACAATTAGGAATGGCACATGACAGGGATACCCCCTCTCCCCAACTCTTTTTTTCTTAGTGATGGAAACCCTTCTCCAAAAAAAATCAAAAAAAAATCAGACAGACACCTGACATAAAAGGCCTAAAAATAGGAAATATCACACATACAACTGCAGCATTCACAGATGATAACAATAATTAACCCAAAGAGAGCTTTTCCTGCAATCCTAGATATCTTCAATACCTTTGGCAAAATATCCAATTTTAAAATTAACTATAAAAAATCTGAAGCATTAAATGTTAGTGTTCCCCTCAAAGCATACACACAGTGAAACATATCTCAACCTTCACCTGACCCACGTCTGGGATCAAATATCTATGCATCACATTATGTGCAGACCCATCTCGCCTATGCAACCTTAATTTCACAACACTACTTAAGAAGGTTCAAGACCAAATAAAACATCTGAACATTTCCTTCATCTCCTGGATGGGTAGGAAAAATCTACTAGCAACACACATTATGTCAACTATCCTCTACACGCTATAAACAGTCCCGATCGCTATTCCCAAAACATTCTTCAACAAACTACGTCAACTCTTCAGTGCATATATCTGGAACAACCGCAAACCGCTGGTTGCCTATACATACCTCACTCAAACAACAAGGAGACTTCTGTCTCCCAGATGCTCAAATTTACTATAAGGCGAAACATATCACTAGGTAGCTCTCATTGGTAGACCGGAACACAAACCAACAATTCTTCCGAATGGAAAGACACCGTCTAAATACAGAAGACCACTACCTTCTTTGGTCCAATGAGAGAATATAAACATAAAGTTAGCTTGAAAGCTGGACTACAAATGCCACAGTCAGAGTGATGAGAGAGTTATGTCAAAATAGTTCTGAAACAGGCAAACTCTCCCCCCACGTATCTGCCTCCCTAATATACCTCATCATTAGCAAAAAATCTTTTTCACCCTCTCACATCTGGAACAGAATGTCCATGACAATATATGAAATCCTAAAAGGCCCTAAAATTACTAAATTAGAACAAAGTGTACCTCTCACCCCGAACTACAAACCAAATTTCTTAAAAACATTAAATCTTTATAAACTGCTCACACAATTTCAGCATTTCTACCATAATGCACTAAGAGGCCCACTATGTATGGTTTGAAAACTGTCTATCTTTTCCCAAACCTTGTAAAAAACTAATCTCTAAGCTTCACAAGGGAGTACTCCTAGACTCAGCCTCACACAAGCCGTGGTACTTAAGAGAATGGGAAAACTAATTAAATATTACCCTATCTAAAGAAAATACACACAAAATCCTAAACAACTCTCATGGTTTCTCAAGATGCGTCCGCATTCAAGAAAATAATTTCAAACTTATTGCAAGATGGTACAAAACTCCCCATCAACTACTCAAACTGAATTTAACACCCTCTATTAGCTGTCCACATTTGGTGGAATTGCCATGGGATAGTTCCATATTTTCCCAAACCAACAAAATCTGTTCGGCCTCATTAAAATTGGCACTGGATGAGATATTACTGTGGTAACCATCTAAAAACTTTTCACCAAGAAAAGACTCCCTGCCAACAATTCTATTATCCACAGCCAAGCTACTCATCCCTCTAATGTAGCGGAATAACGAACCCCCTTCCCTAACCCAGTGGGAAAATAAAATACACCAAATATACAGCTTTGAGGAACTCATAAGCTGGGAGAATGGCACCAGAAATACATTTCTAACCATCTGGTCACCATGGATTGATTTAAAAAAAATAACCAGAAGGTCACAGTAATATCAATCTGGTATCCCACTTCTGCTTAACTCAGACACATCTCCCTCATCCTTTGAGGTTTTCACATACAGTTACAGAGAAAATACCTCATAAATAACCAAATAGCAAGTCTTCAGGCCAGAATCTATTAAGACCCAGCGTAGATGACTCCCTACCCCACCCACCCTCACCTTTCCCCCCCTTTTATCGTTGTATAGGTTACTATTTTTATGGTTATTGACATCACCATTGTCTTATGATGTGCTTAAAAGACATAATCCTTATAGAATTAAAATATTTATGAGAACAATCATGGTCAGTTTAAACCGTGACAGATGGTATCTCTTGCGAGAGCTGCGTGTCTCAATCATGAATGTACGTTTCTTCCTGTGTGTTGAAACAACCTGTATAGATATGCTTCTCAGACTTATTTGTTTTATTAAGCATTTCTTAATAAAAAGAGGTTATATGAAAAAAAAATCATGTTGCCAGATTGGCTGGTGCATGGGGAACATAGGGCTATAAGATAAGTACAGGATGATTTCCTCACTAGGAAACTAAAACATTCCTCCACAACTTTTTAATCTTATATACAGTATTTACAGGCCTGACAAGAGTATATACTAAAAATAGCCCCCTCTACCATCCAAGTAATTTTGTATAAGAGTCTGGATTTTGGCAAAGACGTGTTAATGTGACATTGGTAATGGTAGATCCTTCACTTTATATCACGTCCTAGAGAGCACCAATTGTTTGGGGCTTATTATCATGTAATGGTTCAATAGACATAGGGAAAGATTAAAATGTCTAAAACAAAAACTATTATTGCCTATAGCAATTGATCACAGTGCCCCTTTCATTCCTCATAGCGCTCTTGAAAAGTGAAAACTGCTCTGCAAGTGGTTGCTATGGGCATTGGGCAACAAAGAAAGTTTTTCATAGGGAACTAAACAAAAATTAAAAAGTTAATCACGAGTGTTTAGGATTTACCTAACAAGAGAATTACCCTGTATAAAACATACTGAGCAACAACAGTATTTCAACTCATCCTTTAAATAAATATGTCAGTTGAAATATTGTTGGCCCTCAGTTTCTTTTATATATCTATGTTTACTATGAGCCTCATGAACATTTTCATGCCGGGAAAACATCATCTGGCCAGATGGATCTATAATTTCACTGAGGCAGAAATATCTACGCATTCTATTGGAGCCCTTTCACAGTGTAGACAATTTTAAAATGCTTTTTTTATTATTCTCAAATGGTTAAAAATTCAGGGCACACAAAAAGAGGGGTCTGTAACCCTTACTAGAGTATGGAAGGGAACAGGGACCCAACATACATTCACAATTAGGACTCAGACAACACACACAACCATATCACCTCAGGTACAGGACCTGCTATGGTGGCTAATTGATAGTGATATCACCCAATATCCCAGTGCAGTTGGTGGATAACTCTGCACTGGTGTCACTTAATGTCACAATGTATTTGGTAGATAACTCAGCACTTTGAGATAGACACCAATGAAATTGCGTACCAGGACTGTATAGTACGAGATGTAGCTATTTACTAAGGCTATGTATGTGATATCCAAATACACTGGATCAGTTTTAATATTTTTTAGGGCTGGGTTCGTGATATCACTCGATGTCCCAGTGCAGTTGGTAGATAACTCTGCATTGTTACCACATACTATCGGAGTGCAGTTGATAGATCGCTCTTCACTGTGAGGTAGATGCCAATAAAATTGTGTAAGGTTTGTGTTATTATTAAAAAAAACTTTATAATTATGATACTCTACTTAAACACAAACTTTATTTTCAATCATTTTTGTTATTTCCCAATCTATAGTACTATACTGCAATATGTGTTTCGCTCTCATACTCCATACTGAAATAATCTGAGCAGTATTTTCCATGTCACACACTGTACTGTACATCTGCAGTTTAACTTTCTTCATTGCAGAACAATCTACTTTTCATCAATCACACCTTCTCTGCCTCCAACCATTTCATTATGTTATATGATATTTCAACTCCCTTCTTTGCCCTAAGATAGAAACGTACAACTTTACACCTACACCAGCTGCAGTAAAGTCCTTTCAATTACAAGATGTATTAAAACTATCCAAAATTCTTACAACGTTCTATTTATTTAATGGTACCGCCATATTGTACAGAACATTGCAAGAATAAAGGACACTGCAGATTAGTGTATAATTATTCTATGAACAGTGCTCCTAATTGACATATTAGTGCAGGCACCTTCAGTTAGTTTCATCTGTATACAGTATTTCACTGTGCAAAGCTTTTCTTAAACTATCCCGAATAATACTTATAGTTCTGCTTTCTCCTTTTCCAATTAACAGGGAAGCATTCACTCCATAACAATGTTGTCAGGTTTGACAATCTAGGATTTCTATTTTAACATTTTGACACAATGACAGTAGAATGAGTGAAGAAAGTATCAACATTTACCTGCAGGATATACTATAGATGAAAATTTGCTTCATTAACTGATATAGCATATATAAATAAGATATATGAATGGAACTGTATTAAACCATTGAATGTAGGGAACAATAATAGGCATGAGATAGTGTGGTATAATAGTCAATATCTGTACTCTAAAATCAATTATGATATACATACAAAAACATAATTATTGCAAAACCTCAGCATATGGTATTATGCCATGGGAGAGACTATTTAGTCTTTTTTGGATTTAATGACTTCATCTGCCCTTACAATATAAGCATGCATTCTGGAGCAGATTCACTCTGAAAGATCTGTGATAAATCTGGTAAATAAAAATGTTAGTAAATAAAGGTCACTTGTTCTGAAATAAAAATTTTGTAAACTCACTAAAATTCCTAGCAAACACCTCGTAATTAAACTAGAGATCTCTAGCGGAAAAACTATAAGACAGAACCCAATAAAAGTTGGTGTGTATACTCAGTAGGGTACGAAGTTTTGATTTTTTTTAAATAAAAAAAAATACCAGATGTTGCCACCAGGGGAATATGTGGCACTGTTGAAGTGTAAGATTTAAGGGTGCATCACAATTTATGTATAAGAAACATCCATTTTGGTTTGGATCAGGATTATGTTGATTTTAGTTAATTTTCATTTAAAAAAAAAAACTTATATACAATGGATATAAAAAAAACAAAAAAGATGAATCATTTTGGATTTATTTTCACCTTCAATGTGAACCATTATCTGTACAATTCCATTGAAAAAAAAACTTTTGGGGTGAAGAAATTAAATAAAAAAGGAAACTAAAATAATGGGGTAATAAATATGCACACCCTAAGGGCTCATGCCCACGGACGGAGCAAAATACGCCCATGGGGATAAACAAAAAAGTCCCCGATGGCTATAGTGGAAAAACACGCTTTTTACCAGGCTTTTCCGCAGTCTCCATTAATGCTATATTAATGGATACCTCCTGCCATGGAAAAATGTTGGAAAAATGTGGCAAAATAGAACCTGCCGCAATTTTTTCCCGCCGCGGAGTCCTGTGAGGACTGAGCTATTAGGTTCAATCGAACCTAATAGCTGTGTTATTCTGCCGTGGGGAATGCAGCATATATCTGTCCGTGGGCATTAGCCCTTAAACTAATACTTTGCTAATGTACTCTTTAAGTTTATGACAACATTCATGTTTTTTGGATAGCTGTCTATCAGCATGGCACATCTTGACTTGGCAATCTTTGCCCATTCTTCCATGCTAAGGTGCTCCAAATCTGCTAGATTATGAGAGCATCTCATGTGTACACGCCTCTGCAGGTGAACCCACAGATCTTCAATGGGACTTAGGTCTGGGTTTTGGCTGAGCCATTTAAAAACTTTGATCTTCCTCCGGCAAAGCCATTCTTTTGTTCATTTAAAGGTATGCTTTGGGTCGTTATCAAGCTGATAGATAAGATTTCTCTTCATCTTCAGCTTTTTTAGCAGAGGCCTGAAGCTCTTGTGTTAAAATTAACTGATGTTTGAAACTGTTCATAATTCTCTTCACCTTGAATTAAGCCCCAGATCAAGCAGCAGAAAAATAGTCCCAAGGTACAATACTGCCTACACTATGCGTCACTGTGGGTATGGTGTCATTTTGTAAATGTGCAGTGTTGTTTATGTACAAGAATACCTTTTAGAATTAAAGCCAAAAAGTTGAACCTTGGTCATCAGACCATAACACGTTCTCGCACATAGTTTTGGCAAAATATAGCGGAGCCTGGATGTTTTTCTTTGTTAGAAAAGACTGCCACTCTACCCCACAGCCCAAACCTATGACGAATTTGGGAGATGTTTGTCACATGCACTACACAACCAGTACTTGCAAGAAATTAAGGCAGTTCTTTCAATGTTGCTGTAGGCCTCTTGACAGACTTCTAAACCAATTTTCTTTTGTTCTTTTCATCAATTCTTGGGGGACATCCAGCTCTTGGTAATGTCAATGTTGTGCCAAATTTGAAACACTTCTTGATAACCATCTTCACTGTGTTCCATGGCATTTGTAATGCCTTGTAAATTTTTGGTATCCTTCTCCTGACTAATACCTTTCAACACTCAGATGACTTTGATGTGTTGAAAGATCTTTATGGACCATGTCTTTGCTAAAAAATGCTACTAAGAAAATCCTACTAGAACAGCTGAACTTTATATGGGGGAAATTAGAATCACTTTAAATAATGGCTAGTTGTGTACTGACTACTATGTAACATTAGTTTGATTGATAATTATCTGTTCAGTCGCATCCAACCTTCAGTCCCTCCATGTATCAATGTTCTCCATACATTCTTTCACCACTTCTTTCAATTCCACAATTGACATGTTTATGGTGGCTTTTATTGTATCTAGTCATCTTGTTCTTTGTCGTCCTGATCTTCCCTTTCCACTAACTTTGCCAAGCATCAGTACTGTTTCCAGTGAGTTAGCGTGCATCACATGGCCAAAAAAAGAGAGCCGATGTTTGATGATTTTGCCCTCTGGTGATATTTTTGGTTTGACACGATCTAACAGTACCTCGTTCATTGTCATGGCAGGCCAAGGTATCTGTAGCATTCTCCTCCAGCACCATATTTCAAACACATCAATTTTCCTTCTGTCTGTTTTCCTGAGCGTCCAACTTTTGCAACCATATGTAGTCATGGGAAAGATGATTGCATTGACCAGTCTGGTTTTTGTTGCAATGCTAATGTCCTTTCTTTTCCACATCTTTTCCATTCCTTGCATTGCAATCCTACCAAGTGTAATCCGTATATTGATCTCAGGTCCAGATTGCCCATTGCAATCAATTTTGGATCCAAGGAAGATGAAATCTCGGACTGACTCGACTTCTTTGTTGTTAATTTTGATGCTCACTGTACCGTTGTCTACTGTTGTCATGACTGTCGTTTTCTTGCTGTTGAGATACATTCCCATGCATTTGCTTTCCTTTTGCACTCGTTGGATAAAATATTCCAGGTCCCTTTCACTTTCGGCAAGTAGGGTGGTGTCATCTGCATATCGAAGGTTGTTGACATTTCTGCTACCGATTTCTAATTCGTCCAAATTGCATCGCCTCATGATTGTTTCTGCATACAGATGGAACAGAACTGGTGATAGAATGCAGCCTTGCCATACACCTTTCTCAATTCTGAACCAATCCATGTTTCCATAAGCTGTCCTGACTGTTCCTCTTGGGTTTTTGTAAAGTGACCTTATAAGCTGTCCAATATTTTCTGTGACGCCCATTTGCTTTAGACACTTCCAAAGTTTGTAATGTTTGACACAATCAAATGCCTTGCAGTAGTCTTGCTGCCTGAAACACATGTACATGTCCTTTTGATTTAAAATCCCCACCTGCTGAATGAGCTGCCTCTAATTGGTCACAGCCTGACCAATCAGAGGCAGATTCCACTCACACACCCATTCATGAATTTATGAATGGGTGAGTGACTGCTGCCTCTCATCTGATTGGTCCCGCTGAGTCAATCAGAGGCAGCAGTCACACACCCATTCATAAATTCATGAATGGGTGTGTGAGTGGAATCTGCCTCTGATTGGTCAGGCTGTGACCAATTAGAGGCAGCTCATTCAGCAGGTGGGGATTTTAAATCCCCGGCTGCTGAATACTACTCACAGCTGTTCAGAGCAGTTCAGGAGGACTGCCGCTGGCCGCGCTGAACTCCGTCTGCCGGGACAAGGTGAGTATATTTTTTTTTTATTTTTACACATTCCTGGATGAATTGCAGGGAAGGGCTTACATATTTAAGCCCTTCCCGACAATTCATCCAGCGATCGCCGGCAGCCCATTGCTTTCAATGGAGCCAGCTGTATTGCCAGCTCCATTGAATTCAATGGGCTAACATCGTTCTTCTCTGCCACAGCTTTTACAGCTGTGGCAGAGGAGAACGATCTTTATGCTGACAGTGCAAGGGGGGGGGGGTCTCACTCTTGCCACTATTGTGGCTTAATAGTCGGACCTGGGAACTTGAGATGCAGCCCAACATGTAGCCCCTCGCCTGCCCTATCCGTTTCTGTGTCGTTCCCATCACTTTCTTGAATTTCCCAGGTTTTCACAAATGAAAACCTTAGCGAGCATCGGCGATATACAAAAATGCTCAAGTCGCCCATTGACTTCAATGGGGTTCGTTACTCGAAACGAACTCTCGAGCATCACTGAAAGTTCGACTCGAGTAACGAGCACCCAAGCATTTTGGTGCTCGCTCATCTCTATACGTGATCCAACGGGTTGTCTGTCTGATTGCCTGCATACAGCTCTGCTGTATATTCTTGCCATCTACAGTTGATTTGATCTTCTTCTTATAATAATTTGCCATCTTCACATGGGTGAAGAGAGACCAGGTGTGTCCTTGCTGGTTTGCTTCTTCCAGTTTTGCACATTGATCGTTCCAGTAGCGCTCCTTGTCTTGTCTGACTTTTCTTTGAAATTCCACATTTAGCTGTCTGAATTCAATGATGGTGCCCGCTGCTTTAGCTGCTCGGCGCTTGTTGGTGATTCTGATGGATTCATCCAATTACCATTCTGGTCTTTATGCAGATTTTTTGAAAGGGATGAATTGTTAAGCTGTATTCTGTGTGATGGATTTGATTTCCTCCCATAATTCGTCAGGGTCTTTTCTAGTGCTGAGCACTTCAAATCGGTTATTCACTTCAACTGCATATCATGAAAGGAAGTTGTCTACATCAAAACAACATATTGCTGGTGACCTTTTGATGTTGCTTTTCCCGACTAGGAGCTGATGATCAGAGCCGCAACCTGCACCCGGAAGTGTTCTCACGGCCAGAATTGAACTTTATTCAATTGAGCCGTATTCAAAACTGAATTGAGCTGTATTCAAAATTAGCGAAATTAAAAAAAATAATATCATTAGTTTAAATTTGGCTAATTTTGAATACAACCTCATACCCAAATATAAGAGGTGTTCACACTTATGCAACCATATTGTTTTTGTTTTGTTATTTCTATTTTTCTACACTAACTGATTTCTGTTTGTTTTTTAATAGACTTGTACAGATAGTGGGTCACATTGAAGGAAGAAATAGATCTGAAATGATAAATCTTTGGCAGATTTTTTTTTAATATGACAAAAACCTGGCATTTTAACAGAGGTGTATAGACTTTTTTTATCTACTGTATGTGGTTCAAAGTGTGCTCTTTGCACATGTTCGATGAACTTGTTACCGCCTTACTGATAATAAAGTTTAACTAGCAAGGCATGCTCAGGTAATGTGAGAGTCATAGTCATAGTGTACTGATCTGAATAACAGAATCTTTTCATCCAGCTGCATTACATACTGCATACCGTTCATGTATAGCAATAAATATTTCCCTGGTTACAACACTTGTTTTGTTGTTTTTCCTGGAAAAAACAAACCACATACTCTAATGAGTATGCATACTAACTTTTATTGGTCTTTGCCTCATAGCTTTTTCAATAGAGACCTCTGAAATCCTCAAGTTTAATTATGATCACACTGTATGCATGACATGCAATGAAATACTAACCTAACTAAAATGAGTACGTCATGTTGAGAAACAAACAGCAAAGAAAGAAAAGCAAGATTTTTATAGGCTTACTAAAGCAATTTGTCATACTATTGTGTGCTCCTTACAATGAAAACTGGCATTAGCTTAAATTTTGAAAGCAAAGTATGTGAGTTATGAAATGTTCTACAATTTTCTATCACATAGTGTTGCAAATTGTGATCAATTTTAAAAATAAACAATATTTAATAACAAATATTCTTGTGACAGGAAATTCATTCTGACCAAATAGTTTTTATATGCATACTATTATAAATATATTAGTTGCAGCAATCCTATCAATAGTTGCAAGAAAAGGTAAGTCAACCCTTTGTATTGACTGGATATCTGCTTTGATTACTGATTTTGTCTGATTTTAATCTAATTCACAGTTATAAACAAACATAATCTAGCTAAATTAATGGCACAGAAACAGTTACACCTTTATTTTCTTATTGATCACATTGAGCAAACATCTACAGTGCAAGGAGACAAAGACAAAGTAAGTGAACTTCTGTGTGAATGACTTCTCTAAAAGCTAACTGGCAAAAGGTGTTTTAATTAAGAAGAAGAGATTGGAAATGTGAATTTCACAGGTGCTTTGGCCATTAAATAAAGCACAGAAAGCTTGGTTACTGACAAATCTGTTCTTCCCGAGAACCATGCCTCAATGCAATCAAATTTCAGAAGATTTCAAAAGATGGGTTGTAGAGAAACATTAAGCTTCTCTATAACATAATAAACAACAATTATGCCCGAGAAAGAACCCTGAGAGGTTTGAAAGCTTGCTATAACATAATGTATTTTTGTTAGCTTATAAAAGATATCATTTCTACAAGATTACTTTGTTTGTCTGGCTGGGAACAATCACATAAAATAACAATTAAACATGGCAATCAGACACAGGCTCTGTGCAAACCGTAAACTAGCCTTAGGCTAAATTTGCACACGCAATACGCAGTGAATAGAGTCCATTGATTTCAATGGGTTATTTCACATGCGTGTTTTTTTGCTGCATATTTCAGTCATATAAATAAGAACACAGCATACTCTATTTTCCCGTGCATTCGCGCACTGAACGTCCTGATAGAAGTAAATGGGAATGGGCAAATGTGCACGCAATATGCTAGGAGATGTAGCTGTACAGAAAAGAGAACACATCTTGAACTCATTAGATTAATTAGCCATTCCAATGGCTGTGAGCATCGCTGCTTTTTGGTGGGGAGCGTGCAAATGGCTTGCGTGCGTAAAAAACAGCTAAATATATGCTGATGTATGCACAAAAAAAGCATAGTTTATTCCACAAATACACTACCTAAGTCCTGACAGGAGTGGGTGTCTTGCTATGTTAACTCAGAATTCTCTAACAGCGTGGTTGGGTTTTCTAACATAGACACCCTCTTTAAATATTTTAGCTGTTAGTAAAATTTAAAACACAAAAACTGAAGAACACAACTGACACATCGTTTTAAATATAACCATATTGCCCATGAAATATGCTGACATTGCTCTCTATTTTAGTGACAGCTATGTTGCATGAAAATGCAAATGTAAAGGAACATACAATTATAACTTAAACTATTGTAGAGACAGATTGTGAGTATAAGAAGATTCCAGGCATTACAGAAAGGGAATAGGAAGAGTTAACATGAGACTGTGATAATAAATAATGCCGAATCTCACATTTTCAGGTTTTCAGGGAAATATTAATTCTATATGACTTACAAACAATTTCATATAAAAGAAACATGATTGAGGTGGCACCCATCACCCGTATATTTTCTTATTTTCTATTTAATCTTAAGAAAAGTTTTGAAGTAACATTTTGAAAGCACTAACACTTTAACCTTCACACCACTGATTTTATTTGCATAGGATTGTATTGTACCATCTGTTTTACAGAATGGCATTTCAGAAAAGTAATCCTGCCATTCTGTGTTTCCTCATACAGCTTTGTTTGTCTCATTGTTTTGGAGGAAGCAATATGTAATGATTATCTTTATATGACAGTTCTATTCTTGTTAGCAAGAAAAATATATAAAACTTGCTATAAAGTAACTAAGGGCAGATTATTATTGTCACTGACATTATTTTAAGGAACATTTGAACTGGGGTAATTTATCACTATCCAATATAGGGGCGGTTCGGTATTGTGTATCTAAACAAGGCCTGACATAAAAGAAAGTGATAATTACAGTGTAGAATAATTTTGGTGATTTCTTTTTAATGAAGTTATTAAAAACATTAACATTGTCAGTAGAGAAAACAGCTGCAATGAAATGATTGAAATTATACTGTTTTCGTATTATACGGCATTAGTATACAACTTCACATTGTGACATCCATACACCCTAAAGTATTCTGCTAATTATTGCAGTAATTTTAGAGGAGTCACAAGTAATGATGGGATGGCAAAACTTGAAAGAATTCAAGAAACTGTTCACCCAACACTATACATGATAGATAATGAATATAAACGTGTAGAGCTTGCAAGTCCTAATCATATTATGCATTCATCAGTGCTTATTTTCATTGTCATAATTAAAGTGTAGCTCTATCTTTGGAGATCCTACACTAATATTAAAGGGAACCACTGATTTCAAACTATGTACTGCAGCGCACAGCAACAGTATAGTTCTATACAAATCCTAAGTTGTGTGTGTGTGGTGTGTGTGTATATGTGTATATATATATATATATATATATATATATATATATATATATATATATATATATATATATATATGGAATGTAGTGTACAGAATTGAGGGTGTTCCTGAGGGTGTTGCAGGAACTAGATAAAAAGATCAGTTCCTACCACACTCAGGAGGAAAAAGCTGTCTGCTAGCCAGAGAGTGAGAGAGGCCGTGTGAAGATGCTGCATCAGGAACTTGGAGCCTGAAGTCCAGAGCAGACCAGTTTGGGCCTGTCACCAGTCTGATAGAGGAGGACATCTTCTAGATGCCCTGGGTGGAGGTTAGTGACTGAGACCCTGTGGGTTGTGAACCCTGGACATTATGTGCTGTACATGTTTGCTGTTGCATCTTTCAAGAGTTGCTGTGATGTGGAATAAAACTGGCAGGCACCAGATTTTTTTAAAAAAAGTCTCCTAAGTATTTCTACATGTGTGGCTCCCATTCCGGATGGAAAGGTCAGCGATCCAAGAGGTGAGTAGCCCCAGATTACCACAGTATTCTATACAGTATAGAAATGAGTACACACTAGAGATGAGCGAGCATACTCGCTAAGGACAATTACTCGAGTGAGCATTGTCCTTAGCGAGTACCTGCCCGCTCGGAAGAAAAGATTCGGGTGCCGGCGCGGGTGAGTTGTGGGAGTGAGCGGGGGGTAGAGAGAGATCTCACCTCCGTTCCCCAATGCTCTCCCCCGCCTCTCCCCACTCCCCACCGGCACCCAAATCTTTTCTTCTGAGGGGACAGGTACTCGCTAAGGACAATGCTCGCTCGAGTAATTGTCCTTAGCGAGTATGCTCGCTCATCTCTAGTACACACACATATACATATATATGTATATATATGCTCCTTTGTATACTCTATAGCTTCATTTTCAGATGAGGCCATCCAAAGGTTTTTATTATGGATATCATGTGATTTTAATGGAAAAAATCCATGTTTTCTAGGGGCAAACCTCTCCAAATTATGGCACCATATGGAGGCATGTCTATGTATGTAGAGTCTACAGCTCTGTAGCATGAACTATAACACCACAGTGTAGGCTGTGCTCTGACATGTGCCTGAGAGCTAAAAGACAGATAGCAGGAAATTTTAATATCTGCAGCACCCCTTTGCTATCATTAAAATGGTTTAACTTGCAAATCATTGACAATGATGATAAAAGAAAGGGAGATGAAAAGAAAGACCTTTCAGTATGATGTTTGATGGTATGATGATTCATGGCATATCACTGAAAAGTAACAGCTCATAGTTTCTTGGAGACATATCAAACTGTTCCCTTTGCTGAGCAATGGGACAAGATTGCATAGCTAAGACAATATCAATTCTTCTGTTACTATTATGTAATATTATCTATATGACTACATACATTTTTTCAAAAAGATGCCAATGACTGAGTACTCTGTAGCAAAGGTCCCAAAGGTATTAATCTCCAGTTTCACCAGAATCTGGGCTGAAAAACTGTCTACTTATTCAAAAGGAGCAGATTGATTTATTCCTCTAAAATAAGTTGTTTTTTTTGCCATTCAGGGTAAGTCTGGTTGACAACCCTTTCTGGACTTGTAAAGGCAGCAATATTCATTTTCTTTCAGTTTCTCAGAAATTGACAAAACAGTGAACTGCAAATGAGAAATATATTACACAGAATAATTTTTGCAGCGCATTTTAAAGTTTATAGAGATAAGAAAACTGAACCTTTAGAAACCAAATTCCTGTTGGACATTACTAAAAATTTGGTTCGGCCAAAAACCAAACCTCAGGCAGTTAGTTTCTGCCAAACCAGAAGAGAGTTCATAAAAATCTCTAAGGCAAGTTCTGAGCACTTTTTAAGATTCCTAAAATGATGGTGGAGGTTCACTGGATAGTACTGCTGCCTTATAGTGCTGGGGTCTTAGGTTCAAATCTCACCAAAGATAACATTTACATGGACTTTGAAGAACTTCATGCAGATGTTGTTGTCAGATTGAGGGCTCAGTCACACTGACGCATCGGCGCCCGTGTTACTGCATGTAGCAGACGGCCGTACCTGAAGACGAACGTCACTCTGCAGCGTCGGGAGAAAAAACATGTGACCGGCTTCATTGCTGGTCATGTGTTCTTTCATCAGCACTGCAGAGAGACGTCCATCTTCAGGTATGGCCGTCTTCTTCCTGCAGTAAGGGCTCAGTCACACGGGCGCATCGGTGCCTGTGTACGGGTACCGATGCGCCTGTGTGACTGAGCCCTTAAGCGTAGGACTTCAGTGCTACAAATCTCTCGCCCACCACGATTCTTTTGCCTCTTTAAGAAGCAGAGATGAAAGAGAACAAGAAACAAAAACATAACATACAAATGTCATCTATCAGTGATCATATTTGAAGATAGAACTCCTGAGGTGAAGAAATGCAAAGAGAACATACAAACATCATATAGAAGTTGTTCTCAGTCAGATTTGAATCTAGGACTCCAGCACTGCAAATACAACTGTCCTAACCTCTGAGCTATCACACTTACCGTATATACCGGCGTATAAGACGACTTTTGAACCCCGAAAAATCTGCTCTGAAGTCGGGGGTCGTCTTATGCGCCGGTAATACCAAAAAAAAAGTGTAAAAAAAAAAATCATTACTCACCTCCCCCGGCGTTCTGTCGTGCTCCGGCAGGATGTCGCTCGCTCCTCGTCCCCGGCGCAGCATTGCTTTCTGAATGCGGGGCTTGAAATCCCCGCCTCCAGAAAGCTAATACACATGCCGTCAGCCAGTTACAGCCATTCAATGACAGCATTGAATGGCTGTGATTGGCTGAAGGCGCACGTGGCTTCAGCCAATCACACTATTCAATGACATCATTGAGTGGGTGTGATTGGCTGAAGCCACGTGCGCCTTCAGCCAATCACAGCCATTCAATGCTGTCATTGAATGGCTGTAACTGGCTGACGGCGTGTGTATTAGCTTTCTGGAGGCGGGGATTTCAAGCCCCGCATTCAGAAAGCAATGCTGCGCCGGGGACGAGGAGTGAGCGACATCCTGCCGGAGCGCGACAGAATGCCGGGGGAGGTGAGTAATGATTTTTTTTTTTCTCCACTGTATTCCCGGCGTATAAGGTGAAAGTTGGGGGGTCGTCTTATACACCCCGTCGCCTTATACGCCGGTATACACGGTATTTTCCCTTATCCAGTGGAGAAGTAGGAGAATGAGGAGGATAAAAAGCACAAACATTACATTAAAACTCCATGCAGATGTTGTCCTTGGTCAGATATGAACCTAGGACTACAGTGCTGCAAGGCAACAGTGCTAACCACTATGCCTCCTCTCCTTTCTTCCTCCTATGGCTTCTTTATCCTACTCCATAGGAGGAGAAGAAGAAAAAACACAGGGAAAACACATAAACGTCATGCAGATGGTGCCCTTGGTCAGATTTGAACCTAGGACGCGGAACACTGAGACACCAAGCTTCTTCTTCCTTCTATCTTCTCTTGCTTCCTTTTCTGAAGGAGGAGAAGGAGAAAAAGGAGACAGAATAGAAGATCTTCCCCTTCTTTCCTTCCTTTGTTTCCCTCCTTCTTTTCCTTGCCATTCACCCCTTTTCCTCCTCCTTCTTCTTCTATCCCTTCTCCTTTGGAGGAGAAGAAAGGAGGAAGTAGAAAGGTGAAGAAGAATGGTGGCTGAATGGTTATCCCCTTGCAATGCTGGGGTCTTAGATTCAAATCTGACCAAGGATGACATGTGCATAGAGTTTATATGTTCTCTTCATGCTTTTTCCCTCTTTTCTCCTTCATCTCCTCTACTACATAAGGAGAAGAAAGTATTGTGGCTCAGACAATAGCACTGTTGCCTTGCAACGCTGAAGTTCTAGATTCAAATCTGACTGAGGGCAACATCTGTATGGAATGTGTATGTTATCTTTGTCTTTTGTTCTCCTCCTCTAAAGAAGAAAAAACAGTTCGACTGTTGCCCTGCAGCACTGAACTCCTAGGCTCAAATCTGACAGAGGACAACATTTGTATGGAGTTTTTCAAAGTCTTGTTCTTGGTGAGATTTGAACCCAGGATCCAAGCACGGAAAAAGCAGCAGCGACAACCATGGTTCCACATTCATTTAATAACGCCCCCCATTTTTATGAACTTTTTAGTTGGAATAAACCAAACTTTGTGACAAAATTTGCGGAAGCAAACTTTTTAACAGATTGTTCATCTCTATGCTATTATTAAATATTAGTTTGCATCATGTTTTTCCTTAAAAGGGTTGAATCCAGTTTCATATGTCCTATTAGAGAATTCTGAGATAAATGTGGACTCCAGTTCCAGAAACTCATATATTAGCCAGAACATAGAATGACTACAAAGAATTTCACTTGCTCTGGAGGATCCAGCTTGTTCTTATATCACATGAACTGCCAAATTATTTCAATGTTCTATTTCCCCTAAAGTAGCAATGTAGGGAAATTAAACACTTGTTACCTGATTCCCTCACAGACTAGAGTTGATCAATGTGTATCCTAGTATCCAGTCCTTATTAGCAACAAGGTATTGTCGTAAAAAGGACAACCTCATCAAAGAATAGAGTCAATCAACAGTAGACAAGTATTTCCTTAAAATTTTCACTGAAACATATACTTTAATATTAAAGGATATTTCAGAGAAATAAACATTGATGGATAATTCTTCTTAATTGGTGAGGTCAAACTGTAGTACAAATGTCAATTATCAGAATGAAGGAGCCATTTTTTAATTAATTATAGTGACTTGATCATGAATGCAGTGAATTGCAGTACCAGAAATAAACACATGACTAAGGATAGACCATCACTAATAGTTGCACTGGAGCTTATCTCAACTTGGTATGCACCGTACCAGCATTATCAGGGTTATGCTCAACAATATGTTAAAAACCTCAATGTATTACATATAAAGATGAGCGAGCATACTTGCTAAGGACAATTACTTGATCGAGCATTGTCCTTAGCGAGTACCTGCCCGCTCGAAAGAAAAGGTTCGGCTGCCGGCGAGGGTGAGAGGTGAGTTGCGGCAGTGAGCAGGGGGGAGAGAGGGAGAGAGAGATCTCCCCTCCGTTCCACCCCGTTCTGCCCCGCCGCTCCCTGCCCGCCGCCGGCAGCCGAACCTTTTCTTCCGAGCGGGCAGGTACTCGCTAAGGGCAATGCTCGCTCCAGTAATTGCCCTTAGCGAGTATGCTCACTCATCTCTAATTACATACTATTCGGTTGGCCAATTGAATTCTACAATAATTAGTTTTATGATCAAGGCAGTGTAGCCCATTAGGTAAATGAAGGTCATCTTACAGGCTTGCTAGTATCGGCTAGTTTTAGCATGTAACACTCTCCTTTAACTGTAAGAAAATTCTTATCACATATCAAGGATCATTCAACACAAATATACATCTGAAAAGCATAGAAACATTCAAAATCTGTAAAAGTCAGTTTAACCTTGCATGTGTCCGGTCTAGTAGCATGCTGTGATACTGATCTGTACATAGAATAATTCAAAATCTGTCAGTGTGAACTTACCCTCCAGCACCTGATTTATGCTGAAATCAGGGAATAGAGACTTTTATAATGTGCACACAGCTAGAATTTACAAAGTGCATCATTCATTTTTCCTTCATTAAAAAATGTCCATTTCAATTTCCATGTAATATCAACATTTTAAATTGTCTTTTTCCACTCAACCTCTTTGATGATGATACTTTGGGGAATAGTTGGGCCAATTTTAGATAGTTTAGAAAATAAACTTCATCGATCAGCAGTTACTACAACCTTTCTTCAAGAACTATTAAGACCTTATAATACCATATAAAGTACGACTAAAGACATCTTGTACTCCCACGTCTGCACTAAGGTAACCATTCTTTTGCTGCAAAATGTCCTTCTAACTCTCCTTATGATTCTCATGGGCATTGACACTGTAGATGGATTTGAAAGACTGAAGCATAGTTTCTTTAGGTTATAAAAACAAGACAAAACTTTTCATGGAGATATTGCACATACACACACAGTCCTTAGAAAAATAAAACTTTTGACCTCTTTTTTTATTTATCTATTTCTTTCTTTTTTTCTTTCTTTATTTATAAAAATATATTTTTTTATTGCAGTGAAAGTGTAACGTAGTATACTTTCATGTATGTACAGTATTTTTTTTTTTTGCCTAATCGTATGGTTTAGTCAACAGTTAAAAAATTGCATAGCAAGTCCCAAAGGACCGAAAAATCTTCCTTTAGATACAGAACAGTACGACAGAGGCGGCAGCATCAAAGGTGTGGAATAAAGTTTAAAATCCTTTTATTGCTCCACATAGTAAAAGGCAACATTTTGATTACATGTCTTTTTCAAGCCTGAACATTGCTAACACAATCCAACTTAAATATACAAAACCTACATACAAACTGACCAATCTGGTCAAACACCCCACCCACCAATACATAATAATACAATCCACCTGACGATACCAGCATGTGATAGGTGGATGTCGTCACCTTGATCAACTTCTCCATGTCTTCAAACGGGGAATGTTCAATTCAGTACAAACTACCCAGGTGTGCACTCACCCTAGTTTCAACCTGAGGCCGTCAGAGCCGTCCATCGCGGAAGTAAAGGAGTATATCCAGTGTCAGAAAATCAGTTACTAACTAATGGATGCCACAACTAAGATGGCGGATGTTCACATTATTGCGTCTGAGTCAGAGTCTCGGGTGCCTTCATTAACAGAGGGTGCGTAATTGTTCTTGTCCCAGGATAGAGGCCACACCTAAGATGGCCGCCGATCCGCTTACCGAGCATGCGCCAAAGCAACAAACTATATTCAATGATAGAGAGCACATCATTGTAGTGCCCTAGGTCAAGAGTTTGTCACAACCAAGATGGCCGCCGTTGTCATTACCACGCTTGCGCCAGAAAGTCTGTCCTATCTTATTGCAGAAGATTTATAACAACTTAAACCATATTTAGATCGGCTGGCACACTATCCAATATGTGTGTGCGTCAGCGCTGAAGCGCATCCACATAGTGCCGGTGCTCTTGTCAACACATGTGGCAGAGAAGTATTGATAGTCTGTCCGAACACTATACCATCTTCTAAGAATAAATCCGTATTGAAAAATAAAGGACACATAGTCACGGCATTAATCTTGCCACAACCAAGATGGCCACCACTGTCATTACCGCGCTTGCGCTGGAAAGTCCATCCTATCTTATTACAGAAGATCTATAGCAATATATGTGCGCGTCAGCGCCGAAGCGCATCCACATTTAGATACAGAGGAATTTTAGTTAGTTTCATAAACTAGTGTTACTTTTTAGTTCTACTTCAAGGGCTCCTGCATTGAAGTCAATGGAAACCATCTCATCCGAAGCCCTTCCACAATCACATTGCGGAAAGATTGCAGATTCCGATGCAGAAAAAGCAGAAGTTTAAAAAAAAAAAAAACTGCACTGCGCATAACCGTGCAAACCATCCGCAGCACAGATGAAAAATAAAAATAACGGGTCATGCAGTCGCCGCTACTCCCAGGGCCGGGTTCTGCATTCGAAATCTATCCCTGCTGTGTGCAGGCAGCTAAACTTGCTTGTTTAAGACATTTAACATATAGAAAAATTGAAAATACTATCAATTGTGTCATTGATGTGAGCATAAATACTGCATGCTGGAAGTATAAAATTTGTCACACACATATACACACACAGCAGAGAAAATATACCTATTGCAATGCAGCTCTGATATCTAGCATCATCATGACCAACAGGATATCAATGTATCTAATATGCTGGACAATTTCATGTTTCAGCAGGTTTTTATAATTAATAAATTAGGAATGCTAATGTGTTATTGCTTTGCTATGCATGGTACTGAACATTTCAGAGGATTATATGAGGACTAAAGTAATTAATGTAGGCCCATGCATGCTAATTAGCTACATAAATATATTAAAAGGGTGTTCCCATGTCAGCCAAACATGTCCAAGAAAGGAACACTGCTCTGTTAAAGGTGGCTAGGTTGTCGGTATGATGGAAACAGTGGAGCGTGGCTGGGTTATGCTGTTTCTATAACTCACAAAACTCAATGCAAATTTTCACTTCGATGTCAGTTTTGCAAATAGCTTAGCAGAGCTATCTATGTTGCTTCCATAATACCAACCACCCCCAGCCACCATGAACAGCTAGACATGGGGCTGTAAAGTCAGATTAGGAGATTGGCATGGGTCTCAAAGGTGGCACCTGCACCTATCTGCTTTTTATGGCACATCCTGTGGAAATACCACAAATGTTTGAGATGGGGATTTCACTTTAACTCTACGTGAATATCCTATTTATTTTGTTATTATTCATTAGTATCCACTGCATTACTCATTTCTCAAAATGCCTTGTGTTTGTGTTATAATGATCTGACATGGGACTATTTTTGTTCCATTAGATTACTATATCTAGATTTGAAGATCATGAAAAGCAAATACATTTTACTGTATTTCATATAAATTGGAATTACTCTGAGCGGCATGCAAAACTGCCTGCTTTATCTTAACCTTACCGATATTTTGAACTTAAACTAGTGTCAGCAATAGGGCTCAGTAAATGCCTCATGAACCAGAGGTTCTATTGTCTTTGACTTTTTGGATATAGGGATTTTTCTTTTTCCAGGGAATTAAGAAGGGTGAGATATAGAGATGAGCGAGCATACTCGCTAAGGCAAATTACTCGAGCAAGTATTGCTATTTTCGAGTACAGGCCCGCTCGTCTCAAAAGATTCGGGGGCTGGAGGGCACGGGGGGGGGGGGGGGGGGGGGGGGAGGGTGGCGCTGGAGAGCTGGGAGGAATGGGGGGGGGGATCTCTCTCTCCCCCCCCCCTGCTCACTACTGCAACTCACCACTCACCCCCGCCGCTCCCCGAATCTTTTGAGACGAGCGGGCATGTACACGAAAATGGCAATACTTGCTTGAGTAATTTGCCTTAGCGAGTACGCTCGCTCATCTCTAGTGAGATATAATGCATCTGGGCTGTGTTAAATTGTTGGGAGGCTTACAGATGAAGGCCACCACAGTCATATTAGCACATGCCATTTGCACTTCTAGACTCTCATTTAGGTCTTGTAAGCAAAGTATTTCTACTGGGGCCTCACAGCCAGTACACATGATTCTTGGGCCTCAGCATCAGTGGTCAAAGTCCATGGCAAAAATAGAAAATACTCTTCAATACATCTTTCAATTAAACCCAATTTAATATTAAAACAAGTACAAAAGTCGCTGACAGAACCTTTACATGAGATGCATAAGTGTCTGGCAGCCATCTCACTTACTACTACACCAAGAAGGAGTTGTTGGAATAAAATGCAACTTTATATGTGTGAATGTAATGATGATCTATGTAAGCGATTATAATGTTAGAGCAAAAGGATTAGTGAAAAAGTTTATTTCGGAAACCTATACAATACAAAGGAGGCACTAGTACCCTCTTAGACTGCCTCTAGCCTGGATATATGATGATATATCGTTGGATATGGGGCCATACAGGCTCTTTATGTTATCCTGTGACATATTTTCCCACAGATGTTTAATCTGGGCCTCTAGATCCTGCACACTCGTAGGCTTCCAAAGCTGGCATTCGAGCTGGTCCTATAAATGCTTGATCGTTGATAAATCTGTTGACCAGGCAGGCCAAAGATGTGTGACAACCTGGTGGAGACATTCCTAGGAAACCTTTGCTATGTTTTGCTAAGATGAAAGGTAATACATGTGGCAGCAGGATTTCCGGCACACAATGCTCAACTGCTAGTATCCCTTAATCACTACAAGGAGTGGACGACTGTTGTATATGATGACTTCCTAGAGCTTCACAACAGCAGTTAGGGCAGTATGTCACTCCACAGCAAAGGTAGGATTGAAGACCATGAGTCCCTCTTACTCGAACACAACCATCATTGACTCCTAAACAGAACCTGGAATCGTTGCGATAGATGATATGGCTCAAGTCTGCAGCAGTCCACGTTTCTAATTCCCGACATCACACACCACAGTGTCAGGGTGTTAATGGCAAGACACATAATGGGCACCATGACAACTAATTTCCTTCTTCTAAATGTCTGGAATGCATGGTGGTCTGTCTAGGCTGCCTTTTTGCTAAGAATGTGTGCCCTCACGTAACCTCACTACTTACGACACTTTCTAACAGCTTAGTCAAAATGAGCTAGATGGTGGGCAATTTGTCAAAACGAACATCCTGCTTTTCTCATTCCAGTCGTGCAACTCTTCTCGAAGGCTGGGGAAAAATGTTTTTAAGTGTTGTAGAGTCAGGAATCTTCTCAAAAAGAGGTACATTGCACCAAACTAGCCTCTGGGAGCCTTTTTATAGGGCAACGGAAGAAGCACTTTCACGGCCTCTGGTGGCAAGGCTGAGTGTCTAATCCGATGAGAATCGTAATCATTTACATATCTGCCAGAGACATGACTGCATGCCGAATTTTTGCAGCAATCCGACATTTCTATCTGACTGCATTATTTTTTTGTCAATAAGTGTATTTTTATTAGGTTGCTAGTCTGATATTCTTCTCCACCTCAGAAATATAAGCAGATCATCATATCTAGCCTATCACATTTTACATCCATTCATATGAAAAAGCAGACAGCTCATATTAGTCAGATGAATCCTAAGCCATTTCTCTGACACATCTATTATTTCCAGAATGCACATAGGCATTGTTGCGTGAGGATATACACAAATCTCAGATTTTGTCAGCTTTGTGTATGTTCATTATCTCTGGTCAGTGCTCATGTTATCAACTTCACTGGAAGAAATGTTATACCATAGAGACATTTCTGTTAGTCTTCATGTCCAATTGAGCAGCACAATGTGTATTTAAACAAGGTGCGGGCAATGCTGTGAGAAAATATAATGGCTATTACAGTCTAGTCTTTGCTAATAGCTAAATAGCTTGAAGGGTTAAGATTAGTCACAGTAGCTATGCTAACTATTTACTGGTCTTTTACCTACTTAAAGAGGCTGTCTTAATTAGAAAAAATGGTCTGTGTAAACTTTGTTTAAAGGGAATGTGTCATCAGAAAAAAATCTATTGTATAAATCTGTTTTTTATGTGAAACATATTTTTTAGGAATGTTTGTGATTTTTTTTTTAATTTTCAAGTCACTATGCATGTTTTTTAAAAGATCCTAAAATTTAGCATTTTTCATGTTGACCATTTAGCTTAATAATAATCTGGCGCTTCCTGTTCTGTAGCTTTTTCAGCAGCCATGCCATTATCATCACAGGCAGAATTACTATGAAAGGAAACACCTCTATATATAGATAACACAGCATCCAACATTCCCAATAGGTGATCTACACAGCTTATCTATTCCTTCTCCTTCCATGATGACCTCTGCACATGTCACAGAACATGTCTAGAAGAATCTCCCATAGAAGTCAGTGGATCCTCTACTGTTTAAGGCTTAGTCACACGGGCGCATCGGCGCCAGTGTTACTGCAGGTAGCAGATGGCCGCACTTTAGGATGGACGTCTCTCTGCAGCGCCGGAAGAACATGTGACCGGCTTCATTGCTGTGGGGAGTCGTCCGTCCTGAAGTGCGGCCATCTTTTTCCTGCAGCAAGGGCTCAGTCACACGGGCGCATCGGTGCCTGTGTGACTAAGCCCTTATTGTGTGAATAATCCATGAGGCTGCTGTAAAACATATCTCTAGAAGCTGCTGTAAAGCATATTTCTACAATAAAGGCAAGATGATAGCCTCCATAGTCATGCATAGACAACAGAATGACGAAATCTACAATCGGAAAATAAAAAACGATTAGAAAAATTGAAAGTATTTCACTGTGTCTGGTTTTAAATAGCATACAATAGAAAAAAAATATGTGATACAGTCTCTTTAAGTGAATGTCAATGAGCTGCAATACCAGAACATTCTATGGACAAAAGTGGCACTGTTTCTGAAAAAAGTAGATCCTTTTTAAGACTCCTGGATAACTCATTTAATATGGCCCCATAGGAATGTTCTCACAAACATTTGCTTGCCTGAAAATTGGACCATGTAAATATATTCATGATTGGCCTACAAAGACCCATTTGTTGTCTAATCAGCTTATTGATGCAAGCACAAAAATACTTACTGGTTGGCTGCATGTCTTCTCATGTGAACAGGGAGTTGTCCAGCCGATCAATTATAGCTATATGGGGATGAATGATCGGTGTCATGATTAAGGCCTATTTAGACAGGACGAATACTGGGCAAATGATGCCCAACACTCGTCCCCACAAGTATCTGCTCAAATGTTGTTGCACAGGAGCGAGTATCGCTGGCTCACAGTGGGGTAGCAGGAGGAGACTTCTCTCCTCGCTCTTCCCTGCCCATCTCTATTCACTTAACAAAATGTCCGTTCAGTACTGAACAGCTACTATTTACACTCATCGTTCAGAATTTTAAGCTGTATAAAATTCTGAACGATGAGTGGTGAGTGTAAATAGCAGCCGTTCAGTACTGAATGACCGCTATGTTAAGTGAATGGAGAGGGGCGGGGGAGAGCGAGTAGTGAAATCTCCTGCCGCCGTCCCCCTCTATAAAGCAATGATACTCACTCCTGTGCAAAAGCACATTAGCAGGTACTTGCGGGGATGAGTATCGGGCATCATTTACCCGACATTCGTCCTGTCTAAATGGGCCTTAATGATGACTCCGATCATTCATCCCCAAACTGCAAATAATCTGCCCATGTAGATAAAGGAATTAGTACTTGCCAACATGTTCCTTGTCAATCAAAGCTCGTTAGCACAGGCAGACGATCTGCCCGTGTAACAGCATGCCTTAAACCTCTCTGAAAAGCTAAATTTACACTGTAATTAAGGATTATGGGCAATTAGACTAGATTTTCTATTAGACTGTTGTAATAAATGATATCCTTTTTATTTCCAATTGCAAATGTACATTTTCAAACTCTATTCACATAACATGTAGCCCATATCTCTAAACATTTGAATTGCCCAGAGATGCCCAATGAAGCTCTCAGAAATGTTAAGCCTTTCTTCAGCATTTGAGTTCAATGAAAGCTGTAAAAAACGATATACAGTATCATCACTGGTAAGGCCCATTGATAAGGTACCCTCGCATTAGTAGGTTAGGGTTAATTACGCTTTATTCCCTGTTTTGTTTTTAATAAACATATTTGTGTCATCCACATTTGTATATTCACCCAATTTAGGGCATATATTTACACATAGCACTTAGGAACAATGGTGACTCATGTTGAATAGTAATACAGCACTCCATGGCACCACTAGGGGCTCAGTCACAAAGGCGTATATACGCGCGTATTAAAAAAGCATGACCATGTCCATTGCAACCCATATGTTCTATCTTTTGTAGGTGCGATTTTTTTTTTTGATGAAAGCAGTACGAACATTTTTACGCGCGTATATGCGCGTAAGAACGCCCGTGTGACTGAGCCGTAAGATTTATGTTTTCAGGAATCATTGAAACATGATGTGGGACAAAGAGTAAATGAAAGCAGGCACACTGTGAGATATGCTGATTCTTCTGAGTACATACACAGAGGTGAGGTATATTCTTCTCAGTATATACACATAGAGGTGAGGTATATTCTCCTCTGTATATACACAGAGATGTGAGCTGAATTCTCCTCAGCATATACGCACAGAGGTGAGATAGATAATCAAGTTGCAACCTCTTTACTTTCCCTATTTACATACCACATTTCCAAGATTCACGTTTTGAACTCGAATTATCATGGTTGAACAATGGAAATACTTTCAAAAAGGCCTTCTTAGTATGCCTCAATGACCTGAAGGTAGTATGTGTGCAAAAAGTCATTTTCCTAGACGCTATGGTTTCAGAGAAAAGAACTATGTGATGTATCGCAATTTTTCACAGATTTTTGTGTTTAGAATTGAATAATCAAGTAGTGACCCCTTTGCTTTTCCTATTTGGAAGCTAAAGAATGGTTGCCCCAAATTTCAAGTTCATAGGACACCACAAAGTTAGAGAATTAGTGGCGAGTCAGTCAGTTAGTGAGTGAGTTATTGAATGAGGGCTTTTGCTGTTATATCTAGAAGATTTTTGTATGATTCCAGTAGTGGCAGCAGACTTTGCTTAGGTTTTTGCTGGAAAATGAGATTCTTTATGGAACTCATTGTAAGTAAATGATCCACATAGATATGTGAATTTTAAAAAAATTAAGTTTTTATTCATGAATTCATATTCTCATTAATTGTATGTAAATGCATTTTTGAACTAACAATCTAAAGCGACAAGCTGATTATTTTTTATCCCCAACAATATGCCAGCCTGAAGATGTTATTAAGTTTCCATTCAAATGTTTTATTTTATATTTGTACAAACCAAAAGCAAATTGCATCTAAATTACAGTGCAATCATTATGTGGCTACATTCTGGCTAATCCAATCTCCACTGAAAACATAAGTTTCAGGAATACATATTTCACATTGCAAACTCTCACAATAAAACAGGAAACACAAATTCTAAAAAGGTTTGCTAGCATCACATGTATATCATTATAATAAATAATTAGCCTGGTAATAAACAGACAAGTACCAGACACTTAATGGGCAAATTAAAAATCTGCAACTCAGTAGGATGCCTAAGCATCAAATATCTACTTCACTTAAAATAACTGTACCTTAAAGTAATTATTTTATATTTTTGAGGCATAAACCTTTACTTTCACATAAAATCCACAAGCCTGTTGTCATTTGAATACAGAAAATGTCCTTTACTGAGTCATCAAAGATCGCAACCACGTTCAACCTACATTTCCATAGAAGTGCCAAGTTTAACACATGCAATTGGATGGAAGATCCGAATGCAGATTTCATTGGTAACATGTAGCAATTGGTAACATGTAAGGATGAGCGAGCATACTCGCTAAGGCACTACTCGTCCGAGTAATGTGCCTTAGACGAGTATCTCCCTGCTCGTCCTTAAAGATTCGGGGACCGCTGCGGCTGACAGGTGAGTCGCGGCGGGAAGCAGGGGAGAGCGGGCGGGAGAGAGGGAGAGGGAGATCTCCCCTCCGTTCCTCCCCACTCTCCCCCGCAGCTCCCCGCCCGCCGCAGGCCCCCGAATCTTTAAGGACGAGCGGGGAGATACTCGTCTAAGGCACATTACTCGGACGAGTAGTGCCTTAGCGAATATACTCGCTCATCCTTAGTAACATGTAATTGTGAGGGCCAAAAATTGCAACTACATTGCGTAGGATAGTGGTAGAGCTACCTTCTCTCTCCATTGAACATATAGGGAGTACTGTTCTTAGTTCTCCTGGAAGGGGAGGACAAAAATAACAAAATAATGTATTGGTGCTCACTGTTACGTTTAATGTATACCCTCTTTCCCAGGGCAGTAACCGCTTGATCTTATTTTTAAATTCTGCTACTGTGGGGGCTGCTTCATCTGGCCAATGTTGGGCTCTCAGATTTCTTGCAACATAAAGCAATCTTGCCTCTGCTGTTTTCTCATGTCTAGTTATTTGCAACTTATCTACATACCCAAGTACACAGACAAAGTGAGTGTGATCTAGAGTAACCTTATAATAATAATAATAATCTTTATTTGCATAGTGCTAACTAATTCCTTATACATATCTTCTATTACAGAATGTACGCAGTATCTATTCAGCTTTGGGCATCTCCATAACATGTATTAGCCCTGCTGTTTGAGTCTTACATCGGACATAAAAGGGATTGTCTCTTACTCTGATGTTATAAAGAAAAGCCAGCATATGGTACACTCTATCCAATCCTCTCCAATTGCTTTCAATGGCAATGGGCATAGGTATAGGGGTTGCAGGGGTAGCAGTTGCTACCAGGCCCTGGAGGCTTAGGGGGCCCAAAGGTCCCTCCATCAGAAGACACCAGTATTATAAACAGCAAATGATAGGCAAGGGGCCTGTTACAGATTTTGCATTGGGGCCCAAGAGCTTCAAATTAAATCTCTGATTTCAGTGATGATACGTTAATCATAGTATACATATTTGGTATTGTTATACACAGTAGTGTGAGAAGATTGGTTTTTTTTAATAAATCTGTTCTTTCAAAAGCATTATACTGAATTATAAATAGAAAAATGAAGACAATTTGAGGGCTCAGTCACACGGGCGCATCGGCCTGTGTGACTGAGCCGTTACTGCAGAAAGAAGACGGCCGTACCTGAAGACGGACGTCTCTCTGCAGCGCTGATGAAAGAACAGATGACCGGCAATGAAGCCGGTCACATGTTCTTTCCTCCGGTGCTGCAGAGAGATGTCCGTCTTCAGGTACGGCCGTCTGCTACCTGCAGTAACACGGGCGCCGATGCGCCTGTGTGACTGGAGCCCTGAATTTTATACTATTCTGCCTTTTTTTGGTTTGTATAAGACATAAAATTAAAAATTACTGGCCCTGTCATCTTACCATAAGAAAGCATAATCTATGCCACTAAAAAATTAGGCATCAAATTAAAAACAAAAGTTAACCCTTAAAATGTATTCTGAAAATATGAAATGTTGATGTGGACATTTAGGCACCAAAGGCCTTGGTCACAAAGTGGTTAAGCTATAAATTGTGATTACTGGTAATTAAGTATAATTTGGTCACATATAGGGTGACAGAACATAAAATATTTCTGTCCAAATATTTAACCATTATATAATTGTATCATAATTGTGTGGCATATTTAAATAACACTTCTAGAAAAATAACCAAAAAAGCAGATTGAACATATCACTTGCAAACCGACCTGCTTAATTTTAAAAGTGTGTCTGAAGGTAATCTATTTTGGACATGTCTCCATGGGCATTTTTGTGGAATGACCATCACAAACTTATGAGATAAAAATAACTCAGGGTTTTTCATATTATATTTTATAACATTTGATAAACAGGTCTTATAATTGGAAGAGCTGCCAAGCATATAATAGAATTTTTTTTCTTCATTTTTTAAATCAGATAGCTACAGTAGCTGGCAGAGAATTTAAAGAAAGCAATCATTATAAACTGTAACAAAAGATATTATTCTCCATCTTTTCTATATTATTCACACTTCAAATATATATGTTATGAATGGAACAAAATACTCAAAATAATGCTCTGTGACAAACCTTTAGCCACTGTGGGATGTGGAAATATTTTTATTTAGTATTCAAACGTCAAAGATATTCATAGCATTACCACAAAAGCCACTATTGGTAATAATTACAAAAATTATAATGGATACTTAATTACTAGAGATGAGCGAACGTACTCGTTTCGAGTAATTACTCGATCGAGTACCGCCATTTTCGAGTACTTCAGTACTCGAGTGAAAAGTACTCGGGTGCGCTGTGGGTGAGCGGGGGGTTGCAGCAGGGAGTGAGGGGGGAGAGGGAGAGAGAGAGGGCTCCCCCCTGTTCCCCGCTACTACCCCCCACTCCCCTTTGCAACCCCCCGCCCCACAGCGCACCCGAGTACTTTTCACCCGAGTAGTGAAGTACTCGAAAATCGCGGTGCTCGATTGCGAAATCGCCATTACCGAGTACGTTCGCTCATCTCTATTAATTACATAATTAATTGAAAGAATAAAGTAATATGTCAGTGAAACACCAAAATTATATGGCATGTTTCAAGAATTGATCAATATAAAGCCTTCCTATCTTTTTTTAAATATCAGAAGACTAAATTTAAAAAGGTTGCCTGGCTTGGACATCTCTATCTATGTACCCTTTTAGAGTAGAAGGGGTTTTGTCTGCTTAGGATTCTCTAAACTAAGTCAAAGTACAGAAATACTACAAACAGTAGCTCTCCCTTTGGAGGACCTGGCTAATCTATACATTGCAGAGAATTGATTTCTATGATTGCTCTCAGGATGTTTTTTACTAGCTCGCTGTCTGCTAGCTCCTCAGTGACAGCTGGAGAACCTAGGACTGAACAGAGGTTGAGATGCTCATTGTGTTTTATGCAGAGAGCAGAGAGGAGGGAAATATACACTGAGAGCTACAAGTAGAGGGACTCGTAGAGATAATTGTGAAATCCTTTGCTGCTTTATACACAAGTACACAGCCAAGTCTTGCTGTGTAATTAGTATTTAGCCAGCAAGGATTTCTGTAGTTCTTAAAGAACAGTCTATAGAACACAGAACAGCAGCAGCTCCTCCCACCAGTCATGAGAGGATGGAGAAACAGATACACACTCTGCACAGGAAAAAAATAGGGAACATTTGGGATATAATTCATATAACGACCATAAATAGAGCTATTTCTCATGTACACATATACATAGCAGGTTATTCTGAAAAATTATCTGAAAACTCAGGAATGCTTTACATTTCTCTGAAGCACCAGAGTGTACATTCAAATTAATAGGCTGTCTATATAATACCAGGCTGGAAAGGTTCCTGAGACAGAGAGACAGTCTTTGTAACTGAGATACAGTAAATCAAAGTTGCATACATTACAACTAGAGATGAGCGAACGTACTCGTCCGAGCTTGATGCTCGGGCGAATATTAGGGTGTTCGGGATGTTCGTTATTCGTAACGAACACCACACGATGTTCGGATGTTCGGGTTACTTTAACTTTCTTCCCTGAGAAATCTTTTCTATATGCGCTCAATGGGGCCGGCGGCAGCAGCGCCAACCCCATTGAGAACATATAGAAGACAAATCCTTCTTCTCTGCCACAGCTGTAACAGCTGTGACAGCGAAGAACGATGTTTGCCCATTGAATTCAATGGAACCGGCAATACAGCCGACTCCACTGAATGCAATGGGCTGCCGGCGATCGCGGGATGAATTGTCGGAAAGGGCTTAAATATATAAGCCCTTCCCTGCAATTCATCCAGAAATGTGTAAAAATAAAAAATATATATATACTCATCTGGTGCCGGCAGACGGAGTTCAGCGCGGCAGGCTGCAGTTCTCCTGAACTGCTCTGAACAGCTGTGAGTAGTATTCAGCAGCTCTCCTGCCCCTGAGCCAATCAGAGGCAGCCCTCACTCACCCATTCATGAATTCATGAATGGGTGTGAGTGAGGGCTGGCCTCTGATTGGTCAGGCTGTGACCAATCAGAGGCATCTTATTCAGCAGGCGGGGATTTTAAATCCCCGGCTGCTGAATACTACTCACAGCTGTTCAGAGCAGTTCAGGAGAACTGCAGCCTGCCGCGCTGAACTCCGTCTGCCGACACCAGGTGAGTATATATATATTTTTTATTTTTACACATTTCTGGATGAATTGCAGGGAAGGGCTTATATATTTAAGCCCTTTCCGACAATTCATCCCGCGATCGCCGGCAGCCCATTGCATTCAGTGGAGTCGGCTGTATTGACGGCTCCATTGAATTCAATGGGCTAACATCGTTCTTGTCTGCCACAGCTGTTACAGCTGTGGCAGAGGAGAACGATCGTTATGCTGACAGTGCGGGGGGGGGGGGAGGGGGGTCTCACTCTTGCCGCTATTGTGGCTTAATAGTGGGACCTGTGAACTTGAGATGCAGCCCAACATGTAGCCCCTCGCCTGCCCTATCCGTTGCTGTGTCGTTCCCATCATTTTCTTGAATTGCCAAGATTTTCACACATGAAAACCTTAGCGAGCATCGGCGAAATACAAAAATGTTCCGGTCGCCCATTGACTTCAATGGGGTTCGTTATTCGAAACGAACACCCGAACATCGCGGGAAGTTCGTTTCGAATAACGCGAACCCGAACATTTTGGTGTTCGCTCATCTTTAATTACAACCATAAACATACGCTCAGCTGCATAATGGATAGGCAAAAAGGAGGTCAGCACACAAAAGCCTCAATAAAAAGAATAGCATTTTATCAAATAGAATTATATTAAAATATGACATGACACCAGCTTAACTATTGGATGGAGCTGACTCAGCCCACTTAGGACCTGTTGTTGCGCGACCTTGTGGCTGGTTCATATGGTGACAATCTCTTGGAGGACCTGTGGTTTTCAGCTAAGAACAAATTTAGATCTGGCGAATTTAACCCCCTCATTAGAGGGCCTTGTGAGACCTAGGAGGGGCTCAGGGAATCTCTTGCTCCTAGTCCCTCCCCGAATACACCGATGCAAGCCATGCACAAATTTTGGAGTTCCCCACTGATCCAGGGGTAGCTAGTATCTGGAAGAAGATCTCGGGAGTAGTGGTTGAGGATCTACAGACACAGGTACACTAGACTCCAATGGTGATATTGCAAGCTTTGTTGCCCCATCAGGGTTTTTCCTTCCTGCAGAAAACACGTTACTAATGCATCAGCAAATGCCTTAAAGTATATAAGTTAACTAGACTTAAGACCTCATTTGAAAACACCCTATGTGAAGGGAATTCCATTTCCAGGAAAATAACACATTTGCAAAGATGTTTCATAACCCATCCAATGCTTTCCGAGTGTACTTTTCTTAGTTTGTGGAAAAAAGAACTGAACATACAGTTAGGGCCAGAAATATTTGGACAGTAACACAATTTTCGCGAGTTGGGCTCTGCATGCCACCGCATTGGATTTGAAATGAAGCCTCTACAACAGAATTCAAGTGCAGATTGTAACGTTTAATTTAAAGGGTTGAACAAAAATATCTGATAGAAAATGTAGGAATTCTACACATTTCTTTACAAACACTCCACATTTAAGGAGCTCAAAAGTAATTGGACAAATAAACATAACCCAAACAAAATATTTTTTTTTCAATATTTTGTTGCGAATCCTTTGGAGGCAATCACTGCCTTAAGTCTGGAACCCATGGACATCACCAAACGCTGGGTTTCCTCCTTCTTAATGCTTTGCCAGGCCTTTACAGACGCAGCCTTCAGGTCTTGCTTGTTTGTGGGTCTTTCCGTCTGAAGTCTGGATTTGAGCAAGTGAAATGCATGCTCAATTGGGTTAAGATCTGGTGATTGACTTGGCCATTGCAGAATGTTCCACTTTTTTGCACTCATGAACTCCTGGGTAGCTTTGGCTGTATGCTTGGGGTCATTGTCCATCTGTACTGTGAAGCGCCGTCCGATCAACTTTGCAGCATTTGGCTGGATCTGGGCTGAAAGTATATCCCGGTACACTTCAGAATTCATCCGGCTACTCTTGTCTGCTGTTATGTCATCAATAAACACAAGTGACCCAGTGCCATTGAAAGCCATGCATGCCCATGCCATCACGTTGCCTCCACCATGTTTTACAGAGGATGTGGTGTGCCTTGGATCATGTGCCGTTCCCTTTCTTCTCCAAACTTTTTTCTTCCCATCATTCTGGTACAGGTTGATCTTTGTCTCATCTGTCCATAGAATACTTTTCCAGAACTGGGCTGGCTTCTTGAGGTGTTTTTCGGCAAATTTAACTCTGGCCTGTCTATTTTTGGAATTGATGAATGGTTTGCATCTAGATGTGAACCCTTTGTATTTACTTTCATGGAGTCTTCTCTTTACTGTTGACTTAGAGACAGATACACCTACTTCCCTGAGAGTGTTCTGGACTTCAGTTGATGTTGTGAACGGGTTCTTCTTCACCAAAGAAAGTATGCGGCGATCATCCACCACCGTTGTCTTCCGTGGACGCCCAGGCCTTTTTGAGTTCCCAAGCTCACCAGTGAATTCCTTTTTTCTCAGAATGTACCCGACTGTTGATTTTGCTACTCCAAGCATGTCTGCTATCTCTCTGATGGATTTTTTCTTTTTTTCAGCCTCAGGATGTTCTGCTTCACCTCAATTGAGAGTTCCTTTGACCGCATGTTGTCTGGTCACAGCAACAGCTTCCAAATCCAAAACCACACACCTGGAATCAACCCCAGACCTTTTAACTACTTAATTGATTACAGGTTAACGAGGGAGACACCTTCTAAGTTAATTGCAGCCCTTAGAGTCCATTGTCCAATTACTTTTGGTCCCTTGAAAAAGAGGAGGCTATGCATTACAGAGCTATGATTCCTAAACCCTTTCTCCGATTTGGATGTGGAAACTCTCATATTGCAGCTGGGAGTGTGCACTTTCAGCCCATATTATATATATAATTGTATTTCTGAACATGTTTTTGTAAACAGCTAAAATAACAAAACTTGTGTCACTGTCCAAATATTTCTGGCCCTAACTGTATCTCTATCCTTGGTTGACACAAAATTAATTTTGAAAATGGCCTATGGTCTATCTCCATGTATTCTCATGCAGGGAAGTCATTATAAAATATTAGGTGGTGTAAAACCCCACAATGGCTTTTTGCCTACAAATTGGCCCCTCATGGTAGATGTTGGAGGTGTGATGCAACAGTGGGCTCCTATTTGCACATCTAGGAATGCTCGATCATTACTCCTTTTTGGAGAGAAGTAGAAAAGGTTTTGAAGGTGCTCTCCCTGGGCTTGTCAATCTCAGCAGACATGAGCTTCCTTTGGAAACCTAGCACAGGTTTTCACCCTTTCAAAAACAAACTGATTGCATTCCTGCTAGATGCAGCAAAGGCTTTGATCCCCCTTTATTGGCTTCAAATAACACCCTCTTCTCTAGCTCAATGGAGAGAGAAAGTAGATTTAATTTGCAATGTAGATGAACTACTGAGCTGGCTGTAGGGAACCAATGATAGCTTTGTACAGATTTGGAACCCCTGGTGGGTATTAGAACGGAGATCTTAGTGACATAATCATTGGATAAAATCCTGCTAAAAATTGTCAAAGGGGAACCAGAGAGTGCCTCTGATTATTGGTGGTTGTCTTTCCAGTGGCAGGGGGTTGTTTGCGACCTCGGACATTGATATTAACTTGGACATTGGCGCCCTGACAGCCTGGCCGAAAGAAAGATTGGAGTGGCTTATTCTTGCTTCATGACTCATTATTAGAGATGAGCGAACGTGCTCGGCCCCGCCCCTTTTTCGCCCGAATACCGCGATTTTCGAGTACCTCACTACTCGGGTGAAAAGTACTCGGGTGCGCCGGGGGGCGGGGAGAGGCGTGGCGGTGTGGGGGGTAGCAGCGGGGAACAGGGGGGAGCCCTCTCTCTCTCCCTCTCCCCCCCACTCCCCGCTGCAACCCCCCGCGCCGCCACGGCGACCCCCGAATTTTTTCGCCCGAGTACGGAAGTACTCGAAAATCGCGGTATTCGGGTGAAAAAGGGGCGTGGCCGAGCACGTTCGCTCATCTCTACTCATTATCCCTCCCCCTCTCCGGTCCCACTTTTTTCTCCCCTCACCCCCTCTTTTCCCCCTCTTCCTCTGATTTTTGCCACACAGGCTGATGGACTATAGCTGATCTTCACTATAATCCCTGCTACTGATGAGGGGCAAACACCCTGAAACAGCTGTCTGCGTATGGATTCTGACTTGGCTTTCAATTCCCAGTCATTGTTACAAGGCTTGTATAAAGAGTCTAAAGTGTAATTGCAGGAATTCTGCCTTCCAATAAGTGGCGCTGCAGAGGTATTGTTCCATCTCTCTTATTTTCATATTAACCAGAGGAGCATGAATGGCCTTATAAATCTCCTCACTCACATTCTAGGTGCTCTCCCTAAGGAGAAAAGATAGCGTTCCTGACCCATGTTAATAGAGAAATGTCTATGCAAAAGATATCCAATGCTATCACAATCATGTTACCAATGATGACTATAATACAGCAAGCATATTGAATACTGCATATTCATATGTACAAGACAGTAATAGGAGCATGAACATACCAATAGTGCCAACCTTATGACCTGTGTCCCGGCACACTTTTTGCTACAGCTTCCTCAAGGGACCAACTGTTGTCATATGTGGCCAAGAGATTATGATCCTGAACAGAACTCCATACCAGGGAATATAATGATTGGTTTCTAAAATAGACTATATTTTTGAATATTCCATGATTTGTATCTGGCTCAAGACAAAGTGTCAAGCTAAAAGATAGACAAGATGAAACCAAGATACATTAATGTTCTCTAGTAGGAATATATCATTCCTTCTTATAAATCAAGAAATTTGTCTCTGGACGTATCTTAAAAATCCAATATAGTTAGTAATTTTATAAAAGGCAAAAAAAAAAACAGACAAGGCCTCCACTTTTTTTTACTAAAACGTAATAGATTTTGATTTTTCTCAGAGATTTTGCACATAATGGGTCTACCAACTGTAAGTCAGTGCTCATTTCGTAAATTGTTTTGTAAAAATAGAAGTGAGTCTTGATCATTGATATTGTCAACAATGCCAGTTTTTTTCTGTATGGTTTGGATTCACATATATTGGTTGTGTCTGGTCAGTTTTTTTTTTGTCTGGAAACATAGAAAATTGATGACTAAAAAGAATACTTGGTCTATCGAATCTGCTCTTTTATGATTTCCTTTTTATTTCTCTCTTTTAGGATAGATCGATGCTTATCCCAGGCAGCTTGAATTCATTTATTGCTGATTTTTCAACCACGTCTTCTGGATATTTGTTCCAAGCATCTACTACTCTTTCAATAAAATAATACTTTCGAACAATGTAACTAATTTCAGATTATGCCACCTTGTTCTTGTATTTAGCTAATAATAAAAACACTTCTCTCTTGAACCTTATTTTACCTTTAAAGTATTTAAAGGTTTCAATCATGTTCACTCTCTCTCTTCTTTCCTTTAGGCTATACAGATTAAGCTCTTTAAGTCTTTCCTAATAAGTTTTGTTCTTGAGACCTTCCACCATTTTTGTAGCCCAACTTTAGACTCGTTCTATTTTATCAATGTTTTTCTGTAGATGAGTTTTCCAAAATTGAATACAGTATTCCACATGTGGATCGCAATCTCCCTCTTTCTACTGGTTATTCCTCTAGCTATGCAGCATTGCATCCTACTTGTTTTCTATGTTGCCTGACTGCATGTGGACTCTTTTTGAATTTGTGAGAAATTAGAAACCCTAAATCTTTTTCTTCTGAATTCCTGGCTAAAGACCATTTTACAAAAAAACAAATACATGTTCAATAAATTATTTAAATAAGTAAAAATTAACTATACTCTTTCAGTGTAAACGCAGCCAATGATTCAAAAATGAATAATAAAGGGTTCGCTTATTGTTCATAATTCATTTCATGCAAGCATGAAAATCATCGTTGACTCATTTGCTAATCGTTTAGTTTAAATACTGATTATTCAGTTGTTCTCATTCACTAAGCCTGCCTTCACATGGGCATCAAAATCGCGTGAGAATTGTGTGTTGTGAAATGCATAAATCTCACACAAGCAAGAACCCCATTCTTTTGAATGGGGTCATACATCTGAGCGATCTTTTCCTGTGTGGCACTACAATGTAATGCTATGTAGGAGACAGATCGCGGCATGTTCTATCTTACTTGCTTTCACAGCACAGCGTGCATTGTTTTCAATTGGGCTGATTGCAGTATTGCACCATGTGCTAGGTGCATGCAATGTAATACAAGGCCTGCCATTGAAAACAATGGCAGTAACTCTGCAATCTTCCACCAAGGCAGAGGATTGCTTCTTCCTCGAAGTGATGCAAGGGCATTCCATAAGCCAACTTAGATATAGTGTTACAGATCATGTTTGTTATGTTAAAAGGATTGGAAAGGAGCCCATTGAGCAGACCCATTGCTGAGGGGAGGAGTATAGGGCTTTAATATATCCCCCCCCCTCAGCAATAGTCCTGATCATTGGGCTCCTGTCAAAGCCTTTTAACCTCTCAAGTAAATTCTCCCTACAAGAATTACAAATGGCCCTAAAATGGGTCATAAAATCTACAGCATGTGGATCCCACCATGAACAATACTATAAATTATTGGTCAGTTGGTATTATACTCCATTAAAAATATCATACATTTATAGCAGTGCATCCCCTAAATGTTGGAGGAAATGTGGACAAGTAGGGTCATTGCTCCATATTTTCTGGAGTTTCCCCAGGATTACAGGATATAGACATAAGGAAACCCGCGGGGTTGTTGATCTCAGATGTTGATCCAGGAATTACTCTGGCTGCCATTATTGAGTCAGGAAGGTTGCCTTCCTCTGGACCAACAAGGAAGGGGTTGAAACAGGCTGAACTAGATGAATATTGTCTTCATTCAGCCTAACATACTATGTCACTATGTAATAAGGTTTCCCATGCCCTGGTCTCTTTGCATTTAGATTTTGCCGCAAAATGGTATGGAAACCTTTTGAAGCTATGACTGGTAAATACATGATCTCAGGTTTAGCCCCCACCCCTCATCATCCCCCGTTATTTTGATTAAGTGGAAGCCTATATCTTTTTGGGTATTAAATAGCTTCTGAGATATTGCCAATATTGGGTTTCATTTTATTATAATCAATCCTGTTTGCCAATGCAGTTCATACATAACAATTTTGGGATATAGAGAAGATCAATTGGACCATCTTTCTAAGATATATGGGATGCAATGGAGGTTTGGAGGTGACCTTATGGATTTATGTTAGCATGTTTAGCATGAGTACTTAATAATAACTAAGATTCTGATAATGTAGACATGGCAACAGATATGCAGCGCATGCGCGATACGCCGAGATACCATGACAGGATCGTTCACGCGTGATGTTGTGAAATCTCGTGCATGAGTGCTGTAACACAGTCAGTGCTAGTCTCATGTTAGAATGACAAAACATGCGCAGGAGAATGTTACAGACACTGGCACCGCCAAATGGAAACAGGCAGTGGGTGTTACTCCAGTTATTAATCGTGTGCCACCCTTTTACATGCATTAATGATATGTTATGCAGCTGTCTGGGGGCATTCTGATAATTATGTTGGTGAATTGTGTTTGGGTGATTATTTTATATATTGAACAGTATTTGTATGTGTCTAATCAACCTCAAAAAGACCCATTTGTTGGGTCCAAACTTTGCTGTCATGACCTGTGCGAAATACAATACATCCTTTTGGATAAATCTTTTTGCACCACAGATGCTGCTGACTCTTTCTATATATTAACATAAAAAATGCCTCGCATCCTAGGGGAATTTACATGGACGGGAGCGCAATGTGGGGCGGGATTCATGGACCCATATCAGGCTAACCAATGTGAAGTTAGCCTAATACAGTGAATGTGAATGATTTAGTGAGTGAACAAGCCACTGATTAATCTGCCTGTATAAACAGGCTGCACAAGAGTTAGAAGGGAATAGTTAAATAAATCAGTTAGAGGTGCAGCAGTCACAGATTGGAGATCTTTACGAACTCTGTGGTGCATGCTATTTAGGCCAAATGCTTTATTGAACTTTAAATACACAAGTTCACCTACAACATCAGTCTCCAACTGGCAATGCAATGCACAATCATATTAAACATTCTGAAAACCAGTTTCTGAAAATACTGAATAAAAAAGCCATTTGAATGTTCAACTACAGCCTTACCTCCATTAACCCCTTAACACCACAGGGCATATATTTCCATTCTGGATTTTCAGGGGTTTGTATGGAGGCGAATCAGAGGTCAACCCCGCTCCATACAATGAAGGTGCTGGCTGTTGTTTATAGCCGACACCTGCCTGCAACATCTGCAATCAGCACTGCTACTGATAATGGCAGTTAAACCTTTAAATTTCACTGTCAATTCTGACAGCAGCATTTAAATGCCCTGATTGGAGTTCAGGGGTCGTGAATGGCCCTCTGTGATGAGATAATGGGGTTCTGTTTGATTACCATGGCAGATGGGGGCTTTTTGAAAGCCCCCAGGTCTGCCATTGCAGACTGCCTATCAATAATGCATGTGGCATGGTTTGATAATCTGACTGTTAGATCATAGTACAATGTAAAACACTGGTACTACATTATATTGCAGGAGTGATCAAACCATCACAAGTTCTTGTAAAAAAAAAAAAGTTAAAATCAGTTTTAAAAAGCTTTTTTTAATTATTAAAAAAATAAAAGTTAATAAAAGTTTAACTCTCCCCTCTGGTGATATTTATTTTAAAAAATTTAAATAAAATACATATTTGCTATTGCTGCATCCTTAAAAGTCTGATGTGTGAGAGTAGTGTATTACTTACCCTGCATGGGGAACGTCATCCCCAAAAAATAATAATACCAGAATGGCGCTTTTTTGGTCCCCACATCTCCAAGAAAAAATGTAATAAAAAGCAATCAAAAAAGTCATATGTACTCAAAAATGATACCAATATAAACTACAGGACAACCTGCAACAAATGAGCTTTGCACAACTATGTCAATGGAAAAATTAAAAAGTTATAGCTGTCAGATGATATTTTATATTTTAAAAGTTGTACAGCAAAAAGCAAACTATATAAATTTGGTACTGACTATAGATGAGCGAGTATACTCGCTAAAGGCAATTGCTCGAGTGAGCATTGCCTTTAGCGACTATCCACCCCGCTCGAGACTGTAGGTTCGGGTGCCGGCAGCGGGCACGGAGCTGCAGGGGAGAGCGGGGCGGAACGGAGGGGAGAACTCTCTCTCCCTCTCTCCCCCCCGCTCCCTCCTGCTGACAGCCGCTACTCACCGCTCCCCCGCGCCGGCACCCGAACCTGCAGTCTTGAGCGGGGGAGATACTCGCTAAAGGCAATGCTCGCTCGAGAGCAATTGCCTTTAGCGAGTATACTCGCTCATCTCTAGTACTGACCCATAGAATAAAGCTATCGTGTCATTTTTGCTGCAGTGTATGTATCTTAAGAACTTCCAAAAAATGGCAGAATTTATGTTTTTTCCATTTCACTCCAATTTTAAAAAGCTTTTTCAGTAAATTAGATGGTACATTAAATAGTACTATTAAAAATACAACTTGTACCTCAAAAAAACAAGCCCCCAGGCAGCTACATTGATGGATAAATAAAAGAGATATGACTTTTTAAAAGTGCCAAGGAAAAAAAGGGCCGCGTCCTTAAGGAATTAACGATTATCCAGATTTCTAGGCTCCTTAGAGAGGGAGAATGTGCCTGCCAGAAAACTCTATCCAGATGCACCCTTGTTTCCTGTGATGGCCTTAGGCTGAGAGTTTACTAGGCCTAATAAATAGTCAAATTAATAATTGTCTCTTTATAATTAGCTTAGAAGGCCTTAAAAATTTACTGTGTTGTTTAACTCCAGTATTTTTTGGAATAGAATAACTTAGAGTAGGAAACTGTTGGTCTCGTAATATCACAGTACAACTAACCACAAAGGAGTTAGTTGACCTTAGTATTGTCCTACATATGCAATTACCGTTTAGTGTCATTTCCAGTAACATGAAGCTCTCTAAGGAGGATTAACAAAGAGCAAGTGACATTGGTCTTTTACATTTCATAAAGAAAGAATGACTGAACAGACATAAGAAACATTACATTGTGACTTTAGGACAGTACTTGGTGACTTTCAGTAAAGTCAGCATAAAGGTATACATTCACTACAACAAAGGTACAGCTTCACATTCCTAGAATGGCTTGATTATGGATATTTAGCTGTTACTTTTTTATGTTTTTGTTTTTATTGTGTGTATGTTATTTATTTGTCAATGTATAAGAGCATATCATTTCTGGCAGATGATTATTCATTTTGAATTATTTAGGCGCGCAAAAAAACACGCTTGTCTGAATGAGGCCTAAGAGGGATAGAAAATGGCAATATCTTTAATGAATATTCATGAACAGACATTTTATAAAGGTACATAGAAAAAATTCAGGACAGCTGAAAATCACAGTCACCTAATGCACAATATATTTATCACCAAATTCTTTAATCACTCACCCATGCATTAAAATAAAAAAAAATCAGTAATTACTAGCCTCTCTCTACTTCCCCATTTGCCCTCCACCACCAGCTCCAGTGTCCACTGCCTGTTTATTGGCAGTTGTGACATCCTGTAAACCTGCTGTAGCAGTCGATGACAGTACTCAGCCATGATCACTAGGTGCTGTTATTGACTGCTGCAACTTGTTTGTAGACTGATTCAGCATGCAAAGTGATGTCACAGGGAGATTGAAGTCGGTGGAGGACAAATGGAGAAGCAAGAAGAAGTGAGCAACTGCTGATGTTTTTAATTATAAAACATGGGGACCCATTGATAGGGGTTTTCTTAAGTCCAATAACCCCTTTAAGTCAGAAGCTAGCAGTTGATCAAGGTGTCTAGATGTTCACCTCTACAACCCCAATAAGTTATATTCTCTGTAAGGGTATGTTCCCATGGAGTGTAAGACCTATGGATTTGCGGCATGTAATTTTCTACAGAAACCCTGTGCCATTTATAGTAGATAAACAATTGGAATACAAGGAAGTATTTTTATTTTTTTTTTAGATGGATCCAACTGCATATTGTGCATATGTTTGAATCTGTCTGTGCATTACATTCCTAATTAAATAATTAAACATATACTTCTTTCATTGTTTTCCACTGTTTAGCAAAGTGCAGCTGCCTATGCTTTTCCACATAGTATATGTCAGACATATGTCAAGGGTTTACACTTTTAGTATAAATCTTCCCCAAAGAAGTCTATGGATACTGTATAGCACATATCTATATTTTTTTCTTTCTTAACTTTGCTGACGTATGTTATACTATCAACTGTAACAACAAAAGTGGTTAACCACACTATTGCAAATGACTTGCACTCAGCTAAATTCAATGGTGTTAATTATTTACAAGCTAATGCCTCAGTCACACAGGCACATCGGCATCCGTACACCGGCGCGATGCGCCCGTGTGACTGCGGGAAGAAGACGTACGTACCTGCAGACGGCCGTCTCTCTGCAGTGTCGGAGGAAAGAACACATGATTGGCAATAAAGCCGGTCACATTTTCTTTCCTCCAGCGCTGCAGAGAGACGGCCGTCTGCAGGTACGTCCGTCTGCTGGTGTCAGTCACACGGGCGCATCGGCGCCGGTGTACGGGTGCCGATGCGCCCATGTGACTGAGGCCCTAAAGAGTACCTGCACTTTCACCTACCGGAAGGAGCCGAAGATGGCCAATGGACCAGGAGCACTCTGAAGTGAAAGTGCAGGTAATCTTTAAACTGAATATCTATAGAAAATTCTACATACATTCAAAAGATTTTAAAAATAGTACTACATCACATAAAAGTGTGTTTGTTTTAACAATGACGTATTCAGTATTTTCTTACATTTTATTACTTATTTATTTCAAGATATTGGTCCAATATGCTTTGTTTTTCTGGCATTCACCTGTATTTATCTGACCTGTCAAGCCGCTAAAGTTTAAGTTGGCGTATCAAATTACACAAATCCTTTTTCAAGTACAGTAGGTCATGGTATACCTTGTAGAGTTTGATGAACATTAAAAGCAATTTTTCTTGTTTGATAAAAAAAGGACCAGCTGGAACAGTGATGAACGGGATTGCCATGTTTTCAAAATAACAGTGTCATTGTCAGTAGCATGTCACCTTTTTACAAACAACAGCGCTGTCAAACTCACTGTCCCTCCAGAAATGTATAAAACCCGGCAAATTAAAATACATTCAAGAAATTAGCAATTGTTATGATTATGATCATTTCCAATTCAACATAAATGCAATGATCTTAAAATCCTGCTATATTTTTCATTTACTGAAGAGAAGAAAATTTAGTTTCTGATATATTTGAACAAAAAATAACTATATTTTCTCATTTCTTTCTGTGATCTATTTTCCTCATGGACATTTTTCCTAAATAATATGCTTGGGAGTATGATAGCACAGCTTTAGTGTAGCACTGTGTTCAGGGTTATTAAGCTTTAATTGATAGAACTTATATAATTATAATAAAATCTATAAAATAAATACTCTTCATTGAACCCATTATCTTAAACTCACATTTATTACTTTTCTGAAAAAGTTTACAAAAAAGAAAACAAAAAAATTAACATACATCATTCTTTATGTTTATCTTCATATACATATTGAACAATACTGTGAATATGTAAATCATGTAATAGACTTATTTAAATGAGGTTTTCATTTACAATATGCACATATTGAGTTGGGCTGGGCACTAGAAATGTTCTTACATTTCTAAAATGTAAGATCTTGTATTTTTAAATTGGCAAAGTCTTAAGAATATAAGATTTTCTAAAGTGGATAACCCCTTTAAGTAAGAACATTTCTAATGTCCATCTCAACTTAATATTCTCCTTCTCCTTAATCTTTTTTCCTTCACTTTTTGTTCTCCCTCTCCTCAGGAAAAAGAAAGAAGAAAAATAATGACTAACAAGAAGATGGAATAACAAGCATGGTGGCTCAGTCATTAGCACTATCACCTTGCAGTAGTGGGATCCTAGGTTCAATTCTGTCCAAGGACAACATTTCCATGGATTTCTCTCTTTGTATTTCTCCATCTTCTCCAGAAAAAGAAGACCAAGCATGAGTGACTGCAGCATTGGAGTTCCGTGTTGAAATCTGACCAAGGGCAACATCTGGATGGAGTGTTTGTTGTTGTTCATGTCCTCCTCTGAAGCTGAACAGGCAAGTGTGGTGGCTCAGTTGTTAGGAGCATTGGAATTCTAAGTTCAAATCCGTACAAGGGCAACATCTTTAGGGCTAAGTCACACGGGCGCATCGGCGCCCGTGTTACTGCATGAAGAAGACAGCCACACTTCAGGACAGATGTTTCTCTGCAGTGCCAGAAGAAAGAACACATGACCAGTAATGGAGCCGGTCACATGTTCTTTCTTCCGGCGCTGCAGAGATTCGTCCGCATCTGCAGTGCAGCCGTCTTCTAGTGCAGGAAAACAGGCGCCAATGCACCCATGTGACTAAGCCCTGATGTTGTTTTTAAGTTCTATTTCTGTTTATTCCTCCTGTTCTTCTCTTCATCTAGGGCAGAAACAACAAGTGTATTGGCTCAGTTGTTAGCACTGCTGATTTGCAGTCCTGGAGTTGCATGTTCAAATCTAACCAAAGGCAACACTAGGATATTTTTATGTTCTCTTTTTATTTCTTCTTCCTGTTATTCTACTCCTCTGGAGCAGAACATGCAAATACGGTGTATCAGTTGTTAGCACTTGCAGTGCTGGAGTTCAAGGTTCAAATCTTTCCAAAGCCAACATCCGGATGGAGTTTTTATGTTCTTGTGTTTATTTTTCCTGTTATTCTCCTCCTCTGGAGAAGAATGGACATGTGTGGTGACTCAACTAATAGCGCTAATTTGTAATTCTGGAGTTGTAGGTTTTATTCTGACCAAGAGCCACAATGAGACGTGTGTTTTTAAGTTCACTTTGTGTTTATTTTTCTTATTTTTCTACTCTGGAGTAGAAAAATAAGTTTGGTGGCTCAGTTGTTAGTACTGATGCTCTGCAGACCTGGAGTTGCCAGTTTAAATCTGATCAAGTGCAATATAACAATAGCTCAAAACTAATATTTTGCTTTTGTCTAAAGGGCTTGTACAAGGTCTGATCAGGCAGGAACATTTGCCCAAGAGTTTATTAGCCCAATTATTAAGTCAAATAAAAATGCAAATGATCAGCTGACAAAGCGAACAAACATTGCATTGCACTACAGCCAATATTGATTCTTCATTTGATTTCAGGCCTGGATTCACAACTATGGTTGATCTTGGATCCACGGAAAGTAAAATCTTGGACTGATTCAATTTTGTCATTGTCGACTGTTATGTGTGCTATTATCAGCAGCTTTGTTTACTTAATATTGAGATACAGTCCCATCTGTTTGCTTTCTTTCTTGACTCTTTGAATTAGGTATTCAAAGTCATTTTCATTTCCAGCAAGTAGAGTTGTGTTGTCAGCGTATCGAAGATTGTTTATGTTTCTTCCACCAATTTTCTCTCCAATTGGGGATTCATCCAGATTGCATCGCCTTATGATCATTTCAGCATATAAGTTGTACAGGACAGGGGATAGAATTTAGCCTTGTAGGACGCCTTTTCTGATTTCAAACCAGTCAGTGTTACCAAAGGCAGTCTTTGCTCGAAAAAAAATATGAAACACCGTACAAAATGCATGAGTTGCCCTTTTGACCCCTGCTTGGCTGAAAGCTTTCCCACCAAATTTGTGTTTACTTCACCTCTTGCCCTGCTCTGGGTGGTTTTGGGAGACAGCTGGTAACATCAGCTTAAACCAGCTGGCAACATCAGTGGCTTAAACCCCAGACTAATGGAAGCTTGTTGCTTGGGCAGATGTTCACTTCTGCCCAGCAGTATCTGTGTCATATTACCTCCACTTAAGTTAAATGGGATTATAAATCATATTTCAATAAAACCTGTAGAAACCAACTTTAAGGCATACATTTTGCATGTGTTTCCATATTTTTGTCCACCCTCTGTGTATATATATATATATATATATATATATATATATATATATATATATATATATATATATATATATATATATATATATATATATATATATATATATATATATATATATATATATATATATATATATGTGTGTGTGTGTGTGTGTATGTATTGAGATATATATATATATATATATATATATATATATGTGTGTGTTTATTGGACCCTTTTAATTTGTAATAAGTTAATTTCCTATCCTGTACATATTTGTGTCAGTACTAGAAACCTATACTGCATAATTATATCCCCTCTTTCCCATTACACAAGGCAATTGGAATGCTGTGGTTTTGTAAAACATAAATGTATAACATGATCTAATGTTCTTTTATCTTTCTTCTTCATGTTACAACAATATTAAATGTCCCAGCTTCAATATAACATGAATACTGTATTTGACATCATAAAGAAAATAAGTTTAAGTAAAAGAATGTAGAATGCAATAAAGCATACAGTAGATATTGAATAGAAAAGAAGCATTTTTAGAATCATCAAATATAATGTTTTACCTCCTTCTGAGTTGAAATGTATAGAGTGCACAGCAGGCTTATCTAGCTGTAAGACTTAAACATGAGAACCTTCTGCACTTAAAGAGTAGTTGCTCAACAAGTAGCTTTGTGAGGGCAGTACATGAGAACACTTTGTTCCTGTGCTCTTTGTACACAGACTCCTGGGTGAAATATATTATGAATTGTTCACTGCCAGAGGAACTAGAAATGTACTACGGAACAATACTTGTCTGGCCTAACCACTGTGGAACAGTCTTGCTGTTCAAGAGTAGAAGTTGTATTGTTAGATGACTAATCCCTCACAGGTCACTACTTACATTTTATCTTCTGAGGATCAATGACATAATATTTCTTTTAAACATTGTACATATGGTCAGCCTTAAGCTGTCTAGAATTTCAGGAATATGGAGTTGCTAAATGGAATGGAACTGTGCTGTTTTATGAAGCTATATGAGAGAGAGGCACAATTGAGATGAAGCAATAGATTTATAATCAGAGCAAAACATTGCCAAGTATTTTATAATATGCCGTAGTTCTGTAGTGTACCTTGAGGTCCAATGTCTATTGAGGTCTTAAAGGGGTTGTCCCGCGCCGCAACGGGTTTTTTTTTTTCAACCCCCCCCCCCCCCCCCGTTCGGCGCGAGACAACCCCGATGCAGGGACTGAAAAAAAGAACAGCACAGCGCTTACCTGAATCCCGGCGCTCCGGTGACTTCTATACTTACCGGTGAAGATGGCCGCCGGGATCCTCTACCTCCGTGGACCGCAGCTCTTCTGTGCGGTCCATTGCCGATTCCAGCCTCCTGATTGGCTGGAATCGGCACGTGACGGGGCGGGGCTACACGGAGCTACACGGAGCCCCATAGAGAACAGCAGAAGACCCGGACTGCGCAAGCGCGGCTAATTTGGCCATCAGAGGGCGAAAATTAGTCGGCTCCATGGGAACGAGGACGCCAGCAACGGAGCAGGTAAGTAAAAAACTTTTTATAACTTCTGTATGGCTCATATTTAATGCACAATGTATATTACAAAGTGCATTAATATGGCTATACAGAAGTGTATAGACCCACTTGCTGCCGCGGGACAACCTGTTTAAACACCCTGTCTGATTTGGCAAAGGTATAACTCAAAGTTTCAGAGCTCCGATGCAAAATCTGTAACAGGGCCCTCTACATATCGGGGCCCAGGTGAGAAGGTACAGGCTCATAACATGAAAGAATCTGTCTCAAAATGGCCACTAGATACAAAATGGAGCATTATAATATATAAATAAGCTTCTGCGTGACCAATCAGATGAGAGGCAGCAGTCACTCACCCATTCATAAATTCATGAATGGATGTGTGAGTGGAATCTGCCTCTGATTGGTCAGGCTGTGACCAATTAGAGGCAGCTCATTCAGCAGGCGGGGATTTTAAATCCCCGCCTCCTGAATACTACTCACAGCTGTTCAGAGCAGTTCAGGAGGACTGCCGCTGGCCGCACTGAACTCCGTCTGCCGGGACCAGGTGAGTATATATATATTTTTTATTTTTACACATTTCTGGATGAATTGCAGGGAAGGGCTTATATATTTAACCCCTTCCCGACAATTCATCCCGCGATCGCCGGCAGCCCATTGCTTTCAATGGAGCCAGCTGTATTGTCGGCTCCATTGAATTCAATGGGCTAACATCGTTCTGCCAGGACAAGGTGAGTATATATTTTTTTAATTTTTACACATTTCTGGATGAATTGCAGGGAAGGGCGAGGGGGGGGGGTCTCACTCTTGCCACTATTGTGGCTTAATAGTGGGACCTGGGAACTTGAGATGCAGCCCAACATGTAGCCCCTCGCCTGCCCTATCCGTTTCTGTGTCGTTCCCATCACTTTCTTGAATTTCCCAGGTTTTCACAAATGAAAACCTTAGCGAGCATCGGCGATATACAAAAATGCTCGAGTCGCCCATTGACTTCAATGGGGTTCGTTACTCGAACCGAACTCTCGAGCATCACTGAAAGTTCGACTCGAGTAACGAGCACCCAAACATTTAGGTGCTCGCTCATCTCTAGTCCTTAACACAGGTATGACAGCTACTTCTGCATCCACTATAGCCATGCACATGATGGCTTTAGCTTATAACAGGGATTCTCAAAATTTTTTCCATTAGTGAAACCCCACCTCACCAGTGGTCAGAGCTCATTGCAAATCTAAAAATGAGCAAAGTTCCATTATTTGAATTGGGCAAAAAGAGGCAAGACCAGTAGGACCAACATCACTGTTTGAGATGTAAAATTAAAAATCAGATAGACCTTAAAAAATATATTACCAGGTTTATTTGGAACACTTCCAGATGTATGCAATTCACAATTGCCACATTTCAGGCAAAAGTCCTTTGTCAAGCAAGTGTAAGCTAAAAGAAATCAGGCACTAGGAAAACTCCTACAGTCATGGAGAAAGGGGTCTGAAGGTCACTGCCTTCAGTTCTCTTTCTTTATAACCGCTCAAGTTCATTCTAGCTGCTAGATATTCTGACCGTCACATCCACAAGAGTGACTGTAGGACTGAATACAGCAGATTTGTTGAAGCTTACACATGCTTGACAAAATGCCTTTGTCTTAAATGTTACAATTATGAATTGGATACATCTGGAAGTGTTCCAAATAAACCTAAATATAATTGTTTGCAAGTCTATTGTAAGTGTGTGCTTTCCATGTTTTTCCATTCTGGTTCTATGTTTCAATCATTAATGTGACTTAAAAATGTAGCATTGGGCCTACAATGTAGTGGGGAAGTGCTATGCATCTTGTTATTTGCTCACTGTTTGAGAAGCACTGGTTATAGTATTATGCATCTCACTCTTTTGCATAGTCCTCAAGGTTGTGATCAAGTTTGGATATTTTCAACATATACCTTTTCTTCTTTCCTTTTTTCAGTTTTGTTTTTTGTTTTCTTAAAGAGATATAACTGTTCTTTGAAAATATATATATAAAATATAAGTTCCAAAAGATATCTACAACATGGCACAGGTACAGTAGGACAAACAGTAAGTGGACTTTATACTGATAGGTTATCTACAGTGTGTCAAATGCATTCACATTCACTTCATATATTGATTGTATTACATTAACTAATGTGTTTGATGTTTATGTAAAATAGCATATGAAGAAAATATTGAGCATACAATCCAAGATATATATGCAAAAATACTGTTGGTTTATTTAAAATGTAAGCAGGTTTTCAGAACCGCTATGTTCCCGGCAATGCTCTTTTTGCAAGCAAACATTGGAGCAAGGAGAGAGGGGCCAAAGATATTTTTTGTACTGACTTTTTCTAGTTATGATAGTATCATTCTTGTTAGGATACTCTTGCTAACATTTTTTGTAATAGAAATCTGGAATTTTTGACAATTTGTAGTCTTCTATTGAAAAAAAAGTGTTTTTGGATTAAAAAAGAAAATGATTAGCTGTTTTTGAATAATGTGCATTCTACAGAGGCCAATCAATGGGTGCTTCAGAGGTAGTGCCACCAATCACAGTGGTTCTATCTTCTAGCAAATAGACATGGTCCCAAGTAGGGAACCTTCCTCTATTATATCCGTATTCCCTAACTAGACATATGCAAAGGGGGTATCTAATGCAGACAACATCTTTAAGGTCCTGTGAATTTTCTTCAGACAATGCTGATCACATAGACAGTCCCGCATAATTATATTGCTAGTCATTGACACTCATAGGATAAAATGTCACTGGCAGCCAGCGGTAGTAAGGATTCAAATACAACTTCAGTGAATCAACAAATCCACTAATGGTTAATAAATTAACTGAAGTACCTATTATACCAATGTAATTTAAAAAGTGGAAAAATGAGCAATTACTGCTTCCCTGCTGCAAAGAGGAATATATCACAAATGACCCCAAGTGTTACTAAGTCATGAGACAAAGTAATTTAGACTATGATTAGATTACTAGACTATTATGTTCTATATGGAACCAATAGAGGTTGTTTTACTTGCATTGTAACGTGTAATTGAAAATCACCTTGGTAACATTATGTTATTGCTTTCTGTAGAAAAGAGAATATAGCAGAAGGCTAGTTGTTTACTTTTAATTATGTTTTAATCATATCTTGTGTTACATATATTTTGTACTTTTCAGTTGGTAACAGACGTATAATTGGTATAATAAAACAATGTTTCTTTGCAAGCATAAATTACTTTGCATTTTCTAAATACACAGTATTAGGACTCAACCTTCTGTTCATCACTTTATTATTTGCAAATTATTATAAATGATGATGGAGCCTGAATCAGTGGATTACCTGCTGCTTAACAAAATATCTTTTCAATATGTATAGAGCATTTAATACGTACAGTCAGGAACACAATGGTAAATATAGAATATTACTTGATGGCTTTAATAATTAAAAAAAAACACACACATATAGTATCTAGGTCACATTTTGTCGCTTTTCAAGGGAGATGGTTAAATATGGTATCACTTTTCAATAGTGTTATATTACACAGAGATGATAGATCACATATATAGAACTGGCAATGAATTGTCACTTTGTTAGTGACCCAGTAAACTTTTGGGTTAGGAAGAGTAGTGTTATTAGAAATTCTTTGGATTAACAATCATTACATATAGTACTAGTGTATTTTCTTTTTAGAAAACACACTGTATGAGATGTAATAGACAATACACTAGTACAAGATATAATGGTTGCTTGCTTGTTTTAAGATTCGTGAAATTAAACTAATTTATAATACAATTGTTTACAGTTCCCTTATCTAGACAAAATAAAAAAATTGAAGAACACCCTTACACTGCCACTTATTATCAGGTAGCATTCCTGCAAGTCAATGTCTGACCTTTTTAACAGGTCTTCTAACATGACTGGGAATATAAGGCAATGTCAGAGCCTTCTTAAGCAGGAAAAGATAACCATGTATAGACAGACTCTTTTGGCAAGGGCTGTCGTGGCTGATTGCCTATTAAGCCATGCCTGTGGTGTGGCTTGGAAGAATGCCCGTTAAATCGCAGAACAGTGTAATACTATAGTATTACATTACACTGCATGACCAATTAAAGGTTTGCAAGTTCAATTTTCCTGTGGGAACTTAAAAAAGGTAAACATAAGTAAAATAAAAACTATTAGAATAAATAAAAGGACGTATACGTTTAAAAAAACCTTTTCACATATTTATAATGAAGAAAATCGAAACAATAAAAAACAAAAAATATTTGGTATTGCTGTCCGTAAAAGTCTAATCTATCAAATTAATGAATTGCGCTGTTTTTGGTTGAGCATTATCCTACTGGAAAATGGATGTATTGAACATTTTGCTCAACTTTCATTGTCACTCGTACCACTACCATACTGTAGTGTGCAATAGCCCCCCAGACCCTCACACCAGCAGTGGAGGCAGAATTCCGCTTAACAGCAAAGGCATAATTGAGGTGCTCACTCCTAGGTCTCAAGACATGAACACAGCCATTGTCAGTGCCCAAACTTAATCCAGATTTATAACTGAACACAACCTGATTCCACTCCATAGCAGTCCAGTTTCATTGCTCATGACATCACTGCAAATGGAAGGTATGATGGGTGAGTGTCAAAGGCAGTACACGTAATGGGCATCATGAGACCAAATGTCCTTTAGCCAAGCGCCTGGAAATAGTTCCACCAGACAAAAAGGTCTATAATGGTGATGCCACCTGTCTCTGAATAACAGACAATGAAACAGTTGGAGCTGCTAGTGCTTGTGGGACAATCAGATAATCCTCTCTACTGATTGTCTGTTGAGGGCATCCTGAGCCCGGTCACCTTGTGTGCGTGCCCTCAGGCATCCACAGGTCCCAACATAGCCTAACAGTCTGGTCAGAACAGCCCAGGTGGTGGTCAATTCATTGATACGACCATCCAGCTTCTCACATTCCAATGATGTGCAACCTCTTAAATGCTTAACTGGGCAAAGTCTCTTCAATTGCATCATAGAGGCATCTAGTGGTCAACAAGCCCTGCACAAGCTAAAAAAGAGCTCCACTACACACTAGTAGCCTCGGAGAGCCTTTTTTTAAAGGCCAAGGGTGGAACCACTTTTAAGTTTGCATGTAGCAAGACTGTTCATCTAATTACAAAATAACTGTAATCATTTGCATATCTGCCTGTGCTTACATTTTTTTATGTAGCATTTATTGTAGCATTCTACCAAAGCCAGATGTGATCATAAAGGAAGGAAGGGTATAGAGGAAACACTTTAACTTTTGTAATTTTGTATGCTGTCCTTTGCTTAGCTCTGAAAACTGCAGATGTGGGTCTGGTGCCACCATTAAAGATTTTGATAGAACTACTGTTAGACTGGATTCAAACATACTGCTTTTCCTTGAGCTTTTAGAAGTTTCAGGGAAATGTTTGATGTATTCTGTAGCTATGAGTGAATCAGGAGTTATCATAAAGTAGAGAACAAATATAAGTGCTTCCTTTATATTTCTTCTCATTCTTGTATCCTTGACTAAGTTTGACTGGAATGTATTAAACCTGTATGTGTGTATCTAAGCATCTAAAGATATTGGTCCAAGACAGTCATGATATTGTAGCTTTCAACTTAGATTATATTTGGCATGTATAAAAGTCCATATTAGAACAGTGATAACTGGAAGAACAGTTCATTTGCAATAGAAATTATAAGCTATTATAGGCAATGCCATTGTTCTTCCCTTGCACTACTTTCTATAAATGTTTCTAATTAAGCTTTCTAGCGTTATTTTGCAGGGAAAAAAAGTGTTACATTTAATTAGACATTTGTGATGAAATCAGGCTATAAATAAGACCTTTAGATGGAAATACAACCTGCTTTATAGTTGGTATGATGAACATATTAGTAACAGGAAGACACAATTAAGAAAAAAATTCCTGTTTTGCATCACTCAGTGTTAGGAAATAAAAATATCACACAACATCTGCAGTCTTCAGGGTTTAGCCAACTTCGCTCTGTTCCTGGTATTTCATTGCCAAATAACATTTTAAAAAGAGATTTAGTGAAAAGTTCAAAGCACTTGAACATACTTCCAAATGATAATTACAGTAAGAGTAAGGTCTAAAGCTGGTCATTTTCGTACTGTGAAGTGTATTTCTGACATTTTCTGTACATCAACAACAAGCTAAATGCAGTAAAATGCAAGAAAAAATGTCCCTGGGCAAACAATTATCATAGAAATATGTTGTTCATGCCCTCAGTGTAGTTTTGAGGATATCTTTCACAAAATCACGTCATGCATGTCACACTTTAGACTAAGTACACTTATTTTCTGACAAGTGTTATATATGGTAGAATTAATATTACTGTTTATGCAGATGGCATGCTATTATTTTTGTCATTGAAGCAATACACACATTGCAGTAATGAATCCAGCTTCATGTAAAGACCTCGTTTATACAGGGGCATAGATGGTTGGTCTGGTGGGACATATGCCTCAGGTCCCCTGTATCAGGGCATGTGGCAACAAGTTATTCTGCTTTGGCCCGAATATATATATATATATATATATATATATATATATATATATATATATATATATATATATATATATATCTCAAGACAAGGTTGAAACTCTAGAGAGTGCAGAGGTTGCAGTTGTACCCAGGGGCTATCAAATAACTATGTATAACTACATTAAGGGACAATACAAGGATCTCTCCCATGATCTGTTTATACCCAGGACGGTGCCATGGGTGCCAAAGGATTATTGATGCATATGAAGAGCAAAGGGTAGCTCCCACTCCAATCCCACATCTGACCTAATGCAGCACAAGTTGCTAAAAACGTTAGCCTGGCTATGATATAAAGGTGTCAGAATACACAGTGTATTGCAGCTTGCTGTGAATTAGGCTGTGTACCACTGGTAGACTGGTCAGAATGCCCATGCCAAGCACTGTCCACTGCTAAAAGTGTCTAAGATGACCACATGAACATTAGAACAGAGCCATGAACTAATGAAAGATGGTGGTTTTGTCTGATGAATCATATTTTCTTTTGCATCATGTGAATGGCTAGGTTCATATGTATTGTGTATCTGGCGAAGAAATGGCACTGGGATGTACTATGGGAAGAAAGAAGGCCAGCAGATGCAGTATGATACTTTAGACAATCTTCTGTTAGGGAATCTAGAGGACTGGCATTCATGTGGATATTACTTTGACATGTACCACTTAGACATTGTTATAAGCCAAATATATCACTTCATAGCAATGGTAGTCCTATTGGCAATTACCTCTTTCAGAGGGTCAATGTGTCCTGCCACTGAAAAAAATTGCTCAGTAGTTTTAAGAATAAGACATTTCTGTTGACTTAGCCTCCAAATTCTCCAGATCTTAATTCAATTGACTCTCTGTAGCATGTACTGAAAAAACACACGTCAGCAGTCGGCCTCAATGGAGACCCCACCTTGCATTTTACAGGACTTAAAGGGGTTGTCCCGCGCCGAAACGGGTTTTTTTTTTTCAACCCCCCCCCCCCCGTTCGGCGCGAGACAACCCCGATGCAGGGACGTACAGAAAGCTTACCAGAGCGCTTACCTTAATCCCCGCGCTCCGGTGACTTCTATACTTACCTGTGAAGATGGCCGCCGGAATCCTCTTCCTCCGTGGACCGCAGCTCTTCTGTGCGGTCCATTGCCGATTCCAGCCTCCTGATTGGCTGGAATCGGCACGTGACGGGGCGGAGCTACACGGAGCCTGCATTCTGCACGAGCGGCTCCATTGAAGAGAGCAGAAGACCAGGACTGCGCAAGCACGGCTAATTTGGCCATCGGAGGGCGAAAATTAGTCGGCACCATGGAGACGAGGACGCCAGCAACGGAGCAGGTAAGTAAAAAACTTTTTATAACTTCTGTATGGCTCATAATTAATGCACAATGTATATTACAAAGTGCATTAATATGGCCATACAGAAGTGTATAGACCCACTTGCTGCCGCGGGACAACCCCTTTAAAGTATCTGCTATAAACAGAATTGCCCCTTTTTTTCTCCAAATATGCATAAGCTGTAATGCTTTGCACTTATATTCACAGGGCAAGCATACAAAAAATGTAAATATGCAAGAAACGCCAGCACTTTGCATCGTTTTCTTTATTCAAGTTACTTGATATGCAATAAAAATTCATACTCACTCACCTTCACAACCACCAGAAATGAAGTTTTTATATCACATTCACAACGTTTCCAAAAAGTGGGCAAGGATTAGCGAGTGGGGCATAAATTATGAAGCAAATCTATGTCAGCTCATAGCTGACATAGATTTGATTTATTGGTACATGAACTGCCAAAAGATGTGTCAAATTTTTAAAGAATAATTAATTTGCTGCAACTTACTCAAGCACACTTAATATTAGGACAGGTGTAGGAAATGTCTGTCTTAATAAATCTGGGCTAAAATATATCAGAAAGTTGTATAATGTATCATTACATAACAATTACGATTTAGTTCCATAAAACTAGAAAATTCCCTTTGCGAAACAGCATGGTCAGCCGATCCTCAGACTGCAAAGGTCATTAACAGAGAGCAGTAAAGGAGATGCTGTTTAAAAATCATATTATCACTTTTAGGGTGAGCTCTCACGAATGGGTCGAATTCCGCATACAGATATCTGCAACGGAAGACCTGCGATCCATTGTGGAAAGTAATAGCAAATAATTTGCGCAGATGTATGTGCATGCGCAGTGTATCATCCATCAGGAAGAATGATCTCTCTTTACCCTCCAGCCGGCATTCTGGCTTTTCTATCTATTTTCCTATCAAGTTGCGAGCATTTCTGCCGCTCATATGCAATGTTAATTGCGTATGTGCTGCAGATCACTTGCATCCGTGGACATCTATTGAGGCCATCTGTGTGGAATTCACGGTAAAATAGAGCATGCTGTAATTTTTCATCCACTCACAGAATACGCAATGCATACCCATGAGTGTGAAGGCAAATTTGTAAATACATGCCTTTCAATGCTCACGTTATATCTTGGATTTTCTCATTGAATGGCGATCACGGAATACGCAATTCAAATCTGTTTGTGTGAGACTTGGCTGTGCGGACCAACCCAACAGCACAGCGAGCGAAAGAAGATAGCAGGTATGCGCGGATGCTAGCTGGGCACAGAGTTGGATTCCGCTGCGGGCTCCCGCATGCAAAATCTGACCTGGTCATGCGCAGCTGGCCTCATACCGAGATACTAGTAATTATTAGTAAATTATAGTAACAGTGTTTCTGGTGCGCAGTGGGTCACACAGCTCTGCTCCATGCATGTCACACACACACAACTCTGCTACATTGCTTTCGAACTTCAGCAGTATGCTGAGGAGACATGTTAGCTCGCAGCTGTCACTGATCGCTGAGGTGACATCGTGGCTTGCCGCTGTGTCAAGTAAGCTGCATTGGCTTCACGGCATCATTGAACCCTCTGTGGTGACATGTTTGCACGACAGCGATGGTTAGTTTCAGCACTGGACAACAGTGGACAATGAGATGAAGGCTGGACTGGTATTGGCGGCATTAGCACTTGAGATCACATGATATCACGTTCAGGAGATGTGACGAAGGACTATGATTCAATTTTGTTGGTCAATATGCACCTCCAGCTATGTATGTGTACATTTGTGAGGTGTCACTTATTGGAGTTTCCACACAGATGTCCAGCTGTCTCACAACATATAAACCTCCAGACCGAGTACTGCTGTATCCATAGCAACTGAGGCCGCGGGGAGTTTGTGGGGGATTTAGTCCGCCCGTAATCCCTCATTCAGCTCAGAGACCATGTGACTGATCACATGATGGCGGCATCATCACAAGTCCTGGCAGCACACAAGCTATGTATGTATAAATTTCTGAGATGTTATTTATTGGAGTCTTCACACAGGTGTGCAACAACCAAGTACAAACTTCCAGACTAAGTACTGCTGTATCCATAGCAACTGAGGCCGCAGGAGTTTGTGGGGAATGTACTCTGCCCATAATCACTCATTCAGTGCACAATAAGAATAAAAGACCTGCGATAACTTCACTGTCATGTGATCAGGGAGTGGAGCTAAGAGCCGGTACCTAACATCACAGGTGCTATCAGGCATGTAAGTCACACATCACACACAGACGGACAAATGATCATTAGCACTTTGATTATCTGACAGGAAACATGTAGCAAAAAAGATTGTCCCCTGATGAATAATTAAATCAAAAACGTGAATGGAAAACAACTTCCCTTGCTGAAATAATTTATAAGCACTGGGCTGCACACAAAATAGTACAAATGTCTTTTGATTCTTGCAAATAATGCCTGCAGTTTAGAGGCTTCTGGTCCTCAAAGCCTCTCAAGCTACAAACATTACTGTCCTCCCATGGTACAACATGGGTAACCGGATATGATTTTGCTCTTCTCTTTTAAATTAGGCAGCCTGAAGCTATCAACCTCATGTTGAACTATAATGTACAGCATGCTTTTCTGTATTTAACAGAACTGGGAGTTGCATATCAACACCATTTTGATGCCCTGTGCACTTCATGTCAGACTGAACAACACATACTGCGTAAAAGATGCATTCAACTGTTTGTCAAAGAACAAAAGATAGATTTGATAGATAGAAATATACAGGGTTTAACTCTCCTTGGCAGCATTGATAATTCAGCATCTGTGTGTTCCTAAACTTTAAAGGCAAACAGAGAACAGACTAACAGACGTAATGGTCATTTCAAAGGGGCAAGTAGCTGTATTGTTTTGGGCCACATGGCTGTCACTCCTATGTTACATGTAGCTATAATTTTACACGGCATGTGGATATGCTGAATATGCAGCATGTTGTTAAATTAGTATGGGTCATATGACTGCACTTTTTGGAGGCAAGTGGCTATACTTTGCTAAGACATATCCCTATACTGTGGCTGCATTTTAGGGCCTCCTGTCCATGGGAGATTTTTCACTGTGTTTTCAGCAGCGATAATCCAACTGCAGGGAATGCAGTGAACGCTTTCCATAGACTACTATGGAAAGCGCAGCCCCGCTGTGCACGAGCGAAGAATCATAGTTATTTTCCGCTTGCAGGATTTAAATCGCAACATGCTAAGATTAGCCGCGATTCTCTGCTGTGAGCCTATCTGTCAGATAGGCTCAGCGTGGAGAGCCGTCAGCTCTCCCCTGTTCCCCAGCAGCGACTCTTGTGGCAGAGATTTGCTGCGCGACATTGCTACGCCCGTGGACAGGAGGCCTTATTGGAATGTTACTGGTATGTACTGATATGGGGCATGCTCATTTTTGAGTAATGTAGCTGCTCTATTGTGTGGCATGTGGATATACTTTTATAGGGCATGTAGTTGAACTTGTATCCAGGATCAAAAATCTTCAAGTACTCAGAAATACATAAAGCTTAACTTTTATTGCATCTTGATAAAAAGCAACCAGCTATGTAGCACATGATAAAAAACAAGAACACGCTTATGTGTTTCGAGACAGATAATATTGTTATGTAATAATATTATTATAACATAAATTATAGTAAAGTTTCTAGTGCTGATCCAGTATTAAAAGCAACACATGCTTCTCGACAAACATGAACGATAATTATTGATCACATTATAATTCATCACATGACCCATACTATTAACTCATTACAAATCACAGCAAATGCTGTGGACATACTGCTACATCAGAGATAATTTTATGTAGGGAATCTGAAGGAATTCTCATCAAAATAGGAATAGATTCCTAATATATACCTGCATGCATGTCACATGCAAGTCTACATAAAGGATAGATCACTAAAAACCATACAAAAGGTGAAGTCAAGACAATGTATACAAATATATAAAGGTGCATCATCATTGTACCTGCTAATTTGCTGCTTACTGTAAGTATATAAATGTCAATATATATCTCAGGGCTGGCCCAGCCTTAAAGGGGTTGTCCCGCGAAAGCAAGTGGGGGTATACACTTCTGTATGGCCATATTAATGCACTTTGTAATGTACATCGTGCATTAATTATGAGCCATACAGAAGTTATTCACTTACCTGTTCTGTTGCTGGCGTCCCCGTCTCCATGGTGCCGTCTAATCTTCAGCGTCTAATCGCCCGATTAGACGCGCTTGCGCAGTCCTGTCTTCTGAATGGGGCCGCTCGTGCCAGAGAGCGGCTCCTCGTAGCTCCGCCCGGTCACGTGTGCCGATTCCAGCCAATCAGGAGGCTGGAATCAGCAATGGACCGCACAGAAGACCTGCGGTCCACCGAGGGTGAAGATCCCGGAGGCCATCTTCACAAGGTAAGTAAGAAGTCACCGGAGCGCGGGGATTCGGGTAAGTACTACCCGTTTATTTTTTTTTATCCCTGCATCGGGTTTGTCTTGCGCCGAACGGGGGGGGGGGGGGCTATTGAAAAAAAAACAAAACGTTTCAGCGCGGGACAACCCCTTTAAATTAAGGTACATAAGATTAGTGCATTGGTTCGGACCAAACAACAAAATCCAAAAGGTTTTCCTATTGCATAATTAACTTTCCCAATTACCTCCCCTCCTGGGTCTGCTACCTATTCCGCACCTTGTACAGAAAAATGTATCTAGGCTACCATGATGTACCATTGCAAAATGCTGGGAGGCTGTAGACGGATTGCAGTTACTAAAATGTGCAATGTCCACAGTATGCTCGTTAATGCATTTGCATAACAGTCTAATCATAGAACCTACATATTGTAGTTCAGAATTGATTAAAAAAAATAATACTATAAACAAGACGTGTGAATGAACAATTAATAAAGAAATAAATGTTATGTACCCCCATGGTACATGAAAGACAAAGAATTTGAAATATGCATTTACTTACAACATCCACTTACAAGTGGAATATCATGCTTACATGAGCCAGCAACATTTAAACATGCACCGGAGGATTTACTTTTGGTCATAATTACAGAAGGACAGATGACATTTCCTATAGTTCGACTTATCTTTAGAGAAAAACAGTAACCCAGTTCCAGAATAGATCTCAACTTGGTATTGGAATACCAAACTGGAAGGCACTTTTTAATAATGGATGTAATACTATTTAAATCTCTTGAAACCAGCATAGTGAAGACAGGTATTAGTGATGAGCAAACTTTTCGATAATTTGGTTTGACCAGTTCAATTCACTTAGTTTGGTTCAGTCTGGACTACTTTAAAGCAAAAAAAAATTAATAAAACTGTCTAAGGGCTCAGTCAGATGAGATGCGAAAATAAAAAGCGGAACACACATATAAAAACGCATGACCGGGGCATGGCCTAACCTGCAGACTGAGCAGACGTGCTGATCCAGGGTTCCTCAGCCAGGAAGGAGAAATCAACATTCTCTGGCTTTTTCAAGTCCTCAGACACCTTACTCCACATCTCAGCATCATCCCTACTGGATTAAGCACAAATAGAGTGCTCCACGACCATCCTGGCTGCATTTGACATTTGAGGCCTAGCGCCGGGAGGGAAGCCGGGGACTACATTTTTGAGCCAGCCTTAAGCGGGCAGCGCGGCGGAGCTCCGAGTGCCATGAAAACAGCAAAAAAACTGGAGTGCAGCAGTGGAGCTCGTCCTGATATGGGCTGACCTGAGGCTGATGTGAGGAGAGACTATTTAAGGATTAAAGCTGCGCTTGGACCCACGGGCTTTTCGGCGCGTGGAAGCAGAGAAAAAGGAGACAGCTGGACGGGTCTGCACAGCACTGGTGCAGGAGGTCAGTACAAAAGACTGTGAGAGACACAACTCTGTTAGGTGGTAGAAGTTTCACCAGCCTGACTTACTGACAGCTTTGAAAAAAGAAAAGCTGCACTGATCCTCCATACTACATAGGAGGTCAGCATAAGAGACACTATTCACCCGCGCAGCCCGCTGCACGTGTTGGGTAGTAAAAGAACATTAAACCTCCATTACACGCCCTCCCCCCCTGCTTCTTCCCCCACACGCCTGCAGTTATCTCTCATTCTCCTGGGCTGTGTGAGGTGCATGGGCAGAAAACATAAAAAGGCTTATCAACCCTTGCAGTCTATCCTGACCAAACTACTTCACTAAGCAGCAGATAATCTGAGAGCCTGGCTCTAATTTTTTCAGAACCCTTTAACTAGAGTTCAAGCCATAAACAATTTTTATTAGGACCCTCCTGCAGAGGATCCGTTTTCACCATAATTTTTTTATCTGCATGAACTACTTCTTGGGAGTATGCTAACTTACCCTACGGCAAAATAAAGTAGATTAGGTGGAGGGCAGCACTGTGTCACATAAGAGAGGACTGCTAACATATGCACCAGATCTGATCTTAGGAACTGTGAAGCCTATCTGACGACTTAAGGAGCCAAGAGATGATCAAGGGCAGCAGGGAGCGCAGCAGTGACCCTCCGGACACCCCCAGGAGAATAAAGAACCAAGCAGACATTTCTCAAAAAAAAAAAAAAAAAAGGTTGCAGTCTCCAGGCTCTATGTCAAGGTTACAAGCAGCACAGTCTATGACAGAGCAGACCCCTCCGGATTCAGAGATGGAGAGTGAGGCCGAGGAGGAGGAGAGCGCAATGAGGGCACAAATCTCTAAATCATTCCTACAGAAAGCTCTTCTCAAAGTCAGGCAGCCAATAATGACTGAACTAGCAGACATAAAGTCCGAATTCCAGCAAATAGGCCACAGAGTAGAAGAGCTCGAGGTGTCTTGCTCGGTTATTATTAAACATTCGAAAGTTACTTCAGAAGTAGTAGAAGTCCATCGCTTATACCTAGACCGTGCCCTCACACTCATTGAGGACCAAGAAAATAGAAGTCGGCGCTGCAATGTTCGTATTAAAGGTCTGCCTGAGACTTGTCACCAGACTCACTCTGAAAGGTCGCTGGAGAGCTTTTTACTAAACTACTAGGTGAGGAGAGAGCAGTAGGTATCCAGATAGAGCGAATACACAGAGCAATCAGACCCAAACCCAAAGCAGAGGACCCACCAAGAGATTTTATTTGTGGACTGCTTTCGTTCATTGACACGAACGCAATACTAAATGCTGCTAGATCGCAGCAAGCATTAAAATACAATGACTCTCCAATCCTTTTATTCCAAGATATTGTGCCTTCAAATTTGGCGAAAAGACAAATCCTGAAACCTTTATTTGAAGTTCTGCGAGCAAAAGACATCCAATATTCTTGGCTATTCCCATTTGGACTGGCTATTAACAAAAATGGGCGCAGGATTACAGTCAGAACCCCAGAAGATCCAAACACGGTCTGTCACAATCAACTTTAGAAAACAAATATAAAAGAATGGACACATTTTTAAAAGAGCTGATTCTTCCCTCATTAAGCACAGAAGAGGCAGCAAATCTGCTTACACCCATCAACCAGGAAGAACTCACCGATGTGATAAATAGCTTTCCCAGTGCCAAGAGCCCGGGACCAGACGGTCTAACTATATGTTATAACAAAATTCTTCAGCAGACGCTGCTGCCACATCTTATGCTTACTCTGAATGCAATTCTAAAGGGCGCCTCCTTTCCTAGACAATCACAAGAAGCGCACATTACTCTAATACACAAAGAGGGCAAAGATCCCACCCAATGCAATAATTACAGACCAATATCTTTATTAAATTTAGATGTGAAAATCTGGGCACAACTACTGGCTATGATGATTAGCAAAATTATACCTGACCTAGTAAGAGATAAACAGACAGGTTTTGTGAAGGGTAGAGAAGGTAAAGACAACTCTGCAATCCTTCTCCATTCTATTCACTATGCTAAGAAAAGAAGATTCCGCTAGTGTTTCTGGGAATCGATGCTGCAAAAAAGCATTGGACAGAGTGGATTGGTTCTTCATGAGAGCAATTTTACAGAAATTCAACTCCCCCCCAGCTAATTGATGCAATCTTCTCACTGTATACACAACCTCATGCTAGAATAAAAATAAATGACACCCTATACCAACCATGCAACATCACAAATGGAACTCGCCAGAGTTGTCCTCTGTCCCCCACACTATTTATTCTCACGCTTGAAGCCCTATTACAAACAGCCCGACAAGACCCAGAGATACAGGGACTCTAGATCGGAGAAGATTATATACAAGCTGCCTTTGCTGATGATGTGCTTTTCCTGGTCTCGAACCCTCAGCAGGGTCTAGCTAAACTAAACTGCCTTTTAGATCAGTATGGCAGCTTCTCAAACTTCCGAATTAACAAAAATGAATCAGTGATATTAAACATCTCTTTACCCCCACATAGAGTAGCAGAAATCAAAGCTAACACTCCATACATTTGGGCTGAACACTCAATCGACTACTTAGGCATTAAAATAACAAATAATCTCTCAAAACTGTTTGAAATTAATCTACTACCACTGTTGTCGGAAGTATCATCTCTTCTAGCTACATACAATCTCCCCATTATATCTTGGTTTGGAAGAAAGAACCTCATTAAGACATATATCCATCCCAAGATTCTTTATAACTACAAATGTTACCGATTCATATACCACAATCATTTCTCGAAAAACTTGGCTCGTTGTTTTCATGCTTTTTCTGGAAAAATAAACGACCTAGGCTTGCATATTCGCTAATGATTGGGAAAAAACAGCATGGAGGTGTAGGCCTACCAGATATTTCAGAATACTACAAGCAATTCAACTAAGCAGATGGTTGGATCTAGCGTTCCCACTAAAAAGCGATAAATTGAAAAGAATAATTGAAATTTCACATGGGAAAAACGTTTTGGGTGATATGTGGCTCCCTACCCCTGGTGTCTATAAATCCAAGGACTTTAACATATTGTTGAGAGGCATCTGCGAGACCTGGGACTCCCTCAATCATCAACTAGCCCCTATACCCTCACCCTATACTCCATTGAACTTACTCCCACTCATAATTAAGCAACCAGGGGCTTTAACACCAGACAATCTTCGGAATATTTTTAGTGGTCTAACAGTTCGAGATTTAGGGCTCCCACCCACTTGCCTTTTTTTCACGCGTTATAGCTTGCTTTTTTTTCACGCGTTATATCTTGCCTTTTTTTCACGCGTTATAGCTTGCTTTTTTTTCATGCGTTATAGCTTGCCTTTTTTTCAATCGATTGTCAATGGGACTTTCTAATGTTAAAAACGCTTTGCAAGTTGGTGCGTTTTTAACATTGTAAAGTCCCATTGACAATCGCATTAAAAAAAAGCAGCAATATAGCATTAAAAAATGGCAAGCTATAATGCGTGAAAAAAACGCAAGTGTGCAGGAGCTCATATGGCATGAAAAAAAAGCAAGCTATAACGCGTGAAAAAAAGGCAAGTGGGTGGGAGCCCTTACAAGGAGTACTACACAAAGACCCGCTCGAGATAATACATAGGAAAATCCAGGAGCTGCACAAAACGCATATTTTCGCGTTGATATCAAACTTCAAAATCCAACATATGTCACCTAGACCAATAACAGAATTTGAAAAATTAATGAATAGAGATGAGCGAACGTACTCGTCCGAGCTTGATGCTCGGGCGAATATTAGGGTGTTCGGGATGTTCGTTATTCGTAACGAACACCACATGATGTTCGGATGTTCGGGTTACTTTAACTTTCTTCCCTGAGAAATAATTTCTATATGCGCTCAATGGGGCCGGCGGCAGCAGCGCCAACCCCATTGAGAACATATAGAAGACAAATCCTTCTTCTCTGCCACAGCTGTAACAGCTGTGACAGAGAAGAACGATGTTTGCCCATTGAATTCAATGGAGCCGTCAATACAGCCGACTCCACTGAATGCAATGGGCTGAATTCATGAATGGGTGTGAGTGAGGGCTGGCCTCTGATTGGTCAGGCTGTGACCATTCAGAGGCATCTTATTCAGCAGGCGGGGATTTTAAATCCCCGGGTGCTGAATACTACTCACAGCTGTTCAGAGCAGTTCAGGAGAACTGCAGCCTGCCGCGCTGAACTCCGTCTGTCGGCACCAGGTGAGTATATATATATTTTTTATTTTTACACATTTCTGGATGAATTGCAGGAAAGGGCTTATATATTTAACCCCTTTCCGACAATTCATCCCGCGATCGCCGGCAGCCCATTGCATTCAGTGGAGTCGGCTGTATTGACGGCTCCATTGAATTCAATGGGCTAACATCGTTCTTCTCTGCCACAGCTGTTACAGCTGTGGCAGAGGAGAACTTGCTGTGTCGTTCCCATCATTTTCTTGAATTGCCAAGATTTTCACACATGAAAACCTTAGCGAGCATCGGCGAAATACAAAAATGTTCCGGTCGCCCATTGACTTCAATGGGGTTCGTTATTCAAAACGAACACCCGAACATCGCGGGAAGTTCGTTTCGAATAACGCGAACCCGAACATTTTGGTGTTCGCTCATCTTTATTAATGAACACTCCTAATATAATGCATAAGAAGATTTCACACCTAACAAAAACTTTTACTGTGCATTGCGCCTCAAATAGACTGACTTTTGTATCATCTTGGGAAAAGGAATTAAATATAAGGATAACAGACGCAGAAATCATGACGACGTTTAAAACCCCATACAGGACCTCGCCTTGTGTCCACCTTCAGGAGAATCACTATAAATTGCTCTCTAGATGGTACAAAACCCCTGAGTGGCTACACGCATATAAACTTGTAGAGACAGATAAATGCTGGAGATGTCAAGAACACACAGGATCATACCTCCACATTTGGTAGAGTTGTAACCAGATTAGGTTATTCTGGGCAGAAGTGGAAAAAGAAATGGGAGCAATACTTAAAAGAAAAATACAGTTACGCCCCGACATAGTCATTCTGAGTAGACCCCACGAATCATACAACCCAATAAAAGATAAGCTAGCATCCTACATGATTGCAGCAGCGAAAGCATTAATGCCACTCTACTGGGGAAAAACAATATCCCCATCAATAGAAGTATGGAGGGATTAGTTGAATCAAATCTATAGATTCAAAGAATTACTTAGTTGGTCAAACTTAACACATGCTGCTATGGACTCCATGGTAAACCTGCTCCCCACATACCTCAGAAGATTCATGAGTTAGCCAACATTGCTACATAAAAAGCGACAAAAAAGGAAGTAGTATATACAAAAAAAAACACACACAAAAAAAGTATTAGTAAATACAACCATAGAGTCTTTTCAAATAAACAATAGAGCGTTTCTTTCTTTGGGAATCACCCCCCCCCCCCCCTTCCTCCTCTCCCTACCCCACCCCCCAGGTTTTGTTAATTCTACTAAGCAATCTGTTCTCGGTCGCTCACGTCCTTCGCCTTACTTCCTGATTGGCAACATGTTAGTTGTCATGATCTCTGATTGGGCGGCGCCCGCTCCTTAGCTGATGGAGATGAGTGAATGACGGGAGGCCGTCTAAGCCGACAAAGTAGAGTATAGTGTACAGCGAGGGGATGTGGAGGGACTGATGTATCTTTATTGAATATTACTACTTGATAGTTTCTGTTGTGGGTATGGTTTTCTGATCATGCGCCCCTGGCAGTGCCAGAGTGATGAAAACAAGCTCAGAGGATTGCAAGTGGATGAGAGCAGTACTGGTGTAGTAGACAGAATAGTTATTGTTACAGGCTCAAGGATTTAAACTGTAGACAATGCCAATACTATGCCAGTTTGTATCTTGTTTTTGAAAGGAAATAGAAATGACTGTTTATTGATGATGAATAAGTAAAAAGAAACGCAAGTATTTGTTTGCAAATGATATGTAATGAAAATTATTTAATAAAAAGCGATTAAAAAAAAACAAAAACGTGTGACCGAAGCGTCAAGAATGTTTTTTATTCACACTTGTTGTGTGGTCACACAATGGGAAAATTTGCACATAAAAGTGCGGTCCCATAGCTAATCCACTGCTGCTGTTGTGACAGCTGCAGCAGGGGAGTCCTTGAATGTGAAACCCCTGAATGCTGTCATATCCAAGGGTTTTACCTTGTTTGCAATGGGGCACGCAGCAGCAGTGCCAGCCCCATTGAAAAAAAAAGGGAGTACCTCGCTCTCCCCTGCGACAGCTGTGACAGCTATGGCCGGGGATTTCTTTATACCTGCCGGGACTGTACGGATGAAGGAATTCCCTGCCACAGCTGTCACAGCTGTAGCAGAAATCCATGATACTATCCCATTGCTTTCAATGGGTCCGGCTCTGCTGATGCCCCATTTAAAGCAATGGGATGAAGTCAACCCCTGTAGCAATGACTTTCAGGGAGGAAGGGGGCTTAAAATATAAGCCTTACTCCAAAAATCATCCCTAGCTGTAGGAAAAAAAAATTAAAATGAACTAATTTATGAGCGTTGTCCGGCTCTTCTCCCAGCCCTGACAGTCTTCCACTATATTCTAGTGGCTGGGGATTGAAAAATCCCCGCCTACAGAAAGTGCTGCCTCTGATTGGCTGAGCACTGTGACCGATCAGAGGCAGTGCTCAGCCAACATGACAGTTTCTCTTCAAGTGCCTCTTTCTCTGTATGATAATGATGCCCCTGAGGAAAAATAAAACAGCTCAATGATCATATATTGCATAACGATTACTTAGCACTCTTAGGACATATACTTTACTACTCTAGGGCAGTGTTGACTACGGGATATTGACCATTGTCTATAGTTCCTCTTTATTACTAGGCTGTGGGATACAATTCACTTGATGTCCATTCATATTCCATAGATTCTTGATTGGGGAGAGATCTGGCGATCATATAGGCTAAAGAATCACCTGGAAGCCTTGAGAAGCATGCCTGCTGATGTTCAGTGTGTGAAATTGCATGTTATCCTTCTGGAAAGTGGCATTTGGTACAACCTATAGATATGACAATACAACAGGCTGCAGCACCTCATCAACATAACATCAACTGGACTGCCATGTTACCTTCAGGCTTTCATTTACTGATAATAATTGTTGATTCAGAATCTTGATTCATTGCTGAATACCTACCATACCATTTGTCATGCCAGGTAGCTATGAAGCAACACCACTGCAAGCACTTAAAGGGGTTGTCCCGCGCCGAAACGGGTTTTTTTTTTTTTTAAACCCCCCCCCCGTTCGGCGCGAGACAACCCCGATGCAGGGGTTAAAAAAACCACCCGCACAGCGCTTACCTGAATCCCGGCGGTCCGGCGTCTTCATACTCACCTGCTGAAGATGGCCGCCGGGATCCTCTGTCTTCATGGACCGCAGGGCTTCTGTGCGGTCCATTGCCGATTCCAGCCTCCTGATTGGCTGGAATCGGCACGTGATGGGGCGGAGCTACACGGAGCTACACGGAGCCCCATAGAGAAGAGGAGAAGACCCGGACTGCGCAAGCGCGGCTAATTTGGCCATCGGAGGGCGAAAATTAGTCGGCACCATGGAGACGAGGACGCCAGCAACGGAGCAGGTAAGTATAAAACTTTTTATAACTTCTGTATGGCTCATAATTAATGCACAATGTACATTACAAAGTGCATTATTATGGCCATGCAGAAGTGTATAGACCCACTTGCTGCCTCGGGACAACCCCTTTAAGATGGTGCAGTGTAAAGGGTAATCTTTATAACATACACCTTTCCCTAAACCTGCCTCAATCAATCTATCAAAAACTGTCAGCATCAATAATAGAGCATCCAAATCTGTTTGTAGACTCAGAATGTTGCCAGCCGTAGATTGCAGATCTGTGTATCCTGACATTCATTTCAGTGCTCCAGTTCTACTGCTAATTTGACCCACAGCAGAGGTATCCTGGTGAGTTGTTTGTCAGTTCTAATGCAAAGACTATGATGATACCTTTAGTAAACTTGTTTCTATGATGAAATAGCACTCAGTGGCATCTTAGAGGCATCTTCACTCCTTAATTTTTATCCAGATCCAGAAAACAACATAATAAAGTGAAGTATCCATAGTTAGCTGCCCTGTTTATACTGTTCACAGATCAAGTGATTGGCAAAAAAAACTGCATCAATTTATATAACTTGTCTGTCTATACACACCCTGAAATTTACATACTGCTGCTACAAAATCTTCGCAGCATGGCATTTTCTTTGTGAAGCAGTGTGTCTCTACCATGTTTTAATAATTGCATTTATTTCTTTTCAGAATCCCCCTATAGAGATAATAGGAGACTAGAATAAATTAATTACTGAACACATAAACCTATCAATGCTATAACTACATAAAAGTAATCTGTTGTATAATTGTAACAAATAAAATTAGCAGTTTTAACTGTTGTGAAAATATATATTTCTTCTATATTGGTACTTGCACAGAATCTTGAACTTTAATATGAACTGCTGTATTGTGCCGGTTTTTGGGAAAGTATAGCTATAAAGGTCACTTGTGTTATTTTGAAACAATAACTAAAAAAAAAATATCATTTTCTTTTTTGATAGAATCACCCTGTGGCATTCTGCCACCTTCACACAGCTATCCATAACTCTTCTACTGTTTGGTACAATCTCCCACTTGCCACTCTCATTAATGACTTAGATACCCCCTGATGGTACTTAACATTTAATAGTACTGGAGCTCCACGTTTGCCCAAACAACCTTTTCCATTTACCTTACCTCAATGGCCTTCTAATTTTTCTTCAGAGACAGAAATCCTTTAAGCCCATTGTATCCTAAGGCTACAAATTTACTGAGATTTAGGTTTCCAATAAGAGGGTTGAGAATGAATGCCACCTTCTCATTTATGAGTCAATTTTTGGCCATCGGCTTTTCACTGTTATTACTTTTTATTTTATTTCTCGCTTAAGAAAAAGGAAAAAAGGAGATAAAATACAGGAACAGGGTCATGTACACAAATTGGTGTATAGTTACATAATGCCATATGATACTTAAAACACTAAAATGTATATATTTGCAAGTACAGTACATTATTTTTCGTTATTTGGACTAGCTTGATGTGTACGATAAACATTTCACTGTCTGTTGAGTTATTGCTTTGGCTGCAGTCAGAACTATTTTCTCATAGATTTGTTGCTAGCTAGCCTTGAGCTGGAAAAGAATGTAATATTTGTGTTAAAAGCAGCAATTAGCAGAGAAAATGTTTTTAAAAGAAAATCCAATATGACAGTGTAATGGATTGAACATATGTGTGTGACGTAATTCAAAAGTAAAAGTTGCAGGTAAAAAAAATACTACTATCAATAGTAATAATATAGTTTTGGCCTTAAGGACTTCAACTTTTTTTTAACTTCTACGCACACAGTAATTTTTCATTTTCATTTTTTTTATCCCTACTTTCAAAAATTCATCAATTTTCTTTTTTTGACCAAAGCACCACATGAGGGCTTGTATTTTGTGGGACAAGTTGCAGTTTTCATATAACGTATAGAAAACGTTTTAAATAGAGATGAGCGAGCACCAAAATGCTTCGGTCCTCGTTATTCGAGTTGAGCTTTCCGTAAAATTCGAGAGCTCTATTCGAGTAACAAACCCCATTGACTTCAATGGGGGACTCGAGCATTTTTGTATGTGGGACGCCGGGTGCCGAGCTTTTTTTTTTTCCTGTGTTCGTTCTCTCTCTCTCTCTTCCCTCCGCAAGCCAGCCACAAACTACCATTGACATGCGCAGCGGGGAGGGGTCAAATCAGACATGTCAGCGGTGGGGGCAAAACTGGGGCTGGGTCGGACACGGCGTCATGCTCGGGTGAGCACCATCAAGTATGCTAATGCTCGAATGAGCATCAAGCTCGGAAGAGTACGTTTGCTCAACTCTAGTTTTAAAGCATTAAGTTGAGGTAACATGGTGAAATGGCAAAAAAATGGACACTTTTAGTCAGGGTTTGTTTTTAGTAAGACATTTGTTAACTGAGTAGCATTCCACTATTTTGTTGTGTGTTTGTGGGGTTGGTTTTGGGAGACAGAGGGAGACCGCTTTTTCTATCAGGACATATAAATGCTGGTGGCAGTAATGGTAGTAAAGCCCCATTTAGACACATATATAATCGCTCGAAATTCAATATAACGCTAAACGTGAGCGATAGTTTTGCTTTTAAAGACAGACATTTTTCTCCTAACGAAAATTGTCAGGCTTTTCACTTGTATTATCGTTGTGTAGTTTTTGCATTGAAAACTCTTTAAACCCTAAAATCGCTGAACAACCATACAATGTCATTTTGACCAAACGAAAAGCAAACGGCTGAATGATGGATTTTAAGAGGACTGAAAGACGAATCTTTAATGAAAACTGCATGACGGGTGCAAGATGGACACAACTATTATGGCTTAAACAATGGCTTTAAAACGAATTTCGTGCGATAATCGTTGTGTATAAAAGGGCCTTAAATTGCAAGGGATCTGCACTATCTTTGAGCTCAGTCATTTGGGCTAGGTGTCAGCTACAAAGACAGAACACACGACCCGCATATAGAGCAGGCTCGGAACCTTAGTATTTCTTCCAAAGAATGCTTACTGTTAGTTGTAGATTAATGTTCCAAACATAGTTAAGTTTTAGTACTTATCCCCAACATTATTGATGATTTCATGGATTCGGGGCACCAACCTGTCTTTATGATGTATGCTACTGAGTGACATGTGTTGTCTATAGGAGACCGTGTACATGTCACTCAGACTGACACCATGGGAACTTGGCAGCAGGGGACTATAAAAATGACATCCCCGACTCTCTTTTGCCTACAGGAAGAGCACCATAACTTAGTTTATGGTGCTCTTCCAACATGACAGTTTCTCTTCTAGTGCCTCTTTCTCTGTATGAAGAGAATGGTGCCTGAGAAAAGTCATTACAGCTCAATGATCATGTATTGTACAACTTTTGCTTAGCACTCTGAGGATACGCACATAGGTATGCCAATTTCCAAGAAGAACCTGGCACTCAAAAAGTGATACTCAAATAGATGAGACAATCAAATGTTTTGGCCAGATCCCAGTTTCTCAAACCTTTGGATTGAGTCTGTACATAAATATGGCAAAATGTATAATTAGAAATACTAGAAAATGCAATCTCCTCCCTGGAGCACAGCACCATTTTTCAGTGACAGAGGTTGTTTTTCCTGGTACTTCTAATGCTATATTTTGCCATTTTGACCTACAGACTCCACTCCACTGAGGAAAATGAAACACGAGGACACGGAGCTTCGTTCACGTGTTCTTTTTGCACACGCATGCAGCACTGTTTTCTGCACACATACGCGCATGCAAAACAATGCTCGTGTGAACGAGGCCTTAGGGCGAGCACCCACTGGCGTTTTTTTACCTGCGTTTTGCGTTTTGCGTTTTTCCTGCACAGGCATAGAGATAACATGTGTTCCTGTCCACTGGCGTTTTTTTTGCGTTGCGTTTGCGTTTTTAACATAGGAACTGTCAGTTGCATATGTGTCCTTATTTTTCTCCTAATGCACCCATGGATGTCAATGGAAATTAACGGAAAAGCCGCGAAAACGCGGCGAAAACCGCGCAGAAAAATCGCGGGAAACGCGGCGAAAACGCTGCGTTTTTTCCCCGCGGAAAACGCAATCACCAGTGGGTGCTCGCCCTTAAGGTGAAGTACTCAGATCAGTTGATGGAGCATGTAACTGTCTTAGATTAACTAGTAATATTGATCAAATAAATCATATTATGACAAAAATGTTACATACAGGGCTAGCAAACAAAACTCTATGTTATACACTCAAAGTTATACAATAGATGAAAATAAGCAGTGAGCCACATGAATGAAATTACCCCTTAGTGACCACCCCATTGTGTTTTAGCATCCTGCTTTAGTGGACTTTAATTCCCACGGATGTAAAAACATGCTTTCTCTGGGGATTAAAGCCAAATAGGCTGTGGATGTGACAGCTCCATGCTGATGGTTACCAGAGGTAGCCAACAACCTGGAGCTGTCATAGGGGGGCTGTGGGAAGCCACCCCAAGTCACGTGATTGGCACTATCCAATAGCTGCCCTCACACATCGGATCCATGAGGGCAGCTGAGCATGCTCACCCCATCCCGCAGCGATCTGGTCCTCCCCGACCCGACACTGGTCTTCTGCACATGCCAACCAGAAGTCATTACATCGGCCACATGTGCAGAAGGCCCAGGAGGCCTAGGAAATTTGAAATATCATGGCTGACAGCTACTGAAGGTAACCGGGAGGCAGGAGATGTCACCGGGGACCGCGGTGACGGTCCCCGGGCCTGTAAACGCCATTATCCAATGAATAACAGAGATCGTGGACAATTTTTAAAAAAATCTAAAAAAGTTAGAGTTTCAGCTGGCCTTATGGATCGGATCCATAAGGGTAGCTGAAAATACTCACCCCCACCCTTCGTGATGTCCCCCAGCAATCTGCACCTGCCATGGGCTTCTGGCCATGCACTGATGTGGCACGAATGCACAGAAAGCTTGAGAGCCCGGCAAATTTAAAATCTCCCTGCACCAGCTGTCAAAGATAGCCGAGTTCAGGGAGATGTCACTGAGGCCCGCTGCGTACGGTTCCTGCTCATAGGATCACCGTTATTCATTGGATAATGCTGATCATGTAAAGGTAAAAAGTGAAAAAAAAGTTTCATCTTCCCTTATGGATCATATCTGGATTTGTCCCCTGATAGGATCTTTATCCGCAGACCATTCCTAGCTTTGGCACATGCAACCATCAGCAAAATGCCGGACACATGCGCAGGAGTTGGGAAGCCAAGGAAATTTAAAACCAATGGTCGCTGAGAGCTTGGAGCAGTGACCAGTGGCCTCGTTGAGTGGTCCCCGGTCACGTGATAAAAAGGTAACAATCTTCCTTAGGCTGGTCTCACACGACTACATTGTGTATGGGCTGCGGGTCCCCCTATCATCACTAGGCAATGGTGGGGGAAATATAAACAAAAAAAGATGACTGCCTGTGTGAGTACACAGTTATGCGCACTACATTACGCGGCTGTATGCAGGGCCACGAACTGGCTCACAACAGGGATCTGCTGTGGGTCTCCACAAGCGGATACCACATACAGCCGTGTGAACCTTGTGTGATTCAAATTGCTACTTGTAATACCAACGTAATTTACAAAAGGCCCCAGGAACACAAGCCTTCCTGCAGTTCCAGCAGCAGCTTATTGAGTACCTTCTGTTTGAGGTTGCCGCACCTCAGCAAGCTAACGAAGGCTCACAGAGCGCCACTTTTTACACCCCATCGCTTCCACTGAGATCAAGAAATACCTCCCAAAAAAGCATGAGAGAAGGAAAAATACCCGATTTTATTGCCCCATGTGCCCATTCCAACTGGGCCTCTGTAATTACACCTGTCTTCATTTTCATTATTACTTTTATCTAAGATTTAGGGAATGCCAAAAAGGGTATGGAGGGTGGGAATAAATTTGGACCTAAATGGTTAAAAAGAAATAAAATCTTTCAAATGTGCATCAAGAATAAAGTAAACAGATGAAAATATTTATCTCATCAAAAATCAGTACAGTATGTTTGCACATATTTGTGATATTGCTATTGAAAATGTGAAACAATTACATTTTTTTCTGGTTTTGGCGCTTTTATTAAATATACACAAATTGTATCGGACTCTTTTTACCACCTAAGGGCTCCTACCCACTTGTGATTTTTTAACGCTGCGTTTTTTCAACATGAATGTCAATGGGACTGTCTAATGTTAAAAGCGCATCGCAAGTTTGTACTTTGCGATTTTTGTGCAATGCATTTTTACATTATAAAGTCCCATTGACATTTGAGTTAAAAAGTGCAGCATGAGGCCTTAGTCAGACGGGCGTTTTTTGCCGCGATTTGCGCATGCGCATGCGTCCGGCGATTTTATAAAACCATTGCTTTGCAATGGTATCGGACACATGAGCGCTTTTTATGCGCTCGTCCGATAAATTATAGAACAGAAATCGCAGATCGCACCTATCTGCGATCTGCGATTCCTGTTCTCTTCTCTATATGCGCTCAATGGGGCCGGCGGCAGCAGCGCCGACCCCATTGAGAACATATAGAAGACAAATCATTCTTCTCTGCCACAGCTGTAACAGCTGTGACAGAGAAGAACGATGTTTGCCCATTGAATTCAATGGAGCCGGCAATACAGCCGCTCCATTGAAAGCAATGGGCTGTCGGCGTGCGCCGGGTGAATTGTCGGGAAGGGCTTAAATATATAAGCCCTTCCCTGCAATTCATCCTAAAATGTGTTAAAATAAAAAAAAATTGTATACTCACCTTTCCGCTGCAGCCGGAGTCCAGCCGCGGCCGCTGTCAGTTCTCCTGAACTGCTTCTCGGCACTATTCAGCCGGCGGGGCTTTAAAATCCCCGCCTGCTGAATGATCTGCCTCTGATTGGTCACAGCCCTGACCAATCAAAGGCAGGTTTCACTCACACACCCATTCATGAATTCATGAATGGGTGAGTGACTGCTGCCTCTCAGCGCTGAGCCAATCAGGGGCAGGTCTGACTCACATCCATTCATGAATTCATGAATGGGTGTGAGTGAGACATGCCTCTGATTGGCTCAGCGCTGAGCCAATCAGGGGGCAGGTCTGACTCACACCCCCTTCACACCCACTGCAGGACGGCCGCGCGGAGCTCCGGCTGCCGGGAGCAGGTGAGTATGTATATATTTTTTTATTTTTACACATTTTAGGATGAATTGCAGGGAAGGGCTTATATATTTAAGCCCTTCCCGACAATTCATCCCGGGCTCGCCCGCAGCGCATTGCTTTAAATGGAGCCGGCTCTATTGCCGTCTCCATTGAATGCAATGCGCTGGACAGCTCCGGCCCGTTTCTGATGAAACGCGGCTAGGAGCAGATTTTCGGGCGATTTGCGGGCGACTTGCGCGCACCGGTCATGCGATTTGCGGATGCGCATCCGTCATGCAATCTGCAAATCGCGTGAAAAAACGCCCGAGTGACTAAGGCCTTAGGGTGGCTTCACACTAGTGTGTTTTTGTGCGTGTGTATGCACGCACAAAAACACGCTTCTATTTTCAACAATGCATTCCCTATGGTGTGGTCACATGTCCGTGCTTTATAGGCGTGTGCCTGCAAAGATAGGACATGCTACACCATAGGGAATGCACACATTGTTTTCAATAGAGCAGCAGCTGCTGCCTGTGGCTCCATTGAAGACAATGGTCTGCAGGCATCTCTGCATTTTTTTTCAGGGAAGAGCTTTACATATAAACCCTTCCCTGAAAAAGAAAGATTTTAGTGTAAAAAAAAATAAATAAATAAAAAATATACTTACCTGTCCGCTGCTGCCATGACCCCCGCGGGGGTGAAGGACACATCTGCCGCATACGGCAGATGTTTCCTTCATCCCAGCTAGTATAAAGAATTCCCTGCTGCTACATCTGCCACATCTGTGACAGATGCAGCAGAGGAATTCTCTACCGCAGCTGTCACACATGTCAGCTGCGGTAGAGGATTCTGCTGGCACCCATTAATTGATTACTGGGAAGGGCTTTAAATATGAGCCCTTCCCTGAAAATCCAGTAAAAGTGGTTTAAAATACAAAAAAAATAGATACTCACCTCCCTTCAGCTGCCGGGGCTCAGCCGCATCTTCTCCTGCTGTCCCCTGCACTGTGGTGCTGATCTATCAGCAGGAGAGGATTTAGAATCCCCGCCTGCTAAAAGAGCTGAATGTGATTGGCTGAGGTGCTCAGCCAATCACAGGCAGCTCTCGCCCGTCATTCATTTGGGGACTAAGGGGTTAAAAAATACATTGCATGCATCTGTTGTCTTCACTTTCCATTATTCCCTAGCTATGTAAAGATCTGCTTTTATTTAAAAGCTAATTGATCCTTATGAAATATCATGAAAACAAAGGAAACAAAAGGTATTGTAGCCAGTGTAAAGGAAAGATATATATTGAAAAGGCACAGGACTGTGTAAAATAATGTATCAAAGACAGTTATTTGAAACATGTTGATTTAAACATGGTGTTATTTACTGTGCTTGATTGTAGTGCTGGCATTGTATGCCCCAGCAGTATTACTATATACAGTGTAATTATTATCATTTTCTTATACACCACAGGTGTAGAGCAGGAATGCATGCTTTTTTTGGTCTGATGGTCTCACTTTCAAAGTTTGCTATTTTATGGGGCTGTAATAAATTCTTACCATATGTCATATTAAAATACATTTAGTTTCTAATTCAATATGTATTTTTCTACAAATGCAATTGCAATCAGGTTACATATAATACAGTATGTTGTGTCTGGTACACTGAGACATGAAAATACACAGTAGCCTTGCCTTAGTGCCCTATGGTGACATATGCAAACCAAGCGGAAAAAGAAAAAAGTATGCCGTTTTACTACTAGCAATATTACACAATTTCAATATTAGAGCTTAAACAGATGGGCATGTTTTTGTTCCGTTATGCAGCTGTGAAAATCAAGACCATTGATTTCAATGGTTTCGTTTTTACTATCAGGATTCTCGTGCATTAAGACTACGAGCAGGAAAAGATAGGACTTGCCCTATCTTTCTCATATGTAGTTTTCCTGCATGTGAGATAGAACAGGACTTAGTTTCCTGCTTTTTTTTTCAAAATTGCACGCAACTGCTTGAAGTTTGAATAATCCAGAAACAAAAACCAAAACCCCAGATTGTGCACTAATACGCTCCATAGCGGTGAGCATATCAGCCCATGTATTTTTGCCCTTAGGCTGTATTTAGACTGCTGTATGTGAATTGCACTTGTGAAACTTGGATGCAACTTGCATCGGACAGCACATGGACACCTGTCTGTATGCTGTCTGATATACATGGACCATGCACATTGCATGTGCTATTCTCTTCTGTGAAAATAGATGAGAGTAGGACATGCAGTGATTTATTTCACACAGACCATCGCTCGTGTATATAGCTTCATAGGCCATAATGGGTCTGTTTTCCGTCCGTAGAATAAATAGACAGCACATAGACCAATAATACACCCATCTGCATGAGCCCTTATAGAAGTGATCTCTGCTGAAATTTGAAACAGATAACAGATGTCATTTTCCTACTGTCCTGTTAAAAATTCCACCGGATACATTTTATAAAGATGATTCATTACTGAGGCAAGGGACTAAATATAGAGAAAATTCTAGCCAAGTCCTCTTCATTAGGGTGGCTTCACACAAGCGTGTGCTTGTGCGTAGATAGATGCGTAAATATGTGCACACCCCTATACGCGCAAAAACACATGTGTATGCAAGTGCGCATTGCCTTCAATGGAGACGTGGCTGCTGCCAGCGGCTCCATTGATGGCAATCGTCTGCCGACACCCCGTGATTGTTTTTCAGGGAAAAGCTTTAAATATAGTGAGAGCTGCCTGTGATTGGCTGCGCACCTCAGCCAATCAGAAGCAGCTCTTTCAGCGGACAGGGATTTTAATTCCCCAGCTGCTCAAAGAACTACATTGCAGAGCCGGGGACAGCACAGAGAGGACACGACTGAGCCCTGGCAGCTGAAGGAAGGTGAGTATGTGTTTTTTTTAAATTTCTTACAATAGTTTGCCTTGTTTTTCAGGGAAGGGCTTATATTTAAAGACCTTCCCTGAAAAACAATTACAGGGTGCCAGCAGCTGGATCCTTTACTGCAGCTGTTATATGTGACAGCTGTGGTAGGGAATTCTTTATTCTCCTCAGGGATGAAGAATTCCTTTGCTGCATCTGTCACATCTGTGATATGTTCTTCATCCCCGCTGTGGACACTGGAGCGGCGGACAGGTAAGTATATATAATTATTTTTATTTTTTTACACTAAAATGGTTGTTTTTCAGGGAATGGCTTATATTTAAAACTCTTCCCTGAAAAACAATTAAGGGGTGCCGGCAGACCATTGCCTTCAATGGAGCCACCGGCAGCAGCCACGGTTCTGTTGAAGGAAATGCATGCATTCCCTATTGTGTACGCATGTCCTATCTTTACAGGCGCACACCTGTAAAACACAGACATGTGAACACACCATAGGGAATGCATTGGTTATAATAGATGCGTGTTTTTGTGCGCGTGTATGCACACACTCGTGTGAAGCCACCCTTAGAGTCTCTAGGTGCAAGACTTGTTTATGGGTCTATTCACATAGCTGTATTTTTTGTGTATTACACAGACAATGCCCATAATAGGCTATGAGGCTATTAACAAGGCCACTTTTTCATAAAGTGCCTACAACAACCAAAAATCCAGCCCAACTGGTGACATTATATTATTCTGACTATAAGATATGTTCCTGCTCTGTAACTTTTTCATGGACCTACTTACTGTATATAGTGATTATGGCATTTTCTGATCCAGACGATACATGGTCATTGTGTTTAATTTGTTCTACACTCAATCTAAAAATATAAAATCTTAAACTTCCTCCTGAAAATCAGAATTTATTTTAAAAATGTGGAAGTTAATGGGGAAGGTGCGATAATTAATGAATTGGGTTTGTTGATTATTGTTTCAGAATTGCAATGCCTGAGGCCTACAGTGAGCTTAAGGAGACAGCGAGTAGATGATTTGTGATCAATTCCTAAATAATGACAGTCTTAAAGCATACAGAGATATTAAACTAAGGGAACTGGAGTCCTTGAGACAGAAAGGTTAAAAATGGCTTTAGGTAAAAGCATATTAAGTAATGCGTTAAGGCAGTGATTTATTCAAAATGTACATTTCAATAATGAGCCAAAGTGCTAATCAGTGCCCACAGATATATGATAATAAATTCAACAAAGTGTCATAGATATTTTCAGCATACTAACTGCAGGCCTAATGATTTAATTAATCAAACCATACAAGAATTGTTTCTTTTTTTATTTGTTTAGTATATGACACTTGTATTAAACTAAACAAAAAAAAGGGAAAGGTCTCTATACCTGCCAAGCTAGAATTATAATCGATAAAGCAAATTCCCAATTTTTATCATTTTTTACCACCTTGTCAACAGGGACAAAACCTTTATTAATTAGTCTTCTGGTAATTTATCGTTGGAGAGTGAAGAAAAATGTTATCAAGTGTCATCAATGTGCCCTTCCAATATTCCAAAGGTCATCGCCACAGAAAGTTCTATTAAATAATAGGAAAGTTAACATCTGTGTGCAATATCATTATAAAGTAAATGTCTCTTCAAATTAAATTATTAGACTAAATGGCTCTCCATACATTTTACATAAAGTTTCAAACTAATTGATTCATATTTTACTCAATGTAATCTAACACTAATATTGGGATCCACAGGAAATTATACAGTAGACTTACTAAACTTAAAGAGTACCTGTCATTTCATAAATACATGAGCTTGTAGTGATTATGCCCCAGATTGTGTAGTAATGCGATTTGGGGCACATACCTTTGTTACGTTCCTGAAAAGCACCCCAGAAATGCTGCACTGTTATAATCCACCCACTCATTATCAGTGGGCTGTAACCCTGCCTGAGATCTCTGCTAGAACTATACAGACTGTCACTTCCTTTCCCTTAGTTTCCACCCTGCATTGGCTGATGAGAGCGCTGCCCTGATCCGAGACCCCACCTGTCTTTCACAACAGAGAAATGAATCAGCAAGATATAATGATCAGAAGGATTGTCCCAGTAATAAGGGCAATCAAAGTGCACCAGTAGCTGTCTGTTCTTCCTATGATTACTGCTGAACTCATGTACCTAGTAGCAGATATTAAGCTTTTCCTGGTATTGAATTTCTGGATTACTTAGATTGATTGGCAGAAGTTGCTGAAAGTCACTAATAAATATCATTACTTTATTTTTTCAATTACACTTTGTAGTAAAATTATGTCTTTTACTGCAATTTCTGTGGTAATTCTGCTGAAAACAAAGTGTAAAGGCACAGTAAAGTAATAATGCCTGTTAGCTATCTCTGAAAACATGAATAAGTCGATATAGGGAAACAGATAAAGTTTGCCTTGTTCATAATCCTAAATACCCTAATCAGCCACAAACCATCTGCCCTGATATAGGTGACTCTGGGTATTTCACCCCAACATACCCTCAAAAGTCCCATAGACAATCCTGACACATTTCCACTTATAGGAATGATTCATCAGGGATCAAATCTTTAAACAAATAATCCAATATATGTCTATAATCCATAAGAGACTCAAACACATATCTACACAGAAACAATCCAACATACGACTGTAAACCAGAAGAGGCTCATAAACAGATGCCAGATTACATATAATAATGGAAAAATAGGGGACCAATACCCTGGCCCAAAATTAGGAGACTCATTTCGGCTACAAGACAATAAAAGTAGTTAGGAAAAGTTGCAGCCTTGTACAGTCTGGAATAGCCATAGTTCTGTCAGCCTTAGGGCTCAGTCACACAGGCGCATCGGCACCCGTGTTACTGCAGCCAGCAAACAGCCGTACCTGAAGACGGACGTCTCTCTGCAGCGCCGGGAGGAAGAACATGTGACCGGCTTCATTGCCGGTCAGGTGTTTTTTCATCAGTGCTGGAGAGAGACGTCCGTCTTCTAACTATCAGTCACATGGGCACATCGGCGCCGGTGTACGGGTGCCGATGCGCCCGTGTGACTGAGCCCTTAGAGCCCACAAGTTTTGAAATATTAAAAAAACTGCTGAATTAAATGTAAATGTTTTTGCCTCATTGTGGACTTACCATAGAAGCCCTAAGCTCACTGACAGCCAGTCTTCTGAAATAACTTTAATCCCAGCTATTTAACTCACCTAGAAGGCATAGTCAATGTTGACCATGGCAAGAAAGTTGTTTATTTAACAGAGAGCGGGAGCTCCCTCTGTCCCCATTGGCACCCTCAGACCATTACCTCAATAGAAAAGTGAAAAATGTATTATTTTCTGCATCAATGCAAAGAGACAAAAATGATAGGCCTTAGTGCTAAAATGGACTTGATAATTAAAAGGTCAAGTACACTTGGCAAATGTATCAGAATGCAATAACCAGTCAAAAACCCTAAATACTAACCAATTTACAGTCCATACTGTAAGGTAGCAGGTTTCTGTACTGTAAGTTCACACATAAGCAATGATTTCCAGGGTCTCCGTCATGCACCACTCCCCCAGTCCCTATACCAGAAATAACTTGTCTATAAGGAATGATTATTATAATTACTCACATTATTTTTGTATTATATAATGGTTATTTTATTTAGATAATTCCTGCATGATAACTTAAAAGGGGTAATGTCTCCTCAACTGAATTAAATGTACAGAAAAATTGTGAGATGCTAAAACATATAATGAACTATGATTATTATATAGATGTGTTGTTACTTTTCTTCTTAGCTTGACACACCTCAAGGTGTGTGACATGAGATGACCTGCTTTGAAGGAAAAATTATTTTGCGATACTCTGTTGGGAGTAAGCTATATTTGCCTTTGTGTGGCCACACGGTGGTTGTGATGTTGATTACGATATGTCAAGGGTTTTTCTAGCTTGCCTTGATAAACTATTGAATTTGTTTAATGATACATTGAAATTCTTAACAAAATTCAATGAAAGATAAGGTTGGACATATCTGTACTCATAACTCTTACTCTTACGGTGCTCTATATTCTTTGTCCTTAAACGGCAAGGAGCACTTGCTTAGGCACAAGGCCTTGAAACAACGTTTGACTGCCAACTATAATGAAAATGCAAACTCTATATTTCACAAACTTTAATTGAATGAAGAAATGTCCTAACGCTGTCTAATCCAGAAGGATTTCAATGCTAAGATCCATGTAAAGTGTTGTCAAGGTCACACTACATAATATGTAGACTTATCTTGCATTCTTGTGCATCTTACTCCATTCTATAGCATACTGGTTGTTAATTTAAATATTTCCTTATATTGTTAGATATCCGTTTGCATTTAATACAATTCGTCCCCTTACTATTGCATATTTAATTAATATTCTGTTGCTAATTATCACTCATTATCCATATTAAAAAACTTTGATTACACTAACATTTAGGAGATAAAATCTTTAAAAGCTATTCATTGTTAGTATATTGGAATTTAATAACCAATCAAAAAGCAATATACAGTTACTTAGAATAAATCATCTTAGTAATTATCTTCTAATTTGTTTGTGATAGACGCATAATCCAAATGTGACAGCCAACAATGATTTAGCTCTATTGTATAAATTAAACAGGATAGAACAGCAATACATGACAAGCTTCCCAGAAGCAAAGGAATAATATGCTGTCTTTCATTTATGTTTGGTATCTCTCCCTCAGATATTGCAAATTAATTCAAATTTATTTTTGTTATCAAATCAGTTACACTGGCTGATTTCCTCTCCAATAAGAGTATGTAAAGTAACAACTCTACATGGAATAACACAGTTTTAGTGTAAATAAATGAGATAAAATAAATTCTCAGAATAAGTGACAAATCTATTCTAGTTCAAATTGGAAGATACATTTTTGGCTATGAAAATATTAAAAAGTATTTTTAAAAAAAGCACAACAAAATTTTAATATATATTTTTGTCTGCAATTATACTTAATTGTATATGTGACCTTTATTGACCTTTGCCAGCAATAAAAATTAAAAAAAACTTCTTGAGTTATTCAAGATTTGCTCTTTCAGAGAGCAACTAGGGAGCATTGGAAGAGATGGAATGAGCATTGGCCAACTTGGTCTACATTGCACACTAATGAGGAATTATCTATTAGATACAGAAAGGTAATGCCAAGTACTTCAATTTGTAAACTGAAAAGGCTGTAGTTTGTTTTTTAATTCCAGGAACATGTCATATACCCATCAGCCATAACATTAAAGCCATCTGCCTAATATTGTGTAAGTCCCACCAAAACAATTCTGACCCATTAAGACATGAACTCCACAAGACCCCTGAAGTGGTCCTGTGGTATTTGGCACCAAGGAGTTAGCAGCAGATCCTTTAGGTCATATAATCTGAAGCCTTCATGGATTTGAGTTGTCTTTTTAAGACTTGCCAAAGATACTCAATCATATTGAAACCTAGGGATTTTTTAAGGGCTTTTGAAGGTTCTTTTTATTTATTATTTTATTTTGCAATAGGAAAAAAGCAACAAAACAGCTGTGCCGTCAGTTTGTCACAGTGGTACTACAAATATGCAGTTAGATTTGGGAAATTGGAAGTTACATTTGAGAAATTGAAGAAAGGGTCATTTCATTAATTAAGCAGTATAAAACCTATAATCATAAAGGTGCCACCCATAAAAACATCAAGAAAAACAGGTGTAAGGCCAATGGAAAAATAAACAACCAACCATCACACAAACACACAATCTTCATCCATCTGGTACACTCTCCTGCAACCACCCACTATATTCATACTAAAAGGGAGGGGGCACAAGTCCTAACTCCATAACTTTTATTATAATTTTACTTATTATGTAGTAGTGTTATTGGCTCCCTAGCAAGACCAAATCCTCTCAAATTTGTACAAGCACTTCCTATTAAGGTGCAAGATTAGTTGTATATATTAACCCCTTAGACCCATAGTGAAATCAAAGGGACACTTATGATTTCCAAGGCATTATAATTATTTTCCTTTCACAAAACAATATAAACTGTAAAAAGATTTTGTCATAAGCCCCTTAGACTATGTTACCAATGAGAACCAGAAGACAAAAATTCCTTTCACATCTGTATAGAGGTTCCGTTGCGGATCCAGAACAAAAATGCATGCAGCATCCGGTAAAATGACAGACAGCTGAGTGGATAAGAAATGGACCACATTATAGTCAATAAGGTCTGTTCAGCGCTGCATGGTTCCGCCATAAGACAGATCCATTCATTCGGGGGATTCCCCTTTCCTGCTCTCCAAACTATGAAAATAGAACCCCAACACAGACGTGAAAGCAGCCAAATCTAGGGATTCAGAACACCTTGAAAACTAAAGTTATTATGCATGAGGTCAAGAATACCTCTTCAGAGAGTGGAGACTTTTGATCATGACCACACTGAATGAAGTAAAGTATCACTCTCATCCTGGCACCTAAAGCATAGATCCAAAGTGGAGGCTCCAATATTTTTAAGTTTAACAAGAGTATAGTAAAGTCAATGAAAGAAATTAACATGTATTAGAAGGTCTTGAATATTGATTACAACTGAATAATAGGACCTTTTACCTGTCCTTGGGTGATAAGTCAATAATATTTATACTCTACTTACAATAAGTTCTATCAAAAGGTTTTGCCCCAAGGATAAGGGAATATATTTATGTCAGAAACCTAAAAGAGTCCAGGGAACCAACAAGTAACTAAAGGTCAAAGAAGGCCACCACTGGTATTAGGGGTCCAAACTGAACCTGTAAGACATGAGATACGAGAAACGAGATACAAGAGAAAACTAACTCAAGCTAACCCAAATCCAACTTTAATCTTTTCTAATAACAAACATTCTGAAATTTTCAAAAGTATGTGAAACAGCAACTTGATTCCAATTTTTGCCTATTAGGTTGCGCATTGTAGGGAGGAAAAATGATAGAAATGAGAATTCACCCATAAAGCGGTACTAGGAAAGTGGATGCTGGCTTCAGAGTCCGCCAACAACCCTTTGGCTAATTTCCAAACCCTAGCAATAGTTATGGTGGGGAAGCAGTTCAGAATGGGGAAGACCATAATGCTAAAATAGGTTGGTTAAATCTTTGTATGACCGCAAAATAGCTCCTGTCTTGCAATAGCCTCATTGCTTAGGTCAATATCCATCCACCTGTATGCATAAACTAGTTGAGAGGCCAGGAAGTAATCGTATAGATTAGGTGCTGCCAATCCTCCTTGATGCTTAGGGGCTTGTAGTGTTAGAAGGCCAATTCTGGACACCCTTCCCTGCCAATAGAAGGATGACCTTTTAAAACACTCTTTAGGTATCATTACTGGTGACACATGGAATAAATGCAATAGGTTAATGTGAACCTTCAGTGACAGGGGCAGATACTGCCAGGAATTCAGTTTTCCCTTAGTGGTTGCAATAAAAGGTTCAACGTTTACAGCAAAATCTGTTCATTTTTTGTGTTGTATACAAATCCACAGTTCTGGTCTGGGTTGAGTGAAATGTTTCATGAGTGTTCTACAGCACCAGGTGACGAATACTGGCATAATTAATCATTGAAAACTCACTGACTTCCCTTGTAATTTTTGTTGCCAATATTGATCAATCACAGCTCAGCTTTCATTTCTTGTACTGCTGAGGTAAAATGAAAGCTGCACTGTGATTGGTTGCTATTTCTCCTACTGCTGAGGTAAAATAAAAGCTGAGCTCTAAATCGTTTCTAGAGCTCAGCTTTCATTTCCTTTATTATGAAAGATGTGCTGTGATTGGTTGTTAGAGTTCAGCTTTGCTAAACTGTCATCGGTTGCTTTTTCTTATACTGCTAAGATAAAATAAAAACTGTGCTGTGATTGACTTCTGAAGCTCAGCTTTCATTTCTTATACTGCTGAGGTAAAATGGAAGCTGCGCTGCGTTTGACTTCTAGAGCTCAACTTTCATTACTAACACAATAGTGGTAAAATAAAAGCTGTGCTGTGATTGGTTGCTATTTCTTATACTGCCGAGATAAAATAAAAGCTGTGCTGTGATTGGTTGCTATTTCTTATACTGCCGAGGTAAAATGAAAGCTGCGCTCTGATTGGTTGCTAGAGCACAGCTTTCATTAATTACACTGCTGAGGTAAAATAAAAGCTGTGCTGCTTTATCGGTTGCTATTTCTTATACTGCTATGGTAAAATAAAAGCTGCGCTGTGTTTGACCTCTAGAGCTCAGCTTTCATTACTTACACAGTAGAGGTCAAATAAAAGCTGCGTTGTGATTAGCTGCTATTTCTCATACTGCTGAGGTAAAATGAAAGCTGCGCTGTGGTTGGTTGCTATGGGCAACACAGATTTACTTTTGGCCAGCTTTCATAAGAGTGTGTTGCTAGGCTCATTTTTGTGGCCCACTTTGCATATTCTAGAACTGCTATTTATAAAAGTATATCGCCTAGTTAGAAAATAAATAATCAAGATCTGTGGAAACGAAGCCAAGTCTGCACTTTCATATTTTTGTCATATCCCTTATGACAGAGAGGGACAGGGCCCATTATCTTATTAAAAGAGGCCATTGTCTTCAAGAAATACCGTTGCCATGAATCAATATATTTGATTTGCAACAAAGTTTCTGAAAGTGGTATGCGTCAAAGTAATATCCCCCCTCAATGTCTGGACAGTGATGCTAAAATGTACTCTAAGATCCTCAGCATCTAACTCTTTTCTATCCTCCCAACGATGGTCACAGTGGATGAAGTAGGATTTATCTCACAGAGACAGGCCCCCGACGGAACTCACCAGTTTTTGAATCTCTTTAGAGATTTCGCTGAGGCCAAACCGTGAGATTTCCGCCGAGAATCCGCCCTGTGAGAACCCAGCCTAAAACATATTGGATGGAATATGGCTAATAGAGAAATCTAGTCCCTTTAAGAAGGTCTGATGTCTTTAAGATGTCAGAAAAAATGGTATATGGAGCCTTTTGAACAGCCTTGAACTAATTATAGCAGAAAATTCTGAGAAACTCGTGAAAACTGACATTATCATCACAGAAAAAGCCTTAGGAATGTGGAAGAGAGGGGTCTATTGTGCAATATTGTATAGTACTGACGGTCAACATACCAGATGGTGTGACATGCTTGCCAAATCTAAGCCATTGTAGCACGTAGACTACGGGAAGATGATTTTATGCTAAAATGTATCCATTTATGTAACTTTAGTGCTCTCCCTTACTGAAATCAGAATCTGCATTGTTATGTCTCTTTTTTTTTTTATGTTAAGTAGTTCAAAATATTTTCAATAAAGAAAGAATTACTCAAAAAGTATCTTGACTGCTGTTTTCATATTTAAGTCCCTAGTTTATGTCTAGTTTTGTACTTCCTGAAGAAGGGGATCTGTATTTACTGTATTTCTCCCTAAAGGCCCATTTAGCTGGAACGAGTGTCAGGCAAACGATGCCCGACACTCATCCCCATACATACTAGCTTACATGCACCTGCATGGGAGCTAGTATCGCTGGTTCACAGTGGGGCGGCAGGAGGAGATTTCTCTCCCTGTGCTCCCCCGCCCCTCTCCATTGCCTTAACATAGCAGCTGTTCAGTGCTGAACGGCTGCTATTTACACTAAGCGATCAGCGATCAGCTCATCGTCCATCGTTTATGCAGCATAAACGATGGATGATGAGCAGATTGCTCATCGCTCAGTGTAAATAGCAGCTGTTCAGTACTGAATGGATGCTATGTTAAGTCAATGGAGAGGGGCGGGGGAGGTGCGCGGGAACTAGTATGTGCGGGGACGTGAGTCGGGCATCGTTTGCCTGACACACGTCCTGTCTAAATGGGCCTTTAAATGTTTTGAGTAAATTGAACAAAATAAAAATCTTTTGCATTCTGTACTTTTGTGTTATGATGATAAAAAACACTTATTGGTCATCAGGGGGCTGAGTAGTACTGGTCAGAGTCCTCCTCCCAACATATGTAAGTACCATCAAACAGTGACCATTTTTTTGCATTACTAACAAAACCTGATGTTGAGCACTCATCCTACTTTTTGTTTTTCTATAGTATATTAATCAAGACACTGAAGTTGAAAACTTGGCTCAGAGTTGTTTTTAATATCTTGCTAGATGGAAACAGCGGACTATATCCCATGCTGCTAAAGTGCTGAACAAAGATAAGATTGGATATCTAACACTTGGGTTATATGTGTTGTTTGTCTATTGCATGTAAACATTAATCTAAAAGTCAAATAAAACTAGTTACATACATCTAGTGCTATAAGATAACAGTTTTGCATTGAAAGCCTAAGGATAATTAGTTATCAGTTAATGTGTATTTCCATCTTAAAGATGATTATATAGGAATAAAATGAACATTACAGTAATAGAATCACATTAGGAAAATTTTTATAAACTCATCAAAAAAGTTTAAATACTGTTTTTATGAACCTAAATCAGATCTACTAAAATGTTTCTTTACCTCGATGAACCTTTTTTCCTACGATGGATTCTCCATTTGCAATTTTATCATACAATATGTGGAGAAAAAGTCATGGCCTGCTCTAAGTGGTTTAGGGTATTCTTTTTGGGCCCTGAAAAAAATACCCAGTTTTATTTATTAAAAAGTTGTTTTGACACTATATAACCATATCTTTACTAGTGGAGAGAGATTTAGGAGAGATGATTGCCTCTGTTTAAGTATAAGGGGTATCCTTTACAGACTTTATGATTTTTTTAACTTAAAATTACATTTTATATAGTAATGTTGGTATCCTGTAGTAATGATGCTCTTGTACAGAAGCTACTCTCTGATTGTAGATGGAACTCCTGAATAAAGAGACTGGGACTTTCTTAATAAGGCATTTAGAAATAGACATACTAAACCATATAATTCCATGAATCTTTTGACAAAGTGCAGTTTCTCTCAGTAATAGACTTCTAAGGAATGAACTAAAAAACTCTTTTTTCCAAAGTCTAGATTCATGAGTGATTCTAGTGGTTTTGGTGCCTGAGTTGAAAAGAAGCAGCACATTTGCTTTCCTTAAAATTGGATATGGTAAAGTGGCAGAACTGAGAGTTGCAAGTTCATTGTGCTGTGATTTTGATGTTGGAAAGCTGCATATAAGCATGCTATCATCATCTGCTATATGTAACTTCCAGTCTGGCAGGAGGTGTCTCCTTTTGATTACGAAGCCTAATTTAAATAGACTCTGTACTGAGGTGCAGTGGAGATAAAAGAAACCTGCAATAGGCTCAGTGAAGCTCTGGCTGCAAGGTTATACAACCAGACTCACTGACCTGAGAATGTGAAATATGCTCTTTAAAAACAGCTATTCTCATACATTCTAGTAATTTTTTATCCACATACTAAAATTAGATATGTTTGGTGTCTTTAACTCAACTAGAAATTAGTTGGATCTATTGTCCCAGTAATACTACCTTCTATAATCACCCTACTTATATACACAAGATACCAAAAAGTGGGGGACAAACTACACAAGGTCTATTTGCAGTCTGTTACCAGGGAGACACATGGGAACTGCAGAAACAAATCAAGACTCATTGCAATTATACTTCTTTTCATTTTGTATACACTGGATCAATAAACATGGTTGCAAACATGAAGGTAGCAGATAGTACCCTGCTGACAAATGGGTAGCACAATGGTCAAGCATTTAAATTCCTAGCAGTCTTGTACACTTACTGTCTTATCAGAATTCTCCTTCTTGTAAAGATAGTCCAACAATTAAAATAAATTTGAGAATTTCTATAAATATTAAGGAAGTTCACCAAGGTGATCCTTCACTTTAATTTAGCATTTATGAACATATTCTAAGTCTGAGGTTTCATGTTCAGAGGTCAAAAAGAAAGAGCACAAGTTAGAAGTGATGATGGTTATTAAAATGAGTCAGAGCAGATATGAATGTACAATCTTTATGAACAATACTTTTAGCGACCTTTTACATGGGACGGAATTGTCAGCAGGACACAGCACAGATGCGGATTTTGTTAATTAGTGTGGATTTGTTGCGTTCTTAACTGCAAAATGTTTTGTGGAATTTCTTGTGTTTTATTTCCCAAACTTTAATTGTGGAATTACATATCCTGTATGTTAAAAATCCCCAAAAATCCGCAAGACATCCTTAATACTGTAGAATTTAATTTTGCGGTTATGAAGCAAAGACGGGCAGATTTTAACAAGTGTGGAATTCAAGCTCTATAGGAATAGCATTGTGATTAAGAAATGTCTATGCATTCTAATTCTGCCCGATATGAAAGGTCAGTTACAATAAGTTTTGTATTTCGGTAGGCCATAACTGTTATTTTGCAGTATTTAGCCACTATGTTGTTGCTACATTTTGATCAATGTATTGCAAACGGTATCACATTATAAAATGTTATTATATTGCTGTTAGAAAATCTGCAAACAAGAATTAGCCTAAATTAAGACCAAGCGTACACCACAAACATATTAAGTGGAAATCAGAAAGTGACAGTATTTTAATTTATAATTGGCATAGCTTTTTTGCTTATGGTTAAATTTAAATGTTATTATTGTTCCTGATGATGCATTATCCTTCTCTTCTCATGGTGGCTTGCACAGCAGTTTGTTTTGTTTGCCCATAAGCTATGGAAATGGCTTCTCAGCTATTTCTGCTGAGAACAGCAATTTGATATTGAGTCTATTAGAGTTAGTGTACAAGGTTATTTTATGCCAATTATCAGTGCTTGGGTAACTACTTGATCTATTGAATAATTATGAGCTGTTAAGAGAGGCACATTTTATGACAGGACACAACATCAAAATTTATACCTCTCTAACGAGTATCCTTTGTTCCATTATTGTCAGATGACTTGACAGGAGCTGCAGGGCTATAGTCTGCTTAGAGAGAAAATGTTATTTTGCTTCTAACACAGGTATTTATAAGAGATGAATTTACACCAGGAAAACTATTTTAACTGCCCAAAGGGGTATGTCTGGAGACTGCAACAAAATAATTGTTTTCATACATAAGCACTAAATACTACTACAAGATTCATTTTTACTCTCAGACACAAAATTATTAATAAGTAGAAGTTTGTAAAGTCCCTGGCTTAGTTCCATAGTGGTCTAACTACGAGTTTGAAAAATTTTCATGGCAGCACTTTGAATGTTTGAACGCTGTCAAACGGATCTGCTTAATCTGGAGATTTAAAGTATACATCTCTTCCTTGACAAAAAAACATTTTTGATGCTATTTTAAAATGCATTAGGCTTACATTGCTAAGAGATATTTCCAATATTAACATAGTAGTTCCCTTGGAGTTAGAACACTGTTTTAACAGCATGACTTGTTAGAGAACAAAACATGTTATAACTCCTGGTTTTACATTGTAAAAAAAAAAACAAAACAAGCACCTAGAATCAGTTGTCAGAATCAAATAAAACTTGTCATGTATTATTGTAACATCCATATAAGTAAGTGATTACAGTATGAGAGCAAAGGAATAATTTATTGAGGAAAACCGAACACTTGAATGGAGGCTCTAGTGCCCTGTTGGACCACCTCTAGCTTGGATGCAGGACTTCATATGGTCGGGCATGGAGGCATATAGATTATGTATGGCATCCTGTGGGATAATGGTCCACATATGCTGTAACTGGGCCACTAGTTCATGAAAACTCATAGGCTGTAAAGGTTCGCATCTTAGATGGTCCCATGCATGTGCTATAGGTGATAACTCTTGTGAACTGGAAGGCACAAAAGTGTGGCAATGTTGTGGAAGCATTGCTATGACATCTTTGCTGTGTGTGGCTGAACATTATTCTACTGGAAAATTCTTACAATAAGAGACAACACATGTGACTGCAGAATGTCCTGAACATATTGCTTGATTTGTCATGGTTCTTTGTACCACTACTAGGGGTGACGAACTGTCATATGCTATGACAGCCCAGACCAACACACCAACAGTGGAGGTAGTGTGCTGCTCTACAGCAAAGGCATAATTGATGTGCTCACACTTAGGTCCCCAGAACCAAGCATACTGTCATCAGTGTTCAAACTAAACCTGGATTTGCCACTGAAGACAATCAGGTTCAACTCTGTAGAAGTCCAATTTTGTTGTTTATGACACCACTTCAAATGGAAGTGATGGTGGGTGGGTTTCAAAGGCAATATATTTCATATATCCATAATAATGGGCACCATGAAACCAAATGTCCTTTAGCCAAGCACCTGGAAATAGTTCTGACAGACAGAGGGGATTGTAACGATGGTGTCATCTATCTCTGGATGGCCGGCAACAAAGTAGTTTGACCTGTTCATGCTTGTCAGATGATCAGACTATCCTCCCTACTGATCAGACTATCCTCCCAACAATTTGATGCAGTTTTACACCATGTTCAACTCTGTTCTCCACTTTCACCAGCACCATTACATTTCTGCTTATCAGATGACAAAATACAATGTGACAATGAAGCCGGTCACATGTTCTTTCCTCCGGCACTGCAGAGAGACGGCCGTCTTCAGGTACGCCCGTGTCCTTCCTGCAGTCACACGGGCGCATCGGCGCCGGTGTACGGATGCTGATGCGCCGATGTGACTGAGCCCTTAGAATGTGAGGATGAAAAAATGAAAAAAAAATACTTGCTTATTAAGGTATTAATTGAATTAGAAAAGCAAACCTACAGATGTAACAGTCATGAACATGGGTGGTGCATCGTGTTAGCTTAGTTGACAGCATTGTAATACCAGTATATTGTAGTCAAGTTATCATAATGTATTAAATGTCAAGGTAATGTTTGCTACAATTGTAAATAAGATATCTTTATCAGAGGTTGACTTAATATAGAGTATACAATAATATATAACTCTTTTTTAATCATTTTTAATCCCAACTTTCACATTTATAAAGGACTGCATTAAAGAAAAACATATATATATATATATATATATATATATATATATATATATATATATTATTTGTAATGTAATCTACACATATACATCTAAGTTAAACTTATATTTGGCCATTATAAGTAAACTTTAACTCTGGTTTAGAATTAGCTAACATAACAACAGAATAAGTTAGATTTTAACATCTTAGCAACCATCTTCTTTGTTTGAAATTGATGGACAGCAGTAATGGGTACATAACTGTAGCTGAACTATTTCTAAGGAATGTCTACTTGACAGTGCACTCAGAAACTTACCAAATGATTTTAATGGAAGTAACTACTATATATTCCTTTCTGAAAGTTTGTCATTTTACAATATTATGGCCAATTTTTTGCACAAATGAGAGCTGTGTGCTACCATGTACTTGTTTGCAATTTTCAGTTGCTAAAATGATCCTCCACGGATACTTCCAAGATAAATATCAGGTTTTTCACATGTACAAACACTAAAGTCAAGGGTTTGTATATATGGGTGTCCTCTAAATACATTTCCATACATAGTATAAATCCTTAACTGATTTTTACACATGTAGTATAAAAATGTCATCATGTTAATTTATAAATCATAATTGGTGAGATAAAAAGTATCATATTATTATTTATATCATTATCTCATCCCTTCTTATATTACCACAGATCTTTTCTCAGATCTCCTCATAGTACTGGCCCTCTTCTGTATCTCCTCCTAATACACCTACTGAACATTTAGTGTCTCTACTTTTTGCCTTCCTCGCTGCCCTTTTGATGGTGTTCCTTAAGGTTATTTCCTGGCACCTTTACTCTTCTTCATCTATACTTATGATCTAGGGCAGATTACAGAATCCAATGACTTTCAGTAGCATTCAGGAGCGGATTGAGAACCCAAAGTGGCTCTAGAAAAAAACTGCAAAGTGGCCTTATGTTATAGGTGGGCCCAAACTTGCTACAAGGTGGGCAAATACAAGTAGGCAGCGGTAAGAAATTCCCAGCCACAGCCACATTGATGATAGTAGGGAAGAAGCCTATGCTGCATGCATAGCTTGCTGCAACAATTTTTTTAAGAAGCACAGAACATGTTAGAACTGGAGGTATACAGTAAGGGGCCATCTAATTTAACCCATTAAGCCTCCATTATGTAAATGAGCATCATAGACTGGTTTGTCTTAAGCCTTTATGATGGAAATTTATGTCAAGAATCTTGTGCCTATATGATCATCACGAGAGCCATGTATTGACTGACAGCCAGGCTGCTTTCACTTTTACTCCAATCACGCCTTCTTCTCTTCCTACTTTTCTGGACAACACATAGTGGGTCAATGTCAGTTAAATACCACAGCTCATTGCTGCTGACAGAGACGTTATGTGTGTCGGGCCACTGCAGCAGCACCCACCTAATCCTTATTAGCACAAAAATTAAAGACACTGGACATCTCAGTAAAAGACACATATGCATTTCAGATGCCTGATGTATTCTTAGTTATGGTATGACCGTGCATCACCAACACATGGCTGCTGTCATTTTTTTAAATTACTGTTCTAGTGCAGATTGGATAGTCTTTTATTCATATCACTGAATAAAGTTTTGCTTTTTCATGTGGCATGGGATCGTATTCGAGTGAACCAGGGGATAAAAGGTTATATGCAATGAGTTGGGTTCTTTATGTTTGCTGCATTACAGGCAGCAGAAGGATGGGAAGATTGTGTGCAGAGATGAGTCATGCCTCAACGAAATTATCAGATGACTACAATCAGAGAAGACATTAGTGATCACTGGGGCTGAACATAACGGTATATCTTTGGGTAATGTAATGAATTCTCAGCAGCACAACAATAGTCCTTCCTGTAGGGTCAGGCAGCTCAATGCAGGGCGCCAGTAAAGAGCCCAAACCAGACAGGCTCAGAAGGTACAATCCAGATAAAACAGCAGTAACTGGCAGCATACAGGGATGTAGAAAAAATGCAAAACGCTTTATTGCCCCATTACAGATAAGGTAGCAATGTTTCGGTCAGGTAGACCTTCCTCAAGGCTTGAGGAAGGTCTACCTGACCGAAACATTGCTACCTTATCTGTAATGGGGCAATAAAGCGTTTTGCATTTTTTCTACATCCCTGTATGCTGCCAGTTACTGCTGTTTTATCTGGTATATCTTGGAGTTTGATATTTTAAGAACCTAGAAATGTTTCTACTGAGTCACTTCAACAGGTTGTTCCATGAAGAATATTTGTTTATAGGTTTTTGTATTATTGAATAAATAAGCAGAACAAAAATCTTAATTTTACAACGGAATTAAATGTCATCATTTTGAATCCTACAGGTCAGAGAGTTCACAAGAGAACCACAAATATAGAACTCAGACTAGTTTTTGATGAATATTCTCCTAGCTCTGGAGCTGGAAGTTCAAGAAACCTAGAAACAGAAAATTTCTACCGGAATTAGTCTGCCCTTGTATAATTTCCTTTTTATGTTTACCTTAGGACAGATATACACTCATCGTAAAAAAAATCAACTAGAAGCACCTAAAAGCAGTTGTTAGAATGGAATAAATGTGTGTGACTGTAATGTTGATATGAGGGATTACAATATCAGAGCAACAAGGTAATTTATTGTGGAAAACCAAACATTTGAATGAAGGCTCTTGTGCCCTGTTGGGCCACCTCTACTTGGATTCAAGATGTGATATGAGTGAGCCTGGAGGCATACAGATTCTATAAGGTATCCTGTGGCATATCAGTCCACATTTGCTATAACTGAGCCTTTAGATCATGCAAATTCATATAGTGTTGAAGTTAGTGTCGCAGATGGTCTCATGCATGTTTTATTGGTGATAAATCTGGCAACTATGCTGGCCACAGAATTGTAGCAATGTTGTGTAGGCAATGTTGTGTTCGGTGACACTCTTGTTGTGTGGCTGAGCATTATCCTGCTGGAAAATGTCTCTTGGAAGCTCTGCCATGAGAGGCAATAGATGTTGCTGCAGGATGTCCTGAATGTCCTAAGCTGTTGCTGTCCCTTGTACAGGGGTGACCAACTGGCATATGCAATGGTTCCCCAGATTATTAAACGAGCAGTGGGAAAAGTATGCTGCTCCACAACAAAGGCAAGATTGAGACACTCACCCCTAGGTCTCAAGACATAAATACGACCATTGTCAATTCCCCAACTAAACTTGGATTCATTGCTGAAGACAACTCTGTTCTACTTTGTAGCAGACCAGTTCTGTTGTTCATGACACTACTGTAAGCGGAGGTGATGGTGGATGGGTGTTAAAGGCAATAAATGTAATTGGCACCGTGAAACCAAATGTCCTTCAGCCAAGCACCAGGAAATGGTTTTGACAGGCACAGGGTTCTGTAACAATGGTGCCACCTGCCTCTGGATGGCAGACAATGAAACAATTGGAAATACTAATGCTTGTTGCACGTTCAAGCAGTCCTATCAACTGGTGGTCTGTCAAGGGTATCTTGAGCCCGGTTGCTTGGTGTGCATAGCCTCACGCATCCACTGCTCCCAACATCTTCGAGATTCTTGAATTCCAATAATACGCCACTCCTAAACTTTGTTAAATTGGTGAAAGCTCTGAAATTGCATTTTAAAGGCATGTCTAGTAGTCAACGGGCTCTACACAAGCAGAAAACTGGTCCACTACACACAAATAGCCTCTGAGAGCCTATTTACAGGCCTAGGGTGGCACCAATTTTAGGTCTTCAGGTGGCAAGACCGTTCATCTAATCACACCACAACTCTAATTATGTGCATATCTGCCTGAGATGTAACTGCATGCTGAGTTTTGCAGCAAAACTACAACTCATTTTAGGTGCTTTATTTTTTTTTACAGAGTGTATGTTTGTAATTTTTATACTTCAAAACAGCATATCTCTTTTTAGAAGTCTGTGTGCACGAGCCTCTCTCATTAATCTGTATGGGAGAATGTGCGCATATAGCCTTCTAAAAACCGTCACACTGTGTAAGCACACACAGTGCTAAAACGCGTGACAAGGGGAGTATAAAAAGCAGCTTCCTGGAACCCTCGTTCCCTTAACTTTGAGCCTCATAACGTAGTTTACGGGGCTCAAAGGTGCTGACAGGTTGCCTTTCCATTTACTTACTGTTATTTCTCCAACCACAAATTCTTTAAAGTAGTTTTCCCACTTCTAAGATTTATAACCTATCCTCAGGGGTAGGTCATCAATAGTTGATCTGCTGGGTCTGCCGTCTGGGACAACCAGTGATCAGCTGATGACTTGGACTAGTGTTATGATGCATGATGCTGCTTTGTTGCTGAGAGAGCTCTGTATATCGTTTAGTGGCCCAGTGTGGTACTGCAGGCTAAATCTAATTCATTTAATGGCACTTAGCCTGCTGTACTACAGCAGGCCACTGTACAATATACAAAGCTTTCTGCTTTCAGTGGATCAGTGGATCCTATGAATACTGTATATAGAGAGAAATCCATAAGGCTACATAAATGACTCTAGTAAGCTCTGGGCACGAACCAGAAGGAAAAATAGATACACAATAGTGGATAGATTGGGAAAGACAGACATTGAAAATTGCATAAACATGAAGAAGACCATTGTGAGAGTAACCATGTAATGGTGAAAATACAGGAATAAAGAACATCTCAAAATGTTTTTTTTTTAATTATCGTGACTGCTATTAAAAGTAATAATGGAAATAATTATGAATGATTTATAAACCTATAAAGCATACATCATCTAATCAGCACAGGGTTATGTGAACCTGCTTAGGGTCATTGCAGTGTCGTGCTGTGACATTAATTACCAAGTGACATACTTAGTCATTTTGTCATTTTCAAACTGAGCTATTATATAACAATGAAATGACATTTTCCCCTATGTTGCCAATAAGATAAGTGATATAGATAAATCAAACATATTCTTGTTTCAAGGAAAATTAAACCAGCGAACATTTAAAATTTAGCTTACAGAAGTCTTTAATTGATTTGCTTCAATATTAATGATCTAGGTATTTTAAGGTGCAATTTAGGTTTAGTTGATAAATCTATCTCTCTCTCTCTCTATTTATCTCTCTCTCTCTCTCTCTCTCTCTCTCTCTCTCTCTATCTATCTCTCTGTCATCTACCTGTCCCACCATTGCAACTACTAAATGACAGATTATGTCACAGAGTGTGATATGGAGATGCATTAGGCAACAAGGGTGAAAAAAGTGTCCTCCTCTCTCTTCCTTTGGTTAGAGGATAAAACACTGGAAAAAAAGAATGACAACACTATTGGCTTTTCCTGAAAGATATATTTTTTTAAATTAACATAACACATGGAGATATACTATAAATCTATGACTTGTCCTCTTGATGTCTTTGAAGCTTCCTTGAGTTGCCAACAACCAATTGATGCCTTAGCATTGCCCATAAATAGTTGTCATCAATGATCTAGACTGAATAGTTTAGAAATCTATTCCTATTTAGAGATAACTAACTCCAACCAGTTAAACCAGGTACACCGGGATAGACCATGCCATATCTCCCACCAAAATGCTATGGATTTGTTGCAAACGTTTTCTGCACCGTGTGAATAAGAACTTCCCTGCACCTTGCTTGTACTTTAAATGTTTCAGAATTTCCACAGCAATTCCTCCAGCAGATATTCTGCAGCATTTCCACCCCATGTGAAGGCCAGACCTAGCCTATGTCCACATGGGGCGAATTTGCTACGGATTTTCCATTCAGACCCTCAAGACGAGGAATCCACAGCATTTACAGTAGCAGCGAAGTGCATGAGATTTAAAAAAAAACACGTACAAACACCATGTGGAAATTGACAATTAAATCCACAGCATGTCAATTTTAACAATGGATATGTTGCAGAATCCACCCATTCTAATGTAGAAGTGAATTCTGTACAAAAATCTGTGTTCAATTCTGCATCAAATTGTGCACCGCTGCGGACATTCCACAGCAAATCCATCCTGTATACAATATAGGAATCAAACTATTTTACACAGTTTAGTAGAAAGTATATAAAGTGTTTTGAGCAGGAACTCTGAATGATGGGCCAGAGTAATAAGATGTGTTTGGTTCCATTTCGCTTTTGTGTTGCTTTGGTCCTGCATGTCGGCTTGCTTACTTTTGTGCAGGTCTACCCGTCATCTGTAGCCTCCGGCTATCTTTCATTTGAATCAAAGATTTACTTTTGTTCCCCCACCAAATTTAAAACTTAAAAGGGTTGTACCAGAATTTCTAGTTATTCTCTATCCACAGGATATGGAAAAATTTGCTGGTTGGTGAGGGTCTCACCGTTGAGACCCCCACTGACCTCAAAATGAGATGCATGTGTTGCGCTCTAATGTCACTGCGAGGGTCACTTTACCCAAATAGTGACATCACTTTGATTTCAATGGGGCTTATGGAAATACCTAAGTGGGTGCCGCACGGTTATCTTGGCATTCCCATTGTCAGTGAATGAAGTGCTGGTGTGCTTGTATGACCAGTGCTTCCTTCAGTCCCCTCACTGCAGATAGAAAATACAAAATGCAAATACAAAATACAAAGAGCTGATTTACAGCGTTTTCTATTTGCTTCCAATGCAAACAGATGATCAGACTGAGTATATTAAGCCTCAGGAGCGCCAAGGAAACTCTTATTAGGGGTGCTCTGCACTCTTTGTATTCTTACCATCTTGTAGTCAACTCTAATGTTTACAATGGGAAGGTGGCTGTGTGGTATATCAAATAGCAGACAATTTCACCAGAAAAACAATGATATTCTTCATTTTATCTTTATTCGTTCTCATGTTAATATTGTGATTTGTCTTCATTATAGGTGATGTAAATGACGGTGTTATCTGAAACAGACAGTGTTGAGATTGTCCTTGTGTAAGGTGAAAAAAGGACACGTATTACTGCAGCAGATTTTAATCAGTACCTCCCAACCAGACCTCCTAATAACTGCAGTTGCCAAACTTCTCTCCAAATTCCGAAAAAGAGGTTCTGCTGCTTATAAGCCAAAATCTAGGCAAATTAAAAATGTTACTGATGAAACATCAGCAATCGCTGTACTGGCCTCATTCAGTAAGAGCCCACAATGTTGCACTGCCATCTGTCTCAAGAATGTGGGGTTAGCCTTGTCTCCATATAAGGAATTTTGTCACCTGACATTAGGCCAATCTCATTATACTCTGCTAGAGATAATGCTATCATTCACATTGCATGTAATAAAAAAAATCACTGTGTTAACATTAAAACAAATAACAGTATGTTAAAATAAGGCACTCAATCGTATTTCTGATAACATCCTCTGCTAGTTTGTTATATCACACACTCACCTTCCCATTGGAAAAAATAGAGTTGAATCCAAGATGATGACATTCAAACTGGCTGTAGATGTGGTGACGTAGCATAACAGGTTAAACCCCTTCCCTCAAGCTTGTATGCAAAATCAGATCACCGTCTGCCAAACCTTTTTCATTATATATGGGTTTTCCAACATTTTGAGACACCCTGTACTTTGTACCCCTCTCTTCATCCATTTATTTTACGTGCCGTCACCTCTGACCTTCATCTCACATATGTTTGTTTTTTTAATGTAATTTATTAATTAAAAATTATTTTTGTTGTTATGGCAGGTTATATTTAAAGAAAATATCATCATCCATACAATATGTAAAAGCATATATTCCGCCTAAATAGTAAAAGTGCTATAAATAGCTTAATGATCTGTATACCATGTGAAATAACATTTAGCACTTCAATTGGTTAAGATCCGTTACTTATTCCTACTGCTTCATACTGTGTATAGCATTCAATTCCTCTCCAACAAACTTCGCTTTTGTTCCTATGATTTTGTCTCCAGACGATAATAATGATTATATATATATTTTATGTAATAATGAAATAAGTCAGGGTAGTATTTAGCTGTACTGTACATCTATGCAAGAATAGCAATTCTTTAGAATTTGCAGAATGCCCTTTGACCTATTTCATTCATGTGCAGCAGAGCAATTTTTGAAGTGCTTAGATTTCTTCACAGCCAGCTATTCATTTTTATTATGGATTAGTTAAAAAACGGATAGCTAACGCAACTGTTCAACATAATACACCTTAATTGGAACAAGTAGCACACAATACGGTACCAATTGAAGGTGCACAGAAAATATTAGTTGTAATGGCAGATCTAAAATGGGAAAGATTGCCCTTCTCACTTTCTTTGGTATATTTCTCATTAAGTCGTTTAATGTTTTTCAGTATCTTTCTTTGCATTTCAGGGTATTCATGCAAAGTCTACAGTATGAGAAATTAATGGCACAACATGCTTTCCTTTCTATTTGGATAAAATATTCTATTTCCATCTCCACTTCATTTTTCCACTTGCAAGAAATAAATTGAGGTTCAATAACACAAGTAGTAAAGGATATTAATTTTAAAACCTTTCTCTGCCCAAAACCAAAAAATTACCTTGAATGCAGTTGGTTAAGTAGCAAAATAGCATTTTAGACTCTGTGTGGATCATATTATAGTAGTCCTTGGAAACAAGGAAACAATTAATAAGTGAGTATTAAAATAAGTTGCATTCGAGAATTAGAAAGAGTCCTATTCTTGTCCTTGGGTTGTATCTGGTATAGGAGCTCAGTCACATATACATTAATTTAAAGAGATCTTGTCAACTATAAGTAGCATAAAATAAGTTAGGATGCTTATAGTTTAGGTGACAAGAAGTCCAGGAAGTGTCTTTTAGTACTTGTACTCTTTCACATGGGCGACAGCAATACCGGTGCTACAAAATAGAATCGGGGCTACCCATGATGAAATCATGCAATTTTATCACGAAAAAGTTAATAGGAGTTTCTAATGTTAAAAATGTATCGCATAGCACAAAAAATTGCGAGTACATGTGATGTGATGCGATAAACAAGGAGGCTCCATAGGGAAACATGGGCTACAAAACATTGCAAATTGCGGCAGTGCAGAGCATGCCATGATTTTTTTACTAGCAACATAGCATTAGACAAAACATCGCTAATGCGAAAAAACCCATTGGAAACTATGGGCTTCACATACATGCATTTTGTAGCGCTATGCCATCGCTACAAAATCACGTGATTTTGTCACCCATGTGAAAGCAGCCTTATATCTCAGGAAAAATGGTTTCCCCCATAACCATGTACAGAAAGTAGAATTTAAAAAGCTACCATAAGAAAATATAAACAGAAAAGAAAAAAGAAGAATATGTGTTAGTATCTTGCTTTAAGTAGTACAAAAAGGTATAGGTGATTAATAGAGATGAGCGAACGTACTCATCCGAGCTTGATACTCGTTCGAGTATTAGCGTGTTCAAGATGCTTGTTACTCGTGATGAGTACCACGCGATGTTCGAGTTACTTTCACTTTCATCTCTGAGACGTTAGCGCGCTTTTCTGGCCAATAGAAAGACAGGGAAGGCATTACAACTTCCCCCTGCGACGTTCAAGCCCTATACCACCCCCCTGCAGTGAGTGGCTGGCGAGATCAGGTGTCACCCGAGTATATAAATCGGCCCCTCCCGCGGCTCGCCACAGATGCATTCTGACAGAGATCAGGGAAAGTGCTGCTGATGCCGGAGCTGCTATAGGGAGAGTGTTAGGATTGATTTTAGGCTTCAAGAACCCCAACGGTCCTTCTTAGGGCCACATCTAACCGTGTGCAGTAGTGTGGAGGCTGCTTTTTGCAGTGTTGCACTTTTTTTTTTTTTTGTATATCGGCCGTGCAGAGCATTGCGCCTTGCAGTAATTATACATACTCCAGGGCCAGTAGTGGTGGTGAGGCAGGGTCTGGGTCTGTGCTGGGTGTAGTTGTCCTCCTAATTCATATGCAGCCAGCTAAGTGTTACAGCAGGCTTGCGCAAAATTATTTCCTGGCTCTGTGTTGGCTGTTACATCACTGCTGTATTCCTGTCCACAGTGCAACAGTCTGCAGTTATTTTACATACTCCAGGGCCAGTAGCGGTGAGGCAGGGACAGAAGACATATATTTATTGAATATAGGCAGTGGGCCTTTCCAAAAACATTTGGGAAAAAAAATCTATTTGGGCTGCCTGTGACTGTCCTCAGTGTACTGGGTCTGTGCAGGGTGTAGTTGTCCAACCTAATTCATACACAGCCAGCTAAGTGTTACAGCAGGCTTGCGCAAAATTATTTCCTGGCTCTGCTGTGCGTTCGGTAAGCGAAGTGAGCCTCCAACCACAGGCCAATAAGCGGCACATTTAATTACAGCGTTCTGTTTCTGCACTACTGGTAATACACCATGCTGAGGGGTAGGGGTAGGCCTAGAGGACGTGGACGCAGGCGAGGACGCGGAGGCCCAAGTCAGGGTGTGGGCACAGGACGAGCCAGTGCGGTGGCCAGGGGTAGAGGCAGGGCCAGACCGAAAAATCCACCAACTGTTTCCCAAAGCGCCCCCTCGCGCCATGCCACCCTGCAGAGGTCAAAGTGCTCTACGGTGTGGCAGTTTTTCACAGAGACGCCTGACGACCGACGAACAGTCGCGTGCAACCTTTGTCGCGCCAAGATCAGCTGGGGAGCCACCACCACCAGCATGCGTAGGCATATAATGGCCAAGCACCCCACAAGGTGGGACGAAGGCCGTTCACCGCCTCTGGTTTGCACCACTGCCTCTCCCCCTGTGCCCCAACCTGCCACTGAGATCCAACCCCCCTCTGAGGACACAGGCACTACCGTCTCCTGGCCTGCACCCACACCCTCACCTCCGCTGTCCTCGGCCCCATCCAGCAATGTCTCTCAGCGCAGCGTCCAGACATCGCTAGCGCCACTGTTTGAGCGCAAGCGCAAGTACGCCGCCACGCACCCGCACACTCAAGCGTTAAACGTGCACATTGCCAAATTGATCAGCCTGGAGATGCTGCTGTATAGGCTTGTGGAAACGGAGGCTTTCAAAAGCATGATGGCGGCGGCGGCCCCGCGCTACTCGTTTCTCAGTTGCGACTACTTTTCCCGATGTGCCGTCCCAGCCCTGCACGATGACGTCTCCCGCAACATTGTAAGCGCCCTCACCAACGCGGTTACTGCCAAGGTCCACTTGACAATGGACATGTGGACAAGCACAGGCGGGCAGGGCCACTATATCTCCCTGACGGCACATTGGGTGAATTTAGTGGAGGCTGGGACAGAGTCAGAGCCTGGGACCGCTCACGTCCTACCCACCCCCAGAATTGCGGGCCCCAGCTCGGTGCTGGTATCTGCGGAGGTGTATGCTTCCTCCACTAAACCACCCTCCTCCTCCTCCAACACAACCTCTGTCTCGCAATCAAGATGTGTCAGCAGCAGCAGCACGTCGCCAGCAGTCGGTGTCGCGCGGCGTGGCAGCACAGCGGTGGGCAAGCGTCAGCAGGCCGTGCTGAAACTACTCAGCTTAGGAGAGAAGAGGCACACGGCCCACGAACTGCTGCAGGGTCTGACAGAGCAGACCGACTGCTGGCTTGCACCGCTGAGCCTCCAATCGGGCATGGTCGTGTGTGACAACGACCGTAACCTGGTGGCGGCTCTGCAGCTCGGCAGCCTCACGCACGTGCCATGCCTGGCCCATGTCTTTAATTTGGTGGTTCAGCGCTTTCTGAAAAGCTACCCACACTTGTCATACCTGCTCGGAAAGGTGCGCCGGGTCAGCGCACATTTCCGCAACTCCAAGACGGACGCTGCCACCCTGCGGACCCTGCAACATCGGTTTAATCTGCCAGTGCACCGACTGCTCTACGCTCCACATGTTGGCCAGGCTCTATGAGCAGCGTAGAGCTATAGTGGAATACCAACTCCAACATGGGCGGCGTAGTGGGAGTCAGCTTTCTCAATTCTTTACAGAAGAGTGGGCCTGGTTGGCAGACATCTGCCAGGTCCTTGGAAACTTTGAGGAGTCTACCCAGATGGTGAGCGGGGATGCTGCAATCATTAGCGTCACCATTCCTCTGCTATGCCTCTTGAGAAGTTCCCTGCAAAGCATAAAGGCAGACGCTTTGCACTCGGAAACGGAGGCGTGGGAAGACAGTATGTCGCTGGATAGTCAGAGCACCCTCATGTCTATATCTCAGCGCATTGAGGAGGAGGAGGAGGGGGAGGAGCATGAGGAGGAGGGGGAAGAGACAGCTTGGTCCACTGCTGAGGGTACCCATGCTGCTTGCCTGTCATCCTTTCAGCGTATATGGCTGGAGGAGGATCCTGAAAGTGATCTTCCTAGTGAGGACAGCCATGTGTTGCGTACAGGTACCCTGGCACACATGGCTGACTTCATGTTAGGATGCCTTTCTCGTGACCCTCACGTTACACGCATTCTGGCCACTACGGATTACTGGGTGTACACACTGCTCGACCCACGGTATAAGGAGAACCTTTCCACTCTCATTCCCGAAGAGGAAAGGGGTTCGAGAATGATGCTATACCACAGGGCGCTGGTGGACAAACTAGAGGCAGAAGGCGCAGTTCCAAGGGCCAGGTAGCAGGGGAGGCGCAGAGATCAGGCAGCATGTACAGCGCAGGCAGGGGAACATTCTCCAAGGCCTTTGCCAGCTTTATGGCTCCCCAGCAACACTGTGTCACCGCTCCCCAGTCAAGGCTGAGTCGGCGGGAGCACTGTAAAAGGATGGTGAGGGAGTACGTAGCTGATCGCACGACCATCCTCCGTGATGCCTCTGCCCCCTACAACTACTGGGTGTCGAAGCTGGACACGTGGCCTGAACTCGCGCTGTATGCCCTGGAGGTGCTTGCTTGTCCTGCGGCTAGCGTCTTGTAAGAGAGGGTGTTTAGTGCGGCTGGGGGAATCATCACGGATAAGCGTACCCGCCTTTCAACCGACAGTGCCGACAGGCTTACACTCATCAAGATGAACAAAGCCTGGATTTCCGCAGACTTCTCTTCTTCACCAGCGGACAGCAGAGATACCTAAGCAATACGTAGGCTGCACTCGCGGATGGAAGCATTGTTCTCTATCACCATCAAAAACGTGGACTTTTAAGCTTCATCAATCTGTGTATAATATTCCTCCTCCTCCTCCTGTTCCTCCTCCTAAAACCTGACGTAATCACGCCGAACGGGCAATTTTTCTTAGGCCCACAAGGCTCAGTCATATAATTTTTGTAAACAATTTTTATACGTTTCAATGCTCATTAAAGCGTTGAAACTTGCACCTGAACCAATTTTTATTTTAACTGGGCTGCCTCCAGGCCTAGTTACCAATTAAGCCACATTAACTAATTCACAAATTTTTTGGGGCCCTCGCCTACAGTGTAATTCAATTAATTTTTTGCCCACCTGCATTACAGCTGACGTTACATCAACTGTGCTGGGCACTGCAATGGGATATGTTTATGTACCGCCGGTGGGTTCCAGGGAGCCACCCATGCTGTCGGTCCACACGGAGTTGTAACTACATGTGTAAGCTTCTAAAGAAACCCAGTCTGACTGGGGCATGCAGTGTGGGCCGAAGCCCACCTGCATTTAACATGACATTACCTCAGCTGTGATGGGCAATGCTATGGGATATATTTATGTGCCGCCGGTGGCTTCCTGGCACCCACCCATGCTGTCGGTCCACAGGGACTTCACAATAGGGAGTTGTACCTGCCTGTGTCTATGAATTAAAAAGCTCGGTCAGGTTGGGGCATGCAGTGTTGGCCGAAGCCCACCTGCATTTAATCGGACGTTACCTCAGCTGTGATGGGCACTGCAATGGGATACATTAATGTACAGCCGGTGGGTTCCAGGGAGCCACCCATGCTGTGGGTGCACATGGAATTCCCATTGCGGAGTTGTACCTGCCTGTGACTATTTATAAAAAACCGCGGTCTGACTGGGGCATGCAGACACCTTGACAGAATGAATAGTGTGTGGCACATAGGTTCCCCATTGCTATGCCCACGTGTGCAGCTCCTGATGGCGGTGGCACAGGATTATATTTCTCATTGCTTCTGTACAGCATTGTGGGCTATCGCCCCGCCCCTTTTAAAGAGGGTCGCTGCCTAGCCGTACCAACCCTCTGCAGTGTGTGCCTGCGGTTCCTCCTCATGGCAGGTGCACTTATAAATAGACATGAGGGTGGCGTGGCATGAGTGCAGCTGAAGGCTGCGCAGGGACACTTTGGTGTGCGCTGTGGACACTGCGTCGTGCGGGGGGGGGGGGTTGGGCAGCATGTAACCCAGGAGAAGTGGCAGCGGAGTGTCATGCAGGCAGTGAGGCAGTGATTGTGCTTTGTTGGAGGTAGTGTGGTGCTTAGCTAAGGTATGCATTGCTAATGAGGGCTTTTCAGAAGTAAAAGTTGTTGGGGGGGGGGGGGGCCCACTCTTGCCGCTATTGTGGCTTAATAGTGGGACCTGGGAACTTGAGATGCAGCCCAACATGTAGCCTCTCGCCTGCCCTATCCGTTGCTGTGTCGTTCCCATCACTTTCCTGAATTGCCCCGATTTTCACAAATGGAAACCTTAGCGAGCATCGGCGATATACAAAAATGCTCGGGTCGCCCATTGACTTCAATGGGGTTCGTTACTCGAAACGAACCCTCGAGCATCGCGATAATTTTGTCCCAAGTAACGAGCACCCGAGCATTTTGGTGCTTGCTCATCTCTAGTGATTAATTATCTTTAAAGAACAAACGCACATAGAGTAGAACTGAAATTGACATGGTCTGGCATAAAGCATAGCTCTCTATGGAGCAGTGTGGCACAACCCAAAGGTTGAGTAGTATTGTCTTGGCAATGAGTTCTCAATGAGAAGATAGTAGAAGGGATATACCTGAACTGGAGAAAGAGTGGTAGAGAATACAGCAGAATCAGAGAAGGAGTCATCTTCCAAAAGATACTTGGTGGGATGCAAATAGAACAATGAGTTCTAGTGTCCAGCTGCTCTCATTGCTATTGCTAACAACAAATTTCTGCACTCCAAAGAGGTTGCTCATTATATTATTGTTACTTATTAATATGTCACCATCAAATTCTGTAGTGCTTTGTATATCATAGTATTGGGTAATATATTGTAAAAAATGCCAAAGATGGTGCGGTACAAACAAATTTAACATTTTTTTTTTACAATTTACATTTGGTATGTTTGTTAGGATGTTCCAGGCTATTGTTTTACCACTAAGGTCTATTCACATGGTGGAAAATTTGCAGCAGAATTGGCTGAAAATCAATACCAGTTCCATGGCAAATCTTTGTCAGATTCCACCGTATGAACATACTCTATGTTGTTTTTATTCTGATAGCAGAGAGTTGAAAGAAATATTTTTTCGAAGCCTAAGAAGATGTGTAAATTCATACATTGACATTTGGAAAACTCTTATTGTGTCAAATAACTTTCTAACTGCACCACACCACAAATGCTTACTGTCTTAAAATGTCTAATTATCATATATTTCAATAGATTAGCATTGTTTTAATACTTGAGGTCAACTATTTGTCATTGCAAAAAAAATATGCAGGTGAAAATGTGTTGGGATTTGAATTACAATTATATTTTTTAACTGGCTTAAGAGGACTTCGATAGGTGCTTAATAGCGGACAGTCATTGGTTGAATGGGTAGTCTGGGTGGATACTATGCCATCAGGCTGGCAACAGTAAAGAGTGTTATCAGGGGTAGTCTGCAAGTATTTTGTTCTGCCTCATTTCCTAATGGTTTCATTTGAACATCTGGTGGATTTCACTAGCAATGAGTTACTACTGGTATATTTATTGCTTTGTAGATGAATTGATGGTTTGTGTTTATTTGAATTGGAAAGGTCTACTGATGTTATTGCACCTCTTACCCCAGTTCTTAATTATTGTGTTTGTTTTGTATGTTTGGGGTGCTTTTAAATTTAAATTATTATTTTGATATAGGGATTTTTTTTGCAATGACTTTATTGATTTTTTGGCCTCTATATTGTATATCTTTTCTATGCAGTGAAGTTTTCAATTATTTGTCAGTTTAAATGACTTGGTTTCCATTGCATAAAATGGTTAAAGCATTAATGACTATCACAGATTCTGACTAGATTTTAAAGATGTATTCATTTTTTATCACCAAAAGCTCTAAACGTGTATTTTTGAGTCCAGAAAAAAAGCTTTTCTAATTGCTCCTTAATTATATATGTGATACAAATATAATATGATACCATTTGAAGTGATAAGTGCTCTTTGGGGGATGTAGTGCTTTTTCATTAAAGACAGAAGTCTTTTCATTTTCTAAGCTTATAATAAAAGGGACATTGATAATAAAGCACCAAATGAAAACTGAAAACCATTAGAACACCGGAACACAAATAGAGAAACTTAGGAAATTATTCCAACTAAGTTAGAAATAAGTTATGGTTTATAATATCTATTCTTCTGGCTTTCCTCCAGTCGAACAAATAGATTCCCATGTGTACATTGCAATATGTTACATGGTTTAATAATTAACTAAGCACTTTGTTAACAAATTCAATGCATTTTACAAAACTGTTGTGCAGCATTAAAACTTTAATATAATGTTTAAATTTCAAGCTATTATAGTATTTTAAAGAGTTTTAAACAGAGCGAACAGTAATGAAATAGTAAACAGATTTCCAGAATTAGTACATATGTTTCCAACTTCAGTAGTTTGAACCCTCTGTAGAAAAAAACTAATTTTAATAGATATTGGAGGGAACTGATTATCAACTTTCCACCAATATTCTGAATATTGTTGCTTCTTGTGCCACTTTTGAAAAGTTGTAAGAAAAGTTGGTGCAATTAATTGGGAAGCAGTCAGGCCAACACGTTTCCAATACATTAACAATATCATTTATGAAGGCTGAGCCAATATTTGTAATTTCTAGTTTCTTGTTTTAACACAGTAGCAGAAATCAAGAAATGTTGGAGTGCTGGAACATCAATAAACATCAATGGCTTTTGACAGAACTAGAGATGAGCGAGCATACTCGTCCGAGCTTGATGCTCGTTCGAGTATTAGGGTGTTCGAGATGCTCGTTACTCAAGACGAGCACCACGCGATGTTCGGGTTACTTTCATTTTCTTCCCTGAGAAATTTGCGCGCTTTTCTGGCCAATAGAAAGACAGGGAAGGCATTACAACTTCCCCCTGCAACGTTCAAGCCCTATACCACCCCCCTGCTGTGAGTGGCTGGCGAGATTAGGTGTCACCCGAGTATTAAAATCTGCCCTCCCGCGGCTCGCCACAGATGCCTTCTGACATAAATCAGGGAAAGTGCTGCTGCTGGTGCTGCTGCTATAGGGAGAGCGTTAGGAGTGATTTTAGGCTTCAAGAACCCCAACGGTCCTTTGAAATCATTGTCATTGGCTGTGATTGGCTGAAGGCACGTGTGTTTTCTGGAGGCAGGGATTTCAAGCCCTGTGTCCAGAAAGCAATGCTCTGCCGGGGACCAGGAGGGAGCGACAGCCTGCAGCAGCGCCGCAGAACGCCAGGAGAAGTGAGTAATGATTTTTATTCTTTGCTCCGCTGTATTCCCGGCGTATAAGGTGACAGTTGGGGGGTCGTCTTATACGCCCCGTCGCCTTATACGCCGGTATATACGGTATATATTTTTATTGTAACACATTTCTGGATGAATTGCAGGGAAGGGCTTATATATTTAAGCCCTTCCCGACAATTCATCCTGCGATCGCCGGCAGCCCATTACTTTCAGTGGAACCTGCTGTATTGCCGGCTCCATTGAATTCAATGGGCTAACATCATTCTTCTCTGCCACAGCTGTTACAGCTATGGCAGAGGAGAACGATCTTTATGCTGACAGTGGGGGGGGGGGGGGGCCCACTCTTGCCGCTATTGTGGCTTAATAGTGGGACCTGTGAACTTGAGATGCAGCCCAACATGTAGCCCCTCGCCTGCCCTATCCGTTGCTGTGTCGTTCCCATCACTTTCTTGAATTGCCCAGATTTTCACAAATGAAAACCTTAGCGAGCATCGGCGATATACAAAAATGCTCGGGTCGCCCATTGACTTCAATGGGGTTTGTTACTCGAAACAAACCCTCGAGCATCGCGAAAAGTTCGTCCCGCGTAACGAGCACCCAAGCATTTTGGTGCTCGCTCATCTCTAGACAGAACCCATAGACTTGCATGCATATTACACTGTTTTATCAAGCAAACTTGAAAGAATTTCTTTGGATATATACCTAACCAACAAGAATACAAAGGTTTGTTTCATACTTGCTAAATAAAATAATACTATAATTCTCAATAAGCCACTTTGAATGATGCTCTTTATTCTGGTGAATAAAAAATGGAACATTTCAGTGGTCACTGATCCTTTATTGACAACACAATACTCTACAAGAAGAAAATCATACCATGATGGGTCTTGGCAGGTGCAGTAAGCAGATGCTCATTTCAGGAGTTCCATCAGACAGAGTTCATTTATTGCCACCTTGAGTGCTTACAGACATAGGTCCCTAGTAATCTCATCTCCAACAAGTGGCAATGAGAAGAAAGAAAGTGGGCACAGTAAGATAAGTGCAGATGGGCATTGAGGCTTATGCAACATCTTGAAGTCATGGTCTTAATTTAAATGGTGGTCTGAGGCAGATTTCTGAAACTCCAATGAGCAGGACAAGAGATAACAACTGGAGGAAGGTATAAACTGCTCCCACTAAATAAGGCTACACAAAACAAATGCAGCAGCTTGTGTAAGAGGAAGATGAAAAAAATGTATTAGGGTGGTCCTCTATCAGATGTTGGTGAATGAATGATCTTGATATTAGATTGCTGCCCTGGCATTTTCCTCTATACTACATAAGGATTGTGGATCACGTTTTGGCTGGGTTTTGCACTGTGAGGCCTCAGTCAGACGGGCGTTTTTCGCCCGATTTGCGCATGCGCATGCGTCCGACGATTTTTTAAAACCATTGCTTTGCAATGGTATCGGACACATGAGCGCTTTTTATGCGCTCGTCCGATTAATTATAGAACAGAAATCGCAGATCGCACCTATCTGCGATCTGCGATTCCTGTTCTCTTCTCTATATGCGCTCAATGGGGCCGGCGGCAGCAGCGCTGACCCCATTGAGAATGTATAGAAGACAAATCATTCTTCTCTGCCACAGCTGTAACAGATCTCTCCCTGTTTTGTTTGGCTCTAGCTGTAAAATATGCCTATACCCACAAACTGACCTTCTTGGTTACAGCCCTGGGTGTGCTTCAACTGTGTTCCCCCCTTCATGATGGGAAGTTTTCTATTGTTCAACTAGACTGCATACTCATTCTGATGTTACTTGCTTCCCTTCCTGCGCCAATTATACAAAGGTTTGAGACAGTTGTCTAACATCACAGATGTTTCTATGTCCTTGTTTCTTCTCTCTGGTGTACCTGGAACTTGCAGATTGTTGTTTATACCCCCTTAGGTAAAAAAAACTGGGCTCCCAGTGGTCTTCCAGCTATTTATTACAAGACTTTCAAGGATATACGGCTTCTTCATATGCTTGACATTTTCAAAACCCTTACCCAATTTAATGGATTTTCCAAACAGTCACTAGAAACCCAGACATGAATACTCCACAAGGAGGGAAAAGGCAATACATTGTGTTGGGTCTGCTGCCAAATTTCTCTGCTTAATGTGGACAAAATAATATATGCCAAATTACTTTGTCATACATTAAAGCTGTTTTATCTAGGCCTGATATATAGAGAACAAGTAAAATTTGTTTCACGTGGGGAAGGAAAATATAATATATATAGAATTCTCTGTTTTGTCCAGTTTGCCTGGTCTTGGGGTCATCCGCTGTCTCTTCTTTCCACAGATGCGGAAAAGTCATTTTACCCAATGGACTGGACCTTTATATGAATGGCATTGCAAAAATTTGGAATACCAGATATTACTATTTCATAGATTATGTACATTTTCACATGCCTATTATGCCACAGACATTGTAAATGGCACTTTATCCCTATATCTTCATCAAAAACGAGCTAAAACAAGGTTGTTCTTCCTGTTTGTTCTCACAACTGAAACAGTAATTCAATATATTTGCCAATATCCGCTTATTCGGGGAATTCGGATAAATAATTACACAGACTATACCACCTCTTTTGCAGATGACCTCCTTCTCATCACCTCAAATCCAGGTATTTGCTTTCATTTATATTTCACTATTTTCAAAGCATTTATCATTTTAAAAGTAACTCAAGCATATCAACTGCATTAACTATCACCTGTAAAAAGAATATAATGCTTAGGGTCAAAGAATATGCAAACTTTGAGATGTCAACAATTTCCATTAGGTATCTAGGACTTCAAATATCAGCCTCTCCAAATTTATGATTCACTTTGAATTATGAACCCATAGTGTGTCATATTGATAGCATAATAAATAACTGGAAACTTCCCACATATCTGTTGGATTGGAAGATTGAATCTTCTTTAAATGTTTATTATGCCCAAAATGCTAAAATGTATCTGTTACAGACTTATGCCAATATATCTTCCCAGTATTTTCTTTGCCAATGTTCCTGGGATACATATGGAAAATGCAAGTCATAGAATAGCGTACATGACCACTGCATGGCCCAAAGATTTAGGAGACATAAACTTCACTGACATTAAACCCCTTTATCAAGCAATTCAACTAGGCAGAATTTTAGACTAGTTCAAGAAGTCTTATTGCAAACTCCACCTAGATGCAGAGGAATCTCGATTTGGTTAATCCATAAGCTTTGATACAACAAGGGAACAAGCATAAAATTCTGTATATATTTAACACTCTATAAACAGTTCTTCAGGAGATCTAGCATAATTTGTCTGATTGTAGGGATCTTTGGCATAATCCAATAATATTGGGTATTAAAATGTTAAATATCAAACTCTGGTATCCTCTGTAGGTCATGTTGAGAGGATAATTTATTAGCGATATACTGTAAGAAGGCATATTTCCTTCAAAGACACAACTAAGCAATATATTTCCACTTGTGTCAATTGATTTCTTGACCTTCTCACACTTGCAGTGTAATTAAAGAAGAACTGATTGCAGAGGGTTCCTTCTTTAGGAAGCTGATATGGTTTAAACAAATGACTCCATCTATCACTCTGACCCCAAAAGTTGTTTCTAAGATTTATAAATCATTAATTACTCAATCTGAAGATGCAGTTCTACACTATGCTAAGGCCTGGGGAAGAGACATAGATATAAAGCTCTCCACTAACAATAACAAAAGTATAGAAGAACCTCCAGATGAATTAATTTGCAAGATACATTTGTTTCAAAGATGCCTGGAAAATTATACATACAACAAGTAGGGAATTCACATAGCATTCTGACCCACACAAGTCATTACAAAGGGTCAACTATTTATTTCTTCCAGACATTTACAATTTATCAAGCACACTACCATAGGGAACAAAGCAATATCTGACCATGGCCTGGTTCACATGGAGGTCATCTTCCAATCACTCCCCAATAAATCCTTTTCTTGGAGACTCAATGAGACCCTCCTAAAAAATATAAAACATAAACTGCAGAATCTCTTATAAACTATTTTCATATGGACCAGAACTCCACTATTGCTTCACAATATTGATGAGCCTTTGCCCGACTTATGTTGGAGCTGTCTGTTCTCACATGGCATATATAAGCATATCTGGTGCGACTGTGATTGTATAAGACCATTTTTGTTAAACATAGATGAAATAATTAACTATATATGCCCACAAGTCCCTCAACTGACTACTCAAATGTAATTGCACCACACTTCAATAGAGCCTTATGGTCCCAATTACCTCTTGCAGCTAAGACCATTATTACACTGTATTGGTATAGTACAGATATGTTATTAATCTGTCCTTGGAGCTAAAGGTGTCTTAAATCGCTAGGCTATAGGAATTGTATGCTCTAGAAAAGGGGAATTGCTCTAGTTATAAGAGCATTTGGAGTCCTTAACTTTCCTTCATAAAAAGATTCAGATACTGAACATAAGATAAATAGACCACTCCAATCACTCAATAACTGAGATATTACTTCCATACAAAGCAGCTTGTCCATCTTCTCATTTTCTATTATATTGCTATGTACATTATCGCCCTTATTCCACCCACTCCAAAAAGAGGTAACTACGCTATTAAGCTAGTAACTACATGTAATTTCAATCCTTTATTGATATGTAATAAAGTGATGTTTATGGGGTTTTTTCTGTTATAGTTTCTTTTTACATATATCCTGTTTTGACATTAATGTCTACATTTGATAATGTGACTTGTTAAAAAAAATCTCTAAAAACAAAATTTAAAAAACAAACTAAGGTTCAAATATCATGATTTCTGGGTGCAATGGGCCAATTCCATGTTTTCCCGCTAATTAGAGGCGGCAGTGTTTGTGTGATTGCTGCAACATATTTTTTATAGTGGTTGTTCTGAGTATTGAAGCATTGTCCCATTCACTTGAATGGCTAGGCCATCAATTTTTTAAAACCTGGATAAGCCCTGTAGGATTTTAAAGTACTTAAAATCCATTGAGATGCTATGGATGTATGTTAAATAGCAGTTCATGCTCAAAAAAGCCTCAAATATGACTGATCATCAAACATCAAACGATTTAGTGTGAGCCTGAAAGAAAAAAATTCTGGCATGTGTAATGAAATGCTATAATATGAGCATTCTAACTAGAAGCACTGCCTCACAGATGCACCACATAGTATGGCCCAGAGTGCTCATGTGCCTGTAGAACAGGCTCAGTGGGGCAGACTTACTAATCCTAATATTTAGCTATCATAAATTTAGACAAGATAGTCTAAAAATGTACTAAATTTGGTATAGCTTTAGGAATTTTTGGTGCACATTGTTGCATGTTCAAGCTAGGCACTTATATTCTAAGCCATAATTCTTGCTGAGGTCTTAGTCACACGGGCGTTTTTTCCTGCGATTTGCGGATCGCATGACGGATGCGCATCCGCAAATCGCGTGACTGGGGCCGAAAAATTGCCCGAAAAAACTGCTCCTAGCCGCGTTTCAATAGAAACGGGCCGGAGCTGTCCAGCGCATTGAATTCAATAAAGGGGCCGGCAATACAGCCGGCTCCATTGAAAGCAATGTGCTGCGGGCGATCGCGGGATGAATTTTCAGGAAGGGCTTAAATATATAAGCCCATTCCGGAAATTCATCCAGAAAGGGGTAAAAACAAAAAAATATATATACTCACCTTGTCCCGGCAGACGGAGTTCAGCGCAGCCGGCCGGCAGTTCTCCTGAACTGCTCTGAGTAGTATTCAGCAGCCGGGGATTTAAAATCCCTGCCTGCTGAATGAGCTGCCTCTGATTGGTCACAGCCTCACCAATCAGAGGCAGCTCTCACTTACCCATTCATGAATTCATGAATGGGTGTGAGTGAGAGCTGCCTCTGATTGGTGAGGCTGTGACCAATCAGAGGCAGCTCATTCAGCAGGCGGGAATTTTAAATCCTTGGCTGCTGAATACTAGAGAGAGCAGTTCAGGAGAACTGCCGCCGGCCACGGCTGAACTCCGCCTGCCGGGACAAGGTGAGTATATATATTTTTTTTATTTTTACACATTTCTGGATGAATTGCAGGGAAGGGCTTATATATTTTAGCCCTTCCCGACAATTCAACCCACGATCGCCGGCAGCCCATTGCTTTCAATGGAGCCGGCTGTATTGCCAGCTCCATTGAATTCAATGGGCAAACATCGTTCTTCTCTGCCACAGCTGTTACAGCTGTGGCAGAGAAGAATGATTTGTCTACTATATGTTCTCAATGGGGTCGGCACTGCTGCCGCCGGCCCCATTGAGCGCATATAGAGAAGAGAACAGGAATCGCAGATCGCAGATAGGTGCGATCTGCGATTTCTGTTCTATAATTTATCTGACGAGCGCATAAAAAGCGCTCATGTGTCCGATACCATTGCAAACCAATGGTTTTATAAAATCGGCCGACGCATGCGCATGCGCAAATCGCGGCAAAAAACGCCCGTGTGACTAAGGCCTCAATGGTGTTTGGCCTACAGCATACACAAGAAGCAAATGTTCATGTGTTTTCCATGGGGAGAGTGGAACAATTTGCAGCCAGACAGCTCTGTGGTGGCTTATCTCCATACAAAACAAATAGGACATTGAAAGTCAATGTGCTTGATCCTTTTTTCCCCCACCATCTGTCGGTACAAAGTCAGAAGGTCCCCATATACATATGAGATTCACCCAGTCCTGCTATTGGGTTCGGGTGACTGTTGTCTAAGGTATATGTGGTGCTTTAACACTTCACCATAGATTCAAGTGAAACATGCAATAGGATATGTAGATTTGTTTGTATTTCTATCAGATGTATTTCTTATTACATTTTTTAGTTGATTATGTATCCAAAAAACATAGCTATAGAAAATAGTGCTAAGTAATAAAACAACTGTGCACAAATTAAACCCCAGAAGCTAGTATCTTAATGGGCCAAAAGAAATAAGCATTTTTGCATAATCATTCAATATTAATGTGGAAAAAGACATACTCAATTGAAATGTCACATTAATAATGCCCTTTAAAGTTTATTTCTATTACACGTGCATATCTATGGCTTTATTACACACTGCAGCCCATAATACAAAAGAAGATGACTTCCCCTGGGTATAAAGTATACTACAATTAAATGTATTCTCGTCCTTTTAATCTGTGATGAAGAATGAATCACATCCATTGCTTGCAGCTATAGTAATATAAACCAACGAGGCTTGTTTAAAGAATGAGGACTTGATGCAGTGATTAAATGCACCACTAGGAGGAGCACTTCTCCCACTTATGTTTTAAAAATCTGCTTTCTGAAAAAATGCACCTTTTTTCATACATACAGGTGTATCGAATGTAGTTTAATGAATATAGTGTGCCATCAATAACGCATGAGTACCTAATGTATCTATAACACATGGGGGGTTATGGGGATGCTATTATTGATTGATTACATACGTATAATCACCAATTGTGATCTAATTTAGTTTTCACTAATAATATTTTTTTTTCATTTTGTTTTGTGAATGGCATCGCAGCTATTTACAATACTATCACATTATTTTTCAGATTAAGGGTAAATGTTCCACTGAACTGATTTAGCAAAAAACAAAAGCTTTTAACTGATATCAACAAAAAACAGTGCCTGAAGTCTCCATTTCAAAATTAAGTTTCCCTTTCCTCTTGAAAGCATATACATTATAATAAATTAGTTTGTACAATCTGTTCTCTTAAAGGTTGTATTGCTTTGTTTCTTTGCTGCCAGCAATCTGTTAACACATTACAGGATTTCCCAGAGCAAAAATGACCACAGGAACAACAGACGCCAACATATTTATCAACAGTACAACTCTGGGGTCCAGAGCTAATTATGTGTATACTGATGAAATGTGTGCTTGTACATTTTATATAGAGAAAGTAGGAGAGGTGCAGAGGAGAATGTATATGACTTACAGCAGGGACCTCTAAATTCATATCACACTTCATGCACTTTTCACGCTTCATACCCTCAGTGCCATTAATAATATAGGAATATCCCTGGATGCCTAGAGAATTTTTGAAGCTTACATGAATTTTGTGAGCAAAAATAAATATGAAAGAAGCAAGACTGTGGTTATTTATAAGAACATCTATACACTCAATATCGACTGTGGGATTTTAATGTAATGACTTATGGTGGGCTGCCTCCAAAATGCCTCCATAGACAGTAATGACGATGATGATGATGACGGTAATATGCTTATTACTATCCTGACTGTGGTCTTCTATATAGTACTGCACATAACTGATAGTGTGCTCATTCACATGGGTCTTTGCTCCAGCAGATATACTGTAACAATCTATTATAGTATTTCGACTGCAGTAATGACAAATAATGCATATATACATAAAAAGGTTTATATATCTAGTATAATATTTAAAACACTGCCTAATGGAAGGATGTTTTAAAAGGATTTTCAAGTTGAGCAAACTCGTTATTTGCCTAATTATATTCTAATTTAAAGGGGAGCCCCCACTCATCCCATTCATCACGCTTATCTTTTAGCCAAAGCAGGGAGCAGAAACCAAGAATGTCTCTTGGGGGACTTGTCACATTATAGCAATTTGTTCAATTAGTTATTTTTATTTATAAATTACCATTCATTTTAACGAGAAATGTGTAATGCTTCATATAGCCTCCAGTGGTGCTGCGGGAAAATTGAACACTTACGCTGGGATTCTCTCAAAACTTACAGGTGACCTTTGGGTGTCCCAACAGTAGGACAGCATCTGATCACTCTACTGTAGCATTAGGATTATCCGAAGTGGATAACTTTGATAGAGGGAATTTACCTGTTTAGGAGCTTGGTCTATTAACTAGTTCAGGGAGTTTCTACAAAAATCACCTCTTACTCTAGAAGACTTATAGTGTCCATGTATTACACAGACAATCCATTGATTTAAGTGAGAACTGTGTAATACTTTATTTCCCCTATGGGGGTGCTGCAGAGAAACTGAACATACTGTATGCTGCCAAGGAAACATCCTGTAATCAGATTTTCAAAGGAACCCTCTAACAAAAAGTGATTGTCTAGAGCAGACAGCCCCTTTAAGACAAAGCAAAACCTCATAATAATATAAAAAACACTAAAGAACATAACCAAGATAAAGATTATAATCCAGATTGTCTTTCCTCCATAAGGATTCAAAGTTTTATGTGGTCTATAATTTCTCCAAAGCAGGAAAGGGTAGACAACTAGCTAAGTCTACATAAAGAGTTTTAAATAATGCAGGTTCTGGGCTCATATTAGCCATTTTATAATCATGGCACTTGCTTATAATAGTGATGCTGATATGCCTCTTGATAGAATTACAATGAAAGAACTGATACAGAAGGTTATGAAGACCATATAAGAAACCCGCATAAATGAAATAATAAAAAGTGTTGTCTTTATTGGCTATATTCATACTGCAACTGTTTTCAAATGTGAAACCACTATACTTCCCCACTGGCTGATTAGCCTACAGTACAAGAGGCATCACTGAGGACTTTGAAGACAATTGATGCAGCTGAAGATCATCTTAAGGCCTCCTTCACAGGAGTATGTATGTGTGCGTGCGTCTGTGCGCACAAAGCCGCAAGTGAACAGACATGCCAAAAAACACATGAACGAAGCTGCATGCCTATTGCTTTCAAAGGAGCCGCCACTGCTGCCGGTGGCCCCATTGAAAGTAATGGGAGGTCGGCGACCTCTGCAGTGCTTTTTGGGGAAGGACTTTCTATGTAGGCCCCTCCTTGAAAATCATCCCTAGCCCGTGTAAAAAAAATAAATATAAATATATATATATATATATATATATATATATATATATATACTCACCTCTCCGCCGATGTTGAAGCTCAGCGCGTTTACCGGCTTGGCTTGCCAACAGTGTACTGAAGTTATTTCAGCAGTCGGGGATTTAAAATTCCTGCCTCCTGAAAGAGCTGTGTCTAATTGGCTGAGCGCTCAGCCAATCAAAGGCAGCGCCCAGCCATTCATTAAATAACAGCTGAGAACTGCCTGTGATTGGTCACAGTGCTCTGCCAATCACAGGCAGCGCTCAGCCATTCATTGAACTCAATGAATGGCTGAGCGCTGCCTGTGATTGGCTGAGTGATCAGCTATTTAGATGCAGCCCTACCAGGACACAGGGATTTTAAATCCTCGCCTACTGATAGAGCTCCAGTACAGTGCTGGCGAGCCAAGCGGCTAGACGCACCAAGCTCCAACAGCGCCGGAGAGGTGAGTATATGTATTTTTTATATTTTTTTTACACAAGCTAGGGATGATTTTTCAGGGAAGGGCTTATATTTAAAGCCCTTCCCCAAAAATCATCTATAGCTTTCAGATGTGACAGCTGTGGCAGGGGATTCTTTACTCCCTGCAGGGAGTGCCATCAACACTGACTGAACACTGTGACAGTGCTGTCACAGTGTTTAGTGATAAGGAGACTCCCTGTGAGAAATATTCAGGCACAGCATGGACCTATGCAGTACACGCATGTCCTATCGTTTGCCAGTGCTCGTATTTGCATGCCTGTAAAACACAGACATGTGAAGACACCATAGGAAAACAATAGTTCTAATAGACTCATGTTTTTTTACACACATATGCGCGCACATATGCATGCTCGTGTGAACAAGGCCTAAGGCCCTTTTAGCATGCAATGATTATCACTCAAAATTCATTTAAACGGCCGAAAGTGAGATGATCGTTATGTGTAAATGCGGGCAGTTGTGCACTATTCGTTCACTTGTCATTAGCCGTGGGTTTTTTGCCCCCATAAAAACCATCACTTGGCATTCAAGACAAAAAATGAGAGTTTTTTCCTTGCACAAATAGGCGCGCAAAAAGATTGCGTCTATTAGAACCAATGCTTTACTTTTCACATGTATGTTTTTTAGAGGCGCAAAATGCTCACACCTGCCAAAGACGGGACATGCTGGTGCAACTTGCATCTAAAGTTCCGTGATGCATGCAAAGATATGACCTGTCCTATCTTTGGAGCGTGCCTTTACTTAGACTCCTATGGGAGCTGGAAAACACGCACCACGCACTTTTGATCATGTGAACGGGCTACATCAAATAGCTGGATTTCATCCGGTCAAGTAATTTTTTTCGCTCACGATAGTCAATCTTTTTGCACATCTGTGTGTGTATGGAAAAAACGCTCATCTGACCGAGGCGTAATGTACTCGTTGTGTTTGCTTTGCATACACAAATAGTACACCTTTTACTCGTGCCGGGAGAAAACAATGGAATTTGTTTTATTTTTACTCCTGTTAACCCACACCCAGCTGAGATCTTATATACTAGAGGATGAACAGGTAGTTTGATAAAACCCTAGCTACAAGTCAGTTTGGGAATCTTTGTATTACCAGTGTCTCAAAACAGCAATGCTAACTTCTATTTACTTTGCTAACTCCGGTCCTTATAAGGTCATTCTGACATATAAGATAAAAGACCAATATTTATATGCCGACATACACAAAAATTCCTAAATAGTAAACATCCAAATATATACACAAAAAGCAGATAAGTGCAATTTTAAGGAGATTAGGACTCACAAATCACACTTCCTTAACTTACTCAAAGGACATAAAAGTCCTTCCAGATAACTGTGGTCCAAATCCAAAACTGATAGTAGTGGATTCTGCATATGAAAACATTGACCAATAGGTGCACATTAGTAAACTGACCCAAAAATAGACTAACTTTACCCTACCACACAGAGCACCCACATTTCTCTAACATGTAGTACGCCTTCTAAGTCCCATTTCTTTTGCCTCTGTTACCCTAGGTGATCGTGTTTCTGTCCCTTGAGGAAGTCATTACTATATATGACATAAATGTGTTGGAACATCTGAATGTTCACCAGTGTGACACTCTTTACTAGGTGATTATGTATATTTATAGGGTGTAATAAGAATACATATTGGCAGAAAAATTGTGGAGTCGCCCTTTTCATGGCAGATGTTCTGCATTGTAGAATAAGTTAGATTGTCTATAGGGTCAGTTCGCTAATGTACATCTATTGGTGTGCTTTTCCTTGCTGCAGTTGGATTCATATGCAGAATCCACCTCTTGGGCATACTGACAGTTTGGGATTTGGACCAAAGTCATGCTTTGGCGTACATTAAGAGAGTAAGAAAGTATATATTTTTTGGCTCCTTATTTCCTTAACATTATACTCTGATAATTGTGTGTGTCTATTTGGATAATCACTATTTAGGTATGTTTATATATATATTATGTATTACTCTTTTATTTTGTAAATTAGAATGTCCTTTTAAGAGACATCTATGCAGCTACTAAACCAATAGTATGCCAGGGACACTGATATGGGAGACAGGCTAAATATATTTTCCCCACAGACAAGGAGGCCAAAGTCAACTTGCAAATTACAGCAAACCTTAACTGCATGAATGTAAACTTTGGTCATGGCACACATGTCCAAAAAAACGATGCTGCGTGAACATATAGCATGACGACAAGTTCTGTGAGATGCTTGCCGCTGATTCGGTAATAATGGCACAAGTAGGTGCCTGGATCTTCAATATTGAAAAGATCAAAAAAAGTTAGGCATGATACCAACAGTGATGATAGCAACAATGTACCTCTACAATAACGAAGCTATAGTTTCAGCATACAATCTGTTAAAGTGGTTGTCCCACGAACATTGTTTAAGGATAAGTCCAGTCCATAATTATAAATATTTCTGGTATTTACACTAATTAAAAACATTTTTATCCTGAAATATTCTAAGACCTTTTAAACTTTTTAAAATTCATGTAAGTACTAAAAATATATTTTTAACTGAGCTGGATTTAACAATAACATTTTTTTTGTGGGACAAGCACACAGATTAGCTGGAAACACTGCAATGTGCAGTTCAGTGCCATGCTTGAATCATGCACATGGATGATGTTACTTTTTTAGCAGCGGATTCTGGAGATTCTAAAGGTCCTGGAAATGTAAATGACAGAAACCAAAATTATATGGTATGTGATGTGTCAAATCTAGGCATTTCTTCTTCTATTGCCTCTCTGTACTATTTTTTGAAAGGGTGATGAAGATGGGATGAATAGCCAGAAATATATCAGTGATATCTTTTCTGCATTTGGGCACTCATACTATAAGACTTCAGTTAAGAAAAATAAAAAAAATAACAATTGGAACTTCCAGATGAGTCAAAACTATATAAGCCTGTTGTTATGAGGGGCACTCCATCGTACACCACCAAGCCGCTGTTATGGGAAGTGATCCTAAGTATAAAAGGGCCTCCTGCCTGGGAAGTCCTCAAGCAAGGTGGTTTGTAGACTTACCACAGTGGAAACCATGGGGCTTGTCTGCTGCACTGCCCTCCTCTGGACCTCCACAAATGTTTTGCAATAGCCCAGTCACAGGTCTCACCTGTCATCCTACCATGCACTGTCTCATCACCATGGAAGCATCACATCATCTTTCTTCCTCAATGTAACTTTTTATTAACAGGAACTTTGGGTACCAGAAACAGCTCTAATCTCATTCCGTCACTTAAACATCCGGTAACTGAGTTTTGTGGACGAATGGTGCGGAGGCTCAGGTTCAGATGTAAGAAACTTTCTTCTCAATGCTTTGGTACACTGCTTGGTTTAATAATGCCCAGTCTTTTTAACGCACAGTAGACTGTAGGAGTATAGTTTGCTCCCTTCTAGCAAGACCATAATTAGCTGCAACTCTATTCCCATTCCCATTCATCAGCAAACCTTTATTAGCTTGGGAGTTGCCTAGTAACAGGAGGTACCACCTCCTTTATTCATGCCCTGCACCACCGTGACATTTCACCCAGTACCAGGAGGCATAACAATTTAAAGAAATAGTTAATAAAAAAAACCTAAAGAAATCTATGTATATGACCTAGATATGTAAATACTACAATCGGCAATGCATGGGTCACAGTTCTGGTAAATAAGAACTGAAATCACCAAACCACACTGTGAACATAATACAAGGTTCAGCATTTTATAGGGCCCATCAAAACTTGGTTACAACTATACCACCAAACTGTGGTTATAGCGAGTAGTACTAACTACTGTACATGGCCAAACTGCTATTATAGAGGGCAGTCCTAAATACCATAAACCACCAAACTACAGTTATAGAGGGCAACCTTAAGTACACAGCTAAAATGCCACTATAAAGGTGGCAGTTCCAGACTATTCAGTTAGACTTCTGTTAAAGGAGACTCCAGACTATTCATCTACACTGCAGTTTTAGAAGGAGCTCCAGACTATACAACAAAACTGGTATGTGGGTTTTCAAACTGCAGTGCTGAACTGCCTGAGAGCAGCCCATAAACAGTACGTTTCTAACTAGTTCACACATTATGCACCTGATGAGCCAATAAATAATAATAACCTGCAAAACAAGACAATAATAATTTATAAACAAAAGGCAAACGAGTGCCCTTTACATTCTTATCCTTGTCCTATTATACAATTTTTCATGTTCATACATTTTCTAAAAATGTGTTTGTTCCCATCAATAAATATATAAAAATACTAGAAAAATGTGACCTATATTAAAATCATCCTACCTATTATTCATCAAGATCTACTGTTTTTATTTGAAGTTAAGATACAATGAAAGCATTGTTCTTATAGCGTTAAAACTCCAGAGGCATAAAAGTATTCGAAAATAATGACAAGTCATCTCAAGAATCTACAAGCAAATTGTGGTATTGACCTTTTCAGCGAGGAAGGAAAAAGTGCACATTTGGATAGAAAAAAAGAATCCTTGTTGAAAAAAGACAAGGTCTCTGCTTGTGGGAAAAGTGCAAACCTATTTTGTCTTCTTTATACAAGGTACAAGCTGTTTACTGCACTCGCCGCAATGTCTTAAAATATAATGTTAATAAAATCATAACTGTTGCCTCACTATTGGTATGTGAGCAATTTAATGTTTCTCTTCATCATACATACACAATACTGTATGTTTGAATGTACTTGCTTTGCAAAGTGTCATATTATGTCATCATTGTGCATTATAATATTATGTGATACAGCAGAATATTCGACAAGATGACACAGAATGTAATTATTCACATTGTTTATATTGTATGATTCTTTTTATAAATTGTAGAAACTTGGTCTGAATCACACAAAAAAATGTGTCTCTTGCAAGCTACCTTTCAGTAGTTCCACGCAAAATGCTGAAGGCAACTCACTGGTCCTTGGCACAATGGGTGTGGTGTTGAGCGTGCTGGTCTTGTCCTCTACCCTTGAGAACCAATATAACTACAATGTAATAAATATATTACCGGCACGAGAAATGCCACAAAACAAATATGAGCGATGAATGGAATATAATTAAATCAATCACATAAAAAAATAGGGTAAAAGGGGTATTCTGGTTAGTGGACGAAATTTCAAGTTTTCACCCTTTCACTGGATGAATGAAAACTGATAGTTCAAGGGCCACATGTCTCCGTCCCCCTCACTTCCTGGTTTCTTTTGCCATGTCAATGTATGGAGGTTAGGTAAGTAGCACAAGTGCATTTCTGCTTCATTCAATGTCAATGGGACTGCTGAAAGTAGCTGAGTACAATGCTCAGCTATCGCAAGCATTCCGGTTGACACTAAAGTCATTCACATGAGAAAGGAAACCTGGAAGTAGAAGGACAGGGAACTGGAACTCTTTGTTCTCACGATCAGTGTAAATTCCAATGGTCGGATGCCCACCGATCTATCAGTTTTTACTCAACCAATGGATGAGTGGAAACTTGAAATTTTGTCCCTTAACCAGAATGCTCCTTTAAGTGACCAACTGGAACATCCACAAAATGGCCTAAAAATATGGCAATGCTATAACTTAGAAATAGTGGTCAATAAAATAAAATGTCCTTCATGGGCGACTTGTGCTAATACTGGTAGCAATAACTAGACATTGTCAGTTTAGTGTTGAGACCAGATTTAAATGCAGTAGTCACAAAAAGCAGTATCATGTTTATGTGACTCTCACCAGTCCTAGAGATCTGTCCTGGTATAATAATGTCCTATTATACTTCCCATCTTCCAGAGAATTTGCCGTAATTTGCCATTTGGAGGGTTGCATAGATTCTGTATTATTACATCCAGGCAAATCTCCAGAAGTGATAAAAGGCTTATATTTGCAATGCCTCATCTGAGAAGGCGATATGTGACTGCATTTAAATCTAGTGTCAACGCTATACTCACAGTGTCTGTTATTTTCTATTACTGTGAAAGCCCCACAATGGACTTTTTGTTCTCCTGACCAGTACTTCTAAGTTATATGGTTACTATATTTTAAGCTATTAGGTGAATTTTCCATACGGTTCCTCACTCATGTTTTTAAGTATTTTTGCAATTGTTATGTGATTAAATTTAATTATATACCTTTCATACTACATATTTGTGTTTGGAGTGCTGGTAATAAGTTTAGTATATCATATATTAAGGAGGCCTCACAGTGTAGTATTAAAACTTAGGGCCTAAAACTAATGTGGCAATGATGCTTGAGGTTCATGCACATACAATGCCACAAATACAAGCCCTGTATTGCAACACATGGAGCACAGCCATAACAGGATCAAAGTCCTCTTTGGTCAAATCAGATAAAGCAGTGCTGTTTTTGCCATCATGCAGAAAAGCCGAATTAATCATTTGTCACACATTACAACATCACAGTGATATCTGTAACATACAACCTCATCATTAATAATCACAATTCTCTGCCGGATCATTAATATTTATCATTGCATTTATAGTTTGCTATAATGTCTTGAATTAAGGAAGCACTTCATTTCTTCAGGGATGGGGAACCATCAGAGTATCACTGTTAAGAATCCAGCTCTATAACGATGTGTATTCTGCACTTTTTGCCAGGTCACATGACCAGCACTCTGACAATGCTCTGTGTCCTGAAGTTAAGTGGGCAGATTTATGACAACTACCATAAAGAAAAAAACTACCTTCCCAGTAGTAACCAATCACAGTGTTTTCATTTTCTATTCTGTTCTTGAAAATTAATACTGCTCTGTGATTGGTTACTATGGGCAAAATATACAGTTTTTCTCTATGGCAATTGTCATAAATCAGCCCCATAAGCTACAGGATACAGAGTGTTGTCAGAGTCATGAATACTGTGATGGAGTTCTCAAAAAAAAAGTATTTCCTTGAACAATACCATGTAGTTCTCAGTTGAAGTACTTGGATACCCATGAAACACAAAACACAATTTATCTGCAATTCTAATGAAGTAATAGGTAGTTTCTGAGGTCACTGTGCTGTGAAAAGAACTGAGTGCATAGGCTGGCACAGTTTGTCAGTCTACTAATCTAACTGTTCTCCATCCAATTACGAGAATAGAGAAGAAATAAATTAATGAATTGATGAATTTCACCTGCATTTCGGAGTCATACATCTGTATGTGCTAAGGTGCGGGTAGGGCATTTGAATCACATATTTCATCATGTGGCAGCTATAAATGGGAAATGTTTTTTTTTAACAAGAACTGATAACACATTGGTAGAAAACACCTGCCATTTTCCTGTAAATATATTGTATACTTTGCTTTTCTGCACAACAATGCTGCACAGTCACATATTATTATGATGGGCTGATCGTTCTGGGAGGTTTCAAAGGGAACATTATAATGTTATTTTTAAATGTGAACATCTAGCAAAACGACTGCTTGACTTGGGTTACAAGTAAAGTAGCAAGTGTTTTCAAGCAACTGTTCTTTGAAGCTAACACCATGCTAAGTTTACAAGCGTCTGTGTGTGTCTTTTATATTCACCTCTCCCTGAAGAGCTAAAGCAGAATCATTAATATGGGCATGAATATAAACTAGAATAGCTGAAAGGCATTTTACACAAAACATTGGCTGATAATAGAATAATGTCATATAACTTTACTAAGTACATAAGAGGATTTAATAGGTATGTGGCCATGCAATATTTAGTAAGAAGACATAGATAGATAGATAGATAGATAGATAGATAGACAGACAGATATTGTTCCTGACTTGCAATAAATAAGGCTGGCCATCCAGGATGAGCATACATTACATGTAAAGGTCCTTTTACACGCAAAGATCATCTTTCAAATGACTGATAGATTTAGCAATCTATTTGCATGAAGTGTTAATGTCCATCAACACTTTATCATCTTCATTTGCATGTAAAAGGGACCTCTATGAGTTGTTTGCAGAGCTCAGTTGGTGTTAAAACACACACCCAGTTGTGCAAAAAGCTGCCTACACATTCCATTTTTCTCCTCATGGCTAGTATAAACATGCCATGGGGAGAACATGGTGCAGTCTATTGAAAGATGAGTGAAATACATTCAAATGGAATGTATTTGCTCAGTCTTTCAGAGGTGTGAATGATAGATTTTAAAGGGTGGTTTACATAGGCCGATGATTGCTCAAAGATTGCTCAAAGGACAGTTTGAGTGACAGCTTTGAGCGATCATTTTGCACAAAAATTAATAGGTATTTAAGTAGCTACTCAGCTACCTAAATACCAATTAGGTGTGCAAATGAAGCCTGAGGCTATTATCTACTCTCAGATCTTTTGTTCTCCAGGGGCAAACAATGCTATCCTCACTCCCCCATGGAGAACTACTGATAAAAGAGAAGGACGATTTTTAGGTTAGCTTGAATTTAACGATCGCTAACAGTGCCCGAAAAGCGGATGATGGGCGCACATTTACATGCACCGATTATTACTAAAACGATTGCCGATTAGCAATTTCATAGCAATCATTGGCTGGTGTAAATGGGCCTTAAGTGAACTGAAATCCATCGTTCAAACAGAAACTGCATGATGCCCGCTTTTACATGTAACAATTATTGCTCATTTTCGGCCGTTTGGACAAATTGTGAGCGATTATTGTTGTATGTAAAAGGGCCTTTACTTTAAGAGCTCAGTCAGACGAGCACATTTTTCACGCATTATAGGCGCAGGAAAAAAAAATTGCACATCGCGTGTAGAAACAATCACGTGACCGGGTCTATTTGCACTCACATATCCTATCTTTTGCAGGTGCGAATTTTTTCCGCCTCTAAAAAATGGACATGTGAACGCTTTCATTTGAAAGTATTGTTTCTAATAGATCTGTTTTTAAAACGCGCCTATACATGCGTGAACAATTTGCTCGTCTGACTGAGCCCTAATATAGAGAAGAAGAAAAGCAGTTTCTAAACATATCCAGCACCTTTTATCTTGGGGAACTTGAATATTCCGAACAGTGGGACTACTGTTGGCTTGCAATAATTAATCGACCAGCCAGCCACTAGCATTAGACCTGGGGTCTAGCAACAAAAATCTATTGTTTATTGCTAAGTTCAGGCTGCATTCATATTACATTTTGCACTATGTTTTGCTCCTTTTATAAAAAAAACTGGAAGGATGAAATGGATAAAAGGTGGATTTATTCAGTCCTTTCCATTTCAATCCATTTTAATTTACATTGACAACAGTTGGCTTTTTGAACAAGCAGAAGACTGCAGCATGCTATTGAAGTGCTATGACAGTATAATAGCAGTATTGACAATATAATAGCAATATTGTACAGTCAAACACATAGCTTATCAAATTCCAAGCTCATTCTGCAGCTAGCTGGGACAATTTTAAATTCCCTGTTAACCGGCAATAGATTTTTGACTGCTTAATGATAAAGTTAGATCACTTCGTAGTGGTTGCTAATACAGTTATATTACAGATTTGCTTTTAGTGAAAATGTTCCGCAAAACCTCAGTGGTCCAAGGTCTATTCAAAATGGCCTTAAAGGGCTTTTAACAACTCTTTGGTATTAATGTTCTAGTCTTAGAGTAAGTCATCCATATTAGATTGGTGGAAGTCCCCCACCCGGTACCCCTAACGAGAAGATATACTGCAGAGAGTTGTGACATTGTTATAAGCAGAGCGATCCTCCGTTGCCCGCCTGAGTGTAAAGTTGGACTGCTTAGCTGTACCTACTAAACAAGTATGTTCAGGAATAGAGATGAGCGAGCGTACTCGGAAAAGCACTACTCACTCGAGTAATTTGCTTTATCCGAGTATCGCTGTGCTCCGTTCTGAAGATTCGGGTGCCGGCACGGAGCGGGGAGCTGCAGGGGAGAGCGGGGAGGAACGGAGGGGAGATCTTTCTCTCCCGCTCTCCCCTGCTCCCCGCTGCGACTCACCTGTCAGCCGCAGCGGCACCCGAATCTTCAGGGACGAGCACAGCGATACTCGGATAAAGCAAATTACTCGAGCGAGTAGTGCTTTTCCGAGTACGCTCGCTCATCTCTATTCAGGAAGTTTCTTCAGTTAGATACAAGTCCTATGTTAAACAATTTATTGAATCTCCTATCAGCGTATAGTTATTTTTGGTCCCAGCCTCAATCCTCTTGTGATTCCCTAATACATATACACTAATTTCTAGAAATAATGATGGGTTCAAGACTCTAATTACTTCTTCAATCGTTGGTGAGGAAGACTCCACAAGAACAAGAACAACTTAACTTTGCACCCCCCAATACATCTACTCCTAAGGTCCATTTCATGTCTCCACAAGGAGATGACCCTTATGGATCGCAAGACTCCCTCACTCAAGATGAACATCAATCACTGGCACCCCAGATCACGCCTCAGCTGGCACCTCACAGGATGCCCTTCGTACCGGCGGACGCCCCGCTCCTATACGTCAGCTTCACTCCAAGCCAGGCCACTACCCTCCAGGCGGGATTACCAGATCCAGAAAAGCAACCCATGCCTTTCTTCAGGAAGTTGGTCCAGTACCAACGTAATTATTCAGCCACCTGGAAGGATCTACAGGCCTTGACGGAGGTAAAGGCCGGAGATACGTATTGGCCGGTCATCCAGAAATCCCTTGATCCAACAAGTGAGAATGCTACTCCAGAGACAACATATGTTTCCGGAAGGGAATTCTGCAAGCAAGTGAAGGCCTGGGCGCAAGACAGGTTGGCGGATCAAGCGATCACACTGCAGGACGTGACCCAAGATAAAGGGGAATCTGTGGACAAGTTTTATGGTCGCCTCATCCAACTCTTTGACGATCTCGGATTCTCTTCACAAATCAGAACGCACCAATTGATGCTTTCCGCTGCTTTTGTTTCTGGCTTACGGGACCCAATAAGGAAAGGACTGATGGCAGCAAAACCGGAATACAAAATCCTGGCTATCGATGTCCTACTACCAGTCGCAAAGGGAGTAGCAGGAAATGGACCTACCCCTGTGATGGTGGCGATGGGAGCTCCACACAATCGTAGTCAGGATGGGCAAAGAAGATGTTATAGATGTGGCAAAGCAGGGCATTTCAGGAGAGACTGCCGCGTACCACCAGGACAACATGGACAAACGAATCAGGCCAGAAGACAGGCTGGACCAACATCTTCTGATGACCTTCCGCCTCCACCACCCCCACCACCGGTATCCTACCATGGCCCGTCCCAATAGGACGCAGGCAAGCCAGTCTCCAGTATGGCCTCTTTCCAGCAGAACCCTGCAGTAGAGAATACCGGACCCCAAGCCCAAGTGACTCTCTCTATTGCAGGGAATCCAATTACCTTCCTACTGGACACTGGTGCAGCCAGGAGCATCATTTGTGCTGACGATTTCCCCTTCAAGCACCTGCTGGATGACAAAACCATACTGACCGTAGGAGTAGGAGGAAGGCCGTCTGAAAACCCACTAAGCAAGCCACTTCCTGTCGGCATACAGAACATCCTGGCTAGATTTGTGGTTCACAAGACCTCACCACTCAACCTACTGGGAGCCGACCTTCTATCAAGACTTCAAGCTACAATTGCCTACACTGAAGACGGTGGCATAACGGTTACCTCCCCGCTATCTGAAGATGACCATATGACACTTGCCTCAGAACCATTCCTCATGACCTGTCAGGAAGTTCGAAAGACAATACCAGATGAAGTGAAAGCAAGAATCCCTGATACACTGTGGTCAAAAGGACCTGAGGACATTGGTCGTCTGAGAGTTCCACCAGTGATGGTGAGGATGAAGCCTGGAATGCCATTCCCAAGAAGACCACAATACCCACTGAAGCACTCAGTGTCGCTAGCCATCGACGAACAGATTAAGATGCTGATCCAGAAGGGAGCCCTTGTGCCATGTGAGTCGCCATGCAACACCCCGTTGTTCCCGGTGAAAAAGAAGACACCGAAGGGCGAACCAACCAAATACCGTATGGTTCAAGATCTACGGGCAGTGAACCAGGCGACCATATTGGAAACTCCTTTGGTGCCGAATCCACACACGCTACTGTCTGGAATTCCGCCAACAGCGAAGTACTTCACAGCGATAGATATGACAAGCGCTTTTTTCAGCGTCCCATTAGACGCATCATGCCAATATTTATTCGCCTTCACGCACAACGGAGGCCAACTTACGTGGACTGTAATGCCTCAGGGTGCACAGAATTCACCCAGCCAATTTGCCAAAGCAATGTCTCTGATTCTAAACCCATGGATGGAGGGACACCCCACAGTGGTCTTACTCCAATATGTGGACGACCTGTTACTTTGCGCAGACGATCTGGACACGGCCTCCTCCTCCTCTGAAAATCTTCTGTGCTATCTGGCATATCAGGGATGTAAAGTGTCAGAATCCAAGTTACAGTGGTGCTGCACAACCGTCATCTTCCTTGGCCACTGCATTTCCCAAGGAGTATGACACTTGACAGAAGACCGGGTCGCCGCCATTCAACAAGTGCCGCTTCCCAGATCTGAAAAAGCCCTTCAAGCTTTCCTGGGACTGATCTCGTACTGCAGAGCCTGGATTCCAGAGGCCTCTTTGCTGATGCAACCCCTGTACGAAGATGTCAGAAGGATCGGTGAAGAAGGAGGAAAGGCCAAGGCCCCGTGTACACTCTCTGAAGACTCGACAAGAAATTTCAGCACACTTAAGGACCTGATCTCTAAAGCACCTGCATTGGGATTACCAGACTACGACAAACCATTTGCTCTGTTTGTGTCCGAGAATCAAGGACACGCATCAGGTGTCCTTACTCAGAAACATGCTGGAAAATCGCGACCCATCGGCTACTTCTCAGCCAGACTCGACCCAGTGGCAAGAGCAGGACCTTCCTGCCTGCGGGCAGTCTTTGCAGCCCATGTCTTGCTGGACAAGACCTCAGATCTCGTGTTGGGTTACCCTCTGACTGTCCTGGCTCCGCATGACATTGCCGCCGTACTCAACCAGACACAGCCGAAGCATCTATCAGCAGCAAGGCATCTACGCTTGCAATGCTCACTGTTGATTCCGGAGAATGTCACCCTACAGCGTTGTAATGTCCTCAACCCTTCCACCCTCCTTCCAATTCTTCAGGGGGAAGGCGAAGAGGAGAATGGAAACGATGGAGAGGAAAAACCGAATGGTTCCGTCTCCTACTACGACATTCCACGCCCTTCACATGACTGCGTCAAGATGATGCAACAGGAAATCTCTCATCTACCATCAGTCTATGACAAACCACTGGAACCCGTAGACTACACACTCTTCGTGGACGGCTCCAGATTCGCCGATGAGATGGGTCGGTACCATACCGGTTACGCAGTTACCACCACCACGAAAATAATCCAAGCTCAACAACTCCCTCCTGCTGTATCAGCACAGGAAGCCGAACTACAGGCCCTCACACGGGCGTGTGAGGTGGCCCAGGATCATACAGCCAACATCTACACAGATTCACGGTACGCTCATGGAGTGGCACATGACTTTGGGATGATCTGGAAAGTTAGAGGATTCCTCACAGCTGCAGGCACCCCAGTCAAGCATCATCAAGCCATCAGGCACCTGCTGGATGCCCTCCAACTGCCACGGAAGGTGGCCGTACTGAAAGTGAAAGCTCACAGCAAGAAGAACACTGAAGAGGCCGTTGGTAATCATACAGCGGATCAAGCAGCAAAAAGAGCTGCAAGGGGGGAGTTTGGAAGAATTGGAATTCAGGTGGAAGCCCTACCGGTTGGGGTGGAATCAATGGAGGAACCAGACCCGTCCATGATGGTCAGTGTGGATGAGAAGATACGACTGGACTACCTTACAGAAGCACAAAAGAGAGCAACCAAGGAAGAAAAAGAAGAATGGACGAGAAAGGGAGCGAAAAAGGACGAACAGGGATTGTTTGCGCTGGCAGGCCGCCCATGCTTGCCTAGAAGCTTCTACCCAGCAGTGGTACAGTGGGCACATGGCCCAACCCATTTGTCCAAGATGCTCATGAACGCATTGATCCAGAAATATTACCTGGCGCCCGGCATCACAACGTTGGTGGACAAGTATTGCAAATCTTGCACCATTTGCGCCCAATGTAATCCAGGAAAAATGGAGGAGACACCAAGAAAACACCTGGCCAAGCCACTGTATCCATTCCAACGGATCCAGATTGACCACATCCAGATGCCGAAATCAGGACGCTTTGAATACGCCCTAATAGTGGTGGATGTTTTCTCTGGGTGGGCAGAGGGATACGCAAGTACAAATATGACTGCCAAAAGTACCGCTAAGAAACTCATGACTGAGTTAATTTGCCGTTTCGGAATACCTGAAGTCATCGAAAGTGATCAAGGTCCAGCGTTTACCGCCAACGTCACCAAGGAGATATGGCAGGCGTTGGGCAGCAGTCTTTTGTTTCACACACCCTATCACCCCCAGAGTAGTGGTAAGGTAAAGAGACTAAACGGTACCTTGAAAACAAAAATACTTAAAATGTCACGAGAAACTGGCATGCCCTGGCCAGAAATCCTCCCCATAGCACTGTATAGCGTGAGGTACACACCAAGGGGAAAACATAAGTTATCACCTTATGAAATTCTTTTCGGGACCGTCCCCAGACTAGGGTGTTATTTCCCTCAGCAGTTACAATTGCACTCCGATGTTCTGACTAAGTATGTTATATCACTCGCCAAAGAAATAACTAAAGTCCATGCACGAGTCTTCTCTTCCATTCCAGACCCAGACCAGGACACAGGCACCCATTCCATACAGCCCGGAGATTGGGTGTACGTAAAGAAGTTTCTGAGGAAAAACTCTCTTGAGCCCAGATTCGACGGTCCATTCCAGGTGTTGTTGACCACTGCCACCTCGGTGAAACTAGAGGGGAAGCCTACCTGGATCCACGCAAGCCACTGCAAGAAAGCTCCATCTCAGAAGGACGACTCATCATGAAATATTTAGGTCAAGTTATCATAATACTTCTCCTATGTGGGGTTCTGGTAATGTGGGACGGAAAGGGTACCTCAGTGAAGAACCAGAAGCAGCAGGCTAAACGAGTGAGGGAAAGCCATATCAATATGTGGGAGTATTTAGCCAGAGACGTTATCAATATAACTAATATGTGCATGCCTAAATTAAGGAGCGGGGAAGATATTCTACAAGCTTGCCTACTGGCCATTCCCACTCCAGTAAATGTATTGAGATCAATTTATGCAATGGTACATGATGATGATGATGTGGGGGAAGGCGATGTGATACAAGATAACACCTTCATTAACATATATGAGTATTGTCCCTACTGTGAGGCTATAGAACACGCTGACTGGTCCAATATGACTGAGTTCCAGGTCAGAAATGTCTCACAGGCCGAGGTATGTTATAACTTTACATGTAATCCACGGTACATTGGGAAATGTGAGAGGGGCCAAGTGGTCACTAGTGATTCCCGAATACTTTGCTCCCGTACTGAAGAACAATGTCAAAAGATAGTGACTACCATGTCTTGTGGAAAAGTAGTTCGGAGTCCCAGCCACACCAGACATGTCAAACTACCAGTAGGATGGGTCCTGTCCTGTGGCAATTTAACATACACATATATCCCCGCCAACATTACAGGAGGACCGTGTGCATTGTCCCGTCTAAGTATCCTTATGTATCAGAAGCCAGACCCCCCGGCACCCACACCCTCACTTAGGGATCGGAGGGACATCCACGGCCTGGCCGATAACTGTGTAGGACCACCTACCCTACTGAGTTTCTCAGAGCACACTGCACTAGCTCTCAGCATTCTAGGCACCCCCGCATTAGCCCAGCATAACACAAGAGTAATTAACGGTTTAGCTTGTGACATGGTAAAGGGCCTAAATGCCACATCCCAGGCACTGGACCTACTACTCTTAGATGTACAAAACATACGAAGAGCCGCCCTACAGAACAGAGCCACCATTGATTACATCCTTATGACCATGAACCATGGGTGCGAAGAGTTTGAAGGGATGTGTTGTTTTAACCTCTCTGACAACTCTGCGTCAATCCATCAACAGATCAACCGCCTGAGAGATCTAGCCACCAGTATCAAACAAGGAACGGATCAAGGATGGTTTGACTGGTTGACAGGGTCCTGGTTTGGGTTTACTCTGATGAAGAAAATACTAACTGTTTTTGTTGCCATTGTAATGGTTCTAATTTCTGTTTGTTGTTGCATACAGTGTATCCCGGCCCTGGTGTCTACCTGGTCCACCTGTTTCTCTATGATGTCCGGCAGTAGGCCCACTGTCAATGCCAATGTCGTCATCACAGATCCAGAATACGATGATGTTGACCCATCCTACACCCCCATGAGAGCAATGGCTCCAGTCTACAACACATTACAAGTCTAGAGTCAGCAGTGGGGGTGGGATGGAGCAGGGCGAGTTTAGTGAAACAGATAGTTTCAAGGGGGATCTGTGGTGGCAATCCCAATATATAAATCTTTGTGTATTGGGATTTGGGGCCTTACGGGGAAATTGGTAATTCAAATGCTTTAACTCTGTTTTGATTCAGCTATAGAAGTGTACGTACACCATTACACAATTACACAATAGTATTAGGCAATGCTTATATGAAATATCTGTTTTTCATAACTCTGCTGACAAAGATGGAATTTAGCAATTTAGCCCGTAACCAACATGTATAAATATATTTGACTGTCCAGCTGCATGCACTAATACGGAACTAGGAATCAGATAATCAACCGCATCCGAGACGGACTACCGTTTTTTGATTACCGCGAAAATCCCCCAGCGATTTTACTGGAAACAGACGCAAATAACATGGGCGGTCTATGCAATTACTAATTCATGAAATAGCCTCCAATCATATCGGTTTTGACACACGTGGGGCGAGACAGCCCATTCTACTCTCCAGAGTGCCACCACGTGACAGGCAATACCAGATGACCGGATGAAGGAAGACGCTTATCCAATAATCAATCAACACATTGTGTCTATGTAATTCTTGCCTGCCCCAAAATGGCTGTGTTTGATGTGCCTTATAAAGCTTTGTTACGCGCCAAGAATAAACAGGAAGTTACTTTTTCTTGAACTTGGGTCAGACTAAGTGATTTCTGGGAGACAGTGCACTGTCCGATACCTTAATCAATCAATCTGGAAGGGTGTGATCATTCCTAATTGAGTAAGCCGTGATTCCGCAAAGGAATTCTACGACACTGCATATACAACTGAATAAAGGGTATTACTAGTTAATTTTAGTAACTTCTTTAACTTGAATCGTCATAGAATACTTGATAAATAGGTGATAACATTGAAACAGTAATAAAAAAAAAAACAGCATGCCGCAATAGAAATATCACTAGGACTATATAACATTAATATATCAGTTACATAAAAAATATGGCATGGCAATATTCAAGTATTGTCTAATCCTCCACAATTACTTTATTTAAATCATTTCAATCAACTTCCCAAACTGAAATAATAGCAAAGCTTAAAGTTAGAAAAGTCCTTAACAATGTACATGTATTTGCTTGGTCTCTTTTCATCTTTTTCTTCATTAGATTAGTGAGAAAATATAATTGTGCCTCTTCAAGTGCAGTCTCTTTTAATAGGATGGTGACACACATCAGGATTTAACACTAAGAAAATATAACCATTGATTCTCAATACATTCATTCCTCATTAGACTTTCTACAAACCAGAGATTTTCTCCTCCAAGACAAAGTGAGCCTGGTGAGTAACTGATTGTATGCACAGTTGCTCTGGAAAATTGGGTTTCACTGTGATACATCCTTATTATAAGTGTTCTAATATTTTAAATGTCTCCTTTGAGATGATTTAAGGCTTAATTAAGGGTGTTACCATCCATAAGTCTCATTAAAGGAATATCTGAGTTGTTATGCATTTGTTTGGATCAAGCAATGTAATGCAGCATGGATATCTATCTATCTATCTATCTATCTATCTATCTATCTATCTATCTATCTATCTCATATCTATCTATCTATCTATCTATCTATCCCATATCTATCTATCTATCCCATATCTATCTATCTATCTATCTATCTATCTATCTATCTATCTATCTATCTATCTATCTATCTATCTATTATCTATCATCATATCTATTTATCTATCTATTTATCTATCTATTTCATATCTATCTATCTATCTATCTATCTATCTAGTTAGCTAGCATTTGTTCATGGTTATGTAATGAAGTCAAATAGTTCCCAACAATGATTCTCATGGCAAAGTAAACACCAGTTTCAGCTCTATATTTCAACACAAATAGTTTCAATTCTGCAATCTACTTTAAAATCAAAGCTAGTCAGAAATATACACATTACTTCATTTAGTCCCTTCACTGAAGACTGGAGTTGTGGTCTAAACGATATTTGCTGTTGGTCAAATAAGGAATGATCCAGATGTTTGGCCTTTGCAAAAATACCTAATTCCATGAGCAATTAAAATAACTTTACATCTAAAAGAGATAATTAAGACCACTCATAACCATAATCATAACCCATGACTCTGCTGGTAATCTGGATACTGGTACGAAGGAGTTACCACCGCAAAAAGCTTTCACAGAACCCCCTACCAACACACACAACAGACAATAACTGCTGTAAAAACAGGGCATGTCCAGTCAACAATAGCACCTCACACATATACTTGAAATAACAGATTTTTTCTGATTTCCAACTGTATATTCTATAAAGCCTCGTTCACACGAGGGAATTTGCGCTGCTAAATTATACGTGCAAAAAAATTGGACTATTAGAACCAATGATTTTCTATAGAAACGTTCAGGCAAAGGAGTTTTAGCCACGCAAAAAAAAAATCACACCTAAAAAGATAGGACATCAGTAACTAAAATTTAGCAACTGAAATTCCCTGCTACCCAAAAAGATAAGTATTGACCTATGTTTTGACTGAAAAACACAACTAGCTGATAAAAGAGTGCTATAGAAGTGTATGTGATGGGGGAGTAAGATTAGCAGCATTAGCTAAACATTGCCATTGTTTAGCTAACACTGCTAAACAATGGAATTGGCATGGAGAGGGAGTTTGTCAAACAATGACAGAGGTAGGGGGAGTCAGATTAGCGGCATGGGGTGCTGATAAAGAATGTTAGATGGGTGTATGTAGTGAGTTGAAGTTTTTGTGCTGCCCAGCCAAAATAAAAATCTCTCTCTCCCTCTCTCTCTTTACTGCGCCTTTTTTTGCAATACACCGCTCCTGATAGTGTATGGGTGATTTTCACACTAATGAGGCTCGGGACTTGATCGGGGAAAATCAGCCATTGATACGACTTTTGCGCATCTATCGTCTGTGTGATTTTAACTGTTGGTAGAAGGATGCATATATATATATAGTCCAATATTGGGTATTACTTGAAAATTAACTGACTATTGTCATAATTATTATTGTGTATCATTGAAACCCACCAATTTAATAATATAAGTCTTGTTCTTTAATATAGAAATCTAATGTATGGTATGTCTGTATGGGCAGAAATGCTCTTTGCTGAACTGTTTTCGGGAACTCTGAAGGTTCCTAATATGTCAATTATATGGGGAAATGTCTCAACAACTATTTATCAATCATATCTACACATTTTGGCACACTGATGGGATCCCTGCTTGGTTCCTACACAGTCATGCTCATAAATCTAGATTGTTATATTTCCCAAGTAGAGAACAGTTGCCAACAATGACAAGTTTGATAGGTGGATATTGTCTCAGTGTTGCTATTTCATTCAGAACTGTGTAGAAATCCTACTATCTAGGTATAGTAAGCATCCAGCATCTCTGTGGGAAGCATCAAAATAGCATTCTCAAACACTGTGAAGATATAATATGAGGCAATTAAAAGAACTGAGTCCATAATAACCTATTAGTAAAAAAAAAGTTTTCTTTTCATCTTTTTGTTGTATTTCCGTGGTGATATTGCATCAGCTTTCCATGTCAAATACAGCAGTATTTGTTATAATAAGCTAAGTAAACAACAAAACAAAATAGCAATGCTTAAAATGCTTTCTGGCAGCATATCAGATTTTGGAATAAACCTTAAATTAAAATTATTGCAATCTGGTTAGTTGTATTCTATTGCATTTTTGCATTATAATAATATAAAGTGTTACTGTAACCTTTATGAGAAGATCTTGAAGGGGTATTCCCATCATTTAATATATCACGAAGATAAGATATAACATTACGATCAGTGCTGGTCTGACCTCTGGGACTCCCGGCAATCTGAAAATGTTTTATTCCAATGGTCAGTGGGAGTCTCAGTAATTGGACCCATGTTGATCAGTAAGATATAGCATAACCTAGTGATATGCCATTACTTACCGTAATAGGAAATCTCCTTAACAGCAGGCTCAATTAGAAGAATAGAGGAGCCATGTTACACTCATGTATTCTGAATAGAATTCAGATAGATGGAATTCTGAAAAATAGAATTCAGAATCCTGAATTGATTGAACAGTGGGGACTATACTGACAGGCATCTTGACAGACAGGAAGCCATTAATTTGGATATCGAGACAAGAGTGTACCTGTAATTTATATACATATATACACAGTTGGACCATAACTCAAGGTCACAATTCATTACATGATTTCCTCTTATAATTGAACATTATCTCCATATCCATCAGAAGCCTTGGACATTTTGGGAAAACTAGCAGCTAAGAGTAAGCCTATGGGATGGAAGGCCGATCTGTAATTGCAACCAAGTTCGCAGTAGATACAGTATGTCAGCCACTGCAGAGAGATATATCCAAACTGCTAGGAATATGTCTTCCATTTATTCATAGAAAGGATGCAAACACGGAACAATCAGTGTGATAGTGGGGACTCAGTGGTTAGGACTGTTGCTTCACAGCAACATCTGCATGGAGTCTGTATGTTCTACATGTGTTTGCATGGGCTTCCCCAGTTTCTCTCCACACTCCAAAAAAACAGTGCTAGGTTAATTTGGAATTTGGATTGTAAGAACAGTGAGAACAGTGAACGATGACAATCTATGTGCAGCACCGCAGTATATGTTGGCACTATACAAATAAGTATAATACATAGTGATTTCTACACTCTGCATCAGGTAGGGCACTGGTGGAGATCCATGTGTTGAGCTCTATGTCATCTTCACTACCAGGATTGTTGCATAAGATTTTAATCTATAGATTTAGTCAAGGGATTGTTAATGGTTGACACATTGAATTTATGTCATTGACAAATTTAAAGTTCAATGTGTAACTGGTTATTTTTTAGATGAACACACCGACTATAGTGGTATATTAAGGCATTAATGACTCCATTGCTTGATTGCTTCAAAAAGGCTCAACTCTTTATATGAGCCAAAACATTGCCATGATGTATGTGTTGGTGCAAATAAACATTTATACCAGATACAAGTGTTGTTAGGACATACGTTTCTAGAGATTTGCATGAAGTATCATCTACTCTTTCAAAGACATGTAGAAATATAATACAAGTGGCTAGGATATGCAGCTTTCATGTAAGAGTTTGTAAATTATATAGCTATTTTTTTGAGACCTAGGAAGGAACTTGATCCCATTTCTCTATTTTCGAGTAGACACAATATTTTTTTTTTTTAGACCCATTGGTACTGAAGGGGTGGTGAAAAGTCATAACAAATCTAAACTAGCAAGTTGACTTGAGTAGTAAAATAGCTGCTAATGCACATCACACATTGCAAAACGTTGCAAAGATAGGCGAGTAGATAGAAAGGCAATTAATCTATACAGAAAGAAAGTACAAGTACCATTAATTGCATGTTTACAACTTGTATGACTTTAAAGCAAAGCTCACAACCTGTTTTATGCGTTTAAAAAGATTTACAAAGTTGCAGCCCTTGATTGTCTAGATACATATTGCCTTTAAAAAGAAAATGTGCTCCCACCTGATCAATATGCCACATCAAGAACCTGATGTATCGTCAAGCTAAAATGGTTTTAATGTTGTTCTATGAGCCATCCACGAGTCCACAGAGCTCCCTGGACCTATGCTATCTGTTATTTCATCGGATTCATCCTGGCATTTTAGCACATCACCTATGTTATGAGATTTCTGAGAGATTTATTGAGATCTGGAAAGAAAAACTAGGATAAGCCATGAAATAAAAGACTAGATATATAGTTATTAAAAATAATTAAAAAAAAAGAACTTTGTTGCAATCCGATACTTATGGTCATGATTGAAGGGCAATAGGATTACTTAAAAAATGGTGGTATTTTGGCTTTTACAATCATTTCAGATTTGTTTTGCAATAATGAAGCATATATCTTGATCATAATAATAATGGAAATGTAATTTTGATTCAGCTACAGTCCAAAATAGTAGTTCATTTTTATTGTTGCAGCAGTAAAAAAAATTCTGTCTAATCTAGGGCACAGTATGAAACAAGAGATTAAATTCTGCAGGCGAGTCTTACATAAAAAATAAGTAAATTACTTCATGACCATCTGTGGAAGAATCAACAAACACTGGAAGGGCATCAAGCTTAAATGCAAATTGAGCTGTTGGCAAAAAGCTTACACTTCAGTTATTTTCATAAGAGAAAGTATATCTAAGCAAGCATTGAAATGATGACTAAAGAAAGTACAAGCAGCAGGCATCATTCAAATACAGGATATATACTATTATCATACATAAGGTAGCTGTATTTTGCAATCAGTGGGTGCTGTTATCCCGTCGCGTATCACATCTTTACCAAGTGTTATAGTCGGGATACTCTAGAGATGACAGTGCAATATATATCTGCCTGCTACATCTAAAGCATTGCTGAATATTCTATTTTTTGGCTCATTTTTATTGAGATTATATACATTACTGCTAACCAAGATCCTAACCAGAAGTTATTTTAAACTATTGCCTGTACTTTACATAAATAGTTTTGTTCAATATAAAGAACAATCTAAAATTATTTCTGTAGTACATTCAGACCATAACAACAATGGAAAAAAAAAACTTTTATTAAAAAAATGTGCATGTGTGACAACTGCAGAACTGTAAGTCATGTATAGGATACTCTAGAGCAGGGCTTTACAAACTTTGTCTACTGTGGCCCCACTAGCTAGAACAGTTACTAGTAGTTAAAGTACATGATAAAATTATAAATATTGCTCAATTAAACTTGCTTTTGTCTCCTGATTTCAGAATAATATTAAGATAAACACAAGGGAAATTATCTCTTATATATGGTATGGCCCACTGCATTCTACTAGGGTCTATGGCGGTTGTGCCTGGCCTGCAGTCTATCAGGTGTTGCATTACTGGCTTCCTTTTCAGTGAATAATGTCCTTATTTTTTCTCTCACCTCTGTGATTTTAGTCATTAATGTTAAATGTGCCTCCCCAGTTATGCCTGACTAATAACTGTGGAAAACCTCACTAGTCATGTCTAGTTTCAGCAGTAGCAATAGCAACCAGGCTTCAGTATGTCAGATGGCAACAGAGCATACAACCACATAAGAAAGCAAAATTTTTAGTGTGACACATATGAATTTATCCTAACAATGTAGTGGAGTGTTGTATATACTATTGTAAATGGGAATAATATAATCATTAGAGATGAGCGAGCATACTCGTCCGAGCTTGATGCTCGTTCGAGTATTAGGGTGCTCGAGATGCTCGTTACTCGAGACGAGCACCACGCGGTACTCGTCTCGATTAAACGAACACTGACCATTGAATTCAATGGAGCCGGCAATACAGCCGGCTCTATTGAAAGCAATGGGCTGCCGGCGTACGCGGGATGAATTGTCGGGAAGAGCTTAAATATATAAGCCCTTCCCTGCAATTCATCTAGAAATGTGTAAAAATAAAAAATATATATATACTCACCTGGTCCCGGCAGAACGATGTTAGCCCATTGAATTCAATGGAGCCGGCAATACAGCTGACTCCATTGAAAGCAATGGGCTGCCGGCGATCGCGGGATGAATTGTCGGGAAGGGGTTAAATATATAAGCCCTTCCCTGCAATTCATCCAGAAATGTGTAAAAATAAAAAATATATATATACTTACCTGGTCCCGGCAGACGGAGTTCAGCGCGGCAGGCTGCAGTTCTCCTGAACTGCTCTGAACAGCTGTGAGTAGTATTCAGCAGCCGGGGATTTAAAATCCCCGCCTGCTGAATGAGATGCCTCTGATTGGTCACAGCCTGACCAATCAGAGGCATCCCTCACTCACACCCATTCATGAATTCATGAATGGGTGAGTGAGGGCTGCCTCAGATTGGCTCAGGGGCAGTTCTCAGCTGTCCCTGCGCTGAGCCAATCAGAGGCAGCCCTCACTCACCCATTCATGAATTCATGAATGGGTGTGAGTGAGGGATACCTCTGATTGGTCAGGCTGTGACCAATCAGAGGCATCTCATTCAGCAGGCGGGGATTTTAAATCCCCGGCTGCTGAATACTACTCACAGCTGTTCAGAGCAGTTCAGGAGAACTGCAGCCTGCCGCGCTGAACTCCGTCTGCCGGGACCAGGTAAGTATATATATATTTTTTATTTTTACACATTTCTGGATGAATTGCAGGGAAGGGCTTATATATTTAACCCCTTCCCGACAATTCATCCCGCGATCGCCGGCAGCCCATTGCTTTCAATGGAGTCGGCTGTATTGCCGGCTCCATTGAATTCAATGGGCTAACATCGTTCTGCCGGGACCAGGTAAGTATATATATATTTTTTATTTTTACACATTTCTGGATGAATTGCAGGGAAGGGCTTATATATTTAAGCCCTTCCCGACAATTCATCCCGCGTACGCCGGCAACCCATTGCTTTCAATAGAGCCGGCTGTATTGCCGGCTCCATTGAATTCAATGGGCTAACATCGTTCTTCTCTGCCACAGCTGTTACAGCTGTGGCAGAGGAGAACGATCTTTACGCTGACAGTGGGGGGGGGGGTCTCACTCTTGCCGCTATTGTGGCTTAATAGTGGGACCTGGGAACTTGAGATGCAGCCCAAAATGTAGCTCCTCGCCTGCCCTATTATTTTCTGTGTCGTTTCCATCACTTTCTTGTGTTTTGCAGATTTTCACAAATGAAAACCTTAGCGAGCATCGGCGATATACAAAAATGCTCGAGTCACCCATTGACTTCAATGGGGTTCGTTACTCGAAACGAACTCTCGAGCATCACTGAAAGTTCGACTCGAGTAACGAGCACCCGAGCATTTTGGTGCTCGCTCATCTCTAATAATCATGCATAATATTGTTATTATCCCGTATCAAGCAAATGAGATCAATAGGTGCATCAAAAGGTGCAAAGGGACACATGATGAGAACATTATTCTTCCTATTTAACAGACAATGGTCAGACCACATGGAATAATGTGTATAGTTTTGGGCACAAGTGCACAAGAAATCCATATTGGAACTCAGCAGGTTCAGAAGCAATCAACTAAGTAATAAGAGGAATGGGTAGAATACAATATCCAGAATGATTATCAAATTGGGGTATTTAGTTTAAAAAAAGACAGACAAGGGGCAATAATAACTAAGTATAAATCAATCAAGGGCAATACAGAGATCTCTTCCAGGATCTATTTATACTCAGGAGTGTGACTGTAACAAGGGGGCTCCTTCTATGTCTACAGGAGTAAAGGTTTCTACACCAACATAGAAGGGGGTTCTTTACTGTAAGAGCAATGAGACCATGTAACTCTCTGCCTGAGGATATGGTAAAGGAGTTCAAAGAGTTCAAACAGGGCCTGGATGCCTTTAATGAGTGTAACAATATTACATGTTTTAGTCACTGGTTACATCAGAAGTGGTGTTGGTCCGGGAATTTATTATGATTCAAATTTTGAGCTGGAAAGGACTTTTTCCCCCCTAAAATGGAAAGCATTTGCTCCAGATTTTACTCAAGATCACAAGTGCAGGATAATAGGCTAAACTGGATGGACACATGTCTTTTTTTAGCTTTAGGAACCATTTTGCTATGTTATATACTCATGAGTGTGCCTGTATTGCGAGTTGTATGGAGCTGTAATGTGGCACCTACTGAAGTGTATGCGCACCTACTATAGTTCCTTATGTCTCCACTTTCATATGAATCCAACAGAAAAAGAATTTTAGAATGCAGAAGTGGTATTCTCCCGTAGAAAGATATCTTACAGAAGACAATATTTCTGTAATATTGTGCTTTATGGTGACCCTATATAACCTCCAATGGAGGCCTTACAGTTGTGTATTACAAAGCATATGAGAGTTACTGTGTCTCCATACAAGTTCTGTGCACTCTGTCATATGTAGGACTTTTACATTTTCCCATAGTAGAGTAATCCGACTTGGTTATTTATTCATTATAATAGATCTCTTCTATTATATTTCCAAAATAATATTAACCCTTGATTTATAGTTTTTCTTTAGCTTCTTTTTAGTTTAAATTAAATATATAGCTTTATTTGTAGTTAGAAATCATAATTTTCTCTAAAATATCCAAAAAATCAGATATGTATTATTCACACACACAGCCAGACAGTCCTAGTTAGCTTACGGGGCACAGGGAAGAATTGTATAATTATGACTGTTCAAATATCGTAGAGCTGAAATATGGAATGGAATTTACTTATTTTAAAACTAAAAGTATTTTTCTTTCATTTTTATTTAAATAATAGATAATGTGTGAAAATTTTAAAAGCACTTTACATTAGTGTGTGCTGCCTTAAAGTAGGCTAATGGACACAATTGTATGAAATATATATACACCCCAATTAAAATGGTACACTGGGTAATTATATCATGCCAGTCCAATTCCACACATATGTATGGTTGTAGAGAGTTTCTAAAATATTACTTTTTGACTTTACAAAAACTATGGTAAATTACTTTATGACAAATAAGCATTTTTTTTCATCCCTATAAGTTATTGTGATTTCCGTTTTAGTTCAAAACTGTATCCATACAAAAAAATGCCATTTAAAATAATTACAATGTGCCCTAGAAAATAGTCACGTTCTACCGTGTTTCCCCAAAAATAAGACAGTGTCTTATAATAATTTTTGTTCAAAAAGGTTTACCTTTTTAACATGTATAGCTGCCTGGACACTATTTAAATTGACTTTTTTAAATAACTGTTAGCAGGGCTTAATTTTGGAGTAGGGCTTATATTTCAAGCATCCTCAAAAAGCCTGAAAAATCATTTTGCATCCTCAAAAATTCTGGAAAATCATGCTATGTCTTATTTTCCGGGTATGTCTTATTTTCAGGGAAACAGGGTAATAAGATTAAAAGGATAACAAGGAAAATGCCAAGGAAAATGCAAATGATTCATTTGATACTTATGGAAATCATCTGCATGGATATGGTAGATTAATAATAAACCTAATAAACCAAAGAAGAGTTTACATTGTCTTTTACAATGTTGAACAATAAACATTGTGCATATAGTGAATGTTATGGCAAAAAAGTATTGACTCATAAAAAATATATCTTCAGCATGTCCCTATAAATTAAAGGCAATTAAAAAGTTTGGGTTAGTTGCTGTTTTGTCTGACATACATGTTCTCCTGGCACCATGAAGTGAAAAGTGAAAGAGTACATACATATTTTTTGTTGTGGGGGAGTGGGGGTGGGGGTGGATTGAGTGAGTTATATGAGTCTAAGAAATTTTGTAATATATATTTAATGCTAGGAATTTGCCTCCTTGTTTAAACTGCTTTATGAACTTTCCTGCAAACAGTTTCTGCAAGCTGCTGCATATCACTGCTTCTATGTGAAACCCATATACCACTTGTTAACAAGCAAGCGGTGCATGGGCTAGAGTCTCCATATACAGTATTTGGCTTATTGGTTGTTCCTAGTTTCACAGATAGGCTTTGCTGAGGTGCACTTCTGTCTGTTTAACAGCTTTCAGAATTTGAAAGGAGGCATAACTAACACATTGGATTGGTGCTAATAAGATGAAGTTTAACAAAGCAGTTTGAAAAATCTCTCCCTATTGATGTGCTATATACAAAATGTAACTAAAAAACAAGTTTTATAACTTTTAAACAATTTTGTAAAGTAAATTCAATTTTTTAAGAAAATCTGTGAAAAACATTGTCTTTTACAACAGCAGATGTTTGGAGCCCTACAGTATTAATCTATTCAAAAGATTCTACAAGTTACATCATCCTTCAGCTGTTTCCACTAATGCTCAGTACAAGGTTAAACACTGTTAGAAGAATATGTTAGGAAGAAGACAATAGCAAGAAGCCAGCCTGAAATTTGCATAGCATTATACTTGAACTTAATGGCTTTATAAAAAGCATAAAAAAGATACACTGATTACATAAACAAGTACAACCTGTTATTCTGAAAACTTTTTTAAAAATAATACAAAGATCTATACGAAACTGGTTTCTATAAGAATTTTTTTCAGACAACATACAAAGACTTAGGTTAAGGTAGAACAACCACTGCAAGGCTGTCTAAAGGAATAAAAAGACTAGTTTTTTTAATAGCTTTCACTTTAAGTTAAATATATCTCCAGCGAATGGGTTTAAATGTGATATTGAAAACCATTCATTCATCATGCTAATAAACACTCTAGAGCTTTGAAACATCTACTAATCAGATACATATGTATAGTTAACAGGCAGAGCATAATATGCTAAGCTTGCTTGGTAGAACTCAAGAATAACAGATTAAAAATGTAATCACAATATACAGTTAATGACAATAGAAGGAGAAACTATTGATATTAAGCTCCAAACCATAGACTCATAAGTAGCAAATTTCTCCATCCTTGCCTTCTGTATATCAATATTACATCCTTCTATACAAGCCGATTCAATGCAGAATCATCCTAGGTTTTGTACTTGAAAGGTTTTTCAAGCATTTTTTAACTCCCCTAGACTATAACGGAGGAGGACAGGAGCATGCACAACTTTCATTCTTCCCTTCTCATTACCTCTGACTGCATTATAGTGGTTGGATTACTACTCATCCAATATTTATTATCTTGTTAGCAGGTGATAAATGTTTAAATTGGGAGAACCACTATGACTACTTCCATACAGGATGTTCAATTTAAATCTTACTATGTTTTAATTGGAGCTCAAAAACATCAAAGTTAATGAACTAATAAACCACTTTTATCTGAAGAGGCACAGTTTACATACCCCTGTTAAAATGCCATGTTCTTGTCATGTTAAAAAATATCTGACAAAAAAGAATCATCTCAGATCTATTTCCACCTTCAGTATGAGGGCTCAGTCACAGGAGGGCATCGGCGTCTGTGGTACTGCAGGAGGAAGACCGTCATACCTTAAGAACAGGTGACCGGCTTCATTGTTGGTCATGTGTTCTTTCTTCAGCGCTGCAGAGAGACGTCCGTCTTGAGGTACGGCCGTCTTCTTCCTGCAGGAAGGGCTCAGTCACACTGGCGCATCGGTGCCTGTGTACGGGTGCCGATGCGCCTGTGTGACTGAGCCATGACCCATTATCTGTGCAATTCCATTGAAAAATATGCTGAAATCTTTTGTGGTTGAAAAACAAAAAGAGCAAAACTAAAATAATGTAGTTGCATAAGCATGAACACAGTCTTACATTTAGGGATATAGTTGTGTTCACAATAAGCCAATCATATTTAAATTAATATAAAATAGTGGTCAGTATACAGCTGCCATTATTTAAAGTAATTCTGATTTACCCCATATAAAGTAGCAAGATTCTCCTGACATTTTTAGTTGAGTTTTTCAGCACAAACCATAGTCCATAAAGAGCTTACAACACATCAAAGGGCTCTGATTGTTGAAAGATATCACTAAGGAGAAGAGTACCAAAACATTTCTGAGGAATTACATATACCGTGAAACACAGTGAAGATGGTCATCATCATGAAGTGGATTAAATTTAACACAACAGTGACATGACCAAGAACAAAGGTTAGCCAGTAGAGCAAAATTTGATTGTTCCCAGCAAGAGAAACCAAGTAACATATCTACAAGATTACTTGGTTTCTCTTGCTGGTAACAATCACATGTTTATCACCAAGAACTGGACATCCCTTAAACAATGACGAAAATATCAGAAAAAAATTGGTCTGGGAGGCTGTCAAGAGACTTACAGCAACTTTAAGGCCTCCCTCACACAGGGCGTTTGCAGAAACGCAGCGTTTTTCAACGCAGCGTTACTGCAGATTCCGACCCGTTTCAGCAGCGCTGGCATACTTTATGCCAGCGTTTTGGCTGCGTTTTCAGCTCGACTGAAAACGCAGCCAAGAATGCTGAAAAGAAAAAAAAGTAATACTCACCTAGCCGCTGCAGTCCGGGTCGCAGCCGCTGGTCTCTGCCGCTGATCCGGGCTTCCTCGGCACTCCCAAGTCTATTGCCGGAGGCCAGGTTTGAGAACCCGGCCTCCGGCAATAGAGTGCTGTGGTTGGTTGTCGGTGCTTGCTCGATGCCCTATTGCAAGCCCTCACACCGAAAATCGGCGAGCGGTTAACGCTGCCAAAAACACGGCACCAAGTGTTGCCGCATTTTCAGCAGTGCTAAAACTGCTGCCCATTCATTTCAATGGGCGAGGCAGGGCTGAAAACGCCCAAAAATAGAACATGCATCGCTGTCAAAGCACAGCGTTGCAAGGTGCTGCGTTTCCAGCCCTGTGTGAGCAGCCCCATTGAAATGAATGGGAGTGTTGTACAGCGTTTAGCGCTTGGCTGAAAAGGCAGCGCTAAACGTTGTATAAAACGCCCTGTGAGAGGGAGGCCTAAAGGAGCTGCAAAAGTTTCTGGCAAGTACTGCTTGTGTAGTACATGTGACAACCATCTCCCGTATTCTTCATATGTCTGAGCTGTGGGGAAAAACCATACAAGCTCGGCTATGTTTTGCCAAAAGCTCCATCAGATCTGTCAAAGTATGCGGGAGAACATGTTATGGTCTGATGAGACCAAGGTCAAACCTTTTGGCCATAATTATAAAATCTATGTTTAGTACACTGAACATCACCAAAAGAACACCATATCCACAGTGAATCATTGAGGGGGCAGCATTATACTTTCGGGCTGTTTGCAGCTGTTGGAATTGGGGCTTTATTTAAGGGGGAGGGAATTACGAACAGTTCCTAATATTACTACATTGTGACACAAAACCTTCAGGCCTCTGCTTAAAAACTGAATATGAAGAGAAATTTCACCTTTCAGTATGACAATGACTCAAAGCATAGCCCCTAAATAACCAAAAAATGACTTCACTTGAAGATCAAACTTTTGGAATGGCTGAGCCAGAGCCTGGATCTGAATCTCATTGAAAATAAGTGGCTTGACCTGAAAAGGGTGGCATACTTGAGATGCCCTTGCAATCGGACAGATTTGGAGTCCTTTTACAAAGAAGAGTGGGCAAAGATTGTCAAGTCAACATGGGCCATGCTGATAAACACCTACCCTGTCATAGAGTTTAGTTTCTTTTTTTTTTATATATTTCTACCATAAAAGATTTCAGTTTGTTTTCCATGAAATCGTATAGATAATGGGTCACATTGAAAGTGAAAATACATCTGAAATGATTCATCTTTGTTGGATTTGTTAACATGACAAAAACCTGGCATTTTAACAGGGGCGTGTAGAATTTTTAAATCCATTGTAAATTACTATCAAAGTTTATCCCCCAGTTTCACTGGTGGAAAATATATAGTATATTCTAATAATATGTAACATCATACGCATTCTCAAGAGATGTATTATACATAAATCTATTGTACAGAGCAAGTAGAGAAGAGTTTTTGAATACATAGCAATGAATATGAACAATTCTGCTATGGATAGAATACACATGGTGATTTAGTTATCATGTTAAATGACATACTTACTTCAAGATCAATTAAAATTAAAATCCTGGGAATCAATTCACCTATTGCATTTTATTGGATGATCAATTGGCAAATCAGTTAAAAATGGATTTACTTTGATTGATTCACTTATCAAACAGATTATGTAATATAATTCAAAGTTCTCTAACTTATATACAGTCATTAGGCCAAAGTGCGTGGGATGCACTTCACATTTGCATTTGGTTTTCATTATATGAAGCTGCAATGAATAAAACAACATTTGAAAAAGTCTGTATTCATTTTATATGCTCTGTTTTTAATAAATGAATGTAACATTACAATAAAACAATACCCAGATGACCAATACCGCACCTTGCTGCAAGGAATATTTTATTGTTTCAGTCTTTCAGTAGATGAATTAATTTTATTAGATTATACCATAATACCATAATATTGAAGTAATTGTTCCATAAATTGCAGACAAGAACTTTAAGGTGTAAATTTTCCAAAAAACTTCTTGCATCAATAGACTATGGCATATATGAAAATGAGCATTACACAAATAATTAAACAGCTAATTAAAGGGGTTGTGCCAGATTATAAAGTTAATCCCTATCCACAGGGAAAGGGCTCATTCACAAGAGCGCTGTTTTCACTCATTATAGGTGCGTGAAAAGATCACAGCTATATTGCACTAAATTTTGCATGAACGGGTGAATTCCAGCTATTATAATCAGTCCATTCACATGATCGGAGGTGTGTGGTGCATGTTTTCTAGCTCCCACAGGAGTTTATGTAAAGCACATACCAAAGATAGGTCAGGTCCTATCTTTTCTCACACCATGGACCCTAGATGCGAGCTTTGCAGTCACACGTCCTATATTGTTTGGTGCGAGGATTTAGTGCGTCTAAAATTCATTCATCTGAACGGTTCTATAGGAAACTATTGGTTCTATTTAGACACAATTTTTTCATGCACCTGTAATGCAAGAAAACAGCACTCGTGTTAATGAGGCACAAGGGATAACTTCAAAAATGATGATGGTCTGACCACAAGGTCCCCAGCCAATTCCAAGAATGTGGGTCCGGTCAGTCCCCAAGTGAATCGAGTGGAGCTTGTGCAGGCACACTGATGCTCCATTTAATTCACTGACAGTGATGGATGCACTTGAACTGAATAATTTCTGGTTCTGGCATTGAGGTAAATGGGGTAGTGGCGCACCGGTGCATCCTCTGCTTCATTCACTCGTGGATGACCAGAACCGTATTCTTAGGATCAGTGGGGGTTCCAGCAGTCAGAGCCCCACTCATCAGAAAGTTATCTTGTGGATAGGAAATAACTTTATAATTTGGCACAATACTTTTACACATCAAGAAGTATTAGAGCTGTGAATTATTATTTCACTATCTATTCACATTTACTTATTTGCATCTGCAATGATTTTTCATTTTTCAAATAATATACACTAGGAAATTGCAAGAAAGGAAAGAAGTAAGAAGTAACTGACTTACCAGAGTTTGGGTCAGAGTTTCCATCAGCTTCAGTTCTCTTGTCTGGAGAAGCTTGGTCATAGAATTCATCCTGTGCCTGAACCAGAGGAAGAGGGTGTGAGATCATAGATCCACTTCCTATAGGGTCATGGTCTCCAAGGCCACTGTCACTGCAGCTTTCTTGGGAGCCATCAGGTAGATGGAATGTAACACGGCGCTGGGACTACAATAAGAACATAAGATACACTTGTTATTACCCTTATTTGCCCGTTTCACTTGTGTTACTATGTATAATTCTATCTTCATTTGATGAGTCACTTAAAAAAAGAATTCAAGGTGTAAATCAGGTAAAATATTCAACACGAGTAAACTTAAGTAAAGCTGCATAATAGGAGAATATGCAGGGCTTCACCTAAGTAAAGGTAATAACATACAAAAACAGCATTTGTCTTCTCAAGGTAAAAGATTGCCCTAGCTATTGAATTGCTAGAACTCACTTAGCAAGTACAATAACTTAAAATATGAAGTATTCAATATTTTTTAGGATAAATTAGGAGCCTGAAGACAACCATATAATTATAATCACATAATTTGTAAAAAGCATAAAAACATTTCCCCTGTTCACATGCCTTTCATTATTTTGTAAATGGCAACCACATTTTCTATGCCATGAAGCATGTGGACTTATGTAAAGCATACAAGAATACAAAATGTACACTTTTATAATTATATTGTCATTAAGACCAATTAATATTCCAATGTTTATCAGTGGGTTGGTATGTAATAAACATTATAATTCCTGGTAAAATGCTGAAATTTCCCACTTAAGCCTCGGTCACACAAGCGGTTTTTTTTTTGTGCATAAATAGGCGCGTGAAAAAAGCACTTTTCAAAGAACCAATGGGTTCCTGTAGAAGCATTAACATGAACAATTTTTAGAGGTGAAAAATACTTGCACCTGCCAAAGATAAGACATGCGAGTGCAACACGCATCCCAGGTCCGTGGTCGCACAAAGATAGGATCTGTCCTATCTTTGGAGCGTGCTTTCTATAGACTCCTATGGGAGCTGGAAAACAGGAACCACGCACCTCCGATCATGTGAATGGGCTACTTCAAATAGCTGCAATTCACCGGTTTACGCAATCTTTTCCAAACACGAAGGGGAATCTTATTGCATGCCTATTTGTGCTTGAATAAAATGCTTGTGTGACCGAGGCCTTAGATAACCATGGTCCAAATATCCTTTTACAGAATTGGGGCATCATAGATGGCTGGTTCCCATGTTCAGGACAGCCAGAGCAGAGATGTTCTGCAAAGAGCAGCTCTTACTCCAAAGGGCTAAGCACTATCTTGTACCATTATATCAACTATCGGTTTCAGTGTGGGTGCATGTAATAATACATTTGGGAATTCTTCTATTAGCCAGTTAGCTAGAATGGAGAACTGCAGCAAACAGTGGATCCTGTGCTTCCAGACTTGACCAATCATACATGACCATTTGCTTGAAGGAGACTCCCACTAATGAAATTAGCTGCATACCTTTACAGCTGGCTTCTTAGTGATTCCAATGCTGTATTATTTTCTTTCTAGCCACATTACTCACATTTGTTTCCAGTCGCACGTGTTATTTTGGCAGTCTGACACTACTAAATTGTCATATGGGTAGTCTCCACCACCCAGTGTCAAATGAAACATTGCTTCAGGGAATGACACAGAGTGCTGGAGATTGTCCACATAGCAATTTACTACTATGTGGCATAGAATCTAATGAAAGCTGTTATAGGTTAATGTGTGGACTAAATGAAAAATAAAAACAGCTTTGGTACTAAATCAGCAATGAGCATGTTGTAAAGATATACAGTCATTTTCACATGTGAGAGCGTGTGATAATATGCATGCAATGCATTTCCCTGCTGATCATCAGAAGCCAGAGCCCTGGTCATCAGCAGATCACTAAATCATGGTTCTGTTCTGTCAATCCTTTATTGCCTTGGTTGATAGAATAGCTCACTTGGTTGGCTACTCTCTAAAGAACACCTAACATTATTAGTCAATCGTACTATTGGCTCATCAACTATAGCGTTAACTTAAATGCAAATAAAGGCATAATCCTTCAATTCTTAAAGCCTTCTGCATTATGTTAAATTATAAACTACACATAATCATCAAAAAAGTTTATTTTGAAAAGACATAAAGCCAATAGTTTTTATATCTATAGGGTCAAGTCTAACACTTCTGCTAAATGAAAAGAATCGCTAAGCTGGCAAACCTTACCTCTCACCTATTGCCTATTGTCTCCTTCTTGAATACCCTTTTACCTTTCTTAAAAAACACTAAAAAGTTTTTGCACTCATAACAGGAGTTGCACATTCATATATCCACTTTCTTGATAAAAAAAAAGGGGAAAAAAGAAACTTACTTTGGAGGAGGGGGTATGGAATAGATAATCAGAAACCCCCTCCTAATACTAGTGACCACGGTTTGCATCACTGCTATTGAGGGGGGGGGGGGGGTTCTGTGTATCTATTGCATACTCTGCTTCTCCAAAGTAAGTTTCTTTTTTTCAAGAAAGTGTATATATCAATGTACAACTCCTCTTATGAGTGCAGGAATTTTTTTGTACGTTTTTTAAAAATTTGTTCTATTCTATGCTCCTGAAAACTCCTCTGCAGTTTTCTGGATTCCATGTGGCTCTCTTCCATTAGATTGGAGGACATAAGAGGACACAAATAAGATACAAAAACCAGGACAACAGGTGTGGCACCTGGTTACCCCACTTAATATTGGGTCCAGGTGCCCACACCAGGTGAGTCCAGAATATCTCTCCTTCTATATCTTACTTATTTTAACCCTCTTGGCGCGCTTTCCTAACTATACCTTTAACCTTTCTTGTCTGCTTAGCTTTCCAATCATCACCGATTTAGGAAAGGATAATATTTTGTACTATGAACTATGTTCATGGATGCAATACAACTTTTATGATATTCTTGGCAAATAATTATATTTTTTTAATATGTTCAATTATCTCCTGGTAGCCAATATTTATTATAGTTTTCACTGTTCTTCCTTAGAAAAAATATCCACTTTTTTCGCTGGCCATACCACAAGATAAACAATTTGCTATCATGTTTGTTTACCTTGTGAATCTATTGTCAATAAAGGTTGGATGAGCAGATTCTGTATAATGGAATACCACCCAGAAATTGGACTGACAATTTAATTTGCTATCCAAAGATATCACCTACACAGACCTTGCTTACATTGCTGAATAAATGTAAAAGCAGATAAGGAAATTGAAAAGCAAGGGATATGATTCCAGTGTCTGAAAGAGTATTCAAGGTGTACAGAGATGATTAAAAATGAAAGAAAAGAGAAGGCAAACACAAAACCTGCCAGCTGGTGCAAAATTAATTCCGCTTTAGTTCACTTTAATTACTGGCATTTGATACAATTCAACAGGCAAAAAATATAACCTTAAAAGTTCTGGAGCAAATGTCAATTAACGCCGCAAGAGTATTTTTAACGAATATTGACCTGTGAATGTTCTGACAGTTATGGGGTTGTTTGAATGTTTGACGAGATTGACACTGAATATAAATGAATTAATTAAAATCTGCGTGTTTCTCTTCCGTCCCTAGAGCTTATTTAGGGAGTTGCATTGGAACAGTTGTCATAAACATCCAATATCACATGTACAATAATCTAATAGACGCAGTATTTATGTGTTTCTGGAGAGACATGGAAACTCACAGAGATAATATCTCCTTTAATGTTATGCGCTTGTGTTTGAATCTGTTTGCTAAATTGTATTCCTTATTTCTTCTACTTCTCTGCACATTCAATACTGTAATTAGTAGTCACATAAAGCTCAGAAAGCAATAATACACATACAAAGTTGTAACTTGAGAATTTTGTGACTGAGTGCAAAAATCTATGAAAGGGCTCAGTACCTACAATGTAGCATTTCTAATGCTGATATCTTCTAATGTGTCAGGTTGGCATTTGGCCTTCCTTAGTTACTAAGGCGTCCCAAGTGTAACTTAGCACCCACTTTAGCGACAACCCTGCATTCACAGTCATATAATACTATTTTTTTTTAAAGCAGTATTATTTTAATGACAAACATATCCTTCTAAGTATATAGTCCTTTATAGAGCATCTGCTTTCAGTTGAGTTATATTACAATGTATCACTGTGGAGATTCTTGTCTCTAAAATATAACCTTTATTAAATAATACATTTAAAAACTGGTAAATAACCTGACGCACAAACACTAAATAATTCCAAACACCTATCAGGTGTCGGAAAAACCAAGAGCAGTGCAGAGGGGGCTCATCCCATAGAGGACATCTATGCGACTACACAAAATGCTCTTGTAACATATTGCTATCATAAGACCGTGCAAGGCTTTACTATTCACATGAGTAAGTGCCTCTCTCCAATACCGTACTGCTCATAGGATTCAAGAAATAGGTCAATAATTGCAGTCGTCAATCAATCTGTTATCAGTGAAACAGCGTTCCACTATCTTACACCCACTGTTTAAGACCCAACAGATGATTTTGTAGCAGCAAGGCATAGCTATATCCAGAGGATTCTGATGGATTATAGCACCTATTCGAATAACCTCAACTGCTTAACATAGGTCTCTTAGTAGGTTTAAATTAGTACTTATTAAATGAAGTTCTACTTCAAATGAATAGCAAGGTTCAAATGAATAGTGAGGTTCAAATGAATTGCGAGGTTCAACGCGTTTCAACTACAATAGCGTAGTTTCATCAGGAACCTTTCCTTCCTACTGTGAACAATAGATTCTGAGATTAATTATATAGCAATAGGTAGTATACCTCCACTAATTCTAAAATCTGCAAATAAATGCAGAAATTTCAGATAGAGAGTGACAGTTAAGTTAGATAACTAATACTAGAAGGCTGAATCCAATTTCTAATGACCTCTACCCAACAGAGCCCAACCCAGCTCCCCCTCAACATGAAAATAAACTGCAAAAAAGCAGCATCACCAGCCTTGATGGTAGGCTGGTGACGAATGATTAGCTGAATGTTTGGTCAGATCTTATAAGGCCATAACCCCACCCATGAACTTAGGGGTTTGTCCTCCGTGGGCCAATCCCCTAGTAATACATTAGATACCCCCCACATAGTAGGCAAAACCCAATGATCAGATATCCCTTATGCTTCCAAAACACTCAAAAAGGCATATCCGAGTACCTGTTTACTCTTAACACATTGTATCTTTATTTAGTCCCCCGTCGATTCATCCAGTCTCATTCCTCCATACCAGATGAGGAAGTCCAACATTTACACCGATAGCTCGGCTTTTTGGCTAGGCAGCGTGGCAACGCCAGCACGTAGCTTGACGTCACCACGCTTGCCCAGCACTGATAGGCCAATCAGCCAGGAGCCGCATGTCTCCATCGTTCAGACTGCAGTGTCCGGGTTGCGGTGTCTCAGTTGCCTAGCAGGCCACCGTCATCATCACATCATCCCATTTTTCCTACGTAACCCTCTTCTGTCTCAAGAGTTGGAGGGCCACGCTGATTCACGTCTTAATTGGCAAGTTGCATAATGCAATCACAACCCCGCCCCACATGATCACTAAGGATCACTGGATATATCTGCCTCGCTGCTATTTTTATCAAAATCATCTGTTGGGTCTTAAATAGTGGGTGGAAGATAGTGGAACGCTGTTTCATTGATAACAGATTGATTGAGGATAGCAATTATTCATCTATTTCTTGAATCCAATGAGCAGTGTGGTATTGGAGAGAGGCACTTACTTGTGTGAATGATAAAGCCTTGCGCGGTCTTATGATTGTAATACATTACAAGAGCATTTTGTGTAGTCACACAGATGTCCTCTATGGGATGAGCTCCTTCTGCACTGCTCTTGGTTTTCCCAACACCTGATTGGTGTTTGGAATTATTTGGTGTTTGCGCGTCAGGTTATTTACCAGTTTTTAAATGTATTATTTAATAAAGGTTATATTTTAGAGACAATGAAAGGTTGATCCAGTAATCTGGTTGAATCTTCTGCATCAGTAAAAAGAAATGATATTACAATTTATTCTCGTAGGAAGATACAATTAAATTATTAATTTTACACCAGTGTAGTGATTATAGCCTAAATTTAAAAAAAGACAATACTGTGGATGGGTAGTAGATGTTTATGGTGGAAAAATCCCTTTAATGCCCTCTGGAATTGTACAAAAAATAATATCATGCTTCAAGAGCCAATGTATCGAAAACACATTTTCCATCTCTGCCCTCCCCCCTACCACCCCCCCCCCCCACACACACACACACCTGATTGCCTGATTACCTGTCACACTCTGGAGGTCTCGTATATATATTAACATCAGTTCCATGCAGTACAGCTTCCTGTCTAATGCTTATCAGGCTCCATCTTGATGTTGCTTTCACTTTCACATCAATACCATGATACATCAGTACAGTATTGCAATAATCACAGAGGGTTAAATAGGTTCTAGCAGAGACTACCATCACAGAAAAGAGAACCTAAAATGTAAGTCTTATTGGTATTGGATTAAAAAGAAAGAACACATAGCTGCATTAACCTGCAATACAACAAACTAATGGATTTATAGGGTTAGAATCATAATCAAGTTTCCCCCACAGATAATTGACAGAATAATGTATTGGTAGATATAAAAAACTGTTCACACTATATGAGTGAGAAAAAAAACGATTTACTCACAAGACCAATGGAACACAATTATTGGTCGGTTGGTCAGATGAGTCATACGGCTCCAGTAATACACAGAAACATCTATCTCTAATATACACACAGAGAGATGAATGTGACTTATTCCCCCTTGATGCAAACCATTAGGATTGTAGTTGAACATCATGGTTGCACAGCTCTCTACGGATTAGAGAAAATAATGTCTAAAACTCCTGATGAAATACTGCATTTATGATATCAGTGTTTATTCTAGCAACTAGCCCAGTGGAGATGCCATTGCAATAAGAGCAAACTACTTTGAGTAACGCTACTGAACTATAGATGTTTATACCCAGTGATGTTACTGCAGCCCCGTGTTTGTTCATTCATTGTCAGTTGTTTATGATTAGCCACCATACTATTTCTATCTTTGAGCTTTTAAAACTGTATCCTAAAGCTGATATTGTAAATCTATTCAATGGTTAGATTGTCCTTTTAAACATATCAGCTGGGATACTTTGGTTGATTTCAGCAGCTAGAGCAGGCACCATTGGCAATAGGAATAAACTACTTTGAGTGGTGTTATCAAACTTAAAGAAGCTTATGTCCACTTTGCTGCAGTGGCGGGCCTGTCTACTTGTCATTGATGCTAGACATTCTGGCAGTAGGCCCAGTGCGGGGGCATTACAGTGGGAATAGGTTACTCTAAACGGTGCTTTTGATTTGAACAAGCTCATTGCACCAGTAGGCATGTTCATTTCATATTTCTATCTTGGAGCTTGAAAGTTGTATCTTAATACTGATACCGAATACCTATTCGGTGGTTGAACTGTTTTCTAGCCTTATCAGCTGGAATGGTAATTTCCATTTCAACAGCTAACCAAGAGTAGACACCATTGTCTATAGGAATAAGTTACTCTGAATAGTGTCATCAAACTAATAGATTTAATGAAAAAATTTGGTACTGTGTTAGCCAGTAGAGGAAAATATAATTGTTCCCAGCAAGAGAAACCAAGTAATCTTGTAGATATGATACCTTTTAATGGCTAACAAAAATACATGATGTTATAGCAAGCTTTCAAACCTACACAGGGTCCCGCTTTGGGCTTAAATGAAGCAGAGCCCTGCGTAGGTTTGAAAGCTTGCATTAACATCATGTATTTTTGTTGGCCAATAAAAGGTATCATATCTACAAGATTACTTAGTTTCTCTTGCTGGGAACAATCATATTTAGAACTTAGAGAAGCTCATATTCAGGGAGGTTGCTGAAATAATAGCCTCGGTCACTTAGGGTTAATGGTAATCCAAATGCCATAAAAATACTCCCTTTTTTTCACAGCAACTGGCACTTCAAATAAAACTGTTTGCATCAAGGGCAAATGAATCACATTCATCTCTCTGTGTGTATATTAGAGATAGATGTTTCTGTGTATCACTGGAGCTGTATGTCTCATCTGACCAACCAACCAATAATCGTGTTCCGTTTGTCTTGTGAATAGCATGGAAAAAAAATTCCATTTTTATTTCACTCAGTGTGAACGTTTTTTTATTTCTACCAATACACTATTCTGTCAATGATCTGTGGGTAAAACTTGATTCACACTAACCCTGTGTATCCATGGGTTTGGTGTATTGTAGTTTAAGGCAGCTATGTGTTCTTTCTTTCTAATCCAATACCAATAAAAGTTATGTTTTAGGCTCTCCTTTCTGTGATGGTAGTACAGCATTACATGAGCAGCTACAGACTATACAACCTCTGCAACACTACCATTACCAACTATGTTCTATATCCATCTAAATAAGCTACAGACCATAAGTACCCAGTCAGGAGAGTAAGATGTAATCTCCTCTATTATAACTGTATGACAGGTGCTGTGTGATCATCATCAGTAACTGTGATAGGACCATCAGTTTCTGTGGTAGGAATCATGTAATCGCATCACACAGATTGAGGGAATGATTATAAACTGAGCACATAATCCTAACTAAATCTGAGCTGGTCAGAATTAAGATCACATGACCACCCGAGGAGAAGGATACCAGGAGTTTCAGATAAAAAGGAATAGCTAACCAAGGTAACACCAGCCAATTTATACTTACTAGGGGGATACTTACATAATGAATGAAAAAAAAAAAAAAATCACCGGAGTGGCCCTTTCAAGAAATTAGTAGTAAGTTGTGCTCCAATACACTGCCTAAGTAATAAAGTGTCTGAATGCTGCAAATGCGCACACTATCTGTTGATGGATCAGTTTGCATTTTCAGTGACAAATAAAATGTATTTTATAATCATCTCACTTTGAATAAGTTAAAATTGCCTTAAACATTTAGATAAATGTGAAACTAAAACATGTATATCTTTATATTTATCTCGCAGTCATGTTGTTCATTGTATGTTTTCTTGCTTATCAACAATGCTTCATCAGCATCATGGTGACTTCTTATTCCCTCTGCATTTTATGGCTCATCTTTTTCAGTACAAAACATAAATACAAGTCATGCACTGCTTTATCTTTTTCAGTTTCCAACAGATGCCTTTCAGAAGTAGCACAATTTTGTTACAATTTGTGTCATATCTAATAAGTTTTCCTGTCATCTTGAGAGCAAAATATAACATATGATTCAATGGCTTTAGAAGAATCACTATTGTCACCATTCACTTGTCAAGCCTGATACATTCCTGTACATTACTAGTAGCAGAAATACTACTTTTACCAGTGTCTTAAAGAATAGTTTTCGTTCAGGATAAGTACATATCCAGGCATGTACCAAACAATCATTGTATGTACATACTATGACTCCGTACTATATATATATATATAAAAAATATGTCAGATTACATGAACACAGAGTTGTCAATCTAGGAACACAGTAATCTTTAATAATTTATTATATGTCTATTGTTCAGATAGCTTATGCTGTGAACTGTAAAATGATGATAATTACAGACATAATAACCTGCTCAAATACCAACATCATCAAAGAAATCACAGATACAGCTATTTTTTTCATGGACACAAGAAAAAGCACCCTACTTTTATGGACGGTCCAGGAATTTCTGGACGGTTGGCATCCCTCTTTGCACACATATTATGTATCTTTAGTAATGTTTGAATGTACTTTGCAATAAATATATAATTGCATACAATGAAATAAAAATTATAAGTGTGATACGTATTGTTAAACCTGTCATCAAGGCAAACCATCTTTTGCTATGGGGCCCCCAGTTAACAGCTTAAGGAAGTTGCAATCAGTCAGGCATACCCATGCAGTGGATATTGAAGTACAAATTTAGTATTATGCGGCAATCATTCAAATGAATGTCCTGGCTCATAAATGGGAACACCAAGTGGGTAATGCCCCCTTTTTTGTGATGTAATCCCTTTAATATGGTGGATGTCTTTTTCATTGTTTAGGGACATACTTTAACATCTCCCACATTGGGGGTTACTTTATGGTTGTATATCATTATATTTCATGTATAGGAAAGTAGTTGTGGACCTTTGGATGAGTGCAGGAATAAGGCAACCATTTTAGAGATGATCATTTAGCCAAGTGTTTGATCCAGAGGAACTTTAAAAGGATTTTGCCCATATAAAACCACTGTCAGGTTTATGTAGGGGCATGGAGCTTGGATTCATTACACCTTTACTAAAGCTGTCAATAACCTCATCAATGCAAAACTTGACCTTTTATCCCCGGTATGTGTCCACTGCAAATACTATGTGGGCAGGACTTCCTTTGAGTGCTCTACCTCTCTGTCCAATCAGCAGCTCCACATTTGATTGGGAGCTGTAAGTCTCCTGATTAGATGTTATTGCTGCCAATCAGAGCTGTGGAGCAGCTCATTGGACAAAGAAGAAGAGCATTGGAGGAAAAAGTGCAGCCTGCAGAATACCTGTAGTGGGTGAACACCTGGAATTAAAAGTCACGTTTGGCACTGATGTGGCTGCTGACAGCTTTAATAAAGGTATGATGATTTCCTGATCCTCTACTCCTGCATTGATCAGTTTCTGCATAAGCAACGCAATGCTGATGGAATCCTTTTAAATTCTGTATTCATGGTTTTGTGCACATTGTGGTATAAAGTTTCCTTACAAGTTTGCTTAAATGAAACCATAACTGACTTTATGTTTAACATGTTTTAACATATCTAACACAAAACAAGAAATATAAGATTAGGACACTGATAAGAGAGATCATAGCCATCTGTTTGAAGCCACATAAAATAAGCTTTGAAGTAAACTAATCAAGACATTAAGGGGGTATTTTTATCTTGGCAAACAAGTTCATGATAGGAATAACTCTGTATAAGGTGATAATGGAGGCTTCCTATTGCAACTGTCTAGCTGAGAAAGAGGTTTGTCCTCAGAAGTGTTGCATCAGAGTGTCAAAATGCTTGCTCCCATTAAGATTAGGGGAGGAGGGAATTGAGGAAGTTGAGAAAGGGTTTTGCACAGTAATCATTGCTTCCATGATCCAGCAATAAAGTGTGGACATATTTTGCATATGAGATTAAAAGAAAACACTGAGTGCACTATTAGGGCTCAGTCACAGGGGCGCCGATACGCCCATGTTTCTACAGGATAAGACCGCTGCACTGCTGGTACGGATGACAGATAGAGCCGATCATGCAGAGAGTCGTCCACACCGGTGCGTCCGTCTTATCGTGCAGTAAGACGAGTGCATCAGCGCCCGTGCAACTGAGCCCTCATACGCAATTTCCTCATGTATGTATATTTAAAAAAATGAGTTATTTAGAAAAAAAAGCGTGTTCCTCTCTATAGTGTACAATATGCAAAAGGTTTACATTAGCTGGGACTTCCTTGTGGATTTTGTATTGACACACTGTTGGTGAGTATTTCTGTGTATCTATTAGAGTTTTGTATGTGCTTCAAATATTCATGAACTTATACAGGGTGGGTCACAGAAAAGTAGCCTAGCACAATACTCTTATGAAAACTTTATAAAAGAACATAAATATATATTTGTCACCCATAGCAACCAACCACGAAACAGCTTTCATTTTACTTCAGTAGTATAAAAATGAAAGCTGTGCTGTGATTGGTTGCTGTTGGCAACAAAGAGAGATTTTCTTTTAGATAGCTTTCATAAGAGTGCTGTGCCGGATTACTTTTCCGTGGCCCACCCTGTATAAAGAGATATTTGGCAATAATATCCATATTGCCTTGAGTTCATTTTCCTTGCTGAAGATTGGTGCTGGTATGAACATGAAACCAATCATCACTGTCCAACAATAGCAACTATCTGATATCATCCCTGCATAATGTCTGGTCGTGGACAAAATGCATAGAAGGTGATGAGGTCAAGTGCAACTGTCCTGATGATGGATGCTGGTGCCATTGCACACTGGTGTCCACTTGCGTTCAGTCTCTGATTGCTGGAATTTCTACCCAAAATAGAGGCCTTCAAACTGGAGTAACGCTTATGCTAAAAGTATAAGCTATATCTGGGAGTTGATCATTTGGAAGATATCACTGAAATCCTGTTGCATTGATTGAATATATATTTGCAGCATTAGTATCTGGTCTATTACACAATAGCAATTACTCCATAACTAATATTATTAACTTCTTGACTTTTTACTACATATTTATTCTCTCTAAGGATAATCAGCATTGTGGTGTGATTATCTGGAGGATAGGTAAAATACTGCTGCACGAACTATACGTATATTTACAATGTGATTATAGCGCTGAAGTCCAAGACACTTTCTGCCACGAGTTATATCTTTCTAACCAGAAATAATATTATTCTCAACATTCTTTTTGGAGTCATTTATAATATATAATTTACCTCATCAATGGTACATTATATATATTGTTAAACCTGTCATCAAGGCAAACCATCTTTTGCTATGGGGCCCCCAGTTAACAGCTTAAGGAAGTTGCAATCAGTCAGGCATACCCTTGCAGTGGATATTGAAGTACAAATTTAGTATTATGCGGCAATCATTCAAATGAATATCCTGGCTCATAAATGGGAACACCAAGTGGGTAATGCCCCCTTTTTTGTGATGTAATCCCTTTAATATGGTGGATGTCTTTTTCATTGTTTAGGGACATACTTTAACATCTCCCACATTGGGGGTTACTTTATGGTTGTATATCATTATATTTCATGCATAGGAAAGTAGTTGTGGACCTTTGGATGAGTGCAGGAATAAGGCAATCATTTTAGAGATGATCATTTAGCCAAGTGTTTGATCCAGAGGAACTTTAAAAGGATTTTGCCCATGTAAAACCACTGTCAGGTTTATGTAGGGGCATGGAGCTTGGATTCATTACACCTTTACTAAAGCTGTCAATAATCTCATCAATGCAAAACTTGACCTTTTATCCCCGGTATGTGTCCACTGCAAATACTATGTGGGCAGGACTTCCTTTGAGTTCTTGACTTTTTACTACAATAGCAATTACTCCATAACTAATATTATTAACTTCTTGACTTTTTACTACATATTTATTCTCGCTAAGGATAATCAGCATTGTGGTGTGATTATCTGGAGGATAGGTAAAATACTGCTGCATGAACTATACGTATATTTACAATGTGATTATAGCGCTGAAGTCCAAGACACTTTCTGCCACGAGTTATATCTTTCTAACCAGAAATAATATTATTCTCAACATTCTTTTTGGAGTCATTTATAATATATAATTTACCTCATCAATGGTACATTATATATTTTGTTTAAAGGGGTTCTGTCATTAGTAAAAAATATATACTTAAACTATACTTACCTATTCCTTCCCAGGCAGTTTTCTTACTTCCTCTTCTCCTCATGATATTCTCTGGGCTCCTCCTGTCCCCCAGGTTACTCCCCCTCCAGCCAGCCGATTCTTCTATTTCCTGTGATGCAGTGTACATTCTCTGCATTCTGCTTCCTACAGGTTAGTGTACGCTACGTTACTAGTGATGCAGCATTAACTGCCTAGCAGGGAATGCCGAATCCTCAGCATCCTACCTTACCGAGCGAGACCCTGCACCTATGTGCTAAAGCAGGCTTCCGAGGATTCGACATTCTCTGCTATGCAGTGAACTGTAGTGAATAGATGCTACATAACATGAAGAAAAGGATCCAACTGGCTGGAGGTGGGGTGACCCGAGGCACCAGAGGAGACAGGAGAAGATGGGTGAGAAGAAGATGCAGTAAGAAACCTGCCTGGGGAGGAATACTTGAGTATTAATTTTTCTTTTCTAATGACAAATTCCTTCAAGACATCACTCTGCCCATTGGAATATTCATACATGAGAAAGCAATGTATATATATTTAATTAATATCCATCCTTTCTGGCATTTAATATTCTAGGGACTTTAGCACAAATGTTTTACTATCGCCAGTTACTGACATTTATGATACTTAGTAGAGTATTTGTAACTAGCCACACATGTGGATGGATATCATATGACATTAATGCTCTATATATACAGGGTTATAACAAATGAGTTTCTGGATTTGAAACACTCATAACTCACACTTAGTGACACTCAGATACATAAATTTGATATCAATGGAAAGAGAAACTCAGAAAGCTTTGTAGCATAACATCAAAAATGTTTTCCACATCAGAGGTGTCCAATGTGAGCTCCTTTTGTCACTTGATAAACATCAAGCCTGATCATTGTAGTGTATCACAATTGACTGATGCAATGGCATCTACATTTTGTTTCCAGTTTCAGGGCCTGTAACAATTGCAACTGGAAGGGATAACATCACAAATGTTTGCGCAGAATTTTAACAATTTTTGTGGGATGTCCAATTTTCTGTTTGCTATGGCAATGGATTTATGTGGGCTTCATGTCAAACTTGGTCGGACACATTCTACTGTTTCTACGCCTACTAGTGGATGGTGGATGATTTTTGCTTACAGATGCAACCTTTTTCCTTAAAACTAGAATACAACTTATGAATTGTGTGTCCACTGGATGGACCTTCACCAAACTGTGTTAAAAAAATGACATCGCACACAAATTACCTACTGGTAGACCTGAAAATTGAGGATACAAAATGTCCTGTCTTTGGTGGAACTCATTTTGTTTCATATTTCCCTGGAAATGATGATGGCAGAATAAAACTTTTTGGGCCTCTTTTAGGTTAACTGTTTAACAGCAAGACTGTCTTCGTTTCACATAGCAACCAATCACAGCTCAGTTTTCATTTTATCTCAGCAGCTTGAGAAATGCAAAATCTGCAGTGATTGGTTGTTATGGACAAAAAGGACAGTCTAAGGCCTTAGTCAGACGAGCGTTTTTTGCCGCGATTTGCGGATCGCATGACGGATGCGCATCCGCAAATCGCGTGACCGGTGCGCGCAAGTCGCCCGCAAATCGCCCGAAAATCTGCTCCTAGCCGCGTTTCATTAGAAACGGGCTGGAGCTGTCCAGCGCATTGCATTCAATGGAGACGGCAATACAGCCGTCTCCATTGAAAGCAATGCGCTGCGGGCGAGCCCGGGATGAATTGTCGGTAAGGGCTTAAATATATAAGCCCTTACCTGCAATCCATCCTAAAATGTGTTAAAATAAAAAAAAATTGCATTCTCACCTTCTGCCTGCAGCTCCGGGCAGCCGTCCTGCAGTGGGTGTGAAGGGGGTGTGAGTCAGACCTGCCCCCTGATTGGCTCAGCGCTGAGCCAATCAGAGGCATGCCTCACTCACACCCATTCATGAATTCATGAATGGATGTGAGTCAGACCTGCCCCTGATTGGCTCAGCGCTGAGAGGCAGCAGTCACTCACCCATTCATGAATTCATGAATGGGTGTGTGAGTGAAACCGGCCTCTGATTGGTCAGGCTGTGACCAATCAGAGCAGATCATTCAGCAGGCGGGGATTTTAAAGCCCCGCCGGCTGAATAGTGCCGAGAAGCAGTTCAGGAGAACTGACAGCGGCCGCGGCTGGACTCCGGCTGCAGCGGAAAGGTGAGTATACAATTTTTTTTTATTTTAACACATTTTAGCATGAATTGCAGGGAAGGGTTTATATATTTAACCCCTTCCCGACAATTAACCCCGCGCACGCCGGCAGCCCATTGCTTTCAATGGAGCGGCTGTATTGCCGCTCCATTGAATTCAATGGGCAAACATCGTTCTTCTCTGCCACAGCTGTTACAGCTGTGGCAGAGAAGAATGATTTGTCTTCTATATGTTCTCAATGGGGTCGGCGCTGCTGCCGCCGGCCCCATTGAGCGCATATACAGAAGCGAACAGGAATCGCAGATCGCAGATAGGTGTGATCTGCGATTTTTTGTTCTATAATTTTTCGGACGAGCGCATAAAAAGCGCTCATGTGTCCGATACCATTGCGAAGCAATGGTTTTAAAAAATCGCCGGACGCATGCGCAAATCGCGGCAAAAAAAGCCCGTCTGACTAAGCCCTAACTGTTACACAGTTTTACTAAATGAAAATGTTTGAGATTATATTTCCTTTGACATCAACTCTATCTATCTAAGTGTCATTAAATGTGAGTAATGAGTGTTTCAAATCGGGAAGATCATTTGTAACAACCCTCTATAATGTACGTTGATTAATTAATTTATGGTTCTATGGTTGATCAATAAAATATATCAATTATCTCATAAAATGTTTGTTAGTGATCTTCCCTTTTATTTTTTGCCTTTCATTGATATCATCCCTTTGTTCATTTTGGGTACAAGCCTAAGAGATTGGCAATCTAGACGTGTTTTCCAAATGTTCAGCACAATTCAAGATAAAATGCTTCCTTGGAGGTCAGTTAAAGTTGTTTAGGTGCAGATGGATGAAGAGATCCAGCTCACCTATTGTCAAGCTCCAGGATTCACAGACATCTAGGCAGCAATGAATATAATATAAATACAAAGAGATGCCAGCATAGCGGATGCTGAAACCCCTTTTATTTGCTGCAGAGATTGAGATGTAAGTATTGCTCTTATGAAGCTCCATAAGGTAATCTTTACTGCAGACTTAAAGAGGTTTTCCAGGGTTTTTCAACTGATTGTAGCTGATTGACGGGGACCTGCTGCTTGGGGTCCCCATCCATCAGCTGATTATCCAGCCCACTGTCAGCACAGAGAGCCGATCACCATCATTAATGGTCAGGACAGGAAGAGGGAGTTACTGGCTTGATATCAATGGGAAAGTAGCATTTCTATTACACTTTATGTTCTACTTTTTGATCAGGACAGGATGTCAACTCGGGTTTTAAAGGTCTGGGATACCCCTTTAAAGAACAAATATCTTTCATACAAAAAATATCCCCAGGATTGTGACTGTAACCTATATCCTTTTTTGCCAGTTGACATATAAATTGGAGTTGCCTACTTCGAACAATCCCTTTAGATTATAGGAGCCATCTGAGCATAAGCAGATCCCCTATGGGAATAACCAGCAATTATTTATAATCTATGGGGGATCCTAAAAGTAAGTGTTGAATTCCCCTGCAGAGACACTCTAGTTCACTTTAGACAACAGATGAGGGTATTGAATGACAATTCTCACGTCATTAATAATAAGTATGACCTTGTCCTTTTTCTAACCATTTAAATTCTATAGTAGTCACCACGGCATCTAAACGGTTAGACAGAGGGGCAGCTCCTTCTGCTACACTACTGCTCCTTTACAATGTGATTACAGATGGTGATGAGTTGTCATAGGCAGTCAGGGCTCTGATCAAGTTCCCTAGGTCTATCAGCTTAGTATTCCTATTTTTTTTACATAAAACATAAGATTAATAGTATATTCGAAAAATAAAAAGATTAAACCAAATATAAAAGTTAAAAATCCATCTTACTATTTATTACTAAAAAAAACTCTAAATAATAGAAAAAAACATAATTGTATTAATACATCCTTGAGGGCTCAGTCACATGGGCGTTTTTTCACGTGCTTTTTTGTGCGTAAAACTGATGCGCACAAAAAATTGCGTGACGGAAGCCAGCGTCACGGCTGGAAAAAATGCTGCTAGCAGCGTTTATCAGTCAAAGGGCTCGGTCACACGAGCGCTACCCGCTATCCTCTGCCACAGCTGTGCCACAGCTGTGGCAGAGGAGAACGATGTTTGCATGCAAGTGCTGTATTGATTTTCGAGTAAGAGCATCACATATAAGCCCTTTCCTGAAAAGCATCCAAAAAAGTGTAAAAAGTAAAAAAAAATATATACTCACCTTTTGAATGACAGCTGAGAGCTGCCTCTGATTGGTCACAGTGCTCAGCCAATCAGAGGCAGCACTCACTCACCCATTCATGAATTCATGAATGGGTGAGTGAGAGCTGCCTCTCATTGGCTGAGGGCTGGGACCAATCATAGGCAACCTATTCAACAGGCCGGGATTTTAAATCCCCGGCTGCTGAATACTACAGAAAGCAGTTCAGGAGAAGAGCCGTCTGGACACGGCTGATCTCCCGCAGCTGCAAAAAGGTGAGTATATATTTTTTTTACTTTTTAGGCCTTAGTCAGACGGGCGTTTTTTTGCGCGATTTGCGCATGCGCATGCATCCGGTGATTTTTTTAAGACATTGCTTTGCAATGGTATCGGACACATGAGCGCTTTTTATGCGCTCGTCCGATAAATTATAGAACAGAAATTGCAGATCGCACCTATCTGCGATCTGCGATTCCTGTTCTTTTCTCTATATGCGCTCAATGGGGCCGGCGGCAGCAGCGCCGACCCCATTGAGAACATATAGAAGACAAATCATTCTTCTCTGCCACAGCTGTAACAGCTGTGGCAGAGAAGAACGATGTTTGCCCATTGAATTCAATGGAGCCGGCAATACAGCGGCTCCATTGAAAGCAATGGGCTGCCGGCGTGCGCGGGATGAATTGTTGGGAAGGGCTTAAATATATAAGCCCTTCCCTGCAATTCATCCAGAAAAGTGTTAAAATTAAAAAAAATATCCATACTCACCTGCTCCCGGCAGTCGGAGTTCCCCACGGCCAGCCTGCAGTGGGTGTGAAGGGGGTGTGAGTCAGACCTGCCCCCTGATTGGCGCTGAGCCAATCAGGGGGCAGGTCTGACTCACACCCCCTTCACACCCACTGCAGGCCGGCCGCGGGGAACTCCGACTGCCGGGAGCAGGTGAGTATGTATATTTTTTTCATTCTAACACTTTTCTGGATGAATTGCAGGGAAGGGCTTATATATTTAAGCCCTTCCCGACAATTCATCCCACACTCGCCCGCAGCGCATTGCTTTCAATGGAGCCGCTGTATTGCCGGCTCCATTGAATGAAATGCGCTAGACAGCTCCGGCCCGTTTCTAATGAAACGCGGCTAGGAGCAGATTTTCGGGCGATTTTCGGGCAACGGTCACGCGATTTGCGGATGCGCATCCGTCATGTGATCCGCAAATCGCGCGAAAAAACGCCCGTCTGACTAAGGCCTTACACTTTTTTTGGATGTTTTTCAGGGAAGGGCTTACATTTGAACCCCTTTCTGAAAATTAATACAGCGCTTGCCCATTGCTTTCAATGGAGCCGGCTATGTTGTTGGCTCCATTGAATTCAATGGGAGAACATCTTTCTCCTCTGCCACAGCTGTGACAGCTGTAGCAGAGGAGAATGATCTTTAGCATATTTCTCAATAGGGTTGGTGCTGCTGCTGCCCCATTGAGCGCATATACAAGAACAACGATTTGCGCAGAACACAGTTACATGCGTTCTGCAAATCGTTGTGACATATAATTTTCGGTCCATCCGCATAAAAAACGGCCATGTGACCGCTCCTATTGCAAAGCATTGGGTATATATAGGTGCGGATCACAAGCGCACCTGCAAATCAGGCTTACAAACGCCCATTTGACTAAGCCCGTTTGACTAAGCCCTAATAGTTTGAAATATTAAAATACTGTTATTTATCCCAGCAAGTGAACTCCATAAAAAACATGCCAGATTCTTTTTTAATTTTTTGTCACCCTACCTCCCTCTCCTCAAAAATGCATTAAAAATGGGTCACAAAATTATATGCACTGCACCACAAAATAGTAGCAACAAATAAAAGTGCTTATTCCACAAAAAACTGGCTCTCACACACCTTCATAGACAAAAATAAAAAGGCATGGCCTTTGGATGGCAAGGATGAAAAAAAGGGATGCTGTGGGAAGGAGATAAAATGTACAGTTTGGGTTTAGTCACACATGCGCCGATGCGCCCGTGTGACTGAGCCCTTACTGCAGGAAGAAGACAGCCATACTTCAAGACGGACAACTCCCTCCAGTGCTGAAGAAAGAACACATGACCGGCAATGAAGCCAGTCACATGTTCTTTCTTACGGCGCTGCAGAGAGACGTCCGTCCTGAAGTGTGGCCGTCTGCTACCTGCAGTAACACGGGTGTCGATACGCCCATGTGACTAAGCCCTTTGGATGATTGTGTATGATGATTCAATGAGACGGAATATATACAAGTTTGATATACACTGGGAGTTTAACAAAAATTAATTGGCTAAAATCCCATCTGTTGCATAAATATTTTTACAGTTTCCCTAGAAATTAGTTCGTCCATCATGATCTAGAGACACCAGTCAAAGGCTACTTGCCACCTTAAGAGGTCACAATTGCATTATTTTTATATACACTAAATTCTCTAAGACTATCACAAGTTTTATCGACTGTCATTGTCTGTGTTCGCTCACAGCTTACATTCATGGGTATAGTTGTGAGAAATATTTTTGCTTTCTGAAACTGCTGAACTGAACATTTAAAGGTGATTATTAAGTTAACAAGTGTGTTGTAAAATGCTTGCCAAAACAATTGACAAGAACCAATTACTGTATATTACAGATATAGAATTTGTCCTGAGAATGTATAATCACTATTGAACATGCAGACAACAGATTTGTGCTTATTTCTAAATAAATTTGCATTGCTTGGGGGCTCTTGCAGTTACAACCCAATTACCAGACTGCAGATAAATGCCTGACAGAGTTATGCTTGTTAAAGATGTATGTGCACATTTTATATATCACCATTATTTAATTAGGATGAAGTAAAGGCTCTTGGAAGGATTTTTTTTCCTTTTCATTAACTAGATGGATTAATTATGTGTTGTCATGGGCACATAATGCATAGTTTTTAAATATCTTTTCTAATTAATTTTCTATAGTTATTGTACCTTGATGTTTTGAAAGAAATCAAATTGCAAACAAAGGTTAAATATTTAGATTTTATTATTTTACTAATCTAAATCCTACTCTAAAAGCAAAGGAAATTGAAATCCCCATTCAGACTAGTGATGCACAAGCTTTTCAAGAGTTCAGTTTGTATGTTCATGTGGTGGTCAGGAAAACTCCATACAGTTGTTGTCTTTGGTCAGATTTGAACCTAGGAATTTAGTGCTGCAAGGCAACAGTGCTAACCACTGAGTTACATTCATTGAAGGACCACCACACCGCCACCATCACCATCATTTCAGGGCTCTAAGGCTGGGTTCGCACAGGGTGGAATTCCGCTGGAAATCTCACGGTTTTGCGGCAGCGCAAAACCACAAGTTTTCCGCGGGGAAAGTGCAGTTTCAAATCCGCGGCACTTAGCCACGGGTTTTGAATTGGCTTGGCTGCATGCTTTACCATTACAGCTGGCGCTTCCACAGAGAGGAGCGTGGCCGCAACATTAAAAAAAATAGATATGCTGTGGCCAGCTTTAAAGCTAATGCCAGCTTTACCGGGACGGATTGGCCGTCCTGTGTAGACGAGATTTTTGACAAATCTCGTCCAAAAGGCTGGCTAATCCCGGAATTAGCGGTCACAGGCATATTTGCCGCAGCGAAATTCTGCACGAAATTTCCGCGGCAAATCCACCCTGTGTGAAAACAGCCTTAGACAATGCTAGTTTGCAATATATTTAAAGGGTAAACACATTACATAGAACTGAATAATAGTTAACCCAGACTTGTATAGCATAAAGCCCTGCCTTTCAGAAAGCTACTAAAATATTCTGCATACTGTACTGTAGATTCAGATTAGAAACTGAAAAGTAGAAATTTTCTTACAAGCATACTTTTAAATAACATTTGGACTATATCCTAACACTCTGCTTAAAAAAAGAAACAATTTAGTCATTTCTATTACTTTTTTTTTTTCTTCAAATCAAACCTTCCTAAGGATTGTAAAGCTTACTGTACATATAGACACTGTCAATTCACTCAATTTAGTGCCTTTTTAATCAAATATAATAAATTGCATTTAAATCAATTACATCTAATGCAGACAGAAAAAAAATGTCCTTAAACTAAATGATTTATAAAAATGTTACATTACTAATCCATCTATTGAAGGAATCGCTTTTCTATAAAGGAAGATAATGGCATTAAATTCACCATATACAAATTCATCAAGTACTGTAACTGGAATAATACTTCAGTAACCTAACTAAGTAATTCTAAACCTACAGTAAGTTACACAATCAAATCTTAAATTAGTGAATGTTGGAGCAGTAGTGCGTATCGGAGCAGCATGTGATTGTTCTCAGTAAGCGAAAACTTGCAGATAGGATACCTTTTTAATGGCTAATAAAAATACACAATGTTATAGCAAGCTTTCAAACCTACTTAGGGTTCTTCCTTGGGATTAATGGAATACTGTAGATCCAAAGTAATATATATTTGAAAAGGCACAGACATGGTGTGATTAATTTTTTTTTGTGGTTTTCTTTAGTACGTGTAGCTGCAATTTTTAGGTCAACATCAGAGGTACATGACCATTTTCTTCCTTCTCAGTGTATTGGAGTAGTTGATTTCTGGATATCCTGGTGGCTCTGGTGATTTGATCATCAGGTGAGGTGGGATAATAGCCCTGATTTAAAAATGTCCTTTTAAGATGATATAAATGTTCATCTCTGTCTTTTGGGTTAGAACAGATTCGGTTGTATCTGACAGTCTGGCTGTAGACGATGGGCTTTTTGATGTGTTTGGGATGAAAACTGTCCCATCTGAGTAATGTGAGCTGATCAATAGATTTTTGGTACAGGTATATTTGTATTGAGTTGTTTAAAATTTTTATGGTGGAGTCCAAAAAATGGATTTCTGTATACCAGTAGCTTAAAGGGGTTGTCCCGCGCCGAAACGGGTTTTTTTTTTTTTAAACCCCCCCCCCCCCGTTCGGCGCGAGACAACCCCGATGCAGGGGTTAAAAAAACCACCCGCACAGCGCTTACCTGAATCCCGGCGGTCCGGCGTCTTCATACTCACCTGCTGAAGATGGCCGCCGGGATCCTCTGTCTTCATGGACCGCAGGGCTTCTGTGCGGTCCATTGCCGATTCCAGCCTCCTGATTGGCTGGAATCGGCACGTGACGGGGCGGAGCTACACGGAGCCCCATAGAGAACAGGAGAAGACCCGGACTGCGCAAGCGCGGCTAATTTGGCCATCGGAGGGCGAAAATTAGTCGGCACCATGGAGACGAGGACGCCAGCAACGGAGCAGGTAAGTATAAAACTTTTTATAACTTCTGTATGGCTCATAATTAATGCACAATGTACATTACAAAGTGCATTATTATGGCCATGCAGAAGTGTATAGACCCACTTGCTGCCTCGGGACAACCCCTTTAATATTAGGTTTATGGTAGAGTGAAATAAATTGAATCTCTCATGGAATTTTATTAGTTCTTGTTCAGAGTTGATCCAGATCAGTAGGTCAGTGGTGTCCTGCACTTACCTGGTTGCATTTCTCACCAATGGTTTAAGGATACCTTCTATCCATCTTTAGATTCTTTCAGTGAGGGTTCCCACTCCTGAGATAATTGGCCTCCTTGGATTGCCAGCTTTATGTAGTTTTGGAAGCATGTAGAATATTCCAAGCCTGAGGTTCTCTGCTATCAAGTCCAAAAGTGTTGTGGAACCCACAGACAGACTTCTGATGACTCTTCTCAATTCCCTCATATATTTTTGAGTCAGGTTTTCATCCAGTTTGGTGTAGTATCTGGTGTCTGTCAGCTGTCTGTCTGATTCTTTTGTGTAGTATGATGTATTCATGAGGACTATAGCTGTTGGAGCAGTAGCATTGTTCTTTTGGAGGTGTCTATTGCCTTTGTGATTGTATTAATTATACACTTTTTTTTATCTTTAACATTAGTATTGACCAAACAAAACCAGTAGAGCCTCTTTCTGTTTGACACAAACCCATGTTCTACTGGTTTGGTTCACTCAACTCTATACACTTATGTATAACATGCCATAAACCTTTAAATGACGCACTCAGAGTGTTATAGAGGGCTTTTATGACTCCTAGAGACTGTTATACACAAGTTTTAGGTGAACTTCTAGTTCAGTTCAAACGAATATCGACCAAACTGAATAGTTTGAAAAAGTTTGGGGAACCAGCCAAACAAACTTTTCAAAAGTTCTCTCATCACTAGTTAACATGTGCAAAAATTTTACATATCTCTCAATTGGTTTCCTTTTCATGGCATTTTTTTTATAAGTGACTATAATTTGTAATAAAATGCAGTGTTATCTAGGCTTAGGGTGGCTTCACACGAGCGTGTGCATGTGCCGTACATAGGTGCACACAAAATATCGCACCCACGTACGTGCACAAACACGGGTGAATGCAGGTCCATGCATTGCCTTCAATGGAGCCGCGACTGCTGCTGGTGGCTCCATTGAAGGCAATGGTCTTCCGGCACCCCTTAATTGTTTTTCAAGGAAGAGCTTTAAATATAAGCTCTTCCATGAAAAACAACCATTTTAGTGTAAAAAAATAAAAAATAAAAATAAACTTACCTGTCTGCCACTGCCGTCTCCCCCGCGGGGATGAAGAACACATCTGCCGCATGTTTTCTTCATCCCCGTGGGGATTAAAGAATTCCCCACTGCAATTCCCTGAGCACCTCAGCCAATCACAGGCAGCTCTCGCTGAATGAATAACAGGCGAAAGCTGCCTGTGATTGGCTGAGCGCCTCAGCCAATCACAGATAGCTCTTACAGCAGGCGTGGATTTTAAATCCCCACTTGCTCAGAGAACTGCATTGCAGAGTCGGGGACAGCGGAGAGAGGACGCGGCTGAGCCCCGGCAGCTGAAGGAAGGTGAGTATGTTTTTGGGTTTTTTTACACTACTTATATTTTACACTACCTATATTTAAAGCCCTTCCCTAAAAAAAACAATTATGGGGTGCTGGCAGCTGGATCCCCTACCGCAGCTGTCATCGGTGACAGCTGTGGTAGGGAATTCTTTATTCCCCGCAGGGTTTTAGAATTCCTTTGCTGCATCTATCACAGTATCCACAGCTCCATTGAAGACAATGCGTGCATTCACTATGGTGCACGCATGACCTATCTTTGCAGGCACATGGCTGTACAGCACGGACATGTGAACACACCATAGGGAATGCATTGGTTCTAATAGACGTCTGTTTTTGTGCGCGCGTATGCCCGCACAAAAACATGCTTATGTGAAGCCACCCTTAATGGCAAAAATGTTATCAGAAAAAAATTCTTTCTACCCCAGAGGTAAAATTGACAAGTGCTCCTTGGAGGTAGTGGTGATGATAGTAGTGGAAGGGGGAGTTTGTTTTGGTTTTCAATTCAATTCATAATTAGCTCATCTTGATCGGCCAGGTGATAAAATCATCCCAGTTTTCACAAAGTTAATTCAGATCCAAACTGCTTCATGGCAAAACTCGTGGGAAAATCAAATTTCCCATAGCTCATTTTGTAGGGGTCAGACATCATTCAGTCAGGAGTCAGGGCTTCAGCTAGCGGTATGCTCTTGGGAATTCCATTTTGCTGCACCAAACAAGGACAGCTCAAAAATATACAAGCTATACTCTGTGGCCGTCGGTTCTCAAATATAGTGCTGCCCAGGGATTGTGGTTTATTTAGTTAGCGGAGATTTTTTTAACATAAAAGAAAAAGGAAACCCAACAGGGAAAAAGTCACCAGTCCAGGCAATACGAATTATTTGTGGGCAGTGGTTTTCTGCAAACTACAAAGTTAGCTGAAAAGTTACATTAAGCTACGCTAAAAAGTAAACAAGTAAACAAAAAGTAAAAAGGAAACAGGAATAAGACAAGGGGGAGGATATATGTTGGTAGTCCTGGTGTTGGAGGTGGTAGAAGATGAGCCAAGTTGGCACTTCAAGCAGCTCCAATTTAAGCAAAAGCTTTACATTCTGCAGAAGGTGAGGAAATCCTGCTGCCATTCCTCAGAACTGGTTCTGTCTGTGCATAGCATGCACAACACGTAGGACTGTGCTGACAGCAAAACTGACATGCGACCAACATGGGGGGATGGCATTAATGATCATGAATAAAACGGACGCTGACACCTGGCAGTTGGAATAAATGAACTGTTTTATTTCTACTAACCTCATATGCCATTTTCCATCTCTTTATTGATATTCCTTTACGTGCTAGGTTGACTTGGGGTTGGCCACAGCTTAACATAAATATAACTTTATTAACCATGTATACAACCAAACTGGTATGAACCCATTGCCCAGCAAAAGATATGGCAGTAGGTCACCAAAACATAAAACATTTTCATCCCCAAATATACTGTCTCACAGCAGAAAAGAGGACTGTTACCCTCTGTTGAGTGACTAAATAGTGTTCTGCCCCTTTGCTACTCCAGCATGCATGGTGGCCAATAGAATCAGCCATCAGCATGCTGCTTGCCTGACTTCCATATGATCGCCCCGCCCACTTCTGCCCAGAAAGCTCAATGCACCACGAAGAGGAAACAGGGACCCTTCCTGGCCAGCCTGAAGGTAACTGCTCTAGGGGAGCTGGGCCAAAATGGAGCTCTCTACTAACCTTCCCCCAGCTTAACTATTAACTAAAGCACACCCCCTTCACCAACACATTTAAAATCCCTGTGGCTATATGCCTGTGGGACTACAAAATAGGTCATAGAGTGAATGACACAGCATGCTTCAAGTACCACCACCTCCTCTTCCTCCCAGTCTCAGGCACACAACAGTCAGTCTGCACCACCCATGAGCATCCCCCCTCTACTTCACCCTGTGCTAAATCTCCCACAGCTTCCAGAGCAGTCCACATGGATCATTCTGAGGAGCTGTTTAATCATTCAGTGTTATGCATGTAAACGGGGTAGTCCAAACAACTAGAGGTAGAAAGCCAAGAGATTGATTGCACTGATGCCCAACCATTTTTCCCTCTGAAGTGGAAGATGAGGGAGGGTCAGTGCATGTGGTCAGCCCTCCACAGGCGGTGTGTACTCAGTGGGATGTGGGAACAGAGATGCCAGCTCCTAGTGTTCACTGTGCCATAGACTCCACTTAGAAAGAGGACAACAAATAGGTAGAAGATCTGAAAAATGATAAATTAGGGACTGTGGATTAAGTATAGTCCTGTAAAAGAACTTTCCCACTGTGCTCCTGACTAGGGCATTGCAGCTTCTCTGGTATTCACCACTGGCGCTTACCACTGAATATCTCTTGCAGGCATTGGAGGATAGGGAGAGAGACAGGATGCAGTGATCCCTCCTCTGCTTCCACTGACAGTCGTATATCCAGGTACCTGCACTCCCCTCTTCCACCGCTATAAAGAGCTGCTGACTGAAATATTGTTCCGCCGCGCTACACACTGGCAGCTTCATATATAAGCCCTGAGGAGAAGGCTCAAACTGTTACACTCTCTGCTACTTTCACCACTTCTGCAGCCCCAATTACAGATGCAGAGGCAGTCAAGGATCTTCCAGACCCCTATCCTTCACAGCCCTCAGACAACTCCTCTCCTACTAACTATATGAGCTCAGCAAGAGAGCTTCAGCAGACATACATTAGGGAGAGACATTGGGACATCCCTGTCTCACTCTATGCTCTGGAAGGGCCATTTAAGCCTGTAGGGGGAGAAGGAAACAAACTGCTTCAACTCTCTATCCACCAGCATACCTCAGCAATAGGAGATCCTGCCTGTGCAGGGTCGTAGGTACCCATTACTGGGTCAAAAATAAGTCAGGGTGACCAGACCTTCTCCCCATGCTCTTCTTATTCCTCCTTGGACAATAACTCACGAGAAAGACCATTTGCTTTCCCATGTGGGGTCCATAAGTTCCACTCCTGATATTAAAAACCTATGGATTTTCCTTCATGCACTACCTACCAAAAAGGATCTTGAATCTATAATTCAACATGTAGAATCCAGACAAGAAAGGGCCATTGATCGATGTAAGGCTGAACTCTGCTCAACTCTTCAACATGTGTTGACTGCAAAACAAGCCTCTTTGGTTCTGGGCACCCATGTTACTAGAGTGGAGGAAATATTAGGCTCTCAAAAGTGCCCTTAATAGGGCAATCTTACTTCAAGTCAATGATGAGGAGAACAGGGTCCGCAAAAACAACATAAAACTAGGATGTATCCCATAGTCTATCCCTCTCCCTGATCTCGGCAGCACTGACCTCCACTACTCAACGAAATCCTGGCCGAAACAGAGTCCACGGAAATTCACATTAATAGAGTTCACAGGATTGGGGACCCTTGAAGCTCTCTCTTCTCTACAGTGATATGTGTCCTGTGTAGCATTAATTTCTTCGGAAAAAAGGAAGACATTCTACAATGAGTCTGGAAACAGGGTCCCCAATTCATAATAAAGGGGACCTTCTGTAGGGCACATTAGTGACCCTGATTGTTTAATTGTCATAATGCAAGTGCAAGACACTGATGTAATAGAATCTAGTGGCGTACTGCAAAAGCATTGAAAATGTACATAGCAGACATTAAACTACATAACAAGCTACATCCCCAACCCTCCCAAAATAGTAAAACATGCATATGAATAATGCAGTGTTATTAACAATTTTCCTTTGTATAGTGCTGGATCAGGCAAATAAAAAAGTGCTTAAATTATAAAGTCCAGTAAATGTACAATAACTATTGCTAGTTTGATTTAAGACTGGAATACACAAAGCTGCATTTCTACATCAGGGGTGCAAAACCTGTGATCCAGGGGCTATATATGACTTGTGATGTCATTTTTTGTGCGCCACAAACTATGTGGCCTCAGGCATGTTTGTCTTTGTCTAATGACTGTTCATATATTTTTTCTACTTCAGAGAGAAGAAGAGTGGCATGTAATGCAGGAGCAGAGATGGGTAAGTACTAAATCCAGGAAGGGGAAACAACACTTAGGAGACATTTTATATGCCATGAATGTCTTAAAGGGGTTGTCCCGCGACGAAACGTTTTTTTTTTTTTTTCAACAGCCCCCCCATTCGGTGCGAGACAAACCCGATGCAGGGGTTTAAAAAAAAAAAAAGGATAGTATTTACCCGAATCCCCGCGCTCCGGTGACTTCTTACTTACCTTGCGAAGATGGCCGCCGGGATCTTCACCCACGGTGGACCGCAGGTCTTCTCCCATGGGGCACCGTGGGCTCTGTGCGTTCCATTGCCGATTCCAGCCTCCTGATTGGCTGGAATCGGCACACGTGACGGGGCAGAGCTACGAGGAGCAGCTCTCTGGCACGAGCGGCCCCATTCAGAAGAAAGAAGACCGGACTGCGCAAGCGCGTCTAATCGGGCGATTAGACGCTGAAATTAGACGGCTCCATGGAGACGAGGACGCTAGCAACGGAACAGGTAAGTGAATAACTTCTGTATGGCTCATAATTAATGCACGATGTACATTACAAAGTGCATTAATATGGCCATACAGAAGTGCTGAACCCCACTTGCTTTCGCAGGACAACCCCTTTAAATGGTAATACTCTTTTACATTTTATTGCAGCCCTTTTGATTGCCTCAATATGACAATGTAGCCCTCAGGTGAGTAAAGATTATGCATCCCTCCTCTACATAGTGGCTATAGGGAGAGATGAAAGTCCTTTTGATAGTGAGGGTAAATGAGATTATTGCTCTGAACCTTCACCATCTGCTGACCTCATGGGGTCTTGAGTGTTCCCCCAATGCTGAAAGCAATAATTACTGACAATGTTCCAGCCTACTTATTATGATCTTTGTATTATTCAGAATATGATCATGAAGATCATAATTATACTGTAAATGGTAATTTAAAATCAAGATTTTTTCATCCATAACATTTATATTGTATTTCCTTAAGAGAGCAAGTAAGAGTTGGTTCAAACAACCACCACATCTCTGCTATGTCTTTCCAAATGTAATTGAACATGTGTATACCATGAATAGATTATATTTCAGTCTTTGAGGCTCACATTAAATATTGGTTTGTACCACAAAACATGCCAGTCAGTGTCACAGTGTGCCAATTCGTGTGCCCATGATCTTTAAACACCCTGAAAATCCAAAGTGGTCTTATAGTCAGTACAGAAGCCTATGGGATTCCACCAATCTTAACGCTAAATGTTCAACAGTTTCCTCTGTTTACATGACATTTTACTATTATACTACATTTTTAAAGGAAAACATCATTTACACCAGAGGAAAAATCCCCATTGTAATTACTCATAAGAGAGTCTGCTGAGCCATTTATACCCTTTGGTTGTACAGTAATAATTTGTAGAGATAACATTTCATGCACATCAGATACATTTTCCAACTGGCCCAGAATCTTTCTGCCTGTATTCATCTATTCTAATGTGAGAATGAAATACGGAACTGAAAAACTTTTAGATTATATTTGGTCATATAAGAAGCTCAGTGTTATTCCAAGAATGATGAGCCTGATAAATAGACCAGCATGTACATGTCAGTTATTATTTATGGTGCAAGGCATGAAGAAAACTTTAAGGTTGTGATTTATCACGGTTTATCTTCTTATTATTGTTTCCAGTGAAGCAATGAGCACAGTTTTGGAACAATTCCTTGCCAATGATTTATCATTAGATGGTATTATAAAATACAGATGTGGCCTCATTGCTATTGGCCTTTTCAAAATAAAAAATATAATAGCTCAGCACCTTTCAAATACAGATCCTTTTCCAGTAGAATATCTGTTACTAAGTTTTATTTTCTTCTAGAGAGTGGAAATATTGACCTATGATATCACAATATGTCTAATGAAAAAGTTGTCCCATCATGGCGACTCCCGTTCATGTACCACTTCACATATTGCAACCGCCCCATCATAATTCCTTCCAGCATAGTACAAAAATGTCAGAGAGATGATAAAATATTTCTCACACAACTGATATAGTATATGTGATTCCAGCCTAAGAGTATGTGAATGTCGTAGATGGAGATCTGCTTAGAATGCACCCTCTATGTGCCAGAGCTTTCGCTCTGGTGGACGGACAGAGGACACACATGTATTATAGAGATGATAGTCATTCACTAGAATGGACACTATATAATTTTACATTTGGTCACTTCAGAGTAAATGATCAGGTGATGACTACATCTCCAGGCAAAATAGCTGTTTGCAAGGAATTGTTTGTCATGGGACAACCCCTTTAAATTCTGTATATTTCCATTTAGTGTAATAGTTAATCTGAATTGGAAAGGGTGATGTCTCTCCTTAAGGAGAGCAGCTAGACGTTGAGTGAGTAGACTTATAAGCCATGCATGCTACTCTGGGAGATATATGTAAATTAGGAAGATGGAGCAATATCTCTGCAGTGCCACCTATTGCATGGCAGCATTCCTTTATACAGGTCTTAACAATGATTGGGGTTTTCAATTCCCAATCATTGCTATGACCAGTATGAAGGGTCGGATATTGATTGTCAGGAATGCTGCCATCCAATAGTTGGCAGCACAAAGGTAACAAGTAACATAGTATGCTAGGCTGAAAGAAGACAATGTCCATCTACTTCAACCTCTTTACACCCTGCATTGTTGATCCAGAGGAAGGCAGAAAAAAAACAATAAGGCAGAAACCAATTTAGCCCATTGGGGGGAAAAACTCCTTCCCAACTCCATAATGGCAGTCAGAATAATCACTTCCATCTTCCTTATTTGCATATATCTCCCAGAGGAGCATTGGTGGCCCTTTAAGTCTCCTCACTCACCTTCTAGGTGCTCTCCTTAGGGAGAGACGACATCCCTTTCCAAGTCATGTCATAGGTATCCCACTAGCCAAGCCAAAATCTTACTGCACACTGATGAGGGGCAAACACCCCAAAACAGCTGTCTGTGTATGGATTCTGGCTTGGTTTTCAATTCCCAATCATTGTCAAGAACTGTGTGAAGGTTTAGACTTTTATTTACAGGAATACTGCCATCCAGTAGGTGGCGCTACAGAGATATTGTTCCATCTTTCTTATTTGCAGTTAATCTGCATGTCACAGGTGAAAAAGTTATAACACTGAGGTATTTATATTGCCTGCCACCAGTAGAAATAATAAAGGTACTATATATACTAAAATTTGCATCACCTCCATATTTCACAGTTGGTAGTTTAACAATGTCACAGTGACTGATGTAATGTTACCTGATAGCAGTAGCTAATGGCAAATTGCATTGCTGTATCTAAATCATCATAGCACTGGGACATAGTGTATCAGAAATGGGAAGGATTTCATTATATTATTGATTTTTCTACATAATCTATTTTATGCAACTCTATGGTGTTGTTTCTTATTACATGAAGTTTTAGGAGATTTTGTTTGGGCTTTGTCACACGGGCGGTTTTTCGCACGATTTACAGGTGCGTTTGCGATCTGCATCTATATAGACCCAATGCTTTGTAATGGGAGCGGTCACATGTCCATTTTTTAATCGGATGCGGTGAAAATTATAGGACACAACGATTCGCAGAAAGCATGTAACTGCATTCTGCGACAAATTGTTTTGTTCTGTGTATGTGCACTCAATGGGGCCGGTGGCAGTAGCGCCAACCCCATTGAGAAAATATACTAAAGATCGTTCTTCTCTGCCACAGCTGTCACAGCTGTGGCAGAGGAGAACCATGTTCTCCCATTAAATTCAATGAAGCCGGCAATACAGCTGGCTCCATTGAAAGCAATGGGCTGCCGGCAAGCGCTCTATTCATTTTCGGGGAAGGGCTTCAAATATAAGCCCTTCCCTGAAAACCATTCCAAAAAAGTGTAAAAAATAAAAAAAAATCTATACTCACCTTTGTGCAGCTGCCGGGGCTCAGCCGCGTCCAGCCAGCTCTTCTCCTGAACTGCTTTCAGTAGTATTCAGCAGCCGGGGATTTAAAATCTCGGCCTGCTGAATAGACTGCCTCTGATTGGCTGAGCACTGTGACCAATCAGAGGCAGCTCTCAGCTATTGAATGACAGCTTGCCGGCAGCCATTGCTTTCAATGGAGCCGGCTGTATTGAATTGAATGGGAGAACATTATATTCCTTTGTCACAGCTGTGGCACAGCTGTGGCAGAGGATAGCGAGCAGCGCTCTTTTTGAGAGTAAAAACGCCCATGTGACTGAGCCCTTAGGGCGGATAAACGCTGCTAGCAGGGTTTTTTTCCGCCGTACCGCTGGCTTCTGTCACACGGTTTTTTGAGTGCATCAGTTATGCGCACAAAAAATCATGCGGAAAAGCCCTTAAATAGCATTTTGCAAATGAATACCAAGTTACAATAATTTTAGCCAATACAGCATCTCAAAAAGCACACACACTTGTGTAAACATATTGCATAATGTGTACTAGGTTAACAATGCCTATTTTAACTTTGAATTCAAAATTTAAATTCAATTTATAGTCAAACTTTGGCCATAAAACACATTCATAAATGTCCCAAAGTTCTGTATATTAGATACATTTGCCATAAAACAGCGACTATGTTTTGCGTACATAAAACTGAATTAGCCATATACAAGTCAAGTAAAGGAATGCATGACACCCATACTCTGTTGATGGTCAATATGATCAGCAATGTTATCACAATGAAGCTTCATCTTTCATAAGATAATATAAACCTAGATTAAAAATGTAAAAGAAAGGTCTGCCCACATCATAAGATAAGAATCACAGAACATCAAATCATTAATGCTTTGTAAATGGTACTTTTTGACTAAATGAATGTAATAGAAAATTAAAGCAAAATCATTTAGTAGAATTAATTTTGGTATTCTTGCAACTAATTAGTAAATCTCCAAAGTAGCTAAAGTTTGTTAAAGTAATCATGTACATTGGGCAAAGAAATACTTTGAAATGCAAATTAGTCGTAATATCCAAACATGATAAGTGGAAATTCCACTTAATAACTGACTTGTGGTTTTTACTTGGATCAATAAGATTTGACTCTTAATAGATGGTTGTTCCTACAAATAAGTGCTGAGATAGTCACTTAGACAATCTGATTACTTCAAATGAAATGTTAAAAACACAGTAATACAAACACTAAGAACTTCCATGCCTTAAAGTTGCTACTTGGCTGATGGCATGTAATCACACTGACACCATGTGAACACACATTCATTTATGATAGCTAAATCTTCACACACAGCTGCAGCCGTGAAGGGGAGCAGAAGTACTAGCTGCAAGAAAGATTCCTCAGACAACGCTGAAACTACCACCTTGCAGTGTACAGGATTATTGAAGAGGGTGCTACCCTAATTTTTTCGGAGCTGGTTACCCAGCTCCACTATTAATACAATTTTTCTCTCTGGGAGTGTAGAAGCAATTTTTCCTCCCATTTCACCTCACAAACAATTTTTTGCCGCTATGCAGCACCATATCGTAGCCACAGACAGCCTACTGACCCTCAGTACAGCAAAGCACTCTGCAGAGCTTCGCTCTAATTTTTTCAGAACTGTTTCATGCAGGTCTCCTAATAGTACAATTTTTAGGACTCTTGATGCAAGTTTGCTGCATTATAAATTTTTTATTTATCCTGTTTGGACTCCTAAGTAGGATGGAGTGCTGAATGCAGTGCCCCGTCTGAGCAGCACCCTCGGGACCTGACCTTCAGCTGCTTCTATTCCAGGAATGGGGAAGATTGGCAGGGAAAAAGAAAGAGGGGGAGACATTCAGAGCACCCCTAGACCACACAAAAATCAGGCAGATATGCAAAGATACCTCAAAGACCGGAGCACCCGCTCTCCACGACCTCCCTCCAAGACGGCGCAGGCGCAGGAGTGCACTTCATACAACAACAGGGAGGTGTCTTGCTCCCTAGTGTATAACTCCCTTTTCACTTACCTTGGTTCCCACCCTCACCCCTCCATTTGTTCGCTCCTATATCCGGTCTGGTAGTAAGGCTTCAATACAAGACCGGAATCTCTACTAAGCAATCTTTTCTTTTTCCTATACCTCTCTCCAGCAAGTAGGGCGACATGGATGACTTAAAGATAACTTCTTTTAATGTGCGAGGCCTCAACACGCCAGAAAAACGACATCGAGTGTCTCTACTCCTCAAAAGGTACGCCACAAAGATCCTCCTCCTCCAGGAGACCCACTACAAGGGGGACAGGTGCTTCGCGTTGCCAGGTAAGCAATTTGCTCAGAGCTTTCACAGCACTTACACCACTTCATCCTCCAGGGGGGTCTCAATATTTTTTCACAAAACCCTCAGTTTCATCTGCAACTCGCAGTACACTGACGGTGAGGGAAGGGTCATGTTTCTGAAAGGGACCATCAACAACAAACAAATCACAATTGCAAATTTGTACGCCCCCAACACCGACCAGATCCCCTGGTTAGTCTCCCAGTTAGAAGTTCTTAGACACTTCGCAGAGGGACACATTATATTGGGAGGAGATATTAACGCCACCCTCAATCCCATCCTCGACTCTTCAACCGGGCGCTCTCATTTACCTAGATTGAGACTGAGAAGACTCAATAAATGCCTACATGATATGGGCTTGGTGGACGCTTGGAGACTTCTATACCCAACAACGAAGGATTATTCCTTCTTTTCCCATGTCCACCTATCCTATCAGAGACTTGATTACTTGTTCGTCTCATCTGAGCTTCTCAAGGATTTGGTGGGGGCCGAGGTGGGTTCGATGACAGTCTCCGACCACGCACCGGTACACATAACCCTACGCGCTCTAAGGCAAACCCCCAAGGAATGGAGATGGAGGCTTAATACTACTTTATTCGACTCAAAGGAGGAGACTTTAAAACTAACCAGCCAAATTGAAGAATACTTCCAACTCAACGCGGGAGGAGAGGTAGAATTGCCCATGGTGTGGGAGGCCCATAAGGCTTACGTTAGAGGCCTGCTCATCGCTTTGGGCTCTAGAACTAAAAAAATAAAACAAAAAGAAATAGATGATAAATTGGCGCAAATAGCTAAGATAGAACAGCTAGCAAAGCTTTCGCAAACCAAATCCCTCTTAGATAAACTGTCCGAGCTAAGGAAAGACCTTCGACTGTGTTTGGATTCTAAATTTAATAAAAAGCATTTCTATAGGAAACATATTATTTACGCACAAGGCAATAAAGGTAGCAAATATACGTCTGCTTTAATTAAGAAAGCACGGGCCAAAAGTACAATCCATGCCATCAAAACTGGGGCTAATACAATAGTAACTTCATCCAAAGCCATAGCCGATCAGTTCCAACTTTTTTATACGGATCTGTACAATCTGCAGAGACAACTCCCAGAGGACCCGACACACCAAATTAAAGAGCAAATTGACTCCTTCCTAAATCGCCTCTCCTTGCCAAAACTAAAAAGTGAAGAAGCTAATGATCTACTTGAACCCGTGACACAGTCGGAGATAAAAGATCTAATAGCCTCCTGTCCACCCAATAAGAGCCCAGGACCTGACGGCTTAACCCTGACATATTATAAGACCTTCGAGTCGGCTTTGACCCCCAGACTGACGGACCTGTTCAATGCACTTCTTTCAGGGTCCAAACTACCCAAACAGGCGCAGGAGGCACATATAGCATTAATTCCCAAAGAAAACAAGGATCCTGCGCTCTGTGGGAGTTACAGGCCCATATCTCTCATCAACCAGGACGTCAAGCTGTGGGCGAAGTTACTGGCTAGAAGGCTGGATAGATTCATACCTGCCCTGGTCAGTGGAGAACAGGCGGGCTTCGTGGGGGGGAGAGAGGGTAAAGACAACTGTCACAGGCTCCTTTATGCGGCGAGATATGCACGGACCCAAAACATTCCGTTAGCCTTCGTAGGAACCGACGCCGAGAAGGCATTTGATAGAGTTAGCTGGAACTACATGAAAAGCACTCTACTTAACTACAATATCCCAGAGAAGTTTGTGTCCGCAATTTTCTCGCTGTATGAATCCCCTCACGCTAGACTTCGGGTAAACGAAGTTCTATCACTCCCGTTTGACATTAAAAACGGCACTCGCCAGGGTTGCCCTCTCTCCCCCTCACTCTTCATACTGACACTGGAGCCGCTCCTGACACAGATCAGACAGGACCCGGATATTAAAGGCCTAAACATAGGAGAAGACACTTTGTCCACGGCGGCTTTCGCGGATGACATAGTTTTCCTCATAACCAACCCCGAAAAAGGATTTGCCAGGCTAGTCGAGATACTAAATGCATTTGGAACTATTTCAAATTTTAAAATAAATTTTAATAAATCTACTGTTCTCAACATCTCCATCCCCGTTTCTCGTTGCGAAATACTTAGAACAACATTTCCCTTTGCGTGGTCGGAGACTTCTCTGGACTATCTTGGTGTAAAAATACCAAAGAAAACCAAAGACATTTACAAGGTAAATTTCATTCCTCTGCTGGACCAGGTGAAGAAGCTACTGACCGAATACGATTTACCAATTATGTCCTGGTTCGGTAGGAGAAACATTTTGAAATCCTATGTCCTTCCTAAAATTCTCTACAAAATCAGGATGCTTCCTATACACCTTCCGAACAGTTTTTTTAGGTCTCTACGCTCAGCCTTCGCGGCATATGTATGGCGGCATAAAAGACCAAGGCTGGCTTACAGCCTAATGATTAAGAGGAAATCGGAGGGTGGAATAGGACTCCCCAACATACTCGATTACTATAGGGCCTCGCAGCTGAGCCACTGGCTAGACTTAGTCCTTCCGGCTAAAAACAATCTGCTTCCTAAACTAGCCTTGACCAGGAATAGTGGGGTGCTTCTGGAGGATCTTTGGTATCCGAGCAGAAACAACTATAGACAAAGGGACTTCTGCCCCCTTCTGAGAGGACCTTGTGAGGTGTGGGACACAGTTAAGAAGGAATTAGCCCCAAATCCATCCCCAATTTTCCCGTTAAGCACTATTCATAGAATGTTAGATTTACCATCTGACTCATGTAATGCCTCAATCTGGGTGAAATTCCGGGACCACAAAATTGGAGATCTGCAGGAGCTAGCTCACATACCCCCCTCGGAGATCCTACAAAGTCTGCTTCCGAGCTGGTCCCCCTCCTTTCTTACTCTTGCCTCAGTGACCAAGACATTAGGAGACTTTCTCAAGAGCCATGGTACAGCTAGACCCTTGACCCCTTTCGAAAGTACACTTAAGCACATTATGCCAAGCAAAAGGAAAATCTCCCTGATAAGGAAACACTTCATCACTCCCCATACTCCAACAAAACCTACATTTATCACCTCGTGGGAAAAGGAACTGAACCTAACTCTCTCCCCTAATGAAATTAAAGCGGTCCTGAACACCTCACTCGGCTTATCTCCTTGCATTCTCGCGCAAGAATCCCACTATAAGCTCCTGATCAGGTGGTACAGGACCCCGCAATGGCTCTCAGCTTACAAATTATCTTCTCAGGACAGCTGCTGGAGGTGTAAGAGGGAGGTGGGATCGTACCTTCACATCTGGTGGACGTGCGAAGGATTGAGACCCTTCTGGGAGGGAGTGGGGAAGGTCTTGGTAAAGATAAAACCGGGATTTTTACTCTCGCCTGACATAGTGTTCCTCTGGAGGCCATCCTCATCATTTCACCCTAATAGAGATAAGTTGATGGCCCTCCTGATAGACGCTGCAAAGGCTCTGATCCCTCTCCACTGGCAACGCGAGGCACCCCCCACTCTGATACAATGGAGAGACAAAGTTGACACGATCTACAACCTGGAGGAGCTGTCTAGCTGGCACAACAACACATATGATAAGTTCATTAAAACCTGGTTCTCCTGGCGTGAGTTGAGACTCCTCGACGTTTTTTCTACTTAGCCTAACTACGTATCTTCAGGATATAGGTACCGCCATTGGCACTCTTACAAAACACCCACATTTCCCCCCTGCTACCCTCTCCCCTCCACCCCTGTTTTCGTCTTGTCTTGTCATGTCTTTTCTTGTTTTGATTTGTCTGTGTCTTTGTCCTGTCTTGCAAGGTTTGCCATAAGGTTTAGCTTACTGAGATACTCGCTTAGTGTTCTGATATGGCAGAGTCAAAACGTTTTCTCAGGCTATTAATCACCCTGTTACTTGTTAAAATGCTGCACAGTCTCTTGTTGTACCGAATATCATATGAACCTAAAACTGTGTACTTCGACTGTGATCAGCCCTTTGTTGTCTGAAGATGTAATACTGTATATTGTATAACTGATAAAATTAATAAAAATAGATTCAATAAAAAAAAAAAATAATAATTTTGGAATCTTTCATGCAAGGGGATTGGGGACAGGGCCGCATGAATCATATTTTTAACAATAATGTCATGTAGTGCCCTGTCACTGTTTGAATCAGGTATTTCAGCACTGATATTGTTATCCATTTGATTTGGTGTCAACTTGTCTTTTAACCAAAGTAAAATATGGACATGTGGTAAGCCGCGATTCTGCAATTCTATGGAATACATAAAGCACAACATTTCTCCATATATTTTTCCTTTAGTTATAACCGACACTAGTTTTTTAACTTTTAATCTAAAAACTTTTGAAATTATATCATGTCTATCAATAGCGGTTTGTCCCAACATCAATTTATCAACTATTTCTTTCCATGTCGGAGATACGTGTGAAATTAAAAAATAAATCGGGCGACCCTACGTGCGAACATAAGCAAATACATCTTGCATATACTCATGCAGGTATTGTGGGCTATTTACAAATGAAGACGATAGAATAATCATTCTGTCTAAATTATTAGGATTAACATTAGCATCATTTGCTACAGCATCTTGAATATGGATGTAATTCTCTGCTCCTAACTTAGTCTGATTTAATTATATATATTGCAGTCGTTCACTTTCAACTGTAATGTGCATACCAACATAAAACGGATTGGCCAGTTGTCTACATTGTGGTATCATACTAAAATCGGTTTCTCATATCATTATGTTGTAGGCATAAAAATCTATTCAGGACACCTTTTTGCTTGCCAAGGAAAGGCCTGTTAGGGCTCAGTCACAGGGGCGCCGATGTGCCCATGCTCCTACACGATAAGACATCCGTACTGCAGGTGCAGACAACTATCCGCACTGCTGGAAGAAAGAACACATGACCGACTCCATTGCCGGTCATGTGTTCTTTCTTCCAGCGGTGCGGAAAGTCGTCCGCACCTGCAGTGCAGCCATCTTCTTCGTACAGTAACACGGGCACATCGGCGCCCGTGTAACTGAGCCCATTACACAGTTGATTTGCAGTATTTTAAAGTGATAGTCTTCCTGCCCCTTGCTAAAACTAAGCTTATATTGTAATACGTCATAATATTTATGTGCTTCAGGCACCCTGGTTAATCTGTCATCACGGGCATGTAAAATGATATCATGGGTTGCAAACTGTTCGCCTGTAAGCATGGCTGTAACTTCATTTATCAATGGTGTGTTATATAGTTTTTCATGTTCCTCACTTGGTGTACAGTCTGGGTGCATGACTAATTTATAATCTTTTCCCAGTATTGTGTCTAAAGCAGTTTTGAAAGTTGTGATAAGAGGGTTATGTTCATGCAATATTCTTTGGAGGTTTAAAACAGTATCTTTTTCAACCCCTTGAATATTTTGACATCTGCAGTCTGCTTCATTATTTTCATCCCCCATGAAATGAATGTGTGTTGCTAATCATTTGTAGGAAGCAAAGAGCCAATTCTATAGTTAATTTGATCATGGATTGTGAAAGTAGGTAAAAAAGCAGGCATTACAACTTCCCTGTCCACACAAAATGACGTCATCTGGAATCACAAACTGTATTTTCTAACTCTGTTTAAAAAATGTTGTCATTCACCGCAATCATACAAAAGTAGAGTTTTTAGTGCTTCCTCTGGCTTACTAAGTGATGGGAGTGAGATTTTCCCACCAGAATAACAGATACCAACAATTTCCTACTTCCATTTTATTGCTTCGCAAAGCCTACATTTTTGATTCATTCTCCTTATGATTACTAATTGATGATTAACATAGTCCCTAAAAGACACGTGACGCTCAGCATCTAATGTCTGGCGACCCTGAGATTGCTCCAATGTCTCCATAGCTCTAAATGATGCATGAATCTAAAGTTTTGTAGACCTGACATAGCTCCAATGTTTATCTAGCTCTGAGAGATGTGTGACGGTCAGCAGCTAAGGTTCGGTGGACCTGAAAGTGCTCCAATGTCTCTGTAGCTCTAAGAGACACAAACACAGAGAGAGCGCAACAAATACATTCAATGTAGAAAGTGCTGTGTGCATTACAGGCTAAGGATATACATATCTACAATCACAGATAAGACCAGTGATCTCCTCAGCATCACATATCCTGCAGCAAAAGTGTAACTGCAAGACTCATGCAATAATGAAGACAAAATACTTGAACCTGCATGGAGGAGTCACTGCTAGGCCTGTTTTAAGGTAACAATGTCCCTGGCCTCTCAACCTGGCCAGGGACATTGTCTTCATTTTTGCATGTGTTTTGTAGTCACGCTTTTGCTGGGACGGCTGTTGGGCACTCATGCTCCTGACAGTTGTCTCGTGTAACGGGAATTTTAAACTATTCTTTGGAGCCACCTGGGATTCTGCATTGATTGCAAACATGGTGTGGTCTGACTGTTAACTGAGTCACAATTATACAAGTATAAACTAACAGAATATAACTAGACTAATAATCTGCTGTTCTAATTATGCAATATTGATTAGCGAGAGCCATGCCTTAATGCAAACAACTTTCAGAAAAAGTAACAAAGGCATTTCTTAGAGGCATACAAAGCTGGAAGTACCTGAAAAAGCATGATAAAGTATTGTAGGATTGCATTTATCAATTAGCTATTACTTTAAAACCACCGGCCTAATATTGTGTAGGTCCTCTTTGAGTTGCCAAAACAGCTCTGACACATCAAAGGTACAATACCTCTGAAGTTGTCCATGTATTTTAAAAGATATTCAGTGTCATTCTTGGTTATGTTGATAATTGGTTCTTATGATTTTTTTTAAGTTGGAAGAAGCAGGAACAATGAAATCTCAAATTGTAATATAAACAATTTTAGCAGTGTTATTTGCAAGGTGTATATAATATCCACATATACTGTATACCACATAATGTCTGTCAAATACACTTTACAAACAACACCAATGACACACAATGTCATTGATCAGAAATACTGTGATTATGGTTCTTGGCCAATTGGCTGAAATACATTTTTTGTCTAAAAATAAATAAGTAAAGCAAGAATAAGTAAATATTTATTCCCAAATGAACAGATTTACAACTTCAACATTTAATTCCTTGGTCACGTAAAGTGTATTCTTACATCATAAAACATACATCCACTATCCTTTCTTTATTCAGATGTTATAACTGCTTTGATAAAAACTATGAAATAACTAATATACAAATAATTTTTAGTAGGAGCTAAATATTTATGTTGCTTTTACAATATTAAGAATTAACCCTATCTGTGAAGACCTACCTATTAAAATACTATAATTGGATGAATCTAATGAAATGAAAATGATTTAGAATTAGATATATGAATAAAACATTTTTAATATGTCATCTAAAGTGACCACCATCATATTGTCACATAAAACAATGGCAATTTTTGTTGCTTATTGCCCCTATAGCACACAGTGAGTCTGTTTACTCTCAACTGCCTTTAGTTTTATATTGCATCAATTAATCAGAGTTAATGTCTATACTTTCTGCTGATTTAACTGCAAGAAATGATCTCTTCTGTTTATATCCTATTATAAGGATCATTACAAAATTGAAAAACAATTAACACTGGGTTTAATGCCTGAATGCCATATAGCTAAAGTAATTGTACTTAAGGTCTACTAACTTTTTAATCAGGCATTTGGTTGCAAGCTGCTCAAGATTGATTCTGTAAGATGCTGGAGTAGAATATAAGAATGGAGCTGTGTGTGCTAGAAAAGAAATGAGTTAAATAAACAGAAAGAGTTATACAGAACATCTTACAGATAGGGAGAAATTATCCCTTCATTAACAGACTGTGCACACAGTGACTGATGAACAAGGTTTGCACTATAAGAATAGCAGCCAAAAAAATGAAAGATAGGGGGCCATTATTGTAATGAAACATCCACATCTCTTCTTTAATAAGTCATTTTTGAGCTCAGTATAGCAATAAAGTTACGGCTGTATAGCCTAATAGAAAACCTTAGGGATTTTTTAAGTATTGTCCAAATACAAGTCTTAAGGAGAGAAATACTGTATATTATTAGACTGCAAATATAAGTTAAAATAACGACTTTTTTTATTGAACAAATACTTGTGCACATTATATTAATATAGTTTATTATATGCATTGAGGATGTTTATAAGGGCAACCGATGGTAAGCTGTAGCAAAATGCTATACTAAAACACCAATATTTGACATCAGTAATAAAGATCTTATTCATGGTGAATTATCAAGTGCCCTGAACATGCAATAAAATATAAGCAAAATATGCAGAAATCTTTGTATAAATATAGATGGAAAAGATAGAGCTAGAAGCAGTGATAATGGAAGATTTTTATGTGTTAAGATATTAGAGAGCAGCAAACTAAAATTAATGGTATAAGAATGCTTCTGGTACATGAGTTGCAGTACAAGAGTACAACTCTCTTCTCAACCCCCCACAGTCCAGCTTCTGCTCCCTTCACTCGACAGAAACTGCCCTCACAAAGGTGTCAAACGCCCTCCTGACAGCCAAATCAAGGAGTAATTACTCCCTACTGATCTTCCTCTACCTCTCCGGAGCATTTGACACTGTTGACCACAAACTCCTCCTCTATTGGCCTAAAGGACACTGCTCTCTCCTGGTTCTTCTTCTACCTGTCTAACCGCTCATTCAGTGTCTCCTTTGCTGGCTCTACCTCCCATTCTCTTTCCCTTGCTGTTAGGGTTCCCCAGGGCTCAGGGCTTGGCCCCCACCTTTTTTGCATCTACATAGCCCCTAGTGGACAAGCCATCAGGAGATTTGACCTCCAATACCACCTCTACGCTGACGACACCCAGTTATACACCTCTTCCTGTGATATCTCTGCACCTTTCCTCCAAAACATTACCGACTGTCTGTCTGCTGTCTCTAACACTATGCCCTCTCTCTATCTAAAACTAAACCTCTCAAAAACTGACCTACTGGTGTTCACACCCTCTACAAACCGACCTCATCCTGACATCTCCATCTCAGTGTGTGGCACCACCATAACTCCCAGACAGCATACCCGCTGCCTTGGGTTTATATTCGACTGTGATCTCTCCTTTATATTCAATCTCTGGCCCAGACATGCCACCTGCACCTTAAGAACATCACAAAAATCCGCGCCCACTGGCTGCCTGTTGAATACAGAATTCAATTTAAACTCACTACCTTGATGCATAAAGCTCTCCATAGCATCGCGCCACCCTACATTGCCTCCTTCAACTCAATCCACCATGCAGCCTGTGCCGTCCACTCTGCTAACAAAATCAGACTGAGTGCCCTTTTAATACAACCTCTCATTCCTGCCTCCAAGACTTCTCCAGAGCAGAACCAGTCCTCTAGCACGTGCTACCCCAAATTATCCAGGCAATCAATGACTTCAGGCGTGCCCTAAAATCGCACTTCTTCAGGACATGCTGTTCCTAAACCAAACCCCTCTGTACTCCGCCTGATAACATACTCCCTGTTCTAGTGACTGCAATCCATGCTAGCCGCCATCAACCGCCACACGGCTTAATGTCTGACCATTTATATAAAGTAAATGAAGCTGAGCAGCATCCAATGGTAGAATTCTTCTTTATTCGTCCATTAAAACAGAAGGTAAACAAGCCACGTATCGACCCTGTCACCGGGCCTTTTTCACGCTATTGCTTTTACAAAACAGCCTGGTCCTTAAGGGGTTAAACCTTTACTATTAATATATGCACGTTTACTGTGGGTGTCTCTTAAGCCATTAAACTTTTATAAAGTAGTAAAGCAATAATACAAGGTATTATTATGTATGATGCCTTTAATGTGTATAGTGTAAAATATTACAGCTTAGATCGAGCTTTGTATCTGATCTCGGAATCATGGGTTGATGATAATCACACAGCCTTTTGATGTGTTTTATTTATCTATGTTTTTGAGATAAAGTATCATAAATCTCTGTTATTCTTTCAGTGCTATCTGCTACCAAAATCAATGTATGTTGGAAGTGTAATTTTTTTCCCCTCTTTTTGCAGACCAGTACTGTAAGGCAAATTATTTTTAGAATGTTATTTCACACTGTCAGCTTCGTCCACACGCAATTTAATTTCTAACACATGTGGAGATTCTAGCAGGGTGTCTGTACAGTTAGTATCAGTCCACATTTTATATCTGGATTTCTGAAGATTTTTAGAATTTCTAATTGCATATATAGTAAAGGCATGCAGAAAGGCTTTTTGTGTCATATTACTTAGAGAACAATTTAAAGAAAAAAAATCTAATCACTGCTGATATTAAACCTCAGTCATCCAGTAAGTTGTACCACTAAGCTAATGGTAAACATGTTTTATAATTAGTTTAGTTTGGCCTGAGTGTCCCTTTGGATAGGCAACAAATTATTTTCTTTGCCCCAGCAAATGCTTTCTCTACTGCTTTGAGCTAATTTGCAGAGTAAATATGGCAGTCATTTTTAAAGTCCACTCAGCCATAGGTCTGGGTATCCTTACTACATAAATATTAGGTACTATACTTTTACATTCTATGAATCTGCAAATTTGAGAGACATTTCATGTCTCATTTAAGGTGTTCTTCAAAGGGTAATTAAAATGATAGTTTTATATTTAAATGATTCCAAGCTAAAAACACCAATAACTTTTACTTAAGCTATCAACTATATGAAAGATGAGTGCCCCGTCAAGTTCAAATTTCATGAGGAATGGCAAACAAGACAATTTTAACGGAAATTTAAATGTAGCTATTTTAAGCTTTTACACACATTACAACATTGTCAATAGATCACTCCAGTGTCAACAAGCTCCACAAATAGTCTAATAACCTAACTATCCTCTAAGGTTTGCTGTTGGCAAAATAAGGTTCAGGTATGTGCCATTTTTGAATGATATTTTTTCCTCCTCTAGAGGTAAGACAAGTCAGAGGTGTCTGGCAGTTAGATATCCTCCTTTCCCTGTTAAAACATGCATGCCAAGCCCCTGGCTTACTTCTCATTAACAGCACAGATAAATGGGATTTTACAGTTCTGAACAAAAAGGAAGAAGTTTCAAACTTGAGTAAAGTACAGTATATCAGTAAGACCTTTACTTCTTCTGTTACATATTATATTCCTATGTTGTTGGAATCTCTTTGAAATGCTTTTAAAACATCTGTAATTATCTATTGCTGGTGTCTGTGTAGTGCCTTGAGAAAATGATGTGGAAGTTTCTAGGTAGTGAAGGTCTTTGGATGGTGTTGAGTGATCTTTTGAAAAATTTGGTTTGGCCGGTTCACTGAAATTTGGTAAAAGGTTTGGTTCAGCCTGGATTAGTTTAAAATGTACTGGAAGTTTAGCAACCCCTCTAAAACTGTTATATAAAACTATAATTAAGAGCTATAAAAGTCTTCCAAAGTGGCTCAGTGGTTATCAATGTTTCTTTGCAGCACTGAAGTCATAGATTTAAAAATAACCAAAGACACCATCTAAATGGATGTCTGTATAGGTTACTACACATATTCATACAAATTGAGTCCAGATGTTGTCCTAGTATTCCAGTGCCGTGGGGACAGCAGTGATACTCATTGAACCACCAGCTTCTTCCTCCTCCTCCTCCTCCTCTGGAAAAGAAGAAGACTAGGAAAGAGGAGGGGGAGATGAAGAGAAGACTAAGGAAGAGGAGGGGGAGAAGAAGAAGGCAAGAAGAATAAAAAGAGGAGGGGGAGAAGAAGAAGATGATGAGGGAAGTGGAGGGGGAGAAGAAGACAATGGCAGAAGAGGGGGAGAAGAAGAAGAAGATAAGAAGAAGAAAAAAAGAGAGGAGAAGAATAATAATATGAGAGGAGAGGAGGGGGAAAAGAAGAAGATGAGGAAAGAGGATGGGGAAGAAGAAGAAGACTAGGGAAGAGGAGGGGGAGAAAAAGAAGGTGAGAAGAAGAAAAAGTGGAAGGGAGAAGAACAGAAGAAGAAGACCAGGGAATATGAGGTGGAAAAGAAGAAGACAAGGGAAGAGGAGGGGGAAAAGAGGAAGACAAAGAAGAAGAAGAAACATGATGGCTTCATGCTTAGCACTAATGCTATGCCGCACTGGAGTCCTAGGTTCAAATCTGACCAAGGACAAGTTTGCATGAATATTTGTATAAATCCACATAAACATCTATGCAGATGTCCTTGGTCATATTCGAATGTAGCACCCCAGCAACAGTGCTAACCACAGAGACAAAGAGCCATCATACAAGTTTTGGGTTGGCGTGGAACTGAACTTGTACCAAAGTGTGTAGAAACTGGGTGCATTTGCACTCACATGTCCTATCTTTTGCAGGTGCAAATTTTTTCCGCTTCTAAAAACAGACATGGGACCACATTCTTTGGAAAACATTGGTTCTAATTAGAGATGAGCGAGCATACTCGCTAACGACAATTGCTCGAGTGAGCATTGTCCTTAGCAAGTATCTCCCCACTCGGAAGAAAAGGTTCGACTGAGTGCGCGGGTGACAGGTGAGTTGCGGTGGTGAGCAGTGGGGAGCGGGGGGGGGGGGAGAGGGAGAGAGAGATCTCCCCTCCGTTCCTTCCTGCTCTCCCCCGCCACTCCCCGCCTGCCACCGGCAGCCGAATCTTTTCTTCCGAGCAGGCAGGTACTCACTAAGGGCAATGCTCGATCGAGTAATTGCCCTTAGCGAGTATGCTCGCTCATCTCTAGTTCTAATAGATCCATTTTGAAAATGCACCTATATATGTGTAAAAAATTTGCTCATCTGACTCAGCCCTAAAGCCCTTACACATAGGGAAGTCTTCTGAACCTGATGACCAGACCCCTGTTTTTTGTATGGGGCCTACTGAATTTACCACCAAGATGATCTCTGAGAAAGAAAGGATTGGGCATATTGAATTTTACATGGCAGATATTTTTGTTCTCAGAAGAGATAAGCCACCATCAGAGGTGTCTATCAGTGGCTTACCCTCCATTGAAAACAAATGCATAATAAGCTAAGGGGAGCATTGCTTGTGTATAAGGGAATCAAGAGGAATATCTGTTAAGCAAACAAGAGTTCCACAGGTAGAGACTGAAGGTATAAATTTAGTAAATTCCAGCTTGACAGAATACCATATTTGACTAAGCTATTCTTTGGGGTCAAAATGCAGGATTTAAACTGAAACCACCTAAAATGAAAAACAAAGCTTACAGTTATATAGGGTTCCATCTGAATACTGTTTTAGGCCATCACTGTTGTGTCCAAATGCACAGCCATCACGCAGTTTTCGTTAACGATTTACTCATCGTTGTTTTTCAGCAAGCTGAAAGACAATGATGAGTCTTACCATGACTGCGTGCTGAGTGTTTAGCAGTAAACCGCTGGTACTATTGATGCAGCTGGTATCCCACTTGGAGAACACAGCTGAAGTATGCAGAAGACAGCGCTACAGCTGTGTTCTGCATACCCCACTTGGAACACTCAGCTGTGTACCAGATGAGTGCTCCAAGAAGAAAACAGCTGTCTGCAGAAGACAGCGGTCCCGCTTGTCTTCTGCATAAAGCGTGAGCCTTCACTTACACACTTATGCAAAGTAAACGCTCAAAACTGTCACTCAAACTGCCGTTTGAGGAAGTTTTGAGCGATCATCTTGCCATGTAAATGCACACAACACTTAGCACTCAAAAGATGTCTTTTGAGCAACATTTGAGTGATAATTGTTGTGTCTAAATTGGCCTTAAGCAATTCAAATCTGGACTTGTTTTATTTATTTTGTTAGGCTGGGAGAACTAACACACCAATCTGTAGTTAGGACAGTGTTATACAAAGTTAGAGTTGGGCACGCAGAAGTGATTTTGTTTTTTTACCCAATGTGGTTGATGTCAGTAAAGCTGCGCCTTAAATTGAACAAATACACATTAACTTAAGTTTGGAAGACCCGTGTCCAGGCTGCTTACGTTGAAGATGTGATTATGTATATTCTGGGGAAGCCCAAGCTAATTTCCCCACATTATGTATATGTCAAAATACATAAATATGCGATTGTTTTAAGCTATAGGTGATAAAAATAAATGTGAATTAATATATATATATATATATATATATATATACATATATATATATATATATATATATACATACATATATATATATATATATTTTAGAACTGTTCTAGCAATTTTTTAAATACTGTTTAAGATTCAGTAGCACAGAAAAAAAAGTAGACTTCTTGGAAGTGTCTGCATTTTGCACAAGGCTAATTTATGTTTCTATCGATGAAAAAAGAACAAAACAGTTTGCCATCTAAAAGAGAAACAAAATTAAAATTCAAGGAGTATAATATTATCTAATAGAATAAATAGGTTTTACATTCTAAGTGCAGATTGAGATTGTTGATAAATGAAAATCAAATGGCATTTCAAAACAGCAAATAAAACGCAAGAGCTGATAAGAGTCTAAGTACTCAACATAGATTGCTGATTTAAATAACATTTTTCATTTTCAATTTTAGCTTAATAGAGCTTATAGTTTCTTTCATTGAAATTATTAGTCAGTTTATATGGTTATTTACATCTGCCAAATCTCAAGATTGTGATTTGCTTCCAGTAATATTAAGTCAAGGATAAACAGTATTAGACAGTTGATCATCAGTGTAATTTTGCAGTTGGAACCATACTTTTATAGCTGCACACGTCTGATTACTATCTGTCTTAAAGGGAATACATCATATTATTTTTACTAATTATAATACATGCTGAAGACACACTGTTTTTATTTTCTGATTATACATTTGCATAAATATAGGGGGTAAAAGTTCCTGTAATTTGCTTCACCGCCAGTACCTTGACTTAGGAAAAGAGTTAAATAGTGGCCTATTCTGGTCACGCTCTGTGGCATGTGCATAGATCACTTTGCAGGAAAAGGGAGCAGCAGGTAAACTGTATTCTTTATCTATTATCAATTATGTGACTCTGTGTTATCTGCTTCCAGTTTTGTAATATACTGTTGGTGTTACCTTTCATTTTAATGCTGCCTTCTAATAGGAATGAAATGGCTGCTGACCCAAGCTGAAAGTGAACTTTACAAAACTTTACAGTCTTTTGTGAGTACTCTGTAGTCAGTGTGAAAACTGTAATGCTTCATCTTTACAATATGCTTAACATAAAAACATTAGCCATTTTACCACTTAAGGCCCATTCAGAAACAACAATTATCACTAAAACTTAGCTCAAAATCCATCTTTTGAGCAGTACCTCTTGCGTCATCATGCACTTTTCGTGCACTATCCGTTCATCGGTGATTTCAAGCTTGCTGTTATCAGCCCCGCATGTTGATTTTCTCAGCAGGTGGCACCGATAGTATTCTTTCAGCATGTATCCCGTTGGCAGTTCTCAGTACACCCGCTGAAAGCTCTAAGAACAATGCAGCTGTTTGGTAAACAAAACAGCTGCTTTGTTGTCTGAGTTATCGCAGCAGTATCCCGCTCTGCCTGCATAAGTCTTAAGTACCTAATTAGCTACTTAGAGTTATGCAAAGATGATCGCTCAAAACTGTCACTTAAACTGTGGTTTGAGCAATTATCTTTCAGTGTAAATGGGCCTTTAGATTCCCTCTAACTATGACAAGTTGTTAGAACAATTGTTCGAAACATTGTCAAAACATTTTTTCAGTATTTGCTATTTAAATTTGTATAAAGTAACTCTAAATTAGTATCTTTAATTATGCATACTAGTACAGTCATTTTGATGTGAAATGTGTAGTTTTTTGCTATGGTTTTGGTTACTAGGAAGCTATCTCTTTCATTAGTTTTAATTACATGAGCATTTCTGAATGTCTGAAAAGCCTAAAAAACTTAGTGAATAGTGATACATTGTACATTTAGAATGGGAAAATACACAATATAATGACAATATGTGGATTCCCTAAGATTCCATGTTTTTGGCAGATACCCTTTAACATGTCTTTCTATGTTTCTCTTCTGCAAATGATCCTAATGATGTCCTTATGTGTACAGTTATTCTATAACACAAAGGAGAAGTTGAGAAGACTGTCTTTTTTACTAACTAGTCCACGTTTTGCACAATCCAAAATTCTGTATTATTAATAAATGACAGATTCAATTACAGAGAAATCCATATGACTACATTTAACATGACTTCCAAATGTATAATTCAGTTCAGTGTACCTTAAATCAACAGACCTGTAGGCATCCTGGCGAATGGCGTACATTTGTCAGTTGACTGAGCTTATTTTAATTTGCCACTGGAGAGGAGACTGCATTTTAAAGACTGTAATATGGTCCTGCTAATCATTATGTTCTTTTTCACACCTCATATCCAGTCCTGAAGCAATATAGTATCAAAGTCAAAATTATTTAAAAACACCATATATGTTAAGTGAAGGAATATCTGAAAAGTGTGCTAAAATGGAAATAAAAAATGATGCATTAAATATACAAATCACAGGAAATATATAATGATTTAGCACAGAGAATTTTGTCACTTAACTGACTCGCTTGCATACCATGATAACTCACTATTATCTAGTGGGAAGTCACTAGTACTACATTATGATATGAGAAGACATTATGTCAAATGTTAAAACCCACTGCATTGCATCAGAAAATTTAGCTCTGCTACAGTTGCAGTATAAAAATTCTATATATGATTCAGTTTTATATATATATATACAGAGTGAGAGAGTAATGTACCTTTATAGATATTCTGTACTTGAATGTTAATTGATGTTTATTTAAATTTATTTTTGTTTTATTGAAGGATCATTTTAAAGTTTCAAACCGGTGCCTTTTCAATAATCCGTTCCAGGTTATATGTTCAGATACATGTTAATACATGTGCAAAGTTATAGAGTGCTTCATTACATTTTGATATTACTGTAAAATCAAATATGCATACTGTTATTTTCCAAGTAAGAAAAAAAAAAAATATATATATACACATTTAAAATAGAACAGGACTATGTATCCTAACTGTTCAGTTGCATTTGATCTCTTAAAAGCAATTCCTTATGGAATTTTTCAGGGTATTTCTTGACTGCCCTCCTCGTTGCCACTGCCTTATATGCCGTAAAGAGTGGCTCAAGTAATAAAGTTTGGGCATAGTGTTGTTAATGCTCAACATCTAATAGGCCCAGTAAACATATTTCAGGGATTTTTGGAATGGGAAGTCAAAAATCTTGGCTAAGTACATTTATCACTTCAGACCAATTGTCTTGAATCTCTCCGCATCCCCACATTCTGTGTATAAAATCTGCTTCTGATGCCATGCATCTATGACAGAAGTAGATTTTATACACTTGATGTAGGGATACAGAGAGATTCAAGACTATTGGCCTGAAGTTATACATTTACTTAGCCAAGTGATTGGACTTCCAGTCCCAAAAACCACTGAATCAATGATAATTGATTTCAATGGTGAATTCTTCTCAATCTCATGCTTAACCCCTGAACGACTGCCCCATTGGTTGAAACAAACAATCTTTTAGTAATCTTGTACAAGACACATGAAAATATATTCCTGATCTCTTCCATCTTTATGACTTTCTAGCAGTTTCTCTAATTTTAAAGGGTTGACTACCTTCCATGGAATAAATGCAGGGCAGTGGATGTGTGCTATTTGGCCAACTTAGTCAAAAAATGTAATTTGGAGCTTTGTGCCTTTCATTTCTTTAATTAGCCATACCCACTCACCACCAAAGTTGCTCTCCTGTACAGTGCCTGTAAATGGCTGTCGATGGAGGGGTACATGATGTGATCCGGTCTATAAGCACTTCCCACTCTGCATCTGTTTCTTTCCTAGACACAGGTCCAGATGAGCAGGAAATGTGTGCATTGCTTCTAATTACAGAAAAGAATTGCACACAACTCCTAAGTTTCGCAGATACCACAAATGTACTGCTGTTGCAGCCGTTCTGAGGCCTGCACTTTGCTTGCAGGCCAGACCAGGTTTTGGGTGTACCCTTGCTTCTCTGGGAGCTGAGGGGTGTGGTAGCTGCAGGAGTAATGTCAGTCAGCACCTGGTGCTGAGTAGCCTGGTTCCTACTTAAACAGTGCCAGCATTATCTCCTGTGCTGGTCAATACTTCAGTTGCCTTTGGACAGCGACGGAGCAACACATCTTGGCTGAAGCTCTCCATGCTAGCTAAGTTCTTTTCTGTTTTGTTTGGTTTTCTGTTTCCCTTTCTTTTGTGCTAGGGCTCCCTGATAGGGACTTGTCAGTGGCCCAGGCACGCGTGCGGGCTGGCACTTGTCAGAGCGATCGGTCCGCCGAGTAGGCAGGACCCCCTCCCGGGCTAGGGGACTATAGGGAGAGAATTCCCCATAGTTTTTTGTTTCCTTTGCACAGTTGTGCCTTTTGTTTGTGTTATTGAGGTTGCACGTCCGGAGGACGCATCAACTGCCCTTCATTAATTCTCTATAAAGTGGCCAACTCCTTTAAAGTTTATGAGACAAGATAGAGTCAAAACAGAGGAAGTTCTACAAGCATTAATTGCTGGGACATTTCATGTGTCCTCTCAATATTAGAGGATGCTTTAACCCCTTAGTGACCAGCCTATCTTGAACCCTAATGATTGAGCAATTTTTATGTTTTTTATTTTTATCATTGCTGCATTCCTAGAGTATTTTAAATTTTTCTGTTCATATAGCAATATCATGGTTTGTTTAATTTTTAATTATACCCTTTTTTGGTACTTGTGCAACATAACGCATATAGCATTGATTCACTTTTATTAAGTAATTTTTGAGGAGGAATAAAAAGAACCACAATTCTGCCATTGTTACCATTTTTACCATTATATTGCATTTAAAATGTATGCCCTTCAAGGTGCAGTATAAATACCATGATAGTTTGTTCTCTGTAGTCAGTATGATCACAGTAAGGCCTTAGTCACACGGGCGTTTTTTCGCACGATTTGCGGATCGCATGACGGACGCGCATCCGCAAATCGCGTGACCGGGGCCAAAAAAATCACGCGAACAATCTGCTCCTAGCCGCGTTTCATTAGAAACGGGCTGGAGCTGTCCAGCGCATTGAATTCAATGGAGCCGGCAATACAACCGGCTCTATTGAAAGCAATGCGCTGCGGGCGAGCGCAGGATGAATTGTCGGGAAGGGCTTAAATATATAAGCCCTTCCCTGCAATTCATCCAGAAAAAGTGTAAAAATAAAAAAAATCTATATACTCACCTGCTCCCGGCAGCCGGAGTTCCGCGCGGCCGGCCTGCAGTGGGTGTGAAGGGGGTGTGAGTCAGACCTGCCCCCTGATTGGCTCAGCGCTGAGCCAATCAGGGGGCAGGTCTGACTCACATCCCCTTCACACCCACTGCAGGCCGGCCGCTCTGAACTCCGTCTGCCGGGACAAGGTGAGTATATAGATTTTTTTTATTTTTACACTTTTTCTGGATGAATTGCAGGGAAGGGCTTATATATTTAAGCCCTTCCCGACAATTCATCCTACGCTCGCCCGCAGCGCATTGCTTTCAATAGAGCCGGCTGTATTGCCGGCTCCATTGAATTCAATGGGCAAACATCGTTCTTCTCTGCCACAGCTGTTACAGCTGTGGCAGAGAAGAATGATTTGTCTTCTATATGTTCTCAATGGGGTCGGCGCTGCTGCCGCCGGCCCCGTTGAGCGCATATAGAGAAGAGAACAGGAATCGCAGATCGCACCTATCTGCGATCTGCGATTTCTGTTCTATAATTTATCGGACGAGCGCATAAAAAGCGCTCATGTGTCCGATACCATTGCAAAGCAATGGTTTTAAAAAATCGCCGGACGCATGCGCATGCGCAAATCGCGCGAAAAAATGCCCGTCTGACTAAGGCCTAACACCAAATTTAAATTTTGATTTTCTACTTTTGTACAATAACATACTTAAAAAAAAAGATTTTGTAATGCATTTTTATTTTTCTGTCAATAGAGCTCTTATTTATTGTTATTTTTATTTTTTCCTATAAACTTTATTGATTTGTTTCCTTTTTGTTTTGCTGTGGAACTTCACCATGCAACTATTTGATTGCTTCTATAATATGCAGTACTACTTCTGTATTGCAAGGTATTATGCCTGTCAGTGAAAAAACAGCTACTGATAAATCTAGGATCCTATGTATACAAAGATTAGTGTCTTAGGGCTCCAGCTGCCATTGCAACTGATTGGCAACCTGCAATAGTGTTGGTAGAGGTGCTCACGGGGTGACAGAGGGAACTCTCTTCTCCTGTAAACCCCTTATATTATTCTTTAGGTTTATGCCTTCATTTCAAATATGCTGAAAAGTGCAGGCAACTATGCTATTCAATACAGAGGTATCACACAAAGATATTTATTGTCTGATATATATTTATTTTTAACACAGGAACCCATGGTTATTGTATGCAGCTGTACATAATACAGTTTACTACTCTGGAAATTATACTTTTGGCACATAAATCAAAATTAAGTATGAACAGAGCCAAATCCGAGTCCATTAATGTTGGCATTCTCCAGATCATAGCATCCAGATTACATTACTATGATCTACCCATTGCCATACAATACATCAATACTCACTATTCTGGAGCTAATATCCAGCAGATACCCAGGTAGACATGACAGCCTCATCTGGGTGTCAAACTGCAGAGGATGAAACCAATGAGAATCTTCCCATCACAGCGCCCCAAAGGCATACTGTGTAGCTATCACTTTGTTTTTTACACAGTAGTACTTCATTATATCTCATTATAACTTTATATTGTTATTTATTAGAGATGAGCGAACACCAAAATGCTCGGGTGTTCGTTATTCGAAACGAACTTCCCGCGATGCTCGAGGGTTCGTTTCAAATAACGAACCCCATTGAAGTCAATGGGCGACCAGAGCATTTTTGTATTTCGCCGATGCTCGCTAAGGTTTTCATGTGTGAAAATCTGGGCAATTCAAGAAAGTGATGGGAACGACACAGCAACGGATAGGGCAGGCGAGGGGCTACATGTTGGGCTGCATCTCAAGTTCACAGGTCCCACTATTAAGCCACAATACCGGCAAGAGTGCCCCCCCCCCCCCCTCCCAACAACTTTTACTTCTGAAAAGCCCTCATTAGCATGGCATACCTTTGCTAAGCACCACACTACCTCCAACAAAGCACAATCACTGCCTACATGACACTCCACTAACACTTCTCCTGGGCTACATGCTGCCCAACCGCCCCCCCTCCCCCCCACAGCGCACACCAAAGTGTCCCTGCGCAGCCTTCAGCTGCCCTCATGCCACACCACGCTCATGTCTATTTAGAATTGCGTCTGCCATGACGAGGGACCGCAGGCACACACTGCAGAGGTTGGCACGGCTAGGCAGTGACCCTCTTTAAAAGTGGCGGGGCGATAGCCCACAATGCTGTACAGAAGCAATGAGAAATAGAATCCTGTGCCACCGCCATCAGGAGCTGCACACGTGGGCATAGCAATGGGGAACCTATGTGCCACACACTATTCATTCTGTCAAGGTGTCTGCATGCCCCAGTCAGACCGCGGTTTTTAATTCATAGACACAGGCAGGTACAACTCCCTATTGTGAAGTCCCTGTGGACCCACAGCATGGGTGGCTCCCTGGAACCCACCGGCGGTACACAGAAATATCCCATTGCATTGCCCAACACAGCTGAGGTAGTAATGTCGTGCTTAATGCAGGTGGGCTTCGGCCCACACTGCATGCCCCAGTCTGACTGGGGTCCTTTTCAAGCGTACAGATGTAGTAAAAACTCCGTGTGCACCTACAGCATGGGTGGGTGCCAGGAAGCCACCGGCGGTACATAGAAATATCCCATTGCATTGCCCAACACAGCTGAGGTAACGTCAGCTGTAATGCAGGTGGGCTAAAAATTCATTTGATTACACTGTAGGCGAGGGCCCACAAAAATTGCTGTATCAGCAGTACTAATGTACATCAGAAAAATTGGCCATGGCCAGCCAAGAGGGCAGGTGAAACCCATTAATCGCTTTGGTTAATGTGGCTTAAGTGGTAACTAGGCCTGGAGGCAGCCCAGTGTAACGAAAAATTGGTTCAAGTTAAAGTTCCAACGCTTTTAAGCGCATTGAAACTTTTAAAAATTGTTCAGAAAAATTATTTGAGTGAGCCTTGTGGCCCTAAGAAAAATTGCCCGTTCAGCGTGATTACGTGAGGTTTCAGGAGGAGGAGCAGGAGGAGGAGGAGGAATATTAGACACAGATTGATGAAGCATAAATGTCCCCGTTTTGGATGGTGAGAGAGAACGTAGCTTCCATCCGCGGGTGCAGCCTACGTATTGCTTACGTATCGCTGCTGTCCGCTGGTGGAGAAGAGAAGTCTGGGGAAATCCAGGCTTTGTTCATCTTGATGAGTGTTAGCCTGTCGGCACTGTCGGTTGACAAGCGGGTACGCTTATCTGTGATGATTCCCCCAGCCGCACTAAACACCCTCTCCGACAAGACGCTAGCCGCAGGACAAGCAAGCACCTCCAGGGCATACAGCGCTAGTTCAGGCCACGTGTCCAGCTTCGACACCCAGTAGTTGTAGGTGGCAGAGGCGTCACAGAGGACGGTCGTGCGATCGGCTACGTACTCCCTCACCATCCTTTTACAGTGCTCCCGCCGACTCAGCCTTGACTGGGGAGCGGTGACACAGTCTTGCTGGGGAGCCATAAAGCTGTCCAGGCCCTTAAAGACTGTTGCACTGCCTGGGATGTACATGCTGCTCGATCTCCGCACCTCCCCTGCTACCTTGCCCTCGGTACTGCGTCTTCTGCCACTAGCGCTGTCGGCTGGGAATTTTACCATCAGCTTGTCCGCAAGGGTCCTGTGGTATAGCAACACTCTCGAACCCCTTTCCTCTTCGGGAATGAGAGTGGGCAGGTTCTCCTTATAGCGTGGGTCGAGCAGTGTGTACACCCAGTAATCCGTTGTGGCCAGAATGCGTGCAACGCGAGGGTCACGAGAAAGGCATCCTAACATGAAGTCAGCCATGTGTGCCAGGGTACCTGTACGCAACACATGGCTGTCTTCACTAGGAAGATCACTTGCAGGATCCTCCTCCTGCTCCCCCTCCTCCTCCTCCTCCTCCTCAGGCCATACACGCTGAAAGGATGACAGGCAATCAGCCGGTGTACCGTCAGCAGCGGGCCAAGCTGTCTCTTCCCCCTCCTCCTCATCCTCCTCATGTTCCTCCTCCTCTACGCGCTGAGAAATAGACAGGAGGGTGCTCTGACTATCCAGCGACATACTGTCTTCCACCGCCCCCGTTTCCGAGCGCAAAGCAGCTGCCTTTATGCTTTGCAGGGAATTTCTCAAGATGCATAGCAGAGGAATGGTGACGCTAATGATTGCAGCATCGCCGCTCACCACCCGGGTAGACTCCTCAAAATTACCAAGGACATGGCAGATGTCTGCCAACCAGGCCCACTCTTCTGAAAAGAATTGAGGAGGCTGACTCCCACTGCGCCGCCCATGTTGGAGTTGGAATTCGACTATAGCTCTACGCTGTTCATAGAGCCTGGCCAACATGTGGAGCATAGAGTTCCACCATGTGGGCACGTCGCACAGCAGTCAGTGCACTGGCAGCTTAAAGCGATGTTGCAGGGTGCGCAGGGTGGCAGCGTCCGTGTGGGACTTGCGGAAATGTGCGCAGAGCCGGCGCGCCTTTACGAGCAGGTCTGACAAGCGTGGGTAGCTTTTCAGAAAGCGCTGAACCACCAAATTAAAGACGTGGGCCAGGCATGGCACGTGCGTGAGGCTGCCGAGCTGCAGAGCCGCCACCAGGTTACGGCCGTTGTCACACACGACCATGCCCGGTTGGAGGCTCAGCGGCGCAAGCCAGCGGTCGGTCTGCTGTGTCAGACCCTGCAGCAGTTCGTGGGCCGTGTGCCTCTTATCTCCTAAGCTGAGTAGTTTCAGCACGGCCTGCTGACGCTTGCCCACCGCTGTGCTGCCACACCGCGCGACACCAACTGCTGGCGACATGCTGCTGCTAACACATCTTGATTGCGAGACAGAGGTTGCAGAGGAGGAGGAGGGTGCTTTATTGGAGGAAGCATACACCTCCGCAGATACCACCACCGAGCTGGGGCCCGCAATTCTGGGGGTGGGTAGGACGTGAGCGGTCCCGGGCTCTGACTCTGTCCCAGCCTCCACTAAATTAACCCAATGTGCCGTCAGGGAGATGTAGTGGCCCTGCCCGCCTGTGCTTGTCCACGTGTCCGTTGTTAAGTGGACCGTGGCAGTAACCGCGTTGGTGAGGGCGCGTACAATGTTGCGGGAGACGTGGTCGTGCAGGGCTGGGACGGCACATCGGGAAAAGTAGTGGCGACTGGGAACTGAGTAGCGCGGGGCCGCCGCCTCCATGATACTTTTGAAGGACTCCGTTTCCACAACCCTATACGGCAGCATCTCAAGGCTGATGAATTTTGCTGTGCGGACGGTTAACGTTTGAGCGTGCGGGTGCGTGGCGGCGTACTTGCGCTTGCGCTCCCACAGTTGCGCAAGCGACGGCTGGACGGTGCGCTGAACTACACTGCTGGATGGGGCCGAGGACAGCGGAGGTGAGGGTGTGGGTGCAGGCCAGGAGACGGTAGTGCCTGTGTCCTGAGAGGGGGGTTGCATCTCAGTGGCAGGTTGGGGCACAGGGGGAGAGGCAGGGGTGCAAACCTGAGGCGGTGAACGGCCTTCGTCCCACCTTGTGGGGTGCTTGGCCATCATATGTCTGCGCATGGTGGTGGTGGTGAGGCTGTTGGTGTTGGCTCCCCGGCTGAGCTTTGCGCGACAAAGGTTGCACACCACTGTTCGTCGGTCGTCAGGCGTCTCTGTGAAAAACTGCCAGACCTTAGAGCACCTCGGCCTCTGCAGGGTGGCATGGCGCGAGGGTGCGCTTTGGGAAACAGTTGGTGGATTATTCGGTCTGGCCCTGCCTCTACCCCTGGCCACCGCACTGCCTCTTGCAACCTGCCCTGCTGCTGCCCGTGCCTCCCCCTCTGAAGACCTGTCCTGCGTAGGCGTTGCACACCAGGTGGGGTCAGTCACCTCATCGTCCTGCTGCTCTTCCTCCGAATCCTCTGTGCGCTGCTCCCTCGGACTTACTGCCCTTACTACTACCTCACTGCAAGACAACTGTGTCTCATCGTCATCGTCCTCCTCACACACAGAAAGTTGTTGAGACAGTTGGCGGAAGTCCCCAGCCTCTTCCCCCGGACCCCGGGAACTTTCGAATGGTTGGGCATCAGTGACGATAAACTCCTCTGGTGGGAGAGGAACCACTCATGCCCAATCAAAGCAGGGGCCCGAGAACAGTTCCTGGGAGTGTTCCCGCTCCTGAGCAGGTGTCATTGTAGTGGAGTGAGGAGGCTGGGAGGAAGGAGGAGCAGCAGACAGAGGATTCGGATTTGCAGCAGTGGACGGCGCAGAACTGCGGGTAGACGATAGGTTGCTCGAAGCACTTTCTGCCATCCAGGACAGGACCTGCTCACACTGCTCATTTTCTAATAACCGTCTCCCGCGTGGACCCATTAATTGGGCGATGAATGTGGGGACGCCAGAAACGTGCCTCTCTCCTAATCGCGCAGCAGTCGGCTGCGACACACCGGGATCAGGAGCTCGGCCTGTGCCCACACCCTGACTTGGCCCTCCGCGTCCTCGGCCGCGTCCACGTCCTCTAGGCCTACCCCTACCCCTCAGCATGCTGTATTACCAGTGATTTGATTTCACAGGCAGGAAATAAATTGGCGCAAGACTGCAGGCCAAATATAATTTTTTCCCTTTTTTGAAAACGAAAGGCCCCACTGCCTCTATTGAATGAATAATCTAAGTTTAATAACTGTGCTGTGTCCCTGCTAATGTGTCACAGAACTTGAGGGTAGCAGAGTTATTAACTCTGGCAGAGCAGGTATTTTTTTCCCAATTAAGGAAAGCAAATGGCGAAGCCAGCAGTAAACCGTAGCTGGGTGCGTCTGATTTTTTAACGTTGTACACGCAGCTCACACGTGTCCACAGCCCTTAGGAAGGACAGAGGCAGGACAAATAGATTCGTTTCCCTTTTTTTACACCAAAAGGACCCACTGCGTATATTCAATGAATAATAACTGTGTTGTGGCCCTGCCTACACAATTCTTTCCCTGTAGTATCAATGGAGGGTGCAATGCTCTGCAGAGGCGATTTTGAGAAGAAAAAAAATATGCAGCACAGCTAACAGCAGCCAGCACAGTACTGCACACGGTTAAATATGGCCCTAGAAAGGACCGTTGAGGTTCTTGAAGGCTACACTCACTCCTAACACTCTCCCTGCCTATCCAACACTTCTGTCCCTAATGCCAGGTGCAACGCTCTGCAGAGGCGATTTTGAGGGAAAAAAAAGGCACTGCTAACAGCAGCCAACACACAGCTATCAGTGGCCCTAATAAGGACCTTTGGGGGGGTCTTGAAGTCTACACTAACTGCTATTTCTCTCCCTACAGCAGCTCCGGTACCAGCAGCACTGTCCCTCATCTAACTCACAAGGCATCTGAGGCGAGCCGCGGGAGGGGCCGACTTTTATATTCGGGTGACATCTGATCTCCCCAGCCACTCACAGCAGGGGGGTGGTATAGGGCTTAAACGTTGCAGGGGGAAGTTGTAATGTCTTCCCTGTCTTTCAATTGGCCAGAAAAGCGCGCTAACGTCTCAGGGAAGGAAGTGAAAGTAACCCGAATACCGCATGGTGTTCGTTACGAATAACGAACATCCCGAACACCCTAATATTCGCACGAATATCAAGCTCGGACGAACACGTTCGCTCATCTCTATTATTTATTTTGATATTTTTAGAACTTTCATCATCTGTTTCTCTTAACACAGCCAACGATCTAAAGAGTATCTGTCAGCTCTCTTAAAATGCCTGCTTCAGAAAATACTTATATTCCCCCTGATATAACAATTTTGAAGTATATTTTCTTATCATGAAAGAGTGATGATGCATACTCGAATTGTAACTTGATTAAAAATCACCCAATCACCTAGATATCAATTGGGATATCTAGTTAGTTCTTCATATAAAAAGAAATCCTTACTCTTACCCATGGCCTAATAAAGCAAAGTACAATAGGACTAAACAAAATGTAATAGTCAATGTTACACACCCTTCTGTCTAGGGTTGATGTTAAATGTTTTATGTGTCATCTTTGTTTTCTTTATTTTGACAATTCATATGCTAAACATTTTCTCATAATGTATAAGGATACATTTATGTGGTTAAGTACAATATTGGGCCCAGAACTGATATCACACTTGCAAATTCTTGATTTTTATGCAAGTGCAATGTGGTTTGCAAGAAAAACGCATTGCATCATTGCACTTAAGGGCTCAGTCACACGGGTGCATCCGGGCACCGATGCGCCCATCTTCCTGTAGGATAAGATGGCCGCATTGCAAATACAGACGACTCTCCGCACCGCCGGCAGAAGGAACACATGACCGGCTCCATTGCCGGTCATGTGTTCTTTCTTCTGGCGCTGTGGAGGGTCTTCCGCACCTGCAGTGCGGCCATCTCCTTCGTGCAGGAAGACGGGCGCATCGGCGTCCGGATGCGCCCGTGGGACTGAGCCCTAAGATGTTCATACATATGAAAAATGCAAATGAAAAATCTCATCGTGTTCCAAAAGTAAAAAAAGAAAGTCACACCTCATGTGAATGAAACTCAAAATTTCATGTAAGCATAATGCAAATTGTTTTGCTCCCATATTGAAAATTAAGCAGTTCTAGAACAGAATAGGGAAAAAAATAAGTTATGTAAAAATCAGGTAAAGCAGCAAAGATGGAGACAGAGAGACTTACTGCCAAGGAGTGTAACGCTAAGGCCTCAGTCAGACGGGTGATTTTTCGCGCGATTTGCGCATGCGTCCGGCGATTTTATAAAACCATTGCTTTGCAATGGTATCGGACACATGAGCGCTTTTTATGCGCTCGTCCGATAAATTATAGAACAGAAATCGCAGATCGCACCTATCTGCGATCTGCGATTCCTGTTCTCTTCTCTATATGCGCCCAATGGGGCCGGCGGCAGCAGCGCCGACCCCATTGAGAACATATAGAAGACAAATCATTCTTCTCTGCCACAGCTGTAACAGCTGTGGCAGAGAAGAACGATGTTTGCCCATTGAATTCAATGGAGCCGGCAATACAGCCGGCTCCATTGAAAGCAATGGGCTGCCGGCGATCGCGGGATGAATTGTCGGGAAGGGCTTAAATATATAAGCCCTTCCCTGCAATTCATCCAGAAATGTGTTAAAATAAAAAACATATATATACTCACCTTGTCCCGGCAGACGGAGTTCAGCGCGGCCGGCCTGCAGTGGGTGTGAAGGGGGTGTGAGTCAGAGCTGCCCCTGATTGGCTTAGCGCTGAGCCAATCAGAGGCAGCTCTCACTCACACCCATTCATAAATTCAATTCGCAAATCGCAGGAAAAAACGCCCGTGTGACTAAGGCCTAACCGTAAACTGTTCACCAACTATATTAACAGTAAAAAGATTAATACGGAAAGTGTTGGCCCTTTATTAAATAATATAGGAAAAATTGTACAGGCTGATGAAAAGAAAGCAAATCTATTAAATAGCCCTTTCTTCAGTGTATTCACAGAGGAAAATGAAATGTCAGAAGAGATGCAGAGTTATAAAATAAACTCTCCGCTAAATGTCCTGATTCTAACCAAGGAAGAAGTGCAGAGCCAACTTAAAAAGATTAAAATAGACAAATCACCGGGTCCAATGACAGAGACCCGCGGGTTTTAAGGGAATTAGTAATGTGATAGGCAGACTTGAGTTTCCAATATTTAAGGACTCAATAGTTATGAGGTATCTCCCACTGGATTAGCACATAGCCAATGTGGTGGCAATACTCAAAAAGGGGTCAAAAAGCAAACCTGGAAACTACAGGTTGTTAAGTCTTACTTCGATTGTGGGTAAAAAGTTTGAAGGGTTTCTAAAAGATGCTATCCTGGAGTACTTCAAAGAAAATAGCTTGATGACTCCACATTAGCATGGGATTATGAGAGATCACTCCTGTCAAACCAACGTGATCAGCTTCCATGAGGAGGTAAGTTCTAGACTAGACCATGGAAAATCATTGCATCATGTGTATCTGGACTTTTCCAAGGTATTTGATATAAAAAAAGGGAATGCTTGGTCTGAGCGAGAGTGTGTGTAAGTAAGTAGATAACTGGCTCAGTGATAGAAAGCAGAGGGTGGTTACAAACGGTACATACTCTAATTGGGTCACCATTACTAGTAGGTTAACACAGGGGTCAGTGTTGGGCCCTATTTTTTTAAATATATTTATTAATGACCTAGTAAAAGCATTGCACAGTAAAATATCAGTTTCTGCAGATGACATAAAACATTGTAAAGAAATTAACACAAGAGAGGACGCAAGGTAGTTGCAAAAGGATCTCGATAAATTGGAGGCTGGGCAGAAAAGTGGCAAATGAACTTTAACACTGATAAATGTAAGGTTATGCACATAGGCAAAGGAAATACATGTCACCATTACACACTGTAAGCTTAACGGGAGCAGCCAGTGACAGGCAGCTGCTGTCAAAGGAAATAGGATCATAGGGTGCATCAAAAGAGATATAGGGTCACATGACGAGAACATTGTTCTTCCTCTTTACAAGTCACTGGTCAGACCACACATGGAATATTGTGTACTGTTTTGGGCACTGGTACTCAAGAATGACATATCAGAGCTTGAGCGAGTACAAAGGTGGGCAACTAAAGTAATAAATGGAATAGACAGACTACAATACCCAGAGAGGATATCAAAATTGGAATTATTTAATTTAGAAAAAAGATGGCTGAGGGGGTGACCTAATGACTATGTATAAATATATCAGGAGTCAATAGAGAGATCTCACACATGATCTATTTATAACAAGGTCTGTGTCTGTAACAAGGGGTCATCCTCTACACCTAGAGGAAAGAAGGTTTCTACAATGATGTAGAAGGGTTTTTTTTACTGAAAGAGCAGCGAGACAGCGTAAGACAATGGAACTCTCTGCCTGAGGATGTAGGGATGACAAATTTGATAAAAGAGTTCAAGAGGGGCCTTGATGCCTTTCTTGAGCAATACAATATTATATGTTATAAGTAACCATTAATAACCTGAGAAAAGTTGTTGATCTAGGGATTATTCCAATTGAACTGGATGGACATATGTAGTTTTTCAGCCTTACATACTATGCTACAATCAACCACAAATAGGACACACTGCAAGCTTTCTATCTTGCAGCATCACTATCAGAAAAAATGGACATGTAAATAAAGACATTTAAAGTAATTGGTTCTTTCCACGTGCAATTTCTGCACATCTCGCAATGCACAGAATAAGCACAGGAAAATCGCCCGTGAAAATGTACCCCGAAGAACTTGTTACAAGCTTACTTGATATGCAACATTCTATTATACAGCCTTTTTCATACTTCTAAGCAATTTGTAACCTGTTTTAACATAAAAAAAGAAATGTATGAGCAACTTGACAACTTGTATGCAACCACCTCCTTTTCAGGGTTGTGTCCTTACAGTCTGAGACCGACAGCACTGTATGGGCAGTGATGGTCTCTGAGTACGAGTACACCGACATTCATAAAATAAAGTTGTGAATTCATTTAAATTATTTAAAAGGAATAAAAGATGAACAGCATAATTCAAAGATCTAAGAAAACATGTTGCAGAAGAGTTATATCATGGGGAATACAGGTAAATAATAAAACAGATATATCAGAAGATCCTCTTTAACCCTTTCCAATCCACTGTCTGACGTCTAAAGACATTCTAATTGAAGGCAATATAGCTTCCGATGTCGGAAGACGTCCAGCAGGGTATTCTTACTGTATATTACTGGTTGCTCTTTTGTAGGGGGCCTCTCCAGCATGTCCAATACCACAGTACTGACTCTAGCCAGCAGGTGGCGCCATTGCATAATGGCAGACAGAGGAAACCCCCTAGGAAACCCTGAATTCAAAATTGGATTGCAAAGGGTTAAATTATAAAATCTTGGCTACCTGGAGCTACATCAAGGTAGCGCTTTGGATACCAAGCTACTCATCATTAATAATCCTTGATCTTTATTAGGGCTCGGTCAGACGAGTAATTTTTTAGCGCATGAATAGTCGTGCTAAAAATGCGGCTATATTAGAACCAATGCTTTCCAATGAAAGGGTTCACATTTTCCTTTGTTTTGAAGCGCTAAAAAAGTTGCACCTGCAAAAGATAGGACATGCGAGTGCAAATACACTCGTTCACGTGATTTTTCTTCATGCGATGTGCGATTTTTTTAAGCACGGCTATTTATACGCTAAATAAATCACTCATCTGATCGAGCCCTGAATATGTCTTCAGTACACTCCATCTAATAGTAGCAACAGAATTTAAAAAATATGATACATTTAGTTAACTTGAACACTTTTATATTTAATTAAGTAGTTTAAAAAAAGGTTATTGCAAGTTATCTAACTGTTGGAAGTAAATACTTGACCAGACTAGAGAAGAATCGTATTCTCCGATGCCATTGACTGAATGCATCTCTTTTTGTAATGTTAATCAGCTGCAGTACTAATAGCCTAGGAACATATATTACTTGTGCACCAATGAGTGACAAGTATTGTGCAAAAGAAATTAAATTCAAAGGAGATGAATGTTGCCTGTATTTAGGTTCTATTGATTAGTAATATATATGTGTGCTTTGAAGACGCATCTTCTAGGTTACTAATTACATTTTTTCTAGGTTTTCTAGGGTATGGTCATCAAACTGAGGATAAATAGAGTAGGGCAATACAACTTGCATCTGTTAGTTCAAATGAGGTCTTGTGAAATGAAATAGTTAATTTAGTTCAAAACAATTTTCTCCTAGCAGTACATGTAAGTATTATTTTTTCTTGTATTCAAAAGAAATAAATGCTTTTGGATGTAGAGAATAATTGACTAATACAAGGTTTTGCTGAAAAATTACAGATGTTCAAATATACTACGTACCAATGTAATTGTCTTTAGAAATGCATGTGAACCACAGGTTTATTGAAAAGCTGCAACACTTTTATGTTTTGCATGACAGAATTTCTCCTCGCTAAAGAATGAATTGTCACTTTCTAAAGAAAACAGACTATGACTATTATATTAATATATATATATATATATATATATATATATATATATATATATATATATATAAAATATGTCCATACCGTGATCCATGCAAAACTGAAATATGTAATAGCTTTAAGTTCCAACTGCAAGATGGTGCTCAGACCTGATGTATACTATTAAGAACTGGTGCTTATAAGCAACATTTCCGATTACATGAGCTATAGCATAAATATTAACAATTTGCTTTGAAAAAGAACCACCATACGTTACAACATTAAGTATTGACAATTTCATTTGTCCTGACAGTCTACACATTTGTGCTGTTCCTACAAAAATACCTCCAAATATATGAAAATAGTCAAAATTACAACACAAATACTTGTCAGTCAGAGCTTAAGGACTGGACAGCAGACTTCTTGGTAATCTGTGTTGGAGCAGCCTTGTGATTTGCTTCCATGACTTGAAGCAACAGTTGTTTTTCTTCTTCGTCATTAGTAAAGTCTGAATATTCATGGTCTTTGAGCACAAGCTTGTCTTAAACATAAGAACCTGAAACTCTGCCCCAAATAAAGGTTTGATAATATGGAAAAAATTAGAGGTTGTCTTGCTTTGTAGTGAAAAGTTGAGTTTTTTGGGGCCACGCTAATGTACACCCCTTTTACTGGCTACATCTCCTTTTGCCCACTTGAACTGATTTAAAGCTATATATTTTGTTCACTATTCACACCCAAAGTAAAAGCACAAATTCTTGGAATCTGTAGGTGGTTTATTTGAACGCCGCAGATATTCATAAGACTTCTTAGATCTAACTGCGAACTATGATCTGCACAACCAAAAAGCACAGTTTCCTGGTTACATGAATATTAAAATAATAGCTTGTTCTAAATATCACACACTGGGCTTATTCACTCAAGTGCATCTGCGCTGTACATTACGTGTTAAAAATTTGGCCATGCTATACGCAGTGAATAGAACCTGTTGATTTCAATGAGTTCCTTCACTTGAACGTATTTTGCGCACATTTTGTTTGTGCATAAAAATAGACAGTATGCTCTATTTTAATGCAAATTGCACACAAACATAGCACATATTGAACTAATCAAACTTATTTGCCCATGGAAACAATGAGAGCATGCTTTTTTTGTTGGCACGAACAAATACGCAGGGCATGTGTGTACAAAAAATACAATAAAATATGCACACAAGAGCGCAAAACTGCAAAGCTCATAGGGCAAATGCACAGCACACTTACACTAGTGTGAAGCTGGCCATATATGTATATATATATATATATATATATATACACACACACACATATACATCTTAGCCTGATGTGGTCCAGTTTGTTATCACAACAACTCCGCCCACAGCAATCATTTATTTTACCTCAGCATTCTTAGAAATGAAAGCTGCGCTGTGATTGGTTGCTGTGGGCAAAAACACAGATTTTCTTTCAGACACAGCTTTCATAAGACTGTGGTGCTGGGCTACTTTTTGCTAGCCCACCCATGATGATGATGAGTGAGACAAAACATGTAGTTACAAAATGCATACACATGGGGGCAGAATTGTTTTGCTAACATTCTGCACCACATCAGGTTAAGATGTGTATATATTAGTTATTAGCATTATTTGTAGTACCAGTGTTTCTGGATGCGCCACTTATAATATACTATAGTGAATGATATCATCACATGTAACTTACCGAAGGACCTGTGATGACCGTTGGAGTTGGTCAAAATATTTAGGGACCTATGATGACATCATCATCATGTGATCAGGGGCGGAGCTCAGAGCTCCAGTGATTCAGTTGCTCGCTGAGGTGAAATCGTGGCTAAGATGAAGGACCTGTGATGATGTCAGCATCATGTGATCAGGGGCGGAGCATGTAACTCACTCACTCACAGACAAGAGGTCGTTAGTACTTTGATTATGTACCACTACCTGCTATGCCTCACACACACTCACTCATTATCACCATGGAATCCGCAGGGTTGGTCATGATGGAAAATTGGCCTGGCAGCACACAACAGCTTTCATTTCATATACTGCTGAGGTAAAATGAAAGCTGTGCTGTGCTTGGTGATAAATGATTTTCTTTTAGACAGCTTTCATTAGAGCATGCAGCCTGGCTAATTTTCCGTGGACGACCCTGTACAATAATCTCATGCCTCACATCATCTACACCCACACAAGCGGCGTGAAGAAACATCTCAAACACACAGACCTACATTCTATAATATACGCTGTTTCATCAGTGATCCACTGAGGTGCCACAAGAACAGTTCATAGAAGTGGCAAAATCTTGATTAAAAAAATTCCAAACATCTGTCCTGTGAAATCATGGTACGTCCTCAAATATATGATAGCAAAGGGGAGCGCCAAGCTGCGCAAGCAGAGAGAAGGACACAACAAAAAGCCTATAAAAACTGAAGAACAACAAGCTGCAAGGCTGAAGCAAGTGCCACCTGAGCATAGAAATTTATATATATAGATGGCTGTAGATGGCTGACACCATCCTTGGCTATCAGTGCTGCGGTCCTGGGTTCAAATCTACCTAACCAAGGGCAACATCCATATGGAACTTGTATGTTCTTCATTTGTTTGTGTGTATTTCCTCCCGTACTAGATTCCTGGTTATGAGCCCCATTGGGGACAGATACATAGAGTAGTTTTACCATGCTGGAGACCCACACATGTAAGCCAGAGGCAAAAGGCACTAAGAATGAGCATCTCCTTGGGAGTATGTATGTATGTGTGTGTGTGTGTGTGGGGGGGGGGGTATTATCTTCTTTTATTATTATAGATCATGAAATAAAGGGCTATAAGAAAGTATATTTTAGCAGGTACTGTAGCTTCTCAAAGGAGTAACATTATTTGTAATTTCAAGAGAAAAAAAAGAGAGGAGGCCATGTTAACGAATACTTTGTTAGTACCTTGGACAGGGTTTACAGCATGTAATTCAAGTTATGCTATTTGAGCAGCACTGTTCTATTAGGAATTCCTTGCATTACGCCTGCAAGGCAGACACAAAAATGTAATTGCCATAGCTGCAGTTGGTGAACAGCTGCACTGTAATGTCATCAGTAATGTTTAAGATGTAATAAGGGAATCACTGTATCATAAAGGTGGAAGTGAGAACTTATATTTGTCTGTATTAATATTAAATATTAATAATGATACTTGCTAATTCCTCATGTAAATGAGAGAAAGGCAGGAGGTGTATATATCGATATCTTGACATTTCAGCTACCAGCTTCTTAAATGGGTTAATTGAGCACACATATAATTACATCATATATCATCTACATGCTCTTTATTCCCTTATACTAAATGGTATAGCCTTATAGTAAGCAGCATAACCGTTATATGCATATATAAGACAGAGTTTAGTATCGTCCCTTCAATGTAAAATTTGGAAGAGTTGAAAGGTAGTTCATGATAAATGTATGTGGCTTGAACCATCTTAAACTAAGCTCTATGAGCCAAATAGCAAAGCCAAGAAAGCCCATGAGATTCCTCGTAGATTTGTTTTTCATGATCTTCTAATAGTATGTTCTGAAACCACAGAAATTGTTGCAGAATTACAGTGATGAATCCACTTCAGAAATCTGCAACACTTTGCTGTACAACACATATAATAAGTGTTTTCAACACCTCATCCACACATAGAAGAATATATCTGTGCATATTGTCCAAATGGGGTAGATTTTCACCATGGATTTCATTCTTTGTATTGCGTGTGGAGGAATCTGGAACACGGCAAAAACCCACATGCAACACAAACAGATGTTGCCACAGATTCACTGATGATCTGTTGTGGATTTGCTGCCAAATCTGCAGTCAAAAAACAGTTTTGACTAAATCTACCCTTATTGCATTTATTACTTTTAGTTCCATGAGTGGAATATTGGGGGTCTGTTTAGTATGTTTATAATGCTTCTTTTATATCTGTTTTAACTCCTTAATGCAAAACGGTGGACATGTTCGTAATCTCTGGGTTGTACTTGTAGCAGATTCAAGTACAAGTAAACCAGTGTGAGCATGAGCAAAAGGGGCATACTTATTTGATCACCATTTTCAATAAATCCTCCGTGCTCTCTAAAAGAGATTTGGTTCACCCGATATATAAATCCAAACCCAGGTCTATTGAAATTACATGCAACGCGTTTCAGCCACTTGAGCCTTTCTCAAGCATAAAACTTTAACATCATCACATAACTTAGTATTTCTATATATATGTTCTAACTCACATATCTTTGTCCCACTGTTGGTGCCGCCGGCTCTGTGGCATGGAAAGATGACATCACGCGGCAGTCGCTTGCCATGTGATCGCTACATAGTTGATGGAATGCATAACGTGCATTCCAATGGATGCGTGATGATGTCACCACATTTCCTTTTCAAGAATGCTTGTATGTAACTTTATTAACACACTGCAATGCACAATACATGTTGTGCATCATCATTCGTCTTCATTTATTGCTAGAATGCCTAAATGAATTGGCATACCTCAGTCTTAAATGTAGCCAGGATTATTTATTGTACACAATCAGTCTGATTAATCATCTAGAAATTGAGATTTTTTAGGCAGAAGCTAGTTAAAATTAAGCGAGATCTGAATGAAGGCGGGAGAGAGAGTTATCAAGCATACTGGCATTGGAACCATGGAGTTCGGCATGGATACCACATGTATGAAGCTCCTTCTACTTTCCTGACACTAACAATATTATTTGTATCAATGTAGCCTTATTTATGACATGCCATTGAAGAGTTGGATTGGCTGCATTCCCTATCATTTATGTACCATGCACACTGTTATCCTGTAAGACTGACATATCAATCAGGCGGTATATCAATTTTCAAACATGCCTCTGTATGTGTTCATACTTTGCAATAAGCTCCATGAAGTGAGTCTGTTCTCATAGAATGTGCTGAGTACCATGACTTTAGGAAGTTTGTATATATTTACATATATGTAGTGTCAGAATCTTGGAGACAGAATTAGGGCATTAAATAAACTCTAAAGTATGAGCAGCTAGTCTGTTGGCTTCAATCACTTGAATTTGTTAGCAATTGACAGCACCTACAGTATTAGGGGTCTGTCACATGGGCGCTGCGATCTTCAGCCGGCTGTGTCACGGCCACAGCGCGTTCGAAAATCGTGTGAACGAGAGGCAGCCATGAGGAAATCATGGCTGCATCTCCAATGTTTATGTGCTCGTTCAGATGGCCAGGATCCGGTGAGTATACACCAAGCCTGGGATACTGTCGGGTGGAGGGAGAAAGTTTAGCTTTGCTAAACTCCCACCCCCTTCCCTCCCCCTCTCTGTCCCTTGCTGGCTTTCTGCAATGGGAGGAGGCATGATGGGATGGGTACTAGTTTTCTAATTTACTACCCCCCCTCCACCCTTTGCCGGCTGTCTACAATAGGAGGGGCCGGGACAGGGCGGGAGCTAGGGTGCTAATCTCCTGCCCCATCCCGCCCCCTCCCTTTGCCAACAGCCAGCCAGGGGCAGAGAGGGGAGGTAGTTTAGCAGACACTGCTAAACTCCCTCCCACCTACCTTTTTTAGCAGCTCACATAGGCTCCCATAGGAGTCTATGGGATCGGCCGCCATATTCCGGCCGGAAAATAGTTCCAGAACTATCTTTTCCAGATGTAGTAAAATTAATCGAATCGGAATGCCCTCCGCATGCACTATCTTTGCTGGCTGTTTTTACGCACCGCAAAAATGGCCATCTGAACTGAGGCATTGGAAACCAATGCCTCAAAGGGGTCACATATATCGGCCGACCATGAAAATGGGGCCGATATATGTTCTTGTGAATGAAGCCTAAAATAGATAATGTAAGAAAAAAAATGGTTTGATGATATTTTAGTCAGTTAGGGCTGATGCACATCTGCGCTGGAGGCTTTGTTTGAAGCCTCTGGCAACCATCCAGCATAAAATCACACACAAAATAGCGCAACATGCTGTTGTATGTGGGATAATGCCAGAGGCAATGCTAGAAGCCAGGTGGGTGCCATTATGATGAATCAGGTCCATCTGGCACAGTTTCTGTCAAAAACCCAAATGAGCCAATGTGTATGAGCCCTTAACTGCATTTTTACATCTCTGGTTAAAATCTAAGACAGAAAATAATGTATACTATACCAAATACTTTAGTTAATTCAATAGTCTTGGCTATCTAACAGACCATAAAGCTCATTAGCAGTTTCTAGTTATATCTTATGTTATTGCATCAAATATTTGTGTTGGTTACCATGAAAAGGAACAATACAATCAAATATAGATCTGTATTTTGTAAACAGGTCTTTGATTTCACATTTTTATTAACTTCTGTTAAATTCACCAAAAAGGCAAACCATTTCAATTAAGAAAGATGGCAATGAACATTGTGAATGCAATATGAAGAAGAGGCTCAATGTTCTGCCTTTTTATGCAAACCAGAAGTCCGTTTATCTCCTTTTGCCTCAGGTACCAAGGCCAATCATTTATTGTCAAAACAAAATAACAAAGTTCACCATGTTAATTAAGCAATTTAACTCAGTGCTATAACTCCAGGTGCACAGACTAATAGTGTCAATAGAAAATTGAACTCACTAGGGAAGTACTCATTTAGCAGAATCTAGAATTGGATCTGTTTCATTTAACCTGAGACATGCTGAAAACCAAAATAAGTTAGGTTGTTATTTACGTCCCGTAATATAAGGGTATATGAGACAATATATATTATGATTATGTATGGTTTAAATCTTGATTTATTACTGTGTGCTTCAAAAATCTAATCTAAGTCATCAATTACACAAGGGCTTTTGAAAGGCTTGTTGACATGGGAGTAATTGCTCTGTATGTTATTAGATGTATTGCATTATATAAGCAAAGGCCATCAATGAGACAGGCTAAAGAAAACTGGTTTGTAGGTCTCTGCTAAAATGGGATTGTCCGTTCAAGTGCATGTGCAAATCAATCATAGAATAGTTTAGGTTTGTGTTTCTGGTGCAAAATCACACGTCAACACAAATGTCAATGTTACTATGCAGATGTAAAAGCCATAGATTATCCTTTTATGAATTAACACATGATACTTAGCAATATGGAAATAAACTATGTAAATCAGATAGATAGATAGATAGATAGATAGATAGATAGATATGATATAGATAGGAGATAGATAGATAGGAGATAGATAGATAGATAGGAGATAGATAGATAGATAGATAGATAGATAGATAGATATAAGATAGATAGATAGATGTGAGATAGATAGATAGATAGATATGAGATAGATGATAGATATGGGATAGACAGATAAGAGATAGATAGATAGATAGATAGATAGATAGATAGATAGATAGATATGAGATAGATAGATAGATAGATAGATAATGCAAACTGCTCAACTACAATGTTCAAGAGTTTTTAGGAAAAAAAACACTTATAGCTAAAAAAGTTAGAAGTCAAAGAAAGAACTCTGCTGCTCCCTTCATGGGATAAGGAAAATGCATAATTAAATGGGTTTCCCAGTTATGAGGTATCGATAATCTATCCTCAGGATAGACCATTCATAGCAGATCAGCAGGGTCCACCATGGATCACCTGTTTGCTAAATCACTGCACTTCGTCACTTCGAGATAATTTCTGCCAAATAATGACAGCTCTGTTTCTACTTAAGTGGCCTGGCTTGGTATTACAGGCTAGTTCCCATTCCTTTTAATAAACTTGCAACACAGTACAAAGAAAAACATATAGAAAAGCATATAAAAGACATAGTATATATCTTAATACAAAAGAAAGAGTGGGGCAATCAGATACTAGCTCTCATTGTTTAAATTGTTAAAGTAACAGCATAAATTGGATCTCTGTGGCGAAACCGCAATTCTAACAGTTACCACTTGCATGTAAAAAATGTAAGTGACCCAATTTTTTCTATTTGGACTACAGCTGTATGTGTAGTTGATGGAAAACAATTCTGTGTTGAAGATCCATATTTCTTGAATTTAGCAAATGTGCAGATTTAACTGGTATTGTGTTCTTTTTAATCAAATTGGCTGATTAATTTCATATCAAACAGCAATATTAATGTCTCTTGCACTACTATAAGCCAAATTCGAGCAGCTGTAATCCAGCGGCACCTACTGAGGCATGTCAAAGCAATATGCCCAAGAAAGAAAACCAATGTACAGTGTTTACTGTATAACTAAGCCGATACTAAAAAGGACATATATCCAAAAACAGCAGTCAATTCATAATACAAAATATTAAAATCCATCTAAATAAAAAGAATAATATGCTATAAAAACAGTAAACAATTTGGGACAATTAAATATATCTTATTAGAAAAAATTAAATCCATTTAAAAACAATTAGTATAATTAATCCAAATCCTATTAAAATATGCCACGTATGGATGCCAAATGAAAATAATACATGTGTTGTAGTTAGTCCAATTTATCAATAGGCATTTACAAAGTTGCATAAAAATTCTCCCAACTTACTTATGGGATATGGAACACATTTTAGAAATATTGTGATACTTGTTTGAAATTGAGGACCCCGGAGGCGGTGTCTCTCTACATCTTTAATGAAAGACAGAAGGGCTGTTATGCTACTAAATACTCACTCATACATTTGGGTCAATGCTGGGAAGAAGAGAATCATTTTATTGTTAAATATACTGGCTTTATCTAATGGACAGCTATTTTATTTATGAATGGAATGCTTATTTACAGACATGTGGTACAACAATGGGGCTAAGTTTGCCCCAAGCTATGCCAATCTGTACAAGAGGGAACAGGAGTGACAAACTTTTTCTTTGGTTGGCGATTTGACTTGGGTGGAACTATTTCTCTGGAAACAATATATTGGTGATATTGTCTTTATTTGGAAGGGCTCTTTAAAAAGTTCTTAAAAAGTCTAAAAAACAATGATTTTTCTCTAAAATGTACAACCACATACAGTAGAGAATTTATAAACATTCTGCGTATGACTATAACTGTGAGGATAAATGATGACAAAAATCTAAAGCAAAAAGATTGGCACAAAAAACTTGAACTCCTTAACATCTATCTATTTGGGTCCCTAATTAGTGTCGAGCTAACTGAAGCAGCTAAACCCTGTTTCGGGTCAAACTTTGCTAAAAGTTCATTTCAGTGAGAATGCAAACTTTGTCTTGGTGGAAATAGCTAAAAGAAGTAGAAGGAAAAGGAAAAAGAAATATTTTTGAGCTATTTTTAAGGACAGTTATTTCCTTCTTCTCTTTCCTTCTTCTTTTTTTCCTTTCCTTCTTTTTTTTATTAACTTTGTCATGAAAACAGCTCAAAAGTACTCAGATACACTCGTCAAAGTGTTAAACAGAGCTTTTACATGATTGCATGCATTTTTACACTCGGACAATCACCGCTAAAAATCCTGTGACAGAAGAATAGCCATGATCAATTTCCGATCTAAATTAGCTTTTTCTCATCCATTAACACTGGAGGCTGCGGCGTATCAGCGAAAACCCTTGGTCGGCAGAAATCCTCGGAATGATTTCAAATGGTTTAATAGAGACAGCTGTCATATTTTCCCAGGGTTGGAAACAGCTAAACTTTTTCTCCCTCCCTTTTTTTCAGCTCCCATAGAAACCTATGGGAGCCTCCAGCGTATCTCAGCAAAAGATAGGGCAAGACCTATCTTTTTACGTGCCATATAAAATCAGTCACTGTTTTCAGTCACCGATGTCATATTATTCCCGACACAATTTTTTTTTCACGCCTAAAAATCGCTCATCTGAATGAATACATTGGAATCCAATGCTTCAGATGGTAGTGATCTTTTAACGTGGCTAAATAAGCCACGTATACATGAGTCATGTGAATAAGGCCTAAGACTGTGTTATACACCATTTTTAGGATCATTTCAGGGTTGCTAATTTTACACAGTTGGTACTTTTAGAAGAATTATACAAAAATATTGTCCGATTCTTATAGAAAACAGAACAATTGGACCTCTTCTTCCAGAGATAGTCATTTAATGATGACATAGTAAAAAAGTTAGTTATGACTTTGGAAACTGTGACATTTTTTGAAATTGCATATTAACACTTTTGAAGTGACTACTATGACACAGAATTCTGATGCTATCCAATCATTTAACAGTGAATACTGGGTTGTAATTCTAAGGAAGCAATCTACATGAATTTTGCATTTGATATTGAAATATTAGCTGTCTCTTGGAGTCTCACTGAATCAATAAATGATACAGTTTAAAAGAGCTTTCATATCAATAAACTGAAATTTACAGATCATAGTTTATAATGCTAAAGATAAAAATGTCAAGGTTGAATTTCATTGTAGTTCATTAATTCTCTGAATAATTACCAACTGGCTTATCATATAGCAATTATTGCATTAAAGACAACTGCTTTGGAAATTCTGATGACTGTGTATTAAGTATAATTATGCAATAAATAGAAATAAATATTTAATTACCATATGCTTCACATACACCTTAGATAAAGAGACACCATATGGTTAGCTCCACAACAGAACGGTGAGTGCTGTATTTAAAAATATGTTTTCATCATACAAAAGTATTAGCAAGGTCTTACAAGTTTGTACAGCATAAAACACCTGGCTGAAATTGAAAAAAACAAAAACGTTTATTGAAACCTCCCTCAAATTAATATATTTTATTGACTATATTGCTTACAGCATATATTTACCTTAGGCATTTTTCCATGTATTATAAACTAGTCATTACTAGTTTATAATACATACACCACCAAATGCTGCAGTGTGGAGTTTTATATTACAATGTTACTCTTCCCTAGAAGTAATGCTTCTTGGGGCTCTTTCACACGGGCGTCAGCAATTTTACGTTCGCCCACCAGTGCCATAAAAACATGTGAACAGGCACACAAAACTAACGTTTGTGCATATGGTTCTGGCCTGGTGCATATACACTGAGACCGCTATGCCACTGGTGGGGAGAGTCAGTTTAGCTCTGCAAAGCTGTCTCCCCCTTCACTCCCCCTTGCTGACTCGGAGCAATGGGAGGGGGCGGGGCTAGTGTGCTAAGCTCCTGCCCCCTCTCTGCCCCTTGTCGGCAGCCAGCAATGGGATAAGGCAGGATGGGGTGGGAGCTTACCAACTAGCTCTGCCCCGCTCCTTCCCATTACAAACAGCTGGCAAGGGGCGGAGACAAGGAGAGAAGGTGGAGGGAGTTTAGCAATCATGCTGCTAAACTTCCTCTCACCTCCTCTCTCTGGCAGCTCTCCTTGGCTCCCATAGGAGTCTATGGCAGTGGCCGTATTCCGACCGGAAAAGATCGTTCCAAGACTATCTTTCCTGCCCAGTGTAAAACGCCACGGAAATACGCCCTTGTGATCTGATGCATTGGAATCCAGTGCATCAGATGCTAGCGTATATCGGCCGGCCATGAAAACGGCGGCCGATATATGCTTGTGTGAATAAGCCCTAAGGAAGAATGCCATTATAACATTTTATTCAATAGAGCAGCCATGTTTTTTTCCCATCAATTCCAACAGCAAAAATAAAAACAAAACTGTATTCTTCTGAAAAATTGGAGACATACAAATGTACAAGGCACAAAACGAAAAACTCTATGAATGTTTCCATAGAATTCCTAGGTTGTAAAAAGCAGTAGTATGGTCATATACAAGAGGCCTAGGACTCATTTCATGCATTTTTTTGGTTCTGCATGATGATTTGCCTTTAATCTCAACTGAATTGACATTAGTTGCATTAGATTGTTTAATCTATCTAACATTGACTTTAAGTAGTCAATGGATTATTATTCACTCAGTGACAAAGAAAAATAGACAGATCATATTAAAAATTAGTTTTCTCTATGGAACCTACTATAAAAACCCTGGTGTGAACACTTTTTAAAGCATACATAACTTTTCAGTTGACTTATCTGTATACATGTGGTATAATACTATTTACGGTAAGTATATGACTTGTATCCAGCACTTTTTCCCATTTTCCGCTCTGCTGGGTGTATACCACATTCCTCATCTTCTCAGGATTGGTGGGAGGAGCTTGCTGCTGTCATATGTGTGCTGTATTCTGTAGGCTGTACTCAGATAACTGCAGAGATTCTGGTCTTTGTCTAGCTCACACACACACACACAAACATAACCTCATCATATAGGAGCATTCAGCAAGATTTATCAATGTACTGTGCATAAACAGCTGCAGATATCTCAGCATTAGCTCCAGTATCCATGTCTGTGTGTCTCTTCCTCCCCCTCCGCCCTCTCCTCTCTACCCACTGCATAAAGTTCAATAGCATGATGACTCATGCCCTGCTCTGCTGTCCTAGCATCCCTATCAATCATGTGAGAGCAAATTGCAGTAAGCAAAGTAGGGGGAAGGGAGACAGTACTTTAGAGTTCATTTTCAACACAAAAACATTGTTTTAGGTACATCAAGTAAATAGCAGTTTTGTTAATTATCACATTGACTATCATATAAGCACTAGTTTGAAAAGTTAGTGATTAGAGATGAGCGAACGTACTCGGATAGGCACTACTCGTCCGAGTAATGTGCCTTATCCGAGTACCTCCCCGCTCGTGCTGAAAGGTTCGGGAGCTGCCGCTGCTGACAGGTGAGTCGCAGCGGGGAGCGGGGCAGAGCGGGCGGGAGAGAAGGAGAGAAAGATCTCCCCTCCGTTCCTCCCCGCTCTCCCCTGCAGCTCCCCGCTCCGTGCCGGCACCCGAACCTTTCAGCACGAGCGGGGAGGTACTCGGATAAGGCACATTACTCGGACGAGTAGTGCCTATCCGAGTACGTTCGCTCATCTCTATTAGTGATCCTTTAAGGCAAACTCGAGTCACTTGGATGTATGAATAAAATAGTTTAACTTTTTTTGTTGTCAGGTTTGAAAAATGCAAAAACGAGCTAATTACAGGGTTGCAATTGCCTAGAACCCATGATATTATAGCTAGATGAAACATCCTGAGAATGATCAGAGAAAACAAAAGGTATATTACCTCTCTCCTCTTAGGCTCGGCTCACACAGGGTGGATTTGCCGCAGAAATTCCATGCGGAATTTCGCTGCGACAAATCCTCCTACGGCCGCTAATCCTGGGATTAGCCAGCCATGTGGATGAGATTTGTCAAAAATCGCAACTACACCGGAAGGCCAATCCATCGCGGCAATGCGGCGTGGATTCCTCAGGCCACAGCATGTCTATTTATTTTTTTTTTCCATTGCAGCTTCACTCCTCTCTATGGGAGAGCTGGCCGCAACGGAAAAGCATGCGGCCAAGCCACTCCAAAACCCACGGCTAAACTGCGAAATTTCTGCCTGGAATACGACCCGCATGACCCCAGCCTAACACTGTGTTATGTCTAATGCAAAACCTGAGGGATCAGTGTATCATACAGATTTTTCTCTAACGTTTTATGACTCCCTGTTTTATGCATCCCTCATGGACTAGCCATAACATAAGGATTAAAAGAACCCCAAAAAAGTATCATACATCACCTGCTCTAGGCATAACATTGTTTATCAGTTTTACTAGGAGTCTTCCTATAAAATAATTGCTACAATGATTCAAAATACTTCCTACTAAATGGGACCTTTAAGTAACTTTGGGGCAATTAAAATACCAACATGCTATTATGCAGCTACAGTTTAGCTTTCTAAAGATGCTCCCTATGCCATTTGGGATTTTGGAATTAGGTTAAAAAAAAGTTAACACTTACCAGAGATATGTCCAGAAAACATCTTTAGCAGCATTGTGCATATGAAGCTAAGGACAGCACACCCCACTTCACTGCACATGCTAGCCAGTGACAGGTAGCTTTTAATGGTGGCAAATGTCTTATCCACATTATACTACTGCTAATAGTTGAATGTCCAGCTGCTTTAGTATGTCGTATCATAAACTAATCTTCTACTCTTAATTTGGAAAGGATCACATTTTCTTATGCTCTTTGAAGTATTAACATGCAAGTCACAAATAACACAAAACAAAACAATACAAGGTTTACATATTAGTAAGTGAAACCAAAATGCTAACAACAATGGAACTATAAAGTTTAAATAAACTCTTAACTACTTTAGCTCCATTGTGCGTAAGGATAACTACATTTATATGACAGACAAAACCATATAAAGAAATAAGCGCAGGTCACCAGTTTATGGCTACTGTACCCTTGGAAGGCTGTATTTATAGAAAAAAGAGACCAAGAAGAAGTAGAATTGAGACACAGTTGTAATCAAGAACATGCCAAGGTCAAGAGAAGGAGCACAATTTCACAGTCAATGAACAAGCCAAGATCAGTGATTAGTAGTAGATAGCCATCACCAAGGAATGACAACACTTTGATAAAAGCACTAAGAAACACAATAACAGCTTCTGTTCAGGAACAGTGACAATCATTGTGTAATCTGTAGAATCCACTGAGAATAATACCCACAGGAGTACACTGAGCAGAAGACCAGAAGAAGGAAGAATTTCTTTTAGTATGGTTATAAGCAGTATCGAGGAGACACATTCAGAGACTTGTTATTTATATATGTGAGGCAGTTTGTGCCAGGAGCATTAAGCAATGACATTTCACCACAGATTTTCCCCTGTGAATTCCAAGATATGTGTTTTCCTAAATCTACCCTGTTATCTGTATTGGTGCTTTCATGTAACCTTCAGGTTCCAAAATAAAATTTTGTACAAGGCTTACAAGTATTGTTCTACCATTGGCACTATTGATTTTTGGCTTATCATTGAAGCATATGGTCATAAGGTCCATGCTAATGTTGTGTAAGTAGTTCAAGTGTACAATAAAACAATATAAAGAGCTGTTTACACCATATTTGTATATTGATGAATATTTTGGATGTACATAAGCTAACTGGGTTTCCATTTGGCATACCGGATCTATCATAATCTTGCAAGCAATCTACAAGGTTATTAATAGGCCGAGTAAAAAGAAGGAGACCCATTACTGATCCCAGTGGTAACTGCGACCCAGTCTAAAGATGTACCATAAATAAGTGTCCTCTGATTTCATAGAACGAGTTGTTAACCAATTTACATGTATTTTTCCCTAGCATCTTCATGTTACTGTATGTACCAAACTTTTATGTGGCAAAAAATTTACATTTTACTTAAATTGTACAAATTTGGCTCACAATCACAAACTACCCGACCTTGTTGCATACTCTTTCTATCTCTGTAATGAGCAGTAAGCAACATATTCAATGACTTAATGACAGCTGATCAGATAAACTTTAATACTACAGTGTTCATAACTTAAGATACAGAAACTTCTTGTATGTCCTAGCAGTTCAAGACTTGTAATTAAATTTATAACAAGAGGATAGCTACAGCTTGGGGAACATTAAACTTAAAAAGTTTTTTTTTTTAAAGACTAGTGTACTGCTTGAGTGATATGCTAATCTGCGGAACAGGGTAAAGGGTAGTGCATGTAGACTATGTATGAATGAAATATAGCCGACACTTATGTCTTAAGGTGCCCACACAAATCAGATTAAGTTCACCTGAAATTGACAATTTTGCTAATTTTCGGCTATGGCCATCAACACAGAAAATTGCATGGTGTGATTGGTCAAATTCGGCCAATCACTTGTCAACTTATGTAAGCCTGGTGCCTTTTTTTTTTACATTTTTTTTATTTTTAATCAGCATCTCAGTTTAGTCTGACATATTGCTGGTGGGATCATTTATACAAATGATCCCATGGACATTTAATTGGATACATTGCAGACTATTAAAGTTTCATGTGTTTGGCCAGGTTTAGGGCCTTCTTACAGTAGTCAGCAGCAGCCATTCGACAAGCACCGATCAACAAAATTGGTATCTGTTGATATGGCCTATGCATAAGCTAATGTGATCTACATTGAGGACAAAATATCTCAATTTAAACTGTGCATCTTTAATATAATTCTGGACACCAGTACTCAGGAAAGTTATTGCAGTGCTTGATGGGGTTCAAACAAGGGTAACTAAATGAATAAATTGAATGGAAGGACTGGAATACCCAGAGAGCCTTTCAAAATTGGGATTATTCACCCTAGAAAAAGACAGTTAAGGGATGAACAAATAACTATGTATAAATACATTAGTGGACAATACAACGAGCTATTCCATGATCTGTTAATACCCAGGACTGCGATGGTAACAAGAGGGCATCCTTTACGTTTAGAGGAAAGAAAGTTTCATCACCAACACAGAAGGCGTTCTTTACTGTAAGAGTAGTGAGACTGTAGAACTCTCTGCCTGAGGACGTGGTGATGTCAAAAATCGATAGAGGAGTTTTACAGGGGACTAGACGTCCTTTTAGAGTACTGTGGTATTATAGGATATAGACATTAAATGGCCAGAAGGGTTGTTGATTCAGCCATCTTCCGACTGACAGACTTGGAGTCAGGTAGGAATTTTTGAAATGTTGATCCAGGGATTATTCTGACTGCCTTTATGGAGTAGGGAAATAATTTTTTCCCCAAAATGAGGTAAATTGGCTTCTGTGTCATTGTTTTTTTTTGTTTTTTTTTACCTTCCTCTGGATCAACAATGGGGGTGGAAACAGACTGAACTGGATGGAAATTCGTCCTTTTTTTCAGCCTAGCATAATATGTTACTATGTTATAGTACCATAACTTTTGATAGCACATCACCTGTTCCCAAGGGAAGTTGTGCTACCTACAACAATTAGTTCTTTGCTTGTTAATCAGTTGATGCAGCATCACATGCCCTGATGACCAAGGAAACAAATCGTAACTACATTTATAAACCCCGCCCATTCTATCCAACTGCTAGAAAAGTCACTTCAAATAAAAAATTATGTAATGCCTGCTTCTTTTCCAATCTGGTTGTACAGATTATTGACAAATAGGTATTGTTACTTAGTTTTCCTCCCATAGTCCTCTAGTGTTAAACCATTTCATGTAATTTATAAACTATGATTAACAATTTACAGCGATAATGGATTTGTTGTTAAATGCAGCTTCTTATGTAAACAAGGCAACATTACAATGCAGATTTTGAATAGAATGTAATGTTTTTGAGTTATCCCCATAATGTTTCAAAAATAAAATAAATGAAAGCACAAATATAATGATTATCTGTAATTTACGCTCTACATACTATCTATATTAATTGTGTTCTAAGCATGAAATCTACTTTCAGGAAACTTGCTTAATTGCCTAAGTGGTTGATTGGAGACACAGAATGTTGCTGTGGAAACCATTCCTTTCACAAACCTTGCAAGATTAGCACAGTAATCAGACATTCAATTGCCATAGGAAGATGTGAAATGTACTTATGGTTACAAATCTGTAAAAATCTAACTTTTAGGACAGCTAGTTTTCTGAGTGACGGTGAATACATAATAAGAATATTTAGTCACTCATTATCTGAAGTATTTTTTTAGACAAATTAGATTTTCTGGGGCACACATATGTCTCTCCATAGAAACATTACTTTTACTGGAAAACTTGGATTATGCAGAAATATACAGATTTTCAGAAGAAAATACTCTCATTTCTGGTTAACAGATGGGGGCTCTTCTCTATTAACTCAGAATGGCCTAATTAAGGTATTTAAAAATGATTTTTAAGCCAGATAATTCTTTTGATAATAGACCTCTAAAATGGGTTACAGAAAAATGCTGAAGTACAATGAATTTTACGGGTAATCCTTTACTTTCCGACAATCATAAATGCTACTCTTCATTTACACTAAGAAATGTCTATCGTGCTTCATTGACTATTTTAAACCAGTCCTTTGCTGCCATTTTATTTGCAACCAATCACTACGGTGCAATAGGCTGTGAACACTCTTAAACATGTCCTTGAATGCAAACTGTAACACATTGTTGACATATTGGTATTGGATGCAAGCCTGAGGATACAATCTAGACGTCAGTGCTGAAGTACCCCTGTTAAGTAACCCTGTTTATAGGATATCCTCTTAATACATGATTAGGGCTTAGTCACATGGGCACATCAGCACCAGTACACGGACGCCGATGTGCCCGTGTGACTGAGCCCTTACTGCAGGAAGAAGATGGCCATACTTCAGGATGGACAACTCCCCGCAGCGCTGAAAAAAGAACACATGACCGGCAATGAAGTCCACTTTGCTGCTTAGGCTTGGGTTTAAGCTTGCTAGAGGAAATTATGTGGCAATTTCGCCCGGTGTGAATTTAGCCTAATAATAGATTATTTTGCAATTATGACCAAAACTCAGCATTTATGCATGAATTGTAAACCATATGTGTATGCATAAAATGCTTGTCACTGGCCTACAAGTATTTGTTCCATCAGTTTATAGGACATGCCAATAAATTACTGATATTGTTATATCTGTAGCATTAATGATAACACTACATAAGGAGACAATACCAGAGATGGCCAGTACAGAGCCCTCTATCATAGTGTTTCACCAGATAAAGGGTGCCTCTACTGATTAGTTAAGTTGCACTTGAGGGAGTTTGGGTAAAGGTCTAGGTGTGACACTCACAGCTACTGCTGAACCAGGGCTGAGGCATAGCCTAAACTAGAAGTAGAGGCTCCTGGGAAGACTGAGGTGAAACAAAGACTGTGTGAGAGATGATCCCTGTACAGCCAAGTTCAGGCAATGTACTGTGAATATGATATTGCTCATGGGATGAGTGTTCACACAACGCCTATGTAGGAGAGGGGCAAAGTTTATGTACAGTGAACAGCCAGATAGCCATGGCTTGTTTTGCTTGGTGTAGTGGTCTACGTAAGGCACAGTGTAAAAATATTCTGAACCATTCCTAGGATGCAAAACAAACTAGCAGTTATTAGGTTTTAAAGAAATCCGGTTGTAACGTTTCTTCATGAGAGTGCCATCATAATCTATCTTGAGTGGAGAAGCCAGTGATCCGAGTGAGACTTATCCCCTGGTGTCACAACTATTTAACACTGATTTTGCATCTTTTGCATGATGCATATAATTTTCAGTGTATAAATTTAAATTGACATACCTTAGAATCAGCCTATTATGTAAAGTTTTTTTAAAGTATTTTTTGCTTGATTTTCAATTATTTATAACTTTTTTTAAACTTTTAAATACACAATTCAAAATAACCTTTTAATGTTTATGTGACTAAGATGTATAAGAGAAATAATTTCAAGATTAAGCTTGTATGTCAACATCAGGCTTGGACCTGCTTACATCAGTAAGTCTTGTACTGTCTGTGCTGGTGTGTTTTAATCATTACAAGTCAGATACTGAAGCAGTGAGCATCTGGCTGGTCAGATTTAGCATTTTGTTGTAACCAAGGACCAATTTAAGAACAGTTGCCTATGGTGCCCAATGAAATTGCAGTTTTCATTCTTGTAGAGCATGCTTGAAAATAAAAGCTACTACCAGATTGAACTCCATGGGCAACTGCTTTTTTTAGACCAGTTCTTAGAAGAAACTGATAACAGGAAAGAACGATTGGTACCACATAACTAAATGGTTCTTAGACCACAATGTACAGTATATCACCAATCTGTCTAGATGTAAGTTGACAGTCAAAAGTGTTATACTCCTCCTGGGAGGTTGAGATAATTAAATTCACTCAACTAAAGGTCCAGCAAAGTGTGTCTGAGAAGCACACTCTAATATAGAGTAGGCCTATTGTGTATGCTAGATCACTTTATAGAGGATCACCCAAAATAAATGGGTGGTCTAGATATTAAAATAATTCCTCGTACTAGGAGGGCAAGAACTTCTCTATAAGTGTAGGTGTTATAACTTATATAAAGAGAGTGATAATCATTTGTCTGTTCAAACAAAATTAACTTGTTACTAACAGCTGGTTCATCGATATAGACTAATTCTGGTTTGACGCGTTTCCCTGCCAAATTTCTGGCAGTTCATCAGGAACCTCAGTTATTTTTAAATATGTGAAAGACAGTCCGCCAGATAACAGACAATAGAGGATATTTTAGGTCTGAACCAACAAATTTTGGGACAGCATCTTAGGTAGTGAGATTTAGTAAAATATAGGTGGTCATGAAAAAAAATTGTAATAAGCATATATAGATCATCTATGACACTTCATGCAATGCAACTGGTTGATATAAGCCAATATAAGCCAATTTGCATTAGAAAGAGTACTCTAGATCTTAAGCCAATTCTCCCAATACATGGTATGGAAGAAGTGGAGGTACCACACTGTCAGAGAGATCTCTTATAGTTGACTGGTGATTTGTACTGACACAGGTTTGTAGTTCTACCTGACTCAGCTGTTGTCACCTGCTGATTCAAGAACAATCTAAGATGAGGACCAATTAGTGCCCGCAAGAAAAATTACAAGACAATTCCAGCAACTGGCTGGGGAATGTATAGACCGAGCTCAGTGATAGATTGTCCAGATGGTAATTTCCTACAGTTTAATCTGTTCTGTGGGCTGCCCCAGATGCATAACTGGGAAAGCTAGCTCAGAGTCAATATTACAATAGATAAATGGAACCTAATGATTGAGTAAATGGTCCCTATTTTCTGTGTCAAGGATGCTGAACCATGAAAATAAATGGAAAATGATAAAGAAAAGCAGCGATAAAGTCTGTGGCCCTGATGGAGGGTCACAGATATGTCTGTCTTAGAGTGTCAGCAATACTTTTACATATCCACAGAGACCACCTATTGGGTGGATACCAATCACATCCAGCCAATGGACTAATGGTGGGAGTAACCAAATTGTTAGCTAATGCCCTGTAATATATCTCCAAAGAGAATGCAATCGGGTTACCTCTTGTATAAGCATATTTAAGCTGAGCAGAGCAATGCAGTAGCATACATATATCCCCATGTCTTGTCCGATCATCCACGGTCACATTAGATCATTTATACTGACATCCGTTGTAGAATCAGAACACATCAAAGCCATGCTCCATAGTCAGTGTAGGATACACGTCATCAGAGCAAAGGGTAACACCAAACGTCAATCGACAATAACGGAGGAGTGTAATGATGTCAGTGGCAGCACATAATGTGCATCGTCCAGAACGCATCAAGCACGTGACACAAGCCACATCAATTATTACGTTTAAAAGCACCTTTAACTGCATTTTGTTTTTCTGTCTTTGCGACCTTTACAAAAGGGATTTAAAACCTTTATTTCACCATATAATACATAGATTATAATTAGAGATGAGCGAACGTACTCGGTAAGGCCGATTTCGCAATCGAGCACCGCGATTTTCGAGTACTTCACTACTCGGGTGACAAGTACTCGGGGCGCTGTGGGGCGGGGCGTGGCGTGGTGGAGCGGGGGGTAGCAGCAGGGAACAGGGGGGAGCCCTCTCTCTCTCCCTCTCCCCCCCACTCCCCGCTGCAACCCCCCGCTCACCCACAGCGCCCCCGAGTACCTTTCACCCGAGTAGTGAAGCACTCGAAAATCGCGGTGCTCGATTGCAAAATCGGCCTTAACGAGTAAGTTCGCTCATCTCTAATTATAATTAATATTTTTGATGTATGATCATAAACGTTTTTTACATGTGTAATATAGAACATAACAACATTTCAATAAAAATAGGAATGTTCCTTAGATGAATGGCAAAATGTATCAACTATTTTTGTAGCTTGTTTAGAATCTTTAGAGCACTGCATTGTTTGATATAGTCCTGGAGTATGAGAATGGTATCATTGTAGACTTATAAAGTTCATATAAATAAAAACTTGGTGCCAGAACATCCAATCACAGCACTTCTTACATTTTCACTCCTGCTCTGGATAATAGAATGCTCACATTTTACTGCTTACTACAACATTTTTTTTACAATATATGCATCAGATTCATTGTGCTCCTAAAGACATAGAGCACAGCTTCCCATTATTCTACGCAATAATCCCAAGAAATCCACTGGACCGTTTTTACTGCCCATAAATCCATCTTTTTGATAGGCTGACTAGTTTTCCACTGCTTACAGATATTTAGTAATAGGACTAAAAGTCCTCAAGCACACAAAATGAACAAACAGATGAATGCACACATATTTAAGCAATTAATCCTGGCTGCTCAGAGGAGCTGTGATATTTAACTTTAGTCTAGTGTGTCATCCAATTGTGCCTCTAAGTTATGAACATCTGCCTCTGTCCGATGTATTCACCAAATGACGCTACCATTAAGAAAAATGGATCACAACTGTCACTATTTGTGTCAAACTATTGGATTTGCTTTTAGTTGACAACTTTACATTTTTTGTATTTTAGTATTTGAATTTTGCGAACATTTTAGAATAAAATGATCTAGCAGCAACCCATTCATAGACTTATCTAAAACAGTCCGTTAAACTAGGCTTTCATTGTTTATTGCAGTTCATATGGCATTAGGATAATGTTGAAAAAGATAAAGTGTTGATATATTGAGGTTCAATGCACATAGATGATATGAATTGCAGTTTAAAAACAGAATTTATTGTGTATGTTATTGTTATTATCGTAATATCCGTTTTTTTCGGCAAGAAGCAGTGTACATTCCGTGAAACACTTCACTATCTCTTCTGTTTGGATAATTTGCTGCATAAATGGGAAGATTATGGGATAATGAAAAGTCCCATGTTGATTCATTCCATTATCTAACATAGAAGTTGTCAAATCTTTGTATAACAAGCTCTCAAAATAATTAGATTTAAAACTAAATCTGATTCATAAACTGAGATGATAATATTCTACCGCAGCTTTACCTATTATACACTATTCAGGATTACAAAAATAATACCAGCAATTAACCTTCTTTGAAATCATGCTTCTGTGCAGTTTATATGAACTGCAATGACAGAGTAAAATGACTATAGATCATATTGCAACGGAATTTAATAATGATGCAGAGAGAAAAGGTTAGCCGTTATTTCACTTTTAGTTTGTAAGTATAATTTTAGAGTTAAAAATTGATTCTGCCATTAAGCAAAAAGTTCCAATGAATGTTTTTTTCTTAATTGTGAATTGCGGGCGAAAATGTATTAGGTGGACATATATCTAACTGTTCTTTATAATACAAATCTGAAGAGGACTTTCTACAATCTCACGGAGAAGTGGGCATTACCCACATATCAAGCAGTGTAGTCGTACAGCCCACTCCCTATACTCTTCACTCCTACCTACGGACAAGGCAGACAGACCAGGATGCTGTTTGGGAGCCATTGGAATACGGGGTTAAAGTTCATGGATAATATAAAATAATGTTTGTTGTTACATTTCTTTGTACAAGCTATGTGCTGTGTCCACACTGTCCAAATGACCACTGCTTATACTCATTAGCCCAGGTACAGCGCATGTGAAATACGAATAGGCTTTCACAGGGATAAGGCACAATACTATAATTCTCAGGATTTGCGGGCTAGCAAATGAATCAGAGATTTCTTCAAATTACAAATAACAGCATAGAGCCAATAGATTTGGGGGGATTATACTTAATAATGTGCAGCAGTAACATTGCCTACACCAGAACATGTAGGGTACACAAACTATGGAGATGAAGTGAAATCCACAAAATAAATCTTGTAACAGCACATATACCGTGGAATAGATGCTAAAGTAATGCATTTTCTTCTGACAAATTGACAAGTTTACCAGAAAATAGTTTATCTTTAGTTAATTCAATGTGTGGTACAGTTACAGCTAATTAGTTTAAAATGTATAATAAAGACCACAACAGCCAAGTTTATTGTCAAAGACAAACAGGAAAGTAATGACCCAAAACAATGAGAACTGGAAGAAAACAAAAATGAAGGTGTTATTCTCCCTAGTGTGCTCACACACCAAAGGGCATAATGCATACGCAATTAATGCTTTATTAATTTGTCTTCTATGGCTTTAAATCGATACTAGACAACTGTTTTATCAAATGGAATTTCTGTTGACTTACCTTGCCAGACAAGAACATGGATGGAGGGATGGATGGATGGATGGATGGATGGATGGATGGATAGATAGATAGATAGATAGATAGATAGATAGATAGATAGATAGATAGATAGATGGGTAGATTCCTAATTATCTAACAAAAGGGAAAAAAAACTGTTCTTTCTTAAAGGGCTTTCCCCACTGTTAAATACAAAACAGCAAATAAAAAATGTCTGGGCATGGCATAAAATAAAAAAGAGACCGTACTCACCAGTCTTCATCCCCCTGGAACACAGCTCAGCTGAAGATAGGTGAGTATGGTTTATTTTTTTTATTCTGTGCCATGCCCAGCCATTTTTTATTTTATTTTATTTTTTTTTGTAGTGGGAAAACTGCTATAAGCACAATTACTATTGCTCAATAAATAAGATAATCCATTCTTTGGCAACTATAAATATGTATTTGATGTAAGTGTTAAATCCAACATGCATATCTTAGGTCTTTTCTAGAGATGAGCGAGCATACTTGTCCGAGCTTGATGCTCGTTCGAGTATTAGGGTGCTCGAGATGCTCGTTACTCGAGACGAGTACCACGCGGTACTCGTCTCGATTAAACGAGCACTGACCATTGAATTCAATGGAGCCAGCAATACAGCCGGCTCTATTGAAAGCAATGGGCTGCCGGCGTACGCGGGATGAATTTCGGGAAGGGCTTAAAGGAGATGTCTCGAGGAAGCAGTTAATTTTTTTTTTGCCCAGTCCCCCCCATTAAACACACATTACTAAGCCCCCCTGTAAATGACATTTCTAGCTGGTTCGTACTTACCGTTCCAGCGTTTCAGCAAGTTATAAAAGTTTCCTCAAGATGGCCGCCGGCTCTTTCCCAGTCGCTCGCTGCAGCCCGACGTGCGCGCTCCCGAGACGCCGCCAGCTGTGTCTCCATGGCAACCGGACGCATCGCAGCCGCCGACCAGACAGCAGGTAACCGGCGCTAGCCCCCGGCTCCCCAGCGCTAGTTCCCCCGGCGCAGCGACAGCCCCCCCGGCCTAGCGACAGCCCCCCCCATCGCAGCGACAGCCCCCCCGGCCTAGCGCTAGCTCCCCCGGCGCAGCGACAGCCCCCCCGGCCTAGCGACAGCCCCCCCCATCGCAGCGACAGCCCCCCCGGCCTAGCGCTAGCTCCCCCGGCGCAGCGACAGCCCCCCCGGCCTAGCGACAGCCCCCCCCATCGCAGCGACAGCCCCCCCGGCCTAGCGCTAGCTCCCCCGGCCTAGCGACAGCCCCCCCGGCCTAGCGACAGCCCCCCCGGCCTAGCGACAGCCCCCCCCCGGCCTAGCGACAGCCCCCCCCCCCGGCCTAGCGACAGCCCCCCCTCCGGCCTAGCGACAGCCCCCCCCCCGGCCTAGCGACAGCTCCCCCCGGCCTAGCGACAGCCCCCCCCCCATCGCAGCGACAGCCCCCCCCCCATCGCAGCGACAGCCCCCCCGGCCTAGCGCTAGCTCCCCCGGCGCAGCGGCAGCCCCCCCGGCCTAGCGACAGCCCCCCCGGCGCAGCGGCAGCCCCCCCCCGGCGCAGCCCGGCGCAGCGGCAGCCCCCCCCGACCCATCACTTACCTGGGAGGCTTCTCGGGGCGGCTGGGCTGGGCTGGTCTTCTCCGCTGGGCAGCTCCAGTTTCTGCACCTTCCTCTAACAGAGGATGGTGCAGAATGGCCGCTTCAGCGCGCTCCCGAGCAGTGACAGCTCGTCTGCGCATGCGCAGAAGAGCTGTAGCGGGGAGCACACTGAAGCGGCTCGTGCTGAATGGAGAAGACCGGACTGCGCAAGCGCGTCTAAAAAAGCAAGCTGCCAGCGAATTTAGACGGAACCATGGAGACGAGGACGCTAGCAACGGAGCAGGTAAGTGGAATAACTTCTGTATGGCTCATATTTAATGCACAATGTACATTACAAAGTGCATTAATATGGCCATACGGAAGTGTATAACCCCACTTGGTTTCGCGAGACCACCCCTTTAAATATATAAGCCCTTCACTACAATTCATCCAGAAATGTGTAAAAATAAAAAATATATATATACTTACCTGGTCCCGGCAGAACGATGTTAGCCCATTGAATTCAATGGAGCCGGCAATACAGCCGACTCCATTGAAAGCAATGGGCTGCCGGCGATCGCGGGATGAATTGTCGGGAAGGGGTTAAATATATAAGCCCTTCCCTGCACTGAGCCAATCAGAGGCAGCCCTCACTCACCCATTCATGAATTCATGAATGGGTGTGAGTGAGGGATGCCTCTAATTGGTCAGGCTGTGACCAATCAGAGGCATCTTATTCAGCAGGCGGGGATTTTAAATCCCCGGCTGCTGAATACTACTCACAGCTGTTCAGAGCAGTTCAGGAGAACTGCAGCCTGCCGCGCTGAACTCCGTCTGCCGGGACCAGGTAAGTATATATATTTTTTTTATTTTTACACATTTCTGGATGAATTGCAGGGAAGGGCTTATATATTTAACCCCTTCCCGACAATTCATCCCGCGATCGCCGGCAGCCCATTGCTTTCAATGGAGTCGGCTGTATTGCCGGCTCCATTGAATTCAATGGGCTAACATCGTTCTGCCGGGACCAGGTAAGTATATATATATTTTTTATTTTTACACATTTCTGGATGAATTGTAGGGAAGGGCTTATATATTTAAGCCCTTCCCGACAATTCATCCCGCGTACTATTCGTTTCTGTGTTGTTTCCATCACTTTCTTGAATTTCCCAGGTTTTCACAAATGAAAACCTTAGCGAGCATCGGCGATATACAAAAATGCTCGAGTCACCCATTGACTTCAATGGGGTTCGTTACTCGAAACGAACTCTCGAGCATCACTGAAAGTTCGACTCGAGTAACGAGCACCCGAGCATTTTGGTGCTCGCTCATCTCTAGTCTTTTCCCTTTTTTCTGCTGGTTTTGGAAATGCTAATTTGCTTTCTCTATGTTTTTTTTTTATCAAACCATTTATTAACATTTCCAAATAACAATGTTATCACATCTCAGAAGCAGCTGACTATTTAGAGTCAGAACACAAATTACAAAACCAAAATAAAACAGAGTTCTGGTGAAGTGTGAATAATAAAGAGGTAACAAACAAATAGAGAAATCAGGTTACAGTGGGGAATGATCCAGTAGAAACCAGGTGACATAGAATAGTAAATGGTTTTAAACTATTTAACCAAGAGGATTTTCAAAGGTCACCAGAAGTACATTTCCAGGGAATATTTACATTCCAAACACATAGCCTCCAACCTGGGCAACTTGGTATCAGTAATACTAACTTGACAAAACATTGAATCTCTTTAATTTTAACTAAGGTGTTAGGAAAAAGAATAGTTGAAGACTTCCAGCTAACTAATATAGCCCATTTAGCTCCTGATATGTGCACCGAAACCTGTTGCTGATGATGATTTTTAGCTAAACCTAATATGTCAGAATTCAAAAGTGCAGACCCAGGCGAAAGTTGAATCCTAACTCAAAATTTGAAATTTAAAAATCTATTGACTCTTTTCCAATGTATTTGAGCAATTGTGATAGCATAAGTTCAAATTGGAAATGTTTTGGAGAGCCTCTCTGAGGTAAGATACCACCAAAAAAGCACTTTATAGAAATTTCCTTCGATATTATAATTTAGAAAAAGAGCTGATATTGTCAAATATCTATTGCCAGGTTCTGTCTCCAGCAATGGGGCCTAGTTTGCTTTTCCATAGTCGCATATATGAGGCGGGACTGATAAAGAGAGTGAATCTGAAATGACCCTATAAATCAGATTATCAGATTTCACCCCCTTTCCCCTTGGGGAATTGTGGCAAAAAATGTCATATCCCATCACTTGCAGGTTCTTAGGTATAAATTTAATGATGGATAGGAAGTGACAAATCGGCAGGTATTGAAAGTGCTCCCTGAGGAGAATATATAAGTCCTGTTGCAGGGACTCAAAGGAAATTATCTTATTTTCCCTGCAGAGCTTACCAGCTATAGTTGGTCCTGCCTGGTACCACCACAGGAAGTTAGATGGGATTGCCCACGAGGGAACTCAGAATTGAATACAGGTGGTTAAAATGGTGGGGGAATCAAATTGCGTTTGTTTTGGCAGGAGTACCATAAAAAAAGAGAGTGACAGACTTTGTTGTTGAAAATAGTCAAAATGTGAGTATGCGGCAATGGTGACCAGATCAATACTCATAAGGAGTGTAGGGAGGTTGTGAGGGACTTTAATAATACCTACTTCATCATTAAAAGATCACAATTCCATGCTGCTGTTTGTTGTAGCTGTGTAGCCTGATAATATTACTTCAAATTAGGAAGAATAGAGACAATTTTAGAGGATAGTTATAACACAGCTTTTGCAACTCTGTTTTGCGGCCTGCATAGACAAATTTGTTAATGAGTCTCTGTATCTGCTCTGGAAGTGCTGCATTAGAAATTATAAAAAAAATTATACTCATATGTTGCTTACCGGGGTGTTCACCAGGAACCTGCTGCTCTCCTGATGTCCCTCCGGCAGCATTTCTATCGCAGTGCAGAAGCTGGCAAAGTTCCAGCTCCTGCCACTACTTTGACCACTGCCGGATCGCAAATACTGCCGCCCAGGTCAGTGGTCGACGCGTCACCCACTGATTGGCCTGGCCGCGTCTAACCTCTGACGTCCTCGGAAAGTCCACGTCGAGTGTGCATGCGTCCCTTTTCCTGGCACGCTTGCACGTTTGCTGTTGGCTCTCTGAGGATGTCAGAGGTTAGACATGGCATGGTCGGCATCAGCGCACAGAAGCCGATGGGAGGTGACCCCTCATGCAGCAGGTAAACAAGGGAGGGAAAAAATACAACTGGATTAGGTAAGTTTACTTTGGGTTTTTTTTGTACTGTTTTTTTTTAACAGGTTAGAATGTACAGGGATGCAGGGCACAGCTAAAAAAGGGGTTTTGATGACAGAACCCGTTGGGGGTTAGTTACACAAATAAAAGATTTTCGTAAAGATTTTGTAATAAATGTTCAAAAGTGAAATGGGACAGAGATTACCACATTGAGTATTATCCTTCCTTCGTTTCGGGTTTATAGCTATGTCCGCCTATTAGAACGTGAATGGTGGCATGTGGTGTGATAAGAAATGGTTAAAGTATTTTGTGAAATATGGAACCAGGATTCTTGCTGTTTTCCGATCCTGGACTCCCAGAGTTGGAAATGTACTTAATTGCTTTTGTAACCTCCTCTTCTGTTATGGGGGAATTAAGGGAGGTGCTAGACTTCCATTTTTTCTAAGTAAGTGGGCTTTTCTTGACTTAGCATGAGAGCTACTTTGAGTTAATCAAACACTCTTTGACCTCTTTTCACAGAATGTCTTATACACAGACTTAATATGTAGAGAAAAACCTCTTTGGTCTTTTTTATACAACAGTTTTAACATCACACAGATTTAAGCAGAGAGACACAACATGATACCCCTCCTCGTCCTTCCCTTTCACAGCATGAGCCTTACACAAACTTTGAAACAAACTTAAGCAAACTGTTGCAGCTTCTCCCTCTTCCCTGTCCAGTATTTACTGAACAACTAAAGACAAGCTTTTTAGTGAGTGAAGTGGTTTTAGAAAATTCACAAAGCCTCCAGGCAAGAAAAGGGGAACTGCAGTCTGCTAGAAAATGATGAAAATATGATTTTCCAAGACAGGAAATTCTACAAAGTTCTTATATTTACGTAGATTACTGATTTATGGCAAAGCAAATTATAATGATAGGTACACGTTAGTTTTAGAGGAACATGCTCATTAAACTGTTCTTGTTATTGTCAAAAGATACTAAATAAATCAGAACCGCATTTTGAGCGTCTGTTTTTCTGGTGAGAAAACAACACTTGATGTTTTACACTTGGATGTTTCCAAAGTGCAGTGAAATTCTACTTGGTCACATGTGGCTTAGGATAATTAATCACCATTAGTTCTATGTTGATTGCTCTGCCAGAAAGGAAACTGCACTGAAATGAGTCGACATTTGTCATTTCCACATCCTTTCAGTACATGTGTTCGCCCTCTAGTTAATATAGATCTCTATGTTGTTGTTATTTATTACTGATGTCAATGACAACGATGGGAATAATCAATACCTTGATCAGTGTGCCAATTACATTGAGTAGCTGGGAGAATTTGGTTTAAACAACTCCTTTCAATCCCGTCTTTCCATAAAGAAAACATCATGCTGGTGATTTGCCGGATGTTTTGCATAAACTGAGTGGAATTGGCTATATCTAAAGTAATGAAAATTTCAAGCAGTGCAGCATAAATCTTGAAATAAACAAACAGGCAAATCCAAAGAACATACATTTGATGTAAAGGGCACACAGCTACTTAAGTTATCTAATCAAACTTTGTAAATGAAAGAAGGTCATGTTTGTTCTAGATTAAAGACATTCTCTGGATCACAAAGTACCTGGCACATCTGCCACAACAAGAGGAAATTGCTTCTTGTGTTTATGCCCCCTTCTCCTGAAGACTAGAGAAAAAAAGTCCTTGTAGCTTAAATTTGAATTTTAACGGTTATGCAAATGCTAATTGGATTCATGAAGTATTATTTCTAACAGATGCTGTGGATTTCCCAGTCTTTAGATAGAAAACTAGGTAGAATCTTACTTTACATTTAACAAAATACTGTACTATCAGCAGAAAAATGGCATTGTGAATTAAATTAACACAGCGATGAACATGAAATATGAACTGATGAACCAGCAGAATCAACTTCAATATTTGAAACAAATGTTCTGTGTGCTGTGTGGAATATGCATGATATGGAGAATAAATCATGAGAATATCATGTGAGGAAAAGTATTATAAACTCTTATATACCATGTAAATGGCAGCAAAAATGTTTAAAAGGGTTTTCTGAGTTATTTATTTTATATATTTTTTTACCCTTGTGCCCAAAACCATATAAAATAAATATACTCAGTGTGTCACTGGACAGCTGTTTAGGTAATCCGACCCTGCTGTATCTGACAGGTGATGTAGGACTGGGGACATCCTGTAAACCTGTCATGTGGGCTGAAGTCCCAGGCAGGTTTACCGGTCGTCATCTATGACGTCTTTGTTGGGCCCTTTTTTGGCTGCAGTGGTCATGTGGGTGGATAGCTGCAGTGCTTGTAAAAAGAAGACTGGAGGACCAGTTGATTGCAAGCAGCAGAGCATTGTTACAGTGAGAGGTGAGTACCGGCTTTATTTTTTAGGTACTCTGTATCCCCCACTGCCGCCCTTGTACTAAGAAATCCCCTTTAATATTAAGCAAATATATACCAAATGTACGTGACATTTCTATAGTTTTCAAACTGGAAAGAAATGTATAAACAGTGTATAAATGATATGTTCAGTAATGATAAAGTACTGCACTGCTGGTGTCTGGAAACCAGGACATTGTTTTTGCTAATGTGGAAACCTGGTAGTGGTCAGGATGAGGATGATCATTATGATGAACATGATTAATATTGCATAAATATAAACAAAGGCATTGGTTTTAATATATCTATATATAAAGCCTAGCATATAGGGCTGTATATATGTACATAATAGGGCTGTATAATGTAATATTAAATGTTATAATCATTGCATAGTAACATAGTATGTTAGGCTGAAGGGATACAATGTCCACCTAGTTTAGCCTGTTTCAACCCCACTTGCTGATCCAGAAAAAGGCAAAGCAAAACCCGATGAGGCAAGGGAAAAAATCCTTTCCAGCTCCATAATGGTAGTCAGAATAATCCCTGGATCAACGTTTGATAGTTTGTACCTGACTCCAAAACCCGGATCAACAACACTGCTGGTTATTTAATGTATATCTGTAATATCATAGTGCTCTAGAAACGCATCTAGTCCCCTCTTAAATTCCGCTATCAATTTTGCCATCACCACGTCCTCAGGCAGATAGTTCCACAGTCTCACTGTTCTTACAGTAAAGAACCCCTTCTATGTTGGTGACGAAACCTTTGTTCCTCAAGACGTAGCAGATGCCCTTTTGGGACTGTTGGAGTCCTGGAAATAAACAGATCATGGGAGAGATCCTTGTATTGTCCACTAATGTATTTATACATAGTTATTTGATCGACCCTTAATCGTCTTTTTTTCCAGGGTGAATAATCCCAATTTTGTTAGCCTCTCTGGGTATTCCAGTCCTCCCATTCTGTTTATTAATTTAGTCGCCCTTCTTTGTACCCCCTCAAGCACTGCAACATCTTTCCTGAGCACTGGTGTCAAGAACTGTACGCCGTATTCCATGTGTGGGCCTGACAAGTGCCTTATATAGTGGAAGAATAATATCCTCGTTTCTCACCCATATGCCTCTTTTAATGCACCTCCAGTAAAGTTTACAGACCCCTAGTACCACCAGGTCTTTTTCCATATCACTTTTCCCAAGCAGTACCGCAGTTAGTGTATATTTGTGACAGCTGTTTCTCCTGCCCATCAGAGGCAGCCCATTCAGCAGGCGGGGATTTTAAATCCCCGCCTGCTGAATACTACTCAGAGCAGTTCAGGAGAACTGCCCGCCGGCCGCGGCTAAACTCCGGCTGCACAGACAAGGTGAGTATATATTTTTATATATTTTTTTTTACACATTTTTGGATGATTTTCAGGGAAGGGCTTATATTTTTAAACCCTTCCCGAAAATTCATCCTGCGCTCGCCGGCAGCCCATTGCTTTCAATGGAGCCGGCTGTATTGCCGGCTCCATTGAATTCAATGGGCAAACATCATTCTTCTCTGCCACAGCTGTTACAGCTGTGACAGAGGAGAATGATTTGTGTAGTATATGTTCTCAATGGGGTCAACGCTACTGCCGCCGGCCCCATTGAGCGCATATAGAGAACATAAGAAATCGCAGATCGCAGATAGGCGCGATCTGCGATTTTTTGTGTCCTATAATTTATCGGACGAGCGCATAAAAAGCGCTCATGTGTCCGATACCATTGCAAAGCAATGGTTTTATAAAATCGCCGATCGCATGCGCATGCGCGAATCCCGTGAAAAATCGCCCGTGTGACCGAGGCCTTAGTGTGAAAATGCAGGATTTTTGTATTTTTATAAAAATGTAGAACATGACATTGAAGCAAAAAAAAAAAATAACGTGTTCAACATAAAAATTCAATTCATACAATAATTCATTTTCTGATGATACTTTCCCTTTAACAAAGGTTTGCAAATAACATTGCAGCTATCACAAAATATCCAATATGCTCAGAAAACATGTGATTAGTTTTAGTTTGCTATTGACTTTCTTATTTTTTGGGAACAATTAAAGTTATATTGAAGTTATAATTTTAGCATAAGTTTTCTAACATGAAAAATAAAATGCATCAGAAATTGCTGATCGTGTCAAGAAATTATCACACATAGGAGCAGATATCTAAGCACAGTGAAACAAAAGTTACAGTGATATTATGATCAACAACAAATCACAACTTGCAAAATTAGCAATCAGCAGGCGATGTAGCATGAGAAAGGGCAGTCCAGTTTCTAAGGAAGCTGATGGCAAATATTCATCTTGTTGTTAACAAGAATATCACTTTAAACAATATTGCTTACATTATAAAATGGTCATCCATCTAGGCACAAGCTTTATTTTTACATTTTTCATCACCTAGAGATATTTGCTAATCCCTATTACAAGATATCACATTATTAATCAGAAATGTATCCCTTGATCAGCATCAAGGCAGTTTGTAATGTGAATGCTTGTGTAATCAATGTAGTCTAAAAGCAACATGATAAGTAAAATGTTGAAATCGTATTTACCAGTAAAATGTTTAAAGAGCATACTTTTTTGATGGGGAATTTGACTTGGATATGTGACTTAAAAAAATATTGTAATATATTTTTTAACAAGATTTTTGTTTAAAATGCTTGGCGAAATTCCCTGCAAACAGCTTATGCCAGCTGCTGCCAATCACTATTTCTATGTTTAACCCTTTGCAATCCAATTTTGGATTCAGAGTTTCCTAGGGGGATTTCTCTTTCTGCCATTATACAATGGCCCCATCTACTGGCTAGAGCAAGTACTGCGGTATGGGACATGCTGGAGAGGCTCCCCGGCAACAGAGCGGCCAGTAATCTACAGTAAGAATACCCTGCTGGACGTCTTCCGACATCGGAGCTGTACAGCCTTCAACCAGAATGTCTTTAGACGTCAGACAGTGGATTGTAAAGGGTTAATCCACACAACACTTATTAGCAAGTAGTGTATGGACTGCAGAGTCTAACAGGCTATGCATAGTGATGGATAGTAAAATGCACCAAAAATTGTTCAAAAATGATCATGTGCACCACAATTTAAGCCAAATTTTGTCGCAGTGAAACTGAGAATGCTCAGTAGAGGGAAAAAGCAACAGTGCTGCATTCCCAACCTGATGGAGGGCATCTGGACTGCAATAAAGCCAAGTAAAGCAATGGTGGAGTCATGCTCCCTGATTAAGCGTGGGTCAGTAGTAGCAATAACTCCTACATGACAAATAGTAAATGAAGTTGGCCTCAAAGGGACACTGGGTGTGCACACCAACAAAGGGTTACATATAGTTGGTAAGCCTGTTGCAGGGAGAGACAGAAACCACATATGGAAAACAAATTGTTGTTAAGGATCACATGCTCGAGCCTTGTTCATGGTTCATGATTGACAGAAACAATTTGACATACTGTAGAATGTTAACACCATGTTCAGATTATAGGGACGGCTACAGAGACACATGGCCCCCACCACCCTCAGAGAATTTGATAGCAATTACAAATCTCTGAGAGTGGTTAAGAGTAGGTTCACATAGCATTTTATGCTACATTCACCCTGTAGTGCCCAGGGGTTCACCTAGATTGCTGAAAATGGCATTCAGGTAGAAATTCGGAAATCTAGATGGAACTATAGGCTTTGACTAGACAAACGAAGATTAATTAGGTCTCAGTTTGAGCAGTATTCTATTCCTTTCCACCATTCCTATAAATAAAAACGTCCTGCGCTCCTGGAGTGCTAGCTGATACTAGGCAATTCAGTGTCAATTAGCAAGTCTCAAGACCAACATTCCTGTCAGACAGAATAGTGTAGTCAAAGCACAAAGGTTGTAGCTGCGTCCTGTGAGTATGGAGGCATGCCTCTTTCATCAGGCTTGCCGAGCTGAGCTGAATGGAGTGGTATGGTGATGTGATAGTCAAAGTGGCAGTAGTATTAGGAATTGAATGCCAATGCATTTATATCTATGTTTACTATTGTTTAAATTTAAATATATTCTTGCCAGAACCTTCAAAGTTCACAGTTGTGTTTTTACTCTAACGTTGCTGCTGTACATTATTGGAGTAAGCTCCCCATTGATTGACCCAAGAGCTAGGTATAAAAGGCAGGTCCTGGGTGAGAGAGAGAGGAAGAGAAAGAGAGTGTAACTCAAATTCCTGAAGTGGTGCTATCCATCTGATGCAATGCAGTAGCTAAGTCATCACCAGGAGAGAGACCACCAGTTAAAACAGATAGACCAACAGTCAGCATCTGGATATTGAAGGTTCCATAGTGTGTAATCGTGATTAATGACTGACTCCTTGGGTGACGTCACATTGTGACGTTTTCTTGGCAGGCTGTTTTTGCGGGTTGGTTTGCTATTGCCTTTCCCAGTCACCTGTTACCCCCCCCCCCCCCCCCAGCAAGCTGGGTATCCATTTTACTGATCTCGGAAGGATGGAACTCTGAGTCAACCTTGAGCCGGCTACCTGAACCAATCAGGGATTGAACCTGCAACTTTGGGCGAGAGCTTAGGACTGCATTTCTGCTGCCCTAACACTCTGTGATATCACCTAGGTTCATCACCTCACCAGTAATGGATTATTTTGACTTCATCTCTGTTGAGGGAACAGTGACTACATTTTTCAATTAGGGGATTTAATCATTTGGTTAATCAAAGTTCTTGCAAGACTAAGTTACTTCAGAGGGGACTCCTACATTCAAAAAAGCATTTGTGGAGCTATTTAGCCCTGGCCAGGGTATACCATTTATTAAAAGAGATAATTCTATATTGCATGCAATATTAGGGACACCTTGCTTGTACAGTACGGACCGAGTTACAGCATTAATTGACTGTTATTAAACTGTTTGCATTGTATCCAACTAATACTGCTGTATGTTGTTGCCATATTACACTTTGTTACATTAAGTAAAGCATTATTTGTTCAACTGAGCTGGCGTAAAACCTCTTCATATTCTGCATCATATTCCGCACCTGCAGCCTGTTGCATCTAAAACCAGAGAAGTCAGCTCTAGGTAAGCAGTGCAAGCAGGGGCGTAGCTAGAGGCTCATGGGCCCGGGTGCAAAAGTTTAGCTTGGGGCCCCCTTCCAGACCCGTCCACCCACCACTCCTTTTCACAGCTACTCCTTGTATATCACTTTTAGCTACATTACTGTTTTTTTAATGACCCATCAATGGATCATTAGTAATCAGGGGTTTAGATTTTTAAAACATCCAGAACACAAGCCTCAAGGCATGCTTCGCTTCCCCAAGAAAGAAAAAAATAATGATATATACACATACATAATACAGGCACACATACATTGGAGACAGCATGAGCTAACTTTTATAACATGTTAGGGCTCATGTCCACGACCAGGTTTTCACCACGTATTATGCACACGTGGTAATCCCAGCATGCTCTCTTTCTCTGCGTACCACGTAACGTGAGCCCTGTACACTTGTATGATACACTGCCCATACACATTACATTGTTTCCATACGCATTGTCACTCTAAACAGAGTGGGGAATTAAAAAAGAATCCCCCTGTGCATGTGCAGTGCTACACAAAGCCATATGTGGTCCCTGCCGGCAGCGTGCATGGCTGGGAAATGTGTGAGATGCCGGTGGTCTCCCACAGTGTTGTAGGCTTATGGCTGTGGCATTGAGCCCTCAGTCACCAAAACAGCGGCTCGGTTCTAGCATACCTCTAATAGTGAAGTCAGGTGCCGGCTCGCAGAACCCCCCTCACTCACCCCCACTCCCCATCACACAGAACCCCCCTCACTCACCCCAACTCCCCATCACACAGAACACCCCTCATCCCCCCCCACTCCCCATCACACAGAACCCCCCTCACTCACCCCCACTCCCCATCACACAGAACCCCCCTCACTCACCCCTACTCCCCATCACACAGAACAACCCTCACTCACCACAACTCCCCATCACACAGAACCCCCCTCACTCACCCCCACTCCCCATCACACAGAACCCCCCTCACTCACCCCCACTCCCCATCACACAGAACCCCCCTCACTCACCCCCACTCCCCATCACACAGAACCCCCCTCACTCACCCCCACTCCCCATCACACAGAACAACCCTCACTCACCACAACTCCCCATCACACAGAACCCCCCTCACTCACCCCCACTCCCCATCACACAGAACACCCCTCACTCACCCCCACTCCCCATCACACAGAACACCCCTCACTCACCCCCACTCCCCATCACACAGAACACCCCTCACTCACCCCCACTCCCCATCACACAGAACACTCCTCACTCACCCCCACTCCCCATCACACACAGAACCCCCCTCACTCACCCCCACTCCCCATCACACAGAACACCCCTCCCCCCTCTTAATCATACCGATGACGTTCCCTCTCACTGACTGCACTTACTTTCACTATGGTCTCTGCTCAGGCAGCCTCTCCGGGCACATCGGTGCTTCCTCCCAGGACCTCCGCTCAGACTCCTCCCCTCTGATGATCTCTGTGCTGGAGAACCAGATGGGGGAGGGGTCTGAGCGGAGGTCCTGGGAGGAAACGCCGATGTAGGAGAGGCTGCCTGCCTGGGCAGAGACCAAAGTGAAAGTAAGTGCAGTTAGTCAGTGTCGGAAAGTAAGCCCCGTGGGCCCCCAGGGGCTCAGGGGCCGGGTCGCAACCGCACCCCCAGCACCCCCTATATGTACGCCAGTGAGTGCAAGCATTGTATTGCATACAACAGCAAAGCCCTTTAACTGATATTTGCATACATTATAAAAATTGAAAATACTATTGCTGTGATTGTGCTTCTGTTTATTATAGTTTATATATTGTATTTGTAATCTAATCTCAGAACCCCACAGAATAATTTGCCTACCTGCCTCCACAGTCCTTAATTGATTAGTAGAATAAACCGATTCATTATGTACACTTCATTGATTGAAAGGGATTGTCAGATGGCAAAAATGTAATTTGACAATGATTTTATGACTTGAGAACAAAATACCTATTAATTACCTTGCACTAGCAAAGATATGCCTATCCACATTTCCATTCCTCAGTCATATGGTATAGGGCTTTTTTTTTCTCAGGATAAGATACATTGTCATGTGACTTATGGATGTGTCTCTCTACTGTTACTGTTAATTTTTCACCTATCATGTGACCGCAAGGGACTTAACCAGAGTAAGATTGCTAGCCCCTTGCTGCCACGAGATTAATGATGTTCCAACATGAATGGAACAAGGAGGCAAAGTACTGGCTTCAGGTAAGTAGCTGTCTTGTGGTGGTTTTTGACATGAGCAAAGATAGAGGATCAGAGGGGAATAAATCTTGCCTCATAAATGGGTATGTTGTTACATTAAGGTGAGAGGGGTATAAATGTAGCACATTTTAACTTGACAATGTGTTAAATACATGTTAAGTGAAGTTTGTTGTAACTGGGAATTTTACTTGCAAAGTGTTAAGTTAATGTTTGCTACATCTGTAACTCAAAATGCTATTTTTTTCGACTGGTACTACATGCAGCCATGAAGAAAGTTGTGTTTTTGGGGGTTGAGGGGGTCTCTGAATAAGCTTCTAAAGATTTTTGCAACATGCACTGAACAAGATTTTCCAGTCCTCCCATAGGAGATAGGATTATTGTATTTTGGTTATTCTAAGAGAATCTTTAGTTACTGTTTTAGTGGAGTCTGTTCTGTCCATAGTTTCTATTTAATCTACATTGTAAACATCTATAAGTATACATGATTCTCATCTACTGTTGTTTACTAGAGCTCCACAAAACAAAACCTTGTGGCACTTAAACAGAAACATTAGAAATGTGTATCCAGCATAAATGTGCAGAATGCCTCTATCCATCCCAATTTCAAAGAGCATACCTTAGAGTTTCTTCAATTTACATAACAGCATCATACTGTGAAAGTGTGTGCAATCTGCACAAAATATTTCTAAAACACAATTCAAGCATTAAAATGTTACAATTCGAGATGAGCGAGCATATTCGGTAAGGCGATATACTCGAGAGAGCATTGCCTCTTTCGAGTACCTGCTTGCTCGTCCCTAAAGAGTCGGGGGGGGGGGTCAGGGGTGGCGCAGGCCAGCGAGGGGGAGCGGGGAGGAGAGTTAGAGAGATCCCTCTCTCTCTCCCTCCCGATCCCCTCCGCAAACCCCCCCCCCCCGAATCTTCAGGTACGAGCCAGCAGGTACTCAAAAAAGGCGATGCTCTCTCGAGTATATCGCCTTGCCGAGTATGCTGGCTCATCTCTAGTTACAATACTCAAAGTGTCTATGTTACATTTTGAAAGGGTTTGTTATCCTAAGGGTTGGATACATTCATCCATAGATAACTAAGTCGTGGCAACTTTTTACTTCTAAATCACAAAGATCTTTTCAGTGTGGCTATAATATTTTTATTTCTTAGACCAAACTAAGAAGTTAATACAGTTGAAAAATCAGTAGTGATAAAATTGCACACAATGCGACTGCTTGTTAATATGTTAAAATATGGACTTCATTTAGCAAAATTGTCCAATGATAAAACTGGCCATTGGACCTCAAACAATCCATACAATTTAAGTTTTTCTTTTTGAAATTTCTCTGGACTTGCTGCACTGTAATTGGTTGCTATTTGATATGTAAGACCCACAATGTGCGTATTTATGAATATTCCTATTTATTTTTGTGTTACATTTAGGCCTTAGTCAGACGGGCGTTTTTTCGCGCGATTTGCGGATCGCATAACGGATGCGCATCCGGAAATCGCGTGACCGGTGCCCGAAAATCTGCTCCTAGCCGTGTTTCATTAGAAACGGGCCGGAGCTGTCCAGCGCATTGCATTCAATGGAGCCGGCAATACAGCCCGCTCCATTGAAAGCAATGCGCTGCGGGCGAGTGTGGGATGAATTGTCAGGAAGGGCTTAAATATATAAGCCCTTCCCTGCAATTCATCCAGAAAAGTGTTAAAATAAAAAATATATATATACTTACCTGCTCCCGACAGCCGGAGTTCCGCGCGGCCGGCCTGTAGTGGGTGTGAAAGGGGTGTGAGTCAGACCTGCCCCCTGATTGGCTCAGCACTAAACCAATCAGGGGGCAGGTCTGACTCACACCGGGAGCAGGTGAGTATATATATATATTTTATTTTAACACTTTTCTGGATGAATTGCAGGGAAGGGCTTATATATTTAAGCCCTTCCTGACAATTCATCCCGCGCACGCCGGCAGCCCATTGCTTTCAATGGAGTCGGCTGTATTGCCGGCTCCATTGAATTCAATGGGCAAACATCATTCTTCTCTGCCACAGCTGTTACAGCTGTGGCAGAGGAGAATGATTTGTCTTCTATATGTTCTCAATGGGGTCGGCGCTGCTGCCGCCGGCCCCATTGAGCGCATATAGAGAAGAGAACAGGAATCGCAGATCGCAGATAGGTGCGATCTGCGATTTCTGTTCTATAATTTATCGGACGAGCGCATAAAAAGCGCTCATGTGTCCGATACCATTGCAAAGCAATGGTTTTATAAAATCGCTGGATGCATGCGCATGCACAAATCGCGGCAAAAAACGCCCGTCTGACTAAGGCCTTAAAGGTCAAGCTTTGCGCATTAGTCTTCTAACATAGACAGCAGTCTGTATCAGGGACATTTGACTGTACATCTTACTTTTGCATGATAACTTCCTTTCAATACAATAGTTAGGATGTGGTCTACTAGAAAGAACAACGGGGACAAAGTCAAGACATAAGGAAGGTGGAATAGGCAGCAGCCAAAAGCATCATTAAAGGGGGGGGGGGGGGGGGGGTTGCAATAAGAAAAAAAAAATGTTCTGCCTTTAAGGTTAGATTTACATGGCCATGGGCAAGTTGCACCTGAGATTTTTGGGTTCAGCTTGCAATGGACAGAACACATACACACGAGCATGTACTGTCCGATCCACATGGGCAATGGACATTGGAAATCTAATTCACATCTGTGATATTGTTGAACATAGAACATGCCACGATTGTTTACACAATGACCATCAGTTCGTGTGAAAAAGCACCTGTGTGTATAACCTAGTTGGCTATAATGGGTCTGTATGCTGTCTGGGTAATACACAGACAGCATAAGGACAAGTAATATGGCAGTTGGCCTAACTCTTATTATAAACTTCATGCTGCATGTAATGCTCTATAACACAATTGTGCATAAATATATAGACAACTACATACACCATGCATGCATTGTCTGCAGACCTTGACACGTATACTATTGGGTGAATTAGGGGTTAACTGTATGATTGTCAACACATTTAACATGTTAGACTTTAGAGACCAAGAATGCTGAGGGAAAATTCAGAAACTAGACACAAAAAACGCTTTCACTCCTGTACAGTAGAGATGAGGGAACTATGTGCACTATATTAATAAAAGTGATTACAATGAAGAAGAAGCCCACACAAATGCAAGGAAACATACAAACTACAAGCAGGTGCTGCCCTTGGTCAGTTTTTAGCCTAGGACCCCAGTGTGGCAAGGCAACAATACTAATCACTGAGCCACTATTATTCCTTCTCTGAAATGAAATTAAGTAACTCTACATAGCAAAAGTTTTTAACAAGTTGTCAAACTAAAGATTGATAGTCACTGCCATCCTAATTACATATTCACATTACATGTAATTAGGATGTCATGTTTTGCCATCTTAATTGCATACTGATTTGTGAGATAAACCCTTTATACAAACCTGCTGACCTCTTTTTGGTTATAGTACCTTTCTGTTGAGTAATATGATCACAATATAATAGAACTTAATTAATTAGCTATTGAAAATAAAATCATCCGTAAATAATACCTCAAGCCTAGATTTTCCTGATTTACTGAATAAAACTCTTTCCAAGCACACAATACAAAAATGTAGCAGTCATATGTTTGTGGATTTGTGGGCAGCACTGTGATTGCCCTGTTTCCTTGCAGCTCTGCTTCAAATCCGAACAAAGGCAACATCAGCACAAAGTTTGTATATAGTCCCTCTGTTTGTGTGGGTTTCCTCCATCACAATATCTTTGTACTATATACATGGGTAAAATAAATGTTTGTGTGTCAATTTATCGATGGAGCAAAGCTAAAATTGCTATTAAAAAGGGTCAGAGGGTTTTAAAAATTGATGACATATCCTCAAAATAGACCATCAGTAGCTGTTTGGTGGAGGGCCAACTAACAACACCCTCACAAAACTGCTCTCTGAATGTGCTGCAGCCTTTACATTGTTTACGTCTGATGACCTAGTGGATGCTCTGAGTACTGCAGCATTGTCAAGTTCACTTAGAGCAGTTGCTATAAAAATTATGGCACTCTGACTATGAAGAGGATTGTAATCAGACGTCAAAATTAAAGAGACAATAATAATAATAACAATAATAGTAATCTTTATTTATATAGCGTCAACATATTCCGTAGTGCTTACAAGACAGAGGAAATTAAAAAAGACCACGGTTACATGAAGTAATCAATTGATGGAAACAGTAGGGGTTAGGGTCCTGCTCCAACAAGCTACAAATAATGGGGTGATACGGAAGGAAGAGGGGCTGGAGATGTGAATGGTATGGCGAGGTGGAGAGTGAGAGATACTATACACACAGACAATGGTCAGGCCGTATAGTGGAAGAATCGGTATGACTACAGGTGCTCGTTAATTACGGCTAGCAGCAACTGCAGTCACTAGGGCAGTGAGCATATTATCAGGCAGAGTACAGAGGGGTTTGGTTTAGGGGATATGGTATGCCTTCCTGAAGAGGTGTGTTTTTAGAGCACGCCTGAAGTTTAATGTTTCAGTGATTGTCCGGATATTTTTTGGTAGCGTATTCCAGAGAACTGGTGCTGCTCTGGAGAAGTCTTGAAGGTGGAAATGAGAGGTTCGAATTAAAGGGGCACTTAGTCTGATTTCATTACTAGAGCGGAGGGCACGGGCTGGGTGGTGAATTGAGATGAGGGAAGCAATGTAGGGCGGGGCAGTGCTGTGGAGCGCTTTGTGGATGAGGGTAGTGAGTTTAAATGGTATTCTGTATTTGACAGGCAGCCAGTGCAGTGACTGGCACAGGGCAGAGGAGTCCGGGTAGTGGCTGGACAGGAAGATGAGCCTGGTTGCTGCATTCAGGATAGATTGGAGGGGGTAGAGTCTGGAGCAGGGCAGGCCGATCAGCAGTGAGTTGCAACAATCGAGTTGAGAGTGGATGAGGGAAACAGTGAGCGTTTTTAGTGTGTCCACGGTGAGAAACGGGCATATTCTCATGATGTTCTTGAGGTGCAGCTGAAATGCTCGGGTAAGAGATTAGATGTAGGGGATGAAGGAGATGTCGGAGTTGAATATAACCCCAAGACAGCGGGTGTGCAGTCTGGGAGTTATGGTGGTGCCACACACTGAGATGGAGATGTCAGGATGAGGTCGGTTAGTACAGGGCGGAAACAGGAGAAGTTCAGTAGAAGGCAATAGAGCTCTTATGAGTGCTGCTGCAGCGAAACACAGACTTCAGCATTCAATCACTATAAGGGCTTAGTCACACGGGCGCATCGGCGCCCGTACACAGCCACCGATGCGCCCGTGTGACTGAGCCTTTACTGCAGGAAGAAGACGGCCGTACTTCAAGACGGACGACTCCCCGCAGCGCTGAAGATAGAACACATGACCGGCAATGAAGCCGGTCACATGTTCTTCCTTCCGACGCTGCAGAGATACGTCCATTCTGAAGTGCGTCCGTCTTCTTCCTGCAGTAACACGGGCGCCGATGCGCTCATATAACTGATCCCTAAATAGGCAACCTGCAGCCTGTCGACACAGATCCAGTATAAAGAATGAAGCTACAGGAAGTTGTCTGGTGTGATTATAGGATTGTTTATTATTTTTATAAATGAGGAGCAGGAAGTAAAAAAAAATCAACTTGGATCTTCTCTTCAAGATGATTCTGGTGCTGTATTTATGTTATGAGCTCACTTTAGTTATGTTAGATGCTCAGTTCTGGCTGTAATTACATAATGCATTATAGTTTAGTATTATTTAGTAATAATTACAATAATATATATTTGGGGTATTGTCAATTATTTTATTTGATAATTAGTTTAGGGATAATTTTCTGTATACTTTACATTGCAGGCACCTCACAGTCAAACGTTAGCCAGGTAGGGAACCTATTGTTAAAAAATGTAAATTCTATCCCTGCAAGTCCCTACACCTAATAATCATGATATTGGCCTTCTATGTAGGCTGATGATGAGGCCCGAGTAGAAAAAGTTTGAGAAGTCTTGATTGGTTTACCGAAAAGATAGCAGCCAATTATATTTTCAGTTCAAAAAGTAAAAAACTATATTTGGGCTCAGTCACACGGGCGCATCGGCACCCGTACACAGGCGCCCATATGCTCGTGTGACTGAGCCCTGAGTGCAGGAAGATAACGGCCATACCTCAAGATGGACGACTCCCCGCAGCGCTGAAGAAAGAACACATGACCGGCAATGAAGCCAGTAACATGTTCTTTCTCCCGGCGCTGCAGAGAGACGTCCATCTTGAGGTACGGCCGTCTTCCTCCTGCAGTAACACGGGCGCCAATGCACCCGTTTGACTGAGCCCTTTGTTGTATCATACATTTCATGACACTAATTTTCTGCAATATTGAGGTGGGAGGGAGGTTATCATATCTGGGTTTGAGGATTTATGTGACAGGGCTGCTTTTTGAACATATTTATCAACAAGTATCGTACAGCAACATATTTTACACCTGCACACTTTTAATTTGTGTGGAAGTTGTTTGTTTACCCTTTAGGGCTCAGTCACACGGGCGTTTTTACGTGCGTATATACACCCGTAAAAAAATGCGTGACCATGTCCATTGCCACCTATATGTTCTATCTTTTGTAGGTGCGATTTTTTTTTTTGACAAACGCAGTACGAATGTTTTTGCGTGCGTATATACGCACGTAAAAATTCCTGTGTGACTGAGCCCTAAGACTTTAGAAATATAGTGTAATACTATATAATTGAGAATTTCAATATTTGAGTGGAAGCATGCAAATCATATTTGCACGTACTCGGTAACTTACCTACCCAGTCAAATTTTCTAGTTACATACTTTAGCAACTGTTCTCAAGTGAGTAGCAATATGTAATTATATTTTTTTCTAATTACAGATATTATCAGATTGCAGCAACATAATTATAAGCACATGCAAACAGAACATTTACAGTATCGGTTTTAGATACCACCCAGTACATGGCAATTAAGAAGTCAACAGGAAAACAGAAGTGCAGATAATGTGCACTACATTTATAGATAAACTAATATAGGACAAAAACAAATGTTACCATTAAGCACATCGATATCAAATGAAGCAGTGTAATTAATAAAAGGAATAAAGAATAACATAATTATCAAATAAACATGTATTTGAGTATCAGTTCATCAATTGTAGACTATATGTTCAAATTCCTTTAATCTGACATCCAGGTACCCAAAAAGTCCAATAACCCTACTCTTGTTTCCATGTTATATCTACAGTATATTTGGAGTCAGGAAGGAGAAGACTGATCAGAGACAACTAATTAATATTTTCATCTGATTACAAACAAAAATTGTAATAGCATATTTTGTACACTTATTCCAGGCTCTCCTCAAGTAGATTCTTAAAGGGATATTCCTATTTTGGGAAGCCCATTCCAATGTGCAGCAAAAGTAACGCACTCACCAATACCATGTATTTTGCAAAAATTCCCTGTTTACTTTCAAAGCTGTAGACTTATTTAACACCTTAGTGACAAAGCCTGTTTGCGCCCTAGTGATGGATCCAAATTTTGAAAATCTGACGTGTCAATTTAACAAAGAATAATTCCATAAAGGTTTTGCATATCCAAGTGATTCTGACATTGTTTTTTCACCACATATTGTATTTGATTTAGGTGGCAAAAATAGACCAATAGAATTTGTGAATATTTCTTAAAAGTGCGAAAATTAGGAACATTTTGTAACAAAATGTTATTTTTTCACATTTTCAAATGTAATATCTCAAATATGTGCAAACATACAGTACAAATTTTTGCTAAGATATAGATTTCCATCTGTTTACTTTATTCTGGATGCACATTTAAAAAACTTTTTTTTAACCATTTAAGAGATGTACAAATTTAACATTACTTATCAATATTTTGAGGAACACTTTGTTTTCCATCACGAGTCAGAATGATAGATATCCCCACAAATGACCTCATTTTAAAAATTACACCCGTTAATATATTCACTGAGGGGTGTCATAAGTATTTTGACTACACAGTTTTTTTCAGTAGTTTAATAAAATTTAGAGGAGAAAAAATAAAATGTCATATATTTGCAAATATGTCATTTTAAAGACAGTTTTTTTTCTATAGTGAATATGAAAATGAGAATTTACACTCCAAATAGATACCCCTGTTTGTCCTGTGTTCATAAACATACCCGTTGTGGCCCTAGTCTTATTTCCATATGCACAACGGGGCCCAAACCGAAAAGAGTAGCCAGTGGTTTTCAGAACAGACATTTTGCTTGAGGGTGATTTAGGCCCTATTGCCCACTTGTAGAGCCCTTGAGCGGCCAAAACAACGCAGAACCCCCACAAATGACCCAATTTTGAAAGCTAGACCCCTTAAGGAATTCATCTAGGGGTGTACTGCATATTTTGAATGAATCTAAGAAAAGCAGAAGGAAAAAATTACAATTTTCATTTTTTTTGGCAATCATGTCATTTTTTTAAAAACATTTTTTTTCTACAGCACGCATATGAATGAAGACTTTCACCCTTACATGGATACCTCCGTTTGTTGCATGCTCAGAAAATACCGATTGTTGCCCTAATCTATTATCTCTATGTGCAATGGGGCTCAAACCGAAAGGAGCAGCCAGTGGCTTTCAGAACAGTAATTTTGCTTGAATGTTTTCTAGGCCTCATTGCTCACTTGTAGAGCCCTTGAGCCGCCAAAATGATAGAGAACCCCCATAAACGACCCCATTTTGAAAACTAGACCCCTTAACAAATTCCTCTAGAGGTGTACTGCATATTTTGACCCCACAGTATTGGAATTAATCAAAGCAAAGCAGAAGGTGAAAATTACAGCTTTCATTTTTTTGGCAATTGTGTCATTTTAAAAACACTTTTTTTGTACAGCAAACATATGAATGAAGACTTCCAACAAAAATGGATACCCCTGTTTGTCCTGTGTTCAGAAATATACCCATTGTGGCCCTAATCTTATGTCCATATGCACAATGGGGCCCAAACTGAAAGGAGCAGCTGGTGGCTTTCAGAACATACATTTTGCTTGAAGGGGATTTAGGCCCAATTGCCAAATGTAAAACCCATGAGCAGCCAAAATGACAGAGAACCCCCACAAATGACGCCATTTTGAAAACTAGACTCCTTAAGGAATTCATCTAGATGTGTACTGCATATTTTGACCCCCAGTGTTTGAATGAATCTAAGCAATGCAGAAGGAAAAAATGACGGTTCTCTATCACTGCTCCAGGCTCTCGGCTATCTTTAATTTCCAGGAGCAAGGAGATTTTAAATTTCCCGGACCCTCCACAGCTTCTGCACCTGCACCTTTGCCAAAGGGCGCATACGCCAAAGTTGAAAAAAGGTCAGCAGATAAAGATTCCATTGGGGCACCTTGTTAGAGGCCTTAGGTAAGTAATTTCACCTACCATCATTGAATGGATCCGTGATGGGAGGTGAAATTTTCACTTTTTTTTACTTTTACATGATCACCATTATCCATTGGATAGCGGCAATCACATGACCAGGAAATGCATACCGTGAAATCTCCAGGCTCTCGGCTATGTTTGGTAGCCAGGAGCAGGGAAATTTTAAGTTACTCAGGCAATATGTGGCTTTTGCGCATGCATCCACCACTTTGGTGACGGGTGCATGTGTAGAGGCCTGGGTAAGGTCCGCGGATAAGTCTGCAGGCCTTAGGTACATAATTTCATCCTCCCTCATGAATATGGAGGGAGCAGAGGGATTTTAAATTTAGAGGGCGTGATACCTTCTGTGCACAGAAACATCGCGTGCGTATGCACAGAAGGCAACGTAAGGTCCTGGAAGGACCATATCACCACAGGACATCGTGGAAGACAGGGGTGAGTATTTTCACCTCCCCTCAGGAATTGGATCCATGAGGGGAGGTGAAACTTTAACTTTGTTTTACTTTTTACAACGTTTTTGTGATTGCTGCTATCCATTGGATAACAGTGATCATAGCCCCGGGAACCAGTCACCAAGGTCCCCGATGACATCTCCTACTTCCTGGCTACCTTCAAATGCCCTACACTGATCTGGTCGTCTGTGCATGCGTCGTTATGAACCAGATCATTGCGGGACATTGCGGAGGATGCGGGTGAGTAGCTTCAGCCCCCTTCATGGATGCGATCCATGAGGGGAGTTAAAACTCTAACTTTTAAAAACTTTTTATTTACTTTATTGCGATTGGCGCTATCCATTGGATAGTGCCGATCGCATTACCAGGAAGGGGCTTCCCGCAGCTCCTCATGACTGCTCCAAGTCGCAGCTATCTCCGGGAACTGACAGCATGGAGCTGTCGTGTCCACAGCCCACGGGGCTTTAATCCTCAGGGGATGCATGTTTTTATGACCCTGAAGATTAAAGCCCACAAACACACACGAACCAAAAAAAAAAAAGTTTGGCACCCGGCAGGCCCCATACAAAAATGCTCGAATCTCACATTGTAGTCAACAGGGTTCGTTACTCGAGTAAAGCTCTCAAATTTCACGAAAAGCTTGACTCGAATAACAAGGACCCGAGCATTTGGGTGCTCGCTAATCTCTACTCCTGGCCCAACCACCAGCTAGAGCTGCTTTCTGCTGTTTCTTTGCAGGAAAGGGGTTCTAAGCATCACAAACAAGCCCTCATTGTCCATGCTACCCATAAGTCCTTTTATACAAAGAAATAACAGAGCACACGGATAGCTGGTGGCCAGGAGCTCATTTTCATGCACTCCAGAGATCCCAGACACCCAACAGATTATATATGGATATCGAGTTAGCAGTGCACAAGCACCAGCCATCTCCACTCCATAGCAGAGGTGGTCTTTTCCTCTAGCAAATAGCAGGATATAACTTTCAAGAAAACTACAACTTTGAAATAAAATGGGGCATTTTTGCAGCAGACATGGCATGGGTGAGTGCATTACTTTCTTATTTGCAGCACATTGAAACAGGGTCCAGAGATGGGAAAACACCTTCAGCCCTTGCAAATGACTTTTAATTCTTCTTGGTGATATCCAGTTATCCAAAAAATTTAATACTCATGACAGTTTTGATAGGATCCATAACATATGGTGGATTAGCTATGATCTACCACGATATAGTGCAATCCATTTGACAAAACATTATCTATTAGGAACTATTGTATGTCAATAGAGTGGGTCAAATTTTTTGTCAGGTATCCGTTCACTGATTAATTTAAAACTTACATTTTGGAAATCATGTGCTTATTTTTTAGTATTCCAGTTCTTGTTAGAAAATCAAAGCTGAGCTATTTTTGCTGTAAGCAACAAGTCTATACTTACAGCACAATGGGCCAGTTTTTATTTTTAAGTTCTGTTGACTTCTTAGATTATATAAATTATTTAAAGAAATGACACGTTGGGGGTGAAGTATGAAGAATGGTGCACCACTGAGTCTGACAGAGGGGTGCAGTGTGCACTGCATCCTCCACCCTGTAGGGCCATCACCTAGTATTGTTCATTGCCATTTTTTTCTTTGGACAGTAGTAGGGAACATTTTGTGGTGACAAAAAATATAAAAATACAATTTTGCCCGTGTAAGTATATCCTAACCATAATGGTTCATTTCGAACAAGAGTGGAGCAAACTTCTAATGTAGTTTTTTTATTGTTGTAAGAATAGGCAAAATTTGGAAAACTCCCACCTAACAGATGTGTGCTAAGCTAATGACTATTAATTATGAAAAGTGCTAGAATTAAGAGGCTTTTAGTATTCAGTATCAAAGTGCTTCTTGGAGCAGCAGTTTTTTTGTCTGTAGCTTGACATACATTATTTTCTACCAAAAACAAAGCTATTTTATTATATAAAAATACTTTGTTTTGCAATAATAGCATCACTGCATTATTTTTCGTTATCCATAGTTTGTTTGTATTGTTTTTACAATTCTATTACCATTTTCTGAATTGCACGTATGAATAAACTGCTGTACAAGTGGGGGTGAGCCTGATAAGTACAATATAACCTGGACAAACCAATTGTCTGAGCTTAAATAATTTCTCCACCTAAAATTCTTCTAATGATGAAGAATAATCAAAATGGACAATTTCCTAGAGAGACAAAGGGGGAAAAATGGCTCAATTCCATCTCCCCTCTTTTCTATACTTTGTAAATTAACAAGATGAAGGCACCAATGGAGTAGAATAAGGACCCTTTTACTTTATCATTCAGATAATTGCTGGATCATGCAAAACTGAATGATAGCCATTCAGTGTAAACAGAGCTAATGACTGAACGTTAAATGATAGTTCATCCGCTTACTGTTTTTGTTCAGTTCATGGAGGGATAACCAGACAATAATTGTCCCATTTAAGCAAGCAGTCATTCATCTGTGAACGTTTTCCTGTTTACACTAAATGGATATCTCTGGCTCACTCCTCCTGTATTCAGTGAACGATTATCGCTGCCGTGTGAAAGCACAGGAGAAATGGAAGTTGGAACGACGGTTGGGCACTTAAGCGCTCAACATCTGTCCCATGTGAAAGGACCCTAACACATGAATTAAGGATCACATTTAACACGCTGTTTATTGTAGTCTTTAATATTAGAGACACTTGAGACTTTATAGGAGCTACATATACAAACTTCATCTTCCTTGGTTCAAAAATTGACCCGGCTGGAGAATTGATGCCAGAGATAAAACGTAGGATAACATTGGGGCAAAGCGCAATGCTCAATATGGACAAAACCTGGAAAAGTAGGAATATCTGCATAGTAACTAAACACAGGATAGTGCAAACCATCATTTTCCCAATAGCCATGTATGGATGTGAAAGCTGGACTGTGAAAAAAGCTGATAGAAGGAGGATTGAGCTGTGGTGCTGGTGAAAGCTGCTGTGTTTGCACTGGACACCGAGAGTAGCAAACAGAGAAATCCTGAATCATATAAGACCTGATATATCACTGGATGGCCAGACTCAGATGCACGTATTTTGGCCATGTAATGCAAACAAAGTTGCTAGAAAAATCTATAATCAGTGGCATAAGAAGACCTGGCTGCCAAAGGACACGATGGCTGATACTTTCAAAGCTGATACTGGCATGGATATCACACAACTGAAAGAAGTAGTGCAAAACCGAACATATACAAACTGACATTTATTTTAAATCAAAACTGTATGTAATGTTTTTTTTAATACGTAGTAGAGATAAAACAATTGAGTATAAGTTGCACTATTTTACAGCAGAGATATCCTAATGTGTCTTACCTACATTTCAAGTACTCTTTTTTTCAAATAAAAGGAGTCTTTGAAAACTTCTACAGGAAGTTGTCTCAATGAGAACATTATTTTCCTGTATTCATTGTTACGGGGGGTGGGGGGGAATCTAACATTCCCAAATAATCTGAGATATCTGTCTCTGTTCTCCCTTGTTGAAAGCAGGCATTATATGACAACGGAAAGGTTCACAGCAGCCCAATAACCCTTTCCAATCCACTGTCTGACGTCTTCCTACATTCTGATTGAAGCTTGTACAGCTCCAATGACAGAAGATGTCCAGCAGGGTATTCTTACCATCTATTGCCAACCACTCCGCTGCCGAAGCCTCTCTGGTGCAAACACACTGACTTTAGCCACCAGATGGCACCGTTGTATAACAGCAAAAAGAGAAAGCCTTTTAGGAAACCCTGAATCCAAAATTGGATTGAAAAAGGTTAAGATATCAAGCAAAAAGGTGGAATTACAGTTTAGAATATTTTACAAGTTTACTGGGCACAGGTGGATTCTGGAGCAATGTGAACCTTTCCTTTATTATTTGAAGGTGCACCGTAATATTCTGATGGAAATTAAAACTCATATTAGATATATTTCTTAGAAGGATTAAGGAACTAGAACTCCATGTAATATAAGAATGAGATTTCAATAGATATCATCTAGGGGGAAACATAAGCAGTGCAAATGTTTGCTTGTTTTAATTGTTTATAATGTGCAAATTTGAGATTTTTAACATTCCTTTGAAATAGCAAAGCATTTTTTCTATAAAGTATATTGGAATGAGTCTGTAGAAAAGATCCATGTTCAGAAAGGACTGTCTAATCAGATTAAAGATTTATGTGCTCAAATTGTTGTCCTACTTCCAAATGTCAAAGCCACTTCATTCATTTAGTATCAGAAAAATTGAGTACATTTTTCTATCATCTGTATCATGGCGCCAAGTAAACAGCATGTAACCATGCAAATGAATTCAATGTAAATCCTGCACTTAATAATAGTTTTTCATTAAACAGACATCCCTTCTACATTATATAATAGTTCATTAACATGTGTTCACTGTAATTGATTATCTTATTACCTGATACTTATACTTACATACATTCTAAAGTCTCATGCGCACTGCAAAGCAAGGCGTACAAAGCATCTACTGCATGACACAAAGTCTTTACACTTCCTTATAACAGAGCCATAGGCACTTTGACTGCCATTGCATGGAGCTTACATAGAAATAGTTTTCAGATTTTTCTGGATGCTGCATTATAGATCCATGCAACATGGATTCTTAATACTGTCATTTGTGAAGCATAAGCCCACTCTCAAGGAAAGCCTGTTATGCTTTCAGTATGGTATATTTTTGGAGTGTTCGGGAAAGAGGAAAGAGACTCTGGTCTTATTTCAAGTCAGCAACAGTACTAAAAATTAGTGAAAGAGCAGAAATAGAACAAAAGTGAGATTTCAAGAATTAATTTTAAAATGTCTACACACAAAGGCCTCGGTCACACGGGCGATTTTCCGTGCGATCTGCGCATGCGATGTGCGATTTTATAAAACCATTCCTTTGCAATGGTATCGGACACATGAGCGCTTTTTATGCACTCGTCCGATAAATTATAGAACAGAAATCGCAGATCGCAGCTATCTGCGATCTGTGATTCCTGTTCTCTTCTCTATATGCGCTCAATGGGGCCGGCGGCAGCAGCGCCGGCCCCATTGAGAACATATACTAGACAAATCATTCTCCTCTGCCACAGCTGTAACAGCTGTGGCAGAGAAGAATGATGTTTGCCCATTGAAAGCAATTGGCTGCCGGCGATCGCACAATGAATTTTCGGGAAGGGCTTAAATTCAGCTGAGAGCTGCCCCTGATTGGTCCCTGCACTGAGCCAATCAGAGGCAGCACTCACTCACCCATTCATGAATTCATGAATGGGTGAGTGAGAGCTGCCTCTGATTGGTGAAGGCTGTGACCAATCAGAGGCAGCTCATTCAGTAGGCGGGGATTTTAAATCCTCGGCTGCTGAATACTACTCATAGCAGTTCAGGAGAACTGCCGGCCGGCCGCGGCTGAACTCCGTCTGCCGGGACAAGGTGAGTATATATTTTTTTTACTTTTTACACATTTCTGGATGAATTTAAGGGAAGGGCTTATATTTTTAAGCCCTTCCCGAAAATTCATCGTGAGATCGCCCGCAGCCCATTGCTTTCAATGGAGCCGGCTGTATTGCCGGCTCCATTGAATTCAATGCGCTGATCAGCGCTGCACTGCTCCGGCCCGTTTCTAATGAAACGCAGCTAGGAGCAGATTTTTCGGCCCCGGTCACGTGATTTGCGGATGTGCATCTGTCATGCGATCCGCAAATCGCGGGAAAAACACCCGTGTGACCGAGGCCAAACACTGTATATTAACTCCTTAAGGACGAGGCAGTTTTGTATGTAAAGGACCTGGCAGTTTTTAGGGATTTACCCATGTGTTGGTTTTACTGCCCCTTTTTTGCCCTTTGTCTACTAAAATTATTTTTGCTGTGTTTTTTCCCTCGTGACATATAGGGCGATTTTTTAAACATTCATTTATTGTTTTAAATTAGTATATTTGCACTAAAATAACTGCCATGACAACAAACAAGGTAGTGTTAGATTGCAACAAACTGAAAATATTACTAGAGGGCAAAATGATCAAACAGCGGTTCTCTTTTTTTGGCCACGTGATGCGCACTAACTCACTGGTAACAGTACTGATGCTTGGCAAGGTCAGTGGAAAGAGAAGATGAGGATGACAAAGAAGAAGATGGCCAGATACAATCAAGGCCACCACGAACATGTCAATTGTGGAACTGAAAGAAGTAGTGAAAGACAGGAATGCATGGAGAACATTGATCCATAAAGTGACCGAAGGTTGGATACAACTGAACAGATAATCATCATCAAAGTATGGGAACGGGTTCCTCATTTTGATTCAGACATTTTGATATACAATATGTATGGTTTGGGATTACAGGGCACATACAGCAATGGTTTTGTTGGTGTTGGCAGGGGGTCATTTTTTTTCTTATGTATATATTTTAATTTTATTCTATAGTCTTTTTTTTCTTAAAATTTTGTAACGAATTGTTTTACCATGTGTGACCCCCATGATGTCATATAAGACCTCTGGGGTACATTCACATAGTCTTTTTTTTATTACACACTTTTTCACTGTAACTAAGGGAATCCATAGGAGCCCCAGTTACGGGGATAAACATCCCCCTGTAGTGACAATAGTCATTGGCAGAGCTGATCTACTAGGGTCTACTAGGACACTTCAGCTTTGCTGTAACAGAGGGGCCCCCAAAGTCACATGATTGCTGGGTTGTGTAGTGGAAGAAACACTTCCACTTTCACTTCTTAGTACACTTAGTACTCACTTCTCATTGAGCGCTATATACCCGGGAAAGGAGAAGGCAGAAGCTGTTAAAAACTGCTTCTCCTCTGGTTTCTCAGCTGTGCTTGATTGCAGGAGCAGAGGCTTAAATCCCACAGTATATTTTCGCTATCGGCCTGGGATTAAAGCCCAGGATGAAGTGCGTATATTTATCGCGATTGGTCCTTAAGAGGTTAATAGCAATTCAAAAGATAAAATGAAACAGCGCGGCTATCTGCCAGCCAGCTCCAATGCTACTCTGTAGGAGGCACCAGCACTGTGCCATCAAAAGATCGGACATGGCCTTTCTTTTGACGGAAAAAATGCACCTAATGCGCTATCTTTCAATGTACGATTTTTTTCCGTGCATCTAAAAATCTCTCATCTGAAAGAACCTATAGGAAACTATGAGTTTTTTTAAATGCGCTTTTTTGACACACCTACTCATCATCAAAATGACCATGTGAAAGAGGCATTAGATTGCCTTAGACTGCGTGGAAACTAGACATGTGAGTCCAGAGCAGAGGCATAACTTGAAGCTCCCGGGCCCCGATGCAAAACTTGTAACAGGGCCCTCAACTATAATGCTTTACTCATAGTACTGGGTTCCCTATATGGAGAAGAGAGGCCTTATGGGCCCCCTAAGGCTCCTGGGCCCAGGTGCAACTGCATCCCCTGCATCCTCTATAGTTACGCCCCTGGTCCAGAGTGCAGCATAAAATTAAGTAAGCAAGTTTTCTCTGGATCGGTTTTAGTGGGAAATCATATTAAAATGGGGAAATTGAGTGATCTGAGCAACTTGGTCATTGGTGCTAGACTAGTCAAGGCCAGCAATTCCAAAACTGACAATCTTGTAGGGTTTTCTCATGATATAGTTTTTTCATGTCATACCATGAATAGTGTGATAGAAGAAAAACAGCTGGTAAAAGGGTATACTGTAGATATAAACAATTTATCAGCAAGGACGATGTCAAGAATCATTGTAATGAACAGGTGGTGAATAGTCAAGCAAATTAAAGTAGTATACAATGCTGACACTCCAAGTAGCATCACCAATTATGCAGCTCATCGTTCTTTAACATGGATGAGCTATAACAGCGGATGACCAGTAGCAGTGCCATTTTTGTCTAAGAGAAACAGAAAATCAACACTTTACTGAGCAAAGGAACGCAAAAATTGGACCAATGATTAGTGGAAAAACATTGCCTGGTCAGGTGATCTATGGTTCTTTTAGGCATTATTTGTACCTCACTTGACAAGTGGGTGCACCAAAATTATGGTAAAAAATATGACCGCAAAGTAAGACATTCCACAGTTGGTGTAAAGCTAAGGCCCATTTAGACACAATGATTATTGCTCAAAATTTGCCCAAAAGCCATCTTTTGAGCTATAATTGTGTGTAAATGTGTCCATCTTTTAGTTTTCTGCCGAACGATGGATTTCAGTTGACATGAAATTCATTGTTCATCAGAACAGCTGATATGATGGACCGCAGGCTGTGTTCTGCCCGGGAAGTGCTGATAACAGCTGATTACATTGTCTCAGCTGTAATCAGCGCAGCAGAACAAAGGGGATGTATTCAGCGAACAGAGGGGGGTCTGTTCCTTGACTACAGCTCCCGGCGACTCACACGCTACTAATTGGTACTAATGGGCATTAGTACCATGTAGTAATATTATGCAAAATGATCGCTCAAAAGCCATCTTTGAGTGTGCTTCTTTGTGTCTAAATGGTCCTTTAGATAAAAGTTTCTAAAGATACACTAAATTTGCATACAAAATGATCCACTTAAATGATGCAAAATGTGGTGCTTCTTTAAGTGGCCTGAGCTATGTTTGCACTTACTATTTAAAAGGATTAGCAAATCTTCTCAACTGTATTTTAATGTCATTAATATCCCAATAACCTAAAAAGCAATATTATCAAATGATATTTGGAGCCAGTAGAGGTTAATTGATCACAAATATAGTATTGTAACAGGTTAAACACAAGATAATCTATACGCAAAGCAGTCTAATGCAAACACTGTCCTCATATGATGCTATGTAGCTATCAATTCTAATAGAGATCATATATGCAGTTTCATTAGCTATATACAGTACATCAGTTTTATTCAACTGCACTCCTCAAGGGACACACAAGAGATTATGTTTCAGTTTTCCCCATAGAAGGAATATCTAAGGCAATTACTGTAAAAGGCACTGATGTACTGCAAGGTTGGAGAATACAAACCCTTTTATGCTTCTCTCATTTTTTGCTGGAACTGATTCCTCAGATTGCTGCTAAAGGTTTCTCACATATGGTCCTAAAATAATTACCATTTACAACTCACTGGGCCTTAGCAAGGGCCTAAAATTCATTGAATTACCTACAATCTCAGAGCTCCATGATAAAATTGAATTTCTGCAAACCATGAAAGAAATCAATAATGAACAAACAGTATTGTCATATGTTCTACTCTTGCCTGGTGACCACAAACCGAAAATGTTTCAAAAATTGTGTGTGTGTGTGTGTTGGGTCAGCTGTTAGCACTGTTGCCTTTCAGTGCTGGGGTCCTTCAACATATAACTCCAGCATTGCAAATCAGCAGTGCTAATAATTTAGCAACCACACTTGTCCGTTCCACTCCAGAGAAGGGGAAGAACAACACACAGGCAATGTAAAACCTATCCAGATGTTGTCCTTGGACAAATTTAAACCTAGAACCCCAGCAAGGCAGAAGTTCCAGCAACTGAGCCACCATGCTTGGTCTTTCTTTTCTGGAGGAGCGGAAGAAGAAAGAGAAATACAAAGTCCATGCAGATGATTTCCTTGGAGAGATTTGAGCCTAAGGCTCCAGAACTCCAAGGAAATAGTGCTAAAGACTGAGTCACCATACTTGTTCTTCCTTTTTCCAATTTCTTCGTCTTCTTTCTCCTCCCCCTCCTCCTCCTCCAGTGAAGAAGGAGAAGCAGATGAAGGTGAAGGAGACGAAGGTGTATAGAAAGGAGACAAAGTAGGAGAAAGGGAATAAAGAGATGACAGAAAATGGGAAGATGTCTTCTTTTCCTTCTCTTCCTCCAAAAAAGAAGAAGCAGGAGGAGTAAATTGGAAGAAGCCTGGTGGCTCAGTGGCTAGCACTGTTGCTTTGTAGCGCTGGGATACTAGATGTCCACCTGATTATAAGCAACATCTGCATGGAGTTTGTATGTTCCCTTGTGTGTATTATTGTTCTTCTCCATCTTCTCCTCCTCCAGAAAAGAGAGAAAAAAAAGTGTTGGCTCAACGCGGGTGTTGTAGGTTCAAATAACTCCAAGGACAACATCTGGATGTTGTTTTTATAATTCTCTTTGTGTTTATTCTCCCCTCTCTTCTGCTCCTCTACAACAGACTGGAAAGGTGCTGTTGCTTAGTTGTTAGCACTGCTACTTTGCAGTGCTGAAGTTGGGGGCTCAAATTTGACCAAGGTCAACATCTGGCTGGAGTTTTTCAAAGTTCATGCAGATGTTATCCTTGATGAGATTTGAACCAAGGACCCCAGCAATAAATGTCAACAGTGCTAGCAGCCGAGCCACATTCAGAGAATAAAGACACATGTGTGTCAGTGTAGCCGATTTTTACTCCCATTCATTTCAATGGGCGTTGGATTTGATTGTTCCAATTTCCAAACGTTTTTCAAAAATCAGGTCAGGACAACCCAACCTGAGTATTTCATTAATCGTTCAACGCAAGTCATAAGCATTCCTTATCAACTACAAGGAAATAAAAGAATAATGCTAAAACAACACTTGTATAGGTCTTTTGATGCTACCTGAGTTTGAACGCGTTGTTGAGGAGCACTAAACGCCCAGAAATAGAACAGACTTCGCTCGGAAATGTCCAGCGCTGTGATCGAGCGGCTGTCTGACGCTGTCTGAGAGGCTCCATTCAAAACAATAGGAGCCTCTGACAGAGTTTAGCACTGTGCTGAAAGTGCAGTGCTAAACGCTAAAAAATCATCTTTGTGAGGGAAGGCCTTAATTGTTTATTTATATATTTCCAGTAAAAACAGAGTAAAGACAGAATGCAGAGGTCTAAAAAAACTTTTTTTAAAGTGCTATTTCTTTGGGGAATAGATGTATCTGCTAAAAGGGGCATGTTGGGAGATTTGACAGGTCCTCTGTAAATAAAGATTAACATTTTCTGTGTTCTTTTATCCAATGGAAATATCTTCCATCTAGTACTTCTCTGTATAGGAAGCAGCACTGCTCTTATGTCTCACATATAAAATAGCAGTTTTCTAATGTACTAAAAGCAGCATTCTTAGGTTAGTCATAAAAAGATTATACAAAATTAATCATTAACAACTGTAAGAAGTAACAAAAGTTATTAAAAGATTTGAACAAAGACTAACTTTTATCACCTATCCATAGGATAGGTGACAAAAGTCAGATTTGTGGAGAACTCACAGCTGAAATGCCTACCAATCCCCAAAACAGGATCCTATCTCACCCATTCTCTTCAGTGCTGGCTCACTGCAACCCCTGCAGTGAGGAGGAGATTAAACAAAATGTGTTGGCTGCATATGCACTATGCTGCTCCATTCATGTTCATTGGGACTTCCAGAGATGGCTGAATACAAATGCTTGACCCTTTTCATCAGCCCCACTGAAATAAATGGAGCATTGGCCACGCATGCACGACCACAGCTCCATTCATTCAGACATCACTGCTCATGGGAAAAACAATCCCACAGTGATGAGAAAAGGACAACATGGGACCCTCGTTCTTGGGATTGGTGGGGATCTTACAAGTGAGATCAGATTCCCCACAGATCGGAATTTTATCACCTACCCTATGGATAAGTGCTAAAAATGTATTTTGGGATAATCCCTTAAAGACAAGATATTTCAAGGAAATTTGTCACCACCTTTATGCTTTCCTTTCTGTGATAAGCACGTTGATTGCTGCAATATGTCTGTCTTCTGCATCTGTGAAGTAGTTTGACAGAAAATAAAATTTTATCAGTAGCAGCCACACAAAGAGGACTACAACAAGTAGTCCCTGATATTTATGAGTAATGCGCTATCTCTACCTATCCTGCCTTCTGGGCTGCTGAGTGACTGTGATCTTCCTATTGTTGTGCATAGGGAGACAGCTGTAAATCAGTGACTAGAAGGCATAGTGGGTGGGGGTAGCCTGCAGTTCACTTATTTTAAGGACTACATTTTAGTAGTCCTCTATGAGTGGATGCTACTGGTGAAATGTAAATTTCTGACAAAATACTTCACAAGTACATAAAACAGACATATTGCTGTGATTACTCAACCTGTCATTACCTTAGGCCTCAGTCAGATGAGCATTTTTTTGCGCACCAATAGGAGCGCAAAAGAAAATCACCACTCGCATCTGTCAAAATCGCATGACCGGGCAAAGATTTATGTGCAGAAGATCGGAACTTCATGACATGAAAATCACCTATTCACTAAAGCAGTTGCACTTTAAAAAGTGCAGCTGCTCCAGGAAGAGAGAGTGAAGAAGCCCCTCAGGGCTTCTGGATTTCCCTTTAGCAGGAAATGAGAGTGGAGCTATTAGGGATTAACCCATAGCAGGGAGAGATGGAGCAGGGCTATGGGTTAATTCCTCATAGCTCCACTCTCTCTCCCTGCTATGGGAAAATCCCCCATAGCTCTGCTTTCTCTCCCTGCAATGGGAATCCCCGAGGGATATCCCCATAGCGCAGAAAGAGTGAGTGGGGCTAGAGAGAGTGGGCGGGGCTATAGGGCTTCTCACAGTGAATCCCTATAGCAAATATAGAGGTGGTGCAGTTAGAAGGTAGTTCCCTCTAGCCTCACCCCCTCCTCCCACACTCTTAGGGAAGCCCCCAGGAAAAGCACTGTAACCCCACCCCCCTCTCTCTCCCCGCTATAGGGAAATCCCTTGGGGAGAGAGGGCGAGGGAGTCCCCTACTGCCCTTTGCTGCTGGGTAATTGCCTAGCAGGAGGGCAAGAGGAATACACTGCTGCTTACAGCACAGCATTTAAAAGGTGCTGCTCAGAAGCACCTTTTAAATGGCCCATTGTAAATTGCTGTTGGTCCCCGCGAGGATTAAAAGAACCCTCGGCGAGTCCCCTCATCCCTCCTAACAGGAGTTTACAGCGGGACATTTAAAATGTGCCTCTAGGCAGTACCTTTTAAATGCTGTGCTGTAAGCTAAAGTGTATTCCACCTGCCCTCCAGCTAGGCAATTCCCTAGCAGCGGGGAGCAGAAGGGGACTCCCTCCCCCTCTCTGTAAGCAGCAGGGAATCTATTATCTGTGCAGGAGTTTCCATAAACTCCTGCACAGCAACCAAAGATAGGTCAGATGCTATGTTTGTTAGGTGCGCGCCGTTTTGTGCACCTAAATTCTTTCATGTGAGTGCTTCCATAGGAACCCATTGGTTCTTTTAGAAGAGCTCTTTTTGCACCCATGAAAAAAAAACAAAAACGTTTGTCTGACAGAGCCCTTATGCTGTCCTCAGAGAGAGAAGGATAAAGATGGTGATAGATTCATTTAAAGACACATATATCTTCTGACTTCTGTACAAAATTGTTTCTTCTGCTTCAAAGCTTTCTCAGTTTTAGTAAATGGGATAAAATATTAAAATGTCTTAAATTGGAGAAAAATAGCAACAGCTAAAATATCCATGTCCAAGTCTTCTATCAAAGCAAAGTAACCAGAAGAACTACAAATGACTCATAATTCTCGCAAAAAAAATTTGAACTGAATAACAGCTAAATTCTGTACAAACTAATGGGCTGATTTTTTGACACTATAGAAATACATATTTGAATACATTAGATTCTGAAGATTTTTATGACACCTAATGCACATACGATACGATACTGAGCACAGCGTTACTTAATAACCTATTCTTTTGGTCCACTATGCTGTGATCTCCTCAACAGTGGCTTTTATTCCAACAAGCATTTGCAGAACTCCGAGCCAAAAATCTTTCACAACCAATTTTGCGACTTAATTTGGATGATAATATCTATAGTAATAAGCCTTATAGTTCATATTAACATTTAATCCATTTTCAGCCTTTGGGATATTCAGTGCATCTCTTTGCAATATGTTGCAAGACCCTTTGGCAACAAAAAGATTAACAGTTTCTATTTATCTGTGGCACTCTCACCGATAATGATTCAACTGAATAAACTATTAGAAATAACCAGCTCTGATAGAGAGCAAAGCCAAACAAACATTAAAAGATAAACCCCCGAAGCAGTAAAATCCAAAAGTAGCAGTATTAGATAATTTGTTTGTAAATTATTCAGAAGACTTAACAAATAAAACACACACATTTTCATTTTATCTAATTCATTTCCATTTAATTTCTAAGGTAAAAGAAGATGTTCTTGATAAGTAGTTCTTTTCACAAGTGTGGAAATGTAAGTTTCACCCACAGCAGAAATTAACCTTCACCGCATAAGTATCAACATAGTTTTCAGACTGTCACCTGTGTAGATAAGTGATATTAAAAATAGATTGCTGTTCATTAATTCCAGACCTATGCCATTCAAATAAATATGAAAATGTTATATATTATTTAGCAATGAAGTTGGCGGTAGACAAATCAAAAAAAAAGATTTATGGCATGTCTTTGCTATTAAAATGGCAGGTGTTTTTTCGCTGTCTCTCAAGAAGAAGTAGAATAAATTAGAATAATTTTATACTTTTTGTTTGTAAATATGTTCATTAGTAACCATTAGATACAGAACGTCAATGATGGATTCTATTTTATTATATCTAGAAATGGTAGTTTATGTAATAGATGTTCTTTTAAAGTGTATCCAAATGTTTAGCTGACTTTTCAGTATAAGCTACCTTGTGTGCATGTAAGGGTCTGAACAGGCACATCATTCCCCAGGAGTGTATCACCTGACATACTGGGGTTGTAGAAGTTATTGCAAATTTGCTAATTTTTCAGTCTTTCATAAATATTACTTGATAAAATAATGGCACAGAAACAGAGTATGAACGAGCGACTCTATATGTTGGGGGTTGATGAGGGCTTAAGTAGTGAGTTCTCGCAAAGAGTGTGCCTAGTGTTGTGACCATGGCAGAAAGTTTGACTCTAGCACGGTTGCTCAGTGTGTTGGCACAAGGTGCGGAGAAGCTGAGCTGGTGCTCTCGTTGAAGTTGTTGCTTGGGAGAACATTGCTGAAGAGGTCATTGCTGAGAGGGTCTGTGTGAATGCAGGCACAGTTGGCACAGTGGAAATAGCCCTTCCTAGTGATGAGTCATTGCTAGTGAGAGTTCTGCTGGATGAGTAATGTCTGGGGAGAAAAACTGCTAGAAAAGGTAAAGAGCCGAGGCGGTATTGAGTGCCATTGCCAAACTACTGTTTCTTGGAGGTTCTTTTTTTCAGTAAACAACTGTTAAAGCATCACTATGTGGCACTATCTCTTCTCTCTGTTGTTGTTTAGTGTCACCCAATATATGATCGGTACAACTTCTTGAAACCTGGATCACCTGCAGTTGATGTGAGTAATCCAAACATGGCAGCAGTAGCCAGTCCTACTCTCCCTGGCTCAGTTGGTGAGCCTGAAGCCAGCTTACATGTAAATTAGGAATAACACTATTTCTGACCATTATATGACTTATATCCTGCATTCTTAACTACTTTCTCCCTTTGCAGGTTTCATCTCTATAGGTTCGCAATAAAAAGCGGCTCTATTAGAACCAATGCTTTCCAATGAAAGCAGTCACATGTCCGATTTTTACAAGCAGAAAACAATTGCACCTGCAAAAGATAATAGTAATCTTTATTTGCATAGCGCAAACCTATTCCACAGCGCTTTCAAGCATGGAATAAACAATACAACAATTACAATGTGAGGTACAATCAGTTTGAAACAAATGGGGTGGGGGTGATACAGGAGGTACAAGGGGGGGAGCGAGGCATGGGGAACCCAAGCAGTAGGGCATTTCATGTGGAAATCAGTTATTAGAAAGCAAACGGGGTGGGGCGGTAAGGAGGTACAGGGGTAGAGGTCGTATATGATAAGCAGGGTGTAAGGTGTGGGGAGCCATAGGGAGGGGCAGGGGACTAGGTTAGGGGATTAGGTATGCTTCCCTAAAGAGGTGCATTTTTAAGGCACGTCTGAAATTTCGTGCATCAGGAATTGTCCGGATGCCTTGGGGTAGAGCATTCCAGAGGATGGGTGCTGCTCTGATGAATTCCTGGAGGTGAGCATTAGAGGGGTGTTTAGTCTGAGTGTGTTAGCGGATTGAATTGAGCAGACTGGGTGGTGTACGGACAGGAGGGAGGCAATATATGGTGGTGCAGTGCCATGCAGAGCTTTGTGCGTGAGGTTCAGGAGTTTAAATTTAGTTCTGCAGTGGATGGGCAGCTAATGCAGTGACTGGCATAGTGCAGAGGCATCTCAGTAATGGCTGGATAGAAAAATGAGCCTAGCTGCCACATTTAGTATGGATTGGAGTGTAGTGAGCCTGGTGCGAGGGAGGCAGATGAATAGAGAGTTGTAGTAGTCGAGTCGGAAGTGGATTAGAGCGACCACGAGTGCCTTTAGCATGTCCATGGTGAGGAACGGCCGTATTTTGGCAATATTTCTGAGGTGCATGTGGCATGTTTGGGTCAGAGAATGAATGTGGGGGGTAAAGGAAAGGTCAGAGTCCAGTGTGACCCCAAGGCAGCGGGCATGCTGTCTGGGGGTTATGATGGTGCCAGACACTGGAATGGTGATGTTGAGGGGAGGTCGGTTGGAAGGCAGAAAGGCAAGAAGATCAGTTTTAGAGAGGTTACGTTTGAGAAAAAGGGAGGACATGGTATTAGAGACAGCAGACAGACAGTCGGTGATATTTTGGTGGAATGATATAGAGATCTTACGGGAAGAGGTGTATAGTTGGGTGTCGTCAGCGTAGAGATGGTACTGGAGGCTGAATTTGTGGATGGTTTGTCCAATTGGAGCTGTATAGATAGAGCAGAGAAGGGGAACAAGGACTGTGCCCTGGGGTACTCCAACAGTGAGAGAAAGTGGAGAGGAGATAGAGCCAGCAATGGAGACACTGAAGGTGCGGTCAGAGAGCTAGGAGGAGAAGCAGGAGAGAGCAGTCATAGGACATGTGATTTGTCTACACGTGATGTGTGTTTTTTTCACGCGACTATTCAGGTGCGAAAAATCGCTCATCTGACTGAGCCCTAATTCATACTCTTCTCTGAGCTGATGGGTGGGGACAATGATGTCTGCTCTACACATCACACATAGGAGAGGAGGATATGTTTTCTATCTCCTGTGGTACACCCTCATAGGTAACAGCAGCATGCAGGGCATCATACTGTAGTGCTGAGCAATGTAGATGTCATTTTAGTAGCAGTGAGACAGTAAGCACATACTATTATGTGAGCAACATGTCTTTGTGAGTCTCTCTGCATCTTTTTCCCTCCAGCAGCTCCATCCTTTTCCCCCTCCCCAACATCCTGTTTTATGTCTTGGCGTTCCTGTTACAACAGACAGAGTTCAAATAACTACACGCAGTATGCTGCAAATCTTGCCTGAAAGCTGTTACCTCCTGAAGAGGTGCAATGACTCATTTCTGAGTGGATATAATAAATCCCAAAATGATCCATTACTTTGCAGAAAAATGTAAAAAAAGCTATGGCTCTTGGTATGCTATAAGAAAAACCTAAAACAAAATTGCTTGGTCATGGTATCTTACTCTTATGTAAGAATACCAGTATCATAGTTATAATTGACAAGCATGGAGAGAAAAGTGGAGAAGAAAAGAGAGTAAATTAGCCCAAAAGTGTCTTTGTATACTGCCATACAGGTTGTGTGTGAATGATCTGCACTCCAGAACGTTCAAAATGACTTGGAGTGGTGGCAATTTCTTGTCCGCTCTGGAACACTAACCGCTGAAACATCTGAAATCCTGAGAAAAGCAATAAAGTTTCATTTTTAAAAATGGGTTGTTTGAAAATTCTGAAATCATATCCTGAAGATGTAATGTACAAATAGTTGACTTGATATTCTTCAGCCTCTTTTTTATATCACATTTCAGACTTGGATTTCTCTTTCATATTTCACTTTATCATCTTTGAGCTATTTGACCTATTTGTGTGTTTATCTGGTGCATCTTAGCGTTACGGACAGAAAATGCCCATTAAATAATCCAGGACACGTTCCTAGCTTCTGGTTTCGACTTATTTCTTATGTAATCCTAAATAATTGATCCTACCTCACACAAATAAATATTATAAGTTTTACCTTACTGTAACTGTGTACAGTATACTTGTCTTTGAAGTGTACAGTATTACACATTTACCTTTAAATACTATGTAATACTATACTCTACATAACGTTCTGTTGAGTAATGGTGTGAGTACTGGTACTTTGCTGAAAATTATAGTTGACTCTTCCAATGTTTTATACTTTATTCTGAAATAGTGACCAAGGAGTTAAAAATAATTGTTAGGCTTTGTAGTTTCAATATGTTTAAATACGGGTTAATCATGTGCTCTTCATACATTACTTAGGCTGGTCTCACACAGACTGGTCAGATTCTGCATGCGGATTGGCATCTGTGCGAAAATCTTTAAATCTGTATTGTAGATGGCTCGCCCTCGGATATGCTCGTACAGATTTTGTTTTTCAAAATCTTTATTTTACCTCTGCTGGCGCTAGGTTATGACTTGGGTACCCGGGAGGGGGAAAGAGAGGAGGAGAGAGAGGTAGATAAAGATATTAGACACCCTGAAGGATATAGGTTATGGACATTTGATATTGCTGTGGTAAGACACTGTGCTTACTGAAGATACAAGGTCATGTATTAGTTAGTAGCCAGACACCTAGGTTTGTTGTTCTGATGGCATGCACACTGTGATGCCTATAACAACAATGTAAAAATTCTATGTGTTGATGGAAATAAACACTAGAAAAAAACTGTTTTTACTAAAATTCTAATCTGGATGTGATTTCCTGGCATGCTGCCCACCATCTGGTGGAGTAAAGATAGTGGTCCCATGAGCTAATTACTCCCAGCTTATCACATATTGAAGTTTTGGTTGCGGGCAAGACAATGATGCATAGAGTTGGCATAAGGGCATTATGTCCTGTGATATGTAGAATGTGCTAGTTTCCATGGCTAAAGGGCTGTGTCGCAGTTAGTTGCAGTTAAGAGGCCAGGAAGGCTGAAGGTATAAAATAGGAAGGCTGAAGGTATAAAATTGCATGAAAAAGTCTGCAGCTGTGAATTGCAGTGATTTAAAGGGCAGGAACAACAATTTCTAAGAATTTTTATGCGGGTCAGTCTGTGTTGTGGAGTTTGTTATGGATAGTTAAGCAAAACTTCCTGGCATGGTTGATAGGTAACCAGGAGGCTATAAAGGTACAATAGGTGCCTTGTTAAATGACTGTGTTACTAAAGTCCAAGATGCTGTTCCCTCTGAAGCACAAGAATAACAGACCACTGTTGTTAAGGGAGACCATCAACTAGAGCCATCTTGGAAATGGACGTGAGTATGTATTGGTGTCCAGTTTCAAATCGGCCAAGTTGTCCACACTAGAATGAGTTGGAGTCCAAAGATTCAAGTACTGCAGTTCCTGAGAGTAAGTAACGTCAACAACAGGTGGCTGTCACAACTAAATGCAGAGACTTTTGCTTGAGGTGCAAGAGAAATGAGTGTGCATCTGAATGTCCGATGATCAGGAGAACAAGGAAAGTCTCTGAGCAGATGATGGTTGGCGTTCCACTGGCTGGTAATGTGAACTGTTTTCAAGGGAGTTCATCTGTGTCCTGAGGAGCTGCTATGTCACCAAGCAAGTCTATGGGGAGAGCATTGCAGAGACTGGTGAAATGGTGCAGCATGGACTTAAACATTCTGGTGGACTTGATGTTGCAAAGGTTTTGCCAGATGTGTATTTTGCAAAAGTAGGTGCTGGAAATGACAGGATGAAATTGTGACGATAATGACAATAATGTTGATAATGCAAAGTCATGTGTTTTTGGAAGGAAGGTGTGCTGCAGTCTGCATGGTGTAAATTGGCTTCTAAAGGAAGTGAAACCAAGTTGAATGTGGGGAAAAGCCTAAACATGCCCCTAGAGGTCATGTTAACAAGCAACAATAGGAATGTGCTGTGTGATGCACTGGATGTTACTAAGATTAACCGAACAGATGCTGCTGCAATGAGTGTCTTGTATGAAAGTTTTGTAGTCACTAATAGCAACCAGCTGATTCCTGCCTCTACAAGAGATAAAGAGGTGTCTGCCATGAGTGTGAACGAACACTGCAAGCTGATGATTGATCAGAATGTTGATTCTGCTGCAGTATGTACTGAGGTTGCATATGAGATGAGGGTAACCTCTTCTGACGAAGTTAACCCTGAAGTGTCTGAAGTATGTGGTGAGACACTGTTGCTAGCTGACTAGACTAGTTATGTGTCTGCTGAGACATGTGCAGCTGAGCTAAATTGCCATGTTAAAAGGGTTTGGTATTGAAGACAGTGTTGACTTGGAGTGCTGTCTTTAATGAAGGTAACTCACAAACTGTTGTCTACAGTTGCTTGAGTAGCAATTCCTCAAGAGAGTCAACAATGTCAAAGGAATGTGTATTGATGCAAATGTCATATGTGATGAGTTTACAGAGAAAGACAGTTGAAGAAACTGTTTCCCACAAATTATGGGCTGAACAGGAGCTGATGTGGCTAAAGTCAGAGGTGACTAATTCTGAGCAGCAGTGTATGGTTCTGGGGGAGGAGTGTGCTCGCCTCAGAGATAAAGTTAAAAAATAAGTACAAAGAAGACAGGAACTAGAAGGAGAGCTGTTAAAGGTACTTTCTAAAAACAAAACACTTCTAAAGGCCAAGGATAAAATAGCAGAGGAGTTTCACTCTGCAAAGGAAGAGTGTATATAGAGGATACTAGAAGAAAGGAAGGTAAGAACTTGCAGGAAAAGTTCTCGGGCTGGCTACATGTGCAGTAAAAAAATTGAGGCAATGGTTGCTGACAGAAGAGGAAGCTCCCAGGTTATACTCTCTTGCCAAAGAAGCCGAGAGGTGGAGGTGTGTGGCAGAGGAAGAAGCTACCAGAAAAAAGGCTGAAATAGAAAGTTTCCTGAAAGGGCAGATAAAGGCTGCAGACTCATTAAAGCAGAAAGTAGACAAGAATCAGCACCTCAGAAGATTAGCTGAAGTTGTAGCTGATGTAAGATCGGTGTTGAATGAACAAGCAGCTCTCAGCAAACAAAATTGTAAAGAGAAGATCTTATGGTGGAAACAAATCTCTAAAGGTGAGAAGAAAAGGCAAAAGGAAAAACTAGATGCATTCCTGAAACAGAAATTGTTGAAAGGTGAAGGGATCCAAGTGAAGATGGAGATGAAAGACATCCTTGAGGAAAAGTCTGCTTTCCATGGTCTGATCAAGCAGTTACATACTGATGTAAAAAACATGTGGTGTGTAAATCATGTTACTGAGAAGAAGGTTCAGAGACAAGAAAAGTCTAGGAGCGTGTTTAGACAATAAGTGCAAGAAATGAAGGCTCGGATGAAGAAGTTGAGATGTTTGAAAGTGGAGATGTTCCTTTTAAGGAAGAAGAATGAGCTGTTTGTGAAGAAAGTGGAATGTGGCCAAACTGGCTATGGTCCTGAAACGCTGACACTTAAAGGTAAAGCCAAACGTTGCTGTTACACATTTGGGTGAAGAAGCAAGTATCTGCAAATTGCATGATGACAATGGTCAAAGAAAAGGTTGAACAGAGATCCGAAGTAGCATATTCGGATGAATGAAATAACCCAACAGGGATGAGAAGAGCCTACCATGAAGTTCAGGCTGCTGTTCAGATGTTTATGAAGACAGCAAATATGAACTAGCATTGATAAACTATGGAAAGAAAAAATTCTCAAGAAGGTTATTAAACAGTACATGTTTGTCATTTAACAAGTTACAAGTTGACCAGAGAAGACTAGGCAAAAGAATCTGAGGTAGCTTGCAAAAAGCTGAAGCTGAAACCCCTAAAAAATAAGGAAGTCTTGAAGTCACATATTATATAGGCACATATATATATATATCCCATATTATATCGACACTCTTCCCAAGAAGCTTTCACAAAGGTGCCATACAGTTGCACATGGTTATATACAGCTATATACTCATGACATGATATCTTAATTGACTTTCCTACCAATCACTTCCATTTATAGTACTCAATGCAATAGAAAACCTCTGGTATTGTGCATACGTTTATTTAATTTTGCTTACTATTGTTTTTAATTAAAAAAAACAGCATAGAATTGATGTGTGGATGAATGACAAATCGTTGACAAAAATGAAAAATATAAAAGTCTATGTCCAGATGGATTGCCAGTTTCTTACTATAAAACATTCCTCCCAACTCTATTGCCACACTTACTTAGCTAGTGTGTGGCTTTTAAAGAAGGTGTTAAGCTACCAAAACAAGCTTTAGAGACAACCATATCTATCACTCCTAGGCTGCATGTTTATGGGCGTGATTCACCGGCGACTAATCACGCTGTCTGAAGCTTTCCATAACATTACTATGGAAAGCGCAGCCTTGGTGTTCAGGAGCGAAGAATCATAGTGATTCTCCGCTCACAGGATTCAAATTGCAGCATGCTGTGATTTGCCACGATTCTCCGCAGCGAGCCTATCTGTCAGATAGGCTCAGTGCGGAGAACCGTCAGGTGTCTCCTGCTCCCTGGCAGCGGTTCCCGTAGCGGAGATCTGCCACGGGATATTGCTACGCCCGTGGACAGGCAGCCCTAAAGAGGGTAGAGATTTAGAAAACTGTGGAAAGTAATGCCCCATATCTTCGTTAAATGTGCATGTGAAGATTTGGGCAAAAGTGATGGCTAAACAACTTGGGCAACTCCTTCCTAAACTAATAAATCTGGAACAAACAGGGGTTGTCCCAGGAAGGGAAGCATAATTCAGCTAGAATTATACATTCCATCCATTATCTCATTAACCCTTTAAGGACATGGCCTATTTTGGCCATAAGAACGTGATGACTTCTGTGGGATTTTTATCTCCACTTTCAAAAGCCATAACTTTTTCATATTTTTGTTGACATGGCCGTATGGAGCTTGTTTCTTGCATGACAAACTGTAGTTTTTATTGGTACCATTTTTGGGTACATATAATGTATTGTAAAACTTTTATACATTTTTTTTTGAGAGCGGGGAGAAAAAAGCATCAATTCTAACATTGTTTTTATTTTTTACAGCATTAATCATGCAGCATAAATGACATGATACATTTTTTCTGTTTGCTGGTACGATTTCAACTATACCAATTTTTTTTTTAGGTTTTTCCACTTTTGCATAATAAAAAAACTTTCCTTTTTGGATTTTTTTTTTTTTTTACTTTGTTGCATTCAAAGTCCCATAACTTTTTATTTTTCCATACATGGAGATTTTTGGGGTCTTGTTTTTTATGTGATGAGCTGCAGTTTTTATTGGTACATTTTGGGGTACATACAATATTTTTGATCACTTTAATTGCATTTTTTTGTTGCGTTAACTACCATGCTGCCAGGATGTAAACTTACATTCTGTAGTTTTAAGGAGTTAATCATAAAATTCCACTGGAACTGTTAAGTACATATTCCAAAAAGGCATTTCATAGAGTTGCTTGGCTTTATATGAGACAAACGCTGATCGTGTTTAGATTGTCTGAGGAATCAACAATCTGTAGAACCCTGCAGTCTTCCTGACAGGACAGAACACCTATGAGGACTGTTAGGAATCAAGAGACAGAGGAAGAGACAGGCTCACAAGGAAACACAGAGAAACAGGTGCAGAATATATACAGAGGAGTGCAAGAACAGACAGAACAACAAAGCACAGGACACAGAATGCAAACAGGATACTTGCAGAAACAGGAGCAAGCTGGGAACCAGAGAGTAGGACTTCAGACAACAACTCTGCAGCAATGGCGGGACTTCCCAGCACAGATATATAGGAAGGAGATTGGCAAAGAGCCTGCAGCTGAGCAGAGAAACCCAGGAGCAAATAACCATATCAGTAATGGAAGCAGGAAAGAAAGCTCTGCTTACAGAGAGAGATGAATGATGCCCGCATCTGAGGGAGAAGTAAAGCCCCATTTACATGCAATGAATATTGCTCAAAATCTGGTCAAAGGATGGCATATGAGCAATAATCATTGTGTGTAAATGCTATCATCATTCACTCTTTAGCTGAAGGATGATTTTAAGGTGAGTTTAAAATCTATTGTTCAGCCATAACACAGACCACATGCTGTGTTCTGCATGGGAGCAGCTGATTACATTGTATTCAGCTGACTGATCATCCAAGAACAAAGGAGCTGATTGCAGAGCTCAGACCACCTGCTGAGTTCCCAAAGCAGCTCCTAGAGGCTAATTTAAACGCAAATGAAGCTAATAAAGTGCTAATGGATATTAGTGTCCATTAGCACCTTATGCAAAATGATCATTAGAACTGTCAGTCTTTCAATTACTTGAAAGATTGTATTTGAGTGTCAATGAGCCTTTAGTCTGAACTAAATCTAACATTGATTTAGAAAATTAGGTACAATGACTTGGGTGATGATATTCTATATGTTCAAGAAATGCATTCTAAGGCCTCGGTCAGACAGGCGTTTTTTCGCGCGATTTGCGCATGCGTCCGGCGATTTTATAGAACCATTGCTTTGCAATAGTATCGGACACATGAGCGCTTTTTATGCGCTTGTCCGATTAATTATAGAACAGAAATCGCAGATCGCACCTATCTGCGATCTGTGATTCCTGTTCTTCTCTATATGCGCTCAATGGGGCCTGCGGCAGCAGCGCCTCCCCCATTGAGAAAATATACCAGACAAATCATTCTCCTCTGCCACAGCTGTAACAGCTGTGGCAGAGAAGAATGATGTTTGCCCATTGAATTCAATGGAGCCGGCAATACAGCCGGCTCCATTGAAAGCAATGGGCTGCCGGCGAGCGCGGGATGAATTTTCGGGAAGGGCTTAAAAATATAAGCCCTTCCCTGAAAATCATCCAAAACTGTGTGAAAAGTGAAAAAAATATATATATACTCACCTTGTCCCGGCAGACGGAGTTCAGCCGCGGCCGGCGGCAGTTCTCCTGAACTGCTGTGAGTAGTATTCAGCAGCCGGGGATTTAACATCCCCGCCTGCTGAATGAGCTGCCTCTGATTGGTCACAGCCCTCACCAATCAGAGGCAGCTCTCACTCACCCATTCATGAATTCATGAATGGGTGAGTGAGTGCTGCCTCTGATTGGCTCAGCGCAGGGACCAATCAGGGGCAGGTCTCAGCTGAATGACAGCTGAGAGCTGCCCCTGATTGGTCCCTGCGCTGAGCCAATCAGAGGCAGCACTCACTCACCTCATGAATGGGGGAGTGAGAGCTGCATCTGATTGGTGAGGGCTGTGACCAATCAGAGGCAGCTCATTCAGCAGGTGGGGATTTTAAATCCCCGGCTGCTGAATACTACTCACAGCAGTTCAGGAGAACTGCCGGCCAGCCGCCGCTGAACTCCGTCTGCCGGGACAAGGTGAGTATATATATTTTTTTACTTTTTACACAGTTTTGGATGATTTTCAGGGAAGGGCTTATATTTTTAAGCCCTTCCCGAAAATTCATCCTGAGATCGCCCGCAGCCCATTGCTTTCAATGGAGCCGGCTGTATTTTTAATGAAACGCGGCTAGGAGCAGATTTTTCGGGCGATTTTTCGGCCCCGGTCACGCGATTTGCGGATGCGCATCCGTCATGCGATCCGCAAATCGCGGCAAAAAACGCCCGTGTGACCGAGGCCAAATAGTGAAGATATGTATTATCTCACAAACAATTCCTGCATTTCTTTTCCTCTCCAGTAACATGTAAGAAATGTGGAGTATTATAGTCTTTAAACATATGGTTGTTTTCTCTCCTAGAAGGGGACTTGTTGATGATGATGGATGCTTTGTCATTCTAAACTGCACCATCAATAACACTTGCTTTACCCCAGTATCAGTTTATGCCCCGAATCCTAAACAGCATACATTTAACCAGAAAGTTCTCGCTGTTATAAACCATCATAGGGTGTTCTCCTTGATATGGGTGGGCAGTTTTCATAAAACCCTTTGACCTTCTATGGACACATGCACTACTATACCTATTGACCACCCAATATCTAATGTCTCTCTCCTTAATCATAATGATATATTGGCATTTACAATATCCAACTCAATGTGATTACACTTTTTTCACATCCCCATAGGATATATAGCAGAATTGTCCTTATGCTGGTAGATAAAACTCTTCTTAGTAATGTAATCTCTAATACCATAGGCACCATATCATGGTCAGACCTCTCTCCTAGAACTATGTCAATCCAAGAGCAGTTTAATCACTCAACTATTAAAGTTTGGCATCAGAATAATTATATTCTACAACACCTGAAGCATGCCCCTCATCCACTACAATCATTAGCCGATTACTTTGATCTTAATGACAATGGAGATGTCTCTGATTCCACTTTATGGTGTACCCATAAGGCATTTGAGAGGTCATTTTCTAAAAAAAAGCATCCTTCAATAAGAAACACAGGAACACACTATTACTATCCCTACAATCGTAACTTTGTACACAACATAGACTAAATAAGATATCTTACTTGCAAAATAACTCCTGTATGCCAACAACTCCAAAACCTGCTTATTTACGAACATGATTTATCTTTGAGAAAACTAAAAATGACCTATTATTGGTATGGCGATAAGCCAGGTACCATATTAGCAAGGCAAATAAAAATCCATGCAGAGAAGACTGCATTCCCTTCATAAATAACTCCCATAATAACTAGATTTTTGATCCCTAATGAATAGTTGATACACTGGTATCCTATTACAAGTCACTATATAATTTAATTGATGACAACTCTATTAGCCAACCTATGCGTAATGATATAGCTACCTTTCTAATAAAATAAATCTAGCTACTTTGTAAAAAATGGATGTTACCAATATACACTTAATGGGGCACGGCTAGGGAAAAGTGATATAGAAAAAGACCTGGGGGTACTAGTGGATTGTAGACTAAACTGGAGTAACCAATGCCAATCAGCTGCTGCAAAGGCAAATAAAGTTTTGGGATGCATTAAAAGAGGTATAAGGGAAAAGGACGAGAACATTATCCTTCCATTATATAAGGCACTTGTCAGGCCCCACATGGAATACTGTGTACAGTTCTGGTCACCGGTGCTCAGGAAAGATTTTACGGTACTGGAGGGGGTTCAAAGAAGAGCAACTAAGCTAGTACATGGAATGACGGGACTAGAATACCCAGAGAGGCTATCAAAATTGGGACTATTTACTCTAGAAAAAAGAAGGTTAAGGGGCGACCAAATAACCATGTATAAGTACATGAGGGGACAATACAAGGATCTCTCCCAGGATCTGTTTATACCCAGGACTATGACGGTAACAAGAGGGCATCCGCTACAATTAGAAGAATGCAGGTTTCATCACCAACATAGAAAAGGGTTCTTTACTGTTAGAGCAGTTAGACTGTGGAATAGAGATGAGCGAACCTACTCGGCCATGCCCCTTTTTCGCCCCAGCGCCGCGATTTTTGAATACTTCCGTACTCAGGCGAAAAGATTTGGGGGGCGCCGTGGGTGAGTGGGGGGGGGGGGGTTGCAGCGGAGAGTGGGGGGGAGAGCGAGAGAGAGAGGGCTCCCCCCTGTTCCCCGCTACTACCCCCCGCTCTGCTACGCCTCTCCCCACCCCCCGGCGCCCCCCGAATCTTTTCACCCGAGTACGGAAGTACTCAAAAATCGCAGTGCTCGATCGAGTAATTACTCGAAACGAGTATGTTCGCTCATCTCTACTGTGGAACTCTCTGCCTGAGGACGTAGTGATGGCAAAATCCATAGAGGAGTTTAAAAGGGGACTTGATGTCTTTCTGGAGAGGAAGGATATTATAGGCTATTAATCTAAGGTTATTTGTTAATCCAGGTATACAGGCAGGTAGGAACTATTAGGGGTTGATCCAGGGAACAGTCTGATTGCCATTAGGGAGTCAGGAAGGAATTTTTTCCCCAAAAGGGCTAATTGGCTTCTGCTCTTGGGGTTTTTTGCCTTCCTCTGGATCAACAAAACAGGAGGCTAAACAGGCTGGACTAGATGGACATTGTCTTCATTCAGCCTTACGAACTATGTTACTATGTCTCCATTTGAGTTGGATACTTTGTCACAACCATTCAATATAGCTGACATTTTGGATGCTATTAAATCGCTAAAACCAAACAAGTCCCCAGGCCCAGACTTCTTTACGAATGAATAGGTGAGAAAATCATCTAAAGTTCTGTTTCTTCATCCCTCCCGGGGAGGTTTGGGATGCCCATGCATAAAACATTATTACTATGCTACATTTGCTTTACCAACAGAGGAGCTGGTGGGTGAAAGATTATTGGGTGAGCATGGAATCTAGTATCTCTAAGTACCCCAAACTCTCCCATTTACTGTGTGTTTTTAGAGTAACAAAAATTTCCCACAATTTCATATAACTTGTACATTTGGAAGCAAGTGCTATAAAACTTGACATCCTCCTTCTGTGAATCTTGAAACTTCCATTATAATTAATCCAACTGTTAATCCCAGATATAGATCTTAATGCATGGTGTGACAGAGGTATTCATAAAGTGGAGGATTTAATTCAGAAATCATCACTTAGGTCAATCATGCAGATACATGAACTATTTCAGACACCACGTAAGGAATTTTATAAATATTTGTAAGTACGACATTTCCTTACTCCACTTATCCCTCCAACTACCACACTTTTTACAACTTATAAGTCCTTCCTATATAGTACTGAGAATCTATCAAAAGGCATTATTAAGTCATATGTAGCCCTATCAAGTTGCTCTCTTACTCCTGTATTTCTCTTTAAAACTAGATGCGATGAGGACTTTCAGAAAACCTTCACCTTAGACCAATGGTCACAAATATACCTACTTAGCTCTAAATTCCCTCATTGTGTGAACTACCTGGAAACTAACAGGAAGCTACTATATAGATTGTACTCAACCCCCATGCCGCCTAGGTAGAATTTATCCACAACATCTAATTTATGCTGGAGATGTCACAAACAAGTCGGGTCATTACTACATATCTGGTGGGTGTGTGAAACTCTTAAACATCCTTGGGACCAAGTCCAATATGCACTATGTTCAATTTTGCAGACCATTGTACAATGGGGCCCAGAGGTTGCTCTTTTGTCATTGGAAATGAAGGACTACGCTTCCGCAGACCTTCTCATTACTTCTCTAAAAGCAACCAGAGCATCCATATCTTTAACTGAATTTTTTTTAATGGTTCAGCACAGCTGCCTGATGGAACATATGATTGATTCCAGGTTGGATCAAGTGGATGGATTTATGAGACAATGGATGTAGTAGCTTGGATTCTCAGGAAATGCCTGTAAACCACCCTAATCAATAATAATTATTAAGTACTGAAAACGAAATATACTAGTAAGATTGTTATGCTTTGTGGAGGTATTTGGGGCCTGTATCTTCAACCTTGTGTGTTCATGGGAGCTTAGACTGAGTGATTCAAACTAAATGGCTCAGACAACGATTTCTACTCGTTATTATTTTCTTGTTCTTTTTTCTATTTACTGTATTATATACCTTATTATTGTGATTTACATTTTATATACTATGTATCATCAATAATTTACAAAAGAAATAAAAATTATTTGGAATTAAAAAATTAGGAACTTCATCTCTTCCATATGTTTCATGGGCAGGAAAAAGGCACTTTTTTAAAACCTAGATTCTTCCAAAACTCCTATATGTTTCACAATTGATTCCTCTACATCTCCCACCTAGGTTTTTCAAACAGCTTAGGTTGTTGTTTATTTCTTTCCTGTGCAATGAGAGAAGACCTAGATTAAAATACAACATACTTATATTTAATAAGGTTTTCGGTGGTTTTGATCTCCCTGATATTCATACTTATTACCAAACAATATAGTTATGGAGATAACTCGAATTATATCAAATTACAAATTACAGAGTTTTGTGTTCAGATAGAGAACTAGCTCTTATGGACCTCAATACCCTCGTGAGTCTATAGGGAATTTACAAACCATTAAAAATCCATAATTATATTACTAGAATGTTCTCTGGGATTTTAACTCTTCACATGTCTATATAGCATTTCATCCATCCCAAATGCCAGCTACTTTTATCCCTTATTTGGTGAGGATACTGCTGTTAGTCTTTCTGGAATAGGCTCTCTTGATTTAGTATCTCAACCCTGTGTTCATCTACTGATCAAATGCCTCAAACACACCTCTTCTCGCAAGAAATCAAAAAATCAGTCACCTTTTTGCAATTGGCAGATCCTAAAGCATCATTTAAAGCTTTTGAAACTAATTTAGAGGCTGCCCAGGACCAGACATGTGCAAAGATAAGGTACCGTAAAAAATGGTATCTTTGTTTTATAACCATATTCTTACTGTGAACGTATCCAAGACTCCTATTTTTATTAGGAAATGGGAAAGAGATTTAGATAGGACAGTCTCAGAATCTGAAATAAGACGTATCTTATCTTGTTCCCAAGGATTTTCCATTTTTCATATTCAAGAACACTCATAAAAATTACTGACTAGGTGGTACAGAACACCCCCCTTTTTAAATTTTGATAGGGCTATCAGACTCTGACTTATGTTGGCGTTGCAATTGGAGACTGGCTCTCTGTAACATGTTTTTAGTCATGTGAGTTAGTTCTTTCTGAAGAGAGATTGAGATATATATTTATTAATATGCTCAGTCTCTATTCAGATTGCTTATGCTTTTGAAATGGAGAACTAAGGAATCCCCTACAATTAGTGATTGGATAAAGAAAGTCAATGAAATCTATAGATTCAAGCAAGTGGTCAGCTGGGAAATGAGAAAACATGGTGAATTTGTTAATCTTTGAAAACCGTGGAGAGAATTTAGGGACATTGTTAATAATGTTGGGTGGTAGTATATTCATTTCCCCCCACCAGTACAGGAGCTCATTATGGATATATGGATTCCCGTTGGTCTACCTGCTTAGTCTTCCATCTTTTTTACTTATACCCTTCCTTTCCTTTTTGGTCCTATTTGAAATTATGTTTCTTCTTTTAATTGTTTAACAAATTAAGAGTTGTAATATTGCTTAGAATTCATCTCATTATTTTGCATTTGTTCTTTCTTGGATATAATGTTAATTTCACTTTAACTTCCTAATAATATTGATTATAAAAAATGAAAACGATAAGACATAATGGAAAGCTAAAGTAAGACATTGTATCCTGAAAATTATGCATTTTTGACACCATTGTTTGAATGGAATATTTACAATGTAAGGAGTTGTGTAACATTTAAATGCTGTGGTAAGTTATTGCAGTGGCCATGTCACAACAACAAAAAAAAAGTATTTGCCATCTAGGTTAACAGGATATAATATAGTGTACATCTATATCCATCCTAGAGTATTTTACATGTGCATTTTACCGCTTTAACTGGACAGATAGGGACTTCTAAGAGTATTACACAGATGAAAACTGACAAATTTAGTCAAAAAGTAATCTTATTATACATGATTTTACCCAAATACAGTATCAAATTGTACTTATTTATGTATTTCATGTCTATCCTACTGTCAGCACTAATATTTCCATTTTAATCCTCATATAACAGCATCTGACATGCCAGTCTCTGCTGGAAACAAAAATACATAGTATTAACCAGCTGAAAGCTAGTAAAAACTTTCAAGAAATCTTCTTTGCGGTTTAATTTACTTTACACATACTGTATGTAAGCTTAATTTTTTTGACGTCTCAAGTCATGTCAAACATAGAGGGAATCCATGCAGCTGTCCTGAAAAGTATTGTAGCTCAATCTAAATTTGTCCAATCCAGGACTCTAACAAGTAACCATTGGGCCTTATAGAAAAACCTAGCAATGGAGCCTACTGCATCAGAATTATTTAGGATTATTTTAGTGCCCTATGCATTTTTCCCTTTTCTTCATCTTGCTTTCTAGTTGAATCTCACCTCTGTGTGGAGGTTGGACCCTTTAGTTGCTGCTGGGCTCCATAACAGCAGTTTTTTTTTGCTAATCTGGTTGTTACATGTATTGTTCCATGATCTAATGCTACGTTCATCCTGGACTGTGAACAATATCAAGAGATGAATTAGGTATCAGAGCAGTCAGGACAGATGTGTTTGCTTGCTACTCAAGAGGCTAGACTCAGTAGCTGACAAAACCAAGAGGTAAACAAAAGAGAGGGGCACTCTGAACCCCTTCGTCAGAGCCCACCTTGAAGCAGAACACCCGTCCTGAAAGGAACGACCCCACTACTTCCACGAGGACAGGTCCAAGGTCAGAGGGGAACCAGAGTAGAAAAAAACAGGGGCAATCAGAAACTAACAATAAATAAAAGACGAGAATACAGAATGCAAAACAAACAGAAACTCAGGGGACTAACAAGAACATAGGAGCCAAAAAAAACAGACAGGAGAATTGAGCAAGCTGACTAGATTAGAAACACTGAAATATAACTGTCAGTTGGGTTATATAGGGAGCAGAGAGAAACTGATTGACAGCTCTGCCAGCCAATCACCAGTCACTAGCTCAGCTCACAGCTGCAGGACTAATTAACCTTAACTAGCCAGGAGTAAAGATATTAACCCTAACTAGTCAGGATAGAACCCACGGTAGTGAAGATGTGTTGGCAGTGACATGATATCTAACGTTATAGATTACATGAAAATGATCAAGGCTTTCCATTTCCACAAGTAATGTTACATTAGCAAGCAAATGATGGATTATAAATTAGAATAATAAGCCGTATTATGTTTAGGTGTCTTTTTTTAATTCTTTCACTACACTAATATTTTTTCATGCTAAGTAAGATTTATCCCCATACTAAACACAAGGCTTGTGCACATGATTCTGCTATGGAACTAATTAATAACATCTAATATTCTCAGTATATTAACACAAATTATAAATAAATGATGCTATCAATCTAAATTATGGAGATAAAAGAAAAAAATAAAGCAGTTTGAGTAAGAGAGAGAATAATGCAGAAGGTCCCTGATTACTGTCGTTGTTGGGTTTGAAAAATTATTAGGCTGGTTTTGCTATGCGGAATTTGTCTGTTTTGGCAGATGTGCAGTACAATGATAGCATGTTTTCAGTATTTTATTTTTATTATCTCTTCATGCTCTAGGTGTGCACCATCTTTTAGGTCTAATGTCCACGGGAAAATTCGGGCCCCGTGGATTCTCCATGTAGAATCCCGCAACAGATACCTCCTTTACCGCAGACATGGGGCCAGAAAATCCTTATTACTTACCTGTCCAGATGCTGCGGATCTTCCCTACATCGCGGCCTGATCTTCTTTCTTCGGCCCGGCAGGTGTGCCCGGCCCGGCCAATAAATCACAGGGCACCTTTACGCCAGGCAGGAAAGATAGTCCTGGATCTATCTTTCCAGCCCGCAATACAGTCACTGCCATAGCCTCCTATGGGAGCCAATGACAGCGGCCAGAGAAGGGAGGTGGGAGGGAATTAAGCAGCATGACTGCTAAACTCCCTCCCCCTTCTCTCCTCCTTTCTCCTCCCCTCCAGCTATTTGCAATGCCTACAGGCAAAGGGCTGGGAGGAGGTATGATCTTAGCTCCTCCTCCATCCCACCCTCTCCCATTGCAAACAGCAGAAGGGGAGGAGAGAGGCAGAGAGTCGGCGGGGGGGGGGGGGGGAGGGAAGGGAGAGAACAGCTTAGCAGAGCTAAACTGTTTCCCCCCACCCAACAGCATTGCGGCCTTGACATATATGCACAGGACCTGTGATATCTGAACAGGGGCACAAACATTAGATTTGTGCCGCCCTTCATGCATTTTTTTTTTTTTTTAAACTCGTTTTATTGACAAGTTAATAACATATCAAATACAGAAAAAGAAAAAGAAACATTGTGCAGTACATAATCTTACATGTAATATAAGCCAATCGGGCTTGTACATTGCGGTTTGCATCTTATCTGGTGTGTTTTCCCGGCCCGGAGTAGAGGGGGAGGCGGTAAGCATGTAGTATAGTACAGTGTCGTAGGAGGGATAGGAAAGTGGGGAAAAGTAAGGGTAATGGGGGGGTTCATGGAGAAAGGTATAGCCGTGTTAGAGCCCATTTTAGAGCATAGATCTATTGTATCACTTATCTTAAGCACATAAGTATGTACTTGCATCAGGATGTGATTATCGACTGGGCGTGTTACAGTACGGATCCGGGGCCATCAAGGTGTTTTATTCTTAGAGGGAGAAAGGAAGCGTGTAATTATATTCCGGGTGGCTGACCGTGCGCGGGGCCGAGTCCCCCCGTCTCACCATTGTTCCCCGAGGGTTTTTACTATCGTCTTTGTAGCGCTGATATATCTGATGAGAGCTGCTGTGGAGGAAACAAGGTCAGTGAAGAGGCACACCACTGGCCCCACACCTTTTGGAATTTATCCGGGCATTTGCGGGCTTTGTATACTATATTGTTGTAGGGTATGATTGAGTTTGTGGTTTTCTTCCACATTGCCACAGTCGGGCCCCTCTGGTCCATCCATCTCATCGCGATGACCTTTCTGGCCATGAACAGTACCTCCCTTAGGAATATTCTGTGATAATGTTGCCACTGCTCCTCGTCGAAGATACCAAAAAGACAAATTTCTGGAGTGGCAGGGATTGGGATTTCAAGGACCGTGGATAACAAATCTATGACTTCGTCCCAATATGATCGGATCCGCGGGCAGTCCCAGATCATATGCCAAAAATCAGCGTATGTGCAGGTGCAACTGATACAGTGTGTGAATGGAGTCCTGCCCATTTTATGTAGTCTCGCCGGGGTGAGGTAACATTGATGGACTACATAAAGTTGGGTCAGTTTATTATTTGCTGAGGGGGAGACGGACAACGGTGATTCCAGTACCTCTTGGAACGTCTCTTCCGTCAGCGTTGGGATCAGAGACTTCCACTTAATCAAGGCAGGAGGGATTTCCCTTTTGGCTTTTGAAGTTGTTAGATGGGAATATAATGTCGAGATAAGTCCGCGGGGCCCTTGTGATCTTAATATTCCAATTAGTGGGTAATAGGATATAATGCTACTCGTGGGCGGAAATTGCGTCTGGAGCGCATGCCGGATCTGTAGGTATTTGTAGAAGTGAGATCGAGGTATTTGGTATTGGGCCTGGAGTTGCTCAAAGGATAGCAGGATATTAGAGTTATATAGGTCTCCTAGATGAGCTATCCCATGCTGTTCCCATACCTCTAGGTCAGTTAGCAACCGCAGCTCACCCAGCCCAGGGTTCCTCCACAGCGGCATGTCTGCGGCTATATCCGAGAATCCACTCACCTCCCTTGCCTGGCGCCAGACCCGCATGGCCAGTCTGTGAATAGGCAGTATTTTGCCCCTCACCGTGGCGGGGAGCTCTAGCAGCGGCCAGAGGCTAGAAGTGTTCAGAGTCTGGGCCAGATGGGCCTCTGAATTGGGCAGTGGGCCGTTTTCCAGCCAGCATTTTAAGTGTATCAATTGGCCGGCTAGGTAGTATAGTAATAGGTCTGGGAGTGCCGACCCGGCTTCGTCTTTCGGTCTCTGTAGCGTGGAAAGTTTAAGTTTTGGACGAGAATTGCCCCATATGAAGGAGGTCATGAGGGAGTTCATCATTCGGAAGAATCTAGTCGGGACTGGAACGGAGATGTGCTGCAAGATGTATAGGCACTTCGGTAAGACTATCATTTTAATCAAGTTAATGCGACCTGCGACTGACAGGGGTAGTGATCCCCATACTTTGAATTTGGATCTATATAAGTCTATTAGTGGATAAACATTCAGATCTAGGGCTCTAGCAGTTGTATTGGTGATCTGGACTCCCAGGTATTTGAATTCTCTAGAGACTCGTAATCCACACAGTGAGTCCATAGATTGTAGGGGGTTCTGTGTGGAAACTAACATTAAGGCGGATTTTGACCAATTTATCTGTAAACCTGAGAAGAATCCAAACGTGTTAATAACATCTATGGCATGGGGCAGGGTAGTTGTTGGGTCTGCCATAAAGAGCATGAGGTCGTCGGCGTATAACGCCACGCGATCCTCCCGATTTCCGATTTGAATCCCGTGGTATAAAGGGCTTGCACGGAGCATAAGGGCCAGCGGTTCCATGGCCAGGGCGAAGAGAAGCGGGGAAAGGGGGCACCCCTGTCTAGTACCTCTGTACAGGGGAAAATACGTAGAACAGGTGCCGTTCACGGAGATTGCTGCCAATGGTGTTTTGTAAATTATGGAGATCCATTGGATAAAACGGTCTCCGAACCCGAATCTCCTCAGCACCTGGAGCAGGAAGGGCCACTCTATGGAATCGAAGGCCTTGGCTGCATCTAGTGAAGCCAGGGCCCAGTCCGTTTTATCTGTCGCTCCGATTTGCGTTATTACCTGTACCCTTCGTAGGTTTTCTCTTGTGGATTTGCCCGGCATAAATCCGGTTTGGTCTGGATGTATCAGGTCTAGAATGACGCTATTGAGGCGTCGGGCCAGCATTTTTGTCAGGAGTTTATAGTCCGAGTTAAGGAGGGAAATAGGTCTATATGAGCCACATTCCAAGGCGTCTTTTCCTGGTTTTAGGATGAGTACAATTGTAGCCTCATAGAAGGATGGGGGTAGCGTTTTATTGTTATAGGCAGCATTATAGGTCTCGAGTAGTGTGGGCAGGAGTATTTCTTGGTATTTTGCGAATACCTCTACTGGTAGGCCATCTGGGCCTGGGGCTTTACCATTGGACATCTCCTGAAGAGCCTCCGAAAGTTCAGTTAGAGTGAATGGGGCATCTACTAGGGTCTGTTGGTCCTGGGAGAGTGTGGGGAAATTAAGGTTAGATAGGAAGCTTATTAGTTCCTGTTGTGTGGCATGGAATCCAGTGGCGTAGAGGTCTCTATAGAAGCGTTGAAATCTTGCTCCTATTAAGTCTTTTTGGTGGAGTATCTCTCCTGTTTCCGACGCGATACGGAGTATCGACGGCGATGCCGAATTTTGATGCACCAGAGTGGCCAATAGGCTACTGGACTGATTGCCAAGTTCATAAAATCGCTGTTTTACAAAGAAGGAGGCTCTACGAGCCTTTTCTTGTAGGTGGGTTAAGTATTGCCTGCCCTGTCTTAGCCACTGCTCTCTGCGTTCGTCAGTTGGGTCTGCAATGTAGTCTGTCTCTAGACGTTCATATTGAGACGCCATCTCACGTTCCAGCCTAGAAGACTCCCTTTTAATATATGAGATAGATGATTTTAGAGCGCCACGTAAGAAGGCCTTTAATGTCTCCCACAGCACCGCCGGGTCGGCATCCGGCTGATTTAGTTCTAGAAAAACAGAGAGTTGGTCGGGTACTCTATCATTTGTACCGAATAGATTTAGCCAGAATGGGTGTACAAGCCAGTTATGCCTATGGGCATGTGTGTCTGGCGTGGAGACTTCTACGAATATAGGCGAATGGTCCGATATACCTCTAGTGAGGTATTTAATGTGGGTTATTGCAGTGCACAGTCTGGCGTTTCCAAGACAGTAGTCTATTCGGGATAGAGTGTTCCTGCCGATGGAGTGACACGAGTATTCACGAGTCGCCGGTTGTCTAACTCTCCACACATCGCGCCAACCGACCTCTTGTAAGAATTGCATCAGAGGTGAGGGGCTGGTTTGGGCCGGGTGAGCTGCGGGGGTGCCAAATCTGTCCATTTGGGGGTCCAGTATCAAATTTAAGTCGCCCATACATATTATGGAGGCGTTGGGGTACTGGGTGGTGAATTGGGCCGCCTGGTGTAGAATTGCTATGTTGGCTGGTGGGGGGAGGTATAGCCCGATTATTACGTAGGGTTGGGACTCTATCCACGCCTGGATGAACAAAAATCTGCCCTCTGGGTCCCTGACTGTGCGTCCCGGTTCCCACCGCAGCCGCTTGTGAATTAGTATTGATACTCCTCTGGCATATGAAGAGTAGGTTGAGTGTATAGCCCATTGAACCCATGGTTTTTGTAGTTGTTTTGTTTTTTCAGAGATCATATGCGTCTCCTGGAGGCACACTATGTGAGGGTTATGGTTCCTGACATATGAGAAAATCATAGAACGTTTTCTGGGGGCTCCCATTCCCCTCACGTTCCAGGAGAGTATGTTTATGTTGGCCATTTAACTCGGGTGTTTCTATAGTTATGCGGGAGAGGGTGCCTCACTGAACGAGATCGAGCCCGCGCCCGGCCAGCCACCAGGTCCCCCGGAACAAGGGTCGAGGAATGCGTCCCCATGCTCCGACCAGAACAGATTCCGAGTGTTGCACTGCACAAACTTATCCAGAACTTAACGATTGCAATTACATCAACAGCAAGTTGCCAGGGTATTACAAACATCATAACGTTTAACATTACTTGAACGTGCGTGTGACAACGGGGAAGACTGTGCACCTAAAATACGATGGTAAAACTGGGCACAGTCAGACAGATTAGATCTGAGTAGAACTCTAGGCCCCCAATATCACAGGTACATTTACTTCCCTGCCCGACTATGGTATCTTATGCATATTTAGACCAGAAAGCATTTTTATATAGCATACAGTAGATTCTTTCTGTGGTTTTCCCTTTTACTCGAGATCACACCACTATAGGGTAGTGTGTAGGGAAGTGGAAGGATAGTAGTGGGGAAGAGGGGAGAACGGGGACAGATGGGGGGTATACACAAGTATGTGTCCATCCTCTCTTGGGAGTCATGAGGGGATGTAATACTGACTATAGTCAAGTGTCTCAGACTCTCGCCCCCCCCCTCCCCCCGGCCGGACCCCCCAGAAGGTTGTTGGCACCCCGGCGTCCAAAAGGACAGAGGAGTAGAATAGCGGAGGGGGGAGAAGAGAGCCAGACAGAAGCCAAATGCAGGTGTATACGTGTGGGTTCTTAGAGATTATGTGAAGTAGTTAATTGACCAAGTTTGGATGTCCAAGTCCATCGCCCCCCTCCCCCCTCCCCCCAGGATAGACCTGTTAGAAGATCATTGGCGTCTGGGTGATCTTGGCATACGGTTGAGCCAATCCTCGGCTTCCTCTGGAGTGGAGAAGAAAGTAGCTCGTTCATTGTGGACCACACGTAGGCGAGCTGGATACATCATGGAATATGGTATAGCGGCTTCCCTCAGTCGGCGCTTGACCGCCATGAAGGATGCTCTGATTTTCTGCAGGGCAGCCGAAAAATCTGGGAAAAGAGAGATGTTAGCGTTCTGATATTGGAGGTTCTGCACCCGCCTTGCGGCCTGGAGGGCGATGTCTCTATCCTTGCTGCTCAGAAGTCTTGCCAGCATTGGTCTTTGGGGTGCTCCTGGAGGTAGGGGGCGACCCGGGACCCTATGGGCCCGCTCGATGGCGAACGCCGTTGTAAATTTGGCCTCTGGCAAAAGTTCTTTCAACCAGGTTTCCATAAATGAGCAAGGATCTTGATCCTCGGCGCGTTCCGGCAGTCCTATTATCCGGAGATTGTTTCTGCGCAGTCTATTTTCCAGATCATCTGCTCGCTGGAACCAGGTGTTTGCTGCTTTGTCAAGTTCTGTGAGCTTATCTGGTATTGGAGCCATGGTGTCTTCGAGCTGTGATATACGTGTCTCGGCCTCCCCCACTCTGCTTCTGAGGTTTTGCATGTCTTGTCGTATCAAGCCTACATCTATTTTGACCTCCTCTATTTTCCCGGTTAAGGAGGTGGTACTGGTCTGTATGGCCTCTAAAAGCTGCGCTGTGACTTGCCTGAGCGTTGGTTCATTTTCTGCCTCTGGAGGTGTTGCCGAGCCTGAGGCCCCGCTTGCGTCTTCCTCTAGTCTGGGTGGTCGGCGTGGGGTGTCTGATGTTGGGTTGAGTGCGTAGGCCTTGAGGCGCTCTGTTATCGGTGGGGGAGTGTTTCGGCTCATCCTGGACGACTTGCGGTTACCCCGCCTGCGGGAGGAGGACGGCGGTGGTATGTTTGCGGTCTTTATGCGCCGAGAGAGCCGTGGAGGGCCTCCTTGCTGTTGAGGGTTTGAGATGTATGAATACGCTCCGTTGCAGCGGGGTGAGCGGCCCTGGAGATAGAAGTTGCTAACCTGCTTGGCTTGGTTAGGTTAGTTATCGGTTAAGTGTGTTCAATATTTACTCTTTGTCGTAGTCTGGGTTGTCGTAGAGAGTCTCGCTAGGTTATAAAAGCGGCAGTTGTAGTGATCAGAGTTCGTTTGGCTTGATTGCGTTTTTAATGCTTTGGTGGGATGCCAGTGTCTCGCAGGTCGTATTCCGGCACCTCTTTGCAAAGGGAGACGAGTGTTTACGGTTTGTTCCGCGTGCTGTTTGTCCGTTTCAGAGGAGGTGCAATTGCGGGTAGGTATTGTATACAGCCTGTTGATGGTTGTCCGCACCGGACTAAAGAGTACCTGGGCACGTGGGGTGCTGTCTTGCACTTTGTTTAGATGTTACCGATTGCCAACTGTGCTGGTTATGGGTAGATCACCCGTTTTAGGGTGGTTCTCACTGTATGGTGGCTGGCTGATGCCCTGTGTGGTCTGGTGATAGTCACCCGTTCCGGGCTGCAGTAATATCCGAGTGGAGGGGGTTTCCACCATGCACCTTGTGATAGAATGGTGCAGGTTGTCGGTGGATCCCTGTTATGGGGTGTCCACCCGTTTCAGGGGTGATCCCTTTATGGGGTGTTTGGCAGGCCTTCAGAATGCCTCTCACGCAGGGCTGCTGTTGGAGCTAAGGGGGAGGGGATGTATCCCTCCTGCTCTCCGGTGCTCAGGGGGAACAGCTCAGTGGTCTCTATGCTGACTCCTCACTCCTCTTTCAGTGCCCCGCCGCCTCTCACCTCCACAGCGGAGGTCCTCCTGTACCGGGCTGTCGAGTCTGGGGCGCAGTACTCGTCGGTCGGCGTCTGCCACTCGCCGGAGCCCCGCCCCCCTCTCTATGCCGCGGGAAGCCTCCGGGTCCTCTGGGCCGTGGCGCCGCGGTCCTCCGCCGGCACCCCTCTCACCTCTCAGCCTCCCGGACTTTGTCTCCTGCCGCCTCACACGCTTCGCATCCCCGTCGGATCCCTCCGGCACAGCAGAGCCGCGGGATGCGCGCCGTCTCTCTCGACCGGAAGTGTCGGCGCCGGAGCCCTAGGAGCAGGCCCGAGGTTGATGTCAGCCGTTTTTCACCGCCGGATGCCTGCCAGAGCTCTCCCGATCCCTCCAGAGGTGCTCCCTGCGTCTCGGTGAGTAGTTCTGGTCGTTTGTGGTGTCGGGCAGTCAGGATAAGATCAGGATGATGGGGATTGCCACGGAGCTCAGGTTACTTGCGACTTCACAGCATGGCTGCTGGACACGCCCCCCCTTCATGCATTTTTATGGTGCTGGAGGGTGCACGTTAAAAAAACGCCTATGGCCATGTGAAATAGCCCTTAGGGCTCAGTCACACGGGCGCATCGGCACCCGTACACCGGCGGCGATGCACCTGTGGGACTGACAGTTAGAAGATGGCTGTACCTGAAGACGGCCGTCTCTCTCCAACGCTGATCATAGAACACATGACCGGCAATGACGCCGGTCACATGTTCTTCATCCGGGTGCTGCAGAGAGACGGCCGTCTTCAGGTACGGCCGTCTGCTACCTGCAGTAACACGGGCACCGATGCGCCCGTGTGACTGAGCCCTTATGCTGTAAAATCTAATATTTTTGTAGCTATCAAGAGAAAAGGCAAATAAATATATTAGATTATTTTCTTTGAGCCCAGTCATTATTCAGTCCCAAAGGTTGAGTAAAAGGATACCCCCATTTTTGATGACTTCTTGGTTTATATTATATTAGCTAATTCACTAATAAATGATTCACTTAATAACCTTATTGATGTCCTTGTGTGTGCAATGACAGCAGTAAGGATTACAAAGTAATTTAAGGTGATGTGCACATGTTCTATATAGAGGAGGAGTCAAAAGTGAGAACCTACTGTTGGACCCAAGGGTTTTCAGTCTGACACTACTACAATGATTTTCAGATTGTATTTGGAAATGTACTTTAATGCTACAAAGTAGTGATATACTGTTATTAGCAATGTTATGTCTGCAAAAGCATATTTTATGATATGGACTAAGCAGTGTGACGCAGAAGACATCATATAATCCTGTAGCGCTTTAAAAGCAGAAACTTTCCTTTTCGATCCTTATGGCTTGTCCCATCCAGATTCGTTGCTGCCACAGACAATGCTGACAATAGTAGTAGTGAAAACACATTATTATTCAAACAAGTATAATTGCAGCTTTGGCAGACAGCACTGCAGTATTCTTCTTACTAAAACCACAGGGGAGATAGTACAAAGTACTTGACAGCTAAGAAGCTACCTTCATATAAATGTTTGTATAAATCAATTTTCTTCAGTAAAATGAAACAATGTAAAAAAAAAAATAAGTAAAACTTAATTTGCTTTGCATTTATTGGAACGGTTGACTGTATGTCATGCTTGATTGCAGGCCTTCACAAATGACAACCGCTAATTCATTCTTACTTATTTCTATAGAAAGTAGATGTTTTGGCATAACCCTTCTTATGTGGAAAAATGATCTATGCTAAATTGTGAAACTTGTGTAATTATATTCGTTAATTAAAACCTTTCCTTGCTTCAGAGAAATGTAACATTTTTTTATAGGATTTCTTCTATGTGTCGTGGCTGTCCAAAGAATATCGTTTAGAAAATTGGTAAATAACAAACATTTTGCTATGCAAATTTAAATGTCTTTAACTAAGTAATTTAGAATCCTTGCAGTTTTGTAATATATGCATGAGACGGGTTGTAGGGGATTTTGTCACACACCGTTGGTATACTGCAAATTGTACCACCATGTACTGCAAATTGCAATGAAATCACACAAAGTTTTCAAAGCAGAAAGTTTTATGCATATGCAAATAAACATAATGAGTTTGTAGTCTGCACTAATGTGTTTAATCCTGATGTATGAGCTAAAAATCTTGAAGAAAGAAGTTGTATAGTGTAATAACATATGAATGGAGCTGTGAAGGAAAACTGTGAGATGCTGTTACCGACCGTCATCCGTGTTGGCACATAGTTAGAAAATAAAGGCAAGATAACATATTCCTCTCTCTAAATATATCAGCTCTTTTCTAAAGCTGGATTATCCACAAAGCAAGCAGGTGAACACAGAGAACTAAGGACATAAGAAAAAGCACCCATTGTCTTCTTGTACACCAGTCAGGATAACAGATATAGAGGCCATCTGTATTCAGTTAGCTCAATATGCATCTAGAACTGGCTAAGTCAAAACAGCTAACTGATAAGTTTTGATCAATAGGGGTCTGGCTACTGAGACCCAAATAAAGGGACCGCAGAACTGCATCCTTTCGTCTGTCTTTGTGGTCTGTCTGTACCTCTTACCAGCTGAAGAAGGATGCATAGACTTAAGGCCCATTTAGACACAACGATTATCGCTCAAAATTCGCTCAAAAAACGTATTTTGAGCGATAATCGTTGCGTTTAACTGCACTTACATCGTGCAGTTTTCGTAATGCCTTCGCTCATCATTGTCTCCGTGCAGAAAACATCTGGATGCAGAAGACAAGTGGGAACACCTCGCTTGTCTTTTGCATCCTCCGCTCCGAGCGCTTGGCTGTATAACAGCCAGGCGGTTGGAGTGGAGAAAAGCTAGATGCAGAAGGCAAGCGTGGACACCCCAGTTCTGCATCCTCCGCTGGAAGTGCAAGGTCATCGCTCATCTTGAGTGATCATCTTGCGCTGTAAATGACACAACGATTATTGCTCAAAAGTCGCTTGAGCGGCATCTTTTGAGTGATAATCGTTGTGTCTAAATGGGCCTTTATATAGATATATAAGCATCTAGGTATATGTCTTCAACTTACTGGAGGAGCTAACAGGCAGTGAATTCAGGGAAATGGGCACAGTGCTCAGGTGAGTGCTACTGCCCCTTGATTCCAGTGGTCATTGGGGGTCTCAGCACCCAGATCCCCACTGATCAAAACTTCTGACATCTTGCTTTAACATGTCAAAGTTTTTAAAAAGTGCAGCTACTCATACCATATAGTTGAATTAAAGGGGTTGTCCCGTGAAAGCAAGTGGGTCTATACACTTCTGTATGGCCATATTAATGCACTTTGTAATGTACATTGTGCATTAATTATGAGCCATACAGAAGTTATCAAAAGTTATTCACTTACCTGTTCCGTTGCTGGCGTCCTCGTCTCCATGGTTGCCGTCTAATTTTCGCCGTCTAATGGCCAAATTAGACGCGCTTGCGCAGTCCGGGTCTTCTGCTTTTCTCAATGGGGCTCCGTGTAGCTCCGCCCCGTCACATGCCGATTCCAGCCAATCAGGAGGCTGGAATCGGCAATAGACCGCACAGAAGCCCTGCGGTCCACCGAGGGAGAAGATGCCGGCGGCCATCTTCAGCAGGTAAGTAAGAAGTCACCGGAGCGCGGGGATTCAGGTAAGCGCTGTCCGGTGATCTTTTTTAACCCCTGCATCGGGGTTGTCTCGCGCCGAACGGGGGGGGGGGGGGGGGGGTTGAAAAAAAAAAACCCGTTTCGGCGCGGGACAACCCCTTTAAATTCATGCTTTGGCTGTTGTATTGCACTGCATAGGGAACCTTCTTTAAAGTGGTTGCCTAAGTTATACATTTTTTAAACATATGACAAAACATAATAAAACCTCCTTTACTCACCACTCTTGATATCCCCACAGCTCCAGCACTACAGCTCCAATCTCTCCTATGAATGCTGAGATCTGTGATTGGCTATAGCAGCCTGTAACTTCATGTAAACAGGCTGACTGCAGCCTGTCAACATAGACGTGGTGTGAAGAATGGAGCCGTAGCAATGGAAATGCAGGGAGCTAAGAAATCTGTATAGGATATTGTATTATTTTCAGATATGAAGAGCGGGAATTAAAAAAAAAAATCTTGCACAACCCCTTTGATGGCTAAACAAGCGTTGTGGAATTGCAACAATTAAACTTTGTATCTTAAGAATGTATGTGGTTGTACATAGTAATACAAAATATTATAATAATCTGATACAAAATACTGATAAGGAAATGTGTCTAATTGTTGTAGGAAATGGTAACAATTATACTGTTGATGATGCTATTGATTGTAAACACCACTTTCTTCAGGTTGACATGGTTTTTGCATCTGCAATGCTCATAATTACTTTGTGAAAAGAAAATTCCAGTTGAAGACAGAAGCAACAATTGAAAAACTCTGAAATTGATTGTCTTTGTACAACTCTTATAAATATGGAGAAGGGCTGTGAAATGTTTACTTTTCTAAAATTGTCTATATCCTATATGAATTGCAATATTTATATTTTCCTATTATTTCCCTGTATTCAATGGAAATCAATAGATATTTTCTAATGCTACAATCCCTGTTGAACACTAATTTCCTGATGTACCTATTCCTGTTTAGTAAGCATACAGTACACTCAAGTACCTTGCATCCTTAAATTATGCATACCCTGGAGTAAAATACTTTCCCATTCAATTCCTTACAAACTTGTTGAACAGTTGTAAATTGTGTCCAGAAAATAATCAATTACTTGATTTTAATTATTCATTTTCCATTACAGACACCTTATGGTTGTACAGCCGCTAACTGCATGGCAAAGAGCAGCATTATTCACAGCGGCATTATTACTTTATCAGTTTATGGTTCTGAGCAAAAAGAATCATTTCCCAAGTGTAACGGACTGTTTTCTTCAGTTTGATTATATGATGAAGGCAGCAAGTTGACATGCACTTATCAGCCTCGGCACCTGCATTGCGGGCACTAATCAAAGTGCTCCTTTACAGAGGTGAAAGAATTGCCATTTCTAATGCAATAATTAGGCTGGCAAGAAGGGTCTACAAAGTAAATCAATCCAGCCTGTTCTTAATATCTGACACCATTCTCTTGATGCTTTGTTAACATAATGAGACAGAAGGATATAAGAGGTCCCCGAAAAGACCTATGTCATTCCCTATTCTTTAGTCCAAATGCAACACTACTTGAAACATAATTGTTCAATATCTGAGTGAAATCATAGCTTTAACACAATCTGTCCTGGTAGAATGTGTACTTTTCTGGGTCTTGAGGCGATAAGAGGTTTGAACAGTTAGTTTTTTAATGTGACAGAACAAACAGACTTTCTAAAACCAGAACATCAATGTTTTTTTTAATCTATTCATCTCAGAACCATTCAAGATAAGATGTATCTTTTAAAAGCTACAAAATGAAAGCCATCTGCATTAGGTTATGTGAAACAATTAAAAGACTTCTGTGATGACTACAGTATCTGAAGATAAGAAAAAAATGAAATAGATCACAGTGTCAAAATACAAGTTTTTTAATGCCATCTCTTTATGAAGAAACATAAATCAAAGCAGCAAAATTTAGGTCAAGTCTTTCCAAAGATCATTTTGTCCTAACTAAATCAAAAGAATAGCTTTGAAGCACAGTGGGTCATTCGAGGTGAAAAACTCTGTTTTAAAAAGAAGTGGAGTTTATTGGGTTATGTTTTAACTACTTTATATATTGATTATTAATGCATGATATATAAAATATAGGATAAGTAGCATGGTTAACAGGTTTTCCAGGCTATTTTTATTGGCCTCAGTATAGTTCATAAATAGCTGATCCGCTGGGGTCTGCCTGCTACAGACCAATCAACTGTTTGGACGCCCATTGTCACCGGCAAAAAACAGGGTAGGCAATGGAAGCAGATAACTCCGACCCCTGTGTAGTGTCCGGTGCTAGTAAATGTAGGCACAGTTCACGTTTATTGTAAGATTTGATTTGAGAATTGGTCATTAATAAAAATACCCCAGAAAACCCTGTTCTGGTACATTCCTACATAGCAGAAATTGTGCGGATTTTCCATGGCTGAGAATCTGTACCAAAATTTGTGTAATTTCCACATGCACATGCAGATTTTGCCACAGATTTTCTGCTGTAGGAAATACTTCCTGAGTGGATGTACCCTGAATGATATGTTTATGCATACTGTTGCATCTATTTTGTTACATTTATTTTTTTCTAATTTGTTATATCATTTATGTTTAGAGATGAGTGAATATACTTGTTTCGAGTAATTACTCGGTCGAGCACCGCGATTTTCGAGTACTTTCGTGAAAAGATTCGGGGGCGTCGGGGGTGGGGGTAGGCGTGGCGGAGTGGGGGTAGCAGCGGGGAACAGGGGGGAGCCCTCTCTCTCTCCCCCCCACTCCCCATTGCAACCCCCCACTCACCCACGGCACCCCCCGAATCTTTTCACCCGAGAACGGAAATACTCAAAAATCGCGGCGCTCGGGCGAAAAAGGGGTGTGGCCAAGTAGGTCCGCTCATCTCTATTTATGTTATTTAGGTAAAGTCCCTGGTTGTAAGCATTGAATCGTGACCGATTGGCGATATCACATTGTGATGTTTTCTTGGCAGACTGTGTTTGCTGGGTGGTTAGCCCTTTACTTTTATGTAAATACAGCTTAATCACTGTATAAGGGAAAGTATTATTTCCTTATTTCCTAACATGCTTTGTGTTTCACTTCCTTGTGCTGCAGTGTTATTTTCAAGTTCTTCACTTGTTTTCAGTGAATGGAATAATTCCTGCTTCCATCCAGAGTCTAAATAGTGCAGCATTTTTCTTGTCAATTTAAATAAAAACCAAACAAAGCACAGGAAATTCAATGGAAAGTCGACATACCTATCATAAGTCAATAGGATCCACCAGGATTTGTTGGCATCCATTTCAAAATAAATTATCAAAGTTGTCAAGACTCCATTAACAAGCCATTCTGCTGATATGAAAAGGGACTAAGTGCTGTTTTACATGGCGTAATGTCAGCCACGTTATGAAAGCCGATTGACAATATTGGTGTTTGTTTGAAATGTCTTTTACACAGTTTGATGGGAACTGAATGATCATTCATCGTGATAAACTTTAATTTTATTTATTTATACACGGGTCTGAATTTGGGTGGTCAAACAGTCAGACGAACATTGATTTCCAATTATTGGCCTGTTTAAAATGGTTCTAGTCCTGTATCTTTCACAATGAAGTTTTAGCACAACTGTCTTTAGTTTACGTAATAGTCTGTGGGATGAGATGAGCAGCATAAATCTATGTTCTTAAAGCGTACCTTCAGATATGTTCACCTTTACATTAGCTTAAATTTGACTAAAGACTACAGTTCTACATGAAACTGACTCAGTACAATACGGCAATATGATCGCAAAACTCTTGACAGATTGCAATCCCCATTAGACACATATAGAATAGAAATCTTGTATCAGTGTACTAAAAAAATCATGTTTAGAAAAGTTGATCATCTTGTGAAACACAGATCTGAACATATCATTCCAGGTGAATTTTCAGAATAGGTTATTATGTTTGTGTACTGGAATAATAAGTATTTCCCATCACAATGTCAAGTGTATGGCCAATGTTCACCATTGTTCCCCTCTGTAGGTTCCATCAGCATTTGCCAGATTTTCTGGATCTTATCTCCGGGAAACACTAACAGCCATGATGTATTGTCAGGCTCAGTATCTGAATGCTTCCTTCTAATGAACTGCAGTAAGGTGGCAGAGAATTTTAATCAGTGTCGTAGGTGATCTCCTTGTGTTCCCACATCCTCAATATTCAGATCAAGCTGCTCCTTCATGAGCTGTCCTCCGTGTACTGATGATTTCGATAACTTTCATGATTCCGATAACTTTCTGCAACAAGTTATCTTATTTAAAACATTAAAAAGCTATCACTATTTTAACACAACAATACCCATTGTAAAGCAATTGAATGGTAAATAAACCACGGGATAAAAGGTTGTCATAACATGGTATAATTATGCTAAAGTTGACTATATCAGTACAGAAATCCCTCCTCTAAACACATGCACTCACTCAGCAGTAGAAACGTTCAGATGTTATAGATCAAACGGAATAATTGTGCTCTAAATGAAGCACGACGATATTCTAGTATGTACTAGAAGATGCTACGACCTAAGGCCTCATGTCCACGGGGAAAATCAGGCCCGCTACGGATTCTACATGTAGAATCTGCAGCGAGTCCCTCCTGACCCGCGGACATGAGGGCTGAAAATAAGAATTTAAAAGAATTTACCCATCCGGAGCGGGCGGGGAAGGTCTGCTGTTCCTCACTGCCGGATCTTCTTTTTCGGCCGGCGGATGAACTCGTCACGCCGGCGGCACGTCGCCGGCACGTCGTCGACGTGCCGCGCGCATGCGCCGGGCACATCCGCCGAGCCGAAGCAAGAAAGATCCGGCCGTGAGGAAGAGAAGACCTTCCCGGTCCGCTCCGGATGGGTAAATACTTTTAAATTCCTATTTTAGGTCTCCCGCGGATCCGGACGGCTTCCATAGGCTTCAATAGAAGCCCGTGGGAGCCGTCCCCGCGGGAGACCCGCACGAAAATGGAGCATGGCCCAGATTTTTTCATGCTCCATTTTTTTTAAAATCCCTTTTATTGACCATCCGCGGGTATTTATCTACCCGCGGGTGGTCAATGCATCCCTATGGGATGCGGATCCGCATGCGGGAGATCCGCTGCGGATCTTAAATCATATTTTGCCCGTGGACATGAGGCCTTAAGGTACGGATGCCACCCTTTCTGCTCAAAAATGCAGGTAAAGTATAAGGTGTATTTTTATATGTGCCGGTTTGTAGCATTTTTTTGCAGCAATGCCCGTGTGAGTAGGATTACATGGGCTTTTCATCTACTGACAGAGACATCTGTTTTATCTGCTGTATTTGTTTTAACATTTTTGACATGTTTTTTTTTGTATAATAAAATAAACTGTGAAGTTAAAAATGAAACCTATATTTTGATATTTACACGTCTATTTACTTCTTTATATGTATTTGATATGCTTCTTCTCATGAGTCAATCAAAAGCTCTGTTTCAACAGTATGACTAACCTAAGCCTTGATCCTCTGCAGGGAGTATAGATAGGTGAGCTGCGCTATAATTCAGTAGGCATTCCGAGGGTGATGTGGCATTTGAAGGCAGATCATTAGATGACTCAATATTGTAAACCATTTGTGTTCAAAATGGACAGCCAATATACAGAGGAGGATATATTTATTTTTCGTTATCAATATTTTTTACATTTCAATATCAGTGCTGCATCCATTTCTGGCTTTGGCCCCACAAAAAATACATCCAGAACTGCATTTTTTAAAAACACTGTGTGTGAAACTGTAAGGGAGGGTGGAAGTGCTGTAACGTTGTTTCATTATTTGTATACTTTTATTGTAATTAGAGATGAGCGAGTATACTCGCTAAGGCACTACTCGCTCGAGTAATGTGCCTTAGCCGAGTATCTCCCCGCTCGCCCCTAAAGATTCGGGGGCCACAGCGGCTGACAGGTGAGTTGGGGCGGGGAGCAGGGGAGAGCGGGCGGGAGAGAGGCAGAGAGAGATCCCCCCCTCTGTTCCTCCCCGCTCTCCCTCGCCGCTCCCCGCCCCCTGCCGGCCCCCGAATCTTTAGGGACGAGCGGGGAGATACTCGGCTAAGGCACATTACTCGAGCGAGTAGTGCCTTAGCGAGTATACTCGCTCATCTCTAATTGTAATGTCTCCTTAAAGGGCTGGCACTACTGGTTTCTATGCAGTGGACTGTATTATGTGACAGAAAGTAGTGGCAGTCCTATGACAGCAGTATACAGAGTAGCCAGATCCTAGAGGGAGGCAGAAATAACACTTCTGGTGCCAGCTTGGGGAGATTGATCAGGATGTAGTCACTCCAAAGAGGCATAGAGGATCTGCATGCAAGTGGAGAAAAGTCTACTTATAAGTGCGGAAACATTGGTGTTGATAATGATTCAAACTTTGACACATGAGAGCCAATAGTGCCGAACATTTGGGGACTGTTTATATTTTTCAAAGCTGCTTAGTTGTCAAGTAAAGTTCTTTCAGCATCACTATGTGGTCATCTGATGTCACTAAGTAGCTGCACCAACTTTGTCTAAGGAGCCTGCCAGGCTATCGGTAGTATAGACCAGTAAGTGCTTTACCTTCCACTAACCTCACATATTGCAGGTACGTTATGTTCCAACAGTACCCATCCCTTGCACTAGGGACTGACCTACCAAACTTGAGCTTGTTTCTTCACAATTGAGCTTACTAAGAGATTTTGGTATCTGAATGTTTTTCAAAAGTAATCCAGAATTGCATATATGCACATCTAGGGACAAACATGGCTTATAATAATTATTGTATATCATTTAAAGTGAAGATGTTCTTTTGGAGTCCATGGGACCTGTGGTGTGCCGCAAATGTAGACAGACCATGCAACTACTTTAAGGCCTGTGGGATAGGTGGTACGGGGCTGAATGGCTTCAACCCATGTTCGACTACTGACTTACCTTCCTATTGCTTCAAATGTCTGGCCAGCAGCACAAGTGTCTTGGTAGATTACATATCTGCTCTGGATCATGCTCTCTCAGTCAGTGCACAGACTTCTCTTCCCCCTTTTTCTGTGCTCTCATTGTAGTACTGCTGAGGGAAGAGGAGGAGCAGCCTCTGTACTAAAAGAGAGAAAATTGTCCAGAGCAGCAGTTTTGTAAGTTACTGACATATATGCTGCTGGTCGGACATTCATGGGAAGGGTAAAACAGAGAGGGGACACTATGACTTCAAGGCACACTAATACTATGTGGGGTCACAGTGAAAGGAAACTAATACTGTGTAAAGTGACAGAGAGGGGACCCTAGTACCTTGCAGAACCCCAGAAAGAGGACACTATCACTGTGTAGAGCCAGTATCTGATTTATGATGACTGCAGTATGTATAGGTATACTACAGCTGAGCTGGTGTATCTAAACCTGCTGTGTTATAGATATGCTATCTCTAATATAATTCTTTTTCGGTTTTTGGAGAAGGGCCCAATTCTAAATTTTTACTTCTATGCATTATCTTGCCTAGTACAGTATCTACTATTACCCAAATAACACTCTTAATCAAGTGGAATGCTATGCATAATTGAGTAGGGAATTTGAAGAGAAAATAAACTGTACTTGTGTAGTATCCTGAGTAGAGATGAGCGAACACCAAAATGTTCGGGTGTTCGTTATTCGGCACGAACTTCCCGCGATGCTCGAGGGTTCGTTTCGAACAACGAACCCCATTGAAGTCAATGGGGGACCAGAGCATTTTTGTATTTCGCCGATGCTCGCTAAGGTTTTCATGTGTGAAAATCTGGGCAATTCAAGAAAGTGATGGGAATGACACAGAAACGGATAGGGCAGGCGAGGGGCTACATGTTGGGCTGCATCTCAAGTTCACAGGTCCCACTATTAAGCCACAATACCGGCAAGAGTGGCCCCCCCCCCTCCCAACAACTTTTACTTCTGAAAAGCCCTCATTAGCATGGCATACCTTTGCTAAGCACCACACTACCTCCAACAAAGCACAATCACTGCCTGCATGACACTCCACTGACACTTCTCCTGGGTTACATGCTGTCCAACCGCACCCCCTCCCCCCCACAGCGCACACCAAAGTGTCCCTGGGCAGCCTTCAGCTGCCCTCATGCCACACCACGCTCATGTCTATTTAGAATTGCGTCTGCCATGACGAGGGACCGCAGGCACACACTGCAGAGGTTGGCACGGCTAGGCAGCGACCCTCTTTAAAAGTGGCGGAGCGATAGCCCACAATGCTGTACAGAAGCAATGAGAAATAGAATCCTGTGCCACCGCCATCAGGAGCTGCACACGTGGGCATAGCAATGGGGAACCTATGTGCCACGCACTATTCATTCTGTCAAGGTGTCTGCATGCCCCAGTCAGACCGGGCTTTTTAATTCATAGACACAGGCAGGTACAACTCCCTATTGTGAAGTCCCTGTCGACCCACAGCATGGGTGGCTCCCTGGAACCCACCGGCGGTACACAGAAATATCCCATTGCATTGCCCAACACAGCTGAGGTAGTAATGTCGTGCTTAATGCAGGTGGGCTTCGGCCCACACTGCATGCCCCAGTCTGACTGGGGTTCTTTATAAGTGTACAGATGTAGTAAAAACTCCGTGTGCACCTACAGCATGGGTGGGTGCCAGGAAGCCACCGGCGGTACATAGAAATATCCCATTGCATTGCCCAACACAGCTGAGGTAGTAATGTCGTGCGTAATACAGGTGGGCTTCGGCCCACACTGCATGCCCCAGTCTGACCGGGGTTCTTTACAAGTGGACACATGTAGGTTAAACTCCCTGTGGACCCACTGCCTGGGTGGGTGCCAGGAAGCCACCGGCGGTACATAGAAATATCCCATTGCATTGCCCAACACAGCTGAGGTAGTAATGTCGTGCGTAATACAGGTGGGCTTCGGCCCACACTGCATGCACCAGTCAGACTGGGGTTCTTTAGAAGTGGACACATGTATTAAAAACTCCGTGTGCACCTACAGCATGGGTGGCTCCCTGGAACCCACCGGCGGTACATAAAAATATCCCATTGCATTGCCCAACACAGCTGAGGTAACGTCAGCTGTAATGCAGGTGGGCTAAAAATTAATTTGATTACACTGTAGGCGAGGGCCCACAAAAATTGCTGTATCAACAGTACTAATGTACATCCCAAAAATTGGCCATGGCCAGCCAAGAGGGCAGGTGAAACCCATTAACCGCTTTGGTTAATGTGGCTTAAGTGGTAACTAGGCCTGGAGGCAGCCCAGTGTAACGAAAAATTGGTTCAAGTTAAAGTTCCAACGCTTTTAAGCGCATTGAAACTTATAAAAATTGTTCAGAAAAATTATTTGAGTGAGCCTTGTGGCCCTAAGAAAAATTGCCCATTCAGCGTGATTACGTGAGGTTTCAGGAGGAGGAGCAGGAGGAGGAGGAGGAGGAATATTAGACACAGATTGATGAAGCAGAAATGTCCCCGTTTTGGATGGTGAGAGAGAACGTAGCTTCCATCCGCGGGTGCAGCCTACGTATTGCTTACGTATCGCTGCTGTCCGCTGGTGGAGAACAGAAGTCTGGCGAAATCCAGCCTTTGTTCATCTTGATGAGTGTTAGCCTGTCGGCACTGTCGGTTGACAAGCGGCTACGCTTATCTGTGATGATTCCCCCAGCCGCACTAACCACCCTCTCCGACAAGACGCTAGCCGCAGGACAAGCAAGCACCTCCAGGGCATACAGCGCTAGTTCAGGCCACGTGTCCAGCTTCGACACCCAGTAGTTGTAGGGGGCAGAGGCGTCACCAAGGATGGTCGTGCGATCCGCTACGTACTCCCTCACCATCCTTTTACAGTGCTCCCGCCGACTCAGCCGTGACTGGGGAGCGGTGACACAGTCTTGGTGGGGAGCCATAAAGCTGTTGCACTGCCTGGGATGTACATGCTGCTCGATCTACGCACATCCCCTGCTACCTTGCCCTCGGTACTGCGCCTTCTGCCACTAGCGCTGTCGGCTGGGAATTTTACCATCAGCTTGTCCGCAAGGGTCCTGTGGTATAGCAACACTCTCGAACCCCTTTCCTCTTCGGGAATCAGAGTGGGCAGGTTCTCCTTATACCGTGGATCGAGCAGTGTGTACACCCAGTAATCCGTCGTGGCCAGAATGCGTGCAACGCGAGGGTCACGAGAAAGGCATCCTAACATGAAGTCAGCCATGTGTGCCAGGGTACCTGTACGCAACACATGGCTGTCGTCACTAGGAAGATCACTTTCAGGATCCTCCTCCTCCTCCTCCTCCTCCTCCTCAGGCCATAAACGCTGAAAGGATGACAGGCAATCAGCCGGTGTACCGTCAGCAGCGGCCCAAGCTGTCTCTTCCCCCTCCTCCTCATCCTCCTCATGCTCCTCCTCCTCCTGTACGCGCTGAGAAATAGACAGGAGGGTGCCCTGACTATCCAGCGGCATACTGTCTTCCCCCGCCCCCGTTTCCGAGCGCAAAGCAGCTGCCTTTATGGTTTGCAGGGAATTTCTCAAGATGCATAGCAGAGGAATGGTGACGCTAATGATTGTAGCATCGCCGCTCACCACCTGGGTAGACTCCTCAAAATTACCAAGGACATGGCTGATGTCTGCCAACCAGGCCCACTCTTCTGAAAGGAATTGAGGAGGCTGACTCCCACTGCGCCGCCCATGTTGGAGTTGGTATTCGACTATAGCTCTACGTTGTTCATAGAGCCTGGCCAACATGTGGAGCGTAGAGTTCCACCGTGTGGGCACGTCGCACAGCAGTCGGTGCACTGGCAGCTTAAAGTGATGTTGCAGGGTGCGCAGGGTGGCAGCGTCCGTGTGGGACTTGCGAAAATGTGCACAGAGCCGGCGCGCCTTTACGAGCAGGTCTGACAAGCGTGGGTAGCTTTTCAGAAAGCGCTGAACCACCAAATTAAAGACGTGGGCCAGGCATGGCACGTGCGTGAGGCTGCCGAGCTGCAGAGCCGCCACCAGGTTACGGCAGTTGTCACACACGACCATGCCCGGTTGGAGGCTCAGCGGCGCAAGCCAGCGGTCGGTCTGCTGTGTCAGACCCTGCAGCAGTTCGTGGGCCGTGTGCCTCTTATCGCCTAAGCTGAGTAGTTTCAGCACGGCCTGCTGACGCTTGCCCACCGCTGTGCTGCCACACCGCGCGACACCGACTGCTGGCGACATGCTGCTGCTAACACATCTTGATTGCGAGACAGAGGAGGAGGAGGAGGAGGAGGAGGAGGAGGAGGGTGCTTTAGTGGAGGAAGCATACACCTCCGCAGATACCACCACCGAGCTGGGGCCCGCAATTCTGGGGGTGGGTAGGACGTGAGCGGTCCCAGGCTCTGACTCTGTCCCAGCCTCCACTAAATTCACCCAATGTGCCGTCAGGGAGATGTAGTGGCCCTGCCCGCCTGTGCTTGTCCACGTGTCCGTAGTTAAGTGGACCGTGGCAGTAACCGCGTTGGTGAGGGCGCGTACAATGTTGCGGGAGACGTGGTCGTGCAGGGCTGGGACGGCACATCGGGAAAAGTAGTGGCGACTGGGAACTGAGTAGCGCGGGGCCGCCGCCTCCATGATACTTTTGAAGGACTCCATTTCCACAACCCTATACGGCAGCATCTCAAGGCTGATGAATTTTGCTATGCGGACGGTTAACGTTTGAGCGTGCGGGTGCGTGGCGGCGTACTTGCGCTTGCGCTCCAACAGTTGCGCAAGCGACGGCTGGACGGTGCGCTGAACTACACTGCTGGATGGGGCCGAGGACAGCGGAGGTGAGGGTGTGGGTGCAGGCCAGGAGACGGTAGTGCCTGTGTCCTGAGAGGGGGGTTGCATCTCAGTGGCAGGTTGGGGCACAGGGGGAGAGGCAGGGGTGCAAACCGGAGGCGCTGAACGGCCTTCGTCCCACCTTGCGGGGTGCTTGGCCATCATATGTCTGCGCATGGTGGTGGTGGTGAGGCTGTTGGTGTTGGCTCCCCGGCTGAGCTTTGCGCGACAAAGGTTGCACACCACTGTTCGTCGGTCGTCAGGCGTCTCTGTGAAAAACTGCCAGACCTTAGAGCACCTCGGCCTCTGCAGGGTGGCATGGCGCGAGGGGGCGCTTTGGGAAACACTTGGTGGATTATTCGGTCTGGCCCTGCCTCTACCCCTGGCCACCGCACTGCCTCTTGCAACCTGCCCTGCTGATGCCCTTGACTCCCCCTCTGAAGACCTGTCCTCCTGAGTAAGCGTTGCACACCAGGTGGGGTCAGTCACCTCATCGTCCTGCTGCTCTTCCTCCGAATCCTCTGTGCGCTGCTCCCTCGGACTTACTGCCCTTACTACTACCTCACTGCAAGACAACTGTGTCTGATCGTCATCGTCCTCCTCACCCACAGAAAGTTGTTGAGACAGTTGGCGGAAGTCCCCAGCCTCTTCCCCCGGACCCCGGGAACTTTCGAATGGTTGGGCATCAGTGACGATAAACTCCTCTGGTGGGAGAGGAACCGCTGCTGCCCAATCTAAGCAGGGGCCCGAGAACAGTTCCTGGGAGTGCTCCCGCTCCTGAGCAGGTGTTATTGTAGTGGAGTGAGGAGGCTGGGAGGAAGGAGGAGCAGCAGACAGAGGATTCGGATTGGCAGCAGTGGACGGCGCAGAACTGCGGGTAGACAATAGGTTGCTCGAAGCACTTTCTGCCATCCAGGACAGGACCTGCTCACACTGCTCATTTTCTAATAACCGTCTCCCGCGTGGACCCATTAATTGGGCGATGAATGTGGGGACGCCAGAAACGTGCCTCTCTCCTAATCGCGCAGCAGTCGGCTGCGACACACCTGGATCAGGAGCTTGGCCTGTGCCCACACCCTGACTTGGCCCTCCGCGTCCTCGGCCGCGTCCACGTCCTCTAGGCCTACCCCTACCCCTCAGCATGCTGTATTACCAGTGATTTGATTTCACAGGCAGGAAATAAATTGGCGCAAGACTGCAGGCCAAATATAATTTTTTCCCTTTTTTGAAAACGAAAGGCCCCACTGCCTCTAGTGAATGAATAATCTAAGTTTAATAACTGTGCTGTTTTCCTGCTAATGTGTCACAGAACGTGAGGGTAGCAGAGTTATTAACTGTGGCAGAGCAGGTATTTTTTTTCCCAATTAAGGAAAGCAAATGGCGAAGCCAGGAGTAAAACGTAGCTGGGTGCGTATGATTTTTAAAGGTGTCACACGCAGCCGATCGTGTCCACCGCCCTTAGGACGGACAGAGGCCGGACAAATAGAATTATTTTCCGTTTTTTGGCACCAAAAGGCAGCACTGCGTATATTCTATGAACATGAGAAGTTTAATAACTGTGCTGTGTCCCTGCTAATGTGTCACAGAACGTGAGGGTAGCAGAGTTATTAACTGTGGCAGAGCAGGTATTTTTTTTCCCAATTAAGGAAAGCAAATGGCGAAGCCAGGAGTAAAACGTAGCTGGGTGCGTATGATTTTTAAAGGTGTCACACGCAGCCGACACGTGTCCACCGGCGTTAGGACGGACAGAGGCCGGACAAATAGAATTATTTTCCCTTGTTTTACAAGCAAAAGGCAGCACTGCATATATTCAATGAATAATAACTGTGTTGTGGCCCTGCCTATACAATTCTTTCCCTGCAGTATCAATGGAGGGTGCAATGCTCTGCAGAGGCGATTTTGAGAAGCAAAAAAATATGCAGCACAGCTAACAGCAGCCTGGACAGTACTGCACACGGATAAATATGGCCCTAGAAAGGACCGTTGAGGTTCTTGAAGGCTACACTCACTCCTAACACTCTCCCTGCCTATGCAGCACTTCTGTCCCTAATGCCAGGTGCAACGGTCTGCAGAGGCGATTTTGAGGAAAAAAAAATTGCCACTGCTAACAGCAGCCAACACACAGCTATCAGTGGCCCTAATAAGGACCTTTGGGGGGTCTTGAAGCCTACACTAACTACCAATTCTTTCCCTACAGCAGCTCCGGTACAAACAGCACTGTCCCTCATCTAACTCACACCGCATCTGAGGCGAACCGCGGGAGGGGCCGACTTTTATGTTCGGGTGACACCTGATCTTCCCAGCCACTCACAGCAGGGGGGTGGTATAGGGCTTGAACGTCACAGGGGGAAGTTGTAATGCCTTCCCTGTCTTTCAATTGGCCAGAAAAGCGCGCTAACGTCTCAGGGAAGGAAGTGAAAATAACCAGAACACCGCATGGTGTTCGTTACGAATAACGAACATCCCGAACACCCTAATATTCGCACGAATATCAAGCTCGGAAGAACACGTTCGCTCATCTCTAATCCTGAGCATCATCATCTAAGTAAAAGCTTGGTTTATGACTCTAAGCAATCAAGAATCAAAAGACCAAATGTAGACATCTCATACTTGACATAAAAAAACATACCAGGTCCACTGATACACAATTATTTTTATAGAATCTCTGAACATATCTAGGTTTACTACAATTGAGTGCCTGTTTATTATCTCTTTATCCTACTATTTTTAGGATTATAGCTACAATTGTATCTTTAGGAATTGACTTCTATTACATAACTCTATTTTTTCATACATGAAATTACAGAATGCAATAATAGATGTATAATATGAAAACCTCCAGAGTTTCATGTAAACAACCCTACAATACACAAAAAAAGCATTGTGAAAAAGGAAAAGTTTTATTGTAGTCTACATTACACTAGCATTCTTTACATTGCAGGTCAATACCTGCTGCTTTTGTTCTCCAGTGTTCACTGTTAGAACATTTCCTGCCTTGTGTAAGCACGTAAGGGATAAGATGATAGGATGAGGTTCGCTGTAATTATACTCCCAAAAATGCCTAATAATTTGAATCTACTAGGATACGCAACTGGGACTGTGTTGGAAAAAGCAAGGATGAGATCTCATCGACACACAATTAAAGAAAGAAAGACAGAATTACCTGTGGCCAAGCACTTTTCTAGTTACAGACGCAACATAGAACACATGAAAGTTATTATATTTAAAGGCAATTTTAAATCACAAAGCTATAGAAGAATTTGTGAGTACAACTTTATAACAACTTTGGATACTTCCAACAGAGGGTTAAATTCTTCATGCATGAATAGGAAGTTTGAGAAATCTATAGCACAGATAACACTTTGGCCTGGTGACCCCCTAACACTAATTCAGAAACCATAAACCTTCACTTCTTTATCAGTGGACTATTCAAGTATTTATTTATTTCTCTACTCATCCTGTTGTGATATTCTTTTAAGTGCAAATTAATCACATCCATGTCTGTGCCTTGTCATAACTATGTGTGTATATATATTCATGCCTCCTTGGATCTATTTTATTTCACCTGCGGAAGGATCCTGAGAGGTTCAAAACCTCAATACCAGTATAACATCATGTATTTTTGTTAGCCATTAAAAGGTATCATTTCTACAAGATTACTTAATTTCTCTTGCTGGGAACAATCACATTTGGAACTATGGAACGCATTAAAATATCAGGTAAATTAAGTGAATCCAGTAATTCTTCATATTCTATTGACATATACAGAAAGGTTAAAAAGATAGATTTCTGACGTTCTGATGTTCTGATGTTAGACAAGATTATCAATTTCCATATGTGCTCTATGGAAACACCTCATATTTATTTATTTATTTTGTAAGTCGGTTATCTTGATTTTTCACAAAAAAAATATACAAAGTGACAAGAAAACTTTCTGTTTTTACATCCTTATGAAGTTAGAAAAAAATAAATTAGCTCTAAATTAGTTTTATCGACCAAGTTGCTGAAGATATCAAGAATAAGACAGGGTGAGTCAGATGTGAATAAGAGAAATTCAGACTTGTCAAGAAGCTGGGAGTTTAGTCCAGGAGGACAATAAATGAGTAAAGAACTGTGACAGGGTAGTAGGGAGGTACATAATATGAACCTTGATTTCTATGATTTCATATGTAATGTGAGAAAAAAGTGAATTAAACCTGATGACAAACAAATGACAGCAATGTTAGTGTCAGTTTTTTTTCCTGCTGCTTTAAAAATACATTAAATGCAAAAGAAAAAAATACTTGAACCTAAAAATCTACTTCTTGCAAACCCACATGTAAATATGAAGTAGTGCAAGGAGGTTTTTCAACTACTTTATTTAGATTCACTGAGAAAGTGGGTAAAAATGTAAATTAAAATATAACTTTTATTTAAATACTTTAAAAGAACCCGTGCTCTAGGCACTATACGCATATGGACATACAACAAATAATAGTGTTACCCCTGGATATTTCCAACCCACATCACATCAGCAGAAATCTAAGACGAGAGAGGTTACTCTATAGAGGTGGAGACAACAGGCACTATAGCGCGACTTTGGGCTCCAAAAGCCCCATAGATAGATATAATGCCATAATATACCCTAAGAATGGTTCCAACATGTTTCAACCAAGTCTCATCAGGGGTCTTTGTTCAGAAAAAGAGGGTTAGGTATTTGCTGTATATAGAACACTTTATAAGAGGTCGGTATGTATTTGTTTCTGAATGTTTCAAAGAGATTGCACTATCCCTGTCATTCTAAAAACCCCTTGAATATATCAGGTTTCTTAGTATATAGTGGATTAAGCGATCTCTCAAGTCTAGTGAGATCACTATTCAATGTGTCGCCTTATCCACTACCTCTTTTGCTTCAAAGTAGCCTAGATCACTGTCTGGCAGTGCAGTAAACATATTTATAATCGCCCTCTCCAGTTATGGAGAAAAGTAAAGATATTATAATATATGTCACTGCCTATATTCACAAGTCAGTTGTCTATTTATCAATTAGGCTCTCATAACATGAAGGGAGCCGATGACTTTCAATAGCTTGTTACCATTTAATCAATGTGCTTCAACATCTCATCTGCACATCTCTCCCATTCTTCTGTGCAGAAACTTTCTACAGTGCAATCACTAACAGCGCATCCTATCTACTCTCCTAACTACAAAGATCAGTTAACAAGTCCCTGCCTTTCTAATTGCCTATAACAGCAGCACCAAATGCCTATCTCAGTGACTATGGGGTAATTGGCAGCTCTGGTAAGTATAGCATTGGGCTTAGGTTAAATAGGAGTTACCATGCCCAATTGGGGCTTGTTTATTACATCAATGACCAATCAGATACTGGCACATAACACATAATCATCACGTCACCTGGCTAATGAACCAACTCTTCCTCATTGTTTCCCAGGCAACAGAAATTCAAACACATTCTTCAGTTGCATAACTGGTATCTTTAGTAGCAATCTTGTCAATGATGTCCAATTTGCCAGCATATTGATATATTTCTCTTGATGTAATGATTTGGTTAGAACTCATGGATAAGCATCACATAGCCCCTAAATATAATATATGTATTAGATAGTACTATATATATATATATATATATATATATATATATATATATATATATATATATTTCTCCAGTTCTCAAAGCCTTTCCTCCATCAATGCAACAAAAACATATTTCTATAGTCGCCTAATGGTGGTGCTTTGACACTCCTGGAATGCATGTCTGTGAACGGACCTTCTGAAGTTTCTCTTTGACCCTCTACAAGTAGTAGATATTCTAGATTGTGTAATTCTCACAGATCTTCCATTTCCAGACCCAGCTCAGAATATGCTTTTTTGTCTGTTAGAGCAAAGAATTGTTTCCATTTCAGCTTTCTTGTAAATAAATTAAGATCTTTGGTTTAGGTGAAAGAATCAAATTTTGTATCAGGAACAAATGTTATACTCTTCTTTAAAAGAGTTGTCTCAGAATCAGAAAGTACACGATTAGTCAAATTAACAATTTGTAACTCATCATTGCAGATAGTTAGGTTTCCATCTTAGCATATACTGCATGATTGAATGTGGATTCTCTGAAACCCTCTGTTACCCTCTTTTCCTCTCTGGCCTCCTCTACTTCTATGTCCACTCATAGGATGGTTCCCCTCTAGTGTTTGTTTGGAATCAAGTTAAGTGTTGGATGTCTCATAATCCAAAGAGGAAATGTCTGTTTTATGTGCCATCCTGTCCTATACTGCATAATCATAAATTCTGTTTCCTCTGAAATTCTTTACATCTCTAACGAATTGAAAATGTTTTCTATCTTTTAGGGATGGTGTAAATCTTTGTATAGTTTACTCTAAACTTTATTCCCTCTTGACATAACCTGGATCAGAAGAAAACTGTTTGGCCATCTGGATGACAGATTCTAGTTTTCTTCTTTGAAGATCAACTTGATTAGTATCAAAGATGTCTCTATTACTTCTTTGTTCCATTTTTTCAATAAAGGAAGAACCACATATCCTTTCTGTTGGTATTAAATTTAGTTGCAGTCCTCTAGGGATTATAGATAGTGACAAGCTATTGAAGGTCATCAGCTCCTTTTATGTTATGAAAGCCTAATTGATAAATAGACCACTGACTTGTGAATGTAGACAGTGATTTATGTAGCAGGTGACAGATAACATAAGGCCCAATGCCCACGCAGAATTTCCACCAAGGCACACAGTACATAGGATTGCATTAGTTTATGCAATCCTATGCTCACAGCAACAATTTGACAGCATAAAAATCTGCGCGGTAAACAAATCACAGCATGTTGTATTTATGTGCGGGCCTCGCAGAGGCTTGTACAGAAATGTCACCGGCACATCGCAGAGCGGAGGAGAAGACAGGTAAGTATGAAGTCAATGCCAGGGCACGGGTCGATGCAGGATTCTGACCCAGCCATGGGCATGAGGCATAAAGGGTTTTACTTTCCTCTATAACTGGAGGAGGTGCCATTATAAATCTGTTTACTGCACTGCCAGACAATGATCTAGGCCATTTGCAAGCAAAAGTGGTAGTGGATAATGTGACACATTAAACAGTGATCTCCCCAGCCTTGAGGGATTGCTTACTTCACTATTAGAGATGAGCGAGCATACTCGGTAAGGACAAATACTTGAGCGAGTATCATCCTTACCAAGTACCTGCCTGCTCGCCCGCAAAGATTCGGGTGCCGGCGAGGGGCGGGGAGCGGCGGGGGAGTCCTCCCCCCCCCCCCGTTTCCTCCTGCTCAGTCCCGCAACACAGCGCTAACCCCCGCCGGCACCCAAATCTTTGCGGGCGAGCAGGTAGGTACTCGGTAAGGAGATTCTCAGGGTATATTTACTGTGTAATGTGTGTAAACGGAGCTTTTTGTGCCCAAAGTCACACTACAGTACCTGTTTTCTTCAACTGGATAGAGTACCCTTTCTTGTCTCAGATTTTTGCTTATGTGATATGCGTTGGAAATATCCAGGTGATAACATTATTATTTGTTGTATGTCCATATGTATATACTGCCCAGGGCAGGGGTTCTTTTAAAGTATTTAAATAACAGCTATATTTTATATATTTATGCACTTTCTCAGTGAATCTAGAAAACCTTTCCTTAGTGATTTCAACTACTTCATTTGTAATATTATCAGTTTTTATACGCTGCAATTATCAGCCAAGTAATAAATTCTTGGTCTACAAAACCAAATGTCCAAACATTTCAGTACACATTAAAGTAATTACTGATTTCCTAGGCCCTGAACCAGCATCTGAAATATGTATTTTGATGCTTTCATGGAAAGGGTAATAACTTGCACACACAATTGCATTTGTTACAAAACATGGTGCTTCAATGTGATACAGCACAAACCTGAGTAAACATAAGAAGTGGGATGCCACAGAGTCTACTCAGGTGCATGGATGGCCGCAAGTCAGAAGGCTCTACATATATCCAAATAAATGTAGAAAAAGCCAGCCCCTTACAAAAGGGAATTTTCTTGATTAAAACATGTGTAAAAAGTTACATAGAAAGGTCAGCGCAAACACAAATATGTGCCCACAGATATGTGTGTTCAGGTCAGAAACGCACCTTGTTCACTAAATGAAGAACATAATGACCTAATAATACATTTAAACAACAGCTGACGAATTAGAAATGCATGTCTAGAAGGTGTGCACAAGCACAATACAATAGATATGAACAATATAATGTATGCATGTTATAGACATAGGCAGACAAATAAGTCACTTTTATAATTCACCACTGATGGAAATCGGGATCCCAGCTTTAGAACCCACTAGGCTCTTCCATTGAGTACAAACCTCTTCCAGTCTCCATCTCTAGGTGATTTCCTGATGTTTTCAATGCACTGATATTTAATATATAGTAGAAGCTGAATGTACCTCAATAAAACATCTGGCTGCCTTTAATATACTCTTACTTTCTTTTTCAATACCTAATATATGTCCCTTAATCCTTGTCCTCAATTTCCTAATTCTGCAACCCACATAAATTAAACTGTGCTCAGTGCAAACTATGCTATACACTACATGCTGGATCTCACATTTCATAAATGTTTTAATGTTGTAACTAATTGATTTGTCCGATGTATGAAATGTATGTGTTCTCAAACTGAACTTACATACACTGCATCGACTACTAAAGAGAAACCTTGAATGCCAGCCAGGTTTTAGGATTTTTCTGAATATGGTATTTACTTGGAAACAGGAGGTTTTGCACATTTTTGCTTCTCTTTGGAACACAACGTACTCCTTGATCTAATATTTGATTTAAAATGCTGTCTTGTCTTACAATGGGATGATGAATATGAAAGAGATGTTTTATAGTCTTAAAGTTTCTACTATAAGCTGTAGAGAATACTACTTTATTCTTACCAGATACATTCCTGTAACTAGGTCTACATTCTAACAGCATTTCACGATCCATCCTATCTACCTTTTTGGTTGTCCTATGTAACATGCAGTTTTTATAACCTCTATCTTTTAATCTACGACAGATGTCATCTTTAGCCTGAGTATTCATGTCATTATTAATGCAAGTTCTTTTGGCCCTAGCATGCTCCATCTCCTCTGCTTTCACTGAATGACTATTGCTCCTGTGTTAATGCACAGCAGCAACAATCATTGGAATGACTGTCAGGCACTTCTGTGCCCGAGAGTTGTAAAACATACACCTGTACAAAGCTGGGCACAAAAAGTAGCTTTGAAAACTATATTGAAATGCTATGTCACATACTGGAGATGTTGCCAATTTTTCTGTCAGATATGTGGAATACATTGCAAGGCAAGAAGATGAGATTCTAACAAATTTCATTTATTAGCACCAAAATTGACCAATGATGCGAATTTTCAAATATGCACTATGGCACTTTATCACCAATTAATTCAATGAAGAAAAATTATTCTGCAATCAGATCCTGGTGTTCTGCATTTTTCTGTGGATTACCTGCAAATCACAGACAAAATCTGCACAGCTACATGTTAAATATATGTATTTTTAGGCCTTAGTCAGACGGGCGTTTTTTCGCGCGATTTGCGGATCGCATGACGGATGCGCATCCACAAATCGCGTGACCGGTGCCCGAAAATCATTAGAAATGGGCCTGAGCTGTCCAGCGCATTGCATTCAATGGAGCCGGCAATACAGCTGGCTTTATTGAAAGCAATGCGCTGCGGGCGAGTGTGGGATGAATTGTCGGGAAGGGCTTAAATATATAAGCCCTTCCCTGCAATTCATCCAGAAAAGTGTTAAAATAAAAAATATATATATACTCACCTGCTCCAGGCAGCCGGAGTTCTGCGCGGCCGGCCTGCAGTGGGTGTGAAGGGGGTGTGAGTCAGACCTTCCCCCTGATTGTCTCAGCGCTGAGAGGCAGGTCAGAGGCAGGTCTGACTCACACCCCCTTCACACCCACTGCAGGCCGGCCGCGTGGAACTCCGGCTGCCGGGAGCAGGTGAGTATATATATATTTTTTATTTTAACACTTTTCTGGATGAATTGCAGGGAAGGGCTTATATATTTAAGCCCTTCCCGACAATTCATCGCTCGCTCGCCGGCAGCCCATTGCTTTCAATGGAGGCGGCTGTATTGCCGGCTCCATTGAATTCAATGGGCAAACATCGTTCTTCTCTGCCACAGCTGTTACAGCTGTGGCAGAGAAGAATGATTTGTCTTCTATATGTTCTCAATGGGGTCGGCGCTGCTGCCGCCGGCCCCATTGAGCGCATATAGAGAAGAGAACAGGAATCGCAGATTGCAGATAGGTGTGATCTGCGATTTCTGTTCTATAATTCATCGGACGAGCGCATAAAAAGCACTCATGTGTCCGATACCATTGCAAAGCAATGGTTTTAAAAAATCGCCGGACGCATGCGCACATGCGCAAATCGCGCGAAAAAACGCCCGTCTGATTAAGGCCTTATGGTAAATCTGTGATAGCAGGTCAGCTTAAAATCCACGTAAAAAATCTGCATAGTTTCTGAAGGATTTTCACAGGATTTGCTGTGAAAATTTTCTGCCGCACCTTCATCTTGTGGCGATATATACCAACTCTAACCAGCCACACAACCTAGTCAGTCCCATGACTGGGACATGTTTTTTTTATCCATTGAAAGTATGAAGCTCATCATTAAATTGCCCCAAAGATCATGAAAAATTTATATGAGAAATATATTTAAAACTTGTCATTATTGAATAAAGCGTAATGCTTCTAAAATGCAGAAGCAGCTCTAGAGCAGTGTAGATTAGGCATTTCATGGAATAAAAAAGAATGTTCTTCACTATAATTACTAAAAAAACCTATAAAGACCTCATAGAATATCAGTAAAGTTCTCAAGAATACTTGATTTAAAAAAAATGTCCAGTTTTCTTGTTCCTGGAATAAAACATCTAATTGGACTTTTTGTATATAAACTCTTATGCAGTTTGAGCTGTGGCACTTTCAGTCATAGTCATAGTATAACTACACTCTATTACTATGGGGTAGGAGTGACACAACTCAATAATTCTAAGCAAATTATTGCTTTTATATGCCAAAAAGGCCAATAAAGAAATTGCATTCATTTGACAAGAAAGGATATTTTTGAAATCATGCTTAAATAAATGGAAGCTGCATAGTTTAGTCTGTTCAACAGGAAGGAAAACGTTAGGCACATTTGGAACAAGAGCAACTTGGCTGTTTACTATTATTATTTGAGCTAATATTAAAACAAGTATGTTCTAAACTAAATATCAGAACATTCTTACTAAGGCCTCATGCCCATGGCCATGTCATACTCCGCCAGCGGAATATTGCAGTTGAGTCTGACACGGCGCCCCCCAAAGACCCCATGCTCACCTCTCCAGATCCGCCGCATGAGTCCCGTTCAGCGAGCCAGAGTGCATGCACAGTGCAGTGTATGACGCGCCAGTGGAGGCCAGCGTGACGCGTAATCTCAAGATACTTCTGCCGTGCTCACAACGGAAGTATCGTGTGACAGATGGCTTCCATTGATTACAATGGAAGCCCACCATACATTTTTCCAAAGCAATTAGAACATGCCGTGATTGCTTTCAAGCTGCGGAATTCCTCAGCGGGAACATTGAGCTATTAGGTTCAATAGAACCTAATAGCTTCAGGATGACATTGCGGATGTCTGCCGCATAAAGGCGCAAGAAATCCATCTGTGGGCATTAGCCCTTAATGTATAACTTGTCTATATAGGTATAATAGCAGCTGACAACCTTATGATCAGATTTTTCTTTCATTCATTCTAAGAGGACAAAAACGTTCTAAATATAAAAGAACATTTTTTAAAAGGAAAGGAACAATACTAATGAAAGTACCACTGAATTGAAGAAATATTTCTTTATTTAAAAGAGAGAGACATTTCAAAGATACATTTTGTATGTATACAAAAAAAGTGAGGGGATCAAAGAGTAAAAGGTTATTGAGCTAATAATTTCAGAGAGATCTCTGGCAAATTCAAATCTAATCAAATGTTATTCGGTTTGATTGATCTTTTTGACATCAAAGAAAATGTGCTAACAGCGAGATTTATCCATAAAAGATCTCCACAGAAAAGCAGAACCTAAAAGTGAAATAACTGAATTAATGTCTATGGTCTATGTGTGCCCTAGTTTTAAAAGAACAGCCAGCACTGACCTTAATATCACTGCTACTGTATTACACTTTCAGGTAAAATTCTAGGTAGTCTGTCAAGTTTTTGGAAGACTATATATGAAAATAATTGTATGAGTTACCATACGCTCACATTACTCTTACTGATTAAAATCATTGACAACGTGTCAATAATAATGAGTTTTATCATTAGTTTCTAAGAAACTAATTCACAGCATCCAACATGACTGCACTTCTTGTTGTAACTTTTTCAAAAAGTCAAAAAACATAATTCTGATGTCAGCGACAAGGGGTGAGAGCCAAGCAGTGGAGGGGGCATAAGAAGAGGCTGGATGATGGGACTCAAGGCTCAGGCATCCTGCCTCAATTCCTCAAGGTGGACCAATTTGAATACAAGGTGCAACAATACAAAAGTGAGTTTTTAGAATAATGATAAATCTTCTCGTGTTTACAAATATATCTTCAGATATTGTGTCATGTGTTTAGGAGCGCTATGGTGACTGCTTAGAATTGACCACACTGGTGATAGAATCCCTTTAAAGGACTCTGACAGCAGTTTTGACTTATCTTGCAACTATGGCAGATATGCTACTAAATTTGACATTTTCTTGTAAAAACTTGAAAAGCGCATACCAAAATCTCAATATATCAATGTACTTTACTCTTCTAGCTTTTCTGTTTTCTACTTCAGCTTGATCAACTCTGTATCTATCAAATCAAAAATAAGTCGCCAAATTTCTCCATCTTGCTTTCACAAACCTCCTCCATTTGGACTTCAGGTACGGACACTTTGACACTCTATTTCTTTGCTGCTTGTTATTTTACAACAGACTGCTGATAAGGTGTTGTTTGGTCAGAACAAAAATAGCAAGATAACTATCAACCTTTGTTAAGCTACTGTATGTATGAAGCGGCATCAGCATTATAATTCCACAGTGTGATGTTAGAGTGAATACATTCCTTGTGTGGTGGTTTTAGCAGACAATAAAGAGTGATAATGAAATGCAATGCCTCTTGATATATTCTACAGACTCTACAGAAGGTGCAGTTGTCTCTCACTATTGAACATTGCTAGGAGACATTTCAAGCAAGCTGTCTGAAAAGATTAGTTATGAAGGATGAAAAATATTCACGTGTCAACCCAATCTGCCATTGTAATAGGAAATCTACTTCCCAAGAGTTATCATGATCTCGTAGACAGACAGCTAAACTCATAAAAATAATTAAACATGTTTTATAATGAGCCAATAAAAGTCATTTTATGCATGTTTTCAAATTCCAGTACTTGATTCATTTGCCATATGTCTAAATCTGTAGCCAATTTGCGGCAAACATGTAAATAAATACTTAATTTTAATACAAACTTATGTTTTGATAATACACAGAAAACATGTCAGTTTAGGCCCTAAGCAGCCAATGTGTTTCTTTGGCCAACTTCATTCCTTCATGTTTATTTCTGCGATTGAGACTGTAATCTGTTAGAAAATCTGTTATTAAATATCTTCTCAAAATTAGATTAGCCTAAAACACTTTTTCAGTTTGCTCTTTATGTGAGACATAACTGTGAGCACATATAACACTATCATCCTAATACAGTATATTTAGTATAGATAAATGGCCGCTGTTGTTGTGATACGGCTGTTTACTGTTTGTGTGTGACTATTTTATCTGAAGTAGAGGCATTTAGCTATTTGACAAGCACACCAGTAACGGCCTGCACTGCAAGGCATGTGTACATTATTAGGAATTCTCTTTAAAACTTCTACTGTGCTTAGAAGAGCATTAGGGATTGCTATAACGGAATTTTTTACAAATTATATTTTACCATTTGCTGAAAAGTAATTCAAGATATATAACATGTTCCTAAATATTATACTAACCAAAATCAAAGAGTCATATTTGAATAGATCTAAGAATAACATCCTCCATAACCCTAACCTCCCATTCCTGTGCCCAAGACTTTTTCTCATGCTGCATCAGTTCCCCGGAATGAGCTACCCCAGACAATCAGATTAATTCACAATATGCACAGGTTTTAGTGTGTCCTAAAATACATCTTTTTTATTTAGACTCATCACATTTCCTAATCTGAGTCTTCTTTCTCTTTACATGATGGACTTTCACTTTTCACGTGAACTGGTGTCTGGTAATGTCACATTTTCCATACGGGAGCTGCTGCAAGAGAAATGTGTGGCTAGGCACATTTTTCATCAGTAAAAGCAGCTGATTGCTGGGGATGCTGAAAGAAGGACTTGGGGCTATGAGCATGTAAGCACATCCACTTTATAAAATAATTTTCTATGTATCTTGAAAGGTTTAAGTTGTACGTTTTTGGCAAACTTATGCTGCGACTCCAGCTACCATCTGCATCTAGTTGCAAGCAACTAAATCCTTAGATTTTTAATCCCCTCTTCATCTGCAGTCCTTAAAGGGGTTCCGACATGAATCAGATTTTTATGCTTTAGCAGCCATTGTTCCCTGGTCTGCCTAATGGACACCGAGAACCCATGATTAATGGTTGCTAAAGCATAAAAATCTTACACTTACCTTTGTTCCTACAGCAGGGTCATCTCCCAGCAGGCTCTTCTTCTTCCTCCGATAAGCCGCCCCCCCTCCAGGAATCTGTGCATGCGCAGTGAAGAGGTGCCCTCTGACAGGAGTCAGGATGGGCCGCATCTCCACTGCGCACGCGCAGAATCTCGGAGTTCAGCCAGGATGGACAGGCCGCCCACAGCAAGCACTGCTTGTGACGTGCTTGCTGTGGGCGGCCTGTCTGTTCACCCCGGAAGTGGCTGACGGATGGAGCAGAGCAGGAAGCGGTCATTTTGATGGCTCCTGCTCTGCTTCTAGAAGCCACCGAAGAAGATGCCCGAGCGAGGGGACATGCCTGCCGATCGGTCCTGGCCAGACAAGGTAAGTACTTTTTTTTTTTTCAATGTCAGAACCCCTTTAAGGTTCTGGTCGCTGTCCCGCCGCTCAGTGCCACCGCCAGGTTGCCAGAGAAACCAACTTTCCTTAATAATGTCAGCCCTGGAGGCTATTTTAAAGGGAATTCCAATGACTTCTATGGAAAATTGAGGTAGATCTCTGCCTGGCTATTATTCTTGCTTGCTTGTTAAAGGGGGTTGTAAGATCTCAGGACAGCCCCTTCCCCATAGAGTAAAACAACAAATGGTGATATACTCACCTCTCCCTGCTCCTGCTCTGTCCTGTGACTGTGCATGGTCCTTCGCTCTGGTCTCTGTTACAGCTGCAGTCCCTCACAGTCTACAGAATGTCACTGGGGTTACAGCTAATAATTGATTTACAAAAAAATTTCACAATTTTAATTTTTTTTCAGTATTTTGAGTATTGAATTGAGAAGTGATGGCTGTAGAGAGCAGCTTCCATTATTGTTGTGCACTAATTATTATCATTATGGACAATCATTCAGAAAAGTCATTCTGAATCATTTAGTGTTGTATTAAAAAAATAAGGTCATAGATATGTTTAGTTGTGGACAGTACTTTGTTTTTCTTTTAGAATGTTTTATTCTTTTTGTCTTCCAAATGACATTGAGTCGAAGTTTACAATCAAAAGTGATTTAGACTTTTTGGTGCTAGAAACATTTAGAATGCATCCTTTGTCTTAACATGGTGAGCTCTGATTATTACATTTCTTTGTTAGCCATTCATGGATTCATGACACGGTTGGCTCAAAGATGCAGCAGCATCACTCCAGGCATATATTCAATTTTTCCCTGGAAGTACTGTAAATCACCTCTATTGTTGATTCAAGTGAATAGAGATCTGGGTTATTTGCCTCTTAAATGGTTTTCTACTTCATATTATAGATGTCATACTGAGAGTTTTCGGCTTTTTTAGCTTCACCTATTTTATATTTTTACATTGAGGATGAGCGTCCTTTCTGCTTCTACTAAAGGGCAAAAAGTTATTTACACTACGTACGTTTTTACAATGCAGAAAGAATTCGATTCACTTAGCTGAATTACGTTTTATATGCTTCTCATAAAGCAGTTTGCTTTACTTTAATAATTACAAATATTATTTGCCTCACTCCAAATTAGTCAATCAAAAGTACACATGCCTTATAGCAACATCAAAATGATATATGGCCACAATTCTGTCTTCTAATACAAGGAATTGATCCATCTTCCTATTTAAATATTTCCCAGAGGAACATGCATGGCCTTAAACGTCTCCTCACACCTTCTTGGTGCTCTCCCTTAGGAAAAACTTTACACCTCCTGAGCCGCCTCTCACTCAGCCAGCCAGAAATCTACTTCACACTGATGAGGAGCAAACATGCCAAAACAGCAGTCTGGTTTATATTTCCAATAGTTGTTAAAAGGGCTATTATAAGGTCAGACATTGATTTGCAGAATTCTACCTTCTAATAACTGGTGCTGCAGAGGTATTGTTCCATCTTCCTATTTGCATATTTCCCAGAGGAGCATGCATTGCCTGAGAAGTCTAGTCACATCTCTTAAGGAAAAACTTTATGCTTTCCGAGCACAAGAAGCATGGGAAGATAGAACAATACCTTTGTTGCACCACCTATTGGAAAGCAGACTTTTTAGACAAGCCTGCCCTAGATATAAGACAACTATACAAAAACAGCTGTTTTAGGGCTTTGGTCCCTCATTAGTGTACAGTAGGTTGCTTGTTGACTTTACACCTTCTGAGCCACATCATAGGCTTCTCACTAAGCCAAGCCAGAAACCTTCTGTACACTGACAAGAGGCAAAAACCCAGAAACAGTTGTCTGAGTATGGATTCTGGCTTGGCTTACCATTCCCAATCATTGTTATAAGGATTGTCTAAAAAGTCTGACATTGAGTTGCCAGAATGCTGCCTTCCAACAGGTGGCACTGTAGAGGTATTATTTCATTTTTCTACTTGCATATTTCCCAGAGGAGCATGGATAGCCTTATAAGTCTCCTCACACACCTTCTAAATGCTCTCCTTAAGCAGTAATGATACCCTTCCTGACCCTCTTTTCAGAAGGGAATGCTTATGTATTCCAACTCATTTCTATGGGAATAGGCATGCACAGCCTTCTGAAAAGAGTCATGCTTGTTGTGCAAGTGCTGACTTTGCCAGGGGATGCTGCAGAAATGGTGTATATCATAAGAGTCTCGCCGGACTCCTCATCACCCAAACTATAAGCACCATAGCTTAATTTATAGTGCTTATAGATGATCACACATTCCCTTTAAGTATTTTTGGCTAGCTACTGAATGCCAGGAACACCACTAATAAGAAGTAATATTACTGCTTTGTGTCAATGATCCATGCAGTACAATGCGAAAGTGCAGCACTGGTGAAATGCGCACAGCAATGGTACTTTTTCAGTAACTAGGCTGTTCAAGTTTATATAATGTCAAGTCTCTAGGATGGAGAAGTACAAATGAAATGCTATATAATTAAAATAACATGCTTACTCAGCAGTTTAGTTTTTTTTATTCACATCTGCTTCAGTAGTGAGCCAATCCTTAGTAGCCACCTCCACACTTTGTCTCCTCCTATTTTTAATTACACTGCTTTCTTGAATATTTTCCAAATATTTGAGGGTCCTATGGGCAGCAATCCTACCTTTCAGACATTTATGGCAAATGCTATCAAGACCGCTTTAATTAATTCTTAAGTTCATGTACTGTTTTAGGTAGTTTCAGGATTCTCGTTTGTGCAAGGTATTTTATATTTACTGATATGTGTGCATTTTTATCTGCTTCAAGTTTCTGTAATAGACATGTTCAGTTCAAGAAGGCGTTATTAAGAGTGCACATGTGGGTGTAACTAGTATGCTCACACAGCCTTAAGAATTAATGAAAGGCTCACTCCCAAGAGATACTTCACAATACCACAGTTGTAAGAGCATATGTTCCACCAAAGTCGGAGAAAAAATAGATCTATTGTAAAGGTACCAAAAGAGTACATTTATCCGTAAAAGAAAAGGATGGAAAAGGCAAAGAAAATATTGTATTTCTATTTTCTCCTTTTCCTCCTACATATTGATGAAACTCCCCAAAAATAGCAGTTGCTGTCACTGATATCATATAGAAGCACACCTAATACATAAAATGCTAGTATAAAACTGGACAAGTAGAATTATGAATTATGGTTGGCTGCAAATAATTAGTACTGTATAAGCAAGAGTACGAATAGTGTATAATGATAGTTGTGTGTTAAGTATCGACTGTTGGTCTTCATATATATATATATATATATATATATATATATATATATATATATATATATATATATATATATATATATATATGTGTGTGTGAGTGTGTGTGTGTCATACTGCCATTAGTATTTTAGATTGGACCGGTGCAGAAAATTATTTGCTAATCTCTAATGTTCTCCTGCATCTTGTCAAATAAAAAGTAAAGAGAATGTATATTATCTGCAATGTCATTAGTAAAATAAGAATTACAGCATTATCACCTTAGGTGACTTGAATGAAGCATAAATGTATACATCCCTGCAAGTACTATATGAAGAGTTCAGAAAGAAATAAAACTGAAAAACCCAGCAGTGCAGCAGCAGACAATATAGTGCACTGTAGCTAAAGAAAATAACAGAAGTGCTGAACAGCTTGCCAATAAAGGTTTGCAAATTGCCTTTGCAAAATGGATAATAGGACAACCACATTATAATGTGATAAGGTCACAGAAACCAATTTATCTGTCTAGCATTTAATATACCAATGAATGTCAGTATTACATAGGTATTAATCTATTAAAAAGACCACTTAAACAAAGATACTTATTAAATGGGAAATATGACCAATAATGATGAAGGACACGAGGCACGGTTTCTTTGGTCTGTGATTTGGTAAAGTGCATTGGCAAGCCATGATTTTTTTTTTCTTTCCCTGTGACTCATTTTTATTGGTCAGATTTATTTGCAAGTTAAATAAATACAACATAAAAAAACATTAAAAAGTCATAAAGTAAAATACATGGTGATGTGTGAACTATTTCTATTTCAGTTTTACTGGCCAAAACATAGCAACATGTGTAAGGCTGCAAAAAGACTTATGTACAGCCAGCTCGGTCTATTATCCTGCAATGTTGATTCAGAGGAAGGCAAAAAAAAATAACAGGAGGTGTAAGCCAATTTTTCTCATTTTAAGGGCTCTTTCACAAGGACCCTGTGATTTTCGGGCGCATACATCGCGGCTGAAAAATTGCATGAACGAGAGGCAGCTGCAAACAAGTCATGGCTCCATCTCCTGTTTTCTCATCCATTCAGATGTTCCAAACCATTGGCCGGGAAAAAAGAGTTCAGCTTTGCTAAACTCCCCCCTTTCCCTCCCCCTCTCTGCCCTAGCCTATGGGAGCTGTTGGCAAGTGGAGGGGCAGGGACTTTAGCAACATGAGCCACTGCTAAACTTCCTCCCCCTCCCCTTTTCTGATGGCTCTCATAGGCTCCCATAGGAGTATAAGTGAACGGCTGGCATATTCCTGCAAAAGATAGGACAAGTTATTTCTTTTCAAAGCGTGTGTAAAAGCAGCCAGCCAGAATGCCCACAGTATGCGCTATCTTTTCTGACTGTCTGATTTTGGGCACAGAAAAATCGTCCATCTGAATACATGCATTGGAATCAAATGCTTCAGATGCTTTTCGGCCAACGTTTTATCACAGCAAGATAGCCGCAATAAAACACTTGTGTGAAAGAAGCCTAAGGATAAAATTCTGGATCTGGCAATCAGAATAAATCCCTGGATCACCAACCCTTCTGAAGTAATCTAGTGACTGCATCATGTAATCATGTGACACTCAAGAAAGGCATCCAGGCCCCTCGTAAACTCTTTTATTGAATTCACCATCACTACGTCTTCAGCAGAGAGTTCCACAGTCTCACTGCTCTTACAGTAAAGAACCCCTTCTATGTTGGTGTAGAAACCTTCTTTCCTCTAGACCTAGAGGATGCCCCCTTGTTACAGTCACAGTCCTGGGTATAAACAGATCATGGGAGAGATCCTTGTATTACCCCTAATATATTTATACATAGTTATTAGGTCGCCCTTCAGGGTATTGTATGCTGCATTTTTGCATCTGTTATATAGATGTGTGTTCCAGTCTGACTGCAGGGTTTACTGACCCAAACTGTCACCATCAGAGGAATCTATGAATGAAGGGATCCAGACTTTCCTACAAAATGCCGAAGACATGCTGCAACTATGTACTACAGTGTAAATAGACCCTAAGGCCTTAGTCAGACGGGCGTTTTTTTTGCGCGATTTGTGCACGCGCATGCGATTCGCGCATATATAGAACCAATGGTTCGCTATGGTATCGGTCACATGTCCGCTTTTTATGCGGATATGCGATAAATTATAGGGCACAACGATTCGCAGATCGCGCCTATCTGCATTCGGCGTTTTATGTGCGCACCAAAATCATTTTTTCCGCCGGTCAGTCGAAGTTTCATGCGCATTTTGATGCGCACGGCGATTTTTCTCCGGTCAGACGGGCGTTTTGCTGCGACGAATAACGCGGCTAGGTGCAGATTTTTCCCGCGATTTTTCGCCCCCGGTCACGCGATTTGCGCATGCGCTTGCGACACGCGATGCGCAAATCGCGTGAAAAAACGCCCGTCTGACTAAGGCCTAAAGTTGTTTTTTTAAAGCCCAAAGACATTTGTGCTTCCTTGGTAAAGACCGAATAAACAATAATACTAACCAGACACAGCAAACTAAATCATTACAGTAGATCATACAGTGTATTCTAAAATGTGATGCCCAAATCTGCTGTGTGGTATGAATAGTGAATGCAACTTTGATGTTGAATTCTATGAACCCAAAATGCTGTGTCAGCTGTATTTCTCTGTATAATTTCTAACAATGTACTCTTACAGATATCTGTACAAAACCTGACTTGATATAAATGGAATCAATATTAATATTTCAATATGGAAGACGTTTCTCTGAAGTTTCATTCCCCTAAGCAACCTAGTTATAGTGCTGACAATTAGGATGCTGACTTCCTATGGGAGCCTTGAGGATTTATTTCATAGAAAACAATGAAATTTACCTATGAAGTCTTCAATTGTCTCTGTAGCAAGATCCTCCTGCATAGTTGGGATATTTAATGAAAATAGACATTAATCAATTTAAGCCAGAGCATACGTTGCACAAGGCACTAAAGCATGTCGGAATGGAAAATATTAATCTAAAGCGTTCAATATCCAAAGTCTTCAAAAATCCATAAACTACGCCGAATAGTTTGCACAACCAAACATATAAAAAATGAAATCTTGTCAGTGTTTACTTTATTCAGTGATATTTTATATCTTCTGACAGTAGGGCTGTCGTTACTGGAAAGTCCTGGTGTATTTAGATATTAAATGAAAGTAAAATACAGTTAATTGTCATTAAAGGATAAACATGATATGAAAACTAGATATCCAGATTAATTACTGCTGAGATATGTTCTAAACGTGGTGAAAAATGAGAGTAAAATAGCATTGCTGGAATGAGGTTTAATTACCCCAATTCTACTGAGAGTAAGTAGGCAGTGAGAGATTGTGAGTGATTTAAAAATAAAAAACACAAAAAAAACCCCCCTCAAGACATGAGCCGGCAGAGGCACATGAGAGGTTGCGAATGAGCAGAGGCATGTGAGGAGTGTGCTCTATTTTATTTTGCTACTTCTGTAAGTAAATTTGTGGGTCCCCAGTAAAATGTGTTCCATGCTTGGCAATACCATCCACTTGTGCAATATATGCGGTCCTTGATCAGCTGATCGAGGGTACATACCGTTGTGCAAGATGCATGCACGTCGCACAAATGGAAGCCCAAATACTGGATCTAGATGAGCGACTGGCAACACTGCGATCCATTGACAATATGGAAAGGCGTTTGCTACTCACTGAGCAGTCACTCGCCGGGGTAGATGCGGGGGAAGGATGGTAGTTTGGAAGAGCAGGACAAGCAGGCAGATAGCTGGCTGACAGAAGGGGTGAAAGGAAGAGAACCAGGGAGGCTAGTCCTAAATTGGCACACCCCAGTAAGTTTGCAAAGTTGGCAGATGAGGGAGATGTCATTACAAAGCCAGCACCACTGCAGCACGACATGCTCTCTGCCCACCAGGGAGGTGACTGCTCCAGTAAAAAGGGAAAGGGGAGTGCAGGGCAGACTAGATGGGTCATAGTAGTGGGGGGACTCAATTATAAGAGGGACAGACAGGGAATACTTGTACAAAGTCCTTGATCATCAAACGGTGTGTTGTCTTTCTGCCGCACAAGTTGGAAAAATCGCGGGTCGTGTTGACAGATTTCTGGGAAGGGCTGGTGAGTATCCAGTGGTCATGGTGCGCATTGGCACCAACTAGAAAGTTAGTGGTCAATGGACGACCCTCAAAAACGATTTCAGGGAGCTAGGATCTAAGCTTTGGGCGAGGACCTGCAAGGTAGTTTTCTCGGAAATACTACCTGGACCATGAGCCACACCAGAAAGGTAGCAGGAGCTCAGGGAGGTAAACAAGTGGCTCTAGAGTTGGTGTAAGAAGGAGGGCTTTAGGTTCCTGGAGAACTGAGCTGACTTTGTTGTTGGCTACAGGCTCTACAGTAGGGATGGGCTGCATCTCAATGGGGAGGGTGCAGCTGTGCTGGGGGAGAAGATGGCTAGAGGGTTGGATGAGTGTTTAAACTAGTGACTGGGGAAGGGCAAAAAAAGTAATAGGGGGGAAGACAATGTAAACAGAGACCTGGGACCAAGTATCGGGAATGGGAGTCAAGAAGGGGGAGGGGTTACTACAGTTAGAACTGATAGAGCAGCTAATTGGACCATAAGTAGCATAATGAATACAAAGAATAACAACAACCGTATAAATTGTATGGCAAATAAAGTGGGTGAGCTTGAAGCAAGGATGTCTGAAGAAAATTACAACATAGTAGGAATAACTGAAACATGGCTCGATTAGAAGTCCGATTGGGCAGTGAATTTACAGGATTACAATTTCTTCAGAAGAGACTGTGGGAAACAGAAAGGGGGAGGGGTATGTCTGTACGTTAAATCCTACTTAATTTCAAAGCTACAGGAAGATATAGATTCGGGAAATAAACACAGGGAATCTCTGTGGGTAGAAATACTGGGAGGGAAAAATAGCAAAATCCTGAGAAGGGTTTTCTATAGGCCACCAAAAATAAAAGAAGAAACTGAAAAATTATTAATACAGCAAAGAGGTGTCAAACCGCAATGAAGTAATTATTATGGGAAAACAAAACCTGTGAAACTCACAAGGGTGATAAGTTCTTGAGAACAATTATAGACAACTACCTTACCCAACTTGTACGGCAGCCAACTAGAGGAAGGGCCACTCTGAACTTATTATTAACTAACAAACCAGATAGAATCTGGTTTGCAAGGACACTTGGGAAATAGTGACCACAATATAGTTAATTTCCCGCTGTCATTCAATAAAAAGCCTTATCAGGGAGCGACAAAAAAACAAAACTTTAGTAAAGCAAAATTTGATCAGCCTAGAACTACTATCAGCAACATTAATTGGGACAGCGTCTTCAAAAATAATAGTACAGATGACAAATGGGAGAAGTTTAAAAACAACCTGTTTACCTCACGTGAGCAGTTCATACCCTTTAAAAGTAAAAAAATCAATGACTAGAAGGAAACCAATGTGGCTCGATAAGATTGTAAGGGTAGCAATAAGTGAAAAAAAGAAAGCGTTTAAATTATTAAAACAAGAAGGCAGTGAAGGGCACTAAAAACATACAGAGAAACAAAAGAAATTATGTAAAGAAAAGATAAAAACTGCCAAGGAGGAGACAGACAGACTGATTGAGAAAGAGAGCAAAAAAACCCTAAACTATTTTTCAATTATATAAATGGTAAAAGCATTTGCATTGAAAGCTCTGGCCTTTTAATAATAAACGCATGAGAAAACAGAGGATGACGAGGGAAAGACAAATCTATTAAATAGTTTTTTTCAAGTGTATTCATGAAGTAAAAAGAACTGTCACACAAGATTCTGGGCTCAGTCAGACAAGCGTTTAATTTATGCATGCTAGGTGCGTTTCGATTCACATCTATTAGAAGCAATGCTTTCCAATGAAAGCAGTCACATGTCCATTTTTTACATGCAAAAAAAATTTGCACATATAAAAAATAGGACAGCGATTCACAAAGACACCTAAAATTCTTCATCCCCGTGGGGAGTCTCCTTGTCACTGAACATGGTGTTCAGTGATGAGGGGACTACCCATGGAGGATCGCAATCTTCTCTATATGTTTTCAATGGGGCTGCCACTGTTGCCGGGGGCCTCATTGGCCACAAGGTAAGACCCCTGGATGTGACAAGGAAACCCCTGCTGCAGCTGTCACAGCCGTAGCAGGATATGGCAGTAGGACTGCACTTTTATGTGTGAATTTTCCCATTGAGTGACCGCACAAGAACAAATTTAAAGATGCGTCTGCTGCTTTGGTCACACAAATTTTTTTTACATGCATTTTGCATCTTTTTTCATGCACCTAAATGCGTGAAAAAAATGCTTGTCTAACTAAGCCCTAAGGGGGATAAAATGAACCCCTTGCAAAATATTACCTGCATTAGGGTGGATTCACACAAGCGTGTTTTTGAGCCTACATAGGTGCGTACATAGGTGCGCACCTACGTACGAGCAAAAACACGCGTGTATGCAGCTGTGTACATTGTTTTAAATGGAAGGGGTTTACATATAAGCCCATCCCTGAAAAACAAACATTTTATTGTAAAAAAAAGAAAAGAAAAATACTTACCTCTCCACCGCTGCTGTGACCCCGTGGGGATGAAGAACATATCTTCCACATACGGCAGATGGTTTCTTCATCCCCGCTAGTTAAAAGAATTACCTGCTGCTACTTCTGCACATCTGTGGCAGATGCAGCAGAGGAATTCTTCAATTCTCTAACGCAGCTGTCACACATGACAGCTGCGTTAGAGAATCCTGCTGCTGACATTCCAGTCATTGGATTTCAGGGAAGAGCTTTAAACCTAAGCCCCTTCCCTGAAAATCCAATAAAAATAGTGTAAAAAAAAATAAATACTCACCTGCCTTCAGCTTCAGCCGCCATGCTGATAGCTCAGAACTACAGAGCCGGGGACAGCTGCAGGAGTTGCGGCTGAGCCCCGCAGCTTAAGGCATGTGAGAATTTTATTTTATTTTTTTTCACTATTTTAAATGGATTTTCAGGGAAGGGCTTATGAAGCCCTTCCCTGAAATCCATTGACGGCTGCCGGGGCTCAGCGGCGACTTCTGCTGCTTTCCTCGACTCTGTAGCGCTGCTGACCTATTAGCAGCCGGGAACTTAAAATCCCCGCCTGCTTTTAGCTTTGATTGTGATTGGCTGAAGTGCTCAGGTAATCACAATCAGAGCTGCCAGCAGGCAGGGATTTTAAATGCTAAGCTGCTTATAGCTCAGAACTACAGGGCCGGGGACAGCGGCAGAAGTCGCATCTGAGCCCCGGCAGCTGAAGGCAGGTAAGTATGTTTTTACACTATTTTAAATGGATTTTCAGGGAAGGGCTTCATAAGCCCTTCCCTGAAATCCATTGACGGCTGCTGGGGCTCAGCAGCGACTTCTGCTGCTGTCCCCGACTCTGTAGCGCTGCTGACCTATCAGCAGCCGGGGATTTAGAATCCCTGCCTGCTGGTAGCTTTGATTGTGATTGGCTGAAGTGCTCAGCCAATCACAATCAGAGCTACCAGCGGGCAGGGATTTTAAATCTACAGAACTACAGAGCTGGGGATAGCAGCAGAAGTCGCATCTGAGCCCCAGCAGCTGAAGGCAGGTGAGTATTTTTTTTTTTTTTACACTATTTTTATTGGATTTTTGGGGAGGGGCTTAGGTTTAAAGCCCTTTCCTGAAATCCAATGACTGGAATGCCGGTCGCAGGATTCTCTACCACAGCTGTCATGTGTGACAGCTGCATTAGAGAATTGAAGAATTCCTCTGCTGCATCTGCCACAGATGTGGCAGATGTAGCAGCAGGGAATTCTTTTAACTAGCTGGGGTGAAGGAAACATCTGCCGCATGCGGCAGATGTGTTCTTCATCCCCACGGGGGTCACGGCAGTGGCGGAGAGGTAAGTATTTTTTTTCTTTTTTTTACACTAAAATGCTTCTTTCTCATGGAAGGGCTTATATGCCCGCAGACTATTGTTTTCAATGTTGCCGACGGCAGAAGCCACGGCTCCATTGAAAACAATGCGTGCGTTCCCAATGGTGCACGCATGTCCTATCTTTGCAGGTACTCACCTGCAAAGTATGGACATGTGCACACACCATAGGGAATGCATTGTTGTAAATACAAGCGTGTCTTTGTGCATGCTTTTGCATGCACAAAAACACGCTCGTGTGAAACCACCTTAAGTCAGAAGGAAGTGCAGAGCTGATTAAAAAAGATTAAAATCGAGAAATCACCAGACCCAGATACATAGTAACATAGTTTGTAAGGCAGAATGAAGACAATGTCCATCTAGTCCAGCCTGTCTATCCTCCTGTGTTGTTGATCCAGAGGAAGGCAAAAAAAAAACCAAGAGCAGAAGCCAATTAGCCCTTTTGGGGGAAAAATTCCTTCCTGACTCCCTAATGGCAATCAGACTAATCCCTGGGTCAACCCCTAATAGTTCCTACCTGCAGTGTACCCAGATTAACAATTAACCTAAGATTTATATCCTGTAATATCCTTCCGCTCTAGAAAGACATCAAGTCCCCTTTTAAACTCCTCTATGGATTTTGCCATCACCAAATCCTCAGGCAGAGAGTTCTTCAGTCTAACTGCTCTTACAGTAAAGAACCCTTTTCTGTGTTGGTGATGAAACCTGCTTTCCTCTAAACGTAGCGGATGCCCTATCATTACCATCGCAGTCCTGGGTATAAACAGATCATGGGAGAGATCCTTGTATTGTCCCTTAATGTATTTATACATAGTTATTTGATCACCCCTTAGCCATCTTTTTTCTAGAGTAAATAATCCCAATTTGGATAGCTTCTCTGGGTATTCCAGTCCCTTCATTCCATATATTAGTTTAGTTGCCCTTCTTTGAACCCCCTCCAGCAATGTAACATCTTTCCTGAGCACCGGTGACCAGAACTGTGTGCAGTATTCCATGTGAGGCCTGACAAGTGCCTTATATAGAGGAAGAATAATGTTCTCGTCCTTCACCCCTATACCTCTTTTAATGCACCCTAAGACTTTATTAGCTTTTGCAGCTGCTGACTGGCATTGGTTACTCCTAGTACCCCCAGGTCTTTTTCCATCTCACTTTTCCCTAGCAGTACCCCATTTAGTGTATATTGGTGACATCTGTTTCTCCTGCCCATGTGCATAACCTTACAGATGGAATGGAAGAGTTCTAAGGGAACTAAATGATCTGATAGACACTATTGAGACTGGGGTTGCACCACTGGATTGCCATATTGCCAGTGTGGTTCCAATATACAAAAAGGGGTCAAGAAGGGAGCCTGGTAACTACAGGCCGGTAAAGCCCCATTTATACAGGATGAATGTCGGGCAAACGATGCCCAACACTCATCCCTGTGTGTTCTCACTCCTGTGCTGTTACACAGGAGCAAGTATCGTTGGCTCTCTGACAGAGCGGCCAGCAGGGGCTGGGACGGCAGGAGGAGATTTCACTCCTCACTCTCCCCCGCTTCTTTCCATTCACTTAACTAAACAGCCGTTCAGTACTGAATGGCTGCTGTTTACACTCATAGTTCAGGATTTTATGCAGCCTAAAGGATGGCCGATGATCTGAATGATGAGTGTAAACAGCAGCCTTCAGTACTGAATGGCCACTGTGTTAGTGAATGGAGAGGGGCGGGGAAGAGTGAGGAGAGAAATCTCCTCCAGCTGCCCCATTGTCAGTCAATGATATTCGCTCCTTTGCAACAGCACGGGAGTGAGTACATGTGTGGGGACGAAGGTCGGGCATCGTTTGCCCAACAGCTTCTCCTTAGGCAGAGAGTTCCATAGTCTCCCTGCTCTTACTATGAAGAACCCCCTATTGTTGTGGTTCTTTCTTCTAAACTTTTATCGTCACAGTCCTTGGTATAAACTAGAGATGAGCGAACGTGTTCTTCCGAGCTTGATATTCGTGCGAATATTAGGGTGTTCGGGATGTTCGTTATTCGTAACGAACACCATGCGGTGTTCTGGTTACTTTCACTTCCTTCCCTGAGACGTTAGCGCGCTTTTCTGGCCAATTGAAAGACAGGGAAGGCATTACAACTTCCCCCTGTGACATTCAAGCCCTATACCACCCCCCTGCTGTGAGTGGCTGGGAAGATCAGGTGTCACCCGAACATAAAAGTCGGCCCCTCCCGCGGTTCGCCTCAGATGCCGTGTGAGTTAGATGAGGGACAGTGCTGTTTGTACCGGAGCTGCTGTAGGGAAAGAATTGGTAGTTAGTGTAGGCTTCAAGACCCCCCAAAGGTCCTTATTAGGGCCACTGATAGCTGTGTGTTGGCTGCTGTTAGCAGTGGCAATTTTTTTTCTTCTCAAAATCGGCTCTGCAGAGCGTTGCACCTGGCATTAGGGACAGAAGTGCTGCATAGGCAGGGAGAGTGTTAGGAGTGAGTGTAGCCTTCAAGAACCTCAACGGTCCTTTCTAGGGCCATATTTAACCGTGTGCAGTACTGTCCAGGCTGCTGTTAGCTGTGCTGCATTTTTTTTTGCTTCTCAAAATCGCCTCTGCAGACCATTGCACCCTCCATTGATACTGCAGGGAAAGAATTGTATAGGCAGGGCCACAACACAGTTATTATTCATTGAATATACGCAGTGCTGCCTTTTGCTTGTAAAACAAGTGAAAATAATTCTATTTGTCCTGCCTCTGTCCGTCCTAAGGGCGGTGGACACGTGTCGGCTGCGTGTGCAACCTGTAAAAATCAGACGCACCCAGCTACGTTTTACTCCTGGCTTCGCCATTTGCTTTCCTTAATTGGGAAAAAAAATACCTGCTCTGCCACAGTTAATAACTCTGCTACCCTCACGTTCTGTGACACATTAGCAGGAAAACAGCACAGTTATTAAACTTCTCATGTTCATAGAATATACGCAGTGCTGCCTTTTGGTGCAAAAAAACGGAAAATAATTCTATTTGTCCTGCCTCTGTCCGTCCTAAGGGCGGTGGACACGTGTCGGCTGCGTGTGCAACCTGTAAAAATCAGACGCACCCAGCAACGTTTTACTCCTGGCTTCGCCATTTGCTTTCCTTAATTGGGAAAAAAAATACCTGCTCTGCCACAGTTAATAACTCTGCTACCCTCACGTTCTGTGACACATTAGCAGGAAAACAGCACAGTTATTAAACTTAGATTATTCATTCACTAGAGGCAGTGGGGCCTTTCGTTTTCAAAAAAGGGAAAAAAATATATTTGGCCTGCAGTCTTGCGCCAATTTATTAGCTGCCTGTGAAATCAAATCACTGGTAATACAGCATGCTGAGGGGTAGGGGTAGGCCTAGAGGACGTGGACGCGGCCGAGGACGCGGAGGGCCAAGTCAGGGTGTGGGCACAGGCCAAGCTCCTGATCCAGGTGTGTCGCAGCCGACTGCTGCGCGATTAGGAGAGAGGCACGTTTCTGGTGTCCCCACATTCATCGCCCAATTAATGGGTCCACGCGGGAGACGGTTATTAGAAAATGAGCAGTGTGAGCAGGTCCTGTCCTGGATGGCAGAAAGTGCTTCGAGCAACCTATCGTCTACCCGCAGTTCTGCGCCGTCCACTGCTGCCAATCCGAATCCTCTGTCTGCTGCTCCTCCTTCCTCCCAGCCTCCTCACTCCACTACAATAACACCTGCTCAGGAGCGGGAACACTCCCAGGAACTGTTCTCGGGCCCCTGCTTAGATTGGGCAGCAGCGGTTCCTCTCCCACCAGAGGAGTTTATCGTCACTGATGCCCAACCATTCGAAAGTTCCCGGGGTCCGGGGGAAGAGGCTGGGGACTTCCGCCAACTGTCTCAACAACTTTCTGTGGGTGAGGAGGGCGATGACGATCAGACACAGTTGTCTTGCAGTGAGGTAGTAGTAAGGGCAGTAAGTCCGAGGGAGCAGCGCACAGAGGATTCGGAGGAAGAGCAGCAGGACGATGAGGTGACTGACCCCACCTGGTGTGCAACGCTTACTCAGGAGGACAGGTCTTCAGAGGGGGAGTCAAGGGCATCAGCAGGGCAGGTTGCAAGAGGCAGTGCGGTGGCCAGGGGTAGAGGCAGGGCCAGACCGAATAATCCACCAAGTGTTTCCCACAGCGCCCCCTGCAGAGGCCGAGGTGCTCTAAGGTCTGGCAGTTTTTCACAGAGACGCCTGACGACCGACGAACAGTGGTGTGCAACCTTTGTCGCGCAAAGCTCAGCCGGGGAGCCAACACCAACAGCCTCACTACCACCACCATGCGCAGACATATGATGGCCAAGCACCCCGCAAGGTGGGACGAAGGCCGTTCAGCGCCTCCGGTTTGCACCCCTGCCTCTCCCCCTGTGCCCCAACCTGCCACTGAGATGCAACCCCCCTCTCAGGACACAGGCACTACCGTCTCCTGGCCTGCACCCACACCCTCACCTCCGCTATCCTCGGCCCCATCCAGCAGTGTAGTTCAGCGCACCGTCCAGCCGTCGCTTGCGCAACTGTTGGAGCGCAAGCGCAAGTACGCCGCCACGCACCCGCACGCTCAAACGTTAACCGTCCGCATAGCAAAATTCATCAGCCTTGAGATGCTGCCGTATAGGGTTGTGGAAACGGAGTCCTTCAAAAGTATCATGGAGGCGGCGACCCCGCGCTACTCAGTTCCCAGTCGCCCCTACTTTTCCCGATGTGCCGTCCCAGCCCTGCACGACCACGTCTCCCGCAACATTGTACGCGCCCTCACCAACGCGGTTACTGCCACGGTCCACTTAACTACGGACACGTGGACAAGCACAGGCGGGCAGGGCCACTACATCTCCCTGACGGCACATTGGGTGAATTTAGTGGAGGCTGGGACAGAGTCAGAGCCTGGGACCGCTCATGTCCTACCCACCCCCAGAATTGCGGGCCCCAGCTCGGTGGTGGTATCTGCGGAGGTGTATGCTTCCTCCACTAAAGCACCCTCCTCCTCCTCTGTCTCGCAATCAAGATGTGTTAGCAGCAGCATGTCGCCAGCAGTCGGTGTCGCGCGGTGTGGCAGCACAGCGGTGGGCAAGCGTCAGCAGGCCGTGCTGAAACTACTCAGCTTAGGCGATAAGAGGCACACGGCCCACGAACTGCTGCAGGGTCTGACACAGCAGACTGACCGCTGGCTTGCGCCGCTGAGCCTCCAACCGGGCATGGTCGTGTGTGACAACGGCCGCAACCTGGTGGCGGCTCTGCAGCTCGGCAGCCTCACGCGCGTGCCATGCCTGGCCCACGTCTTTAATTTGGTGGTTCAGCGCTTTCTGAAAAGCTACCCACGCTTGTCAGACCTGCTCGTAAATGCGTGCCTGCTCTGCGCACATTTTCGCAAGTCCCACACGGACGCTGCCACCCTGCGCACCCTGCAACATCACTTTAAGCTGCCAGTGCACCGACTGCTGTGCGACGTGCCCACACGGTGGAACTCTACGCTCCACATGTTGGCCAGGCTCTATGAACAACGTAGAGCTATAGTCGAATACCAACTCCAACATGGGCGGCACAGTGGGAGTCAGCCTCCTCAATTCCTTTCAGAAGAGTGGGCCTGGTTGGCAGACATCTGCCATGTCCTTGGTAATTTTGAGGAGTCTACCCAGGTGGTGAGCGGCGATGCTACAATCATTAGCGTCACCATTCCTCTGCTATGCATCTTGAGAAATTCCCTGCAAACCATAAAGGCAGCTGCTTTGCGCTCGGAAACGGGGGCGGGGGAAGACAGTATGCCGCTGGATAGTCAGGGCACCCTCCTGTCTATTTCTCAGCGCGTACAGGAGGAGGAGGAGGAGCATGAGGAGGATGAGGAGGAGGGGGAAGAGACAGCTTGGGCCGCTGCTGACGGTACACCGGCTGATTGCCTGTCATCCTTTCAGCGTGTATGGCCTGAGGAGGAGGAGGAGGAGGAGGATCCTGAAAGTGATCTTCCTAGTGAAGACAGCCATGTGTTGCGTACAGGTACCCTGGCACACATGGCTGACTTCATGTTAGGATGCCTTTCTCGTGACCCTCGCGTTGCACGCATTCTGGCCACGACGGATTACTGGGTGTACACACTGCTCGATCCACGGTATAAGGAGAACCTGCCCACTCTGATTCCCGAAGAGGAAAGGGGTTCGAGAGTGTTGCTATACCACAGGACCCTTGCGGACAAGCTGATGGTAAAATTCCCAGCCGACAGCGCTAGTGGCAGAAGGCGCAGTACCGAGGGCAAGGTAGCAGGGGATGTGCGTAGATCGAGCAGCATGTACATCCCAGGCAGTGCAACAGTCTTTAAGGGCCTGGCCAGCTTTATGGCTCCCCACCAAGACTGTGTCACCGCTCCCCAGTCACGGCTGAGTCGGCGGGAGCACTGTAAAAGGATGGTGAGGGAGTACATAGCGGATCACACGACCATCCTTGGTGACGCCTCTGCCCCCTACAACTACTGGGTGTCGAAGCTGGACACGTGGCCTGAACTAGTGCTGTATGCCCTGGAGGTGCTTGCTTGTCCTGCGGCTAGCGTCTTGTCGGAGAGGGTGTTTAGTGCGGCTGGGGGAATCATCACAGATAAGCGTAGCCGCTTGTCAACCGACAGTGCCGACAGGCTAACACTCATCAAGATGAACAAAGGCTGGATTTCGCCAGACTTCTGTTCTCCACCAGCGGACAGCAGCGATACGTAAGCAATACGTAGCCCTTTCACAGTGGTGACTTGAATTAAAAAATATAATTTTTATTTTGAACTTTTTAAAAATGCACATATAGGGGCACAACACATAAAACAACAAAAACAAAAAAAGTAAGTAAGGGGCGTGGTAAATACCATCCAACCACACCGTCACTAAAGATGGGCATCCAATTGTGCTGTGTGTGTGGGTGTTTGTGTGATCTGGTCACCGGCGACCACGAAGTTTTTTTGTCCTGCTTAAAGCCGGTAATGTATGAGGCAGGGGTATATTGGTACTTGGGGTTTGTAAGATTATCCCCAGTTGTTTTGGTCTTTTTTATTTATAAAGCCCACACACCGTAGATGGATGCAATTTTTAGTGATTTGAACGTTCGTTTCTTCACAATTCTTTTTTGCCCCCCCCCCCTTTTTTTTCAAAGGAGGGTAGAGGTACCTGACCAATTCCTAAATGGATAGTCGGAATTGGCCTTGGCCGTAGGGATCATCTCCCGAGGTTGCTAGATATGTATGATGCCAACCTCCAGAGAGAGTCTCCCGGTTAGTATAGGACGGCCTCGCCTCTATAGATAAGGGTCGTAGTGTAAATACTTGACCCAAGCGTATTCGAATTTCCCTTTTTAGTATGCTGATTCTCGTATTTAATTGCTCGACGCGTTTCACCACTTCAATTCTCGTGGATCATCAGGAGCATTATAAATCGGGATTGAGTAGAGACAGTATAGATGATATCATGAGGTCACCAATAGACCAATTGATAAAGAAACGAATATCTTAATTTTTGGAGGGCCTGTTCATGCAGCAGGTTTCTCAAAGGATCGGGTCTAGCCTGGGTAGAAAGTTCGATACTCAAATTTCTCTTATTGACAAAAGCAATAATTTGAGATTTGCCAGAGATAGCGTATCCTAATGACCCAAATCAGCCTTGAATGCGAATGTCTGGCGTGGGGTGTTCAGGACTGATACGGGAATGTTCAAGCTGCTACTACTCACAGAAACATACCATAGGGATGCAGTATTATGCTGTGAGTAAAGTAGTATTGGAGCAATCCGTCTCTGTCCAGAGATTGGATAGCCGGTTCGTCCTATGCAATATGCATACTGGGACGCTAAGCCGGTATCGCAAGGGTTTTTGTGCCTGTGCTTATTCAGGACACATATCCCCAGGTGAGGAAAAGGAGAGAAGCACTAGCCCCCTGCTTCTCTATAGAGAACACCCCGTTCACCAATCTGCTGCTTCTTTAGCTATCACATAAACAGACTAGTGATTTACTAGCCTGTTACGTGTAGGAGCTTATCTAACAGAACCCGCCCGAGTTTCTTTTCCCAGAGTGTCAGAATTGACAGAAGAAAAGGATGGATACAAGATGAAAATAACAAAAGTTGGTATCCATAGCCCAGATGGTAGGCTAGGGAATGAGCTCTGGATGCAAGGTGCTTGCCTTATATAGTGCAGTGCCCTCCTTCAAGAGGGTGTGATCAATTTGTCCACCTATCAAGATAGACTACGCCCCCTTGTGTACACATCATGTGGATGGGAAGGGCTCATTTGTTATTATTAGACTCCATGTAAACCCAGCACTGGATCGGGAGTCCTCAATGGTTACTGCAGTGTGGGTCCTCTGATGTTGTGGAAACGACCGTCCCTCAGGGCTCCTCTCCACTGGCGACGGCGCTTGTGCCGCTTGTCCCGATGATGCGGCACGCATGGTGACGTCACTACGCGTTACATCGTGACGTCACGTCACCAGGACGTGAGGTCTCGCTGCTATGAGACGCAGATGCGTCCCACGAGACGCCGCGCGTCATGACGTCCCCCCACGTCTCTGCAAATAGACATGAGCGTGGTGTGGCATGAGGGCAGCTGAAGGCTGCCCAGGGACACTTTGGTGTGCGCTGTGGGGGGGAGGGTGGGGCGGTTGGGCAGCATGTAACCCAGGAGAAGTGTCAGTGGAGTGTCATGCAGGCAGTGATTGTGCTTTGTTGGAGGTAGTGTGGTGCTTAGCAAAGGTATGCCATGCTAATGAGGGCTTTTCAGAAGTAAAAGTTGTTGGGAGGGGGGGGGGCCCACTCTTGCCGGTATTGTGGCTTAATAGTGGGACCTGTGAACTTGAGATGCAGCCCAACATGTAGCCCCTCGCCTGCCCTATCCGTTGCTGTGTCGTTCCCATCACTTTCTTGAATTGCCCAGATTTTCACACATGAAAACCTTAGCGAGCATCGGCGAAATACAAAAATGCTCTGGTCGCCCATTGACTTCAATGGGGTTCGTTGTTCGAAACGAACCCTCGAACATCGCGGGAAGTTCGTTCCGAATAACGAACACCCGAACATTTTGGTGTTCGCTCATCTCTAGTATAAACAGATCATGGAAAATATGCCAATTTTCTGGTACAAACTGTGCCAGAAAATTGTCTTATTTATGAAGTGTTTTTCACCATGTCCAAAAGAGGCTGTATCTTAACGGAAAGGTGGTGTGGCTTCATGAGGAAGGAGCATCAAAATAGCACCAACATTTTGCCACAAAATCTGATGTAAACTATGCCAACTAGTAGGTGGTAGAAATTTTGGGATGTCTAAATATGTGCTTTGTGTTGGAAAAGGTCAATTTTGGCCGTGAGAACACTTCCGGGTGCAGACTGCAGCTCCAATCATCAGATACTAGTCATAAAAATCAAGCTCAGATTCAGCAACATCAAAAGGTCACCAGCAATATGCCGTTTTGATGTAGTCAACATTCCTTCACAATACGCAGTCAAAGTGAAAAACAGATTTGAAGCGCTCAGCACTATTGGAAAAGACCCTGACGAATTATGGGAGGAAATCAAATCCATCACATGAAAATAGCTGAACAAATCATCCCTTTCAAAAAATCAGCAAAATGACCGCAATGACTATCGGATGAATCTGTCAGAATTGCCAATAAGCGCTGAGCAGCTAAAGCAGCGGGCACCTTCGTGGAATTCAGACAGCTAAATGCAAAATTTCAAAGAAATGTCAAATGAGACAAGGAGCGCTACTGGAACGACCAATGCACAAAAGGGGAAGAAGCAAACCAGCAAGGCCACACCAGAGCTCTATTCGCCCAAGTGAACCAGACTCAGGCACCATTCACCATGCAAGGCAGCAACCATCAAAGATTGAAATGGCAAATTATTACAAGAAGAAGATCAAATCAATGCAGGAAATCAAACAGACAACCCGTTAGATCACATAGATCAAGTAGAACAGGAACCAGGCATTCTGAAGGAAGAAGTCACACGAGCCCTGAAAAAACTACCAAACAGGAAAGCTCTGGGCATTGATCACAAACCAGCGGAACTGCTTAAGCCAGTGTCAGTCAAGATCCTAAATGACATATGTCAAAAGATCTGGAGCTCCCAGTTATGGCCCAAAGACAGGACAAGATCTGTCCTTGTCACACTTCCAAAAAAGGGTGATGCTCAAGAATATTTCACTTACTACACCATTACCCTCATTCTTTTAAAGATCATACAAAAATGCATTGTGATAATTGTTGAATGGGAACTGACAGATGTTCAAACTAGCTTCCGGAAAGGACGTGGCACCTGAGACCAAATCGCAAACCTGCGCTGGATCATGGAGAAGACACAGGAGTATCAAAAAGATGTGTACATGTGTATCATCGACTACTGCAAAGCATTTGATTGTGTTGAACATGACAAACTTTGGTAGTGTCTGGAGCACATGGGCATCTCAGAACATATAATACAGCTTACAAGGTTGCTTCACAACAACTAAGAAGCAACAGTCAGGACAGCCTATGGAAACACGGATTGGTTTGGAATCGAGAAAGGCATACAGCAAGGCTGCATTCTATCGCTACTCCTTTTCAATCTGTATGCAGAAACAATCATGAGATGATGCAATTTGAACAAATTAGAAATCTGAGTCAAAATCAGTGGCAGAAATGTCAACAACCTTCGATGGACAGATGACACCACCCTGCTTGCGGAAAGTGAAAGGGACCTGGAATACCTTATCCAACAAGTGCAAAATGAAAGCAAATGCATGGGACTGTACCTCAACAGCAAGAGAACGAAAGTCATGACCACGGTAGGCAACAGTATAGTGAACATAAAAATTAACAATGAAGAAGTCAAGTCATCCAAAATTTCATCTTCCTTGGATCCAAAATGGATTGCAATGGGCAATCTGGACCTGAGATCAAGAGATGGATTAAATTTGGTAGATTGCAATGCAAGAAATGGAAAAGATCTGGAAAAGCAAGGACATTAACATTGCAACAAAAACCAGAGTGGTCAATGCAATCGTCTTTCCGACGGAAAATTGATGCGTTCAATAGTGAAAATGGTGCTGGAGGAGAATGCTTAGGATACCTTGGACTGCCATGACAATGAACAAGGTAGTGTTAGATCACAACAAGCTGAAAATATCACTAGAGGGCAAAATCAACAAACAGCGTCTCTCTTTTTTTTGGACACGTGATGCATACTAACTCACTGGAAACAATATTGATGCTTGGCAAAGTCAATTGAAAGAGAAGATCAGGATGACAAAGAACAAGATAGCTAAATACAATCAAGGCTACCACGAACATGTCAATCGGGGAACTGAAAGAAGCGGTGAAAGAGAGAAATACATGGAGAACATGAATCCATAAAAGGTCGGATGCGACTGGATGGATAATCATCAAAGATGTGCCAGATTTATCACTTAGCACTGTGGGAAATCTGGAACATTTTAAGACTGTCTAGTATAAGTTTGCACTGTCCAACTATTTGATATTATTGCTAAATCTGGCATAGTATGTACAGACATACTTTACCACATAATCTTGTTTGAGAAAATCTACTGTATGTGATAACTGGTTAAAACTTTTTAGTGAAATCAAGCCAAAAAGTCTAATTGCAGACATCTTATACTTTGAGTGGTTGAAGTTGAGGATTCAAATTGGCCACTTAAGACCAAAAACCAAGGGTGGTTTTACACAGGATGACTCTTCAGTGTTTAAGTACCCAACAGCAGTCCAAAATATTATTACTTCTATGCTTTCACACTTTTGCAAAAATGGGCAGAACATGTGATATTTCACCTCATTAAGGACTCAGTCACACGGGCGCATCGGCACCCGTACACCGGCGCCGATGTGCCCGTGTGACTGACACCAGCAGACGGCCGTACCTGAAGACGGCCGTCTCTCTGCAGCGCCGGAGGAAAGAACATGTGACCGGCTTCATTGCCGGTCATGTGTTCTTTCCTCCAGCGCTGCAGAGAGACGGCCGTCTTTAGGTACAACCGTCTCCTTCCTGCAGTCACACGAACGCATCGACGCCAGTGTACGGGTGTCGATGAGCCCCTGTGACTGAGGCCTGAAGGAGTAAAATTGAAGTTTTATTTTAATTATTCATAAATCAATCGGTGGTGTCCCACATAAAATAGTGACAGGGCTTTGGGTCAGGATTTATCAGTAAACAAAAAGAGACACTGTCGGGGGCTGCCTGAAACTCTGGGACCAAAAAACTACTTTACAGCTGCAAAATCTTCAGCTACATGTGCTTTACCTACTGCTCATACATCCAGGATGCTGCAGAGAGGGAATTGATTGTCCACCAAACAAGAGAAGCTTATTTAATTTCTATTTCCCCTGCTTCCCCGAGTAAGACCAAGATAAGCCGACCGGAAGCTCAAGTGACAGTTCTCCATTATCAGAGCTTGTGGAGCACTCACCGAAGCATGCAGATTACATGTTGCAGCAGCAAAGGAACAGCACATATCCTAGATAGCAAGGCTTTTTATTCAAGCCACGCTGTTTCGATCACTGGGTGCAGGAGTGGCAGTTTGGAAGGCAGCCCAGCGGAATCCAGGTGGGTGTATCAACAACAGTAACGTCATAATTATGATCTACATGGTCACATGATGGCTGCAGCTCCTCTTCTTCTGCTAGCCCAGCAAAACAAAGACAGACACTGGATGCTCTGGAGGGGCAACCCAGCACAAAGTTGAATAATCAATCACCTACCGAAGCTACACTTTCATCTATGGTGGACATTTTTTATGATAATCCTGTAACTGATGCATCTGTTAGTGATACTACTATGAAAACCATATTGAAAGCTTTTCAAATATTTCTACAATCAAACTTTCTCAGCTTATGCCAACTATTATTGAGGCAGTAAGTAGAATCAATTACATGGAAACTAAAATGCAAGAATTTGTATTGTCCCATAATTCCCTCATTAATGTGTATTACACCATGGAATCAGAATGACATCAACATAAAGCCAAAGTGGCTGGCCTAGAAAACAGCTCACACCACTACAACATAAAATTTCAAGGGATTCCAGTAACTATATCTGCAATTAAATTGATGTAATACTTGTAAAGCCGTATGATAGTATTGCTACCGAATGTTATATTCGATAGGTGAATAAACTTCTTCGCCCAAACATCTGGCAGACTATATACCAAGAGATGTTTTAGCATATGTCCATTATTTTCATATAAGAGAGAGGTTACTGGGGGCCGCCCGAAAAATAAGCCCTTTGCCTGTGCCATACACACACTCACTGTGTTTGTATACATACCCATTTGTGGGTACCCTAGCACAAAAGCGAAAAATAATGCCTGTTACTACAACACTTAGGGATAAGAAAATCCCATGTATATGGGGATTTCCTGTACATCTCCTGATCACCAACAGCAATACTAACTTTGTTGTCAAATTCTTAGAAGATGGGATCAACCTCCTATGACAATGGAACCTAAAGGTTTCCCTACCTACCAAAAGCCCTAGTCATTTTTCCCAATAGCTGTCAGGAAAATTGTGTACTGTGATACCTTGCAAGCCAATCCATCATTAACCGATAAGCTTGCTCCCCTGTTGAGTTACTATGAAAAATTAAAACCTGAATCACCTGAGAACTTATACCTCTAAGCAAGTCATGCAGTAAGAGCTGCTAAATTTCTTTCTTCACTCACCTCTATGTGAAGAATTGTTTGCTGTTCATGTTGCACTTTTCTACTTCTTACTCTTACACACCCAAGCTACGCTATTATATTTCGGTCCCAAAACACTTCCAAGGCCAGAGGATTGCAATAAAAAGGTCTACAGCATTTCAGCTTATCCAAGAGAAAATTGACACGCAAGGCAAATATGTCATAAAGGTCTCTTCTATAAACAATACTATCTATATACTATCCTCAATTTATGCGCCAAACACAAAACAAGAGTTTCAACCACAAAAGCCTATACATTCTTTATAAATTTAAAAAAAGGTATAAAAAGGGTTTTTATTTGTGGAGATTTTAACGCAATTTAAGATGTTAGCATAGACACAACTTCAAGTTTATGTAGGCATGTCCAATCTTTGGGTGATTTATGGTGGAAAGAGGAACTGTTTGATATATGACAAGCAATGCATAGCTCCGAGAGGGACTACTCCTTTCATTCCCCTGTTCACAATAGCTACTTGTGGATTAATTTGTTTAAAATCAATAGAAATTTACTCTTGCTATCTCAGGAATCGACAATTTAGACAATCATTTGGCCCAATCATGCTGCAGTTTCTTGGACCCTAGCGGGACAATATAATTTGATGCCAATATATTTATGGTAAAGTAACGACTTTTTTTGTTTGTTTGTTTGTTATATCTTTTTGTTATCTCAACCAGTGTACAAGTGCAATCTTGAAAAAGACCTACAGGAATACTTTACTCTTAATGCAACCCCTGACATATATCTCCATGTTTAATGGAACGGTCATAAAGAGTATATAGGGGCTCATTCATAAGGCTCGTGCAAAAAAGAAAGAACTAGACTTTAGAAGAAATATTTGATAAAGTTAAAGCCCTTGAAAAACAAATTAAGTTAACACAAATAGCTCAACAGGCAGAACCATGATTGCAAATTAAAAATAATTAAAACCCAAACAATAGAGGAGCTGGAGCATTCCAGATAAGAGTTATATAAAGCAATCATAAGTGACTGTGCAAATGTGAGTGTGCATGCTGTAGTCTAAAGGCCCTTTTACACACAACGATCATTGCTCAAAATGTGCTCAAAAGCCATCTTTTGAGCGATAATCGTTGTGTAAATGTGTGCCCATCGTGCACTTACTGAGAACTTTTCGTCCATCGCTGACTTCAGATCAGTATGAAATCCATCGTCCCTAATAAAAGGGACTGTATGCTGAGTTCTCCGTGGGCAGCGCTGATAACATTCTTTAACAGCTGCTGTCCTGCTCTAGAACAATATTAATGTATTTAGAGAACAGACCACCCGCTGTGAGAATGCTTGGCTTTGGAGAGAATGTATTTAAGTGGCTAAGTAACTGGCTCAATGACAGAAAGCAAAGAATGGCTTTTAATGGTGCAAACTCTGATTGGCTCGCTGTTACTAGTAGGGTACTACAGGGGTCAGTATTGGTACATATTCTTTTTAATATATTTATAAAGAATTGTACAGCAAAATATCAATATTTTCAGATGATACAAAATTATGCAAGGTAATTAACACAAGAGAGAACAGAATAAAGTTGCAAATAAATGTGGATAAGTTGGGGGCTTTGGCAGAAAAGTGGCAAATGAGGTTTAATACTGATAAATGTAAAGTTATGCACATGGGCAGGGAAAATACAAGTCACTATTACACACTAAATGGGAAACCACTGAGCAAAACTGACATGGAAAAAGACTTGGGGATTTTAGTAAACTGTAAAGTTAACTGGAGCAACCAGTATCAAGCAGCTGCTGCCAAAGCAAATAGGATCATGGGGCACATCAAAAGAGGTCTAGGGGCACATGATAAGAACATTGTTTACATTTATCTAGAGAATATTGAATATGTATGACATACTATTTTCATTTGTGTATTTAATTTTGTCATACATGTACATAAAGAGTATGCTGCATATATGATCAATAATACTTAATGGAAACCAATATAAGTTTAGTTAGACATATGAGTAGGATAATACGCGGGTACACTTAAGTTGCCATATTGTATCACTAAGGTTATGTTCATATATATGAGATACAAATGCTACTCATGAATGTATATTAATTGTATCACGTTATATTTACAGTGTTTCCTTGTTTTAAAATATGAAAATACAATATAAAAGAATTTTTAAAAAAGAACATTGTTCTTCCTCTTTACAAATAACCAGTCAGGCTGAACATGGAATATTGGAAGAAGGACATATCAGAGTTTAAGCCTGATCAAAGGCAGGCAACTAAATTAATAAATGGAATGGGCAGCTTACAATACCCAAAGAGGTTATCAAAATTGGGGTTATTCAATTAAAAAAAAAAAAAAGTTTGAGGGGCAACCTAATGATTATGTATAAATATATCAGGGATCTATACAGAGATCTCAACCACAATTTATTTATTCCCTGGACTGTGACTACAATAAAGGGGGCATCTTCTATGTCTAGAGGAAAGAAGGTTTCAACACCAACATAAAAGGATTTTATTACTGTAAGAGCAGTGAGACTATAGAACCCTCTGCCCATGGACACGTGGATGACAAATCCGATAGACAAGTTCAAGAGGGGCCTGAATGCCTTTCTTGAGTGTAATAATATCACATGTTTTAGTCACTAATTACTTCGGAAGGGTTGTTGATCTGGGTATTTATTCTGGTTGGCAGACTTAGAGCCAGGAAGGAATTTTTTCCCTTAAATGAGGAAAATTGGCTTCTACCTCATTGTTTGTTTTTTTGCCTCCCTTTGAATCAATATTGCAGGGTTAATAAGCTGAATTAGGTGGACATATGTCTTCTTTAGCCTAACATATTATGTTAAAGGGGTGGTCTCGCGAAACCAAGTGGGGTTATACACTTCCGTATGGCCATATTAATGCACTTTGTAATGTACATCGTGCATTAAATATGAGCCATACAGAAGTTATTCCACTTACCTGCTCCGTTGCTAGCGTCCTCGTCTCCATGGTTCCGTCTAAATTCGCTGGCAGCTTGCTTTTTTAGACGCGCTTGCGCAGTCCGGTCTTCTCCATTCAGCACGAGCCGCTTCAGTGTGCTCCCCGCTACAGCTCTTCTGCGCATGCGCAGACGAGCTGTCACTGCTCGGGAGCGCGCTGAAGCGGCCATTCTGCACCATCCTCTGTTAGAGGAAGGTGCAGAAACTGGAGCTGCCCAGCGGAGAAGCCCAGCCCAGCCCAGCCCAGCAGCCCCGAGAAGCCTCCCAGGTAAGTGATGGGTCGGGGGGGGGGCTGCCGCTGCACCGGGCTGCGCCGGGGGGGCTGTCGCTGCGCCGGGGGGGCTGTCGCTGCGCCGGGGGGGCTGTCGCTGCGCCGGGGGGGCTGTCGCTAGGCCGGGGGGGGCTGCCGCTAGGCCGGGGGGGGCTGCCGCTGTGATGGGGGGGCTGTCGCTAGGCCGGGGGGGGCTGCCGCTGTGATGGGGGGGCTGTCGCTAGGCCGGGGGGGGCTGCCGCTGTGATGGGGGGGCTGTCGCTAGGCCGGGGGGGGCTGCCGCTGCGCCGGGCTGCGCCGGGGGGGCTGTCGCTAGGCCGGGGGGGGGCTGCCGCTAGGCCGGGGGAACTAGCGCTGGGCTCCGGAACCTAGCGCTGGGCTCCGGGGCCTTCACCTGGGCTGAGGGTCTAGCGCTGGGGAGCCGGGGGCTAGCGCCTTACCTGCTGCCTGGCGGTGGGCGTCTGGTCGGCGGCTGCGGGGCGTCTGGTCGGCGGCTGCGATGCGTCCGGTTGCCATGGAGACACAGCTGGCGGCGTCTCGGGAGCGCGCACGTCGGGCTGCAGCGAGCGACGGGGAAAGAGCCGGCGGCCATCTTGAGGAAACTTTTATAAGTTGCTGAAACGCTGGAACGGTAAGTACGAACCAGCTAGAAATGTCATTTACAGGGGGGCTTTGTAATGTATGTTTAATGGGGGGGACTGGGCAAAAAAAAAAATTAACTGCTTCCTCGAGACATCTCCTTTAATACTACTCACAAAATAATAAATTTGAGAAGCAGCTGGCCTTTCGTCTTAAAGCTCAGCATCTTAAATCACAGATTCCATAATTACTAGATGACAATAACAGTGGGAAACAAAAAAAAAACAATAGATATAGCAAATAGCTTTAGGAACTGCTATTCAGCTCTCTATAATCTAAAAGATTATGCTTTTGTGTTCCCGCGCACAGCACATCATGCTCAAACATTTTTACAAAACATCGATCTACCTACCTTCTCTGATGTCCAGAGAGTAAAGGTCTATTTAGATGGGAAGAATGTTGGGCAAACGATGCCCGACACTCATCCTTGTGTGTCCTCGCTCCCGTGATGTTGCACAGGAGCTAGTAGCACTGGCTCGCTCACAGTGTCGCCAGCAAGCGGGGTGGGGAGACTGCAGGAGATTTCTCTCCTCGTGCTCCCCTGCCCCTCTTTATTGACTTAACATAGCGGTCGTTCAGTACTGAACGGCTGCTACTTACACTGAACGATGATTGTTCAGCTCATTGTCCATCATTTATGCAGCATAAAGTCCTGAACGATGAGCTGATCGCTCAGTGTAAATAGCAGCCATTCAGTACTGAATAGATGCTATGTTAAGTCAATGGAGAACAGTGGAGGAGCGCAAGGAGAAAACTCTACTCCAGCTGTCCTGCTGTAAGCCAGCGATACTAGCTCCCATGCCGCAGCATGAGAGCGAGTAAGTGCGGGGACGAGTGTTGGGCATCATTTGCCCGACATTTGTCCAGTTTAAATGGACCTTTACTCTTGACACTCCAATTACAATAGCATTAGTTCTTGAACATATCAACTCTTTACTAGCCAGTAAATCACTGGGCCAAGATGAACTTACAAATACTTTTTACAGAATTTTTTGAGAGATTCTATATGTATAAAGCCCACCAGTTAGCAAACACAGAAGGTTCCTTCCCCAAAAAATTCAGCAAGCTCTCATAGTTACTTTTTCCAATCTGGGGAAAATTCAGATTTTCCAAAATGTTTGGCCCATCTCATTATTAAACACAGACATGAAAATCTATGCAAAAAAAAAAACTAGCCTCTAAATTGGCACATATCGTGCCATCACTAATGAAGGAAGATCAAGTGGAATTTGTGAAAGGTCACCAAGCACCAAATAATACCAGAAGGGTTTAAAACATTACACACTTTATCATATTAGGAAAAATTCCTGCAGTACTGCTATGTTTGAGGTATTAAATATCTAGGAACAATAATAACTGCCTTACACAAAAACCTCTACTAATGTAATTTTGAATCCATGTAAAGGTATTGCAGGAGCAATCTCAAAGACTATTCAAATTTGAGATATCGTGGTTGGGAAGAATAGCAACTTTTAAAATGCTTCTGCTACCAAAATTATTTTATTTATTTTGTACCTTCCACATTGAACTACCAAGACATTTCTTTATAGCTATAAATCAAATAGTAGCTTATTTTTTTAGGACGGATCACAAACCACGCCTAGTTAATACAATTCTTACAAAAGACAGATGGTAGGATGACTGGATGTCCCTGATATCCACGATTACTATCTGGTTACATATTTCTTCCAACTAGCTCCATGGTGGAGGTCTGAGACACAGAAGCATTTGGTCCATATAGAGAGTTACTTAGCCTCTCCTGTCTCAACTTGCAATTCATTTATGTAACCTACCCCTATCTTCCTGCCTCTCTCCACTGACATATATTTTTACAGATGTGCAAAATGTTTCATGACCATGCAAAACCCCAGGGTGTCCTTCCAAAGGAATATATATTCTTGGGTTTGCTTCAACATGCTGTCCCTAATTTGAATATTTCTAGGTAGACCTCATCGGGTATCTCTACTTTGGCACAATTTTTGCAGGGTGAGTCTCTCATACCATATGAACACCTAGTATCCCAATATCATCTTCAGCAGATTACTACTATCAATATTTATAAATTCATAATTTCTTTAGTATCCTGAAACTTTCACTGCTTCAGGGTAACCTGAATATATTTGAAGATCATTTCCAAAGAAAGCAGAGGGTTAAAACCCACATATATTTTATTGCATGAGCGGGCAGATTTCCCCCAAAATATATCCACTAAGTGACTGGAAGAGGGAGTTAGCTCAAGCATTCAGTGATAAAGAGTGGAAACAAACTTTGTATTTGATCCATAAAGCACTTAAATATTTCTCACATGTGGAGACATTAATGAAAATAATATTGCAATGGTATTATACACCAGCTCGCTTGGCTCAAATTTACCTGAATTGCATGGGCAATTGCGGGAGGAACTGTGGTGGTAGAGGATCCCTGCTGCATATACTGTGGAGCTGCCCCTTTCTTCAGAAATATGGGGACTCTTCTTTGCTGGGATGTGTGGGTCTGAAAACTGAATATGGGCTCATATTCAATTCCACCGAAATTTTCAATTTTTGGATGAAAAAGGCTGGCCCTATGAAATCTTGTTATATTGAGACACTGGGAAAGTGGAGTTGTTCCTAATGTAAGAGACACTATAGTTTTTATGAAAAAGGCATATGGATGTTAGAAAATGCTTACATGCAATAATTTTACACTCTCCAAATTTTACCATATAAACCTGGAGTCTAGTACCCATTGTATATCTGGTTAGCTATAATCCCTTATTTTTATGAAAGCCCATAAACCAACATGATAAGATGGCAAATACTTGGAGCTTTGACCAAATTACTCCCTTTCTATCTGGTACCTACTTATCTACTTAAGCTGTGGGTCTGTGAAGAGGAGGCTGTGTGATGTAGATTACCAAGTTATTGATAAAGGAAGAAGTACTTTTTGATGCCATACATGAAGACTAAATGCTATACTTGGATGCTTTAGAATTTGATCAGTTTAAGAATTAAAGATTGGTAAAGAGTGTATTTCTCTCATGAGTCAATGATTGAAACAATTGACAATAGTTGCTTGTATGCAAGGCGGAAGCAGGGAGAAGAATTTCTAGAGGACTGTGTTGATAAAAAAAAGTAAATATCATCTTGGTAAAGGTCCAGGTCATCTGCATGCAATAAAAGGAATGATGGATCAGTTCCCGTATCAGAATGTGATTGAGAATTGCCTCTTTAATCAGTTCAGTGAGTAGTTTCTGGACGGGAACTGCAATTTTATGTTGGATGGAGTTCCTTGCCACATGGCAAAAAGTGTGATGCATGCGTTTAACCAATCCAGACACTAGGTACTTTCATAGCCGGGCATTAGCCCAAACATGAACCCAATAGAGAATGTTTGGTGTAGCCTTAAAAACAAAATTTATGTAGAAGGGTCTGTAACCAAAAAGTTAAACCGTTTGAGAGACTATTGAAATTCTGGCTCCACGATTGCAAAATAAAGGAAATAATCATAAAATCCATTTGAGAAATGCCAAACAAGTTAAAAAAAGCTCTTAAAAGGTGAGCATATTAAAAAAGTATTGGTTTATGCTACTTGTAAACAGTATACTGCTAATTACACTGTTTACTTTTTTATGATTCACTTTTGAAGAAATATATATATATATATATATATATATATATATATATATATATATATATATATATATATATATATATATATATATACACACAAATATATATATTGCTATGCTACAGCTTGCCAAAGGTTCGAAGGGTTCCCCTTGTCTGACATGTTTTATTTTCTGCTCTCCTGATGGTCTCCTAAGATAGAAAATTCCTCTGTTATTGATCAAAACGGCAGTGATGGTTTTGCAGTAGTTTGCCCTAGCTGGCTCCCTCTATATTATTCCTTTAGCTTTTTTGTTGACACTACATGTGCTCATCTGCAGCAAATGAACAGAGAAACTAAAGCTGAGAGAAGTTTCTTGTTCAATGGCAATCACTAGATGATAAATCTTATTTGAGCTGTGCAGAGCCTTGCAGAATCAGGCTCGAGAGAACAGTCTCACTTGTTATCTGCTAGCTCAAGCAAAAGTTAGTGAGGGCTCATATGCGCCATACAGGGAGTTCCAAGATACAGAACGTAGTTCATAAACTACAGGATATTTGATATGGTAGATATGCTCGGGCATATATAGTTATTCTAAATATAAAACAAACATCATATAAATACACAGCCGAATACAACTTGATTAATCTATGTGTCATTTGTGCAAGAGATTTTCAGATTCTTGATATGTGCAGATGTGTTGTCTGCAGACAATGAACGCTGGCATTGCTGAAGCACTGAACCACCGTAATTGGCTTTAGGGCATTGCTGCCCAGTGCTACAAATATAAATTAGAAGGTAAAGTAGCCTTAAACAGGTATATATCCTCTGAATCTATAATTCCAGCAATGTATGCATTACAACAAATAGCATCCTATTAATATATTGCACCACAATATGTTCTGCATTTGTAACCTAAGGACATTTGTGCAGTACCAAGTCAGTTTTGATCCAAAGTGAATATTTGCTGTATCCCATTTAGGGACCATTCTGATGGCCGTATATTTGGGTCATGTGCTGTCTGTCTATTACATAGACAGCAAACAGCCCCATAACAGCCTATCAGGCTGTTCACATGGGCGATTTAGGACAAAGATAAAAGATCTGTGTGAAAAAAAATCACTATATTTCTTGCTTTTGTTCATTTTCACGGACAAGAATAGTATATGCAATGTATGGGGTCTATGCACTGCCCAATGGGGATATGTAGCCATCTGAATATGGCTTTATACTGCTTAATTAGCAGCTAGAGATTTCTTACCACTATGGTATCACGTTGTTATGTGTCTCCCGGACGTAAAGTATTTTTCAGATTGTAAGACTCTCCTGACCATAGGATGCACCCTAGACTTAGACAACAGAAACTAGGGGGAAAAAATGTCTTGGTCGGATATTTCTTAAAAATTATACCAGACATAGCTTTGCTAGAGCTGCACACTGACACACAGTGTAGTCAGTGAACAGGAGCCTTACGCTTTCATTGCTGTCTAGTTTCTGCTCTTTCTACTTATTGCTCCATACTGACTGTCTTGTCAGTTTGTCATCTCTACATGTGTTTCCCCTATACCTGACCCTTGTCTACTCCTGTCACCCAAGTGCACTCGCCTGGCTAAAACTATTCCATTGCCGGCCATGTGTTCTTTCTTCCAGCTGGTGCGGAGAGTCGTCCGCACCTGCGGTGCAGCAGTCTTATCGTGTAGAAACACGGACGGATCGACGCCCGTGTGACTCAGCCCTTAGGGCTCATTTACACTGGACAAATGCCCAGTGTAAATCACTTTAATGGAAGTCCAAACTTCAATTAAAAATCTGAAATTGGGTAAACCACCAGGTGGGTTCTTGGGTGAATATTACCAGATGTTTGGGCACATGCTCTCACCTTCATTGGTAGAGCCTTTCCAGGAAGTGGCTCAGTCTGTCAGCTTCCCTTCAGAAATGTTGCAAGCCACAATTGTAACTATACCCAAACCAGCAAACCCCCTGGACTGTCCTGCAAACTTTTAACCCATATCTCTTTTGAATTGCAAAATGACAATGTATGCATAAATCCTAGCGCTTCGTTTGATGAGCATATTACCCGATATAATCCATTCGGACCAAGTGGCTTTTGTTAAGGGGAGGCAAGCATCTGATGGTACTAAATGAATAAATAATTTGATGGCTTTTGTAGCGAGAGATCAGACAGCTTCCCTGTTTCTTACTTTGGATGCAGAAAAAACCTTCAATAGGGTACACAGGGATTTTGCATTCTCAGTTTTGAAAAAGTTTGGCTTTCAGGGAGCCATCTTAAAGGCTTCATAAGCCTTATATACCTCCCCCTCAGCTCATGTCCTGGCAAATGTCATCAGATCTCAACCCTTTGGTATTACTAAAGGTACTACACAGGGCTGCCCCCTCTCCCCTCTACTGCTTGGAATCATTATAGAACCTCTGGCTGAAGTTATAAGATCCCATCCCGATATCCAAGGTATTCACATTGGTCTAAGAACATAAGATTAGTCTTTTTGTGGAAGATATTATTATTATGATAAATCCCCAGTCAACTCTGATAGCAGTATGTAACACTATCAAACAATTTGGGGAGATATCCTACTATAAAGTTAATCCAAGTAAATCCCAGATTATGGGCTCTTATATATCAAATAACATCTTTGCAGACATCCAGACTGAATTTGCAATCCATTGGGCGAAGAATGGCTTTCCCTATTTTGGACACAAACCCAAGCTTCCTACTAATAAACTTAGTGGCTGCCAATTTTGCTCCTCTCCTAGAAGACATCAACCCCCAATTAAAAATCTTCACAAGTCTAAACCCTCATGGATGGGCTGAATAGTGTTACACAAGATGATTACTTTACCTAAAATGAGAGCTGCCCCTGAGCCAATCAGAGGCAGCCCTCACTCACCCATTCATGAATTTATGAATGGGTGTGAGTGAGGGATGCCTCTGATTGGTCAGGCTGTGACCAATCAGAGGCATCTCATTCAGCAGGCGGGGATTTTAAATCCCCGGCTGCTGAATACTACTCACAGCTGTTTAGAGCAGTTCAGGAGAACTGCAGCCTGCCGCGCTGAACTCCGTCTGCCGGGACCGGGTAAGTATATATATATATTTTTTATTTTTACACATTTCTGGATGAATTGCAGGGAAGGGCTTATATATTTAACCCCTTCCCGACAATTCATCCCGCGATCGCCGGCAGCCCATTGCTTTCAATGGAGTCGGCTGTATTGCCGGCTCCATTGAATTCAATGGGCTAACATCGTTCTGCCGGGACCAGGTGAGTATATATATATTTTTTATTTTTACACATTTCTAGATGAATTGCAGGGAAGGGCTTATATATTTAAGCTCTTCCCGACAATTCATCCCGCGTACGCCGGCAGCCCATTGCTTTCAATAGAGCCGGCTGTATTGCCGGCTCCATTGAATTCAATGGTCAGTGCTCGTTTAATCGAGACGAGTACCGCGTGGTGCTCGTCTCGAGTAACGAGCATCTCGAGCACCCTAATACTCGAACGAGCATCAAGCTCGGACGAGTATGCTCGCTCATCTCTAGTAGCTAACATATTGCGCTGTATTAAAAAGGGGGGTACGAAATGTTAGTACCGAGCCATGATATGTAAAGCTGCTGAACCTTTCTGTAATAATCCCCTGCCAGACCAGTGGCAGAGAGCAATAAAGAGGCACAAGGGTTGAAAGTACGCCCATAGCAGAAGCACTGGTCAATGCTGCAGTTAGAGGCTCAACATCCCCGAATGGTGTCACCGCTGGTGCAATTAGCACATCAGTACTGTGAAGAACACCCCAATGTAAGGAAGTGTGATATGGCTAAGTCCTGCCCCCCCTCCTCCTATCCACTTGGAAGGCTGATACTAGCTTTTGCGCACAGCCAGGTGCCATATAGGTTTAAGAAGCTGCATTATAGCTCTGGTTGCAGCAAAGAAAAGCAATGCAGCAACCCTAGCCCTTGCATGCAGCGACCGGAAGCAAGAGCTTTGAAAATTGTGGAGTCTGCAGATTGGAAGAGAACAGTGTGATGTAACAGTGTGACACCAGTAGATTGTCAGTCATCTTTCTTTGTAAATCTGCCACTTTTCTGGTTTGGAGAAAGTTGAGTTACCTAAGGCAGATTGAAGTGCATTCTCTGCCAAGCATAGCTCATAAAAATTAATTCCTCCTTCCAACAAGGACCAGCAAGGAGACCCTTTGTTATGATGTTAGCAAAATTACCAAATGATAAAAAGATGTCAATTTCTAATTCCCCCATCCATTTATCCCTCATCCTGTGTCCAATATACACCAACCAGACATTGTGAAACTCAGCCTTAATACTGTATTTATGAGAGGAAAGATTAATAAGGGGGATTATGGGTCATTTAGAACCATAACTGTCCCATGGACCCAGCACATTTACTTCCATCACTGCGCAACCCCCAGAACCCACAGAACTGCATATCTGTATAGCCATCTGTTGCATGTTATGTTTGATATCTATGAGCAAATGGATTCATGATATAAAAGATGGCGGCCATAGCTTCCCTATTGGAGTACCTTCTGGGGAAATATGGTCAAAATGTTAAATTGGGTTTCCATCCAGATGATCTGCACATATACTTCACCTTACATCGATAATATAAAAAGAAGAACGGCAGAGGTGTGGTTCAAAGGAGGCTTTAAAATGAAGGGGATTCTCTTCCAAGTTGCCAAACTTAGGAGTGGCATCTAAGCACAGTCTCAAGCATCCATTCCTGCAGAGACTCCGCACCCAATTGTATTTAAAACAACTTTATAGACTGTTATTTTCTCTTATTTTATCCCTTTTTGTTTTCGTACTGTTTCGTGTATATTTGTGTGCTCCTTACCCTTTTATGTAAATTTTCTTTTATGTGTTTTTATCTAAGCACTGATCACCTTTTTTAAAAAATAAATCTTAAAACGTTAAGCTTTAAGGGACCCATAATTCAGAAGTATTATGTGTGTTGTATGGTAGAAACCAAGATGGCTGACCAACCTATCAAAAATGGTCAGTAGTGATAGCAAGGTGTGTTGGGGCATGCTAGGCCATGCAGACTGGCCTCCATCTTGCACAGGTGCAGGATCCTGGGAGTTAAAAGTAAGTAGACCCTGCGGTCTGTTCCTGGGTGATGTGCATCACAGGTTGGTGACAGTCGAGGGGGTTGAGAGAGTGACAACTGTTGGGAGGCCTACCAGACCTTTAGGGTGAAGCATCCTGCAGTGCATGGAAGGAGAGGGAGCCTCCCTCCCCACAGTGCTGGACAAAGCAGTTCTAAAGATATGACAAGAGAGATGTACGGGAGATCTACGTATATGTCTTAGAGTGATGCCAAATGATGAGAAGTACATTTTGTCTTGCAGATAAAATTAGAGCACTTTTGCTTTAAGAGAGTTTACGCCAGAGTTATTCTGCAACGTTCAAGAAGAAGAACCCTCCAATGTAGCAATATAAATACCAGTTGTGTTCAGGAAAGATTGTTTGAAAAAAAATGTGTTGCCTCTGTCTCCATCTATCAACTGTTGCACCATCTTGAACCCGTATTGCCCCACTTTCATGTGAGTATATCTCCATGCATTATAACACAATGCAGGCAATACATCCATTATAGAATACCAAATGACAAACTTTGAATTCTGGAGAGTTGCCTATAACTTTTCATGTGTGTAGCATGTGATGTGTAGACAGTGCTGTACCTGTTGTGAATACCTACCTGTATAGGCAACGGTTACACAGGATTGTTATGCAAAAGACAGTATAGTAGAAATGTGCTCTATAATATAGCTGAATATTGCAATTGTATCAGACTGAAGAGAATAAAATAAAACAAATCACACAATGTCCTCATATACATGTCACCTCAGAAAACCTCCTATTCAGTGACAGCTGTGTAATTTAATCATCGCCTGACATGTGGCAAAGGAAGGCATGCAAAGGTGTAATTGCAATTCTAAGGTGTTTTTTTTCTCCATAGGATTGCCTTAAAAATGTAAGACAAAACCAAAGACATACTTTCCATCAGTACACACATAAATAATATAAGCTGTTATAGCACGGTGAAACTATCAGGTGCAAACAAGAAAAATGTATTAAAGGCCCAGCATGCTCCTGTGATGGGACTTTAATACATTTTCTTTTATTGATCTCCTACATACTCTGTCACCTTGCCTAGTGTAGCTGCATATTTGGTGGAAGAGAAATGCTCTATGGTAAAGTAATTTGCTATACACTTCTAGAATACTGTGTTTAAGACTTTGGTAGAATATATTGTAACATTCCCAAATGTTCAGGCGATGTGGAATCTTAGAATTTATCTAATTTAACCTCTTCCCGACTCACATACAGCTATATATTTCCTAATTGTGCATATCCCATGCAGTTAGGACATATATAGATGTCCACAGCATATGCTGTGTATGCAGCAGGCTCAGGAGGCTAACCCACCTAATACACTGTGGGTATCAGCTATCTTTGACAGCCAACACCTGTCTGCTACAGAAGCAATCAGAGATAACTCAGATCGTGGTTATTAACCTTTTAAATACGACTGTCAATTCTTACAGAAGCATTTAAATGTCTCGAACGGCCCTGCCACTATAAGATCGCGGGGTTGTCATCCTGGTGTTATGGCAGCCTGGGGCTTCTGATGACCCCCAGGACTGCCATGATTATTTGCCTTTCAAAATGTGGCTAAGGCATGTCTTTAATAGGCAGCCTGACTCAGAGTGCTAGGGCAGCAGAAATGCAGTCCTAAGCTTTCACTCATGAGCTGAAGGTTGCGAGTTCAATCCCAGCGTGGTTCAGGTAGCGGCTCAAAGTTTAATTAGCCTTCCATCCTTTCGAAGTCGGTAAAATGAGTACCCAGCTTGCCGGGGGGGGGGGGGGGGGGGGTAAAAGATGACTGGGGAAGGCAATGGCAAACCACCCCACAAAAACAGTCAGCCAAGAAAACATCACAATGTGACATCACCCTAGGAGTAAGTCATGACTCAATGCTTGCACCAGGGGACTTTAACTTTTGCTAGTACAATATAATGCAAGCGATTCCAAGCTCAAGACCGCTATGGAGACTGAATTTTTTTTAAAAAAGTAATAAAATTACTGAACTGTAGACTTGTTTAATTACCAAAAATAATTTAAAAATTGAACATTAAAAAAAATTTTCCAGTTGTTGCATCACAAAGTAACAAAATGTAAAAATTGGTATTGCTGTTTCCTGTAAGTTTGAATTTGCTAAAATATGACATTATTAATCCTGTATGGTGAATGCCGTCAGAAAAAAAGCAATGCCAGAATTGCGCTCTTTTTTTTGGTGACTTCGCCTCCAAGAAAAAAAATTGAATAATGAGAAATAAAACCTCATATGAATACCAAAATGGTACTAATAAAAATTACTGGTCTCGCACAGCCATATGCAAAAAGTTTATTTTTGAAAGTGGGAATACCAGAACTGCAGACACAGAAGCATCAATGACCCTTGTTCATGAAAGGATTATATAACTTTTTTTCAACTATCTTAAAATATGTGATAATAGATCATAGAAATCATAGATCACATTGACATTATATATGGTGCACTGCTGAACATATTCACACTTGATCACTTCTCTCACTTTACTGGATAACAACAAATAAGATACAAATCTTCTGGTCGTCAGTGACATTTTGATTGTGAAGACTGATACTAAAAGTGTTTTATTAGTTTTGAATGTTGCAACATTACAAAAAAGACTTAATGGAAGAAAACATTTCAAATATAGTAGTCCAGTGATTTCATGAGGAGAGCGGTTCCCTGCCTTTCCCTATCCCTGCCAGCAGTGATTGACAGGCTACTTGTATAAATGAAGATACACAATAGCCCATCAATCACCAGTGACAAGGGCAGGAAAATACGCCGAACTGTGAGTGCAATGTATTTTTTGATAACTTCTATTAGCCGAAAGTACAACATTGATATAGAGAATAGTGCATTTAAACCCTTAATAGTCAAAAAATTAAATCTGTGCCTATCAGGGCTTAGTCACACGGCGCATCCGGGCGTCGATGCGCCCGTCTTCCTGCAGGATAAGATGGCTGCACTCCAGGTACGGAAGATTTTCCCCTCCGCCGGCAGAAAGAACACATGACTGGCTCCATTGCCGGTCATGTGTTCTTTCTTCCGGTGCTGCGGAGAGTCGTCCGCACTGCAGGTGCAGCCGTCTTCTTCATGTAGGAAGACGGGCGTATCGGCACCCGGATGCGCCCGTGTGACTAAGCCCTTAATTTGAGCCATTTTCAGGCTTCTTTCTTAAGAAATTTGACAAAAACTATGGGGGATATTTACTCAGATTGATGTTTTATATGCCAGCCCAAGTCCAAAGTAGCTGGTAGTGAAGTGTGCCAATAATATTGAGAGGCACACAACTCTAAATAAATTTGGCATATGGGTTGTAGGGTCGGGCCCCCTTTTTGCTAGTCCTCACTCACTTTTAGGAAAGGACACAAAAATACAAAAAAAGTCACAATTGTTTGCAGAAGAGTGACTTACACAAATATTTGCCCCTTCTTTAATGCCAGAAGACTAGCAATGGTCAATACATAAATTCCAACTAATGTCTTCTTGAAAACCATGTCAACTCTTCTTGTCACTTTTCACATTTGGTGAGCAAAGAAAAATTTTGTGAATGTTGCTGTAAATTTGTCTTAAGTCATCATTTGCAATTTTTTTGGAACGGGTTATGCCAGAAACTGGTGCAAATTTCCTAGTAAACTTGGGCCTATGTCTTCTTTGGAGGCTATATCGACTTTTCTCACCACTTTCTAAATTTTGGTGAATAAAGAAAAATGTCTGGTGCTAAATGTTATATTTTGTTGTTTGAAACATTTCATTTGTGCGGTTTAGGTTATAACTGCTTTAGGGCAGCTTGTTGCAGCAATATGGTCTAGGTTTTAGATGTCAGTGAGGGCTCAGTTACACGGGCGCATCGGCGCCCGTGTTACTGCAGCCAGCAGATGGCCGTACCTGAAGATGGACGTCTCTCTGCAGCGCCGGGAGGAAGAACATGTGACCGGCTTCATTGCCAGTCATGTGTTCTTTCATCACTGCTGGAGAGAGGCGGCCGTCTTCGGGTACACCCGTCTTCTAACTGTCAGTCACACGGGCGCATCGGCGCCAGTGTACGGGTGCTGATGCGCCCATGTGACTTAGCCCTATATGTAACATCAGTTGTATGTTATCCCTATGTTTGCACTGGTAGCCCTTATTTAATAAAAACAAAAACTCCAATTAATCCCAAACAGTTTTTTTTGTGGAAATGGTTTATATTATACCTCTGACAAGCTTTTGACATCCGCTCAAGTGCTGATAGAATGCCTCCTCTATCTGCACAGCAGTTCAGCACTACAAAGGCATATACGGCAGTCATACCAGTATACACAGCCACATAGTGACAATGTTCTTTTCGATAGTGCTAAGAGTGATGTTTCGATGGTGTTATAATTTTATGAAGTCGTCAGAGTAATTCTCTGCAATGTGAGCAAGGAGCTCATTCCGCCAAGCTCCGGCAACATCTATTTTTCAAAAGCTGGTTGAGGATGTAAAATAAAATATTAAAGGTCAAACTGAAATCTAAAATTCTAATATTTGCATCACATAAATGATAGATACTACAGCAAGGTTCTTTGACTTTAAACTTACTCCACCGCACATATCCAAATAACGTCTCTATTTGACGGTGCCAAACAAGCTTCATTGTTGTTCCTGGCAAGTCTTTCTTTTCTTAAGCCTCCTCATTTTCACCAGACAACTCCATATCAATTTAAGCATAAAAAGAAAAGAGACTGCAGATCAAGTTGTTAAACTTTTATAATAAACCTGTCATCACTGGTTCTGGCTCTAAAATAGGAAGACATTCTACAGACCCGAAAATAGTAGGGCAGTATGTATAAAATACTGAACAATTATTTAAGGAAGGAGATCAAAAATGCAGGTTGAGGAAACCAATTTTCTCCTGCTTGCTGCTGTATCGGAAAAAACAAAATTGTATAGTCCTCACATTCTGTATACGAATAGGTAAAGCTGTAACTGTCTATTTACATGCAGCAGGATGGGGATTATGTATCATCAGTGAAAACACATACATGGGGCAATCAAATATTTCATCACAACTGAAAAGGAAGGTTGTAAAATAGTAATACATTGTTGAAGCGGCACTGCTTGTTTGGAGTAGAAAGTACTAAAGCCACATGCTTTTAGCTCTTTTCATAAAATAATTCAGAAAAATCACGTTTCTATACTAGAAACGTATGAACCAACTGTAGTACAATTACACTAATGAGACACATCTATGGCTTAATGCACTATATATTGAAATCTATCAATCTATCAGAAGTGAACCTATGCCATCTGGCAGCTGGCTATCAAGCACAGTCTGCAACAGCCAGTCTCCTGCTCCTAACCCCTTACCTGCCGCAATCAATGCACATCGCGGCATGTAAACAGTTTACAGAGGCGGTATGGAGTGCTGATGGCAACCGAACGCCATACACTGCTGTCTTGGCCTGCCATGGCCTGTGATTGCTATTGTGAGCAATAATGCATTGCGGTACAGTGGTACCACAATGCATTATACTAGCGATCACAGCTTTTATAGTTCAAGTCCCCTACAGGGACATAAAAAATTAAAAAGAAATAAAATAAAATAAAAACATCTTAAAAAAACAAAAATTGTTTTTGTGTACTTTCTTGTTTGTATAAAAAAATAAGAAAATTGAAAAGAACCTACATATTTGGTAGCATTGTATCTGTAAAGACCTGTACAATAAATTGAACACACTATTTATCCTGTACGGAAAAAAAAAACAATTTAAAAAATCCCCTAAGAAACAGAGGCAAAGTGATAATTTTGTTCATTTTGCCTCCCAACAAAAATCGCAATTAAAGTGATCAAAAAAGCAATCCAATTTGAAAACTACAGCTCATCATGCAAAAAAACAAGTCCTCTCAAAGCTTTGTGTATGGAAAAGTAAAAAGTTATGGGAGTGTGAATGCGAGAGTGTACAAAAAATCCAAAGTGGAAAAAAGGAAAATAAAAAATGTGATATAGTTGTAATCATACCAGCCCGCAGAAAAATAAGGATCATGTAATTTATGCTGCATGATTAACTCTGTAAAAATATTTCTATGTATAAATGTTTTACAGTGCAACAGTATCAATAAAAACTACAGTTTGCCATGCAATAAACAAGCTGTCATATGGCCATGTAGACAGACAAATAAAAAAGGTATGGCTTTTGGAAAGTGGAGATGAAAATTCCAAAAAAAACATTGTGTCCTTAAGGCAAAAATAGGCCATGTCCTTAAAAGGTTAAGAGGTCAAGTCTCTAATAAGGTTAGTCAGTACTATTGCTAGTAACAAAAATAAAAACAAATCCAAAAGTTCAGAGAAGCACAGTAGAAGAACCAGGTGTCAGGATGTCATATAGCATCTTCAAAAGATGCACACAAACCCTCCAGCACTGACAAATATTACTACTTGTGCAACGTACTTAAATACAATGATAAAGATTTTTAAAAGAAAAAAGTTCATCGACAGTTTTTAGTAGATGTATAGTCCATATAAAAAGCATTTATGAATATTTTCCTTATGACTGGAAGTTTTCTGATTGGGTTACATTCTTAATTGTGAAACATGCACCAAATGTACAAAGTGAACATAATGTTTTCTTTGCCAACTATCTGCCAGCTATCATACAATAGGGCGACCCCACCATACATGGATTTACTGGTATTTCCCAGGACAGAGCAAGAATTACTACAGATGACAATAAGTACAAGTTCTCACCTACAGTATATTGAAGCATTCATAATTAAGTTTATACAACATGAACTCCATTCTCTAACTATCTGGCTGATTCCCAATTTACAGGATCACACTGGCCCATTCTAGAGGATCATTTGGCAAGCCCATGCTTTTACACAATAATGAGCCCCAAACGTCAACCAAAAGTCAAGTTCAGCTCAAGGTGACTTTAAAATTACTACGGTCTGTTGATTCACAAGTAAGTTAGAGATTATTATTGACATATTGTGTATACTATGATAATAAAGTTTAGGATATGATTCAAATTGGACAAGTGTATTTTCTATACATGTAGAGGGTGGGCTCTCAGAATAATATCCTTTGATGGACCAAGGAACATTAGCCCAACACTACAAATATATATTAAGCATAAAACACATACCTGCATGCCGTTATTGTCACAAGAAGAATTAAGAATCTCATGCAATGGTAAGTCCTGGCCCTGGATGGAAGATAAATTCAATGAATTAGAAATATATAAAGAAAAACTACTCACAACATTTATTAAATATAAATTCTGCATAAATCATATTGTGATGGCTTGCTGTGATTGTTTTAAGATATTCATGGATGAATTACAGTAATACTAATATTAATTCTCATTATCATAAAGTATAGTGGTAATTTGAATGAGAAAAATAGTAACAAATTTATTTAAAATGCCATTTAACTGTATTTGTGAAGAAATATATATATATATGTATATATATATATATATATATATATACACATACACAAATAGTAAACAATGACTTTGCCTTTAGATGTAACAATTATAATCATTAGAATTATAGCACATTTTTGTTCGTTTGAATGAATTCTGCGTGATAATCATCCCATATAAATGACCCTATAGTTTTGAATAGTAAAGGTTGCTTACTACTAGTTAGACAGCGGCATCACGTAATACTTATTGTGGTGACATTGTAGCATTGTAGAAAATACAACTTGTCATGGGTTTTCACCTGCGCTCTTTAAACAGATTGTTCAAACAACAAGTAACACAAAACTGGGACAAAACTCATTAGAAGCTAATTTCTTCTTAGTATAGGACAAAGTGCTAGAGATAATGAGAAAAAAGAAGAGAAATGATAGCACCAGAACTCCAGAGAATATTAACAAGGGGATTTGCATGCAATGACAGAATGAAAACAAGTTTTCACGTTATATATGAAGGTCATTCTGTCTGGAAAGTTATTCGCGTGTGATACCTTTGGAGTGGAGATGAAAAAAAAAGACAACTATCCAGTTTGCATCATATAATACTAAAGACTGGAGATTTTGAGAATAGTATTGTCATGACCGCATTACCATGCGTGAGCCAAGTACTTTCTGAGAAACAGTTCAATGGCATTGGTTATTTGCTTTTTAAATAGATTTTTAATTGCTTTGTTGAGTTAGGATAATATAACTTGTTGCAGCAAGTTATTACAGTTAAGGTAAACTTTGCTCCTTCTGTGCCTTAAGTAAGGATCATTACTATGCAATGAGAGAACTTATTAAGTCAGCACGCTTTCAGCAGCAGTATTGTTGGGAACTCTGAGCATGGGCTTATATTCTAAGGCCTTAGTCAGACGGGCGTTTTTCCGCGCGATTTGCGGATCGCATGACGGATGCGCATCCGCAAATCGCGTGACCGGTGCCCGAAAATCGCCCGAAAATCTGCTCCTAGCCGCGTTTCATTAGAAACGGGCTGGAGCTGTCCAGCGCATTGCATTCAATGGAGCCGGCAATACAGCCAACTCCACTGAAAGCAATGCGCTGCGGGCGAGTGTGGGATGAATTGTCGGGAAGGGCTTATATATTTAAGCCCTTCCCGACAATTCATCCCGCGCACGCCGGCAGCCCATTGCTTTCAGTGGAACCTGCTGTATTGCCGGCTCCATTGAATTCAATGGGCAAACATCGTTCTTCTCTGCCACAGCTGTTACAGCTATAGCAGAGAAGAATGATTTGTCTTCTATATGTTCTCAATGGGGTCGGCGCTGCTGCCGCCGGCCCCATTGAGCGCATATAGAGAAGAGAACAGGAATCGCAGATCGCAGATAGGTGCGATCTGCGATTTCTGTTCTATAATTTATCGGACGAGCGCATAAAAAGCGCTCATGTGTCCGATACCATTGCAAAGCAATGGTTTTAAAAAAATCGCCGGACGCATGCGCATGCGCAAATTGCGCAAAAAAAACGCCCGTCTGACTAAGGCCTCAGGATGAGTGTCGGGCAAACTAAATGCAACAGTCGTCCCCATGTATATTTGCTCCCGTGCTGTTACACAGGAGCAAGTATTGCTGGAGCACTCACAGCATGGCCAACTGGGATGCAGAGTGACTGGAGGACAGTTCACTCCCCGTTCTCCCTCGCCCCTCTCCATTCACTGTAAGCAGTGGTTGTTCAGTACTGAACGGCTGCTATTTAGGCCTTAGTCACACGGGCGATTTTTCCCACAATTTGCGGATCGCATGACGGATGCGCATTCCGCAAATCGCGTGACCGGGGCCGAAAAATCGCCCGAAAATACTGCTCCTAGCCGCGTTTCAATAGAAACGGGCTGGAGTTGTCCAGCGCATTGAATTCAATGGAGCCGGCAATACAGCCGGCTCCATTGAAAGCAATGCGCTGCGGGCGATCGCGGGATGAATTGTCGGGAAGGGCTTAAATATATAAGCCCTTCCCTGCAATTCATCCAGAAATGTGTAAAAATAAAAAAAATATATATACTCACCTTGTCCCGGCAGACGGAGTTCAGCCGCGGCCGGTGGCAGTCCTCCTGAACTGCTCTCTGTAGTATTCAGCAGCCGGGGATTTAAAATCCCCGCCTGCTGAATGAGCTGCCTCTGATTGGTCACAGCCTGACCAATCAGAGGCAGCTCTCACTCACACCCATTCATGAATTCATGAATGGGTGTGAGTGAGAGCTGCCTCTGATTGGCTTAGCGCAGGGACCAATCAGGGGCAGCTCTCACTCACACCCATGGCTGTATTGCTGGCTCCATTGAATTCAATGGGCAAACATCGTTCTTCTCTGCCACAGCTGTTACAGCTGTGGCAGAGGAGATTGATTTGTCTTCTATATGTTCTCAATGGGGTCGGCGCTGCTGCCGCCGGCCCCATTGAGCGCATATAGAGAAGAGAACAGGAATCGCAGATCGCAGATAGGTGCGATCTGCGATTTCTGTTCTATAATTTATCGGACGAGCGCATAAAAACGCTCATGTGTTCGATACCATTGCAAAGCAATGGTTTTATAAAATCGCCGGACGCATGCGCAAATCGCGCGAAAAAACGCCCGTCTGACTAAGCCCTTACACTGAACAATGGTTTTTCGGATTTTAAGCATGCTTAAAACTGAACGACTGGATGATTTTCGTCCAGTCATTCAGTTTCTGCATGCTTTTAAAAGGGACTATTAGCGTTCAAAACCCTGTGGGTGCCTGATCTACCAGAACGATAATTGTCCAGTGTAAAAGGTTAATTCCTCAAACCACAGCAGGTGCTCTGTTAAAAACAACAAGTAATTCATGTGATTGTCTCAATTACTACAATAGCAAATGTTAGATACAGGGTTTGCTCACAGATGCACTCTAGGGTCAGTGAGATGGTGAATAATGTACAGGTATTGTTTTCTTTGTGTGCTTTGTATGCGCGTATATGGCTGAAAGATATGAAGATATACAGTGTATGCCCTTGATCAAGATCAAGATGGACAACCATTCCCCAATCAAAAAAAAATGAAACAAATAGAATAATTTAATCAATTAAAAGCACAAATACTATAGAACACTAGTGCAGTAAACATATGGAAAAGGTATGTAGAAATCTTTACGATAACAGATGTTTGACACCAAATGTGATAAGGTACTCTATCCTTCTTTGACTTGATCTGATATACTTTTATTTTTGTATATTTTTAATTAATAGTAAATAGAGATGAGCGAGTATACTCCCTAAGGCACATTACTCGATCGAGTAGTGCCTTAGCCGAGTATCCCCCCCCCCTCGTCTCTAAAGATTCGGGGGCCGGTGGGGGGCGGGGAGCGGCGGGGGAGAGCGGGGAGGAAAGGAGAGGAGTTCTCTCTCTCCCTCTCTCCCCTCCGCTCTCTGCCGCAACTCACCTGTCACCCGCGCTGGCCCCCGAATCTTTAGAGACGAGCGGGGAGATACTCGGCTAAGGCACTACTCGCTCGAGTAATGTGCCTTAGCGAGTATGCTCGCTCATCTCTAATATTAAAATAAAAAATTCTACAAGCAGTGTAATTATTTGAAAAGATGTATGGTCTCACATACTTTTTGATTATGATGGCTCAAAAAAGCTAGTAGACATTATCTAAGATCTATTCTGAGGAGTAAGGATCAGGTCTTTGATTAAAGAGTCTGTCAGCGGTTTTGACCCTGCAAAACTGATGACAGTGCTACCTAGGAGATCTGGAAAGCAGTTTAAACAAACATATGCGTGCCTTCAGCACTAGCAGAGTTGTGAAGCAAAACGTTTAATCCAAATTGATCCACTTCTGCAAGTACCCACTTCCACCAATCTACTCTTACCAACAGCTGTAGCAGGCTCTAGATTAGATGCTGCAGTCATCACTAGAGAGCAGAGGGGAGGAGTTGTGTTGAGATTTGAGGCTTCAGTGGATGAGGGACCAATCACTTGGCACTTTTTGAAGCAGCATGCATTAGATTAAAAGTTTGCTTTCTGGGACGTGGCTTGGCTGCTGGACTGAATGGCTGCCTAGTACAGAGCTCCTATACCACCAGGGCCCAATAGCTATGATACAGGGCTAAAAATCCTTCTACCCGGCTCTTACCTGTTCCTAATACCCCCAGGATGCCTTGGAGAGGAAAGTGATTGGTTGCTAGCTGATTAATGAATTATTTTCTCAATCCCCACCACAAGACCCAGATAGCATGGTCGGAAGTCTACAGCGCAGCTCTCCCTCTTCAGAAACAGCGGAACACTTGCCTGAGCACACGGAATCCATGAAGCAGAAATAAAGGCACAGCACTGAACATAGGCATAACAAAGTTTCCCTTCCTGGTTTTACAGCTCCAATCATTTGTGCAAATCCTACTTAAGAGAACCCCACAGAAAATAACTGGACATCTTCACAGAAGCAAAGTCATAACTATCAACAACTTGAACTCTTGCTGTCCACAGCTTTTTCTCCCTTTGCTAGTCCAGAAAAACAAAGACAGAGGCTGGACACCTGAACGCATTCCTCAAACAAGCTCAAAGCTAAAAAGAGCTGTTATGTTTCTTTCTTACTCAATATAAAGTTAATGTTACTGTTATATATCTTTGTTCTCCCTCTTCTCTTTCTTTCATCATATATCAGGTATACACATTGGCTCCCATGGTACATGGAAGATGTTCCCTTATAGCCATCTCTCCACAACTTGGACTGTATGAATACATATGTAAGAATGTCATTTTTACTGTTAAATGTGATGATCACAATTGCATTGCTACATGTAAAGGGGTAAACAGCCTTCAAAAAGGGCATATATATGGGGAAGTGTGAAATCATCATCTCCAGATATCTTTTGTGCACAAGAAACATGTATAGTCTCAAAAGATGCTTTCCGCACAAAACACATATGCTATTCTAACATATTTCATTCATATTACAACTCCAAATCTAGGGGAGTATTTATCACGATCAAAAACTATGTTGCATTGCAGCTTATTAAAGAGGAGTCAGACCCCAAAGGCAGATATGTCATCTTAGTCTGTTCCATAAATAATGTGGTTTACACAATAGTTTCTGTGTATGCTCCAAAAAACAAAGAGGCTCCATGCAGGAGATCCTCCATATTCCTTCAAAACTTAAACAAAGTAAATTACTTATTTGCAGAGATTTTAACACAGTTTTATATGTTAGCATAGACACAACTTCTAAACTGTGGAAACACATCCATTCCTAGGATGATCTATGTTGGGGGGAGTAATTCTTTGATGCTTGGCGAGCTATACATAGTTTGGAGAAGGATTACTCCTTTTGTTCACAAGTTCACAATAGCTACTCATGGATCAACATGTTTATAACTGATACAAATTTATTGTCGTTATCCCAAAACTCAATGATTGGGGCTATTACATCATCTGATCCTGCTGCAATGTCTTTAACTATAGAAAAACACCATAACCATTCAACAACATTCTTGTGGTGCAGCAAACAACTTTTTACTGTCTCCCCCGAAACACAAGAACACTTTTGAAAATGACATAAAGGAATATGTCAACAGTAATGCATCTCCTGAGCTAAATTGACATGTCCAATGGAACACTCATAAAACATACATATGAGGCTCATTCATAAGATTAGTACATTATGTTAGAAAAGAGAGAAATAACACTTAATAAAGTAAAGCCCTTAAAATACAAAATAAATCAATACATAACAACACAGCAAGCAGAAGAACTATTTTAACACATACAGACACTCCATAACATACTGCTCCAAAATCATAAGAGAAAACTAAAAAGAACTAAAACTCAATATTATTCACAAAACAATAAGACAGGGAAATTACTACCTTCCCGTCTTAAAGCCCAACATCTTGAAACACAGGGAAATTAACTAACCTATCAGGTATAGCAAATAGATTTTGAGATTACTACTCAGTACTATATAATTTAAGAGACGACCCTTTCATATTTCCAAGCACAGCCCATCATATTCAAACATTCTTATAAAAGATCAATCTTTCCACTTTCTTCGTGGCACAGAAAGAAACCGTAGACTCCCCGATTACAGAAAGAGAAGCGCTTGAACACAACTCTTTACTGGTTGGTGAATTACCAGGTCCAGATGGCTTCACAAATGCGGACTACAAAACTTTCTGAACAATCTTATCTCTATTTATCATCAAAGCTTTTTAGTTAGCAGTTTTGAGAGACTCCTTCCCAAAGGAAAGTCAACAAGGCTTAATAGTCACCGTTCTTATACCGAGGAAAAACTCCATCAAAACTTTTGCCCCATTTCACTATTAAATACAGACATTAAAATTAATGTCAAAATATTAGCTTCTAAATTGGCATCTAATTTGCCATCCTTGATTGGGGAAGACTAAGTGCGGCTTAATAAAGATAATGCAAAAATATTACTAAAAATCACACATTTAATAGAATCTAGGAATCTCCTTGTGGTATTATAATCTTTAGATATGGGAAAAACATTTAATTGCTCAAAAGTCGATAAAACAGTGCTTCAGGGGTGATTCATCAGTAAAGAGCATGCTCCTAACTCTTGGCTCCCACCAGGATCTGTTCTCCTCCTGACATCATAGGACATTGCAATGCCTACTTCAGCACTTCTCTCATATTTTAGTGCCCTAAAATACTGGTTTTCTGAACAGAATATTAGAATTTATGAAGCAAATTACAGTTAGAAGGATTTCTCTAACTCCATCATTTATACTACTCTGCATACCCATGAACTCTTTTCATCCTAAATGAAACGATCTCATAACACAAATGATTACAGCAGCAAAATTACTTATTTGTATGCTTTGGAGAGATGAAGAATCACCTCCCATATAAGCATGGTTCAACAACTTAATGCTGTTTGTTAGATGGAGGAACTGGCTGCCTGAGAAAACAGACAGCATGCTAAATTCCAAAAACTATGGTCCCTTTGGCTAGCCTTCCAACAATCTAAACATAACTCCTCCTATTCTTCACTGACAGATTTATTTTTATTCTATATTGTACTTCTCTTTGACAAAGTCTGGGTCTCAAAATTAAAATATACTTATCGGTAGACCAGTACAACTTTTTGAAAGTCTATTATTTAACCTACTACATGTTTTCTTAATTAGTAGCTTCTTGCACGTGGGTGAAGGTTAACCTTGTTTAGTTGATTTTGTCTATTTTGTTACCCTATTAGTTCTTACACCTGCCTTCTTTACCCTTGCATGAGCAGAAGTACCCTGTATTCTGACTGGATATTTAACTTGTTTCGTAACACTGTATTTGCTTCTCTCTTTGTCTTATTTTGTTATAATTAAAGACTTGTTAAAAATCATTGAAACAAAAGTTCTGTTTCTGTTCTGCATATATGTATATGTATGTTTAGACAGCTTTCCAAGTTTCTTATGTAACACCATCAGCTGTTTTGCAAGATCAAATAGCTGACAGTCTCCCCTTTAGAAGTACTGAAGAATTAACTAAGCATTTTGAGGTCCTGCATTTTTGTGTTACAAAAATTTTACATTAAAAACTACTGGTCTAATTCATCTTCTCCAAACGAAGAAAATGGGAGGAAATATAGTTCTATCCACTACTGTACCTCACACCATCTCTACAGCTGAAGAGGAGGGTTGTTACAGATTGTCCACCTTTCCCTTTTCATGAATGTCATTAAGGACTCTAATTTCTCATGGTACAAATTAAGTACATTATCAAAAAATACCAGTGAAAGACTCAACAGTCTGCAACTCACATCACAGCCACTAGTTGGCCAGAAAATACATTTTGTAAGTCATATAAATATATCTCATGTTCTTTTCTTCGAAGCTGGTCTTTTCACATCACTCATTTCAGGATAAGCCTCATGTGGCATAGAGTGCTAATGCAGCAGAAATGCAGTCCTAAGCTCTCGCTCAAAACCTGAAGGTTACCAGTTCATTCCCTGCATGGTTCAGGGAGCTGGCTCAAGGTTGAATCAGCCTTTCATCCTTTTGAGGTCAGTAAAATGAGTATCCAGCTTGGTGGGGGGTAATAAATAAATTACTTGAAAACGCTGCAGAATAAGTTGGGGCTATACAAATAACAAGATTTATATATATATATATATATATATATATATGTTGAGGCAAGAGTAAAGGTCAAGAAAGACACTTCTGTACATAACATATATACATTAACTATCTATGTGGAGTAAATAAAGAAACAAATAACTATACAAAAGGTTGTATATATGGATACTAACCAACAAAATTCTTAAAGAAATTGTATGCAGTTTTGAATCTACAACATACAATGTTATAAAATATGAAAAACAGGGAAAATACTGGACAATGAAGGCTGCTTAGAACTGTAATGTGCTACAAATATGATTAAATGATATACCTTTTCCAAAACAAGAAGCATAACAGATGGCATTTATCAATTTTTAAGTGCTTTTGGCTTTACTCTGTTGCACACACCATTCATTTTCTGATGATTACTATCTTTTTTTTGCTGCATTTTGATATGTTTAGATCATTTGTGCCAATTTTATTATTAACATTAGTAATGTCTTTCAAATCAAAGGACTAATAATAAAAAGGAAGAAAATATCCCCTATTGCTATGTCAGTTATTATGTAACACACAATTCAAGAGTTAACCTTTAAATCAAGTCTTAAAACAGTAACAGCCACTTATGGTGTAGAAACCTAAATATACTGCTAAGCCGTCATGTTGAAGTTACAGAATCCTTCTCAAATAAAGATCATAATGGGGATTTGTGACATTGAAAGGCCTCAGGCTGTGTCATGTACATTCAGGAGATGTAGAGACTGCAGTAAAGAAATGTAGAGGGCAAATAAAAGTACATGAGATTGAGAGCCCAAAGAAAAATTATTATAAATAAGGTACTATTAGAGAAAAAAGAAATTCATGTATCATTTTCCAGAGTCCTGTAGCTAATGGGCCACTAGATTCATCATTTGCATGCTCGGTAGTCAAATCATAAGAGTACAGAAATTTTTTTTTTTGTTTAGGGCTTAGTCACACAGGCGCATCTGCACCCGTGTTACTGCAGGTAGAAGACGGCCGCACTTCAGGACAGACGTCTCTCTGCAGTGCCGGAGGAAAGAACATGTGACCGGCTTCATTGCCGGTCATGTGTTTTTTCTTCAGCGCTGCGGGGAGTCGTCCATCTTGAAGTTCGGCCGTCTTCTTCTTGCGGTAAGGGCTCAGTCACACGGGCGCAACAGCGATGGTGCACGGGTGCCGATGCACCAGTGTAACTAAGCCCTTAATATGAATGGGTCTTTTGGGTTTTACATTTAGAAAATATGTTCCCCTGTGTATCTTTTTATTTTCCCTAGGAGTATTGCAACTTGGTACAGGGGAATTTGCTAAGATCCAATCCTTTCGATCAAAATATATGTGGCCAAAATGGTCTTCCAAAGTGATGAGCATGGGGCCTTAATTGAAATTACAGCATGACTACCATCTATACCATCAGCTACATTATTAAAGAGGCTTCCGAATTCTAAACTATTAATGGGCTAGTATCAGGACCGGTCATCAACAGTAGATTACCAGGGATCTTTCTCCAAACAGCTGTTTGCCGATGCAGTGTGTTCATGCACTTAGCTGACATCTGCAGGAAACAGGCAGCTCTGTTCTCTCTGCAGTGGCTCAGCTTGGAATTGCAGGCCAAGTTACCGTTTATTTCTATAGGAACTTGTTCTGCAATATTAAGCTGGGCCACTGCAAGGAATACGGAGCTGTTTGCTTCTTATGAAATAAGCTGAATAAACAAACATAACAGGCCAAAGAATAGCTGATTAGTGGCCATCCCTAGACTTCTGTTGATCTATTGTTGATGACTTATCCTGAAAATAGGCCATGAATAGTTTACAAGTGGACAACTTTAATTAAAATCATTGCTATTACATCCTGGCAGTGGTAATTATATTAAGTAAATAAGTGCTAGTGTATTATCAAGAAGATTTATCCTTCTAGAAAACAAAACATTTAAGAGCATTAACACAGCAACTGAATCAATGTATGAATGTAAAAATGGATGTTTCTCAGTTCTGAGCATTCAATTAAAAAAAATGAAGAAGCAATGTTGAAGAATCCACATCCAAATCTCCATCTTTAGGCCTCAGTCACACGGGCGCATCGGCACCCATACACCGGCGCCGATGCGCCCGTGTGACTGACACCAGCAGACGGACGTACCTGCAGACGGCCGTCTCTCTGCAGCGCTGGAGGAAAGAACATGTGACCGGCTTCATTGCCGGTCATGTGTTCTTTCCTCCAGCGCTGCAGAGAGACGGCCGTCTGCAGGTACGTCTGTCTCCTTCCTGCAGTCACACGAGCGCATCGGTGCCGGTGTACGGGTGCCGATGCACCCGTGTGACTGAGGCCTTATTGTGAGCAAAAAAGGTTTCTGCAATGTTTTAACTTATTATATTTGATTGATCTTTGTCATCATTGCACAAACTGCATAAACTGCACACATTTGATATGGTTTTTGCTACTGTAGATTTTAAAAACAGCACTTTACAACATTTTGGAACAGCAGTTTCAAACGTGTTTGACAGCATCTTGAATGCACCCCATTATTGCAATGGGTGATGTGGTGCTAGAACAGACAGCGTTCGATTAGAGCAGCATTAGAAATGCTGCACTAAAACGCTCCTCTGAGTAGCCCCATTGAAATCAATGGAGGCTTAGTATTTAGCGGGCGTTTCAATGTGGTCCTGTAAAAATTGCCTGCGTGAGAGTAGCCTTACTGCAGCTTTTCTGCTGTGGATTGGCTTGAAGTAGCCACACATCCTTTTTGTTTAAAAGTCAGTGATAAGGACTAGCAAATGAATAGTGAGCGATTTTGTTTCATTGAAACTGCACGATTATCACTCAAATTCATTTGTATGAATACATTTTGAGTAATAATCATTACATGTAAATGGACCATTAGAGTAAGGGCTCCCACCCACTTGCGTTAAAAATGCATATATCAATGGGACTCTCTAATGTTAAAAGCGCAACGCAAGTTTGTGCTTTGCTATTTTTGCACAATAAGTTTTTAAGAAAGTCCCATTGACATTTGCGTTAAAAAACTGCAAGTGCGTGGGAGCCCTTACAGTACAGAAATCAGAGCTTTCATCTCAGGACATTTGCCCTCCTGTGTCTATGGCACTAGCAGGACTGAGTTTCCTCCATTGAAAGTAAACAATAAAGGTTTGTATTAGATGACTGTAAGCATCTTGAAAATAATGAGAAGTTGATACAGAAAAGAGTGTACATTAGGAAATTGTACAACTTTTCATTATGCAAAGTATAACCTTTTTGTTTATACATGTAGAACATTATGAACTGTATGAGGCAATGTCACTGTGCAGGGTCAGCTCTGGGGAAATAGCATGATTTAAAAGACGATACCCAGCTATAAAGCCCACATATAATGTATGTGGGACTGCTTTGTTGGTGCTCTAATCCTTCTTTATTTGAGAAGATTCGTGTTTGCAAGCACTGCCAAGGTAGAAACCAAGGACATTGTTAAGCACTTTTATAAAGTAACTTCCATTGTGTCATACAGGAGAGCTTCATTATAGACAACCTTCAGTTGCAGAAGCTAAATAAGCAGTTTTTCCAATGAAAATAAACTTTTTGCTCTTTAACTACTTCTGTCTATAGACACATAGGATACCCGATGACAGAATTAATTATACTAATTCCACATAGACATTGACAATTTGACAAGTTGTTTACAGCAGTTATCCTGTAACTAGTATTATATAAAACTAAAATAGAGCAGAACATAAAAAGAAGGTATTACATCCCCAGAAGCTAATCATTTTTTTAATCCAATTTCAGAATACACATGCATGAAAACAGAGTAATTCATATTAGAGTGTATGACTGATTTTGCTGTATATAAGCCAAGATATCATAAAGTGTTATGTTGTGCTTTAAAGAGGCACCACTCCTATGAATTTAATACTTCTGCTTATCAAATAATACAAACAGTCGGATTATAGCATAGTTTGGCTTATCCCTTATTTTTATTCTTCTGACTAACCTTAGGCCACAATAGCAGGATGATTATTGTATTACAAAGTCATTGAAGGTTTTTCAAGCAATAACTCTTATATAACAGGATTGCAAACTCCTGAAGGCTTTATTTGCTTCAGCAGAGTTAATTAAACATCTGCTGTTAATTTTTGTGTAGGTAATAATTGTATACATAATCATTAGAGACTAGCAGATGAAAGAATAATAAACTGCAAAATTATGCTCAGCTACATACCAATTACTCATTTATAAATTAATATTAAAAAAGGTATGAGAGAACTCACATTGCTTTATGTGCCCATGTAAAACAACTGACATAATAGCAATCATTCTCCTATGGAATTAATACACCTGCAAAGCACTGAGGTCTATTGCATTAGCAATTGTTATCTAGTTTGCTAATCAAAATAACGATGTAAAGTTTTACTTCACTTATATGCAAACTATACATTTAGAACTGTACCGTCTTATGGCCATTTAGACACACTGATTATCGCTCAAAATTCGCTCAAATGCCATCTTTTGAGTGGTAATCGTTGTGTTTAAACGTGCTCATCTTTTGCTGTCTGGCTGAATGATGGAATTCAATTGTGCCTGAAATCCGTCTTTCAGCAGAACAGCTGATAAGCAGGACAACATGCTGTGTTGTGCTGGGGGAGAGCTGATAACAGCTGATTGCTTTGTCTCAGCTGTTCTCAGCTTTCAGCCCCGATGCAGAACAAAGTAAAAGTAATCAGTGAACAGCGGGTGGTCTGTTCCCTGATTACAGCTCCAGGTGGCTCGCACGCTACTAATTGGTACTAAGAGGTATTAGTACCAAGTAGTGGTTTATGTAAAATGAAAGCTTAAAAGCCATCTTTTGAGTGATCACCTTTGCAGTGTAAATGCTCCTTAACTTATAGTGAAAACTACTGTAAAATTAACTTGAATGTCAGAATTTTTTGTCTGTAGATTCTCCTAACTTCTCCCTATGTCATCTTAAAAGGTTTGCATGAGATGAGAAAAAAAAATTCTTGGACTCCAGTATGACTGGTATTTTATTTCAGTTCAAGTGAATAGGGCTGACCTGTAATATCAGATATAACCTATGGATAAGAGTGGTGCTGTTTCTGGTAAAAAAAAAAAATATATATATATATATATATATATATGCACTAATACATTCTTAGACCAGACCGCCTATTCTAGTTCTCTGAATAGAACATTAAAAGCAATCATGCCAAACCACCAGTCATCTTCAAAACTGATCTATGCCCTATCGGTGTCCCCTATGTAATCTTATCTTCACAGCTACCCTTCTTTTATAATAGGACAAAAATCCCACTTGTTTCTATGATGAAAAAGCTTGCCATGCATTTCAAGATTTCTATGCATTCTCCAAAGAGCACTTTCTTTTTCTAAACTACAATGACTGACTCTCCATATTGAATGTTGAGACTGAAAATGAAGTCTCTTCATTCTCATCCTTTGATTCTATTCCATTATAACTTTTCAGCCTTTCTCTAATTCCTCATTTAACTGAAACATTTAACATCCCGTTTTATCTGTAATTTCTCCATCTTCATCTAAGCATGCATTGATTGCTACAATCCTCAGTCAGCCATAACTTGATCCCTTGCATCTTTCAAACTTTGCTGTTTTCCTCAGTTTCTAAGCAAATTGAGCATCAGGTGTCCATTGTGATGCTTGCCACTAATTCTTTGAGGAACATCCATCAATCCATTTTTTGTCTATAAAAATAATTGTGTCCTTTGATTATTTATTGCAGAGGACAAGGTGGAATAGGGTATTACATCATCACGGTTTTAAAATTTAGGAGAAGGAAGAATGTCAATCCCAACCTTGCTGTCCTTCAGCATAACAGGTCACTTAAAACAGGCGACTGGAAATGTAAATCTCTTATACCATTCTTTGGATTAGCTTAAAGAGACTCTTTGGGGTATTTTGAACCCTATAAACTCAGCTTATAGGCTCAAAGTAGCTGACATGCTGGGTCAATTGTAATTTTGTAATTACCTTCCCGGCCATTCCCCCACTGTCACCACATGCTGAATGCAGTGGGTTTGAGTGGTGACATAGGTGCTCTATAAGTAGGCGATCTATAAGTAACAGGAGGTTTCAGCTCTGATAACAAGGGAACAGCGGGGAAGGTACTGTATGTATAAAACGTACATTCCAGGACTCAGTGTGTCACCAGACATAAATTTACATCCTATGTGTTCAGGGTTTGTATGGAGGGGAGATCGGGAACCGATCCATACAATGCGGGTGCCGGCTGTTTCCGATCGCAGAAGTTAACTCTGTAAATGCCATTTTCAATTTTAACAACAACATGCGACTCGCACAATCAGGGGCAAAGGATCCCATATACGAAAAAGGTGGGAAATCATAAAGTGATACACCCAAATGCAGGTGAAAAACTGCCTTAAACTCCCTATTAACCAATATATATTATCACTGAAAAATGGCGTATTCCCTATGAACCAAGTGGAAGATTTAAAGCCACTCTTCAGTATCAAGGGGAATTATTAAACAAGCACTGATGACAGAGAGCAAAATGCAGCCAAGCAAACTATGCTAAAAAAACTGCTGTTAGCCTCCCAACATGTTTCACCACCTCCCTGGTGTCCTCAGGGGATATCAAAGCTAATCAACCCTTTTATGGGAAACTGCTATAGACATGTTCTGTTTCCTGTGCATAGGTCATTCTGCAGGGAGGGGGAAGAGGTGAGTTGTGGCAATCACCTATTGTGAATGGTGAATTCTGTGTCATCTATATATAGGTATTACCTTTCATTCTAATCCTGCCTGTAGTGATAATGAGATGGCTGCTGAGAAGTGGATTACATAGAACAAGAAGTGTAAGACTGTTAGGCTTATTGGTCAGTGTGAAAAATGCAGGAATTAAGGATTTTTCAAATATAGACTATAATATTGAATTTTTTTTTTAACAATCATCAAAAATTCTTAAAAGACATTTAAACATAAAAAACCTGATTTATGGAATGGGTCATTTCCTTTAACATTAACCTTTCTAGACTTCTAGACTAAAGAACTTTGCCTAACACTTGTAGTAAGAGCAGGAATGCATTGACATAATGTACTACATAAACTTGGAGATTCATAGTAATATTGCAGAACTATGGACTTTCTTCTAAATTGGGGTAAAGGGCATTAGAAATGTGTAACTTACATTGTGGAACTCAATGAGGGCATGACTGATGTAAGTGATGTAGATTGCTACTTTGTAAGCAATAGGAAATATAGTAAAGGGATTGGACTGTATTTTACCATCGTGTATTCCTCATTTCCTGTGTCTCATTTGGATGAAACCTCTAGAAATCAGAGCTCTTTATATTCACAAGAATATCAAGATATACAATATGTTGAAAAACATAAACAATCAAAAAAAAAAAAAACAAGCACAAACTGTTACAAATGACAAAATATAAATTGCTAGACAGCCATGATCCTAACCTTTGAATGAAATTGTCTAAAGCAGAGGAGAAGTGTGGGGAGTGCAACTTCCTTTTATCAAACAAATACATTCTAATTAACACTAATTAAAAATCCTTGAACTGTTTCTAAATTATATAACATTTTCATCTGAGCACATTACAACTTTTAAACAGAACTGAACTAGAAAATCAGTAATTTCATGTTAATATAAATTTATTAACAAGAGAAAAGGAAAAAGTGGGTGTCATATAATGAAGTCTGTTGACCTGCAGTTCTCTATTGAAGGTGCAGACCCTTCTGTTAGCTGATAATGAGCCGGTACTGATCTTTTTATCATTACAGTATAAGCCATTCTGGTGAAAATCTATTCTAAGGACGAAGTGAATTATTACTTACACAGATGTTCATTTAGTTAATTTGTAACTATGATCTGCAGTCGTATAGTCCTTGGAATATGGAGTATAGGTCACTAAACAAGATGAAGCATGATTAAAGCAAGGCATGAAAATTAAGTGTTGATTCAAAAGTCTAGTTGAAATTGGCAAAAACGCTGAACATAAAATCTCATGAAGCATGGGTGGGACATTTTTTCACTTTGATTCAGTATTTAAGGTATATACAAACTTTTAACTTTTCTCAATTCCGTTATTTCCACCTCTGTTAGTTCTACAGTATCTTGAGATCTGTTCATAACAAATATGACTCAATTTAAGCTCCATTATAGCACCAGGTTTTTGTAAGAGGGTTAAAATATTCCTCAGTGCTAGAAGTAGTAAGTGAGTTATGTATGTATATGGTGCTCCATACTTCCTTTGCTTATACTGTGCTCCCCTCTGGCACACATGCATCATATGCCTCCTGCTTTTTTATCAGTGGTCGCAAATGAGGGAAATAGGAAAAGGAGAAAGCTGTGGGGACATGGACATGCAATCTGGATGTAAAGGAAAGAGAGTTGATATACTGCATAGGAGAATAATGACTAGTGGGGGAAGTCTTAGGAGTGGAGAGAGGGAGATATATAAGGAGAGGGGCACTGTAAGGGTCGAGAGAGTTGAGGGGCACTGTAAGGGTCGAGAGTTGATAGATATGAGGAGAATGAGAAGTGGGATAAGACTCAAAAGTAGAGAATGACAGACTGAAGCTGTAAAGATAAAGGAATGAGTCTTTTTCCCCAATGACCAGAAGTCCTCCAACTGATATAGATTGAATTGACCTTCCAGTCAAGACTCGAAAAACATCTAGTGATAGCTAGGTATAAGTACTACCAATGCTTCTGCTGACATAAACACAGCTGCACTCCCTGTAGTACTCTATTTTAATTTCTATGAGTGACCAAGTTAAAGTAGAAAATGATGTTCTTAGGACTTCCACTGGCCCCCAAAGAGGTTTTGTATGTAAACTATTCTGTGTGCTTCAAAGCTAACTATGAGTTGTTTACAGCTGATAAATAGTCGTTCGCTGTTCCCATGTGTTGAAGATGTTAAACATTTAACTATAATATGTGTATCCATATATATATATATATCCATGATTTTACCTGTGGCTCACCATCAGGGCCACAGGCTTTATCTGTTTGTTATTTTACTCTATGTTTGGCACACTAGGTAGCCTTATCTTGGGGACCTATTGTTTGAGCAGAAAAAATTGTTGAAGCCCATTTTTGGCTGCCTGCTTGAATATTAGATTGGTTGTCTGAACTTTTGATAGGAGTCTAGCATTTCTACATTAGTGTTGCTGACATTGCAACACTTTTAGGAGGATAGGTATGCAGCTTTAAATACAGGATCCTCTTTAGCTGACCCATCTGAACATGCACCTGACTTTCTATTAATGTCAGTGCATATGACTAGAAATTCTACATTAGTGCTGCTAACATTGCAACACTTGTAGGAGGATAGGTATACAGCGCTAAATACAGGATCCTTATAGCTGACATATCTAAACACGCATCTGACTTGTGACTACTGTCAGTGCATAAGTTCTTTATCCGAGTCCTCCTTCCTTCTTTACCAACGTAGCCACTATACCATCGTACCCTGCTGGCTTTTTGTCTAACGGTGTCTGGTATATATATATACCTGTTGGCGACATCTTTGCAGACAACCCACTTTCTTGCCAATTTAATCCTACTGATTATATATCCTAAAAGAGGAAGATAGCTTAGTCAATTAAATGATTGACGCTATTAATCCCACTAAAGATTTTTTGGTCAAATATACATCTGTGGCTCCTGATGAACCGCTCTAAAGCGAGCGGAGAAACGCGTTGAGCCGTATTTCTCTGTGACTTCACCAGTCATTCAGAGCCGTAGTTCTCTGCGACCTCTACATACGACTGTCACCAGTCATTCAGTGCAGGAACTCTGTATATGCACTAAAGTTATCCACTTATACTGACCATGCTATTGTGACCATTATCTACATTGGAGACATTGGATGCATAATTCAAACTTGCACCTAAATATATCTTCTCCTCTTTTTGTGTGTGAATTTATGTTAGTACTGTTAGTCAGCCCGTATATGTTTTTAAGAGTTTCTAATAAACTATATTCTTTTAGTCTATACCTGTGAATGACCTTCCAGTCAAGACTCGAAAAACATCTAGTGATAGCTAGGTATAAGTACTACCAATGCTTCTGCTGACATAAACACAGCTGCACGCCCTGTAGTACTCTATTTTAATTTCTATGAGTGACCAAGTTAAAGTAGAAAATGATGTGCTTAGGACTTCCACTGGCCCCCGAAGACGTTTTGTATGTAAACTATTCTGTGTGCTTCAAAGCTAACTATGAGTTGTTTACAGCTGATAAATAGTCGTTCGCTGTTCCCATGTGTTGAAGATGTTAAACATTTAACTATAATATGTGTATCCATATATAATTATATTGGAGTTGAAGAAAGAGCAGTTATACTATTATAGAACTGTCAGCCTCCCCCCGAGTATCAAAAGTGTCAAAGGAGAGGACCTACCATGCAGCCAGCCAATGTGGTTTTCTGCAGGGTAGAAAGGAGCCTCTCTGAATTTCATGGAAGCATGATGGTCTGAGAGAACAATTGTCCTAACTCAGAACAATTCTGGTGGGAGGTCCCAAGTGAATAGAGCTAAATGCTGCAAATAATGAGCATAGATTTCATTTTCTTGCTATCGGAGAATTTGAAATGCACCAATGTCTGTAAAAGGTTTTATCTGGTTTATAAAATGGCAGTCTTATTAAATGTGGGATGATCTTACAAAAATGTTCCAGTAGAGGTGAGCAGATATATAAAAAAAAATGTATTCAATGATTCTCCAAAATATGAATCACTGATTTGCTGCGAGTCTCCAACATGTTACAAAAATAAATTATACCACCTCTTAATGCAAGGAAGGGCATTCTCATTGCTACAACTGATATCACTTTTTTCCTGGTGAGCGGTTCCATTGCATTTACAGAATGATTGTGTTCTTACATTGTACGGGTCATATACATTCTGATCATTTGTAGCAAAAATATTTTTGGATAAAGACTCATCAGCCATAGGCCATAAAGCATCCTCTGAATTTAAACATATCCAGCATCAGAATTCTACAGCAAATACAATTAGTCCGGGAAATACATGGCTGGATTTGCTTATTAGATTTTGCATTACAGTCCTTATTTGCAATCCTCCATCTATGTGAATGCTTCTGCATAAGAAGCCTTGGACTGAAGCTTTTGCTGATTTTCTAGTGCTGCGGCTTTGTTATACTGTCAGATTAGGTGTATAGTTTGAGATTTTTAGAATTCCCACAATATTATTAATAGCTGTAACTAACTGCTGTGTGCACATAATTTGCCTTTGTGATAAGCACTGAATGCTAGCAGCTAATTTTTCAAGCATTAAATGTTTCTGGATCTCGCCCTCCATGAGCCGCCTCTTAATAAATAGGAGTTCAGTTTTCATAACACATGAGAGACAATTCAATATTATTTAGATTTGCTGATGAAACATTCTGTTTGTCACAAAACATCAGATTTTTCTGATTTTTCTCTCCCAAAATGAAAGAGGTTTAACAAGCCTATTATAGAGCTTTTATGGCAGGAGATGTGATCACAGGTCAACATAAAGCCTCATAATCACTGTCATTAGGGAGAATGTAATGCTCATTATGTTCTTGATTTAGTTCTTTTTTGTTTGTTTTTCAGATCAGGTTGTATATAACTAATTAAATATCTATGCATTTTATTTTTGTATCTCTTATATATTTAAAGAGGTCGTTGCATGAAGACAGCCACCGCATACATGTTTTTTAAAACATCGGTGCAGTTCTGACGGGCTCAGTATGGCTAGCACATAATGCTGCACTGCAAGGGAAAAGTATGGCCCTAGAAAGGAACTCACTCCAATGTGTAATGTTGCCATACAGGTATAATGGGAGAGATGCACCAAAATTGACACTATGGGACTGAGCATGCTCACTAGACACTAACTGATTAGTGGATGCCCTGACATAAAAAGAACAATTTTTGCTGCATAGGAGTAGCACTGGGATTGGAAGCAAGGTTGAGGAAACTACTGCCTGTCCTGCATGGAGGAGAGATAGCGAGAAGGATCACAATGGCCCTGAGCTGGGGAGGGACAAGCAGCATCGGCAAGGAGACATAGAGAGGAGCAGAGATGAGTGCTCCTGATTCTGGACAACATTGTGGGACATCTTAGGTTATTAGAAGCTGTGACTCTCATGCATTCAACCGTAAGTGAGGCCAACTACAGCAGAGACTTTAGGTGTGAAAATCAATGGGGATAGCAAGAGTTAGCCAATAGTCCTGTTGCAGCATACACAGAGTGTAATAAAGAGAGTAGTCTGTGAGGGACATTTGGCATTGCCCAAGCTCTTCATTCATGGACTGAGATACTTTACTGAGGGAAAGAGAAAGTGACTTTAGCAGTGAATGAGTATTAACTCCACAAAGAAACTGTGTATTGTGTTAAAGAAAAATGTGTACTTCTGTTAGATTGCATTGATCATGGATACATACTGTTGCTATTGCTCTGAAAGATATTACTGTGTTAGACCTCCCTCACACAGGCATTTTTTATCACAGTGTAACGTTCCCAATGCTTTCAATGGAGCCTCTCAGACAGCCGCTCGATCGTGGCGCTTTCCAGTGCTACAATTTTCAAGCGGAGTTTTTTCTATTTTGAGCATTTAGCGCACCTCATTAATGATGAGGTATGCTAAACTCCGCTGTCGCCCACAGCCCCCTATAGCCGAAAGTTAAAGTAAAATCGCAGCAAAGCACCACGATTTAAATCGCAGCACTTACTGCAACGCCTGTGTGAGGAAGGCCTTACAGTTAACCATAGGTAGTGTCTAGAAAGTCAGAAATAGAAAAGTCTAATCCCTTGCTTATTACTAACCATTTGTTTACTTTAGGTCTGTGCTCCTAAATAACATTTTATTGATAATAGCTGGTTACACTATTAACTAGACCTGAGAACATCACTATGCTAGCTCTAATTTAAAAAGTGGTTAACTTAATGAAAAAAATCACTTAATAGTGTCTGTACACACTGCAGTTGATGTAACCACTTGCAGATCACTACTAATTGCTGGCTGCCATCTAGACTTGCCATTTAGGATAGTAATTTGCAAAGATCAGTATTTGGTTAGTGTGGTACATCACAGTATGTGTAGGCACCTTTTAACAATATATTGCTCCAATTACTAGTACACCATTATCCCATTCTCACATATTCAGACTTTAAGAGTACCTGCACTTTCACGCTCTGTCGGCCATTTTTCGCTCCTCCCGGCAACTGAAGATGGTCCAATATTGCGCAATATTAGCACTATGTGAGGCTGTATGGAGCTATCCTCAGCTGCCAGGAGCTAAAAACGGCTGAAAGAGCACAAGCGTGAGATTGCAGGTGCTCTTTAAAAAAGACAAAAATGTCCATTGATATGAAAAACGGTGGATGCATACTTGTACAGTTTGACCAAAGTAACAGATTCCTTTTAACAGCAGGGATCAAACTGGATCAAGATTCACCTGCCTCAGCTAAATTTAAAGGAACATGTCAGCAAAACTCTCTACGAAATTATACGTCAGAAAGTGTTAGTGCTTTATATCTATTCACTGGGACCTGCACCCCTTCTCTAAATGAAGAAGTAACTTACAGGGCTGGTTGCTCTTGACACTACTCAGAGCATGTAATCAGTGCATGTAATGGTGTATGGTGATTTTAGTATATTGCTGGCACCGATAGAGCTTTAGGTGATTTTGTATTTTCACAGCTAGTAGGATCAATTCACCAGTTTCAAGATTCACAATTTCAAACTGCGTCCATCTGTAGAACAAGGGGCCACTGACCCTGTCCCACCTCACCCCAGTCTGTTGCAGATGGAAACAGTCAAGAACCCTGAAGAAATTAATTGGAGTTATACCCAACTACATATCACACCGAGCTATGCTGTTACTGGAACTTTTAAGATGTGGAACTAGGACAGCTTGTTGTTCTGCACTATTTCTTTTACTCTCGTTCACTTCTTTGCCACTTACAGTAGCAGCCTAGCACAGGGAACTTGGCGATTTCACTAAACCTGGTCATCTTCTGCAACATGGAAGCAGAGTCCAGGGTAACAATGTGAGGCAAAACAGGGTCAGGAACCTCATTTTAGACATTTAAGGTGTAGCCTGAGGGTATGCTATGAATTTATGAGATGATAATACCCTTTTAACCCTTTCCTGGGCAGGATGTTGTTAATGTGAAGTATGTCTGATGTTTACATTAAGTGGACCAAGGAGCTAAGCCTGCACAATTAGCAGTGGGTGACAGCTGTAACATATAGAGCTAGATCAGTTTCTAGAAGATTGATCCCTTAGTTGCTGCAGTAGTAATTGCAGCATCTGTAATTGACTTGACAGACAAAAGAAACTGCCATTGTCACCCCACTGGGACTCTTCTGACACAATGGTCAAATGCTGATAGGCTGCTAATATAGGCTTCAAGCTCTGCCATTTATGAAAATCTACTAGACCTTGCCTCAGGTTGGGCTTCATAGGCTGCCTTTTGATAGATAAATGAAAGGGTGGCATAATACACTATATAAGTACCTTGTAAGCAATCAGAGGATCGCATGTTCTGCCACCCTTGTGGGACTCATAAATATTGAAAAGGTGTTTAGAATTAGAAATGAAAAATTTGGTAAACAACAATACAAAACAATTTTTTTGCATAAGTACAAGTCTTCGTAAAACTATGTTCCTGGCAAAAAAATGTCATGGTATTTGAATGTGGCAACTTTATTGTTTTTATCTTTTTATTGTGAAAAATAGTAAAAATTAAAAAAATATATCCATTTAGTATTATCGTAATTTTACTGACTTGCAAAATAAAGTTAACATGCTTATTATAACGAATTGTGAACGTCATAAAAGTAGAACTCAAGTAAAGCAAGTCATTTTCCTTGAGGATTTCTTATATCTAAAAAAATTGGTGGCTAGAATATGTACATTGAAGTGAGGGGAAAAAATAAACTAACTCAGAAAGTTAATTTGCTATTTGCATAGTATAACGTACTGTACAGATGAAAATGAAGTGTAAACACAAGTAATGTACTATACAGTATGTGCTGTACACATCGTTTTTTAGTTATTTTGTTACATTATTTTGCAGCTTAAACAAGGGCAAATATTTCACAAAAATCATTAGCGTAAAACATAATATAGTATAATATACATTGGGGAAATAAAATTGGTCATTTGCTCTTTATCTATAAACAGCTTGTATAATTGCCCGTTACAGGCTATACATTTGATACAATGTTGAAGGACAATTTAATTTGTTCTATTATTTCAAGATCAAGTTTAGGAAAGGTGGCTGGTGATTAGATTTGAAAGTCAACAACTCTGTACAACAACTATGTCAGCATAATATTGAAAGATATGTTTACAGGGTACATAAAATGTGTATACAAATATAATCACCGTTAGAGACATCTCCAACCTTAAAGGAGACACATCCCTTTTAGAATCAGGCATCTAGGGCGAACAACTGGTCACCCTGGGTCTCGCCAACAACACCCCGGAAAATCTGCTGATTTTGCCTGGAAAAGCAAGCAGCCGGTTATGCAATTGTCTTGCAGCAGCCACTGCAGGTGAAATGTAGTATTGGAAGACCAAAATGAATGGCTGTCTAGTAATACAGGGAGAGCAAAAACTTATTCCAACAGAAACCATTCTTTTCTGGATTATAGAGAGGAGGGGGAAGGGGGGGGCTCCCAAGCTCAGGATCCTGTTCTACCATGTCCATATTCTCTAAAACGGCATATGACCAGGGGTTACATTTTTGGCACAACCCATTTAGCTTTCCGCAAATTTTTACTCCAAGTTACTTGCCATAAAAATTCTACAGAATATCATGACATGTTAGAAAAACACTGAGCTAGCTGCAATCCCCATTACAACCACTGCATGGTTTAAATTTGGTCATCTTGCACCAAATATGTCCGGATACGTTCAGCCAAGAGGAAAAGTTAAGGAAAGACACATCTGCATATACAGTGAAGTGAATTTAATAAGTACAAAGGGTTGTCGAAGGGTATAACTGAATTATAATAAAACTAGACTTGTGTGATGTAATTTGTTAAGATATTGCTGGAGACAGTGTGATGAACAGGTTATATTATGCATAAACCCAAATCCTGCACCATCTTCAATCTGTCTCCCAAACTGCATTATGTGTAAACATTCCCCCAGACTTCTCCTTTGTAATTCAATTAACATCTGACCTTGCGCAATGCAAATTACTCTGACACCTCCAAATCTCCATTTGCTTTTGTAATTATATATGCAAGTCTAGTCAATGCAAATAAACCTATGTCCTTTTGTTGTAAATAAGTCCAGTGGTGAAAATGTTATTTTATTTTTAAAGATTGCTTTTAAAAGCTCTATTTATATTATTACTAGAACCTTAGTATGTACATCTCATGATCTCATGGTTTTAGATCTGCCTAACCTCCATTACCAGATCTTAGTCTCAAGTGATTATGATCATGTTTCATCCTGATAACACATATCTGGTTGACTTTCAGAAAAACAAAACCCGCCCAATAGTACTTACACAAATAGGAAAGTTGGTAACACAATGAAAGACCTGTCAAATGCAGCTGCCCCCCTGGATGGATCTGTAAAAGGCTCTGTGAACAATAGCATAGAAGTGAAAGTGAAGATATCAGCACTGCTAACAGAAGAGGACAGGACTCCAGCAAAGGCACAATTACCTTAATTGGTAAAGGCCCATTTAGGCACAATGCTTATCACTGAAAATTCACTCAAAGGCCTTAGTCACACGGGCGTTTTTTCCCACGATTTGCGGATCGCATGACGGATGCGCATCCGCAAATCGCGTGACCGGGGCCGAAAAATCGTCCGAAAATACTGCTCCTAGCCACGTTTAAATAGAAACGGGCCAGAGCTGTCCAGCGCATTGAATTTAATGGAGCTGGCAATACAGCCGGCTCCATTGAAAGCAATGCACTGTGGGAGATCGCGGGATGAATTGTCGGGAAGGGCTTAAATACATAAGCCCTTCCCTGCAATTCATCCAGAAATGTGTAAAAATAAAAAAAATATATATATATACTCACCTTGTCCCGGCAGACAGAGTTCAGCCGCGGCCGGTGGCAGTTCTCCTGAACTGCTTTCTCTAGTATTCAGCAGCCGGGGATTAAAAATCCCCGCCTGCTGAATGAGCTGCCTCTGATTGGTCACAGCCTGACCAGAGGCAGCTCTCACTCACACCCATTCATGAATTCATGAATGGGTGTGAGTGAGAGCTGCCTCTGATTGGCTCAGCGCAGAGACCAATCAGGGGCAGCTCTCACTCACACCCATTCATGAATTCATGAATGGGTGTGAGTGAGAGCTGCCTCTGATTGGTCAGGCTGTGACCAATCAGAGGCAGCTCATTCAGCAGGCGGGGATTTTAAATCCCCAGCTGCTGAATACTAGAGAGAGCAGTTCAGGAGAACTGCCGCCGGCTGAACTCCATCTGCCGGGACAAGGTGAGTATATATATTTTTTATTTTTACACATTTCTGGATGAATTGCAGGGAAGGGCTTATATATTTAAGCCCTTCCCGACAATTCATCCCGCGATCGCCCACAGCGCATTGCTTTCAAAGGAGCCAGCTGTATTGCCGGCTCCATTGAATTCAATGGGCAAACATCGTTCTTCTCTGCGACAGCTGTTACAGCTGTGGCAGAGAAGAATGATTTGTCTACTATATGTTCTCAATGGGGTCGGCGCTGCTGCCACCGGCCCCATTGAGCGCATATAGAGAAGAGAACAGGAATCGCAGATCGTAGATAGGTGCGATCTGCGATTTCTGTTCTATAATTTATCGGACGAGCGCATAAAAAGCGCTCATGTGTCCGATACCATTGCAAAGCAATGGTTTTATAAAATCGCCGGACGCATGCGCATGCGCAAATCGCGCGAAAAAACGCCCATCTGACTAAGCCCAAAAGCTGTCTTTTGAGCGATAATCGTTGTGTCTAAATGTGCAGCCATCGTGCACTATTCGTTCATCACTTATTTCTAGCCAGTTAGAAATCAACCATGACTCTTATCAGTGCCGCACGCCTATTTTTCCCAGTGGGACTAGAACTTCATCAAGCCATTCATGAGACGCATTGCCAATAAAGGTATCTGCCTCTCTGTTGGGGTCCTCCTCTATCAGTAACACAAATATCCCCACTTTCACTTCTATGCTAATGCTGAGTTTCAAACTTCCAGAAAATGCTTCTGTTCTGCCATGTCCCTGTGATATGAAAAAGCAGAGTAAAATGAAATGGTAACCAGCACCACCTATTCTCCTACAAGATTTACAACAGTCTCATTCTGGAACAGGAGACTAATAAAGTGATACTACAAAGAGCAGCATTTATTGTTGATTTGCTTATTAACGATGTTAATATACAGCATGCATCATGTATGAAGTATAAAAGAAACCAAATCCCATGCTGTTTTTCCAAATCTCTTTCTGGATTGACTCCAAATGCAATACAATATCTAATTAGAGCTACAGGACATGGACACTATTGGCATTATGACATAACTTGCAGTGTAGTATTTCACTCTACTAAAAATACTAGCTCCGATAATACAAGTGTCATGCTTCCCCATTATCCAGGTCATTAGCTTATCCTTCCTAGCAATTTGTAGCCCAAGAATACAATTTGGACAACCATAATCATTTACATATATACAATGGATGCATTAAAATCTAAAAATATAATGACTAAAATAACTAGGATTTTTTTTCCAATACTGAATTTCTTAAGAATGTGTGGTTGACTAACTCAAATCCCTTGGTAAATGGGCTTTAACTATAAAATGCAATGACTCAAAAAGAAGGTCCAGCTGTTGTGTTACTATTATGTCAAATAGAATCATGTACATTGTGAGATGGAAGGTATATTACCTTCAGGGAAATCAGTCATTTGAAAAAGATAAAATTCCCACAAAGCAAACATCTTAAGTATCCAAGCTCCTTAAAACGATATATTTAAAAAGGTTAGGCCATGCAAAATCATTTATCACCTATGCACAAGATAGGTGATAAATAGAGATGAGCGAGCATACTTGCTAAGGGCAAATACTCGGGCGAGTATTGTCCTTAGCGAGTACCTGCCTGCTCGTGAGAAAAGATTTTGGTGACGGCGGGGGTGAGCGGTGTGTTGTGGGAGTGAGCAGGAGGGAACGGGGTGGGGGGAGAGAGAGAAATATCTCCTCCCTGTTCCCCCCCACTCTCCCTTGCTCCCCGCCCCCCGCCGACACCCGAATCTTTTCTCACGAGCGGGCAGGTACTCGCTAAGGACAATACTCACTCGAGGATTTTCCCCAAGCGAGTATGCTCGCTCATCTCTAGTGATAAATGATTGATCACTGTGGTTCTGCTCCCAAGTCCATTGGGTGAATGTAGTGGTGGTGTGCAGCGCACATTTTTCAATTAGTCGCATAGAAGTGAATGGAGTTGTAGTATCGCCTGTGCACCCCTGCATCATTCAGCTAGATTTGGGATGCTCTATTTTTATGACTGTGGGAAGGCCCCACGGTTGAACCCTTATAAATAATTTATCACCTCTACAGTGGATAGGCCATACATGATTTTCATATAACACCAGACTCAGACTGGCCCTCCAGGGATGAATGATTCCACCGTTGGGCCCCTGAACTCACTACTGGACCTCCCTGTTCATTTGAATTGCAGGCTTCCCCATGGTCTAATTCACCCACGAGTGCTGCATAAACTCCTTGGCTGCCATCTACTGCAGAGTGTAGTGGAGTCAATGGCCTTTCTTCATAGGCCCCACTTTCTGAGCATCAACTGAGCAAGGACTTCACCGATGCTCACTGCCTGCCAATGCATTGGCATGTCACCCGTGCGGGCGGCAGGCTTTAGATCGGGTTGTGCTGAGAAATCAGGAAGGCCCATGAAAAGGACTGGCTTGCTTGTAGCAAACATCTCTTGAGGAGAGTGGCACTATACAACAGGAAGGTTGCTTCCTTTTGATGGAGAGAGCTCAGCAGGTGGGACCAATGGAGGGAAAGGGGCTGCGCATTAGCTGCACTGTCAGGCTGAGAAGATCACCGGCCTGACAGTATGAAAAGACCCAGGCACAAAAGGGGCATCTGTACGCAATGTATATAATGTACAGTGTATGTATACTGTATGGAATTATGATGCACAGTGTATTGTGTATGGTATGTATATAATGTATAGTGTATGTAACTGTATGCAATGTATATAATGTACAGTGTATGTATAATGTATGCAATTATAATGCACAGTGTATTGTGTATGTCATGAATATAATGCATAGTGTATGTGTACTGTATGTAATGTACAGTGTATGTATACTGTATGTGATTATAATGTACAGTGTATTGTGAACCTTATGTATATAACATATAGCATATGTAACTATGTAATGTGTATAATGTACAGTGTATGTATACTGTATGGAATTATGATTCACAGTGTATTGTGTACGGTATGTATATAATGTATAGTGTATGTAACTGTATGCAATGTATATAATGTACAGTGTATGTATAATGTATGCAATTATAATGCACAGTGTATTGTGTATGTCATGAATATAATGCATAGCGTATGTGTACTGTATGTAATGTACAGTGTATGTATACTGTATGTAATTATAATGCAGTGTATTGTGAACCTTATGCATATAACATATAGCGTATGTAACTGTATGTAATGTGTATAATGTACAATGTATGTCTGTTAATAAATGCTTATTTTCTTCAGCACTGAGGATTTACATTCCCTCATTCTTCTTCATTACGAATAGAGGTCACCCTCTGTTCCTGAGCTATCTATCTATTCCATGGTGTCTATTTGGCTCTCTTCTACTGGGATACCCTGAGAGCAAGAATTCTCTCTTCACTTTTAATCCTTTCTACATACACTGGGGCACATCTCAGTTCCCCCAAGATTTCTCCTTGCTCTCCTTGGATGTCCCTCGGGACAGGCTAACACCCATCATGAGCACCCTCGGCTTGTACCTCCTTTTGATAACCATCATAAATCTTGTGACGCATGACGAATTAGCTTCAATCAATCTGGCTCCATCTACAGAGGTGCTGTCTTAACTCTTTACCAATTCGCATTCTTGCATAGGAGCCACCTTTTATCTATGTTTGCGCCTTTTTCAGACGCAGCATGTGTCAATATAACAAAAGGTGCTTCCTTTTCAATGGCATTAAAGCCCTCTGCACATGTATGATTGTTGTATGAAAAATCTCTTTATACAGAGGGCTGTTATGCTGTATTGAAACTCAGTACCAGAGCTTCTGTAGGACTGTAATATGACCATGCTTATGACTTCCTACTCACACTGGGCCTAGTTCCCAATGTAACAAGCGCATCATGATAACTTGATTTACAGCATTGTAATACATTGCAGTCAAGGTATTATGGCGTGCTAAATGTTAAGTTAACATTTGCCATATCTGTACAGAAAAACTGACTCAGACAACAACCACATGCATCATACTAGCCATCAACGTTTGCATCTATTCCTTAGTCTTTAATGCATACTTAAGTTTTAAACAAGTTTTCTAAGATATAGCAGGTTCTCCTTTTCCTTTCATTTGCTGCTATTTGAACCCTGATTTGTGCCTAAGTTCTGATTTTCAGGTGGTTTTTCCAAATTTCCTGTTGCCCTACTAGTTGCAATCCACTTTCATGCAGGGGATGTAGCAAGTCTAGCATTATGCCAGTAGTTCACTGCCCTGCACTTCCTTGCCATGACTTTGCATGCTACATTGCACAGTCTGTGGTCCAATCAGAAGAAGGGCAGTACCTGAATGCTCGCCCCTCTGCTCTCCCAAATGATTCAGAAAGTTAACCCAATAGTATGTGTACACATGCACATGCACAGGAGAGGCAGAGACTGTGAAGATCCTTATCACAGTGTATGCAGATCTGTCAGCCTGCAGCCTCTGAGTACCACTTTGAACACAGCTCCTACTTCCATTGCTCTGTACATAACAATAGACAGCTCATTGCAGAGAGGCCAGAAGAGAGCCCCCTAATGGCAGCCACTTTACAGTGGTAAAGCAACAACATTTTTAATGCAACTACATTACAAAATTAATGAGACGATAGCTAATAGGTGAGCATCAATTGTCTGAAACGTTATCCAACCCCTTTAAGTTTCTGTGCTTCAATTTATATAAAACTACTGAATTAAAAATATTTACATAATGTTAAAATTATAAAATCTCAATGTAGCACAAGTATTCTAATGTATGTAACTCTTTTGTTACCAATGCTTTATTTACTAAGTCTTCCCTAGAAAAGCTTCTGTGACAGACAGAGATGTAAGGATCACATACACATTGTTAAAGTGGAATGAAACTGCTCTACTGCAGAGATTTGTGCTATACAAATTGCTATGTAACTATTTGGGGCCAGTATCCATCATTACCTATGATGTTTCTTGAGCTCTTTTTGGCCTTTTTCATGACATTCAATGGTAACTGACAGTTTTGCTTACTCAGATGTATTTCCTATTTTGAAGCAGGTAGTTGTTCTTATTCCTTCATACTGTTAAAATAACTGAGTTGGCAACTCTAAGATTTGTTGTTTCCACTTTTTTGTGATAATATCTATTTTCGCCTCAAAGTGTGCAATACAGGCATAACATACACAACCAGACCTGGAGAATGCTGTAGAATTTTAAGGTACTTCTATATTAAATAAACTAGTATTTGCTGTTGTACATTGTTTGACGCAGGAAGATCAGTTAGCACATATAGAAATAAAAGACATATGTCCATGCTGTACATCTGTAATTGGTTCATACAATGTAAGTTGTATGTAAGTTATCTACTAACACACTTTTCTTGCATTTTCATGCATTTGAGCCTACAATCACTATTTTACAATTCATATTTAGCTATAAACGTCCTATAAAGTTGATTAACTTTGTGAGTACAGTAAGTGAGTTTATTAGGAGTGTAATGGCTGCACACATGTAGCAAAATGATGCATGGTATAGTACATAATATAGTAGTAGCGTTGAGCGAATTGAACTAGCAGAACCCTGTTTTGAGTCAAAGTTTCCTAAAAGTTTGGTTCGGCACAAACAGAGCTTTTATCAAAGTTCTACCTGAAACAGGATCCTTATGGTTTGGTTTGCTCAACACTAGTCCTGGTGTATAACTGATTGAGAACCATAAAAGCTCAATGTAATACTAATAGAGTGTTATATGTGTTTTTTATGGCTCTTAAACAGCATTATACACCCTTTTTTTAATGGTTTTGATGAACTTCTGGTTTAGTCTGAACTAATTTGGATCAAACCAAACCGACCAAAATGAACTTTTCGAAAGCACTAATATTTGTTTCAACAAGGTAGGCATGCTAGACAATTTTCTTCTCCTTACAACAACCTCTCACTGGTTATTTGTACCAGTGATAGTTTGTGCATGTTTCCTGTAAATTTGGCAAATTCTACAACTAACCTTAGTCTTGGGGCTTTTTGAGAAACTATTTTTGTAGCTGTAAAGTGTGTGATTTTGATGCTGTTGTGTACTACACTTTTCTGGTATAATTTCTGATGTAATCAAACTATTTAAATGAACACTCCGGTTCATACAACTATTTTGGTATTCATTATGATTAATGATTTATGATAGGAATAAAGCTTCAGTACAAACAGTACAAACTTTTTGTAACCATTAATTACATATGGGTCTACTCTGTACTGCATAATTATGTAGAAATCTCTCTTTGAAAATAATCTCTATGTCTGAATATTTTCATCAAGTATTTAATCAAGGTATTTATTTCTGTATAATGTGTGTGGGTAATGTTTTACTCCTTTTCTGTATGGGATAGAATTATAAGTTAGGGCTCATGTCCACGGGCTTTTCTTTACTGCGTATTACTTGTGAGTCACACGCACGTGTGATACTCCATGAATGAAGGCAATGAAAGTAAATGGACTTTCATTGTTCCATGCACAGTGGCGTGTGGACACTGCGTATCTATTCGCAAGTGAAATAAATTGCAGCACACTCTATTTCTCTGCGTATGCTATGCAAGCCCTTCTGTGGACTGCGTATGATACTTCATTGCATATGGGCAGCGTTTCCATATGCATCCCCAAATTGAACAGAATGGGGAACTAAAAATAAAAATCACTTTGTGCATGTCCGTGATGTGTGATAAGGACAAATTTAGTACAGGTTCATAATATGGTCATGAGCATGGTCCCAAATGAATGCGATGTTGTTTAAGAATCACTTCTTTATTAATGCATAATCTACCTTTTACTTTACAGTATTTTACTAATTATAATTTTTTTGTTAATGATCCCTAAAAGTAGTTCCCCACTTGGCCTGTAAAAAGCCTCTCAGAGACTACTTGTGTGTAGAGAACTTCTTTTTCTACTTGTGTATAGTTTTTTTACTACTAGAAATGATTCTATAATGCAATCAAAGAGCCTTCTTACCAGATTATTCGGAAGTGTTGGGACCAGTGGTTGCATGAGGGCACTCAAGGTGATAGTGCTCAGGACGCCCTAGATAGACCACCAATAAAGAGGATCATCTTAGCATCCAACAAGCCCAACAGCGCCAACTGTTTCATTGTCTGACAGACTGTTTTGTTGTCCACAGATAAGTGGCAACATGGCTACATGCCCCGTGTCTGTCTAAATCATTTCCAGACATTTGGCTGAAGGGCATTTTGTCTCACAGCACACAATATGCGTACTGTCTTTGACACTCACCCACTGTTGTCTTTGTTTACAGTAGTGTCATGAACAATGAAACTGGATTGCCATGAACTGGAACCAGGTTTTTTAGCAAGGAGTCCAGATTTAGTTTGGGCACTGTTGACAGTCATATTCATGTCTAGAGACCTACGGGTGAGCGCCTCAATCTTGCCTTTGCTGTGGAGTGACACACTGCTGGGGGCCCATCACATATGAAAGTCAGTCACTTCTGGTAGTGGTATAAGGGGCAATGACAGCTCAGCAATATGTTCAGGACATCCTGCAGCCACATGTGTTGCTTCTCATGGCAGGACTTTCAAGGGGCATTTTCCAGCAGAAAAATGCTCAGCAAGGGTGTCACATGAATGTTCCTACACATTTCCAAACGTCTGTGGCCTACCTAGTCACCAGAATTATCACCAATAGAACATGTATAGGACTATCTGGGACACCAAGTTTGACAACAAAAAGTTTGCACGATCTAGAGGCACAGTTACAGCAAATGTGAACCAATATGCCACAGAATACCATATAAAACCTATGGCTCCCCAGATCATCACACCAGCAGTTGGGACAATATTTCACTCCACAACAGTAGCAAGATTGAAGTGCTCATTTTGAGGTCTCCATACTAGACCGGCTCCGGGTCCCAAACCCAACATGGATTTACTGCCAAAGATGATATGGTTCCAGTCCATAATTGTCCAGGTTTCTCGTTCAAAACACAACTGCAAATAAAGGTGACTGTCTAGGTGTGCCAAAAAGAGGACACGTAAAGTGCACTGTGACACCAACTCTTTGGATTTTGGACAGTGAAACTGTTGAATATGCAAATGCTTATCAGCAGATTAACTGTGCCTCTTTACTGGTGGTCCCTGTGAGCCATGTGTAAATGCCCTTATATAACCGCTGCTCCAAACACTTCCTATAAGTTTGGTCAGGATGGCCTAGATGGCAGGTAATTTGTTAAAACAACCATCCTGCTTCTCTCATTCCAATGATGTTCCACCACTCAAAGACTGTTAACTGGCTAAATGTCCTCGAGTGCATCATAGAGGCAAGTCTAGCAGTCAACAATCTCTCAACAAGAAGTACGCTACACAGGAGTAGCCTCTGAGGCAATGAGCAAAGCATTTCATGGCTTCTAGTAGTAAGACCCAGTGTCTAATCAGACCACAACTGGAATCATTTACATATCTGCCTGATGCATAACTGCATGCCGAGTTTTGCAGCAATCCAAGTTTTATATGTGGGTGCATTATTATTATGTGTGCATAATATATATCATAAAGCCCAATGCACACGGAATCCGAGTCATCACCTAGTGCAGTATCATCTGTACTGAACATGTGCCGGCACATCCGCAAGACAGATCCAGACAGGCACACAGGGGTCACCAGCCTGGCACCAGGTCGGATTCCGCTGCGGGATCCCGCATGCAGAATCTGACCCAGCCATGTGCATTCAGCCTTACATATAGAGTCTGACAAAAAATATACACTGCCCAGTTCAAAACACAGCTGCAATGCAACAATGTGCATGAACCCTTAAAGTTTAAAACTCTAACAAGAAAGTAAATTGTGACTTTATTGTAAGGAAAGTTGTGAAATCCAGGATTTGTCTTTAATCCAGCATCAATCATACAGTATACAAAGTAGAATTGTAAGGATAGAAATGCTCCAGCTAGACATCCCAATATATAGTCAAGACAACAGGAAATATAATATTATCACGTCTTCCTAATCAAGTGAGTATCATAATTAACTATATCTGTTTCTCTTTTTTCTAAGGTTTTAAAGCTGGAAATGATTGCCAGACAATCAGACATTCTTGGCTGTGAGACACTGGATTAAAGGAGCTTTATGCTTTATGGAAATATTTGCATGCATATACAATGTATGTCCACAAATCTTTCAGTTTAGGATTAAGATCCAGCATTTTATTTACAATGAAGGACCTTTATTATTTTTCTTCACGTCTTGGTGGCTGTGCAGAATAATATATACTTTTGAAGAGATTTAACTTACATTTGAGGGTTAGTGTGACTACTTATGCTGAGAGCAGTACTCTATCAAAATGATGGGAATTCTAAATCAGGATTCTACAATAGGCAGAGTATAGAGCTATAAATAAATATTATTGAAAATCAAAGGCAAATGCTGGGCATAGATATCAGACAAGTAGAACTAAGACAGAAGATAATGCATAGATAGGAATGTCAGCATCATCTAAATTATGCATATATGCAGTATTAGAAGGAAAAGATTTAAAACATTTTCCAGGACTGAAAGCAAATTTGCAATGTACGCTTCTGACAGAGGTCACCAAAAGAGCTTCCTGCAGAAAAGATATGCTAAAATAAGAACAAAGAGTTGGGAAGGGCCCATGTTTGGTTGCTGGCTGTACTGCATGTTGGTTGAGAAAGAACATTCTTTATTGTGATTTTCTTTATGCCATCTGTTTGCACTTCCCATCTCATATATGGATCTATTATAAGGATAGGTTCACACTGTCAGTTCTTTTATTTAGTTTTGTGCCACAGATCTATACTGGAGGACTGATGCTTATTATGATTGTTACTACCATTTAGAAAATAGGGCATATGAATGCTGGATGTTCTTCTTAAGGCCCCTCTCTATTAGGCCGCCTGCACACGATCGGGTTTGAATGGTGGAATCTGCGATCGTCTCCCACGCGGATGACTATGATTTTCCACTTGGGGAGGAAAAATCGCAGTATGCTCCATTTTCATGTGGGCTCCACATGGACGGCTTCTATTGAAGTCAATGGCAGTCGTCCGACCCACGGACCTTACACAATTGACATTACAAAAAGGTTGCGAGACCTGTGTCATCGCAGGAAAATCTGTACTGCGTATGTCCAATGGGTGGTCCATCCGCAGTACAGAAGAAGACAGGAAATGACAGGTACGTTGGGTCACCAGCCAGGCACAGGGTCGGGTTCCAGTGCAGGATCCTGCATCCAGAATCCGACCCATTTGTGTGCAGGCAGCATTACCCAGAACAGAGAGCCGCTCAGTAATGGCATATTCTCATGGGTGTTGATATGTTCCATATTGGGGTTATAATGCAGAGCACTGAATCTCCACTGACTTGCATTGGGGCACTCAGACCTGTATTTTTCATGCACATGTGTGAATAAAAAAATGCACAGCAGGGCCTATTTTAATTCGCATTATGTACTGAAATAAAGGCAATGGGACTGTGCAAATACACAGTGAATACACGTGATGCATGCATATTCACTGTGTATTTGCATATAAAGGCAATGGGACTGGCTTGTGTCTCTTTTGGGATCATAAATATGCAGTAATTAAGTGTGGGAAAAAATGCATGAGGGTCCAAAATACACATTGAATAGGGAGTGTATAGGCATTGAATACACGGTGTATTCACAGACCAAAACTTAATATGCTGGTGTGAATGAGCCCTGAGAGTGGCTCAGGTCCAGGTAGACCATCTGCTGCCTTTGGTCCTGGTAGTACAACACAGCCATTCACATGGTTGGCCATCTTGTAATACATTCTCTCTAGGGGAAATGTCTGGCTAGGTATGGCTTTACCTAGCGAAGTTAGCTGTTTGCCAAGAGTGCCAGTATCTGGACAGCTGATTAATCCAAGCACCTTAACACAACCCATTGGCAAATGCCTTTATTGCTATGATATGATACCCTTATTCTGTGCTAACACATGCATTTAGACGTTTTACTATTCATTTTCTGCTGTTTGTGTGTGTAATGTATGTTGATTTGAGTCTGTGTGATTTTTCTTCTACAGGTAAGTGATATTAATAGGAAGCCCATTCTCACTATAGTGAAATCATGTGTGCTAATATACCTCAGTGCCTCCCAGAGACACATTTATATATCCAAAATACACAGTAAGTAAATGTGATATTGTCTTGTTCAGGGCAGAATAAGGCTGCAATAAATCTTCTCCAAATACAAGGTGATTGTGTTCCCATTGATATTCTACAGAATGTTTCTCTCCTTTGTGCAATTTTTAAATAATATTTCTGAGATACGAATTTAAGTACAATAAATGACATCCTTGCAAATTTCCTGAGCAATTCAGTTTGTGAGCATTTAATTCACTGCAAAGGCTCTCAAAGCCACAAATCACATTGCCATGGCAACTTCCAATGCAGCGTTTCATCATTAAAATGTCAATCAATTACATCTAAAGATCAGACTTGAGGAAAGGAAAATGAATGTAGAACAGGAGAAGAAATATTGTAAAATGACAATATATAAGATTATAATCTGAAAAGTTTGCTTTCTTTAAACCAACACACATACAAATGTAGATAAGCATATTATCTTAGATTCAAGTACTGATCAAGGAAAATGAAATGCACATACGGGTTATTATATTAGCTCATGCGAGTATGACTGCTGGTAATTTGGGTTTTGATATCTTACTCTTCTCATTCCGGAACATACTCTTTTATGAAATGACTTCATGTTAGTCTGATAGAATCTTATTTCAGTATGATGTCACATAGATGATTTAGTTAAAGGGGTTGTCCGGGACTTTCTGGATTTTTTTTCTCTTGATAACCTGTCCTCAGGATAGTCATCAGTATATGATCAGCAGTGGACTGCCAATTGGAATCCCCACTGATCAGCTGATTTTCGGGGACACTGTTAATGTGGTTAGCACTATACGCAGATAGCACAGATAGCATTGCAGCAGCCCAGTTTGATACTGCAGGCACAGCTCCCATTGAATTCAATGAGAGCTGTGCCTGCCATACCAACCCTGGGCCACTGCATTCTGCTTCCTAAGCTGCCCATGCTGACAGTGGCATGGGGAATCAGCTGATCAGTGGGGATCTCAAGTGACAGACCATCATCAATCATCTAACGATGACCTGTACAGCAAAAAGGTCACAATAGAAAAATGCCCAGATAACCCCTTTAATTCTGCATAAAGCTACTACATTGAAACTATTCTTTGTTCTAATAGTTCACTAATGTGTAACTTTTCTAATTTTTGCAAATAAGGATCCAAACAATGATGGTCACCGATTCTGATACCAATATTCATATTGGTGTAACTGATCGATCGCTGCTTTACATTATTCTGCTATTGACTGATTTAGTTATGATATGTGTGTTTATCACACTCCATATATATTGCACTCTTATGCTATAAGATGTAACATTTCAATGATATATGTAACAGCTGTTACAAAAGCAATGTTCTGCATATAGTATATTTTACATGGTAATACTGAATATGTTATTGTATTAGAATTGTTTGCATGTACAAATGTAGAAAACGTTAACTTGACACTTAGGTGTCATTCACCTAGTTGATGCTGCTTCTCTGTATATGAAAGATAATTATAGGTCAGCAGGATGTTCCCTTTTCTGTGTGTACAATACATTGGAGAATTCATAGCAGCTAGTCTTCACTCAGTAGGCAGTGGGCTTTTTCAAAAAAATTGGGGAAAAATACTATTATTGGGCTGCCTGTGACCGTCTTCAGTTTACTGTGTGTCTGCTGGGGGTAGTAGTCCTAATTAATATGCAGCTAAGCGTTACAGCAGGCTTGCACAAAATTGTTTCCTGGATCTGCTGTCTCTGTTACATCAGCGCCGTCATCCCGCCAGAGGGAAACAGCATACATAATATTATACGCTGCCTACAGTATCTATCTGCTGGGGGTAGTAGTCCTAATTAATGCACAGCTAAGCGTTACAGCAGGCTTGCGCAAAATTGTTTCCTGGATCTGCTGTCTCTGTTACATCAGCGCCGTCATCCCGCCAGAGGGAAACAGTATACATAATATTATACGCTACCTACAGTATCTATCTGCTGGGGGTAGTAGTCCTAATTAATACGCAGCTAAGCGTTACAGCGGGCTTGCGCAAAATTGTTTCCTGGATCTGCTGTCTCTGTTACATCAGCGCCGTCATCCCGCCAGAGGGAAACAGTATACATAATATTATACGCTGCCTACAGTATCTGTCTGCTGTATCAGCTCAGCATTTAAAAAAAATAGAAGCAAAATACTTAAGGCCTACTACTGGCCTTTGGCCACTTGACTGCTTCTGCGCTGTGAATTCCACTAGCTCAGTCATACGCACCTACAACTCACTACAGGTGTGCGCAAAATTGTTTCCTGACTCTGCTGTGCGTTCCGTAAGGGAAGTCAGCCTCCAACCACAGGCCAATAAGCGGCACATTTAATTACAGCATTCTGTATCTGCACTACTGGTAATACAGCATGCTGAGGGGTAGGGGTAGGCCTAGAGGACGTGGACGCGGGCGAGGACGCGGAGGGCCAAGTCAGGGTGTGGGCACAGGCCGAGCTCCTGATCCAGGTGTATGGCAGCCGACTGCTGCGGGATTAGGAGAGAGGCACGTTTCTGGCGTCCCCACATTCATCTCACAATTAATGGGTCCACGCGGTAGGCCTTTATTAGAAAATGAGCAGTGTGAGCAGGTCCTGTCGTGGATGGCAGAAAGTGCATCCAGCAATCTATCGACCACCCAGAATTCTGCGCCGTCCACTGCTGCAACTCTGAATCCTCTGGCTGCTGCTCCTCCTTCCTCCCAGCCTCCTCACTCCATTACAATGACACATTCTGAGGAGCAGGCAGACTTCCAGGAACTGTTCCCAGGCCCCTGCCCAGAATGGCCAGCAATGGTTCCTCTCCCACCGGAGGAGTTTGTCGTGACCGATGCCCAACCTTTGGAAAGTTCCCGGGGTCCGGGGGATGAGGCTGGGGACTTCCGGCAACTGTCTCAAGAGCTTTCAGTGGGTGAGGAGGACGATGACAATGAGACACAGTTGTCTATCACTCAGGTAGTAGTAATTGGAGTAAGTCCGGGGAGGAGCGCACAGAGGATTCGGAGGAAGAGCAGCAGGACGATGAGGTGACTGACCCCATCTGGTTTGCTACGCCTACTGAGGACAGGTCTTCAGAGGGGGAGGCAAGTGCAGCAGCAGGGCAGGTTGGAAGAGGCAGTGCGGTGGCCAGGGGTAGAGGCAGGGCCAGACCGAATAATCCACCAACTGTTTCCCAAAGCGCCCCCTCGCACCATGCCACCCTGCAGAGGCCGAGGTGCTCAAAGGTCTGGCAGTTTTTCACTGAGAGTGCAGACGACCGACGAACAGTGGTGTGCAACCTTTGTCGCTCCAAGATCAGCCGCGGAGCCACCACCACCAGCCTCACCACCACCAGCATGCGCAGACATATGATGGCCAAGCACCCCACAAGGTGGGACGAAGGCCGTTCACCGCCTCCGGTTTGCACCGCTGCCTCTCCCCCTGTGCCCCAACCTGCCACTGAGATCCAACCCCCCTCTCAGGACACAGGCACTACCGTCTCCTGGCCTGCACCCACACCCTCAACTCCGCTGACCTCGGCCCCATCCACCAATGTCTCTCAGCGCACCGTCCAGCCGTCGCTAGCGCAAGTGTTGGAGTGCAGGCGCAAATACGCTGCCACGCACCCGCACGCTCAAGCGTTAAACGTGCACATAGCCAAATTTATCAGCCTGGAGATGCTGCCGTATAGGGTTGTGGAAACGGAGGCTTTCAAAGGTATGATGGCAGCGGCGGCCCTGCGCTACTCAGTTCCCATTCGCCACTACTTTTCCCGATGTGCCGTCCCAGCCCTGCACGACCACGTCTCCCGCAATATTGTACGCGCCCTCACCAACGCGGTTACTGCCAAGGTCCACTTAACAATGGACACGTGGACAAGCACAGGCGGGCAGGGCCACTATATCTCCCTGATGGCACATTGGGTGAATTTAGTGGAGGCTGGGACAGAGTCAGAGCCTGGGACCGCTCACGTCCTACCCACCCCCAGAATTGCGGGCCCCAGCTCGGTGGTGGTATCTGCGGCGGTGTATGCTTCCTCCACTAAACCACCCTCCTCCTCCTCCTCCTACGCAACCTCTGTCTCGCAATCAAGATGTGTCAGCAGCAGCACGTCACCAGCAGTCGGTGTCGCGCGGCACGGCAGCGTCAGCAGGCCGTGCTGAAACTACTCAGCTTAGGAGAGAAGAGGCACACGGCCCACGAACTGCTGCAGGGTCTGACAGAGCAAACCGACCGCTGGCTTGCGCCACTGAGCCTCCAACCGGACATGGTCGTGTGTGACAACAGACGTAACCTGGTGGCGGCTCTGCAGCTCGGCAGCCTCACGCACGTGCCATGCCTGGCCCACGTCTTTAATTTGGTGGTTCAGCGCTTTCTGAAAAGCTACCTACACTTGTCAAACCTGCTCGGAAAGGTGCGCCGGCTCTGCGCACATTTCCACAAGTCCCACGCGGTCGCTGCCACCCTGCAACATCGGTTTCATCTGCCAGTGCACCGACTGCTGTGCGACGTGCCCACATGGTGGAACTCTACGCTCCACATGTTGGCCAGGCTCTATGAGCAGCGTAGAGCTATTGCGGAATACCAACTCCAACATGGGCGGCGCAGTGGGAGTCAGCCTCCTCAATTCTTTACAGAAGAGTGGGCCTGGTTGGCAGACATCTGCCAGGTCCTTGGAAACTTTGAGGAGTCTACCCAGATGGTGAGCGGCGATGCTGCAATCATTAGCGTCACCATTCCTCTGCTGTGCCTCTTGAGAAGTTCCCTGCAAAGCATAAAGGCAGACGCTTTGCGCTCGGAAACAGAGGCGGGGGAAGACAGTATGTCGCTGGATAGTCAGAGCACCCTCCTGTCTATATCTAAGCGCGTTGAGGAGGAGGAGGGGGAGCATGAGGAGGAGGGGGAAGAGACAGCTTGGCCCACTGCTGAGGGTACCCATGCTGCTTGCCTGTCATCCTTTCAGCGTGTATGGCCTGAGGAGGAGGAGGAGAATCCTGAAAGTGATCTTCCGAGTGAGGACAGCCATGTGTTGCGTACAGGTACCCTGGCACACATGGCTGACTTCATGTTAGGATGCCTTTCTCGTGACCCTCGCGTTACACGCATTCTGGCCACTACGGATTACTGGGTGTACACACTGCTCGACCCACGGTATAAGGAGAACCTTTCCACTCTCATACCCGAAGAGGAAAGGGGTTCGAGAGTGATGCTATACCACAGGACCCTGGCGGACAAACTGATGGTAAAATTCCCATCCGACAGCGCTAGTGGCCGAAGGCACAGTTCCAAGGGCCAGGTAGCAGGGGAGGCGCGGAGATCAGGCAGCATGTACAGCACAGGCAGGGGAACACTCTCTAAGGTCTTTGACAGCTTTCTGGCTCCCCAGCAAGACTGTGTCACCGCTCCCCAGTCAAAGCTGAGTCGGCGGGAGCACTGTAAAAGGATGGTGAGGGAGTACGTAGCCGATCGCACGACCGTCCTCCGTGACGCCTCTGCCCCCTACAACTACTGGGTGTCGAAGCTGGACACGTGGCCTGAACTCGCGCTGTATGCCCTGGAGGTGCTTGCTTGTCCTGCGGCTAGTGTCTTGTCAGAGAGGGTGTTTAGTGCGGCTGGGGGAATCATCACAGATAAGCGTACCCGCCTGTCAACCGACAGTGCCGACAGGCTTACACTCATCAAGATGAACAAAGCCTGGATTTCCCCAGACTTCTCTTCTTCACCAGCGGACAGCAGCGATACCTAAACAATACGTAGGCTGCACCCGCAGATGGAAGCATTGTTCTCTCTCACCATCAAAAACGTGGACCTTTTAGCTTCATCAATCTGTGTATAATATTCATCCTCCTCCTCCTGCTCCTCCTCCTGAAACCTGACGTAATCACGCCGAACGGGCAATTTTTCTTAGGCCCACAAGGCTCAGTCATATAATTTTTGTAAACAATTTTTATACGTTTCAATGCTTATTAACGCGTTGAAACTTGCACCTGAACCAATTTTTATTTTAACTGGGCTGCCTCCAGGCCTAGTTACAAATTAAGCCACATTAACCAAAGCGGTTAATGGGTTTCACCTGCCCTCTTGGTTGGGTATGGGCAATTTTTCTGAGGTACATTAGTACTGTTGGTACACCAATTTTTTTGGGCCCTCGCCTACAGTGTAATCCAATTAATTTTTTGCCCACCTGCATTAAAGCTGACGTTACATCAGCTGTGTTGGGCACTGCAATGGGATATATTAATGTACCGCCGGTGGCTTCCTGGCACCCACCCATGCTGTCGGTCCACACGGAGTTGTAACTGCATGTGTCCACTTCTAAAGAACCCCAGTCTGACTGGGGCATGCAGTGTGGGCCGAAGCCCACCTGCATTAAACATGACATTACCTCAGCTGTGCTGGGCACTGCAATGGGATATATTTATGTACCGTTGGTGGGTTCCAGGGAGCCACCCATGCTGTGGGTCCACACGGAGTTGTAACTGCATGGGTCCACTTCTAAAGAACCCCAGTCTGACTGGGGCATGCAGTGTGGGCCGAAGCCCACCTGCATTAAACATGACATTACCTCAGCTGTGATGTGCAATGCAATGGGATATATTTATGTACCGCCGGTGGCTTCCTGGCACCCACCCATGCTGTCGGTCCACAGGGACTTCACAATAGGGAGTTGTACCTGCCTGTGTCTATGAATTAAAAACCCCGGTCAGGTTGGGGCATGCAGTGTGGGCCGAAGCCCACCTGCTTTTAATCTGACGTTAGCTCTGCTGTCCAGGGCACTGCAATGGGATACATTTATGTACAGCCGGTGGGTTCCAGGGAGCCACCCATGCTGTGGGTGCACACAGAATTCCCATTGCGGAGTTGTACCTGCCTGTGACTATTTATAAAAAACCGCGGTCTGACTGGGGCATGCAGACACCTTGACAGAATGAATAGTGTGTGGCACATAGGTTCCCCATTGCTATGCCCACGTGTGCAGCTCCTGATGGTGGTGGCACAGGATTATATTTCTCATTGCTTCTGTACAGCATTGTGGGCTATCGCCCCCCCCCCTCTTTTAAAGAGGGTCGCTGCCTAGCCGTGCCAACCCTCTGCAGTGTGTGCCTGCGGTTCCTCCTCATGGCAGACGCACTTATAAGTAGACATGAGGGTGGTGTGGCTATGAGGCCAGCGTGTGGCATGAGTGCAGCTGAAGGCTGCGCGGGGACACTTTGGTGTGCGCTGTGGACACTGCGTCGTGCGGGGGGGGGGGGGGGTTGGGCAGCATGTAACGCAGGAGAAGTGGCAGCGGAGTGTCATGCAGGCAGTGATTGTGCTTTGTTGGAGGTAGTGTGGTGCTTAGCTAAGGTATGCATTGCTAATGAGGGCTTTTCAGAAGTAAAAGTTGTTGGGAGGGGGGGGGGCACTCTTGCCGCTGTTGTGGCTTAATAGTGGGAACTGGGAACTTGAGATGCAGCCCAACATGTAGCCCCTCGCCTGCCCTATCCGTTTCTGTGTCGTTCACATCACTTTCTTGAATTGCCCAGATTTTCACAAATAAAAAAACCTTAGCGAGCATCGGCGATATACAAAAATGCTCGGGTCACCCATTGACTTCAATGGGGTTCGTTATTCGAAACGAGCCCTCGAGCATCATGAAAATTTCGTCCCGAGTAACGAGCACCCGAGTATTTTGGTGTTCGCTCATCTCTACCCATCACAAAATTTAATTTTATTTATTACTATTAAAATCACCTCTAACTATTACACAGATATACAATATTTATAATGGGCTTATATAAATTCTAGTAGATAGCATTTTCTGGGTATATGACAAACTTAGATTTGCCCGTCAGACTGCCAGGTAGTAAAACATGATTCATCACTGTACTATAGTTTTATACCACTCTTGTCAACAATTGGCATTGCTTGTTGTAATTTTAGGCTTGGATGTAACTGATTGATCAAAAACTAATTTTATGAAGCTCTCAGTTCTGATGCTGAAATTAGTTGCAACTCTGTAGCAAGTGATGCAATGAGGATAAGTGATTTTAGCATTTGGTGGCCGACTCTGTGTGTTTGTAAGCACTTCCGCTTCAAGACAAAGCTGATGACTGACATGAAGTTTCCGATCACTTTGAAAAAAAAATCTTCAGAAGTAGTTGAGCGGGTATTAAAGTAAGGAGAATACAAAAAAAACACTTCAGTGTTCCATGACATAAATGTGCTTTTCTATGTAGAAACTCGGTGGCAACATCTCATCTATTATATATAAAGTGGTTGTATAATCTTCCATATGTATTATTAGTCTCATTATTGTTAGTAGTAAGAGCCATAATAACTATAAAATGCAGTAGTAGCAGAAGGACAGTTTACTAAAGCAGATAAATGACTAAATCAGTATCTAAGCGATATGTGGCAAAAAAAAAGCCCTAGGTGGAAGACAGTACACAAGAAAAATATCTCTGTGGTACAGAGCTGCAGAATACATTGGCTCTGTAAAAATAACAGGTAATAAATGAATAAAATGTGCTAAAGTAAATAATATGGCCTCTGACATTAGATAAGCCTTATGCTAGATGCTGATAATGGTCCAGTTATGAGATGTCAGAGATATGGGAGTAAAAATGTAATGATTTTTTGTTCAACTCGATATTAAATGTTTCTAGTTCATATTTTTGAAAGAACGCTGATTGTGCATGTGCCATTGTAGATTAGTATTTTCATTAAGTCATAAAAAGGTAATTAGTAAAAATACGCATATATTTGGGTATTCCGTTTGTGTACAGTGCACTGGAGGCTCAAATAAATCAGTTAGAACTCCAAGACTTACATACACATTTTTTAAAAATTTGGTCAAACATACCTTACCCAATGAGGATTGGGAACCCCATCATAACAACTGCTGGAATTATCCCCTTTTGGAGTCAAGTATGCCTGAGCCTGATGCTCCATACTGCTGAACATTCTTGTCATATGAATTGCCTAGTGTCGTTGCAACAATTTCTTGCGCTATGTTCATTTTCAATTCCTGGATAGCTTGTGGCTTATTCCAGTATACTTTACCCTTCAGGCTCCTATTAACTGCACGACTGAAACAAACTGTAGCTGTTAGTGTGACATGGTGTGGTGAGTGAGACAGCCAGGCTAGTCGCCCAGACTAGCTGCTCCATCATCCTTGTCGTTGGCTGCCGAAATGTGGATAGTGGCAGTCAGGTCAAGGAATGATCAACAAAAAATGTTATGGGGGTTTCCTGATTTTCGTTATGTAAGGTATGTTTTGTTGACATTTCATTAAAATACGGTCATTAGTCTTAGAGTTATAGACAATTTTTCTGGGTCTTTATATAAAATATCTCATTATGAAAGCATTCTAAAAGCACTGTAGATAATTTAGCTTTATATCACATAGGCTAGCTCTGGGTGGTCATAGTATGAGATCATTTTAGGATCTGTATAATGGCACACCCCAACAACTATAGTTCTACTGAATTGCAGTTGGATCATTCATAGAATCTTAAGGTTATCTAAGTTCACAGCAGCAGTGGGTGACAGCAGAATAGATGTCCAGATGTTGTGACTGTAGTGCGGGAGCTAAAACAAGCTTCTACTAGAAAGGCCAGTCTGCCAACCCAATGGGGTTGGCGGAATAAGCAGACATTTACGACACTGTTAAGTACAGGGACACAATTTATAGATAAAAACACTGTCATTACATTTCTTCATACCAACTGAATGCTGTGTCCTTCAATTGATAATGCTATGATTCTATGATATGAGGAGAGCTTACCTTTAGTGTAGCCAAATGTACAATTGTCTATTCAACAGCTATGATGTTGAACTTAAGAGATTCCGAAACTAGCACATTATACATAAAGAAACCTTGTCCCTCCTGTGAATATATTGGCAGGGATTCCCCCACAATAAACACTTTGCAGATGTTTGTAGAATTGTTGCCTGTACTTCTGCAATTTTATACTTCAGATCTACTACTGCAGATGTGTTGCTTGTATGTGTTGCTTGTATGTTGCTCCTATGGTTCTTGCAATAAAATGTCATTTCCAATATGTTACCAACTTGAATGCTATTTTTTCTGATTGACATAAATAGATGACAGGAATACTGTAAAAAGTGTGGTATGTTAACAAGAGTGTAATTATTTCACTCTACTGAAAAGTATAATAAAGCTCGTTGATGAAAACAATATGCTCCAAAAATTATTTTACAAACTACACGAATCATATAAAATATTGGCTTACCGATCTGAAAACTGATTAATGTCACTCAGTTATTTGATTAATTCCCACCTTTGTCTTTCATTGATCTCAAACATGAGGTAGAATCTAATATAGATCATTCTTATAAGTCAAGAGAAATGTCAACACTTCAGGTTGCATATAAAATCTTTACAAAATTCCAGGGACAAAGCAAAAAAATAAACTTCTGTGTTTATTCACCAACCAAACATCGTCCATTTTTCTCAGGGAGCCTCATGTGAAATACATCTAGTATATTGGAAACTATTGTAAAAAATTACCATTTTAATATCACTTTTACGAGTAAGGTACAAAGATGAGCACTTCAGGAAAAAATAACTATTTTGCCTAGTGCTGGGCTTTGGGGATGGTTAATTATAATTATAGTGGGACATGTTCTTTGCTGCTTCTTGGATCCCTGTTTAAAGCACTGTGCCCTCATTAGGATGAACATAGAGGACACATTTTGATCATAGTGTTATTTTAAGTTTGTCACACTAGCTTGTGTATATTAGTTTTAATATATAATTGTCATTAAATGTTAAATATGCTAAGATATTGAAATTATTAAGAACTGCCTTAACAAGTCTGAACTTGCCATCTAATTCCTGATATCTAGACTGGGAGATAGGCAATTACGAAATTACATTATGTTACTAAATTGTGGTCAAATAAAAAAAAAAATGTAATGAATTGCGTTACATTGACATAAAGAATCCCAGCAAATGCTGGCACAAAGTGCCAATTAACAACTTACTGTAGTTATCATTTTTCCTGTGGAAACACTGTAAGTTCAGAAGTACATCAAGAACATGTATGTTTAGAACCAGAGGAAGAACCCTAAGTAGGGTCAAAAGCTCACTATAACATCATGTCTTTTTGTTAGCCATTAAAAGATATCATATCTACAAGATTACTTGGTTTCTCTAAGTGAGAGCAATCACATTTTCATTAGAATCTTGTTATAGACATTTTCTTTTTTTGCAATTGCTCAGAAAGCAAACTTGACATAAATTACTTTAAATAGTTAAAGATGCACGTTTACAACTTCAGGTGGATTAGATAGTGGAATTTTAGAATTTTAAGGTAATTTTTGCACAATTGACATTTATCACCCATCTACAGGACATTTGTCATGTACCTATTTAATATCTATGAGGATAGAAACAGCTAAGTACTGCACTCAGTTATATCCATTAGTACCTTAGACTTTGAATGGAGCAACAGGATGCAGTCGTGCAATAAAAAGGAATGGGGGGAACCTTGTTCTAGTGATTGGTGGGGCCCCAAGTGATCAGACATGTATCACCTATTCTGCGGATGGGTGATAAATGTTGAATGCGGAAAACTCCTTTTAGCAGAACTCTTGACTCTATATTTTTCTGCATTAAACATTAAAGGGGTTGTCCCGAGGCAGCAAGTGGGTCTGTACACTTCTGCATGGCCATAATAATGCACTTTGTAATGTACATTGTGCATTAATTATGAGCCATGCAGAAGTTATAAAAAGTTTTATACTTACCTGTTCCGTTGCTGGCGTCCTCGTCTCCATGGTGCCGACTAATTTTCGCCCTCCGATGGCCAAATTAGCCGCGCTTGCGCAGTCCGGGTCTTCTGCAGTCTTCTATGGGGCTCCGTGTAGCTCCGCCCCGTCACGTGCCGATTCCAGCCAATCAGGAGGCTGGAATCGGCAGTGGACCGCACAGAAGAGCTGCGGTCCACGGAGGAAGAGGCCATCTTCAGCGGTGAGTAGAGAAGTCACCGGAGCGCGGGGATTCAGGTAAGCGCTCCGGTGAGCTTTCTTTACCTCCCTGCATCGGGGTTGTCTCGCGCCGAACGGGGGGGGGGTTGAAAAAAAAAAAAACCCGTTTCGGCGCGGGACAACCCCTTTAAGGTTAGAGATGAGCGAATGTACTCGGTTCGGGTGTTTTTGGACTCAAGCACCGCTTTTTCCGAGTAACTGACTACTCGGACAAAAAGATTCGGGGGGTGCCGGGGGTGCGCGGGAGTTGCAGAGGGGAGTGGGGGGGGGGGAGAGAGAGCTCCCCCCTGTTCCCCACTGCTATCCCCCGCTCCACCACGCTGCCCCCTGGCGCCCCCCGAATCTTTTCGTCCGAGTAGTCAGTTACTCGGAAAAAGCGGTGCTCGAGTCCAAAAACACCCGAACCGAGTACGTTCGCTCATCTCTAATTAAGGTCCATCTATAACTTAGAACTGGTAATGAGAAAGATGGCATAATCTTTATAGATATTGAGTACTTATGATACTACTGTCCTAATGAGAGACACAGAAAATGAAGGATGGCAAGAAAAGCAAACAAATGGGTCAGTGCCTTTTAATCTACTTGAAAATGTTAGTGAATTGTAATTTATTGTGCTATTTCACAGCATGAGAAGAATAATGAGAGTTTAGGGGATAGAAAAAGAGCAAAACATTAGGAAATCAGAAGACCAAGTACACAATTAACATTATAAATAAATCAAACTATTACGGACCACTTATTCATGAGTATGTATGTATGTATGTGTATGTGCTTTTCATGCCCCGCCCCTGGTGACCTTTCACTCCGCCCCTGGTGACATCATTGCAGGTCCTACAGTATATATAAAACACAGAGCCTGACCAACAGAAGAAGAACAAAGTTAGGGATCTTGGAAGGGGAGGACAAAAATAACAAAATGAGAATACAACTAAGCCATAATTATCTCAGACACAACACAGCGGTCCTGACAGGAGACACCAACCTTCCGCCACCACAGAGATTCGGTGGGCTGAAGCACCTGCAGTGATGTCACTACTGTGGGAGAAGCCCTTCTGGAGTTTGGTAGAAAGTACTGTAAACTGGATAAGCCTATGGCAGGTAATGTGCTGTATGTGTAATGTGTGGGGTCAGGATGGATGTAATAGTGCTGTGTGTGTCATGCGTGGGAATCAGGATGGATGTAGTAGAGCTGTGTGTGTAATCTGCTGTGTGTCTAATGTGTGGGGCAGGATGTATGTAGTAGAGCTGTGCGTGTAATGTGTGGGAATCAGCATAAATGTACCACAGCTCTGTGTGTGATGTGCATGGATCAGGATGCACGTAGTAGAGCTGTATGTGTCATGTGTGGGAATCACAATGAAAGTAGAGCTGTGCGTGTAATGTCTGGCTATCAGCATGAATGTAGTACAGCTGTGTGTGTAATGTGTGGAAATCAGCATGGATGTAGCAGAACTGTTTGTGCCTTGTGGGAATTACAATGGATGTAGTACAGCTGTGTTTGTATTGTCTGGAAATCAAGATAAATGTAGTACAGCTGTGTGTGTGATGTGTGGAGTCACGATGGATGTAGTGGCATTGCGCCACCAGAAACACTGGTACTATAATTTCTTAATAATTACTAGTCAAACTACTAATGACCACTTGTCCGTTCGTATGCATGTGTGTGGACGCTTCTCAAAACAATGTTAGGGCTCTTGGAAGGGGAGGACAAAAATAACAAAATGAGAATACAACTAAGCCGTTATCATCTCAGACACAACTCAGCGGTCCTGACAGGAGATACCAAACTTCCACCACCACAGAGATCTGGCAGGATTACCATCTCCCAAAGCAATTTCTATACTCTCAACTTAAGAATGGATAACGGAATGTTGGTGAACAGCAAAAGAGATTTAAAGATGGGCTTAAAGCTAACATTAAAAACTGTGGCATAGACATCGAGAACTAGGAAGCTCTGGCCCTCAAGCACTCAATTAGGGGGTCAGCCATTACAAACAGTGATGTGAAATTCAAAGAGGCATGAATGGAGGGTGAAAGGGTTAAACATATCAAGAGGAAAGTATGTCAAGCCAGCCCTTGTGTGGACTGTTTTCCACTTGAAAACCAATGTCCCCACTGCGAAAGAACCTGCGGATAAAGATTAGGTCTTTATAGTCACCTACGGACCCACCAAAAAGACCATGATAGCCTATATATAGATTGCTCCTGCTGCACACTATCCTCCAAGATGTCATTATGTCTCTAGTATGTGCTAGAAAGTTAGGGAACAGAATCTGTTGTTTCTTTCATGCACAGTATTTAGAAGACATCATAGCAACTAGTCTCCACCCACCAACTGAGGGACAACTGAAAATTAGAGATACAACCTGAAGGTGGGACAAAATGCAAAATACAGGACACAAGTCATATAATAGCCAGAAATAATGTTAGCCTTCATGTATGCACAAATGGTTAGTTATTCTGAAAAATCACTTGAATTCAATGGGAATAGTCCAGGAATACCAATCCAGGCTGCCACAGAGTGTACATAGGTGCCTGCTTCCGGCTCCATATATTGACACAGCAGACCATTGAACAACTACTTGGCAGTGGTCCTGGGCAGCAGACCCCTGCAGATCAATTCTTGGAGGATGAAATATCTCAATGATAGGTAATCAATAGTACAAAGGTGGGTAGCCCCTTTAAGATAAAGAAGAGTATTTGCCTCTTAAGGTATTGCAGCTGGTGTGGATAACAACAAAAATAAATAAATAAACAATGATTATCCATACATTTAGAAATGTCTCAAACATTTTCACTAGCAATACTCAAAGAGGTTTTTATACGTGCCAAATCCTGACATTTAAATATGCTGGAATACATTATGCTCAATTTCATGTGCTAATTACACTTGTTCCAGAATATTTAATATTAATGTTCAAGGATCCGTGATACATAATACTGTTCTAATATATTCACAGGTACAGTATTTTTCTAGTCTAAGACATGTCAGTACCTGTGTCATATCAGTTTCTGATGACCACTTAACCTACTTTATTTCCATATTCAATAAAAGTACAGTACATTGACAGAAAATACCTTATCCATTTGTAAATATGTCACTGCTCATTGCTATGGCAACCAACCACCTCCGTGGACATGACCATAATGTGCGCACATATATCTCAGCGTGCCACTATCTGCTGGGTGGCTGGGATCTCTGGAGTGCATGCACTGTGCTGTATCTTTGTATAGAAGGGCTTCTGAGCAGCACAAACAAATCTTCATTGTTCAAGATTCTCAGAAGCCTTTCTATACGAAGATACCACAGAATGCAGTGGTAGCTGGGGGGTGGGCCAAGAGCTACTGCGCAGGCACTCCAGAAATTCCGGCCACCCAGCAGATCACCACACACTAAATTAGAAGTCCGCAAGTGCTAGCCATCTCCACTCCATAGTGAAGGTGGTTGGTTTTCCTAGTAACAAGCAGTTGACAACTTTAAGGAAGAAACGGGTTTTCAAGAAAATAGGGAATTTTTGAAAAAGACATATCATTGTTGAGTGCTTCAGTTTCCTATTTGCAGTACATTGGAATTGGGTTCCCAAAATAGGAATACCCTTAAAAAGAACATGACACCAAGCCCTATGCTGTAACACTTCATTCAGATATATATGGGAGGGAGATAAACATGTGGAGCCTCTATGGGTTGAAAAATATGGAGGTAAAAACAACAATACAATCCACATAGGGGTTTTCTATAGACCACCAAATATAACAGAAGTTACTGAACATCTATTACTGAAGCAAATAGGTGAAGCAGCAAATCACAATGACTTAATTATTATGGGAAACTTTAACTATCCAGATATAAACTTAGAAGCGGAAACCTGCGGATCTCAAAAAGGTAAGAACTTTCTGTCAATTACTAAAGATAATTACCTTACCCAACTTGTACAGGACCCAACTAGAGGGACAGTCATTTTGCACTTACTAATAACCAACAGACCTGACAGAATAACAGGGGTGCAGGTTGGGGGACATTTGTGAAATAGTGACCATAATATAATACCTTTTAACTTGTCTTTCAAGAGAGATTATTAGAGGTGCTACGAAAATACTAAACTTTAGGAAGGCCAAGTTCGATCAGCTTAGTGATGCCCTTAACCTTATTAACTGAGGTATTGTCCTCAAAAATAAGAGCACAAACAATAAATGGGAAATGTTTAAAAACATCAGGTCACCGTTACTAGTGCAGTACCACAGGGGTCAGATTTGGGCCCTATGCTTTTTATTAAGTCTATTAATGACCCGATAGAAGGATTGTGCAGTAAAATACCAATATTTGCAGATGACACAAAACTAACTTAACACAAGAGAAAATGCAAAGTGGCAAATGAGGTTTAACACTGATAAATGTAAAGTTATGCACATGGGCAGAGGAAATACATGTCACCATTACACACTACATGGGAAACCACTGGGAAACAATTACATGATCGGATCTTTCATGCAGACCTAAAAATCATTGTTGGCCTACCACTGCATCATTCTGTGTAAACAGGCAATTGTTCATCTATGAACTACTACCTGTTTACTGTGAATGGAAGTAGGGTTGCAGGAACGATCTCCGGCCCGCTCCGCCTCCATTTACTGAGTGATGATTGCTCCTGTGTACAAGCATAGGAGTGATTATCTCTGATACATGTGTTGGGCGCTTCAGCGCCCAAGAGTTGTCCCGTCTAAGAGAGCCTTAACAAACCATTATTATTATGTAAAGTAACATTTAAACAATTAACAAACAATCTGCACTTTTTATCCCCCTCTCATTTAAATGGAAGATTAATTGCAAATGGGTATCAGTCCTTCTCGATGCATTTTTATTAGGTGTGCATATGGATGTTTCCCTAGCACAATTTAAAATCCCATTTAATCATCTTATAGTTAATTGGTTATACCAGTCTATCTTCACCTTAATCATTTGTGATAGAATCTGTATTGATCAGGTCACTGGAAGAAAACGACTGAGCAGGAGTGGAAGCCAAGAATTCACATAGCTGATTGACAGATGCAATACAGAAAGCAAAGTCTGAAATCTGTGCCCATAAAGCTTCTTAATACATTCTAAAGCTCTAGCTATCTCTAACCCATTGGACAAGGAGTACTAGGTAACCCTACCCCATAGCTCCCATTATTTTATTCCATATATTTTAATACAACATACATTTGATTACTATTTTGCAGACTCAGGGTGCGTTCACACGAGCGTAGGCGTATTTACGTTTGCACGAGCGCAGCGTATAATCGCCGGAAAGAACGTTTTTCGACGATCACGACCAGAGCTAGAAAGCGTATTATCGTTTGTTCCTACTTTGCAAACTATCTTCTCGGCCATCGAATATGCGTTGGCGCGTATTTCGGTCGCATATGTTCCATTTTTTTTTTCAGGTTGCCGTTTTTACGCACCGTGAAATCGCCCGTGCGAACGAATACTTTGGAAACCAATGCCTCAGATGGTCACGTTTATACGATTGGGCGCAAACACGCGCCGTTTATGCGCTCGTTTGAACGCACCCTAAGGATGCTAGTTTTAGGCTGCTATACCTGTTACCCTACTATTTCAGTATTTATTCAGTGTTTACAATCACATTAATGTTCTAATATGATTTTAGAGACTTGACTTGGTTTTAAAAATTTAAAGCAGTTATCCCATCTGGACACTCTCTCAAGAGAGCTGTGGATTATGCTGCTACAGAAATTAATAAATGGACACAATGAAAAATCTGTAAGATTGTCCCCACCAGTCATGTGCCATTTATAGTACTGGTGTTTTCTCATGCCTCAGAAGGAGTTTTAGAACCACCTACATGCTACGACCTGTGTATGCCTATTACCTCTTCACCTTCCCCCGTAGCTATGCCCAGAGCAGTATCTTGAAGCATCTAAGCTGCAATGCAAAATCTCTACCAGGACCTCCCCCTCCTATATACCATTTATATTACTGGTATCTACTAACACATCAGCATGTAAACCACGCCGCTGGCATGCAGGAAATCTGCAGTGAACGAGCTACTCAGTGCTCGGTAGAGCAGGTCGTTCACATGTCCGTGCTGCAAGCAGAGAGCTGCCGTGGCTCCCATAGGATCCGATGGTCAGCACCATGGACACCAGTGCAGCACGGAGCTGGCATGCAAGTCGGTTGTCACTGTACTCCATGTGAGTGCTTCCATAGCAACTTATTAATTGCTATAGCAGCATGGTTTACACGCTGTTGTAACAGTGTGTAAACCACGCTCGGCTGAACGAGGCCTTAGGGGAATCTATGGAGGATAGGCATTAGGACTGGTGTGTGACTGCTATCTCTGCACATATTATACTTCATTCCTGGTTTAGCTGTTTTTATTCTTCATTACTCGCACACAAACTCCCAATCCCAACTCTATATGCATTGATTTCAATGTAGTATGTTTATACTGTAAGTAAAAGGTGAATATATCACCTATGTTTTATAATAATTAAAACCAGATAGTGAAACATTTTCCACTTTTATAATGTCTTTGTTTGCTGATTCTAGTTTTTTAATCTATTTTGCTATGGGGGCTGCAATCTTGTTTGAGCTGCAGTTGGTGGCATTAAGAGATAAGTTGTATAATAGCCTCATGGGTCATAGGAAATAATGAGCAGGAGATGTTCATTGATGTCTATGGGAGATTGTTCTAGGCATGCTCTGTGATCTGTGCAGAGGTCATTGTGCAGAGAGTGGGAGGAGGTGAGCTGTGGCCACCTCTTATTGTGAACGTTGGATCCTTTGTTACCTGTTGTAATCTTGACTGTGATTAAAATGAAATAACTACAGAATTTTTTTCTCTACAGTACAGGATGTGTCAATCTATTATCATGCTTAGTGGGAAGTATGAAAACTCGAGGATGTTATTTTTTTGTTTTTTTATATGGAGCATGACATCAAGAGTTTACAAAAAGACAAAAGATTCTTTAAAAAATATGTGGAACAAAAACTTAATGTATACAACTGATCATGTTCTGATGGTGCATTCCTTTTAAGTCACATATCACTACAACAATGCATGTGCAGCATAAGCAGCTCTGAAGGCTTGGAATGGAGGAGATGGAGCATGGGATAATAACTACTTTTATTCCCCAAAGAGTCTTTTTGCCTCCCTCCAGAATCTAATTCAGGCTATTAGAGGCACAAGCATTTTTCTAAGTAATTCTTTCTCTACTGAAATCATTTTCAAACCTTTAACAAAGTAGTAACAACCCAAGTCTAGAACACAAACTCAGCAAACATAAAGCTATACATAAACAAATAAGTAAAGGATCTGGGAATGTTTAGTTTGCAAAAAAGAAGGCTGAGAGGAGACTTAATAGCTGTCTACAAATATCTGAAGGGCTGTCACAGTGCAGAGGGATCAGCCCTATTCTCATTAGCACAAGGAAAGACTAGAAGCAATGGGATGATACTGAAAGATAGATATTAGAAAAAAAAACCTTCTGCCAGTGAGGGTGATCAATGAGTGGAACAGGCTGCCGCATAAGGTGGCGAGTTCTCCTTCAATGGAAGTGTTCAAACAGAAGCTGGACAGACATCTGTCTGGGATGATTTAGTGTTCCTGCACTGTGCAGGGGGTTGGACCCGATGATCCTGGAGGTTCCTACCAACTACCATTTTATAAAGCAACAGGAAAAATGCACACATTTTATACAAATGTATTTGGATACATACAAAGTGAGTAAATATTAAGAATAGGACATCCACCACTACTAAATAGGGTACAATACATCCCTCACAAGTGGAGGAATACAGACAGTATGGACAATTATACGGGATTTGTAGCAAGATAGTCTGTCCAGGGTGCCCATGAAGAAAATGTGGAAGTCTTAGTAACGCATCTAAATAGTATGTAAGATTGATAGAATTAATAACTTCAGAATAAGAAGGTGACCCTGAGGACTTTTATTTCTTCGCAATTGCCAAAGGAGATGCAAGGAAAATATGAGAGATAATAGCTGAATAAAATGATGGAAGTTTTTTCGCATGTAGAAAACAAGGAGCCTTTGCCGGGTCAGGGGCCACATAATGAGTTGTTATAGCATTAACAAAATCAAAAATCATGTTCCACAAACTACAGGGCAAGACCACCACATGCGAAAATAAGTGTCCTTGAGGCCACATCCCTGCCAACCTGTTTTAGAGATTGAGTTGTTCATTTTGGTAAGTTTACCAGGAGTTAGGTACCACCACATAAATATTTTCTGCAAAGACTCCCAATGTTTAATTCCATGTGAAACCATTTTAGTACGAGAGAGAGTTGACCTCCAATCTTCTAATCAAAATTGTTATTTAAAATCTTGTTCCCACATTAACATATGTGAAGACGTACTTTGAGAAGCTAGGAAAAAAGAATCATAAAATATACAGATACCTTTGGATGTCCGAGTAGATAGGGAGAAAAAGGTAAAAGCAGACTTGGGAAATAGGCTTATGTACATCAAGGGAAGTAAGGGAATACCTTAAAAAGGTAAAAAAGACTACTAGGCTTCTGGAATTACTTATATAATATTGAAAAATAAAATAGAGTTACTTTTATGTAGAACACCATTTTTTTTGTATGCCCAGAGTTTCCCAGGTTCCAAATTCAAAGTCTGCAAGAAGGGAAGAAAGAAAACATAAAGGAAGGACCAAAATTTGAACCAAAGGGTTCAAATTTGTACCAATGGGATAAAAAAATGCTGCCAGACAGACACCGAAATTTGCAAACTCAGTAGAGTCAGTAAAGAGGAAGGCTTGAGCCTCAGGAGAGAAATCAGGGGAGCTCCTGGAGTAGTTGACTCAATGGAAAGCCATTTTATATATGAAAAAGAGGACCACCGATGTTTGATTAGGACCAGGATCGCTGCAAAAAAATGAAGTTTAATGTTAGGGGCCTTTATTACACCTAATTCATAGGGCTTAGCTAGAGTAGAAAATGGTATTCGAGTTTGGGAGCCACCACTAATAAAATGGTTGAGAATGGTTTGGAACTTATTAAAAAAAGGAATCGCTACAGTTCTAAAAATATAGAAAATATATGGTAAGACCATTATTTTAACTGCTGCCATCCCTCCAGCCCAAGTAATAAAGTGTTTACAAAAGTTGGTAAAAAGTTGCGGAATATAATTACGCAAGGGAAAATAATTTTTGAATGTATGAAAGCTAGGGCTTGTTAAATTATTACCTAATAGTATATGAAACATATGGAAAGGAGCTAAGTACATGTTGCCTAGTTATATGATTGATACCAACGCTCAGCAATCGAGATTTTGTACTACGTACCTTATTGTTCGAGAATAGTGTTCCTGGGAAGCTGTTGCAGCCATGCCTAGTTCTGGGTTGTGATAATAGATTTTGTATCACCATTAGTACTTTGGGAGCCATAAAGGAAAAAGTCTACAAGCTTCCTTGGAGCTGTAGATTTATTGTGGTTTTGGCCCATGATTAGCTAAAATCAACAAATGCTGCATAAAATGGCAATACGTCTGCTGCTAAAACAGAAAGGTAGTATTGTCAAACAGGTTACTCTTGTGGTCTGTCAATAAATGAATGAAGAATGTCCCCAAAACATAGTGTGGAAAAATGACAAAACAAGCTTGAATGGTCATCTTATGAGATGCTTTCAAGCTATATGTTGTCAAGAATGCAGTGTTCAGTCGACCATGGCTTTATGTAATTTTATAGTATTGATATAGAAAACAGGCCATATAGTATGTAGACGTCCACTACATAGAGGCGAATTAGTACAGATGAGAAATGGTCTGTCAGTTTATTGTGGGACATTGATCCCAGCGGTTGCACATGCTGTGCTGTGTGGGAAAGGTTGAAGGGTGCTATCAGATATCACATCCGATTCCAGTACTATGTTACAGCTCTCTTTAGTGATCTGGGCAGCAAACTAAGTCAGCTTTAGTGTTCAGTCACTGCAATTGAGCCAAAGTATCTAGCTCTTTTGACTTAGACTAACCTAAAGCTGCACTAAGGACACTAATGATAACACAGTTTATCAATGGGCTCATAATATTGAGGCCCAACTGTGTTTATGACCGCCTATATAAAAACATTTCAAGTAGCTGTGTAACATCTGTTAGCTACTTACTGATGGTTTATAAACAAACATCAGGGACAGCTATACAGAAGTACCCCAGTAAGTTACTAGAATAATTTATGGAATAAGATCACACTGATGACCATTAGTCTAACAGAGTCACAGTGAAGATACATACATCAGTTGGATACCAGTCCGTGTATTATCGTAACCACATGATTCCTGAATGATATCATTAATGTGGTTAGAGATCTAGCTCGGATGGCATCCGTTAACCATGATTAAACCTAAATCAATCTGGGCTGGATACTTCAAGTACTGAGCTGAAACCAATTAATATCATAATTCAGACCATTTGCAACACAAGTATCATCAAATTTTGGGGAAAAGAAAACTCCCGTACTATATAAAAATCCACAGGAAAAGGAAAAAAAAAGGGAGTTTTTGATAAGTGATTAATACATCCTCACTATCCATCATCAAAGTGGACCTATTTCTGTAATATACTGTCTCCCCATCCTGATGAATCAGTCACAGGTTGGAGGTGACTGAAGAAACGCGTCGACTGTGGGAGAATAAATTAATTTCTGCACGATACACAAAAACAAGTTGATCGTGCATAATTTATATACTTTTGACTGTGGGAGAATAAATTAATTTCTGCACGATACACAAAAACAAGTTGATCGTGCATAATTTATATACTTTTTGTCCACCAACAGAATCTATTGATATTGGAACTACAGTGTTGATACTTTACTGATCGTAAATTGATCATTTAGATTGATATATATCTGTGTATGTTTGTCAGTGAGCTCAATTTTTAACAGAGTGAATAAAAGTTATATTTTATGTTTAAAATTAGTTAGTGGGCTCTTCCCAGTGTAAATAATTAAGTTTAAAAAGAACCCTACTGTCACAGTGATTAGTACAGATGAGAAAAATTCAAATAGCCAAACAGAGAACATATGTAGTAGTCCAGTGCTGAATTATTGCTGTATGGTCCCTTTAAATCAGATATTATAGATCACTGACACTTAGAGACAGGTCTATATATATATATATATATATATATATATATATATATATATATATATATATATATATATATATATCCAGTGTATGAAACAGGAGAAGGTTACTTGTACCTGTAATAAATACCTTTTGTGGTGCAGCACCACGTCTACATAAGCAGCATCCACCTGTTGCCCTGCATTGTTTGTGGCTATGATGCTCAAAATGGCGCCTGACTGTGAAGCAAAATTATGGGGGGTTTTAGGGCACTTATGGTGTTCTTCATGATGTTCTAGTTCCCAACAGAGCAAGTAGAGGAGACCCTGCCAAATGTCCTGCTACCAAGATCTGTAAAGCTGTGCGCTGCTCTTTTACAGAAGGCTTGGTGCCTACCAGATGCAGCCACCATGGGGAGCCCTGGGCGCCAACTCCAGCAAGGCAGGCCAGGCACAGAGATGGCTGCTGGAATGTCCCCCTGCTGCGCCGCAGGTGGTAGGCAACAAGCCTTGATGATCAGGGGCAAAGCACTGGAGGGACATGTCAGTAGACTTCCACAGTCCCCCATGAAGCTGTGAGCCCGCACCACCAGAAACCCCCACTAGAGGCACAAACATTTTAACACTATTTATACAAGCTAAAACATGACTCTTCTAATAGGAAATATATAATATATTTTATTATTTAGAGCTATATATGGTAATATTCTTGTTCATGCATTTTAAGCATGTGATATAGAACACAAAGACACCACATAAGCTGTCAGTAATAAAAGTTTTTTCACTTAGTAAAGGGATTAAATACATCTTCTCATGAATAAATTATTTAACCTTTTTTATTGTCAGAAAAGAACTCAAGCCCCAGATATCGTATTACTTGAGAAAAGAAAAATGTGAAGGACTGAAAAGGAAATTAGCTAGATTATTACTTAAAACATACAAGCATTGGAATAAAGCAAACACCACTGATCTCTCTTTCAAGGCTGAACTCTTTTGATTTATTAGATTATTAACATGTCATTTACAGAAAGAAAAGTTGTTAAAACCTGAAGAATTGAGTGTAAAACTGCTGTTCTTCATACATTCTGAAGTATGGACTTTATTACTTGCAAATTTAAAGCGAACACAACTTTATGTTCACAGCAGATATTTCACTCCATGTGATATGATTGCTGGGATTTCTAAAAAGTCCTATATAAGACAGGCAGTATTTACATATTGCACATGTTACTGTGCATCTTCTATGCGTAAAATAAATTTGCTATCACCGGGTTCTTAAAGTTTATATTTGTTATCTGCATGTTCCTGCAATAATTATTTGGCAATACAAAATGAGTATTTTCCTGCCCTTACAATGCAGGCTGGGAGTCGTAGGCGATTAATCAAGATGTCTTTTCATTCTGAAGTTACTGTTTCCTAAATACTCTATGTATGAGTGTATATTTCAGCTGAATAAATGGTTCAGCTGTGAATTTCCTGTTTTAATTAATTTTCCCTTGCTGGAGGTTTTAAAGTTGTTTGTTTACTGGAAAGCTCTTAACAAACCTCACAAAAGTCATCTTTTTTGCAAGTTTTAGAAACTGTTGTTGTAGCTTGTAGAAGCAGAGAAGAGGATCACATGAAATATACTGACCTAACAAAAGTAATTTGACATATGAGCAAGAATCAAAGGTAGTATTTATTTACATACTAAGTGGTGCCTTTTGTTTTGCCCTAATGACATTAGATACTTTTCGTGGCATACTTTCTACTAAAGTCTGATACACTTCAGCTGGTATTTCCCTCAATTCATCCTGCAAATGTCTTGCAAGTTCTCTCAAAGAAGGACACTGTTCATGTTTCCTGATTAGATGTTCTAGTTCATCTTCAGAATGTTCAGTAGGGTTCAAGTCAGGTCTCCGTGCAGACCAGTCCAATTGTGGAACATTCATAACCTCAAACCAAGATTGGATTTGTGACTAGGTGCGTTGTCTTGTTGGAAATATTGCTAACTATTCCCAGAGTATTGCCACAATGTCGGCAGCATAATATGGTCTAAAAGGTCAAGGTACCCATCTGTGTTCATGGTTCTTGTAGCTACACCAATGGACCATGCCACATGAAACATCCCCAGACCATACTTTATTGTTGCCATAGAACACTCAGGCAAGAGACATTCCAAAGGTATCCTCTATACCCAGGTACATTCATCTGATTTACAGAATGAGTTGTGTGATTTTTCACTCGACAGAATGTTTTTTCCATTGCTCAATTGTCCAATGACAACACTCCTTGTCCATTTCATAGTCACGCTGCTCTTACATTACAAAAAGTGTCCATCTATGATAATGGTGAAACCTTCCTTCTTTTAGACACTGAGGATTGTCATAATTACAAGTCTAGATTTAAAAAGAGTACTAAGAACACTTCAGCATTGTCCATATTTAACTATCTCACCTATATAGCCCATGCATATTCCACAGTGTTGTACACAGATTGTCATCACTTAAAATGGGCCTTGTCTCCATGGGGGCTCATCATCTACAGTATATTTACTTATTAGTATGTCTTTGGAATGTGGAAGGAAACTCAAACAATCACAGGGATAATATACAAACTCCAAGGGATGTTGCCCAAGGACCCCAGTTCCGTAAGATAACAGTGCTAACCACTGAGCTACTGTGATGCTCACATACATATTTATAAATTACAATTAGATCACCCCTAAGTGATTTATTCAGTAGTCCCAAACTGAATAAAGCTGAGGGTGCATTCACACGAACGTATATCGGCTCGGTTTTCACGCCAAGCCGATATACGTTGTCCTCGTGTGCAGGGGGGGGGGGAGGATGGAAGAGCCAGGAGCAGGAACTGAGCTCCCACCCCCCTCTCTGCCTCCTCTCTGCCCCTCTGCACTATTTGCAATGGGGAAAGGTGGGACGGGGGTGGGGCTAAATAGTGCACAGGGGCGGAAAGGAGGCGGAGAGGGGGCCGGGAGCTCAGTTACTGCTTCTGGCTCTTCCAGCCTCCCCCCCCCCCCTGCACACGAGGACAAGGTATATCGGCTCGGCGTAAAAACCGAGCCGATATACGTTCGTGTGACTTCACCCTAAATCTGATAAACTGCCTGGATATTCCAATTTATCCATTCTCTTAATTACTGTGGTCACCTTCCTTTGCACCCACTCTAGTTTAGCTATGTCATTTTTATACACAGGTGTCCAAAATTGTAAACCATACTCCATATGTGGTCTGACTAATGACTTGTAAAATTGTGTTCTTGTCTTGAGCATCAATGCCTCTTTGATGCATCCTATTGTTACTGCCCAAGTCTCTTTCAGTGACAGATTTACTCAGTGTTTTACTATTCTATACATAATTAAAGAATTTGTTTCCTCTTCCCAAGTGCATAACTTTACATTTTTCCACATTAAAATTCCTAAAGTTCAGTAATTTCTTTACTCTAAATTAAATTCCCTTTGGGCCATTTAATGAATCATAGACAACAAATTCTTTTCATCTTGGCCTGTTCTTTCTCATTTACGCGTTGAGGACCCCCCGCTGAATCTAACGCTGTGCTAAGAAGTGTATAGGAAAAGTGATGGATGACAACTTAACTTAGCACCTCTGGGACTTTGACAAAGCCACTGGTTGCTGCTCAATGTTACTGGAAATGTGGAAAGAATTTCAGAAGTGTCAAGGTACAAATGTTTAAAAATATTGTCTATATTAGAACAGCATTCCTTAACCCCTTTGTGACGGCCCTATAGTGTTTGTACGTCAGCTGTTGCAGGACGTGTATGGAGGGAGATAGCGACGCTATCTCCCTCCATACAGCACGGCGTCAGCTGTTTACTACAGCTGACACCCGCGGGCAATAGCCGCAATCGTCCATTCGTCCGATCGTGGCTATTAACCCTTTAAATGCCACTGTCAATTCTGACACCGGCATTTAAGTCCCCCAAATATTTTCCCATCCACCCCCCCCCCCACCCCCCACATGGTGAGATCGTGCGAGCCGTGCAGGTGTCATGGCAGCCAGGGGCCTTCTGCGAGGCCCCAGGGCTGCCTTAGCAGACTGTCTATCAAGCCATCCCCGTCGGGTTGGCATGTGTTGATATACTCTTAGGTGTTTTTATGCATACTTAGGTGCGTCATTCATTCGGGGAGAGCTGCCTGTGATTTGTTGAGCACCTCAGCCAATCAAATTCAGCTCTTTTAGCAGGTGGGGATTTTAAATCCCCACCTGATGATAGATGAGCACCACAGTGCAGGGGACAGCAGGAGAAGACACGTCTGAGCCCCAGCAGCTGAAGGGAGGTGAGTATCTATTTTTTTGTTTTTAAACCACTTTTACTTGATTTTCAGGGAAGGGCTTATATTTAAAGCCCTTCCCTGAAATCAATTGCCAGCAGCAGAATCCTCTACCGCAGCTGACATGTGTGAAAGCTGCAGTAGAGTATTGAAGAATTCTTCTGCTGTATCTGCCACTAGTGGGGATGAAGGAAATATCTGCCGCATGCAGCAGATGTGTTCTTCATACCCGCAGGACACAGCAGCGGCGGACAGGTAAGTAATTTTTTTTTCACACTAAAATTTTTCTTTTTCAGGGAAGAGCCTATATGTTAAGCTCTTCCCTGAAAAACAATTCAGATGTGCCAGCAGACCGTTGTCTTCAATTGAGCTGCCAGCAGCAACAGCTCCATTGGAGAATGCCTGATTTTTATTTTTTTTTTACACTAAAATGTTTCTTTTTCAGGGAAGAGCTTATATGTAAAGCCCTTCCCTGAAAAGAATGCAGGGGTGCCGGCAGACCATTGTTTTCAATGGAGCCGCTGGCAGCAGCCATGGCTCAATTGAAAACAATGCGTGCATTCCCTATGGTGTACGCATGTCCTATCTTTGCGGGCACGCACCTGCAAAGTACGGACATGTGCACACACCATAGGGAATGCAGTGTTGCAAATAGGAATGTGTTTTTGTACATGCGTATGTACGCACAAAAACACGCTCGTGTAAACGCACCCTTAATTTGGAGTTTTGCAAGACATAACTAGAATACTCAGTAAAAATACCGAAGGCAATGACCTTTATAGGTGCGCACCAAATCCCGATGGACTTGCTTTACAGAGCTATAGGCAATCTGTATGCCTCCATAGCACACAGTATTCATCCAATGGAACAACACTTATAAAGCATTTTAGTTGAATAATTACACATGTATTAGGGAATGATTTTTTTTCTTCATATTGAAGATAATGTATCATGCCAAGTGAATGATTTGTACAATGGATCTGTAATGTGAAATTGTGTAGGAGGCCTTAACTTTAATTACTGATTTGCAGCTACTATGGTGCTTCATTCTACTTTACACATGCAGTATAACATATAATATGCTTAGATGTACAGTTTGGATATTCAGGGTGGAAGCTATACACGGGTCTTTGAGCTCATTGGCAATTACTTCACATGTTACTGTATCAAATAAAGACATTCTATATGCATTGTATATAAGTAAAGGGATTCCCTGCTGACTTATAATCATACTTGCTTACAATTTGTGGTAGGGGGTTTGGTCCCAGTTACAATTCCCACCACCTTATACTAGCTTCATGCGGGCGTATTTGCAAGCGCAACATACAGAGAATAGAACCCATTAATTTCAATGGGTTTAACCACATTTGGTATTTTTCTTGCAGATACGTTTATGCTCATGTGTAGCCGGCGTTACTGTGGGAGTTAAATTACAGAAGAAAGTTTAATTTATATTTTATTATTCTTGCAAAACTTATTCCATTTTGCTTTAATATACCTCTACAGAAAATGTTCCTATAAAGCTAGCATAAAATCTCAGCATACTCAGAGAGCAATTTAATGTTAAATATTCTAGTTTATATTTCAGTATAGAGCATCTACAATGTCATCATTATCTGATATACTGAGGAAACAGCTACTTTGTGTCCACATCTCCTTTTATTAATGGACATGAATGCAATCAGTAGCCTTTTGCTTTTCTAGTTCTTGCATGCAGCATCTAGTAAACTGTTAAGATTTTTGCTAAAGGGCATATCAGTGGTTCAAGCTTTTCTGTTAGATGTGCGTGTTCTCTACTACTGACCCAAAAAAATTCAGGTCTAATAAATTGACTTTAATGGTTTTCTTACTCACTCAAATGTTTTCAATTTAATTGGGTTTACTACCCTATTTCTGAACTACATTGAAAAGTTCAAAGCATGGATGCTAATAGTTTCCTTCTAATTACTGCATAATGAACAAAGGTCTGATCGAGCAATTTGAGAGGTTGGACTTTAAACATATAAGACTCTTAAGAAATAATACATGGTAAAAGCTGCAGTTAGCAAGTGTACCACTATAATAGAACTGTATAGTTATGCTTCATGAAAATTGCATCTACAAATGATGACTATTTCATCTACTTTACAGCTAATGACAGGTTTAAGGCAGAGCCAAGTGCATGGAGGCTAAACAGAGGCTTGCTGAGTCTCTGCAGCTTTACACTATGGAGCTATAGGCTGTACAGTGCATCTATATAGGACTGTATTACCGAGAATTTCTCCTAGAGGCAATACTACATAATGTAGCACCTGATGGAACATGCCATTAGAAGGAACTCCAAGTGCCTCCATATGAAATCAGAAGTATATGGAGGTACTGCACATTAGGGTTCTGTGTCTTTAAGTGCCATATTGTGGCTATGTACAGATATACATAACCATAATATAATAGTCTGTATGACGCCTAGGACTCAATTCCCACTAGGCGTAAATGATTCATACGGGAAGTTTTTTTTCTCTTTTCTTTTGCTGGAATTGTTCCCATTTTTGGTGAAATATATGATATAGAGAATAATAAGAAAGAACAGAATGCAAGCGAATTAAAGGGGTTGCCCAGTTACTGGATAGCATCCCTTCAATATGGCTGACCCTAGTAAAATAACAGAGCTGTACTTGTAACCTCCACTGCTATCAGGATCCAGTGCAGCAGTCCCACTGTGTTACCGTCATTAGTTGTGACAGTTGACATCACTGAAATCAGATGACTGCTGCAGCCAATCAGAGGCTGCGGTATTACATTCATGAACACCTGGCATCATAGAACTCAGGGTGTAAGCATTGATGCAAGTAAATGAGTGGTGGTGCTGCAGCCTCTGATTGGATACAGTGGTCACCTGACTTTTGCTGACTTAGCTGTCATAACAAATGCCCGAACCACTATAGGGATCCCGATGGCATCAGAGGGGTAAGTACAGTTCTGCTTGTTATTTTACTACAGTCAGCCCTACTGAAGGGATGTTCTCCGGTAAACAGACAACCACTTCAACATCAATAAATGCATGAAGTGGACAGGAAATGTCGTATGATCACACAAACAATGACTTTCAAAAGAATTTCTTGAATTTGATTTCATTACTGTACACTATATTACTATAATATTAGTACATTGCAGTGATGGCATAGACACAGGAGCTGTGCTCATGCCATTACTCATGGGTGCCAGAAGTATTATACAGTCCTCTTTAAAGGTCTATTAAATGCAGACCCTAATAGGTTGCTTGCCAGTGTAACACTGACAAGCATAAAAAATTACCGTAGAGAAATATTGAAATATATAGAGCTGATCAGAGAAACTCATGTTCAAGTCCATTAATAGGATTTTAAAAAAAGGTTAAAAAAAGTCTTTAGAAAAAAGTTAAAAAAGAGATAAAGAGAAAGAAAAAAACATTAAAGGGGTTGTCTCATGAAATCAAGTGGGGTTCAGCACTTCTGTATGGCCATATTAATGCACTTTGTAATATACATCGTGCATTAATTATGAGCCATACAGAAGTTATTCACTTACCTGCTCCGTTGCTAGCGTCCCCGTCGCCATGGATCCGTCTAAATTCGCTGTCTTCTGGCGTTTTTAGACGCGCTTGCGCAGTCCGGTCTTCTCCCTGGTGAATGGGGCCGCTCGTGCTGGAGAGCTGGTCCTCGTAGCTCCGCCCCGTCACGTGTGCCGATTCCAGCCAATCAGGAGGCTGGAATCGGCAATGGACCGCACAGAGCCCACGGTGCACCATGGGAGAAGACCCGCGGTGCATCGTGGGTGAAGATCCCGACGGCCATCTTGGTAAAGGAAGAAAGAAGTCGCCGCAGCACGGGGATTCGGGTAAGTAATAAACTTTTTTTTTTTTTTAACCCATCCTTTGGGTTTGTCTCGCGCCGAACGGGGGGCCTATTGAATAAAAAAAAACACGTTTCGGCGTGAGACAACCCCTTTAAACATTTTTTCCCATTTGCAAAGTCCTTTATTATAAGGGAAAAAAAACATATTTGGTACTGCCACATTCATAACGCCCCATTATAGGCAGTCATAGACTATGACTGAAAACCCAGGTTTTTATATGAACACTTCTATAGGAACTCATTGGTTCTTTGAGAAGCGTTCATTTTGCGTGCGCAAAAAGTACGCTCGTCTGACCGAGACCTAATTCAGCAAAATTAGGTGAACACAACTCAAAATGAGCTGAGCGTCTGGCACAACTTGTTGGTAGGTGATGACTTAAAGGAGAGTAAAGATGGGATGGGTTTCTTTAAAAGAAAAAAACCTGTTGTTTTTTTTTCAAACCAGCAGGTAGTGCATTTCGAGGCATGCAGACCTCTTCATCAGACAGCTGGATTAATACTAGAAGCCTTAATATGTGAGCAATAGAACAATGGTAGGTAGCCTAAAAGATGAAGTAGAAATACAAAGTAAAGTAGGGAAAGGGTGAATAAAAACATAAGATTCATGTGTTATACAATGCTAAAATACAGCACATAAAGCACATATGGTAATCAAATAATACAAATAAAATCAATAGCAAAAAACAACAAAGATCCTATATTAAATAGGATCTTTTAGACCTCATGTCCACGGGGAAAATCAGGCCCGCTACGTATTCTCCATGGAGAATCCGAAGCATGTGTTCCCTTCCCCTGTGGACATGAGGGCTGAAAATAACAATTTATACACCTCTCCGCACGCTCCGGATCTTCTCTTCTTCGCGGCTTGATCTTCTCTCTGTCGTGCCGGATCTTCTTTTTTCGGCCCGGCGGATGTGCTCGGCACGCTGGCTGCGTGCCGCGCGCATGCGCTGGGCACATCCACTGTCCCGAGAAAGAAGATCCGGCGTGACGGAGAGAAGATCAAGCCGCGAAGAAGGGAAGACCCGCACCGTCCGGAGCAAGTGAGTTTAATTCAGGCGCGGGTCTCCCGCGGATCCGGACGGCTTCCATAGGCCACAATAGAAGCCTGCAGGAGCCGTCCCTGCAGGAGACCCGCGCCTGAATGGAGCATGTCCGGATTTTTTCCTGCATGCAGGACCCGCGCCTGCAGGGAAAAATGACATCTGCCGGTAGTTAACTACCTGCAGGTGTATAATGCATCCCTATAGGGCGCGGATCCGCATGCAGGAAAAACACTGCAGATTTTAAATCCGAATTTGCCCGTGGACATGAGGCCTTAAGCACAGTTATTGGTGTAAAGAGTGCCAGGATCAAAGCAATGTACTAAGGATTGAGGATGTACTATGGATGTAACCAATAAATCGCTAGTCCTTTTAACTGTGTAACTATGTCTCAGGTAAGTGGCATTTTCTGGTCATCATGATTTGGAATAGAATACATCAAGATGGAGCAACAGTTTACAATGCAATCAAAGTTATTAATGCTTACTATATCTGAAAGTTATAAAAGAAAGACATGTTTATTAGAGAGCACTGATTAAGTGAATATAGCTAAATTGAGCAGGTCTGACACCATTTAGGGAATATATATACAGTTGCCCCAGTTATACGGAGCCATAATACAGGGCCTACAAAAGTCTATGGGGCCCTACTTTATTATACTTTCAATTCATACAGAGACATAAGAAGGCACAACACAAGGTCACAAGAAGTGCCTATGACTAAGCACATGTTCCATGGGCCATAAGGCATAACTATTATAAGCTCTTGCATAGAGACTCAAATGACCCTACAATATTTCATTTGGGCAGGAAATCGTGTTTTTTCATAATGGATTTGCTGCGCAATCCAGAGGCGGAGTCCCGCTACAGATTTCGCAATGCAAATCTGCCTGTGTGCAGGAGGCCCAAGAGCCATTTGTGTGAGAATGTCATTCTATGTACGTTAGATGTGTCCTCCCTTTCCACAATCATTCAACATGAACGTGGGCTGGAGGCCACTGGGGAGAAACTGGTGGGTGTCCAACTGTAGCATTGAAGTTGTTATGACTCTCCTGGAGATGGTTTTGAGTTGTAACTTTTTTCTTTGTGGGGACACATTCTTCCGCCAAAAGCAAGGTACTGTAATGGGGTCGAACGTGGCCCCCACATAAGCGAATATCTTTATGGATTACATTCAGGAACATCACATCTATACCTCCCCCACCTGGAATTATGTCCAGGTGTGGTGGAGGTATATAGATGATATTTTTTATATTTGGAAGGGCACTCAGCAACAATTGAGTGAATTTTTTGAGTACCTCAATGGCATTCTTCCGGAACTCAAGTTCACTATAACTAGTTCCACACAACAATTGCAGTTCTTGGATGTACTGGTTTTTAATAGAGGAGGCAAAATTGTCACTGATATTAATAACAAGCCAACTGATCGCAATAACTTACTAAGATTTGACAGTTGTCATCCTGAATGGATGTTACATTCCCTACCATGGAGCCAGATGCTCCGGGTAAGACGCATTGTGGCCGATAAATTTATTGAATCCAGATTGGAGGAGATGTGTGTGAAATTTACGCAAAGCGGTTACCCTATGTCAATAATTGAACCAACTAGACATAAAGCGGGACAGGTTACACGTGACGAGCTTCCTGTCCCTAAATTCAGAAAGGAGCATGATGGACGGATTCCGTTCATCACGACTTATGGCCCGATGAGCAACCAAATTAAACGAATTATAAAAAAACATTGGTCTATTCTGAACACATGTTGTCCTGAGGTAAGGGAATTTGGTATACCCCCTATTATGTCTTATCGGAGGGGCCCGAGTCTCAGAGACAAATTGGTACACACTACCGGACAGGTTGATGTTACTGGAACCCTACAGACTGGTCCCAATAGAAGGGAGAATTTCCCTTGCATGAGTTGCGTCTCATGTAGCAATATGATTAAAGGTGAGACCTCCAATCACCCACATTCTGGTCGTACTTGTCAAATCAAGAAGAGATTTTCTTGCCACTCTCGATTTGTCATTTACATGATTACGTGTAGAGATGAGCGAACACGTTCGGCTCCGCCCCTTTTTCGCCCGAACACCGAACTTTGCGAACACTTCAGTGTTCGGGCGAAAAAGTTCGGGGGCCGCCGTGGCAGCGCGGGGGGGTGCGGCGGGGAGTGGGGGGGAGAGGGAGAGAGAGAGGGCTCCCCCCTGTTCCCCGCTACTGCCGCCCGCGCCGCCGCGCATCTCCCCGCCCCCCGTTCGGCAAAGCCGGTGTCCGGGTGCGGATGTGTCCGTAACGGACACGTTCGCTCATCCCTAATTACGTGTCCTTGTGGCCTTGCGTATATAGGTGAAACTACCACAGAGATCCGTAGTAGGATGCGGGCCATAAAAGCACGATTAGGACACAAACTTGATCTTCCGGTAGCTGGACATTTCATAGAGGCCAGGCATACGGTCAGTCAACTCAAATTCTGCATCATTGATTAAGTTCCGAAGACCAAGAGGGGGGGGGGGATGATAGAGAGAAGAAGCTAAAATCATTAGAAATGAGGTGGATCTTCACACTTGAGACCCTTTCTCCTAGGGGTCTCAATTTGGATTAGAATCCATTACCCTTTGCTAATTAATAACATGATTGAGAATTTTCTCCTGTCTCTTTAAATTACAATAGTTGATTGTATTTTATTATGTTATCTGTCAATATTTGATGTCTTTCTTGATATATGTTTTTATACCTTGTCTATTATTGTTGTTTTAACAGAGTGACCATTTTGATGTGGGCTCTTGGGATCGATTTCATCTTCTTTTGGGGACACCTAATCTATTTACATGTCCTACTGGTCTTTTGGACTTGCATATATTCCATTTCCCATCAAAATTATTTTTGTGAAAATCTTTTGAACATTAATAAATATCACATTTTCGCATGAGCTACTGTGAATCTCTTGATATGCATTTGGGTTTTTCTATATGGGATAAGCAAGTCTGATCATGCTCAGTGTATGATATTAGGGCTTTGATTATCTCCCAATAGTAGGCTTATGCCTCTAAGGAGGTGTGCCCATTCGGTTGCACAGTGTCCAGGATTGGATATCTGCCTCTATACCATAATTTAGGTGACCCTTTGATTGACCCAGTAACAACAGGCGTTTCGCTGCACATGCTCGAAATGCCGAGGTAGCGGCCATGTCTTTGTAGCTGCCATACAAATTCCGGGCACCCTCTAGTGCTTACTGCAAGGGGAGGGCCGCGCATGCGCATTGGTGATAGATGCTCACCGCTACCATTGGCATAGCGGCCGCATGCACAGTAGGATATACGGGCGGCCATTTTTATGTAGCCTGGATCGGGCACATTGTTTTTTCTAGTGGCCGGAAGTGATATTTACAACACATGCGCAGTCAATTTATATACACGCCGAAGATGACAGAGATTGAGGTGTTCTGCCCCTGGAGTTTCCCTTGATTGGTAATCGATTCCAGCTGCCACCGGACTTATGGTCTCCCTGGATAGGTGGGTGTTTTGATGTAGGTGGGTTGAATGTAAATTAGCTTTATGTGATTGGTGGTGGTGCTCTATATAACTGGTGGTAATCAGCCTGTATGTGTATGCTTGACAAAGACCGGAGAACGGTCGAAACGTTGTAGTGCTGTGGAACTCATGTCTTGAATAAACACGTTTTGATCTTAGGATCCTCGTGTGAGTATATGCTGAATTAATTCCCTTAAACTGCTGCTCTGCAATATACTATACGGACTGTTCAATTCATACAGAGACATAAGAAGGCACAACACAAGGTCACAAGAAGTGCCTATGACTAAGCACATGTTCCATATGCCATAAGGCATAACTATTATAAGCTCTTGCATAAAGACTCAAATGACCCTACAATATTTCATGACACATGATTAAAGGAAATGCTGGAAATGTATAAGTTGCATAATGAAGATGTCAAACTCTATACATTTTCAGGTGAAAAGAGAATGTATGTGATGCACAGAGGGACGGAAACTTGTTCAAAAAGAACAGAAATTAACAGAAGCTAAAATTAACTCGAAAGGAGAATTGAAAGGTCTGAGATATAACTCTACCTAAAATGTTTATCAGCAGGAAATCTCACTGTAATTATGATTAGGAACATAGCAGGGGTTCACTAAGCACTCGTCATTATTGCATGGAGCTATGTAGTATGTGTGCAAAATTGTTCACAGCATGAAAATGTGGCTCATCACCATTGCAGAGCTTCAAATGGGACCAAACAAAAAGCACATTTCTATTAAACCTTGTGGCACTTGAAGCTTTCCAGATTCAGTGGAACTACAAGTCAAAGCTTGTTCCCCAGTAAGAGATGGTATAACTTGTATATTCATTCATTCCTATACCACTGGATATCATTGTGTCATAAATGCAATTTTCCAGCACAAGTTTACAATATAAAAATATTGATGGTTTGTATGTGAGATTGAAAACCTTCAGTCACTCCATGCTTGTAATGGAGGTGACAGTCATATCCAGGCGTACAATGCAAAAAGTGTGCAAAACGTAAAGTGACATTATTTAGATCAAAACATGTGAAGAGTGCATGAAATATTTCTACCACTAGATGACATGAACATACTACAAAAGTATAAAGTGATTTACGATGCAAGCAGATATAATATGTTTCCTCCTATCTGTAATCCATGTGATTAGGCACTATAATCCCTTGTGATCAAAATCAATATCTATCTATCTGAAGACATCAGGGCTTAGTTATTAATGCAATTATGACACATTTCTGGTACAAAAGAATCTGGCCTGCAAGATGATTCCTGTGACTTTGCTGCACAGAAAAGTGTTGGCGGGTACAATGCTAGTAATGCTAGTAATGAGCAAACTTTTCTAACTTTGGTTTTGTTTGCCCTCTGAATTTCCACAAAAAATTTGGTTCAGTCCGAATTTGTACCAAACCTGAACTTCACCAATACCTCTAAAACTGTTGTATAATACTGTCTAAGGCCTCGGTTACACGGGCGTTTTTTTCCCGCGATTTGCGGATCGCATGACGGATGCGCATTCGCAAATCGCGTGACCGGGGCCGAAAAATCGCCCGAAAAACTGCTCCTAGCCACGTTTCATTAGAAATGGGCCGGAGCTGTCCAGCGCATTGAATTCAATGGAGACTGCAGTACAGCCGGCTCCATTGAAAGCAATGGGCTGCGGGCGATCTCAAGATGAATTTTCGGGAAGGGCTTAAAAATATAAGCCCTTCCCTGAAATTCATCCAGAAATGTGTAAAAACAAAAAAATATATATACTCACCTGGTCCCGGCAGATGGAGTTCAGCCGCGGCCGGCCGGCAGTTCTCCTGAACTGCTTTGAGTAGTATTCAGCAGCCGGGGATTTAAAATGCCCGCCTGCCTAATGAGCTGCCTCTGATTGGTCACAGCCTCACCAATCAGAGGCAGCTCTCACGTACCCATTCATGAATTCATGAATGGGTGAGTGAGTGCTGCCTCTGATTGGCTCAGCGCAGGGACCAATCAGGGGCAGCTCTCAGCTGTCATTCATACCTGTCCGGCGTCTTCTCCTTTACTGCCAATTATTATGGAATGGCCATAGCGATGCCGCGGCTGCTGTGGCCATTCCATAATAATGGAATGGCAGCAGCACGGACGGCTTTCATTGATTTCAATGGAAGATGGCCGTGTGTAGCCTGCAGCAAATCGCAGCATGCTGAGATTTCTTTCCCGTGAGCAGAAAATCACAATCGATTTCTCCTTGTGGGCAGGAAATCACATTTTTCCATAGCATGCTATGGGCTCGATTTGCTATGAAATCCAGAGGCAGAGTCCTAAAAGCCCCCAAGAGCCATAAAAGCCCTGTATAACACACTGAGCTCATCTCAGAATATGTCTAAGTACTTTTGAACAGTTTTTAAGGCAAAGTTAATGACGAAGAAGAGAGAAAGGAAGAAAAAAAAAAGAAAAGGAAGAGGGGAAAAGAATAGGAAGATGAAGAGAAGAAAGGAAAATTAATAGGAAAAAGAGGAAAAAAAGGAGTAGGAAGAGGAAGATGGAAAAAGAATAGGAAGAGGAAGAGGTAAGGAAAGAGGGAGAAGAGGAAGAGAAAGATTGGTTCAGCCAACATGAACTCCTCAAGGTTTGGGTTCCCGTGGAAAATAATCCTCACTAACAAAATACATATATTAAAAATATATATCAATCTTTATTAACAACCAATTAAATATACAGATACATTTCATATAGATTTAATAAATATAGTAATATGAGAGATAGTGGAGCTAAAAAGACAAGCCCTCAACAAGAGATACAAATACAATGACCATCTAGTTAAAATGGAGCAGATAGAATATCTCCAGTACAGAAGAATATAAATGCATAAGACAAACTGTGCACTGCACCATGTAATACTACCAACGGGATTTGTGTTAATAATAATATATTAAGTTACAAAGTGATAAATCACCAAAAAAGTATCATCAATATTACATATATACACATATCCTGAGACATAGCAAATACCAGTATAGGTCCCAAGAAATGCATTGACACTAGAAATGAGCGAGCATACTCGTCCGAGCTTGATACTCGTTCGAGTATTAGGGTGTTCGAGATGCTCGTTACTCGTGACGAGTACCACGCGATGTTCGGGTTACTTTCATTTTCTTCCCTGAGAAATTTGCGCGCTTTTCTGGCCAATAGAAAGACAGGGAAGGCATTACAACTTCCCCCTGCGACGGTCAAGCCCTATACCACCCCCCTGCAGTGAGTGGCTGGCGAGATTAGGTGTCACTCGAGTATTAAAATCTGCCCCTCCCGCGGCTCGCCACAGATGCATTCTGACATTAGTTCAGGGAAAGTGTTGTTGATGCCGGAGCTGCTATAGGGAGAGTGTTAGGAGTGATTTTAGGCTTCAAGAACCCCAATGGTCCTTCTTAGGCCATAGAAATCGCAGATCGCACCTATGTGCGATCTGCGATTTCTGTTCTCTTCTCTATATGCGCTCAATGGGGCCGGCGGCAGCAGCGCCGACCCCATTGAGAACATATAGAAGACAAATCATTCTTCTCTGCCACAGCTGTAACAGCTGTGGCAGAGAAGAACAATGTTTGCCCATTGAATTCAATGGAGCCAGCAATACAGCAGGTTCCACTGAAAGCAATGGGCTGCCGGCGATCGCGGGATGTATTGTCGGGAAGGGCTTAAATATATAAGCCCTTCCCTGCAATTCATCCAGAAATGTGTTACAATAAAAATATATACCGGCGTATAAGGCGACGGGGCGTATAAGACGACCCCCCAACTGTCACCTTATACACCGGGAATACAGCGGAGCAAAGAATAAAAATCATTACTCACTTCACCTGGCATTCTGCGGCGTTCTGCGGTGCTCCTGCAGGCTGTCGCTCCCTCCTGGTCCCCGGCAGAGCATTGCTTTCTCTACGAAGGGCTTTAAATCCCCGCCTCCAGAAACACACGTGCCTTCAGCCAATCACAGCCAATGACAATGATGTCATTGAATGGCTGTGATTGGCTGAAGGCACGTGTGTTTCTGGAGGCGGGGATTTCAACCACTGCGTCCAGAGAGCAATGCTCTGCCGGGGACCAGGAGGGAGCGACAGCCTGCAGGAGCACCGCAGAACGCCGCAGAACGCCGGGTGAAGTGAGTAATGATTTTTATTCTTTGCTCCGCTGTATTCCCGGCATATAAGGTGACAGTTGGGGGGTCGTCTTATACTCCCCGTCGCCTTATACGCCGGTATATATTTTTATTGTAACACATTTCTGGATGAATTGCAGGGAAGGGCTTATATATTTAAGCCCTTCGCGACAATTCATCCCGCGATCGCCGGCAGCCCATTGCTTTCAGTGGAACCTGCTGTATTGCCGGCTCCATTGAATTCAATGGGCAAACATTGTTCTTCTCTGCCACAGCTGTTACAGCTGTGGCAGAGGAGAACGATCTTTATGCTGACAGTGCGGGGGGGGGGGGGGGGCACTTTTGCCGCTATTGTGGCTTAATAGTGGGACCTGGGAACTTGAGATGCAGCCCAACATGTAGCCCCTCGCCTGCCCTATCTGTTGCTGTGTCGTTCCCATCACTTTCTTGAATTGCCCCGATTTTCACAAACGAAAACCTTAGCGAGCATCGGCGATATACAAAAATGCTCGGGTCGCCCATTGACTTTAATGGGGTTCGTTACTCGAAACGAACCCTCGAGCATCGCGAAAAGTTCGTCCCGAGTAACGAGCACCCGAGCATTTTGGTGCTCGCTCATCTCTAATTGACACGCATTCCACTGCGTCAGGAGGCTGAATGAACCTAAAAATATGGGCTTTTAATACTACATGAAAACCCCTAATAAAACTCACCTGATGTATACTAACGCATTTCTACTGCGATCCTCGACGCACCACACAATAAGGGCACATTGGGAGCCCCATCCACTGATCACATGATTGAACGCTGTCGCCAAAGAAAAAAAGGCAACAGTGTTCAAACAAGCGACATCTAAGGATGAGATAAAGGCATCAGAGAGTCATTGAAACAAGATGACAGAAACGGACCCATTGTGTAGGCATCACCAAAGATATGCATGGAACCTACGCTCAACGCATGCATCAATGAGTGAACAACTATTTTGTTAGTATTTATTATAGGCTTCTTGATGGTAGTCCTGCTCATGTTTCTGTAAATTTGGAAGTATTGGTGTAGGCTCTATGTTTGGATTCATGTTGAGCTGAACTATTAGCAAAGTTCGACCAGAAACAGGGTTCTACTGTTTTAATTCCCCGAACACTACTAGGTACAATATGGCGTGATGGGTAGCTGTGCAGTATTTCCTGATTGGTGTGAACCAAATTGATAAATCTCTGATGTTCCATAAATCCTTTTTCATGCACCACTTACTTGGATCCAGCACTAGACAGAAAACAATGTATCAGTTATATCTGGAGTTCCTTTAAATATTGCACAGGTGATTTAATCAATGTCTATACATTAATCATCACCACAGTTGTTTCTTCCATTGGAGAGTTCAAGTGATGACCAAGTTGAATTATTTGTAAGACACTGAATTAGATTCATAGAATGGTTGAGTTGGAAGGGACCTCCAAGGTCATCTGGTCCAACCCTCTGCTCAGTGCCGGATTTAATACATCATCCCAGACAGATGTCTATACAGCCTCTTAGCACAAAGAGTCAGCAATATTCTAGAGCAGACATGGAGGAACTGTTTTGTAAAACTGGGACTATATGGTGACAGCAAGATGAGGTAAACTCCAATATCATTTTACTAAGATTTTATAGCTATTTACGGTGGTTTTCTTTTCCCACGTAGACTCACTCTTATGCTATGTTCACATAGGTAAAATCATCATCAGAAAAATTCAGTGTGGATCAGACACATAATCTTCTCAGTCTTGATTTTCTGCTGCTGATTTGCATTGACAGCTACCGTAGATCTGCATGCATATTAGGCTCATCTAATGGGGTAATCTGCGAGCGGGCCTAATGTAGATTCCTCGCAGAATCTGCATCACAAAGTAACATGTCACTTCCTATTTGCAGTGCTGAAAAAAAAACACATTGCTGTATAAACTATAACACACAAATGAATGGGAAGCAGATTTGACATGGATTGACCCAGATTTGATGCAGAATCTACTTGGGTTCTGCGTGAAATCAGTGGCAAGGTCTGCTATGTAAATTAGGCCTAAATATGAATACAGAATGATAGCCTATAAGGCAAATTGCATATTTTGGTGGAAGATGCTTCTCGCTCTTCATGAGTGTCACTAAGTCATGGGCACTTGATCAATGCTTGGCAATTAAAGGGGTTGTCCCGCGGCAGCAAGTGGGTCTATACACTTCTGTATGGCCATATTAATGCACTTTGTAATGTACATTGTGCATTAATTATGAGCCATACAGAAGTTATAAAAAGTTTTATACTTACCTGCTCCGTTGCTGGCGTCCTCGTCTCCATGGTTTCGGACTAATTTTCGGCCTCTGATGGCCAAATTAGCCGCGCTTGCGCAGTCCGGGTCTTCTGCTTTCTTCAATGGAGCCTCTCGTGCAGGATGCCGGCTCCGTGTAGCTCCGCCCCGTCACGTGCCGATTCCAGCCAATCAGGAGGCTGGAATCGGCAATGGACCGCACAGAAGAGCTGCGGTCCACGGAGGAAGAGGATCCCGGCGGCCATCTTCACCGGTAAGTATAGAAGTCACCGGAGCGCGGGGATTCAGGTAAGCGCTCCGGTAAGCTTTCTTTAGGTCCCTGCATCGGGGTTGTCTCGCGCCGAACGGGGGGGGGGGGGGGGGGGTTGAAAAAAAAAAACCCGTTTCGGCGCGGGACAACCCCTTTAAGTTATCACACATGTCACTTCTGGTGCTCATGCCATGGGTGCACCACTAATGTCAGAGTGACATGAGCTTTACAGAACATGTAATAAAACTAGACAGTATGTTAGAGCTAAGTATGTTATGTAGAAGAGATAGGCCTATTGTTGCGTCCTCAATAACATAAATAAAGGCACAACTGTGCAAAGAAAATACAAAATAAATGGGGGAATACTCTCCCTATAATCCCCTATCCCGGGAGGGGACCCTGCCTGCTCAGCAGTCCAACCGCGCTGATAAGTGCGAGCCTGCAATCGTGCCTGGGGCTCTGACCAGTCCCTAGCTGGGAGCCCTAGCACAAAACAAAAAGGCAAACAAAACCAAACCAAAACAGCAAAGCACTTAGCTTATCCAGCAGAGCTTCCACCACACTGTGTTGCTCCGTCGCTGTCCAACATAGGACTGAAGTGAATTGACCAGCACAGGAGTAACAATTAGCACTGCTTAAATAGGAGCAGAGCTACTTAGCACCAGGTGCTGACTGACATTAATCTTGCAACCACCACACCTCTCAGCTCCAGGAGAGGTAGGAATGCTGCTAAACCCTGGTCTGGCCTGAAAGCAAAGTGGAAACCTCAGAACGGTTGCAACACCTATACAGCAGGTAACCATCCAAAATAAGCAAAGGTATAGCAATAATCATCACAATGGCAATATTTCTACTACTAATAAGAAGAGCAAGTGAAAGAGCAGTTCTATATTAATGCACAAAATGGAATAAAACTAAAGGAAGAAAAGTTTTGTCTTCTATGCTTTCTACTATTTGAATTGTTTGCTAGGAAAGGGATGACAGTTTTACTGTACAGCTAATCCCACTTTTCTATCCTCTTCCTCTTTATTAGCAAGTGAAATATCCGTATGACAGGTATAATGCCAAATGGCCGGTGCGGTTACTATTGTACTTCGCATACCAGGAATTACATCTCTTATTGCCTTTGCGTTATAAAGTAGAACAATGCGGAATGTATAAAAGATTATTGGTGTAGTTGCTAATGCACTGTCTCCCTGATACCGCATTGGGAGAGAGATGTTGAAGAATTTTATAGCGAAGACATTTATTCGGCCAAGTCTTAATTTATACTTCCCTAATTCAATACACAAATACATCTATCTGCATCCCTTTCCTTCTGCCGCCATAAAACTGTTCTGCAGCAATCTTATATTTTATTTTTACAGCTTCTTCACATGAGCTAATCTTTCAACTTTTGTTACTTAACAACCTGTGTCCCTTTGAGGCACATAAAGCCCGAAGGACCCCCAAAACAAATATTGCTGACAATTATTACATGAAACATATTGCAAGAATTGATCCCCTTTTCACCCATCATGAATTCTAATGTATTTTCTTATTATGTTACATTGGAACAACTTCCTCCTTTCTGACCTCCTGTTATCTGATCTATCTGCACCTTAATTAATTCAGAATGCTGCTGCCAGATTCACTTCCATCATCTAATTCATTCCTGCTGCCAGCCTTTTACGTAAATCCCTTTGACTAGCTCACCATATCCAATTCAAGGTCAATGTCCTCACCAAGTCCATTCTTATATCTGTTCTCTGTGTTCATCCATCACACTTTTGTACCTACTTCCATTTACTGATATAATCCATATTACAGTACAGATGAGGTTTTTCTGTTCTACCATTGTAATTATACACATAACAGTTCTAATTCGGTGCCAACTGTTTTTACAAAGACCAATTCTTGGAAGTTTTCCTTCATCAGTTAAGACAGTAATCTGATTTGTAGTTGCAGTGTACAAGAAAACATTAATTGCTGTGCCGTTTAGTGTTCACAAATGAGATATATTTCGATGTAAATGTCTCTATACATGCACTGTAGGTATACGAGGGCAGGAGCTGAATTATTCACTTGTGTAGTGTGATAGCTTACTGTTACATACTTACTTCTCCACAATATAGTGATTTTTGCTAGCTCCTCCAAGCACTACCATAATGAATCTTGTGCTGGGACTAGAGGGGATGCTGAACAGTGCATACACATAAGGCAAGACCACCCTATCTGGCCAAACAGGCCAGTTATTTGTTTATATACCCCAACTGTGTAATATTTGTCTCATGATTTGACTCCTGTTTGATTACTTTTGAACTCCTCTGTGTTAAGGACCCAGCCCTACTACCTCAATGTTTCTAAAACTTGGGTTGACTGACCATTCTCCTAAACTACCAGCTTCTCTACCACACACCTAGACCTGCTAGATTACTATTACCGACTGAACATTTTACACTACAATCTACACCCCTGGTACCACAACTGTCTATGTCTGGGTTTTGTTAACTATTTTTGGTCTGCCTGACTACACTTTAGTCGAGGATGAAGGATGGGGTGTGGGGGGGGGGGGGGGCAGTATGTTTAAAAAAAAACGTAACATTTGTTATTATCCATAGCAACCATACTTCCGTTTTCCTCTTGGTGTCTGATTCCACCCCTGTTATCTTAACAGGCCTTGTAATATGATTAGACATATAAGGCAAGCCAGTATATTTACGTACGTACAGCTGTTTTACAATTATCGCTCCTCAGCAGAGTACAGTAGGAATCAGGTTGGCTATGTAAGAGGCCATTGATGTGAGTCCAGGGAAGGAGACGTAATGTTTAGTCTTGTGGAGAGCTCTACGGGAGAAAGCTCCACGAGGTCATCAAGAGCCATATATATATACATATATATATATATATATATATATATATATATATATATATATATAGTCTATGCAATGCATCATATTCTTGTATTGCATGGGCTGTTAATAGGTTGGATATTGACTCTGAGGGTAGCTAGCATTCTCATAGGTGCTGCTGTCAAGGTCAATTCCATAACTTATTTGCATGGCTTTTTCTCATGGGTCATGGCCTAAACATTTTTGGAGCTCTCTTCCATGGAGCTCTCCACAGAGATAAATATTACCCCTCCCTCCCCCCAACTTTCTGCATAATTCGATACAACCTTTCTACTAGAATAGTATGCAACAGAATGCCTATACTGTTGGATCCTGTTGCCATTCAGCATTGTTTTAAAATAAGTAGTATACATCCATACAGATGAAGCTGCTGGGCCCCAGTGCAAAATCTGGGACTGGGTTCCCAACTATAAAGCTTTATTGATAGTATTGGTTTGCAATATGAGGAAGATAGACTTTACGGGCCCCCATAGGGCTTCTGGGCACAAGTGCGACTGCACCCTCTGCACCCCCTATACTTATGCCCATGCATCTATATACAGATTTTGCATGGTACAACATGCTACATTTTTTCTGTCCTGCCGAGAAACAATATCTAGAGATGTGCTGTTTCTTAACATTAGATGTCAATGACAATAATGGCATTTAGCAAAATATCCTTTTGCTGAATGGTAAATACATGGAGTGAACCTAGCCTAAATCAGATTAAACTGATGGTTTCATCTTACATACCATGTACGTAAAAGACCACAAGTGCAATTTAATATAACTCTATGAATATGTAGCATTTATTTTTGAAGTTGCAGCCTCCTGCCAGGGTTGAAAACCATCCAGAAATTCCTGGACAGTCCACAAAAACAGGAGACTTTTTTTCCAGCGTCCGTGGAAATTATTAGATGCACCTGTGAATTTTTAGAGGCTGGTGGTACTTAAACAGGTTTTTATGACCATAATTATCATCATTTTATGGTTCACAGTAAAATGCTGGTACTTCATATCAGTATCTGATCTATAAATATGTATGACTTATATTCTCTATCATTCATTATCGTTTTCCAAAGTGTCCGTGAAAAAAGGGGATATCTGTGATTTTTGGGTAAGTTGTTCAGGAAAATGAAAATTTCTGGTTGGCAAATTTTCCTCCTGATGCGGATAAATGGGAGGTATCCAAATTTCAAAACAGATCCCAAGATCTAATTCTCATTATACAATAAAAAAAAACATTCACGGAGTTCAGCGGCTTCAAAGATGCTTATCTTAAGTAGAAAATTCACATTTCGATACTGAGTGTATCATTAAATGCAGCGGTTTAGGCCCTCACACAGGCAACAAAGTCGCGCTATTTTCACATGTTGCGACAATGCTACAAATCGTATGTATGTGAAGCCATGCTTTCTATGGGTTCCTTCACATTCGCGATGTTTCATAGCATGCGACATTGGGAGTCAAAAACCCCACGGGTTTTGCGATATGCACACAGCACGCGAGGTTTTGTAGCCTATGTTTCCCTATGTAGCCTTCCTCTCTGTTGCAACGCATCGCACAAAAACGCGATTTTCGTGTGGTGCAATGCAACTTTGATAGCAGGAAATCCTACTGTCAAAGCCCTAAAATAAGCTTTAGCTGCAGAAGACCAAAAGAAAAGAATACATCACCTAGAAGCGCTGTCTGGCTTCGCTGTGTCTTTTTCCTGGTCCCCCCACTGTTCTTCATCATCTTTTCTGGCCGGGGATTGAAAAATCCTTGTCTCCTGGGACCGCTGCCTCTGATTTGCTGACCACTGTGATGCTTATCCAATCAGAGCCAGTGCTCAATGAATAGTTGTGAGTGGTTCATTGAGTGCTGGCTCTAATTGGCTAAGCATCACAACGCCTAGCAAATCTAAGCCAGCGCTTGCAGGAGGCGGGGATTTTTCAATCCGTGGCCAGAAGAGATTATGAAGAACAGTGCCGAAGACTGTGAAGAAGGTGCAGCGCAGCCGGATAGCGATGTGATGTATTCTTTTTTTTTTTTTCGCTGCTAGGGCTTATTTTCAGGGTAAGGGTTATATTTCAAGCCTCCCTTTCCCAAAAAATCCTCACAAGTGGTGCTATAAAGTTGCGCAACTTTGTAGCACCACTTGTGACTTTGTAGTGCGAGAAAATCGTGATATTGCCAGAAGAAAATGCGGCGATATCGCACGGACCATCGATGCGATATCGGTGCGTTTTTCTCATGGTGATATTATGTCGCCTGTGTGAAGGAGGTCTAAGTTTTAGATGCTGACTTTTCTCATTGTGGTCAATCTGGTTTATGCCACTTTCAACTTCATCAGTGTTCAGAGGAAGCCATATGATCCCTATCTTGTCATTCTTTGCCTTGCATGCCACAGGTCACTTTAGGCCAGTAGACTACAGGACATCAGCATCCCCGCAAAAGTGGAACCGTTACATTACTGCATCACATTGTTCCAGGTGAATAATTGTGCAGACTAAAAGAAGATTCACTCACTATTCTGATAGGGAAATTAGATTAAGTGACCATAACTTTACATTTTTTCTGGGGTACAAAAATGGCATTACTGCTTTTAAGCACATACACAGGATGTATTAGTTTATGGAGTTTTAGTGCTTTCTAGGGAGCAAACAAAAGACATTATTAATTTCTAAGTGGCACACAGAAGACATTATTAATTTCTAAGGAGCACATTTAGGGCATTATTACTGCTTAGAGGACACAAAGGGGAATTATTACTTTGAAAGGTGTACATTGATGGTCAGTATTAGTATATGGGGACACAAAAGGGGCACTATTACTTAGGAGCACTGAGAAAATCACTATTAGGCCTCAGTCACACAGGCGCATCGGCACCCGTACACCGGCGCCGATGCGCCCGTGTGACTGCAGGAAGGAGACGGACGTACCTGCAGACGGCCGTCTCTCTGCAGTGCCGGAGGAAAGAACACATGACCGGCAATGAAGCCGGTCACATGTTCTTTCCTCCAGCGCTGCAGAGAGATGGCCGTCTTAAGGTACGGCCGTCTGCTGGTGTCAGTCACACGGGCGCATCGGCGCCGGTGTACGGGTGCCGATGCGCCCGTGTGACTGAGGCCTTACTCTATGGGATACAATGTGGAAACAGTGAAGTGTGTCTGTGCAGGTTTTACACAAAGTCTTCAAAAATCCACCATCAAAGCAAGCAAATAATTGGACATTCCACAGCCAACTTTGTGGAAGATTCTGCACAAACATTTGCAATGATATCCCTACCAATTGTTACAGGCCCTGAAACTAGATGACAAAGAGAGGCAATGTTCTTTTTGAAACAGTATGCAAGCTCTAATTGAAACCAATGGCTTCATGGAATCTTTAGTGTATCTTCATTTAGTAATGAAGCCACCTTCTACCTTTTGGGCACAGTTAACAAATGTAATATCCAATTCGGGGGAAGGAAAAATTCACATGTCTACATAGAGCATAAGCGTGACTCTATGAAGGTAGATGCATTTTGTGTTATAACATGTAGAATAGCATACAGCTCCATATTTTTTCATGAAAAACCAATCCTGGGGATTTGTAGTGGACTTGCTATAGACTTGGCTTCTACTGCAGTTGGAGCAGGAAATCCCAGGTTTCATCTTCCAACATTTCCACAATAAAATAAGAAATGAGCTCACTAGGTGACTAGCAAACAGATTGATTGGCTGTTCAAGTTGTGACAATAGTGAACTTCTTTGTCCTCTTCATTTCCCGAACCTTACTCCTTGGGGGAGTGTTAAAGATGGAGTCTACATTCCTTTCTTGTCACCCATCTTGTATAATCTGCGAGTACCCATCACAAAAACCACTGCTTCAGTCAATAGTGATATGCTACAACATGTATGGCAGGAATTTGACTATAGACTTGATGTGTATCGAGTGACAAAGGGGGTTCGCATTGAACTCCTCTGATGTGGAAAATATTTTTGATGTTGTGCAGCAAAACCTTTTGAGTTTCAGTTTCCATTTATATCAAATGTATGTATCTGAGTGTCATTAAAGGTGAGATATGAGTGTTTCACATCGGGAAGATCATGTGTAATAACCCTGTATATTAATATATTGGTCTGAGACAAATTTCTATACTAGAATAAATGACCTTCCAGTTATCACACAGAGATAAAAACACAATGGCCCATTATGTTTGAGTACACAAGTATAATGACAGAAAGCTGGCTTTTCCTTTATCAGTCATCCTAGGATACTGTATATTGTACAGAAGTAATTGAGTTGAGAAGGCTAGATTTAGTGAAGATAAGTCACTTGAATGACCTCCAGGCACAAAGAATACAGTAATTCCAAAGTATCAGGCTACAATAACAGGTGTAACCATCAAGTAATGAGCAACTGTGTTCTAATGTCATGTCCTTGAAATATCCCATTATTGACAATATTGTGCCCTAAATTCCTTTTAACTCATTATAGGGTACAATAGTATGTTATCTGTGATATTGATAGTACTTTGGGAACTGTTCTGATTTTTGAAGCAGTTCTATTTGTTGTAGTGCTTGTGCTCCATTTTAGTTTTATTCTGTATGTAGAAATGTGTCCTTCCTTAATACTCCTCTTGGCTTAATATATATGGAACTGCAAGATCAGCTTTAAAGAAAGCAGAATTTCCAATATGAAGTTTATGCTAAATTTGTCTACATAGTGTATGTAGTGATACCCCATTCCTAGGTTTACTAAAAGCGCCTCGGTAACTTTACACTGGATATGTTCCTGATCAACGCTGAAAAGTGGACTAAAATATGCTTAAAACTAAATCACATTGTTCCATATTTTTCATGCAACTAAAATTAATTCAAAAGCTTTTAGTCAACTTCTTGGCAGTTTTACATGGTGGCTGCATATGACTAATAAGGCTAGGTGTCACAGCAATGTTTTCCTATGAGAAACAAAATTGCAATCAACTTTGTCATGGCGGGAATGTTCTTCTTATTGAATAACAGTAAACAGGTCATATTCAAAAACACCAAAACAAAATGTAAAGGAGTATATTGTGGCACATGGCCAGATTCATGAAATACGGTTGATAGAATACCCAACCACCTCCATTCGTAATACTGTAGACAAGTTTGACGCCATTTGGTCTCCTTGGGACTCTTACGCAATTGTGATACATTTGTAATGGCTACTACCATCTCACCATTTTTAGGACTACCCCAACTGTGCAACTGCATATGGTTTCTGAGATGCTGCTCGTACCACATGAATAGCCAGTTCCTGGATAACTTGCCTAATCTTGTATGCATTTTACAATGTCTGTATTTCTCGGCTCCCCTGAATTTTGCGACTTCCTGTCTGTTACTTCAGATAACTTAGTATATTATAGTTTTTTTTTTTTAATCTGGTTCACTTGTTTGGTCAAAAGGCAGACATTTATTCTATGTGCCTTAATCTGGTAAAAATTAATAAAAATACAGTTTAAAAAGAAAATTAAAAAAATCAATACCAAACGGCTGCTGTTTACACTAAACGATCATCGTTCAGGATTGTATGCAGCTTAATGGAGATGGATGGGGGAAAAGGAAAGAGGGAAATCTCCTCCAGCCGCCCTGCTCCCTGCTGAGCGAGCCAGCGATACTCGCTCCTGTGCAGCAGCACAGGAGCGAGTACACACAGTGATGAGTGTCCGGCATCGTTTCCCCGACATTTGTCCAGTGTAAATGGTTCTTAAGGGAATTAGATGAATGTGCGTGAGAGAACAGGCTGCAAGGGTAGCCACATCTTCATTGTGATATAAGTCTACCTTATTCAACCAGTTAATCTTGGAAGAATAGTATGGAATGCTATAAAGAGGAAGAATTAGAAGTTTACCACCAATAAAAGTTTGTTGGCCCAATTAGTAAGATCTTCAATAGGTATCTTGAGAAATACAGTCTGGCATATATAACTGGAAAACTTAAGGACCTCATTCCAGAGTGGCTTAAGAGATGAACGGTGCCACCAAATTTGTTAATAGGTGGCAGGCTCATAGTTACATCTGCAGCAGATGTCTGACGTAAAGAGATAGTACAGGTCGGTTTGTAGGGGTGTTATATAGCATCTAGAGATTATTTTATATAGGTTTTCCTGCAACCTGATGCATTTCAATGTTCCATGAGATAGTTGGTAGACCTTTTTGATTTGAGCATCTGTAAATTTAGTCCAAGCTCTTTTTCCCAAAAGGATATAAAGGAACATTTCAATGGCACATCTTTATACAAAACTGACTGGTAAAGGATTGAGATTTGCAAAGTCTTCTTGCAACTTTTTTTTATTCCTTCTATAGAGAGACACTGAAGTTGGCTGCAAAATGCAGTAATTTTATTGTGAATCGAGGATGACTACACATCACCGAGGAACCCTACCCAAAACTCTACCCTGTATCACACATCAAACAGCCATGTAACATTGCAGAGCACAGTTTATCAAGGTGTACATTAAGATATTTTATTTTTCAATAAAGTGACCCTTCAGTCCTGGAGAAAGAAAGATGGCTGAACCGCTTGTCCGCCTATTGCACACTGAGTGTTAGTATGCTTCTAAGACACTATATGCTGATGTGACTGGCCAATATTGCTCACCTGGCCAATCAAAACAGGTGTATAGTGTCTTAGATAGAGATGAGCGAGCACCAAAATGCTCGAGTGCTCGTTACTCGAGTCGAACTTTCAGCGATGCTCGAGAGTTCGTTTCGAGTAACGAACCCCATTGAAGTCAATGGGCGACCCGAACATTTTTGTATATGACTGGTGCTCCGCTAAGGTTTTCATTTGTGAAAATCTTAGCAAATCACCAAAGTCATGTAAAAAACACAGAAATGGATAGGGCAGGCGAGGAGCAACATGCAGGGCTGCATTTCGGGTTCTGAGGTCTCACTATTAAGCCACAATAGTGCCAAGAGTGAGACCCCTCCCCCCCCCCCCCCCGCACTGTCAGCATAAAGATCGTTCTCCTCTGCCACAGCTGTAACAACGATGTTAGCCCATTGAATTCAATGGAGCTGGCAATACAGCCGGCTCCATTGAAAGCAATGGGCTGCCGGCGAGCGCGGGATGAATTTTCAGGAAGGGCTTAAAAATATAAGCCCTTACCTGAAAATCATCCTAAAATGTGTAAAAATAAAAAAAAATGTATACTCACCTTTCCGCTGCAGCCGGAGTTCAGCCGCGTCTGGCCGGCAGTTCTCCTGAACTGCTTTCTGTAGTATTCAGCCTGCCGGGACAAGGTAAGTATATATTTTTTTTTACTTTTTACACATTTCTGGATGAATTTCAGGGAAGGGCTTATATTTTTAAGCCCTTCCCGAAAATTTATCCCGCGCTCGCCGGCAGCCCATTGCTTTCAATAGAGCCGGCTGTATTGCCGGCTCCATTGAATTCAATGGTCAGTGCTCGTTTAATCGAGACGAGTACCGCGTGGTGCTCGTCTCGAGTAACGAGCATCTCGAGCACCCTAATACTTGAACGAGCATCAAGCTCGGACGAGTATGCTCGCTCATCTCTAGTCTTAGACAAATGATGCATAGCGTGCATCAGACAGTCAGTGTAACTGGTGTGGCCATCTTTGTTTCTGGATTGGAGGGTTGCTTTAATTGTCATTTATTGTTGCCTATAGCTATATGATGAATTCCCTCCTGACTACCTGGATCAAAGAGCTCCATCTGAAAAGATTGTATGTTGTGCAACCTCACAGTGCAACCGTGATCACGTTAACTCCCAATTTTAGGAACCCAACTCTCAAAAAATATGTCTGGCTTTAGAGAGCTGATGGTAAGGCTGTGCCCACCACCCATCCGCGATAGCTATTATGTAATCAAGGAGCACAATAAAGTGTTCATGAGGCTTCCACAAATATAAAAGAGTGCTATGGATTATTAGGAATCCTTTTATGTTATTGATACATGTGCAGATAACTATTACAATGACCTAACCTTACTGAAAGTTCCACATTGCATTATTATTATTTAAGAGCCAGTTATTGTATGACCTGAATAGACTTTTTTACTTTGAGTCAGAACCTTATGTGAGCTTAGTGACATAAATGTTACACCGCAACTTAGAAACTAGCAAAATATTAACAATGTTAAGAAGAAAAGAAGAGCAAAGTGCAATTCTGGTTAATTATGGAGCACAGTGAATAGGGATAAAAGCGGCTATTGTGCTTCATGGCACAGTTCACATTTCCGTGTTGTTGCTTCTATATGAATGCCAGCGAGGAGAATAAATAAGCTAAGGAACAAGGCAATATGGAGAAACATGTCTTAGCAATTCTTTTTGTGGGCAATATTACATTTTGAATCCAATTATACTAGACCCCAACGCTGACCTATATTTCAGTCCCTGCTTTTAAATGCACCAGACTTGGATCTACCTAAAAGTCTCCAGCGAGCCCTTTTGACACATTACTTTCAGTGAAAATAAATGGAGCAAAGCTTTTTAGTCAGCAAATCAGCTTCTCAAAATCGCTCTGTTAAAATTACTGTCTTGCCTGTAATATGATGAAAAAAATGTAGCTTTTAGCATCAAAGGCATGCGCCTTCACCTTCAGAGGGGTACGGCACAAGTCATTTTATTTCTTCTTTCTCACGAGACATGTTGATTTTTGTTGCCAGCAGATATTTCCCTATTTACACTTTCTCAGAAAACTATGCAGAACGCTAATGAAGTGACATCACCTCCATGTATTTGTCTGACCTCACAGATATTGCAGATCTGTAAATCAAGCTGTTCTTTCTACGCTCTCTGCTTCTCTTGCATAAACCTTCCCTTTTTTTTCTGTCTTCGCGAACCTATGCAGGAAAATCAATATCTGTAGTTGAAAAAGTACCTGTATTGTGAGGATTTCTTACTACCTTCCCAATTAATTTCCACTGACAGCTCCTACAAAATGCCCTGAAATAGTGGGGAAGGATGAACAACAGCAAATCCTCTTTTTACTATTCTAGGAAACAGATTGAAAGCAGGAATGAAGGAGGACGGGTGTATTTATTGATTCCTACATTAATGGTTGTACAGTCACTCAAGCTCAGGGCTGCCCTAAATGAATCTCATCCTTTCTATTACAAATACTAATAACATATGAAGCTGAAACTGTTATGATAACAGACCAGCAAACTCGAGGTTAATTTCATTACAACAGTTAACGGTAAACATCTGGAGAGAAACAATTATGGACAATATTGTTCCACTATTGTCATTTTAAATGTTATATATACAGTGCCAGTCAAAAGTTTGGACACACCGTTTCATTACATGTTTTTATTCTACATTGTAGATTCTTGGTGAAGACATTACAACGATGAAGAAACACTGATGGAATTTAGGTTGCCTGCACACGGGCAGATATTTGCTACGGAATCCGCAATAAATACCACCCGTTACTTCGTATGGAGATCAGCTGCTTCCTACAAGTGAGCGGGAATCAATTGCGATTTTCGCTCGCATAGGAAAATTTGCAGGATGCTCCATTTTCATGCAGGCTCTGCACAGACAGCTTACATTTAAGTTAATCGAAGCCATCTGACCTGCGTCCCTTCTGCAATGAACATTATGGACAGGTCACGGATTCCACGTCAACGCCTAGCGACGGCATGAAAAAAAAAGATTGAAAAATCTGTATTGTGCATGTGTGACGGCGAGCTGTCGGGTCCATCCGCAGTACAGAAAAGACGGCGACAGAGCAGGTACAGGTGGACGCCGCTGCTGCCAGAGGCAGATTCTACTGCGGGATTCCAAATCCAGCTCTGCACTTTGCAGTCAGCCTAAGAAGTACACAAAAAAGTGTTTAACAAACGAGAATATATTTTATATTTTAGATTCTTCAAAGTAACCCCCTTTTGTTTTGATGATAGTTTTGCACACTTTGGGCATTCTCTCAATTAGCTTTGTAAGGTAGTCATCTGAAATGGTTTTCAATTAACAGGTATGCCTTGTCAAGTGTTAAAGGGGTTGTCAGAGTTGTTAGTTTATATTAAAACCTCGTTTATCATGGAGTAACATAACTAACTTGGAAATGCTCATGTCTCCCGCCTGTGTCCCACATTGCTGCTTCGTCCTCCACTGCTGTTGCTTGTTTACAGGCCGCAATCCCATCCCGCCTATTAATGGGATGTTACAGGCTGCTGCAGCCAATCGATTGCCAAGCTCTGTCACTGATTGCAGCAGCCTGTGATGAGGCAGCTTGTAAACATGATGTCAGAGGAGAGACCCAGAGTGGTGGCATGGGAGTTAGCGGGGAGCCTGGAGGGGTGAGTATATGCTGGTTAGTTAGGTTATCGCATGGGGAACAGGGCTTTAATTCAAACCAACCAATTTAATTTTGTGCTGTGCAGGGTGAGGGTTGGTACACTGTTCCATAAAGAGTATATATATATATATATATATATATATATACCAATACTGCAGACCAGAATCCTCTGTATGTAGTAGTTTTTTCATTTCATTTTTCAAGCAGTATTAGTGATCGCTTTGCAAAGATAGGCGTCTAAAGCTATCCCTCCCCTCATGCTTTACACTGCAGCATGTTGAACGAAGTGAAAAGTAATGTGCAGCAGATAGTTGGATAGCACTGTCATTGAATGGTTAGCACTGTTGCCTTGTAGTATTGAGGTCCTGGGTTCATATCCAACCATGGACAACATCTGCATGAAGTTTCTTCTCCTCATCTTCACATGGGTTTCCTCCCACACTCCAAAGACATGCAGATAGGTGACTAAAGATTGTGAACCCCAATAAGGACCGAACCCAATATCAAGTGATATTAATAAAAGTAAAATGCTATATAAATAAAAGTTATTATTGTTTTTGATTACTAGTTGTTCATGCTTCAGTAGAGCATCAAACAAAATAAGCTGTTCTTCATTCTAGATATAGCCATACCAGTGAACCGCACGTGTGTCCAAAGAAGAATTAGAAGTGGAATTCTATAGAAGAATTAAGATTTATGAAACTGGATTCCAAAACATAAACAATTTTTTTTCTAACCAATCACAGCTCAGCTTTCATTCCTCATGCTTATCGATTGGTTGCTATTGGCAACAAAGACAGTTTTTATTTTAGACAGTTTTCATAAATCTGTTACAGAGTTTTCAAAATGAAATTATCTTTGTGTGCTTAGAAGACTGATTTTAATCATATCCATAATTTAAATTAGATAAGTGGTGCAGATGAACCGTTAACAGTTTCTTATGCAGCATGAGATGCTTAACGATATCTTGATCCAAGGCTCTGATGCATGCATGTTTTTTTTATTCTGTAATCCATCATCCTTGCAAAGCTATGCTTTATGCTATATTTATTATGCAGTCTGTTTGTCCATACTGTATGGAAAACTCTATCTATCTATCTATCTATCTATCTATCTATCTATCTATCTATCTATCTATCTATCTATCTCATATCCATCTATCTATCTATCTATCTATCTATCTATCTATCTATCTATCTACTCTACCTATTGTGACAATTAGGGGATTAGTCACCTCGCAGGATTGCCACCTTTCCTCTACCTAGCTGGTTGGCCGCACTTCAATGACCCATATCCACACCAGACCTCAGGCTTTCAGCCTCCTTCCAGTTTCTCTTGCAGGGAGTATATCCAGCATCAGCTCATCCCTGGCTTTCAGCAACGAAACTCAATGGTTCTGGAGGTTTTAACTCCTGCAGGCACTCCCATACAGCTCTCCTTGCCCATTAGCCCATCCACTTGCCCATTCTCAAGCCCCATGCAGGCTATTCTGTGTAGTTCTCCAGCCCCCTGCAGGCTATCTATATGCAATGCACTTCTACACTATCTATCTATCTATCTATCTATCTATCTATCTATCTATCTATCTATCTAAGACCCTTTTACACACAACGTTTATTGCTCAAAATTCGTCCAAATGGCCGAAAATGATCGATTATCATTACATGTAAACATGGGCATCGTGCACTTTTCATTTCAGCTATGGATTTTAGTTCACTTAAAATCCATCGTTCAGCTGCTGAAAGACTATGCAAATAAATTCCATTTGAATGTATTTTGTTCGTCCTTCAAAAGATTGCATGATGTTCTCCCCACGGCATGTTTTCACTAGCCACTAAGAGAACAATGGAATATGTCAGCAGCTGTTTGCACTGCTGGGTGTGTGTTTAAACACCCACTGGGCTCTGCAAACAACTCCTGGAAGTTCTTTTACTTGCAAATGAAAACGATAAAGTGCTAATGGCCATTAACACATTATGCAAATGGATCTCTAAATATTTCAATCTTTCAGTCATTTGAAATATTATCTTTGTGTGTAAAAGGGCCTTTAGATAGGGTCTCCCTTTCTGGTACTGTCATTATGATACAGGAAATGTATAGCTGGTGGAGGCATTCACTATTTTGCAATTATTTATTAATTTTTAAAATTTTACATTTATACTTTCCCTTACTTTTCACTTCTTTATCATAGAATCATAGAATGGTAGAATTGGGAGGGACCTTCAGGGTCATTGGTTCAACCCATTGCTCAATGCAGGATCATTAAATCATCCCAGACAGATGTCTGCCCAGCCTCTGTTTGAAGATTTCCATTGAAAGAGAACTTTCAGGTTCATCTTATTACTTCTAGTCTTTCCTTGTACAAATGAGAATAGGGCTGATCCCTCTGCACTGTGACAGCCCTTCAGATATTTGGAGACCGCTATTAAGTCTCTCAGCCTTCATTTTTGCAAGCTAAAAATTCCCAGATCCTTTAACTGTTCCTCATAGGACATGATTTGCAGACCGCTTACCATCTTGGTAACTCTTCTCTGAACTTGCTCCAGTTTGTCTATGTCTTTTTTAAAGTGGGGAGCCCAGAACTGGACACAGTATTCCAGATGAGGTCTGACTAAGGAAGAGTAGAGAGGGATAATTACCTCATGTGATCTAGACTCTAGACTCTTAATGCATCCCAGAATTCTGTTTACCTTTTTTGCTGCTGCATCACACTGTTGACCCATGTTCAGTCTATGATCTATTAGTATACCCAAGTCTTTTTCCCATGTGCTGTTGCTTAGCCCAATTCCTCCCACTCTGTATGTGCTTTTTTTCATTTTTCTTGCCCAGATATAGGACCTTGCATTTCTCCTTGTTAAATACCATTCTGTTAGTCACCGCCCACTGTGCAAGCTTCTCTAAATCTTATTGAATCCTTTCTCTCTCTTCCCTAGTGTAAGCTATCCCTCCTAGCTTTGTGTCGTCAACTATTTTGATCAGTTTCGCCTCAATTGCCTCCTCCAGATCATTTATAATAATGTTGAACAACATTTTGTCCAATTTTTATATATTTTGGCAACATTTTTTTCCTGTACAGCAGAGCACTACTAAGCAGAAAAAAAACTAAAGGGAAAATATTATTAAAAGTGTTAAAAAAAGCATCAATAGCACTTTCAATTTCATAATCATGTGGAGTCCCAGCACTTGGATTTCCACGGATTAGAAAGTGGAAACATATCATAGCAATATGCCATCACTTTCTATGATAGTGATATCCCTTTATCTTTATAGTATATTTAACACTTCTTCTCTCACATTCACGATATTTACTTTAAAGGTTAACCAAGACAATAATGAAGCCAATAATTCCCCGTCCAATTTCAGCACAGGTAACATGTATTTGTAATTTTAAATACATTACTGCATTGGGACATTTTGGAAGGGGGGTAATGATTTTCACAACATGGGAAGTTTATTTCGGATAATAAACCATCTTTGTAGAGTGATGCACCTGTGATGATACTGCTGTTTCCCTGTTACCTAGAGAAATAAACAACACTAATTGGGATGTGCTTAATTTATTAACCATTTTGTAATTTTCGTGTAAAAGATGTTCAGTGGCAATTAAACAGAGTAGAAAATATTGCAGACACTTTGCCTTCTGAAAACTACCGTGATTATTTCATTCCTGCCTGAGTAAAGACTATGCTGAGCCAGTATATTAGCATGTAGCACCAAATGTTATTTCCAAGGTAAAATAGGGTTGCAATCAGCATGTAGCGAAAGCAATCTTTACATGATATAACTTTGAGTACAGGGTAACAGGGTAATCAACATTGTACCTCCTAGGTATCCAGCAGGCAAGGTGGTCAAGTCTACTCCAACATTGCCAAAGGTTAACCAACAGACTTCCCCAGCAAACTTACAAGCATTATGGAGGAAAAGGGGAGATGCATAGACATGTCAACTCAACTGGTTTTACAGGAAGGAACCCTACTTTTAGCTTCCCCCATCCAGTTATATGTATATATATATATATATATATATATATATATATATATATATATATACACACTTTTCATCCAGTCGCTCAGGAAGGAGCATAAAAATCAGTCAATTAACCATTATTTATTGGAACGCATCACAGAAGGGAAAATTAAAAATTAAAAACAATCACTGAAAATAGCCGTTACTTACTGAGTGAGGAGTGCATATCGGTGTCCTGCACAGGTGTTATTGGCTCCTCCATTTGGCAGTCAGCTACCTGCATGGTGAGAGGAGGATGCATCTATATGCACTCCTCACTCAGTAAGTAACAGCCATTTTCAGTGATTGTTTTTAATTTTTTATTTCCCCTTCTGTGATGCATTTATATTAGTGTAGGGACCCACTACAACGCAAGGAACCGTGAAGTGGTTAGTGGACTCATGTATCTTGGCCAACATCCAACCAATGCCTTGCATTTATTATCTATCATTCACATGCAGTGTGGCATTAAGACTCCAGGGGGAGCCCAGGGTGGCAGTACCAATGTGGTTCACTGAAGGAAATGCAGGGCAACCCACTGAATTATCATGGCGTCAGTAATAGGTTGCTGGTCTGCATGGTGAACTACATATATCAGAATGGTCTGGCACCCTGTACTCACTATGTGTGGGAGTATACGCCAAGCAGCCACCCCCTTCATTATCAAGAGGCAGTGTGAGTGGTTGTCTTATTGGTGTCCTGCACAGGTTTTATTTGCTCCTCCATTTGGTAGTCAGCTACCTGCATGGTGAGAGGATGCATCTATATGCACTCCCCACTCAGTAAGTAACGGCCATTTTCTGAGATTGTTTTTAATTTTTAATTTCCCCTTCTGTGATGCATTTATATTAGTGTAGAGGATTCTGCTGCTGACACCCCATCAATTGATTTTAGGAAAGGTCTTTAAATATAAGCCCCTCCCTGAAAATCCAGTAAAAGTGCTTTAAAAAACAAAAAAGGATACTCACCTTCCTTCAGCTGCCGGGCTCAGACGCATCTTTTCCTGCTATCCCCTGCTCTGTAGTGCTGATCTATCAGCAGGCGAGGATTTAAAATCCCCGGCTGCTGAAAGAGCTGAATGTGATTGGCTGAGGTGCTCAGCCAATCACAGGCAGCTCTCGCCCGTCATTCATTCGGGCAGCCGCGGCTCCGTTGAAAACAATGTGTGCATTCACTATGGTGCATGCATGTCCTATCTTTGCAGGCACGCACCTGTAAAGCACGGACATGTACACACACCATAGTGAATGCATTGGGGCTAATAGATGCGTGATTTTGTGTGTGCATATGCACGCTAGAGATGAGCGAACGTACTCGGTAAGGGCGATTTCGCAATCGAGCACCGCGATTTTTGAGTACTTCACTACTCGGGTGAAAAGTACTCGGGTGCGCTGTGGGGCGGGGGGTTGCAGAGGGGAGTGGTGGGTAGCAGCAGGGAACAGGGGGGAGCCCTCTCTCTCTCCCTCTCCCCCCCACTCCCCGCTGCAACCCCCCCCCCCCCCCGCTCACCCACAGCGCCCCCGAGTACTTTTCACCCGAGTAGTGAAGTACTCGAAAATCGCGGTGCTCGATTGTGAAATCGCCCTTACCGAGTACGTTTGCTCATCTCTAATGCACGCACGAAATACACGCTCGTCTGAAGCCACCCTTAGCCTGGATTCACACAAGCATATGCATATTTGCACGCACATTTTTACCAAGTGTTTGCATATGGAGTTGCGCGTTTACACGCACAACTGTGTTTTTTACTGTACTTTTTTATTGTACTTAGTCATGTGCAATGGTGTGCGGACGAAAACACGTACCAATGCTCACAGATATTGACATGGCCAACTAGTTTAATGAGTTCAAGATGTGTTCTTTCCCTACGCAAATGCGTGGAAAAACAGAGCATGCTGTGTATTTTTGTGCACGATGGAATTGTACGCGTTAAATACGCGCATGTTAACGCACCCATTAAAATCAATGGGTTCTACTTTCTGTATATTGTGTGCGCAAATTTTTTGTGTGCAAATATGCATGCAAATACATTCGGGAAGGATAGGGCATGTTCTATCTTTCCTCGGCCATAGTATTAACAGCCAAGAAAAGAGCTAGTGAAAACGAAACCATTGAAACCCATTGAAATCAGTGTTTTCATTTTATCCCATTATGCGGACATGATTACATTACTTAGCAGGCTCGGTCCAGGTCCCTCCCGCTGCTCTCCAGAGCTGCAGCATGATTCCTGCGTGGCTTGGCTGCTCATACAACATCCCTTCCTGGTTACGGAATTCATAAATTCCGCCTCCAGGAAGCCATGGCTGTGATTGCTTCGTCGAGTGCTGCTCAGCCATTCAATGCACCAATGAACCAATCACAGCTATCATATTGGTTTATCAAGCACTGCATTGATTCTCTGAGCAGTGCTCGAAGAACCAATCAGAGCCATCACTTCATGGAGGCAGGATTTCTGACTCCCGTAACCAGGAAGTGATCTGTGGGGCGAGGACGGCAGAATCCACTCTGTAGCTCTGGAGAGCAGAGAGAGGGACCTGGACCAAGCCTGCAAGGTAAGTATGATAGGACAAACCCAAAAATAAGACCTAGTGCCTCTTTTCGGGCAAAAGTTAATATAACACAGGGTCGTATTTTTGGGAGAAACATGGTATCATGGCCACATAACGGGAGAAAATCACATTCATCTGAAACTGCCCTAAGTATGATAAAATGTAGCATCTAAAGCAGATGTGCCAATCGCACCGATTACACGAAAATCATGCCCGTAGAATGTGACCAAACAAAACCATTGATTTCAATGTTTTTTTTTTCACAGCTGTGTTTCTCACGCAATATTACTGCGGCCTTGTCCTAATTTTTTTTCGCACTTAGTTTTTCTACGTGCGAGAAAAGAAAGGGTGGGACCTATCTTTCGGTCTTTTTTATTTTTTGCTCGCCCGTAATAGTGCAAAGTTTGAACTGTGAAAAAAAGAAAGATTTTTGACAGGTTCATGCGCTAATGTGCTCTGTAACGGTGAGCGTATTGGAGCATTCATGTAACAGAGGAAGCCCAGAGTAAGGAGAAATCTATTGGGGATATGCATTGAGTGTAGAGGTGCATATCTCTATTCTGTTTGTACTGTTATTTTTGCTTGAATATTTTTCTTCTGCTTGTATTTATTTATTGGTTCAATTTGGCTTGAAATTTTCCATGTTTTTATTTCATACAGATGGGTGCAATTTGCAGTTGGCAAGGGGGAGTACAAAATTGGCAAGTGGAAAAAAAACAGGTAAAACAGGGCTGAATGAAGAATTGCAGTAATTTCTTTTGGTTTATTGAAAATATGCGAGAAAATATTTTACCCAAAATACACTTATAATGATGTTTGCATATCATTACTTATTCATGAAGCTTTTCAGTGAAAAACTAAGAAGCAAACATCAGCATTCATTCATAGAAGAGTAGTCAAGGAGAGAAACATTCTTTTACTGCAAAGCATGTGGAAAGAACATGCCTGATGCCACTTTCACAATACTACTGATATGTGAAAGGCTGAAAAACACAAGGCAGATGACATGGTTTTGCATATGCCTTAATGTTTAAAACATGGCACAACTTTATAAAAAATGCAGCAGGAGTTTACAAATCCCTATGTCACAGTCAAAAAACTAATCCCACACAGATTGTAAGAGATTTATTATAATTATTATGATAATCATCATCTCATCTCCAAATAGGTCTTCAAATGCTTTCACATTTCTAAGTATTTTCGCAGTATTGCCTAGAGCTCACCCGTCTGTATTTACTGCTAATTATTGAGTCATATTTAAAGGGAACCTGTTATCTTTGTTATGAAGTAACAACAGATCTACTGACATTATGTAGCTCTGATGTTCATAATATTTATGCTTCTCCAGCATAGGGAGAAATCTGTCAATCAGAAGTTGGCACGGGAGGAGTCTGCATATTATTAATGAATCAGACTCCTGCCACACAGAACTGGCAATACACAAAGAAAAAATATATATTCTCCCAAACTACTGCATATTAACACATAAGTAACAGAACACTAAAAGCATCATGTTTGCCATACAGCAAAGCAGTTTTCCTTTAATTAAATTGATACTCTTATTACACATATCTAATTAAAGTGACCCTCTAGTTTTGCAACCAAATTTTGGCCTAGGGCAGGATAAGAGATGGGGCGTATTGCCTGCAGTTGTTCTTCTCCATTGTTCCTCTGATCTGCCCATTTCAGGTCTCATTTTCAGCCATCCAAGATGGCCAATTGAATCTTCAGATCACCTAATTCCCACAGTGCAATGGTAGCGTTAGACTATCAATGCACTATACTTATGGCCCACTCATATTTCTGATATTCGAAGGTATTTAACTATATACTCTTTTTTTCATAAGAAAAAGAAAGATGATCAAGAACCTGCTGCACCAGAAGGCATAGGCGATAGTCTGACGGCAGCTTATGTTGGTGACATACTTTGCAATTCATGTCCAATTTAAAGGGGTTGCCTCACAACAGGTTTTACTTGTTATGCAGACACCAAAAGAATGGCTCAGCCTGAAATGAATGGTAGCTGATGGCTGCACATGCACACAACCACTCCATTCTCACTGAAGGGAACTGAATGGTGGTGTGCATATGTGACCAGATTCTGCAATTAATTTTAGCTAATCTACTGTATGATAGGTAAAATCTGTTATGAGACAACCCCTTTAACAATTAAAGAGCCAAAGGGTAAATTTAAGATCATTGTTTTATAATTCATGGAAAGTATACTATTGGTGAACACACATCGCTAGTGTGCCAGCACTGCCACAACACACACCAGATTTACAAATGGCACATGGTAGTAGGGAAGCATTGTGGCCCAAAATCTTAAAGGGGGTGTCCAACTTCTAGCTGTTTTGCTCTATGCAACATACATCTTTATACATTGCACAGTGGGCCGGATTCGTACTGCAGGTTGAGTCCTATTCACTTCAATAGGGGCGAAGGTATGATATATGGACTAGCACTCCAACTACCCAGAAGGTGGCAATAGAGAGATAGGTATATGAGGAGAGAATGTGACGTCCGTCACACAGCAGGTGTCCACATGATCGGTTCGAAGAGCAATTATTCCTAAATATTAGTGAGAGCGTCAGGGAAGAGACCAGTAGATGGCGACCTCGGTGATATCCAGTGCCACTCTACTGATCCACTCTAGTGTTGCTTATGTCTATCCACTTGTCAATAAACAATTAAAGATTACCAGGAACTTCTGTTGGTTGTTTAAGGACTTCCTTGGATTTAGGGGAGCCTGGCTGAATTCTTAGGGCTCCTCTATAAACTAAGTGTCCCTCTTCACATCACCTATATCCTCCACACTACCATACGAGCACAGTAGCACAGAGTTTCTATTTCCTTTTTCATTTTATTCACTTCAATAGGACTCACCCTGCAGTACCAACCTGGGCCACTGTGAAATGTATGGAGCCAGCTACTTCCTGTAGCAAAACAGCTAGCAGTGGCATAACCTATTTAAAGTTGCACCACACTTGCGTTTTCCTGTGTATAGGGGTTAACTGCAGTTACACCTGTATTCTCAAGTTATAAGTGTAGCCAAGTTTTAAATCCATCTGAACATATGTTTCCGTAGCTTGTATCTTTTTTCATCCTATGAATGATTTTTTTTTATTTAAATATTCATACCATTTTACATCCTCTCTGAATAGTATGATTATATGTTTTATGCTTCTTAGTGAAAACCTGAAACAGACTATTAAGTTATTTTAATGACATAACCATGCTGATGAATTCAGCTTTCTGTGAACAATATGAAATACAGCTGCCTTTAAAAAGTGAACAATGGTAAATTCTTTGCAAGCACGTCAGGATCTTTATTAAAATTCCCTGACTTCTCTCATGCCTTTATAACTGCACTAGAATTGAAGTTGGTGGATCGCTCTAGACGAAAATGAGCTAAAGGTTTTATTTCTTTTACAGAGTATGTTACAGTTTATATACTATGAAGAAAGGAAAGCCTACAGTGTCACATAAACTATTACAGTTTAGTACCATCTGGTGGCAAAAGGGGGGAAGATAAACAGCGCCAGCTTAAGTTAAATCGAATGATTCCTTAGTGGTTCCGAAACTATTATTTGACTTTACAATTTAATGATGTCTCTGAGGTTAAACTTTGAGGAAAATTAAAAGAAACAATACAACTTTTCAAAAAAAAAAAAAAATTTAAATTGGCAAACTCTGTGAAATATTTATTAGATCCTTTTTATTTTACCTAAACAGCAGGGAGTATGGAAAAAAATGCTCACATTTATTTTCTAATTAGCACTTTGTACAGCATATGATTTTGATTTTTTTTCTCATTTTTTTTTTGTTAAAAATCATTTGTGCTAATGATCTAGCATAAGTCAGTCACAATGTTTTCCACAAGGGCATAAACTGCTAAGATATGTCCCTCCCTAAAAACCGGAATACTTAATTATGCCCTATACAATTTTTAGCTCATTTAATGCATTAATTGGTTTCCATAGAACATGCTGCTTGACTGTATCTCCATATTATATTAGAGAAAAAAGTGTATTAAAAATGTAGATGACTAGGAAAAGACACTCAAGGACATACCTACAACACAACTATATGACATTGAAGATTCGTATAGTGGTAGGACAAACGTATCAATTTGAATAAATGACGTGATACCACATGGCAACTTTATATTTTGGGGCATAATATTATGAATATATGTATACCTTTGCAAGCTTGTTTCAAAAATATGTTCTTGGCTGTAATTGGAACAGTGGATCCAAGTGCCTACTGTAGTCAACATGTTGGATATTGAAGAGTACCAATTTTAAATTGTCACGGACTGGAAATTCAGTGCGGTCAACTTTGATATTTGCCTGATCAGAAGGTTAGAAATGGGTGGAAACCTGCTAAAAGGAAACTTAAAGCTTATAGCTTTGGTCTCCGTTTCAGTAATGACAGACAATGGTTCTGTTCTGAATTTTATTTTTGCCAGTTCAGATGGAACCGCTAATAGGAAGGCTGGACAGCGGCTTGGAGGAGGTCTAAATGCAGCCTAATTTGCTGTTCACCATCTGCTATCATGTAATGTTCATCTTATTAACAGAGATAACAAGCGGGAGAGCAGGAAGTGAAGGAGGGTGATGGCTCGTGCTGCCCATCAAAGTCTATGAAGAGGAAGGGAGTGGAAGAGAAGGGAGACAGAAACTGAGACTGATACAGAAGTGGCTGCAACTAATAGTCAATAATTGATTGTGTTACAGCTACTAGAATCCCATCTACACTGCTCAGTATTCCTCATATTATTCAGAAAGTGCAAGTATGACTGAATGACAGCTGAGAGCTGCCCCTGATGGGTCTCTGCGCTGAGCCAATCAGAGGCAGCACTCACTCACCCATTCATGAATTAATGAATGGGTAAGTGAGAGCTGCCTCTGATTGGTGAGGCTGTAACCAATCAGAGGCAGCTCATTCAGCAGGCGGGGATTTTAAATCCCCGGCTGCTAAATACTACTCAGAGCAGTTCAGGAGAACTGCTGGCCGGCCGCGGCTGAACTCCGTCTGCCGGGACCAGGTGAGTATATATATTTTTTTTGTTTTTACACATTTCTGGATGAACTTCCGGGAAGGGCTTATATTTTTAAGCCCTTCCCGAAAATTCATCGTGGGATCGCCGGCAGCAATACAGCCGGCTCCATTGAATTCAATGGGCAAACATCATTCTTTTCTGCCACAGCTGTTACAGCTGTGGCAGAGGAGAATGATTTGTCTACTATATGTTCTCAATGGGGTCGGCGCTGCTGCCGCCGGCCCCATTGAGCGCATATAGAGAAGAGAACAGGAATCGCAGATCGCAGATAGGTGCGATCTGCGATTTCTGTTCTATAATTTATCGGACAAGCACATAAAAAGCGCTCATGTGTCCGATACCATTGCAAAGCAATGGTTTTATAAAATCGCCGGACGCATGCGCAAATCGCGTGAAAAAATGCCAGTCTGACTGAGGCCTTATGCTGCTTTTACAAATAATGCATGTTGAAACAAACTTTTGGTATTACTTTTGATAGCTGTGGCCTGGCATATATGTATTGTAGGATATAGTATATGTAACTTTGATATATGCCTTTCTATAACTGTTTTGCCTTATGGTATATATAGATCTCTTAGGCTATTTTCACTGCATAATTTATTGCAATGCAGTGAGCGAATTCTATTTATATAATCTGTTTTTATTAAGAAATGCTTAATAAAGCATAGAAGTCTGAGAAGCATATCTATACAGGTTGTTTAAACACACAGGAAGAAACGTACATTCATGATTGAGACGCAGGTCTCGCAAGAGATACAATCTGTCACAGTTTAAAGCGACCATGAATATTCTCATAAATATTTTAATTCTATAAGGATTATGTCTTTTAAGCACATCATAAGACAATAGTGATGTCAATAACCATAAAAATAGTAACCTATACAATGATAAAAGGGGGGAAAGGTGAGGGTGGGAGGGGCAGAGAGTCATCTACGCTGGGTCTTAATAGATTCTGGCCTGAATACTTGCTATTTGGCTATTTATGAGGTATTTCCTCTGTAACTGTATGTGAAAACCTCAATGGATGAGGGGGATGTGTCTGAGTTAAGCGGAAGTGGGATATCAGATTGATATTACTGTGACCTTCTGGTTATTTTTAAAAATGAATCCATGGTGACCAGATGGTTAGAAATGTATTTTTGGTGCCATTCTCCCAGCTTATGAGTTCCTCAAAGCTGTATATTTGGTGTATTTCGTTTTCCCATTGGGTTAGGGAAGGGGGCTCATTATTCCGCCATATTAGAGGGATGAGTAGCTTGGCTGTGGATAATAGGATTGTTGGCAGGGAGTCTTTTCTTGGTGTAAAGTTTTTAGATGGCTGCCACAGTAATACCTCCTCCAGTGCCAATATAAATGAGGTCGAATAGAATTTGTTGATTAGGAAAAATATTTGTGAGCGAATTCTGTAGTGAAAATCCATGCAGATTTGGGTGCGGATTTTCTCCACAATCTGCGATCATATCTTTAGTAATAATTCACATTCACAGGTGTGTACAGAATCTTGACCAATATGTGGGGTATGCACAACTGTTATACACATATCCACTGGTGCAAAGGCACTAGTACATCCTGCACCCCTTACGCTGCAACAGTTGTTCTTGAGATCAGAACTTGGGGGACAACATGTAACACAGCATATTATGTAACAGAAAGATCAAGCTCCAGATGTGTTCTAATACTGCGGTATAACCCAGTGCACCAAAACAATAACTTATTTAACCCCTTTAATGCTATGTGTACATTTTCTTCAGCTTACGTATTGCAGAGCAAGAACAATTCTATTGTAGTCAGGAAACTACTTCAGAAGTGTATTAAAATAAGGAAAATACTTGGTAATGATAGTACAATAATATCTGTCTCTCAGAGTGAAATTGAAAGCAATCTAAAAGACATGCAAAGGAGGACTGTGAAGAATAACTCCTAACTTCGAAGTCAATGATGCTATGCAAACACAATGGATATGACTGGGCTCCAGTATCTCAATAAAGCGAAAGCATCTTACTGAGCTGACAAGCATATTACTACAATGTGATGTGAAAGAAGTACATATCTTATAGTTAGAGGACCAATCCATATTTCCAATGTCAGACACTATATATATATATATATATATATATATATATATATACACATATTTATTTATATATTTTTTCTTACATTTCTATATTATAATTGGTGTTCAAGAGGAGGATTTTTAATTAAAGGAAGAACGTAGCAACTAACATGCATTAATTGGGAACCTGCAGTGATAATTAGACCAGTGGGAGTACGATTACACCTATCATAAACTTCTTTTTTTCCTGCCTTTTTTTTTTCTTCACAACTAGAGGTTAAGTGCTTAATGCTTTAATTGCTTGTAGAACTACAAGGAAGCGTAGACTTGTACATCTAAAACGTGCAGATTTGGATAGACAACCTTATGCGGCATGTGGATTTTTGTTAAACAGCGTCTACTTATACTTCACAGCAGCACTAAAAAATCAAAAATATAAGTACAATTAAACTTGACATTCTTTTGCCTATGTAGGAATGTGTAGCGTTGCAAAAACATCAGTGCTGAAAGATGAGATTACTACCAGGCACTGCAATCTCAGGCCTTAAATTGGAAAGCAAGTTTTTGAGGATTGTGAATAGACAGTGGAAGTTCCATTGGGACGTAAAAAGGCCTGATCCACTACAAATCACAAAGATGCTTCACACATCTGATTATCTGCTTAGCCTCCTTCTGCCCAACCTAATACACATCCCTATTAGATGTGTGAAAGTTCAAGCTGAGCAGAAAATAGCCTAGTCACTATACAAGACTGACAAAACCATTAGTGTACATGAGAGGACGAAAAGGACAAAACCGGACTTCAAATAATGCAAGTACAGGGTAATACCGGTGGTGCTTAGCTTCAGAGTTATAATGCCGTCAATACTTACTTCACTTGGCTGAATATGAAGTTTACTTCGCCTGATGCAATAGATACATTAAAGTTAAATTATGTTCATTTTTGGCTAACAGAAAACAGACATTTGAAACGTCCATGTGTGCAAATCATTTAGTGCGCAAAGCTCTTTAATATGAGGCTAGGTTTACATTTTGTTTATCCATTGTATTCGGTAAGTAATTCTGAAGCGTTGCAACAAATATATGCCTTGAGGGATTGCATGACTGCAACGGTGTGTCTATGACGTTGCATACAGATGTGATCACCTTTAAAGGGGTTCTACAGTTACCAGACAGCATCCCTTTAATTGGGCTGAGAGTAGTAAAATAATAAATTGAGCAGTAACTACCCCTTTGCGTCCACCGGGAACAGCGCAGCAGCACTAGCAATTGTTTTGATAGCTGACAATGTAGGAAGTCAGGTGACCACTGCACCCAATCAGAGGCCGCAGCTTCAGTACTGATTCTCCTGGCATAGGCACTCATACCCTGAGTACTGTGATGCCAAGGGTTTGGGTATGTGATGATGCAGCCTCTAATGAACTGCAGTGGTCACTTGACTTCGTGAGATGTCAGCTGTCATGACAAATGCTGCAGCGCTGGATCCCAGTGGCTGTGAAGGGGTAAGCACTGTCCAGTTTATTGTTTCACTACAGGCAGCTCTATTAAAGGCATGTTATCCAATAACCCAACAAACCCATTAACCCCTTTCCACTATAGGACGTACAGTTTTGTTCTGCGGGCAATAACTGCAATCAGACGTGCAGCTGATTGGCACTCTGACAGAGGCATTTAAATCCCCTGAACGATGTTCCGGGGTCCTGTACAACCCCCGCATGATGAGATTCCAGGGAGCCGAGTGGGGGTCATGGCAGCCGGGGGCCTGCTGAAAGGCCCAAGAATGGTCTTAGAAGACTGCTTATCAAACCATCCCCGTGGCTATAGCATTACATCATAATGCAGGAGCGATCAAAGCATCTCATGTTGTGGTCCCTTGGAGGGCTAAAAAAGAAAGTAAAAATAAGATCAATAAAATTTTACTAATTGTAAAAAAAAAAAAGTAATAAATGTTTAAATCCCTCCTTTTGCCATATCTATAATAAAATAATCAAAATCATAAAACAAAAAAACATATTTGGTATCACCGCATCCGTAAAAGTCCGATCTATCAAAGTAATGCGTTATTTACCCCACATGGTGAACGTCTGAAAAAAAAGAACGCCAGAAATAGCGATCAAAAATCACATGTATTCCAAAATGAAATCAACAAACACTACAGGACGTCTCACAAAAAATGAGCCCTCTTGGTTTATGATGCAGCATCTTTAATAGGGTGTAACCCACATGCCAACCACTAAGTGGCCACATGCATCTCCTGAAAGAGTATTGTAAAACCAAGGAAGGTTTTGTTTCTTTAATGCTGGCCATCTTATGCCTTACATCTCCAGATACTGTATGTCAAGTTGAGAGGAGAGGTAAGGAAGGGCACTGTATCTGCCATTGTCTGCCATACATATAACTTATTCTGTACACAGTACAGTATGCACACGTGTGTTGCGGTGAGTGGCATCTACACTTGACCTTGTAGATTTTCTACTGGTATATACAGAGGATGATGCTTCTTGCTTCTGGAACCAGCTGCTGGAAGCCTGAGACCTGATATGAGTATAGATACACAAAGAACCATAGAAGTATGTTGAAATATAATCCCTATATTCATAAATAATCATTACAATGCACTATGAAGATGAAATATACACATTATTCAGTTTTGAAGTAGCTGAAGTAGAGAGAATAAATGTACTTTAAATTCAAGTTTATTACCATAAGCCTTTTGCAGAGTATTGCTGCATTATTATAGTTCACATAACAAGCGAAACAGCCTAATTATTCCATCATATAAGATTTTTCTATTTTCCTCATTTCCATTTATTACATATGTATTATATAATAATGATATACTCCAGAAAATCAGATGCCTATGCACATACATGTATATATGTATTTATATACACATATATTAAGTATGCTGGTGGGTAATTACATTTCTTACTACTTCACATTCTGTGGAATTAATATGCTGCAACTTTATAGGTTTTAGTCCTCTTTCACATGACCGTATGCATTTTTACACTTGGCCGATCGCGACTAAAAATCACATGAATAGCCACGATCAAGTTCCGAACTTTAGCCACATTTTCTTGTAAATTCACATTGGTGGCTGCGGTGTATGAAAAAATACATTGCAGTGCGGGAATCCCTCGGTCGGTAGAAATCTTCGGAATGACTATTAATGTTTAAATAGAGCTAGCTGTCTTTGACTCCCTCCCCCTCCTTTTTTTCAGCTCCCATAGAAGCTTATTGGCTGAAGCATACCTCGGCAAAAGATACGGCAAGCGCTGCTTCGGGACGCTGGTGATATCCCGGGTGGAGGCTGGAAGTATGTGAGAATGGGGGGGTGGAAAGGTGGATAGGGGAGGAAAAGGAAAAGGAGGGGCCGGAGTGGGTAGGGGTTGTGGGGGGGGGGGGGGAGAGGTTGGGCCTGGGGGCCTATCCCTCCAGTCCGAGCTCTATGGGGTCACCCTATGGGTGATCGTATATCCCCAACAAGCGAAAATTGCCTTGCCTTTATAGTCAGGGGCTCAGTAGTAATTCCCACTCACAAAGAGGGCCTGGGAGGTCTCCTCTCCGAGAGTGACTTGATCCGCGAGGGGTCGCTTTGCAGAGGGGGGGGGGGGTGGAGAAGCAGCGCTTACCTTCCCTCATGTTTCTTGTTCGTCGTGTCTGTCTCCATGTGCGGTTAACATTGTTTGGAGTACAGCTCTTTCTAGAGGGTCCCAGATCTTATAGATCCTGTTAACTTGCCCGGCTGACGCCGCTCAGACGCTCCTCAAGGGGAGACCCGTCACTGGTTATTCAAATAATATTTCTTTGCGGCTGTACCATTTTGATTTACATTGCATTACTTGTTTGCCTCCATTCAGTTTACTCAACTGTTGTTTTATATGTGATAATTACCAAAATCTCAATAAAACTTGATTTAATAAAAAAAAAGATACGGCAAGACCTATCTTTTCAGGCACGGTATGAAATTGGTCACCATTTTTGATCGCCGATGTCCTTTTGTTCCCGACAATTTTTTTACATGGCTAAAAATCACCCATATGAATGAATACATTGCAATCCGATGCTTCAGATGGTCGTGATATTATATAACGAGGCTAAATTAACCATATATATATACGGCCATGTGAATAAGGCCTAAGTCTCATGTAGGGGACTACATTAGTTCTACAAGACTAAAGGACCTTTTACACATAACGATTAAAGCTCAAAAGATGGCTCTTGAGCGATAATCATTGTGTGTAAATGTGCGCCCATCATGCACTTACCGTGCACTTTTCGTCCATCGCTGACTTCAGGTCCGCATGAAATCCTCATCCCTCAGGATGATAAGATAAGACAGGACAGACCGCACACTGTGTTCTTCATGGGCAGCGCTGATAATATTCTTTAACAGCTGTTAACAGCCGCTGTCCCACTGGAGAACAATAGCAATGTGTTTAGAGAACAGACCACTAGCTGTTCTTTAAATGCATACAATTAAGTACTAAAGGGCTGATTTAGCCCATTAGTACCTATGCAAAATGATCGCACAGAACTGTTGGTTTCTGACAAATTTTGAGTGATCATCTGTGTGTGTAAATGTACCTTTAGAACTTGCATATATACCGTATCAGCATATCAGTGTTGACTGCAAATTGAACTCCTTTGGAGAAAAATTACATGTATAGGTATGCAACATTTGTAATGATGTAGAATCTCACATCAAATGTCACATTTTTAGAATCTCACATCAAATGTCACATTATTGGGTAATTTTTACAAAAAATCTGAGATAGGATTATTTCAGTTGCAAATTGGATTATCAGGATTCCCAGACCATCAGGCAGTGAATTAATAGAAAATGACTGTATATACATAAATACTGTATCTGATACGTACAGTGCTTGGACAGGAAATGTAGTTTATATTTGTTATCACTGACAAACTACATTAAAATGATCACCTTCCTACATCCTAAAGAACACTGATCCTCCAGAGAGGTGTAGTGACTGTCCCCATTTCCAGTGCTAATGTACAGCAGTAATTCTGAGTAGACCTATGAATGTTACTTTGCACAATGAGGGAGTGTGACGATACATGAACATTGGCTCTGTAAGAGAGCTCTGTGCAGCCATTTGTAACTAATCATTGTACTCTGAATAGCCCATATGAGCTGTTTGCAGAGCAATGCTGTGATGCTCCACAAATGTTGATCTTTGCTTTGTACAGTGGGCTCAAATTAGCGTAGATTTGTTGCATGCCATTAAAACGGTCAATTCCTCTTCAGTAGCAGACTACAAATCTGTTGTCATGTAGTCTGCTGCTAAGGAGCAACTGAAATAATTTGATAAAGCATGCAAGATCTTGATGAAACTGAAAAGGATTATACAGACCCAAATGTTTTTGTTTGTTTTTCTTTTTAAATTTGCTCAGGGTGGTGGAAAAAAGTATAAAAAAGCATACTCATCTCACCTGATCCCCTGCATCTCCTGTTCTACTGTTGCAAGATCTCCCGCTGCTCTCTGCTTCCTACTGCAGCAATGAAGTCACCAACACCAGGGAAATGTGACAGCAGCAGCCAATCACTGGCTTACTTCATGCATTCATTAGCTGCAGCAGTCACCCGCACCTGTGCCAGGATGTCAATGCTGCTGCAGCTAAAAGTAGAGGGTAGCAGGTGACAGAAGAGTAGCGGAATAGGATAGGCAAGAGATCAGGTTAGTTGAGTATGGGTTTTTAATATTTTTCCACTACCCTGGGCAAATAAAAAAAATAAGCTATATAACTCATTTAAAGGAGTTATGCCAAGTTGGCATCCCTTGTTCATATGCCCCACTAGGGCATATGAACATTATAGAGTGGGATCCCTTACTTGAGACCCTCCTCGTTCCTAAAACAAAAGTATTTCCCTTCCTATTGAGCCTTCTGTTGTCCTGTTATTACATGTCATTTATTCATGTCAATGACTGCCCTGTAATACTATTCTTTTCCAGCAGTAGGCATTGCAGAAAAAATGACAAGCCAGATGCAGCTTCCCGGAACAAAATCGGCTGTTTGCTGCGGGTCTTGAGATCATGGCTTGGGGCAATCAGCTGATCGCCCTGAATCCTGCATTCTTAGAGGAGTTTTGCTTCTTGGCACAACCCATTAAAGGGAACCTGTCATCACCTACAAGTGCCATAAACTAAGTTATGTAGCTCATAGGTCAGGTCCCAAGGGGTTTGGGGGTGAGCTTTGCATAAGCCTATCCCTGGACTTTTTGGGACCTGTCTTATGAGCAAAATAACTTAATTTATAGTGTTAATAGACAGGTCCCCTTTAAAACTTAATTTGCACATAAACCTAAACTGGTAATTTATGTAACAAAGTGTGAGAAAGTGATAGACTTTGATGTCAAATGGATTATCTGCTGGTAGGTAATATCTTCCTTTGCATGTTGAAACTTTGTAAAGAATTGGAGAAAGTTAACAAACCACACAACTTAAAACAATGTTCATTTTTACCGAACTAGGGGTGATTTAACATCCTTTGAATCCTGAAGACATATACATAACCCCTTTAAACTTTCTCCAGAATAAAACTTTAATGGCATCTTTTATATTCAAGTATGTAAGAAATCTCATGGAAAGAGGGAATAGGGAGCAATGTAATTATATGCAACCCATTGTGAGAGGAGCGGAGATCTGCACTGTCAACCACACTGAGAAACACCTTAGGTTGCTTATATACTATTCAAACACTATTCACTGTGTGTGACAAGATAAAACTGTCCCAAAGAGATGATTTATGAAATTACAAAGGAAAAAGAGCAATGCGGCTTTGTTCTGTTCCTATACAAACATTAGATTTCCCCTTGAGGAATGTTATCAGCAAAATTTCAAATATGCTTAATAGAATGTACTAAGGAGATATAGATTGATAGACTAAAGCTGACACTCCAAAAACAGGCAAAGCAATTTTGTTTAATGTTTCCAAGCTATTTGTTTTATAGGTAATACAAGCATGTGCATTTATCAAGTTAAAGCCAGGTGCCAACATCTGGGCTCTGCTCAGCCCTGGAGCTATAAACTATGTCCCTGGAGGTAATTTACAATGCACTGAATGACGTCTTGTTATTGGTATCAGGCACACTACAAAGTGAAGCACACACAATGTCAGTGGGCGCTGGGCAGCAAGTCTTTTGTGTATAATTAGCAATTTTCAGTTATCTATGCATTTTATCTGCGTATATTTATTTACCAAGCGTCAATGCAGGGAGGTGGTATGTGAGCGACTAAGCCCTTTGTCTCCCTCTGACTGTACCATTTCTATTGTAACGGGTTTTGTTCATTGTACAGAGACATTAGAAATTTATTTGCAGTGATATCTCTGACATTACAATTCTCAGTAATTGCCAATTTATTCTAAATGCTCTGATTAAATATCTGTTTCCTTTATTTTTATTGCTGTTGTCAGGTATTATACTTGTAATCGCATCTTATCATCCAATGGTACAATAATAAAGATATTCGAAGGATCTCGGACCCCTGCTGATCTTTTATTGATGACTAGTAATTATTAGGAAATTATAGTACCAGTGTTTTTTTTGTGGCGCAGTGCGCCACACAGCTGTGCTACATGCTACATCCATTATGATCCACACACATCACACACACAGCTCTACCACATGCATCCTGACCCCCCGCATCACACGGTTCTACTACATCCATCCTGATTCCACACATTCCACACACAACACACACATTCCACACACAGTCCTACTACATCCATCCTGCCCCCACATATTATACACACAGCTCTGCTACATGGTACAGCCATTATGATCCCCACACATGACACACACACAGCACATGACACACACAGAACAGCTGCATCCTGATTCACACCCACACAGCACTGCTATATGGTAAATCCATTATGATACCCACACATCAAATACAGCTCTACTACATCCATCATGACCCCACACATCACACACAGCCCTGCTACATCCTGATTCACACATACACAGCTCTGCTACATGGTACATCCATTATGATACCCACACATCAAATCCATACATCCATCTTAATCCACACACAAAACAAACACAGCTTAGTTCATCCCACAGCAATGATGTCACCGCAAAATCTTTAGCTCACCAGATCTGTGTGGTGGTGGTAGGTCAGTGTCTTCTGTCAGGGCAGCTGAGTTATGTATGAGATAATAACGGCTTAGTTGTATTCTCATTTTGTTATTTTTGTCCTCCCCTTTTTAAAAGCCCTAACTGTGTTGTTCTTCTGTCGGTCAGGCTCTGTGTTTTATATATCCAATAGGACCTGTGATGACATCACTAGGGGGTGGAGCATGAGAAGAACCCACATACAGTACTTTCTACCAAACTGCAGAATGGCTCCTCCCACAGCATTCTCTCAGTGACGTCACCACAGGTTCTTTAGCTCACCGGATCTCTGTGGTGGAGGTAGGCCAGTGTCTTATCAGGACTGCCGAATTGTGTCTGAGATAATAACACCTAGTTGTATTCTCATTTTGTTATTTTTGTCCTCCCCTTTTCAAGAGCCCTAACTGTGTTGTTCTTCTGTTGGTCAGGCTCTGTGTTTTATATTTGTTGTAGGACCTTCAATGAAGTCACCATGGGGCAGAGCAATGACACCACTAGGGGTGGAGCATGAGAAGCACCCACATAATAACTGACAAGTGGTCATTAATAGTTATTAATCCTGGAAAACCCCTCACGTGCACGATTGTATGCATTTCATCCCTAAATAGTATATACAATGTTTCTACAGAAGAGATGGTCCAATACATGGCATTTGATGAAGTATACAGAGCACCTTGCAGGTGCATAAATATGATATTAAATACTCTTGTACAGTATACAAAGGAAAAAGTATTAAAGATGTGATACGTATATTGGCTAACCAGAAAAATGACCATATTTTAAGACTGTAGGACCTAATGTCCAAGGGCAAATTAGAATTGCGCAATCCACGCGGTGCACCCGGACAGACGATCCACAGTTCAAGCCACCCATAGGAGAACATGGGCATCCGCAGCTGAATTAAAGCATGCAGATTTGATTTGCGGATATTTGGATGCAGAAATCAAATTGCAGCATACTCCATTTTAATGCGGTACCTATACGGACGGCTTCCACTAAAGTCAAAGGAAACCTTCTGATGCAATTGATATTGTGGATAGGCTGCAATTTCCATGGGAAATCAGGAGTTGGAAAAATTTTTTTACTGCGCATGTGTACCGGAGCACCTGCCAGCGCTTCCACACACATCTGCAGCAAAGAAAAAAGAAGACCCAGACAGGTATGCATAGTCCTTGACCACGGGCTGGGTCAGATTCTGCTGCGGGCTCCTACATGCGGAATCTGACCCACCCGTGGACATGAGGCCTTAGATGCACCTGACTATAGGACAACCCAAGAAACATAGAAAAAGAATTTCATACTAACAAACTTTCTGGTAGTCTAACATGATTAACCCAGGTATTGTGTTCTATATTACTTTTGTGCAGATCAGTTACTCCTAAAAATACTGCTGGTAGATGAGAGCAGCAGAAAGGGCATCTAAACAGCATGAAGATACTGTATGTGTCCATAACCAAATGCTTCTGTCTGGATGCCAACTACAGATAGCAGACAATGAAGTACATGAAGCGAGAAGAAAGAAACACATAAATAAGGGCAAACTGATGGGCCAAAGAATGGGGGTTACACCAAGTAGGATGAGATGGGTCTGGGTATAACTGGTGGGGGTGATAATGGTCCTAATACATTCAAACCCCAATTGTTAAAAGGTTTATCTATGTAGAATATAATTGAATGTAATGAAAAAAAGAATGCTATGGTTTGGAAATCTCATATAACCATTTTGTATTCACCATAGAACATAGAACACATATCAAAAGGCAAAAGTAAGACATTTTTCCATTTCATTTTTGAAAACTAACTCATTTAGAAATTGATGGCCCCAACACATCTCACAAAAGTTTAGCTTAACATCCCATCTTCTTGAGTTTTGGGAGAGGAATGTTGTTCCATTCTTGTCTGATGTAGGATTCTAGCTGTTTAACAGTCCTGGGTTTTGTTTGCAGAATTTTTTTTTCATAATGTTTTCTACTGATGAAGGGTCTGGACTACAAACAGGCCAATTCAGCTCCCGCACTCTTCTTCTGCACAGCCATGCTGTTGTAATGGATGCAGTATGTGGTTTAGCATTGTCCTACTGAAATATTCTAGCTCTTTCCTAAAGGAGACTTTGTCTGGAAGGGAGCATGTGTTGTTCTAAATCCTCTATATACTACTCAGCATTGATAGTGCCTTTCAAAATGTGTAGGATTCCCATGCCATAGACAGCACTGCAACCCTATACCATCAGAGATGCAGGTTTTTGAACAGTGCGCTGATAAGAAGCTCGATGAACCCTGTCCTCTTGAGTTTGCAGGACATGTCGACCATGGCTTCCAAAAATAATTTCATATGTTTATACATCTGACCACAGAACAGTTTTCCATTTTGCCTCAGTCCAATTAAAATGAGCTTTGGCCCAGAGAAGATGTCGACGTTTCTGGGTTGTGTTGATATCCGGCTTTATCTTTGCCTAATACATCTTTAGCTGTGCATTTGCATTACTTTTCTCATAGAAAAAAATTCTGGAAGTTTTCCTAAGTCCAAGCAGTGATTTGCAGTACAGAATTATGCCTGTTTTTAATGCAGTAATGCATAAGGGCCAATAAATCATGAGCTCTCAATATTGACTGTGGGCTTTGTCACTTGTGCAGAGGAATTTCTCCAGATTCTCTGAATCTTTTGATTATATTACATACTGCAGATGGTGGAATAAGCTTCACAATTTTATATTGAGGTGCTTCTTTCTGAAATTTTGTGATGCAGTTTTTTATGGATTGGTAAAGCTCTGACCATATTTGCTTCTGGGAGACTCTGCTTCTCTAACATGCTCCTTTTATACAGAGTTATTTGACTTTGTAAAAAACTGACCCTACAGCTGCTTTTCAATAGTATCACTTACCAGCCTCTTCTTACCCCTGTCTCAACTTTTTTGAGATGTGTTGCTGGCATCAATTTCTAAATTAGTACATTTTTAAATGAAATGGAAAAATGTCTCACTTTCAACTTCTGATACATGATCTATATTCTATTGTGAATCAAAAAGGTTTATGTGAGATTACCAAGTATTAACATTCTTTATTTCCTTAAACTTATTTGCGTTTTACATGGTTTCCCGACTTTTTTGGAATTGGGGTTGTATTAATAAGGACCATTATCAGCAACCCCGATGAGGACAAAGCCTTATCTTCTCTTACCTACTACTTATCTATACATAAAAAGGTGAAAGCCCTCACTAACTCGCCACTAATTCTCTAACTTCCGGGTGTCGTACGAACATGAAATTTGACAGGAGCATTCTTTAGGTCCTACATAGAAAAAGTAAAGGGATCACAACTTCATTATTCAATGCTAAGTGCAAAAGTATTGTCACCTCTGTGTAATGTAACTTTCCGGTGTCGTACAAACATTAAATTTGGCACGACCATTCTTTAGGTCCTAAATAGGAAAAGTAAAGGGATCACAACTTCATTATTCAATGCTAAGTGCAAAAGTATTGTCACCTCTATCTAATGTACCTAATCTAATTCTCGAACTTCCCGGCATTCTTTATGCTCTAAATAGGAAAAGTAAAGGGGTCACAACTCAATTATTTAATGCTAAGTTCAAAAGTAAGTGCACCCCTTTGTAATGTTACTTCCCGGTGTCATACAAGTGTGAAACTTGGCGTGAGCATGCTTTAGGTACTAAATAGGAAAAATAAAGGTCACAACTCAATTATTCAATGCTATATCCAAAAGTATTGGCACCCCTATTTAATGTAACTTTCTGGTGTCATACAAACATGAAATTTGGCAAACCATTCTTAAGGTCCGAAATAGGAAAAGTAAAGTGATCACAACATGATTATTCAATGCTAAGTGCAGACGTATTGGCACCCCTGTTTAATGTACCTAATCTAATTCTCTAACTTTCCGGTGTCATACAAACATGAAATTTGGCATTACCATTCTTTAGGTCCTAAATAGGAAAAGTAAAGGGGTCACAACTCGATTATTCAATGATAAGTACATGAGTATTGGCACCCCTATGTAATGTAACTTACCGGTACAAGCATGAAATTTGGCACAAGCATTCTTTCGGTCCTAAATTGGAAAAGTAAAGGGGTCACAACTTGATTATTCAATGCTAAGTGCAAAAGTAAGTGCACCCCTATGTAATGTAACTACCCAGTGTCGTACAAGCATGTAATTTAGCACGAGCATTCTCTAGGCCCTAAATGAGGAGAGTGGAAGGGGACTCACATTATGAAGATGGACACCGGTACACGCAAACTGGGTAGAATCTAACACTCGTCTATGTGTATACGTATTTTATTCCTCGGTTCCTCTAAAGTAACCTTGACTTTATAAAATTGTCAGTGCAAACAACACGTAAACACCTGTATAAAATTAATTCAGATGAGGCCTGGTATATCAGCTAGTCTACTATACATACAATTAGGGTGGCTTTACACGGGATGACTGTCAGACACAAAAGCATGCAACAGTTGTCCCAAGACTTTTTGTTTCTGTGCTTTCATACAGTCGAGACAGTCTTACAGTAAAGGGAGGCAGAGCACACCGGAGATCTTTTCTGGCTACCTACCTCCATTCACTGTGAACAAGTAATAGTACAAAGGACAGACAGGAGCTTGCAGATAGAATCATACTGTGTGATTACTGTGTTGTTTGGTAGTCCAGAGAAGACTGGTAGGATTGCTGTGTATGTGTCCCACTTCCTAAAGCAGCCTGCATAAGTGATCAACATAATTATGTTATGAGCATCGTACCAGATCACTAATAAAGTGGTTGGGGGATTTGGCATTGTTCTGGGCCTCCCTGACTTCGGACAAAACATGCAGCAACTTTTTGGCAGGATTTGTTCTTTCCAAAAAGCATGTCTTACAATACAAAAAAATACAGTTACAAGATTTTGTGGCTATTTTCGGCCTTTGCATTGTTTGCATTACTGTTTAATGCAGATAGGTAGATAGATAGATAGATAGATAGATAGATAGATAGATAGATAGATAGATAGATAGATAGATAGATAGATAGATAGATAGATAGATATGAGATAGATAGATAGATAGATATGAGATAGATAGAAATGAGATTAGATAGATAAATAAAAAAATAGATAGATAGATAGATAACCAAATAGATAGGAGATAGACAGATAGAAGATAGATAAATAGACATAGCTAGATATTAGATAGATAAATATATATGAGATAGATAGAAATGAGATTGGATAGATAGATAAATAGAAAATAGATAGATAGATAACGAGATAGATAGGAGATAGATAAATAGATATATATTAGATAGATAGACAGATAGACGTGAGATAGATAGATAGATATGAGATAAATAGATAGACATAGATAGATAGATAGATAGATAGATAGATAGATAGATAGATAGATAGATCTCACTCCAGTTTAATACAGCCTGGACATTTGCAGTCAATGCGGCAAGCTTCAGTGAAAGAAAGCAATGAACAATAAAATGCTAATGCCGTGTCCTCAGACATGACTTGCATGAGATTAGGAGGGACGCGCTTGTCGTTTACCACCTGGTTGTAAGTTAAGTACCACACAGGCAATGCATACCATAAGTTTAGAAGCTGTGAAATAAAATGTTAATGGCCAGAGAATCTAAAGAGTCATTTGGTATCTGGCACTTGTGCGTGAATTGAGACAGCCTGAGGTGAAACCTTTTTTCAAATTTCAAAGTGTATTTGCAGCAATATGCAATGGATTGGATCCAAAGTAAAGCCCGGGGCTCTGACAGTGAGCTGTGTTTTTATTTTGGACAGCAATGAATGGACTATTTAATTCTATGGATTTTTTTTAAATAAGATTTTATCAGGAACTTCAGCAATTGTTAAACGATGGGACTTGCCGAGTAAATGCCTGTAGAGGAACATTTTACATATACCTTTAGCTCCTGTCTCTAAATTTACTGTTGCATGAAATAACATCATAAACCTACTATGACTCCAAAGCTACATGCACCTACAGTAATTTACAATGAAAGTGATGCATTGTGTTGGCGCCACTGCATAAATAGTGATTCCCTAACATAATCTTTTGATATTAAAAACAACTCCGTGATCCAATTATAACCTTCACATTCTTGGCAGCAACCGTGCAGAATACTGGCAGTTGTATCCGCCAGCATATCAAATCAGCCTGTGCTTGCTTACATTGCATTGTGGGAATAAACAGACTATTGTGACTGACATTTCAGTAGTTGTATTTTGCTGCTACCTCCAGTAAGGCAACAGAAAGAACGCAGTTTATTATTGGGTCACAAAATAGTTACTTAATTCCCTTACAGCCTATAAATGTCCATTGTATTTCCATTATCTGAAGTCTGGTATATTACATACCCATATTGCACTAGGCTCACACTTATAAAACACATAAAATATGCTGCTGAACCTGTGCAACTACTTTCTTACGAAGTTGCGAGTTGGTCATGCCGTACCACTCCAACATTGGACCAGACAGTGTATGCACCTATCATCAGTGCTGGGAATGCAGCCAACAGCACAGTGGACTTGGCTTGAACACCAATTATGAAGCAATAGTGGTTAGCTTAAGGGTATGTTCACAGATCACAAAAAATATCTGTATGAAACTCTGCACCAAAATCTGGATGAGATTTTAGTGTGTATTTTGATGTGGTTTTCAACGTGGAATTCACTCACTGCATTGCAAAGAGTGAATTCCACAGTGAAAATCTGTAGCATTTCTGTACTAAATTGGTCAGAAGCGGTGTAGTGTCTCCTTATGGAGAGCACCCAAAAAGTGTTTGGAGACACCTAGGGGGTGAGTGGGTCAGGGGATGGCCAAGGAGCGCACCCAAAAAGCAGGGGACACCTAAAAGTAAGAAGACTTATAAGGCCATGCTAGTTTCTCTGGGAAATTTATGCAAATAAGAAAGATGGAAAAATACCTCTACAGCGCCATCTATTGGATGACAGCATTCCTTCAAATCAAATTAACTTAATAACAAGTCTTTTCAATGATTGGGAATAGGAAACCAAGCCAGAAAACCATGCACACAGCAAATACACTACATGTGAAGCTAGCCTTAGGGCTGAGGGCAATTCACTCCAAAATAACTTGCTACTAGAAATGAGCGAGCATAGTCGCTAAGGGCAATTACTCGAGCGAGCATTGTCCTTAGCGAGCACCTGCCCGCTCGGAAGAAAAAATTCGGGTGCCGGCGGAGGGCGGGGAGAGCGGGGGGGGGGGGGACGGAGGGGAGATCTCAATCTCCCTCTCTCCCCCCCCCCCCCGGCTCCACCCTGCTCACTCCCGCAACTCACCAGCGCCGGCATCCGAACTAGTCAAGTTTATTTCAGACTAGCAATATTACTTCTATATATGTAGGCGGCTTTGGCATTTTTTGTTTATGTTTGTAAAGTCCTTTCGTTATGTATCTATCAGTTGCCCTCAGCCTTTACACAATTAGTTCTGCATTGGCGTGAGCTGCCCCATATTTTATTATATTAATATCTTTACAGAGTCAATAACTTAGCTGTTTGCAGCAACACAATCTCTAACTATCTATTCCAATGGCTGTCATCAGTAGCAAGAGTAATAAGTCTCTACTACACAATCCCTTGCACACATTTTGGTGTATCTTTACCCCAGTACACAGCCTGTCTCACTATCACAGGTGATTCTTCATTTATGAGGATTCAATTTTGACTGTGGTCTTCAGCGCTGCTCACTGCACACAAGAAAGCCTCAGTATGCTCAGCACAGTACACACTCTCATCATGTGTGGCTCAGCCCTGCAGGTATCCTTAGGGTGGCAAACTGGATGGTCAACACAGCTTAGGTTAAACCTACAGGATGTCTTTTGTAGATCACCTTTGGACTCTCTGGGCAGTAGTCTGCAACCATACAGGAGCCCATAGAGGAATCCGACCTTGCCCATGGCCGAGGAGAGAGGACAGCGTTTACCTGTCCGGGTCTTCACTGCAGATGCCTGCAGTAGAGATTTTTTATTTTTAAATCTCCTGCTTTCCCGCAAAATCTGTGGCCTGTCCACAATTCAGAAGGTCCACAAAACAAATTCATATGCTTTAATAAACTGCGGACACCCATGTCTCCATATGGGCAGCTTGAATTGCGGATCGTCTGCGCGGGTGGCCCGCATGGATTCTTTAATTAAAATTTGCCTGTGGACATTGGGTCTAAGATCTCTTCTAGGGGTGTTTGAAAAACTTCATCTCTTCATCAAAAATAAACGGTTCAACAGCACACACTGTAGTTTTAATGAGTGCTCATAAACTTTATTTGGACAGTCTAGATGTTCACATTAGGCAATGTTTCAGGCTCAACACCCTTTTATACGCATATGAAGAAACGTGAAATATTAGGGGTTATTCATTACAAAGTTCGGCCTAGATATGGCTAACATCCAAAAGTGAGTCAGACAGTCAAAAAAGTCCTGTGATATGGTATCTGCCAGCCATTTCTGATACCGAGGGACTCTAGGACATTGCACCATGTTCGACCTGCATGAGGAAGTGCTACCAAACGCAGTTTTATCTCTTCATCAGATTTGTTCTCTTATCAATCACAATTTACAGCTGTTTCTTAGGGCAATATAGTATGCTCAATTCTCCTAGAGTCTCAGAGATCTGTTCTGTAAATACATCTCCCAGTAGCTCATTAACATGCAATGATGTTAATTAGCTGCTAATGGACATTAGTGCCCATTAGTAGCTATGCAAAATGATCGCTGAAAACTGTCACCCAAACTGTCTTCTGAGCGAAGTTTGAGTGACCATTTTTGTGTGTAAATGGGGCTTAACAGTTTTGTATTTCCCGAGAATGGTGTAATCCAGGAATATATTCCAGTGCTAGGGGATCCTGTGGACATAGCTAACCAATAAAAAGGGTCAGCAGAGCTTGTCAAGAATTGTTCTAATGAACAGGAAGTTACAGTAAAAGAAAGTGCAGCTGAATAAAACTCTGGTACTCCAACTAACATGTCTGAATGCACAACTCACTATTTCTTAGCATTGATGGGTTATAACTAGAGATGAGCGAACGTACTTGTCCGAGCTTGATATTCGTGCGAATATTAGGGTGTTCGGGATGCTCGTTACTCGTAACGAGTACCACGCGGTGTTCCGGTTACTTTCAGTTTCCTCTCTGAGACGTTAGCGCGCTTTTCTGGCCAATTGAAAGACAGGGAAGGCATTACAACTTCCCCCTGTGACGTTCAAGCCCTATACCACCCTCCTGCTGTGAGTGGCTGGGGCGATCAGATGTCACCCGAGTATAAAAGTCGGCCCCTCCCGCGGCTCGCCACACATGCCTTGTGAGTTAGCTGAGGGACAGTGGTATCATGCTGGAGCTGCTGTAGGGAGAGCGTTAGGAGTTAGTGTAGGCTTCAAGAACCCCAACGGTCCTTCTCAGGGCCACATCTAATAGTGTGCAGTACTGTTTTAGCACTGTATTTTTATTTTTTTTTCAAAATTGGATCTGCAGAGCATTGCGCCCTGCAATAGGGACAGAAGTGGTGGTTAGGCAGGGAGAGTGTTAGCAGTGAGTGTAGGCTTCAAGAACCCCAACGGTCCTTTCTAGGGCCACATCTATCCGTGTGCAGTACTGTCTAGGCTGCTGTTAGCAGTGTTGCATTTTTTTTTTTTCTTTCTCAAAACCGGCTGTGCAGACCATTGCACCCGGCATTAATACTACAGGGATAGAATTGTGTAGGCAGGGCCAGAAGACATACATTATTCATTGAATAGACGCAGTGTGGCTTGTCCTTTGAAAAACAAGGGAAAAAATTGTATTTCGCCTGCCTCTGACAGTCCTCAGGGCTCTGGGTACGTGTGTGCTGCGTGCAGAACGTTAAAAAAAATCAGACGCAGCCAGCTACGTTTTACTGCAGGCTTGCGCCAATTTTTTTCCTGCATGGGAAATCCCTGATCTGCTGGAGCCAATAACTTTGCATCACTGCAGTTCTCTGACACATTTGCAGGGCCACAACACAGTTATTAAACTTAGTAGTATTCATTGAATAGACGCAGTGTGGCTTGTCCTTTGAAAAACAAGGGAAAAAATTGTATTTTGGCTGCAGGCTTGCGCCACTTTCTTTCCTGCCTGAGAAATCAAATCACTGGTAATACACCATGCTGAGGGGTAGGGGTAGGCCTATAGGACGTGGACGCGGGCGAGGACGCGGAGGCCCAAGTCAGGGTGTGGGCACAGGCCGAGCCAGTGTGGTGGCCAGGGGTAGAGGCAGGGCCAGACCGAATAATCCACCAACTGTTTCCCAAAGCGCCCCCTCGCGCCATGCCACCCTGCACAGGTCAAGGTGCTCTACGGTGTGGCAGTTTTTCACAGAGACGCCTGACGACCGACGAACAGTGGTGTGCAACCTTTGTCGCGCCAAGATCAGCTGGGGAGGCACCACCAACAGCATGCGCAGGCATATGATGGCCAAGCACCCCACAAGGTGGGACGATGCCCGTTCACCGCCTCCGGTTTGCACCACTGCCTCTCCCCCTGTGCCCCAACCTGCCACTGAGATCCAACCCCCCTCTGAGGACACAGGCACTACCGTCTCCTGGCCTGCACCCACACCCTCACCTCCGCTGTCCTCGGCCCCATCCAGCAATGTCTCTCAGCGTAGCGTCCAGACGTCACTAGCGCCACAGTTTGAGCGCAAGCGCAAGTACGACGCCACGCACCCGCACGCTCAAGCGTTAAACGTGCACATTGCAAAATTGATCAGCCTAGAGATGCTGCCGTATAGGCTTGTGGAAACGGAGGCTTTCAAAAGCATGATGGCGGCGGCGGCCCCGCGCTACTCAGTTCCCAGTCGCCACTACTTTTCCCGATGTGCCGTCCCAGGCCTGCACGACCACGTCTCCCGCAACATTGTACGCGCCCTCACCAACGCGGTTACTGCCAAGGTCCACTTAACAATGGACACGTGGACAAGCACAGGCGGGCAGGGCCACTATATCTCCCTGACGGCACATTGGGTGAATTTAGTGGAGGCTGGGACAGAGTCAGAGTCTGGGACCGCTCACGTCCTACCCACTCCCAGAATTGCGGGCCCCAGCTCGGTGGTGGTATCTGCGGCGGTGTATGCTTCCTCCACTAAAGCACCTTCCTCCTCCTCCTCCTCCTCCTCCAACGCAACCTCTGTCTCGCAATCAAGATGTGTCAGCAGCACGTCGCCAGCAGTCGGTGTAACGCGGCGTGGCAGCACAGCGGTGGGCAAGCGTCAGCAGGCCGTGCTGAAACTACTCAGCTTAGGAGAGAAGAGGCCCACGGCCCACGAACTGCTGCAGGGTGTGACAGAGCAGACCGACCGCTGGCTTGCGCCACTGAGCCTCCAACCGGGCATGGTGGTGTGTGACAACGGCCGTAAGCTGGTGGCGGCTCTGCAGCTCGGCAGCCTCACGCACGTGCCATGCCTGGCCCATGTCTTTAATTTGGTGGTTCAGCGCTTTCTGAAAAGCTACCCCCACTTGTCATACCTGCTCGGAAAGGTGCGCCAGCTCTGCGCACATTTCCGCAAATCCCACACGCACGCTGCCACCCTGCGGACACTGCAACATCGGTTTAATCTGCCAGTGCACCGACTGCTGTGCGATGTGCCCACACAGTGGAACTCTACGCTCCACATGTTGGCCAGACTCTATGAGCAGCGTAGAGCTATAGTGGAATACCAACTCCAACTTGCGCGGCGCAGTGTGAGTCAGCCTCCTCAATTATTTACAGAAGAGTGGCCCTGGTTGGCAGCCATCTGCCAGGTCCTTGGAAAATTTGAGGAGTCTACCCAGGTGGTGAGCGGCGATGCTGCAATCATTAGCGTCACCATTCCTCTGCTATGCATCTTGAGAAGTTCCCTGCAAAGCATAAAGGCAGACGCTTTGCGCTCGGAAACAGAGCCGGGGGAAGACAGTATGTCGCTGGATAGTCAGAGCACCCTCCTGTCTATATCTCAGCGCGTTCAGGAGGAGGAGGAGGAGCATGAGGAGGATTAGGAGGAGGGGGAAGAGACAGCTTGGCCCACTGCTGACGGTACCCATGCTGCTTGCCTGTCATCCTTTCAGCGTGTATGGGCTGAGGAGGAGGAAGAGGAGGAGGAGGAGGATCCTGAAAGTGATCTTCCTAGTGAAGACAGCCATGTGTTGCGTACAGGTACCCTGGCACACATGGCTGACTTCATGTTAGGATGCCTTTCTCGTGACCCTCGCGTTACACGCATTCTGGCCACTACGGATTACTGGGTGTACACACTGCTCGACCCACGGTATAAGGAGAGCCTTTGCACTCTCATTCCCGAAGAGGAAAGGGGTTCGAGAATGATGCAATACCACAGGGCGCTGGTGGACAAACTGATGGTAAACTTCCCATCCGACAGCGCTAGTGGCAGAAGGCGCAGTTCCGAGGGCCAGGTAGCAGGGGAGGCGCAGAGATCATGCAGCATGTACAGCGCAGGCAGGGGAACATTCTCCAAGGCCTTTGCCAGCTTTATGGCTCCCCAGCAAGACTGTGTCACCGCTCCCCAGTCACGGCTGAGTCGGCGGGAGCACTGTAAAAGGATGGTGAGGGAGTACGTAGCCGATCGCACGACCGTCCTCCGTGACGCCTCTGCCCCCTACAACTACTGGGTGTCGAAGCTGGACACGTGGCCTGAACTCGCGCTGTATGCCCTGGAGGTGCTTGCTTGTCCTGCGGCTAGCGTCTTGTCAGAGAGTGTGTTTAGTGTGGCTGGGGGAATCATCATGGATAAGCGTACCCACCTGTCAACCGACAGTGCCGACAGGCTTACACTCATCAAGATGAACAAAGCCTGGATTTCCCCAGACTTCTCTTCTGCACCAGCGGACAGCAGCGATACCTAAGCAATACGTATTATGCACCCGCGGATGGAAGCATCGTTCTCTCTCACCATCCAAAACGGGGACATTTCTGCTTCATCAATCTGTGTATAATATTCCTCCTCCTCCTCCTCCTGCTCCTCCTCCTGAAACCTCACGTAATCACGCCGAACGGGCAATTTTTCTTAGGGCCACAAGGCTCACTCATATAATTTTTCTAAACAATTTTTATACGTTTCAATGCTCTTAAAAGCGTTGAAACTTTAACTTGAACCAATTTTTCGTTAAACTGGGCTGCCTCCAGGCCTAGTTACCACTTAAGCCACATTAACCAAAGCGATTAATAGGTTTCACCTGCCCTCTTGGTTGGGCATGGGCAATTTTTCTGAGGTACATTAGTACTGTTGGTACACCAATTTTTGTGGGCCCTCGCCTACAGTGTAATCCAATTAATTTTTTGCCCACCTGCATTACAGCTGACGTTACATCAGCTGTGTTGGGCACTGCAATGGGATATATTTATGTACCGCCGGTGGGTTCCAGGAGCCACCCATGCCGTGGGTCCACACGGAGTTGTAACTACATGTGTCCACTTCTAAAGAGCCCCAGTCTGACTTGGGCATGCAGTGTGGGCCGAAGCCCACTTGCATTAAACATTACATTACCTCAGCTGTGATGGGCAATGCAATGGGATATATTTATGTACCGTCGGTGGCTTCCTGGCACCCACCCATGCTGTGGGTCCACACGGAGTTGTAACTGCATGTGTCCACTTGTAAAGAACCCCAGTCTGACTGGGGCATGCAGTGTGGCCCAAAGCCCACCTGCATTAAGCACGACATTACTACCTCAGCTGTGTTGGGCAATGCAATGGGATATTTTTGTGTATCGCCGGTGGGTTCCAGGGAGCCACCCATGCTGTAGGTGCACACGGAGTTTAACCTACATGTGTCCACTTGTAAAGAACCCCAGTCTGACTGGGGCATGCAGTGTGGGCCGAAGCCCACCTGCATTAAGCACGACATTACTACCTCAGCTGTGTTGGGCAATGCAATGGGATATTTCTATGTACCGCCGGTGGCTTCCTGGCACCCACCCATGCTGTGGGTCCACAGGGAATTATAAATGCATCTGTTTCCACTTGTAAAGAACCCCAGTCTGACTGGGGCATGCAGTGTGGGCCGAAGCCCACCTGCATTAAGCACGACATTACTACCTCAGCTGTGTTGGGCAATGCAATGGGATATTTTTGTGTATCGCCGGTGGGTTCCAGAGAGCCACCCATGCTGTCGGTCGACAGGGACTTCACAATAGGGAGTTGGACATGCCTGTGTCTATGAATTAAAAAGCCCGGTCTGACTGGGGCATGCAGAGACACCTTGACAGAATGAATAGTGTGTGGCACATAGGTTCCCCATTGCTATGCCCACGTGTGCAGCTCCTGATGGCGGTGGCACAGGATTCTATTTCTCATTGCTTCTGTACAGCATTGTGGGCTATCGCCCCGCCCCTTTTAAAGAGGGTCGCTGCCTAGCCGTGCCAACCCTCTGCAGTGTGTGCCTGCGGTTCCTCCTCATGGCAGACGCACTTCTAAATAGACATGAGGGTGGTGTGGCATGAGGGCAGCTGAAGGCTGCGCAGGGACACTTTGGTGTGCGCTGTGGGGGGGGAGGGGGGGCGGTTGGGCAGCATGTAACCCAGGAGAAGTGGCAGTGGAGTGTCATGCAGGCAGTGATTGTGCTTTGTTGGAGGTAGTGTGGTGCTTAGTAAAGGTATGCCATGCTAATGAAGGCTTTTCAGAAGTAAAAGTTGTTGGGAGGGGGGGGGCACTCTTGCCGCTATTGTGGCTTAATAGTGGGACCTGTGAACTTGAGATGCAGCCCAACATGTAGCCCCTCGCCTGCCCTATCTGTTGCTGTGTCGTTCCCATCACTTTCTTGAATTGCCCAGATTTTCACACAAGCAAACCTTAGCGAGCATCGGCGAAATACAAAAATGCTCGGGTCGCCCATTGACTTCAATGGGGTTCGTTACTCGAAACGAACCCTCGAGCATCGCGAAAAGTTCGTCCCGAGTAACGAGCACCCGAGCATTTTGGTGCTCGCTCATCTCTAGTTATAACAACATCCAAACAGTTTGAGTGTCATTGCTGTCTAGGAGACACAGAAAGCCAAGACTCCAGTTGGCAATATAGTGCAAGAATTAGATCACCGAGCAGTTGAAAAACATCATCTGGTCAGATTAATCCAGATTTATGTTGCACTATGCTGATGGGAGGTCAGAGTTAGTCACAAGTGACACGAATCAATAAACTCTTCCTGAACTTTTCCTTGCAGGTATCAACAGTTCAGACTGGTGGAGGTAGAATCATGGCATAGGGAGTGTTCTCATACCCTGGGTCTTTTGATACTCATGGACATATTCTACAATTAATTGCTCTAAGATCAAAGAAGGTCCAATGTGCTACTAGATGGGTGCATCTGACAGGCAGTCTATTTGATCCTGCCAAGATTCTAGAACATAGCCTTTAATTGGGCCTTGGTTAACTCCCTGACTACCATGGCAATCCAAAAGCACTCAGTGATTGCTTCACAGGAGCACCCATGGGTTTACAAAGGTATCAAGCTCTGTAAATACAGCCCCTGCAGCATGATCCTGGCTGTTACAGCAGGGTGTCAGCTGTATGTTATTGCAGAGCTTCATTTCCATGGAAAACTTTTACGGTGCTGTGTGGGAAAGAGGTATGTAGTGATTAATTATGTAAATATTTCTGCATTATGGAATTTTACATTTCTCCAGAAAAATTCCTAAAATCAATGAAAAAATGTTAAAAACAGCCCATAGTTTCAAATACCAATTTAAATTTATTAATTATGAACTTATAGTTTTAGCAAGTTTACAAACAGCTATTGTGCTAACCATGCTCCTTAAAGGGGTTGTCTCGCGAAAGCAAGTGGGGTTAAGCACTTCTGTATGGCCATATTAATGCACTTTGTAATATACATCGTGCATTAAATATGTGCCATACAGAAGTTATTCCCTGCGCTGGCGTCCCCGTCTCCATGGCTCCGTCTAACTTCAGCATCTAATCGCCCGATTAGACGCGCTTGCGCAGAAGGGTCTTCTGCCTTCGGGTCTGTCCGGCAGCAGCGGTGTTTTGGCTCCGCCCCCTTCTACGCGTCATCGTGTAGCTCCGCCCCGTCAAGTGTGCCGATTCCAGCCTCCTGATTGGCTGGAATCGGCACACGTGACGGCGCGGAGCTACGTGATGACGCGTAGAAGGGGGCGGAGCCAGAACGACGCTGCTGCCGGACCGAGCCGAAGGCAGAAGACCCTTCTGCGCAAGCGCGTCTAATCGGGCGATTAGATGCTGAAGTTAGACGGAGCCATGGAGACGGGGACGCCAGCGCAGGGAAGGTAAGTGAATAACTTCTGTATGGCTCATACATATTTAATGCACAATGTATATTACAAAGTGCATTAATATGGCCATACAGAAGTGCTTAACCCCACTTGCTTTCGCGAGACAACCCCTTTAAGCTACTGGCATGCCTCCATTAAGTGCAGTTAAAAGTTTTCGTGCTAGTGCTTAAAAATTCATTCTTACCAATCCACCACTAAGCACACCCTTTTGTCTTGCTACATGCTGGCAATGCTTTAACAATTTGAAAGTGTTTCATCTTTTCAGCTGTTTTGCTTACTTTCTGCTTAAGTTTCTATTTTGCTTGACGCTGGATTTAAAAACTGTCTTCATATGCAGTATATAAGATTATAAAATAGTCTTTATGGTTTACAGAAGAGAAAGAAGGGAATGATATGTCTAATCCTAGAGCAAGATTATGTGCACAGTATATTGGCCATCAAATACATTTTGTTTCTTATACGATTGAATTGCAAACTACATATCAAGGCATATTCCTATTTCTGGTTCACATTCCACTTTCCTGGCTACAAAACTAGTTAAAAATCTATTGTTTCAATAGATACAAAAATAAAAAAAAGCATGAGTCCTTTTGATTTGCACAAATTGGCTTGACATGAAAAACATACAGTACAGGCTTTTATTTTGAAACAAAATGTAGCAGGATGTACGATCAAATCCAACAATAGCAGGTACCGAAAAATGGATAAAAAAACGATGACCATTATTTAATACAAAAAAAAAATGCTATTATATAAATAAATGGGTGCGTTAATGGCCCTTTAAAAGAAATTCTACTTACTGTGCAAAAGTTTTATTTCTTGAAATGGCAAGCCATATGCTAATATATGCACAAAAGAAAAAGTAATTATACAGGTAGGCAGAGGTAAATGAATGATTACGATAGCAAAATGAGCATCTAAAGAGATGTAAATTTAAGGAAAATTTTAGAAAAAGACTAATTAAAAGGGCAGAAAATTTCTAACAGGAAAATGTGTTATTTCTTTGAAGATGATTGAACATGAACATTTACAGATTTTAACATTTGAAACAGCAACCAAGAGCATGCACTGACAAGATCAAATATACACAGATTGGATAAAGATACTTGTTTTCCATAGCTGAACATTAACCTGAGCATGAAATGCCATACTGCTTATCATAATGACCATTTAATATCGTTTCTTATTAATACTACTACTTTTTTGTAAAATTATATTTATAATTAAAGGATAAATAAACTGTTGCAACCAATTTTTTATTGCTCCAATAGCAGACTATCATGGTGGGTCGGATGGGATCGGGTTGACATTACGGCATCAGCCCTGTTCTATGCATTTCTAGTTCATGCTTCCTGTCATTTGGAGCTGGGTGCCAATTAGTGCTTTATTATTGTCAGTGCAGAGGGCCCCTGACTTGTTGTTTGTTTGAAATCCCTCAGTGGGTTTAGTGTATAATGTGCCCTGCTGCATATTCCTACTACAACTTCTTCTGTAGCGTATGAGCTCATTGGCCGACAGGGAAGTGCTTTCCCTAGCTGACCAATCAACTATATTTAAAGTATATTTATTCTGGGCTTACTTCTACATGGACGTTGCGTATTGTCCTGTCTTAGAAGTTTGATGATCTAGGAGTCCTGTCAACTAAGTACCTGGCTTATTCACTCCTACTTTATTTTTTGATGCATATATATAAAATGTCCAATTGCATTAATAATTTCCCTACCATCCATAAGGGACAGACTAGACCCCTTAGGTTCCGGATGTGGGGCCATTCCTATTGTGGCCATAATCCTGCTTCTAAGCAGGGTCTGCCACTTCAAAGATGATTAGGGATGGCATCCCTATTCACATATTTCTTTTGTCCTATTTTGTGTTTCCTACATTTTGGTAATTTAATTGGCCCATTGTGGACGGTATTTACGTCTTGCTCTGTCCTGTTGGTGACATCCATGAGGGGCTATATACTTGAGCCCTGCAAAACATGACAGAGATCTATACAGACCTATGCATCTCCATGGTTACACATTACTAACAAATTATTTGCATAGTCTGACCCTGCAGTCATGCTCCTCATCATCTGCCCCCTGCTTCTTTCCTAGTAGAGCACATAAGGGAGCTTGAATTCTGCAATCTCTGACAGGATGCACTGGGGCCCCATTCTCAGTTGAATCCAGCACAAGAGATTATTTCAAAATATTTTCATTTAAAAACAGCCTTAATTAGAACATTCTGTATTGCAGATTATCCAAAAAGTCATCAAGCTTATATCACCTTAGTGATTTTGTCTCCTGTTTCAATATTCAACAGTTGACTACCTTTCATACATCAGACATTGTTGCCAGTGTCTTCAATGAGAGGGTCATTATAGATAGAAGTGGTAAAGAGAATTCTTAGTAACTTTCCATTTTTACTATTCAAATCCCATGCTTGTCTATAAATGTCCATAAACGTGTGAATTTTGTTCAGTTTGTGCGAATATTTAAATCAGCCTCATTGTGAGTCTTCATCTATCATCAGTGGGAATTATCAACATGTCAATGTGGAAATGTGAGTTCATCAATGTCAGTTTGTGTGCATCATGGTTAGGATATCTGTAATTGACTTTATGGTTTAGGTTTATTCACCTACTTCAGATATCAATGTCTATGTGGCTCTCCTTAGCACTTTAGCTAATAGATTGCAGGTCACTCAAGTCACTTAAAAAGTTAAGGTCAGTTAACCCAAGGACAAAGTTTATATAAATTCTGAGTACTCTGCTACTAAAATTCTTCATTTACAGTTGTGGTCAACATTATTGGCACACCTGAATATTAAGTACACCATGCGAAATAAAGTGTTTAGTGAAACTCCTAGGATATATATAAACGTATGTATTTGATAGAGCTGTTGGTCAGCTCGGACCATTACTGGACAGCAGACCCAGGAACATGGGCCTTTACTAAATGCCATTGAGTACCCCTGGTTTACATATATGATACAAGTATGTGACAATTATACAGAATTAGCATTAGTACTGGCTTCTAAAATGTAGGCCTTGTGTTTCTTCATCCCCTTCTATATGTGATCACCTCCTAGGTGCTCCATGACTCTCTTCTTTATCTACGTAACAAGTGACAAACATGAAGTTCCTTTTTTCTTCAAAACAGATTCTCCAACAGTTGAGGCAATATGCCAAAACCTACAAAGCACACCTATACTTCTGCCAGACCTTTTTGAGAAGAGAAAGCTAAACTTATGTCAATTACTGATTTAATAAGAATAAACTTTCCCTTATACAGCCTTCAGACTATTGTAATTTAGCTCTGGATTTGGTCCGTGTTTTGAGGAGCATAGTACAGAGCGAATGTAAATCTATGTATCTATTCACATGCTGTATTTTTTGCAACCATTTTTTTTAAACACAGCATGACCTATTTTTGCGTTTTTGCCTCCGTATTTGTATTTTTTTCTATTGGGAAAATATGGATCTATATTGGCCCAGTAGAAGATAAGATATACAGTATGGAGGCAAATACTGATCAAATATTGATGGAATAATGATGACATGCTGTTGTAACGTTATACTTAACACATCTGTAATAGAGATCCATATCACAGATGCGTTACGATATGCTCGTCCCTTCTCAAAGGCCTTCTGCAAATATTGTGATTTACTTTTTTTGTTCTGTGCACATATAAAACAGGGACGCATCAATGGAACATTGTGTCATCAGCTTAGTTTTAAGAGACTGTTCCTTCATAAAGGACTTGAGGCACTCAACTCTGCCGTAGTTGGTTGCAATTGCATATAGCTTGTTACAGGCATTCTGTGAAACTAAGGTATTGCATTAAATGCCTAAATATTCTGTAGAATGTCTAAGGCCACCTGCACATGAACGGATCGGATTCTGGATGTGGGATCACGCAGCTGAATCCGACCCTGTGCCTGGCCAGTGTCCATGTGTATCTGTCATTTCTTGTCTTGTTCTGTACTGTGGATGGTCTGGCCGGCAAGTCATCAGGCACGCACAGTACATATTTTTTTTCAAATTTTTATCTTTCCTGTGCCGTCGCTAGGCGATGACGTGGGGCCCATAACGCTTACGCAATGTTAATTGTGAAAGGGCCACAGATCAGAAGGCTTCCATTGACTTCAATAGAAGCCGTCCATGTGGAGCCCTCGGAGAGCGGAAAATTGCAGTCGCTGTCCGTTAGTGTGAGCAGACATGCGGATGCTCCATTGGTTTGAATTAATGCGAAATGCTGCGGATTGTCCGTGGGGAGAAGATCAATGATTCCACAATTCAAAGTCAGTGGTGTGCAGGCGGCCTAAATCTTGAAGGTAATGTATTACATAAATTAGTCTGTACACATTTCATAGATATGACATAGTTTGGTGTAGGCAATGTGTGAAATGACTAAACTGCAACAACTGACATTGTTTAGAATGCCTATGTATAGAATGCCTAAACCAAACCCAAACCTTTACCATAACTAGGCATAAAACCGCTACTGTAGTAAAGTATATAATGTCAGAATGAAATAACCTTATTTCATACTTTGCCTAAACATAAGCATTCTATAGAATAGCTAGGCTTTCTACTGTATACAATACCTTAGTTTCACACAATGTCTGTAACACATAGAGATCAACAGAATTCACATTCACATTTCTATGCTATGTCACATCTCTTGCCATTCTTAGATGGCCCAGAGAAAGCATTGAAAGAATCAATGGATGTTGGCCGGTTAGCTTTCTTTCATGTTCTACATGTGCATTATGTTATTGTGTATGCATCTACAATAAACCTCTGAATGAGTGAGTGCCACAAGTCCTTTTTTATTTTTGGAAACTGATTGTGTTTGCTGAGTGTGTGAGCCTTTCAAAGGGTATTGTAAAAAGTTTATATTGCCTTTAAAACCTTAATGACCGCCTATATGTCTTTTGACGTTGGCCATTAATGGGCTTTATTCTGATTCAATTGCTTTTTTAAGGCATCTGCATCAGAAGCCTGGCACAGATGTCCCGTGCCAGGGGAAGTGGGTGCTCAGCTGTTGGATAGTAGCCTGGCACCTGCTCAAACAGCAGAGACAGGAGAAACCTCAGATTCCTGCTGCTTATCTATTTTCATGCTGCAGTCAATGAGACCGTAACATAGTATGTAAGGCCGAAAAAAGACACATGTCCGTCCAGTTCAGCCTATTACCCCCCCCCCCCCCCCCAATGTTGATACAGAGGAAGGCAAAAAAAACAACGAGATAGAAGCCAATTTACCCCATTTAAGGGAAAACATTCCTTCCTGACTTCAATCTGACAATCGGAATAATCCCTGGATCACCATCCCTTCTAAAGTTACTAATGATTAGAACATATAGTATTGTATCACTCAAGAAATACATCAAGGCCCCTCTTGAACTCTTTTATTGAATTTGCCATCCCCACATCCTCAGGGACTGTGTTATGTAAAAAGCTGATAGAGGGAAGGGGCTCTCTCTATCACCTATTAGACCTCCGTCATGTGACCACAAAGTCCCATTGCAATGAATATGGCCTCCGGGTCTGCCAGCTATAACGGCCTATGAGGCTCACACTCTGGCTGAGCTTCATAGGCTTTAAAATACATTGTTATACTGAAGTATAATAGTGTATTACAAGAATTATAAAATATGATGATATTCAAGTCCACTAGTGGGGCAAAAGTAAAAAGTATAAATAAAAATAAAATTGTCATAACACCACGTTTTCCCCTGTATTATGTAAAAATACTGCACATCACCAAAAGAACACCATACCCACAGAGAAGCATGGTCGAATCAGCATTATGCTTTGGCATAATCAAGGTGGTGGGAATTATAAACAGTTCCAAATATCAGTCCATTTTGGCACAGAACCTTCAAGCCTCTGCTAAAAAGCTGAAGAAGAAGAGGAAGTTCAACTTTCAGCATGACAATGACCCAAGGCATACTGCCAAATCAACAAAAGAATGGCTTCACAAGAAGAAGACCTGAGTTTTGGAATGACCAAGCCAGAGTCCAAAGCTGAATCCCAGTGAAGATCTGTGAGCTGACCTGTAGAGATGCCTCTCTACACACGCGATGCCATCGGGATCTGACAGATATGGAGCATTTTTGCAAGGAAGAGTGCGCAAAGATTGCCAAGTCAACATGTGCCATGCTGATGGACACCTACCTAAAAAGACTAAATGCTGTCATAAAGTCAAAAGAAAAGTCAACAAAGTATTAGTTTTAGGGTGTGCAAATTTATTTTTTCCATCCTAAAAGATTGCAGTTTGTTTTTTAACTGAATTGTACAGATAACAGGTTACATTAGAGGTGGAAATAAATCTGAAATAATTTATCCTTGTCAGATTTTTTAACTTGACGAAAAGATGACATTTTAACTAGGTTGTGTAGACTTTTTATATTCGCTGTAAGTATCTGGCCAAGGGGCTACTGTGCAACTGTAAAGGTAAGAATCTAGAAAAGCACAGCATGAAAAGCTTAAGATAGAGTGACCACAAACTGGATAAACTCATCCTATCAGTTTTAGCTCCCATCAAAATCAGCATTATGGATGTATATTGGAATTGTAATGATATGTGCTGAGCACCAAGACACTAATCGTGTTTGGTGAGTGCGAGTACTTGCCAATCCCCAACCCAGCGCATATGTAGATACTTTATCTTCCAATACCCACCACACGCGATTAGTGACCTTGGCATTGTGCATGTATCCTGATCTTTTTTGAATTCCAATATATTATCCCAGATGGTTCATGTACCTGTTGTTGTAAAGTTGGCAGCTCACCAAGGATCAATAAGACCATCTGGAGACTACATGTTTTTAATTATGTTTGACTAACCTAGATACAGTTGTGGCATCCTCTGCTAACCCCATCCTCTAGTTAAATATCTCCTTTTTTTATTTCTCCACTTTTATTTGTTGTCTCAGTTTTATTTTTCATTTTTGATCATTAGTATTCTGAATCTTAAATCTTACTCATTACAGTTATAGGAAATAGGTATTATGCTCGGGAACGACCCTAGTGGAAAGTCTAATGTGGATCATTCTGGTTCTCAAAAGTTTTACAATAACCAGAAAATAGTTAAAAATTGATATCTTTGCAGAAAAAGATTTTATGCTAACTAGTGATTATTTTTTGTGAGTGGGACATTTTCTTGAGTCATTTTTTATTTTTCTGTTGCGTTGCAATAACTCCTGTATCCCTTCCCTGGAATAGACTGCATTCTGGCTACAACTATTTGTATTAGCTGTTTTTGCATTAGTTATACACCTCGTTCATTTATAGGCCAGCCAAAAAAATGATCTATATGACTAGCCATACTGGGCACAGATTCTCTGGCATCATTGCTTGTGGATTATATGGTATCTTCCCAGTTTTTTGATGTTTATTTTTTCAATTAGCAATTGGCAAAAGCAAAGAAGTCGCAGTTATTCTACAAGTAGTCTAGTCTATTCACCCTCCTGTTTAAATTCATTGGAAATGGCACTGCTACAAGACTCGCACGCATGAAATACTTACAGTTTTCCTAATTATGTACAATAGTCACACTTAATTTCTCTTGATTTTATTTTGAACTAGTATTAAATCCAAATGAATACACTAAAAGCTACTTACTCCATTAACCTTGTACATTTTCGTCTATTTCCAGGCCTTCCAACAACAACCAGTACAGGCATTCTGCTGCTTTTACGGCAAATACAAAACATGGCCTCTATCCAATTTTTAATCAGCTGTACAGATGGGTTTGTTTCACAAATGCACTTGGCTGCACAGATGGAAGTTCCTGAATGCCTGACAAGGTGTTAAAACTGTTTCTGAGATTACAAAGGAATGAGAGAAGAAACACAGGAAATTATAAAATAATCAGACTGGACTCAGTCTCTTAAGGGTTGATTAGTTCAGAAGTTGAATTCTGTCCTTGGCAAGTATGAACCCGTCTTTAAAATAGTTTGAGTAAACATATATCAAGTTAAGCATGGAAGCTATTTTGTGTATCCCACAAGAACAGATGTGATCTCAGAAGAACCTGGTGCTCTACTGATAAAAAGTCAGTGTTACCAGCTGAGAGCTTCGTAGATGTAATCGTCTAAGGGCAGAGCAGACGGTAGTAGCAGCAGATTTAGCACAGACGATCTGCTCACATTATTTTACAGTTAGAAGCAATTTATGTGAGAAAAGAGCAGGAGGGTTTAAAAGACAATGGAATATTCATCATAAATGAAACCACAAAAACATTTTAGTATCACCTAATTGACAAAAATAGAAGGGAACATTTAGTCACCAGTGTCTGGAAAGAAGAATAAAACTCTTGCAATATATATATTTTTTGCATATTTTTTCCCCAAGAATGAGATTTTACTACCTGTATATTTTCACGTAGGCTTGGTTTACCACTACTAGATTAAAAATGTATACATACTGTGAAATGCAAACAGTTGCATGCATGTTTCCCGGCTCAGTTGTGGATTTTGCTTCCTAGATTTAATGGATGAATCTAGTCCTGCCTAGACAGCTTACCTATTATATGTTTCATGGCAGTTCTGACGGATCTCTAGATGCTGAGACTGACAGGTTGCTATGAATGTGCTAGCTGACAATCCATTTTAACCCTTTTCCACATGTGTAACAGTGGCATCCGTCCCCAATGGGCTAACATGTGATCCATTTAATGGATATATTGTGAGTTTTATTCATGAAGGCTCTATTAAAAGAGTACCATTAGTCTATGGATGATGGTTTGCACTGTTAGACTGCGGACAGATGAGCGTGGTTTACACGCTGCTAAGCAACGAGGAAACCATGCTGCTGACATACAGGGGATTTTGCAAGTGAACGGGCTGCCCCTAGTTCTACAGAGCAGCCCATTTACATGTCTGTGGTGTGTGCAGCCTGCTTCCATGGCTCCCATAGGAGTCCATGGTAAGCACCCTGGAAACCGAGCACCATGGAGCTGACAGGTGAGTCGGCACTCGCTGTCCATTCTTTTTTAGAAGCGCAGATTCTGCGCTTTTAAAAAAGGGCCATGGGAGTGCTTCCATAGCAACCTATTGATTGCTATAGAAGTGTGGTTTTACTCGCTGCAGCATGAAAAACATGCTTGTCTGACTGAGTCTTTAGGGCTTCAACCTTTTTCTCCACCTATACAGCAGTGATAATTATGGCCCTATAATGGGACAAAACAAAACCACTAATTTCAATAGGCATTAAGTGGTTTTGTTTTCACTGTTGGGATTTCTCAGCCATGAATACCACAGACAAGAAAATATAGGACTTGCCCTATCTTCCCTGCGCACATAATGAACACATGGTGTGGGGAAGATCAGGTAGCTGAAATTTTCCCGCCTCTTTCTTCAAACTCCTGCACTCTAGCATGGAGTTTGAACTTTCGGCGTGGGAGAAATCTCCATTGTTCAGGTGTAGCTCCGCTCCATACTGCTGAGCATAGTTACGCCTATGTCAGTGTGTTTTCAGCTTTAGGCCTCCTTCACAAAACCGTATGTGTTTTTACGTTTATCCTTATGCGCCATAAAATCGTATGAACGAACAATTGCTGTGATCGAGTCCCAAACTTAAGCTGTGTATTTTCTGCCTTTCACACAGGCAGCTGCTGCATATTGGCCAAAAAATAAGCTGCAGCACGGAAATCCCTCGATCAGCTAAACTCCCTCCCCCTGCCCTTTCTTCTGTTTCCATAGAAGTTTATGGGAGCTTACTGCGTATCTCGGCCAAACATAGGGCAAGTCCTATCTTTTGTTGCACCATATAAAATCGGCAACCGAAAACGGTCACGGATGTGCTATTTTTCCCGGCACGAATTTCTTTTCGATTCACATGGTTGCAATTTTTAGGTGATTTTTCATACAGTTATGTGAATAAGGCTTTAGGCATCCGTTTAATAGAATCCAGTCACAGTCCAATCCAGTGACCGAGGGAACACCTTCGACTTTATGTAGGTAAATACAGCCTGTCTTCCCAGTTGCAAGCAATATCAAAAGCCGACCAAACCTCGGTTTCTTCAATATGCTTTATAGCACTAAAAACCCTCTTCACACATACATTTATCAGTGAGGCTCGCTGCCTCTGAGCTTTACCTCTGGGTTTATGAATGGCCGGTAAACACTGAGGTGATTATTATTGATAAATCTATATGTGAAGACGGTTTTTACTTCTATAAATCATATTAAAGTTTTGAAACTGATATTGTTTGCAACTGTTTAACAGATCCATCACCAATAAGCTATAATGTTAACTGCTTAATGTATATGTCAGGAAAAGCTATTGAAAAGCTTATGACTTATCTGTTATATGGATGCCTGTGATGGAGGCCATACGGTGGCATCTACATAGTCTACTATGCTATTCCATCCTTTTATAATGTTATACTAGTCAGACAGAGGCACAAAGGACACTCATTTTGCCTTTATTTCATTTTGGACCCCTATGGACATATTGGGTGTGTATTCATGCTAAACGTAGGAAAAAACGCAGAGTGAACCCAGCCTAAAATAGCAATGTGAATTGAGGCAACAAAAAGTCACAGTTTTTGGATGACTTCTGTATACAGTACTCAGCGGAGCTGAGAAACTATACAGATCATTTTAACCTATACACAAGATTTGATGCTTTGAACCTGATTTGTCTATATATTGAATTAAATAAAAATACCATAATGTGTAGAATTTGTGAGCAACACTATATGAGTACAGAGCTTTTGGTTTTCAGATTAGTTTACTTCTACCTGGACTGCAAACTACTTTAGATCACAAAATATGGTTAAGACTGCCTGTCCACGGGCGAGATGTCATAGCGAGATCCGCGGCGATAAATCACCCACATGACACGCTTTCCATAGTATAACTATGGAAAGCACGGCCCGACGTCCACAAGTAGCGAATCACAGTGATTCTCTGCTTGCGTGCTTAAAATCGCGGCATGCCGTGATTTGCCGTGATTCTCCGCGGTGAGCCTATCAATTAGATAGACTCATCGCAATGACCTTACAGTGCTCCCCCCTCCTTCCCCGTGGCGGAACATCACTAGCTATATTCCGTCACAGTCGTGGACAGGCAGCCTTAGGTGGAACTACACTGCAAGCTGCAAAGACAGTTTGGAAAAAGTCAAACAATGTTATTTCCGGAAGTTGCATTATTCAGGTTTTCTGTAAAAGCAAAAATGTAGTTTACAGAAATGTTCCTAAGGCCTTAGTCAGACAGGCATTTTTTCGCGCGATTTGCGCATGCGTCCGTCGATTTTATAAAACCATTGCTTTGCAATGGTATCGGACACATGAGCGCTTTTTATGCGCTCGACCGATAAATTATAGAACAGAAATCGCAGATCGCACCTATCTGCGATCTGCGATTCCTGTTCTCTTCTCTATATGCGCTCAATGGGGCCGGCGGCAGCAGCGCTGACCCCATTGAGAACATATAGTAGACAAATCATTCTCCTCTGCCACAGCTGTAACAGCTGTTGCAAAGAAGAACGATGTTTGCCCATTGAATTCAATGGAGCCGGCAATACAGCTGGCTCCATTGAAAGCAATGGGCTGCCGGCGAGCGCGGGATGAATTTTCGGGAAGGGCTTAAATATATAAGCCCTTCCCTGCAATTCATCCAGAAATGTGTAAAAATAAAAAATATATATATACTCACCTGGTCCTGGCAGACGGAGTTCAGCCGCGGCCAGCGGCAGTTCTCCTGAACTGCTCTCTGTAGTACGTAAGAGAAGTTCAGGACAGCACTACTCCACCTTACCCTTAGGGTGGGACCAACCTATTGCACGCCACAGTAAGGGATCCGGATCGCTGGATCCCAGCACAATGTAGCCAGAGAAGAAAGTCCTGTGGCAGCAGGCAGTGATGCAGTTTAAATAAGTTCCTTTATTCTTTCACACACACCATACGACGTTTCAACCAGTTTCCTGGTCTTTATCAAGTGTAAACATATCCTACTTTACAGACTATATATAAGTGAAATCATTAAAACAGATACCATACAGCTGCAAGTACCTTGTATGCATGTGCTCACGTCCTCCATTTCTTCCTATGCTTCTGGCATGTTGGCTGTAATAGTGCGCTTGCGCGCAGTCCTGCCGCTATCGCGAGAACGTAGCAGTCCAGGCAAATCTTCTGAAACTCATTGCGCATGCGTTTGACGTCTTCTGATGCCGTTGCCGTAGCCACCAAGCTCTGTCTGTTATGGGAGGCTTCTACTGTTGTACTGCGCATGCGTCAGTGGTTCAATTACTCCGCTGGCAGTGCGAATGCCTCGGGTTCACAGGGAACACTTCATTCAATAACATAGCGCTAGTGAAATAGATATCAAGTGAATACACTATACTTATATAAGGCATAGGAGCTACAGAATAGGTTTATACATGCTCACCAGTGAAGAATACATATCAGTTATACCTCCAATGTATCACAAAATTACATACAGGGATTAAAGAATTATCCTAAAAAATGAGAAGGAATGGATGGTGTCCAATAAAAGCTGGAACTTACATTATATATATATTAACGGGTAAAAACCCTGAGATATTGGAAACCGATCATAGTCTCATATCTCATTTCTATACCTCGTATGTATGTTTTTACTTTTTGTGTGCAACGACAATTATCATGTAGCTCCAAATGCCATTATACCCTTGGGTAAGTGAATGCTGCCTCTGATTGGCTCAGCGCAGGGACCAATCAGGGGCAGCTCTCACTCACACCCATTCATGAATTCATAAATGGGTGTGAGCTGCCTCTGATTGGTCAGGCTGTGACCAATCAGAGGCAGCTCATTCAGCAGGCAGGGATTTTAAATCCCCGCCTGCTGAATACTACTCAGAGCAATTCAGGAGAACTGCCGCCGGCCGCGGCTGAACTCAGTCTGCCGGGACAAGGTGAGTATATATATTTTTTTTGTTTTTACACATTTCTAGATGAATTTCAGGGAAGGGCTTATATATTTAAGCCCTTCCCGAAAATTAACCCCGTGATCGCCCGCAGCGCATTTCTTTCAATGGAGCCGGCTGTATTGCCAGCTCCATTGAATTCAATGCGCTGGACAGCTCCGGCCCATTTCTATTGAAACGCGGCTAGGAGCAGTATTTTCGGGCGATTTTTCAGCCCCGGTCACGCGATTTGCGGATGCGCATCCGTCATGCGATCCGCAAATCGCGGGGGAAAAACGCCCGTGTGACTAAGGCCTAAGGCTTCTTTAAGATAGCCTTTTTGGGAAAAATTTTTTCAAGGGGAAAAAAAATATCAGAGAAATTGCATGTTTTTTTGAATGTTAGCCAAGTTTTTTATTGGTGTTTTTTAGTCACACCTGCAGTTTTTAACAAGTGAGAAAAAATGTCATTACAAATAATGCATTGTTTTTAGGTCATTTCATATATTACTATTGACCTACATAAAATATCTGGATGTAGCATATTTCACCTAAAAAAGCCACTGTGTCAAAACGCAAACAACTGTGTTATTTTTGTAAAATAAAACTATGGTCCACATTTATCAAACCTGTCTGATAGTAAAACTGTCTTTGTTGCCCATAGCAACCAATTATAGCTTAACTTTCAATTTTCTATAGCAGTTTAAAGGCATATTAAAGTTGAGATGGGAAACTACTGCCAAGGCCAGGAAAGAGCCAAACACTTAACGTAGTGTGGTTTCTATAGTTTCCACTCACTTCAATAAGAGCTACGGAAAGAGCGCTGTGCAGGTAGTGAGAACAGAGACCTCAGGTTTTTCCATCTCAGCCATAAAAATCCTCTTTAACCCCCTTAGTGACCAAGCTTTTTTTTCATTTTTCTATTTTTGTTTTTTCCTTCCCTCTTTTAAAAAAATTGTAACTCCTTTATTTATCCATTAGCGTCGTTGCATAAGGGCTTGTTCTTTGTAGGACGAGTTGTATTTTTCAGTGGTACTATTTAATGTACCATATAATGTACTGAAAAACCTTTTAAAAATTCTGAGTGCAGAGAAATGGAAAAAAAATAAATTCCACCATCTTTCGGTGCATCTTGTTTCTACGGCGCACAAGTTATAACAAAAATGACATAATAACTTTTTTCTATGGGTCAGTACGATTACTACGATATAGCTTTTTTTTGCTGTACTACTTAAATTTATTTTCAAAGCTATTAAATTTTTTTAAATTCTTTTCTGTTGCCATCTTCTGCGTGCAATAACTTTTTTTATTTTTCTGTCAACATAGTGGGTAAGGGCTCCTATCTTGCGGGACATCCTGTAGTTTGCGTTGGTACCATTTTGGAATACATATGACTTTTTAATAGATTTTTATTGAATTTTTTCTTGGAGACAGGGTAACCAAAAAGGCGTTCTTTTTTTCAGATGACATTCATCATGCAGGGTAAATAATGCACTACTTTCATAGATCAGACTTTTATGGATGTAGCGATACCAAATATGTATTTTTGTTTTATTATTTAGATTCTTTTAGTATAATTATGGCAAACAAGTTTTTTTTAAAACCTTCATTACTTTATTTTTTAAAAATAATTAGTAAAACTTTATTGACTTTTATTACTTTTCTTTTTTTAGTCAACATTTACGATGCTTTGATCGCTCCTGCAGTATGTTCTAATGCCATAACATTACATCATACTATGATCGGGCAGGCAGCATTTCAAGCCACCCCATGGCATGGCTTGATAGGCATTCTGCCATGACAGCCCTGGGGCCTTTCAGAAAGCCCATTGTTTGGGGGATTGACAGCAGAATTTAAAGAGTTAACAGCTCCGATGAGCCACGTGGCTTATCGGAGCTGTTGCCCCCGGGTGTCAGCTGTAAGAAACAGCCAGCCGCTGTAATGTATGAAGTGAGATCACCCCACGATCTCCCTTCATACATGTCCTGCAGCTGCAGGATGTAAAAACACGATAGGCCAGTCACTAAGGGGTTCAGAAATTAAAATAGAGGTCTGATTGGTTGTTATGGGCAAAAAAAGACAGTTTTACTATTAGACTTCTTAGATAAATGAGGCACATTGTGTGAAAGCATCCTAAAACTGTTTCATTGACTTTAAGGTAGATTTGCTAATACTTTAGTGAGGCAGGTAGTTTATATGCTCAAGACTCTTTGTGTCTGTTTAATTTTGTTCTACTCCTACAACATATCTGTTCTTTTTATATCTTTTTGAGGTAAAATTTTATATGGGATCAATAAATGTTTACTTTTAGGCCTCGGTCAGATGAGCGTGGTTTACACCCTGCTAAGCATTATGTAAACCACGCCGCTGACATGCAGAGAATTCTGCACATAAACACGTCTGTAGTGCAGGCAGCCTGCTTCCACGGCTCCCATAGGAGGCTATGGTAAGTACCCTGGACAACACGCACCACGGAGCTGACTGGCGAGTCGGCACTCGCCGTCCATTCCATTTATTAGAAGTGCAGGGTCTGTGTGAGCACTTCCACAGCAACCTATTGGTTGCTATGGAAGCATGGTTTAACACGCTGCTGTAGCAACGTGTAAAACAGGCTTATCTGACCGAGCCCTTAAGGTGATCCACTGAGGATTGTTACTTTTGGCAAATATTTTGTTTTTGGTATTGATTTGCTAATATTGTTACAGTTTCAGTGACAGCACTGGCAGAGGAACAGGACTGGCATGGCATCCTGGCGTTCTCACATCAGCGCATGCCTACCATCTTTTTGGCGCTGGGCATTGACAGTTGCACATCTCTGTCTGTGTATTGTAGATTGGTTGGTTGGGTGTCATTCCATTCCAGACAGCATTAGTCTTTGCACATTTACTCCAGCTCCTATGGAATGTTAATGTCTGTGTAACCGCACAACTGAAGGTGTTCCTGGTCTGGTTTATGGACTTCTGTCTGAAGACTGTTGTTTGAAGGTGTTCTGGTCTCTGTGGTTCCTGCATGACCTGAGTCTCCAGACAAGTTAAGTTTGCAGCACATTTCACTTTTACACCTGTGAAGCTATTTAACTCCTTGCTGTTCTGAGTGTTTGGGGTCATTCATCTATTATAGTTTCATCTATCACTTGCCACAACTTCCTTTCATTTTTGAAGAATTTAGGGTCGCTCACGTTTTCTGATATGGGGTTCCCTCATCAAGGCAAGCATAATATTGTTAAGCAGGGATCTCTCATGTATATGGTTCCAGTTTCTAGTTCTCCCCATTCTTAGTTATGGTGTTGAATCATTAGGTTCCCCGTGTTAGAATTTTGAATGTATTTTCATCCTGCTTGGATATTAATATTACATCCTATCAAGACAAGGTGTTTTGTGTCCAGCTCAGATGTATCATTTGTACTATACTGTTTCTCCATTATTCTTCCTTGAAATTTATGAATGCAGTACAAATTTCTAAATACAATGGCATCTGGGCATTGCCAGTGGTATTGGTAGTAATGCATTATTTCTAAATCTGTCAATAGAAAGCACCCTTTAGAGAAATTGTACAATAATTCAATACATAAAAATCAATACATAACAGATACAGCTCTATTTCATCGATGATGACTAGTGGGATCATTAATGCAACATTATGTTACAGCTGGAAAGTTTTTCGAGTGCAGATTGAGAAGTCCATAAAATAAAGATATAAACTCCTGCAAATATAATGTAAAAAAGTCCACAGCTTTTTCTTGCACCATACTTTGACCGCTTTGCGTGACCTTTGGTGGATGATTTTGATGTCATTAGATTTGCAACATCCTCACCACCGCCGTAAAATCATCAAATTTAAGTTTGATACATTGAGTAACCTGCCAAGTTAGGTCAAAGTTCCTATGTTAAGTCTAGCAGCGCTGTTATGCTTCATCCAGCAGAGCCGCTAGGAAGAGTCAAGAGTCCTTTACACTGGCAAGGGTAAAATTGGGCCATGAATCATGGCCCAATATCACCCTTGCAATCCACATGGAAACCCCTGGATGTGAGGCGTGTGCACATAGAAACAGCCTCGCATCCCTATGGGGATGAAAGAATCCCCCAACACGGCTGTCACAGCCACGGCAGCGGATTGAAATGTTCACCCATGCCTTACAATGGGGTTGGCCCCATTGCAAACAATGGGCGATATCACATAAAGAAAGGACATGCTTTGCCCTTGCATTCCATATGGAAACCCCTAAATGCAAGGCATTTTCACATGGAAATAGCCTCACATCCCTGCGGGGATGAAGGAATCCCCCGGCCCGGCTATCACAGCCGTGGCAGGGGATCCCAATGTTCTCCTATTTTTTTTAATGGGGCTGGCGCTGCTGCCGGCCCCATTGAAAACAATGGTTGATATGGCAAAAAGAAAAAAAAAATTCTGTGATTTTTTTTCCCTCCATAGCATCGCAATGCACTGCCATGCAGTGAAACATCACAAATGTGAATGAACCCATTTTATGTTCGCGTAGCAAGCATCGCGTCAATCTAGTATCTAATAAAATAAGTAATATGAACTATAAAAATGTACAGTATTTTAATGAAATGTTAAGATAAAAAATATTAATAAAAAATGTACAAATATAATAAATAGAGATGAGCGAGCACCAAAATGCTCGGGTGCTCGTTACTCGAGTCGAACTTTCAGTGATGCTCGAGAGTTCGTTTCGAGTAACGAACCCCATTGCAGTCAATGGGTGACTCGAGCATTTTTGTATATAGCCGATGCTCGCTAAGGTTTTCATTTGTGAAAATCTGCAAAACACAAGAAAGTGATGGAAACGATACAGAAACGAATAGGGCAGGCGAGGAGCTACATTTTGGGCTGCATCTCAAGTTCCCAGGTCCCACTATTAAGCCACAATAGCGGCAAGAGTGAGACCCCCCCCCCCACTGTCAGCGTAAAGATCGTTCTCCTCTGCCACAGCTGTAACAGCTGTGGCAGAGAAGAACGATGTTAGCCCATTGAATTCAATGGAGCCGGCAATGGCTCTATTGAAAGCAATGGGTTGCCGGCGTACGCGGGATGAATTGTCGGAAAGGGCTTAAATATATAAGCCCTTCCCTACAATTCATCCAGAAATGTGTAAAAATAAAATATATATATATACTTACCTGGTCCCGGCAGAACGATGTTAGCCCATTGAATTCAATGGAGCCGGCAATACAGCCGACTCCATTGAAAGCAATGGGCTGCCGGCGATAGCGGGATGAATTGTTGGGAAGGGGTTAAATATATAAGCCCTTCCCTGCAATTCATCCAGAAATGTGTAAAAATAAAAAATATATATATACTTACCTGGTCCCGGCAGACGGAGTTCAGCGCGGCAGGCTGCAGTTCTCCTGAACTGCTCTGAACAGCTGTGAGTAGTATTCAGCAGCCGGGGATTTAAAATCCCCACCTGCTGAATGAGATGCCTCTGATTGATCACAGCCTGACCAATCAGAGGCATCCCTCACTCACACCCATTCATGAATTCATGAATGGGTGAGTGAGGGCTGCCTCTGATTGGCTCAGCGCAGGGACAGCTGAGAGCTGCCCCTGAGCCAATCAGAGGCAGCCCTCACTCACCCATTCATGAATTCATGAATGGGTGTGAGTGAGGGATGCCTCTGATTGGTCAGGCTGTGACCAATCAGAGGCATCTCATTCAGCAGGCGGGGATTTTAAATCCCCGGCTGCTGAATACTACTCACAGCTGTTTAGAGCAGTTCAGGAGAACTGCAGCCTGCCGCGCTGAACTCCGTCTGCCGGGACCAGGTAAGTATATATATATTTTTTATTTTTACACATTTCTGGATGAATTGCAGGGAAGGGCTTATATATTTAACCCCTTCCCGACAATTCATCCCGCGATCGCCGGCAGCCCATTGCTTTCAATGGAGTCGGCTGTATTGCCGGCTCCATTGAATTCAATGGTCAGTGCTCGTTTAATCGAGACGAGTACCGCGTGGTGCTCGTCTCGAGTAACGAGCATCTCGAGCACCCTAATACTCGAACGAGCACCAAGCTCGGACGAGTATGCTCGCTCATCTCTAATAATAAAGTAAAATGCTATAGTAGCAACAGCAGGTATACAATGTAGGTAAACAACAAAATAACAGCAAGTAGACTTTAGGTGTAACAGCATTTACCAGTTTTATCCACAGATAGGCTATTAGATAATCCCCCAATCACATAATAGTTAATATTCTCATGAATTATATTAGCGCACAATGTTTAGCTCTTTTTCCCCCAGAACAATTACTTATTATTCGTGCATATAATTTCTCAGGGATAAAGACTATTTCAATTATAAGAGCATGCCCAAATGAATATATGCTTTGCACATATTCCTGATTTTTAACGCTTAAATAAATAAGCAAGTCATTAGGCTTGTCATATAAGCAATTTGCCTTAACCTTCACCACAATGGATGTCAGAGGAAGAGAACTAATTATTTTGCTTGAGATCACCAAAATCATGATACATCAAGCCTTTCAGGCAAAACTGTTTACAATCTGTTAGGAACAAAGCTTTGAAGAAAACATTGCACATAATGACTTTCTCTATGAACAATTTGCCAGTAATCTATATTTTTTTTGTCACGTACCTATAAGTATATGGTCAAAGAGTCTTGTGGCTCAGTATTAGTATCACTAGGGAAAGTCCTGCATGTCGACATGCTTGACTTCATTAGTCAAATACTGAGGCTAATTCAGTGAAAAATACATACAGAATACAAGATGACACCAGTTTGTGAATTATGGTTCACATTAGCATGTGTTTAACATGTATCATTGTCATTATGTTCTACTGCCTTCCAGCATTTCATTTCATTTCATTACACTCACAGAGTAAAGCTACTCTTCTTGGGAAATACCAAAAAAAAATCACATATTTTGTTGCACCTCTCTAAGGGTCTCTTTGCAACAAACAATCATCATACAGATTCTTGTTGGATCACGGAAATCTCAAACATTAATTGTTCAGTGTAAATGCCTGCACGATCTGAAAGACGAATCATAATTTGCTTGTAGAGATGAGCGAACGCGTTCGTCCGAGCTTGATATTCGTGCGAATATTAGGGTGTTCAGGATGTTCGTTATTCGTAACGAACACCATGCGGTGTTCTGGTTACTTTCACTTCCTTCCCTGAGACGTTAGCGCGCTTTTCTGGCCAATTGAAAGACAGGGAAGGCATTACAACTTCCCCCTGTGACGTTCAAGCCCTATACCACCCCCCTGCTGTGAGTGGCTGGCGAGATCAGGTGTTCGCCTAATATAAAAGTCGGCCCCTCCCGCGGCTCGCCTCAGATGCGGTGTGAGTTAGATGAGGGACAGTGCTGTTTATACCGGAGCTGCTGTAGGGAAAGAATTGGTAGTTAGTGTAGGCTTCAAGACCCCCCAAAGGTCCTTATTAGGGCCACTGATAGCTGTGTGTTGGCTGCTGTTAGCAGTGGGATTTTTTTTTTCTCAAAATCGCCTCTGCAGACCGTTGCACCTGGCATTAGGGACAGAAGTGCTGCATAGGCAGGGAGAGTGTTAGGAGTGAGTGTAGCCTTCAAGAACCTCAACGGTCCTTTCTAGGGCCATATTTATCCGTGTGCAGTACTGTCCAGGCTGCTGTTAGCTGTGCTGCATTTTTTTTGGGCTTCTCAAAATCGCCTCTGCAGAGCATTCCACCCTCCATTGATACTGCAGGGAAAGAATTGTATAGGCAGGGCCACAACACAGTTATTATTCATAGAATATACGCAGTGCTGCCTGTTGGTGGGAAAAAACTGAAAACAAATCTATTTGTCCAGCCTCTGTCCGTCCTAAGGGCGGTGGACACGTGTGAGCTGCGTGAAAAACATTGCTAAATCATACGCACCCAGCTACGCTTTACTGCTGGCTTCGCCATTTGCTTTCCTTAATTGGGAAAAAAATACCTGCTCTGCCAGAGTTATAATAACTCTGCTACCCTCACGTTCTGTGACACATAAGCAGGGACACAGCACAGTTATTAAACTTCTCATGTTCATTGAATATACGCAGTGCTGCCTGTTGGTGGGAAAAAACTGAAAACAAATCTATTTGTCCAGCCTCTGTCCGTCCTTACGCCTGTGGAGACGTGTGAGCTGCGTGAAAAACATTGCTAAATCATACGCACCCAGCTACGCTTTACTGCTGGCTTCGCCATTTGCTTTCCTTAATTGGGAAAAAAATACCTGCTCTGCCAGAGTTATAATAACTCTGCTACCCTCACGTTCTGTGACACATAAGCAGGGACACAGCACAGTTATTAAACTTCTCATGTTCATTGAATATACGCAGTGCTGCCTGTTGGTGGGAAAAAACTGAAAACAAATCTATTTGTCCAGCCTCTGTCCGTCCTTACGCCTGTGGAGACGTGTGAGCTGCGTGAAAAACATTGCTAAATCATACGCACCCAGCTACGCTTTACTGCTGGTTTCGCCATTTGCTTTCCTTAATTGGGAAAAAAAATACCTGCTCTGCCAGAGTTATAATAACTCTGCTACCCTCACGTTCTGTGACACATAAGCAGGGACACAGCACAGTTATTAAACTTCTCATGTTCATTGAATATACGCAGTGCTGCCTGTTGGTGGGAAAAAACTGAAAACAAATCTATTTGTCCAGCCTCTGTCCGTCCTTACGGGCGGTGGAGACGTGTGAGCTGCGTGAAGAACAGTGCTAAATCATACGCACCCAGCTACGCTTTACTGCTGGCTTCGCCATTTGCTTTCCTTAATTGGGAAAAAAATACCTGCTCTCCAAGAGTTATAATAACTCTGCTACCCTCACGTTCTGTGACACATAAGCAGGGACACAGCACAGTTATTAAACTTAGATAATTCATTCACTAGAGGCAGTGGGGCCTTTCGTTTTCCAAAAAGGGCAAAAATTATATTTGGCCTGCAGTCTTGCGCCAATTTATTTCCTGCCTGTGAAATCAAATCACTGGTAATACAGCATGCTGAGGGGTAGGGGTAGGCCTAGAGGACGTGGACGCGGCCGAGGACGCGGAGGGCCAAGTCAGGGTGTGGGCACAGGCCAAGCTCCTGATCCAGGTGTGTCGCAGCCGACTGCTGCGCAATTAGGAGAGAGGCACGTTTCTGGCGTCCCCACATTCATCGCCCAATTAATGGGTCCACGCGGGAGACGGTTATTAGAAAATGAGCAGTGTGAGCAGGTCCTGTCCTGGATGGCAGAAAGTGCTTCGAGCAACCTATCGTCTACCCGCAGTTCTGCGCCGTCCACTGCTGCCAATCCGAATCCTCTGTCTGCTGCTCCTCCTTCCTCCCAGCCTCCTCACTCCACTACAATAACACCTGCTCAGGAGCGGGAGCACTCCCAGGAACTGTTCTCGGGCCCCTGCTTAGATTGGGCAGCAGCGGTTCCTCTCCCACCAGAGGAGTTTATCGTCACTGATGCCCAACCATTCGAAAGTTCCCGGGGTCCGGGGGAAGAGGCTGGGGACTTCCGCCAACTGTCTCAACAACTTTCTGTGGGTGAGGAGGACGATGACGATCAGACACAGTTGTCTTGCAGTGAGGTAGTAGTAAGGGCAGTAAGTCCCAGGGAGCAGCGCACAGAGGATTCGGAGGAAGAGCAGCAGGACGATGAGGTGACTGACCCCACCTGGTGTGCAACGCTTACTCAGGAGGACAGGTCTTCAGAGGGGGAGTCAAGGGCATCAGCAGGGCAGGTTGCAAGAGGCAGTGCAGTGGCCAGGGGTAGAGGCAGGGCCAGACCGAATAATCCACCAAGTGTTTCCCAAAGCGCCCCCTCGCGCCATGCCACCCTGCGGAGGCCGAGGTGCTCTAAGGTCTGGCAGTTTTTCACAGAGACGCCTGACGACCGACGAACAGTGGTGTGCAACCTTTGTCGCGCAAAGCTCAGCCGGGGAGCCAACACCAACAGCCTCACCACCACCACCATGCGCAGACATATGATGGCCAAGCACCCCGCAAGGTGGGACAAAGGCCGTTCACCGCCTCCGGTTTGCACCCCTGCCTCTCCCCCTGTGCCCCAACCTGCCACTGAGATGCAACCCCCCTCTCAGGACACAGGCACTACCGCCTCATGGCCTGCACCCACACCCTCATCTCCGCTGTCCTCGGCCCCATCCAGCAGTGTAGTTCAGCGCACCGTTCAGCCGTCGCTTGCGCAAGTGTTCGAGTGCAAGCGCAAGTACGCCGCCACGCACCCGCACGCTCAAACGTTAACCGTCCGCATAGCAAAATTCATCAGCCTTGAGATGCTGCCGTATAGGGTTGTGGAAACTGAGTCCTTCAAAAGTATCATGGAGGCGGCGGCCCCGCGCTACTCAGTTCCCAGTCGCCACTACTTTTCCCGATGTGCCGTCCCAGCCCTGCACGACCACGTCTCCCGCAACATTGTGCGCGCCCTCACCAACGCGGTTACTGCCACGGTCCACTTAACTACGGACACGTGGACAAGCACAGGCGGGCAGGGCCACTACATCTCCCTGACGGCACATTGGGTGAATTTAGTGGAGGCTGGGACAGAGTCAGAGCCTGGGACCGCTCACGTCCTACCCACCCCCAGAATTGCGGGCCCCAGCTCGGTGCTGGTATCTGCGGAGGTGTATGCTTCCTCCACTAAAGCACCCTCCTCCTCCTCCTCCTCCTCTGTCTCACAATCAAGATGTGTTAGCAGCAGCATGTCGCCAGCAGTCGGTGTCGCGCGGTGTGGCAGCACAGCGGTGGGCAAGCGTCAGCAGGCCGTGCTGAAACTACTCAGCTTAGGCGATAAGAGGCACACGGCCCACGAACTGCTGCAGGGTCTGACACAGCAGACCGACCGCTGGCTTGCGCCGCTGAGCCTCCAACCGGGCATGGTCGTGTGTGACAACGGGCGTAACCTGGTGGCGGCTCTGCAGCTCGGCAGCCTCACGCACGTGCCATGCCTGGCCCACGTCTTTAATTTGGTGGTTCAGCGCTTTCTGAAAAGCTACCCACGCTTGTCAGACCTGCTCGTAAAGGCGCGCCGGCTCTGCGCACATTTCCGCAAGTCCCACACGGACGCTGCCACCCTGCGCACCCTGCAACATCACTTTAAGCTGCCAGTGCACCGACTGCTGTGCGACGTGCCCACACGGTGGAACTCTACGCTCCACATGTTGGCCAGGCTCTATGAACAACGTAGAGCTATAGTCGAATACCAACTCCAACATGGGCGGCGCAGTGGGAGTCAGCCTCCTCAATTCCTTTCAGAAGAGTGGGCCTGGTTGGCAGACATCTGCCATGTCCTTGGTAATTTTGAGGAGTCTACCCAGGTGGTGAGCGGCGATGCTACAATCATTAGCGTCACCATTCCTCTGCTATGCATCTTGAGAAATTCCCTGCAAACCATAAAGGCAGCTGCTTTGCACTCGGAAACGGGGGCGGGGGAAGACAGTATGCCGCTGGATAGTCAGGGCACCCTCCTGTCTATTTCTCAGCGCGTACAGGAGGAGGAGGAGGAGCATGAGGAGGATGAGGAGGAGGGGGAAGAGACAGCTTGGGCCGCTGCTGACGGTACACCGGCTGATTGCCTGTCATCCTTTCAGCGTGTATGGCCTGAGGAGGAGGAGGAGGAGGAGGAGGAGGATCCTGATAGTGATCTTCCTAGTGAAGACAGCCATGTGTTGCGTACAGGTACCCTGGCACACATGGCTGACTTCATGTTAGGATGCCTTTCTCGTGACCCTCGCGTTGCACGCATTCTGGCCACGACGGATTACTGGGTGTACACACTGCTCGATCCACGGTATAAGGAGAACCTGCCCACTCTGATTCCCGAAGAGGAAAGGGGTTCGAGAGTGTTGCTATACCACAGGACCCTTGCGGACAAGCTGATGGTAAAATTCCCAGCCGACAGCGCTAGTGGCAGAAGGCGCAGTTCCGAGGGCCATGTTGCAGGGGATGTGCGTAGATCGAGCAGCATGTACATCCCAGGCAGTGCAACAGTCTTTAAGGGCCTGGCCAGCTTTATGGCTCCCCACCAAGACTGTGTCACCGCTCCCCAGTCACGGCTGAGTCGGCGGGAGCACTGCAAAAGGATGGTGAGGGAGTACGTAGCGGATCGCACGACCATCCTTGGTGACGCCTCTGCCCCCTACAACTACTGGGTGTCGAAGCTGGACACGTGGCCTGAACTAGCCCTGTATGCCCTTGAGGTGCTTGCTTGTCCTGCGGCTAGCGTCTTGTCGGAAAGGGTGTTTAGTGCGGCTGGGGGAATCATCACAGATAAGCGTAGCCGCTTGTCAACCGACAGTGCCGACAGGCTAACACTCATCAAGATGAACAAAGGCTGGATTTCCCCAGACTTCTGTTCTCCACCAGCGGACAGCAGCGATACGTAAGCAATACGTAGGCTGCACCCGCGGATGGAAGCTACGTTCTCTCTCACCATCCAAAACGGGGACATTTCTGCTTCATCAATCTGTGTCTAATATTCCTCCTCCTCCTCCTCCTGCTCCTCCTCCTGAAACCTCACGTAATCACGCTGAACGGGCAATTTTTCTTAGGGCCACAAGGCTCACTCAAATAATTTTTCAGAACAATTTTTATAAGTTTCAATTAGCTTAAAAGCGTTGGAACTTTAACTTGAACCAATTTTTCGTTACACTGGGCTGCCTCCAGGCCTAGTTACCACTTAAGCCACATTAACCAAAGCGATTCACCTGCCATCTTGGTTGGGCATGGCCAATTTTTACTGAGGTACATTAGTACTGTTGGTACACCAATTTTTTGGGGCCCTCACCTACAGTGTAATCATAGTAATTTCTATGTTCTTCGCCTGCACTCATGGTACAGAAAGGTGTGTGGGGTTGGCCTACACTTTAGCTACATAAATGTCACTTGTGCCTTGGCTATACTAAGGCTACTGAAATGGAACTAAGACTGCGCTCCCGCTATACTGCTGCTTCAGAATTGTTACTGGGGCCTGTCTTGAGTGCTACTATTGCTTACATGGAACGAAGACTGCGCTCCCGCTATACTGCTGCTTCAGAATTGTTACTGGGGCCTGTCTTGAGTGCTACTATTGCTTACATGGAACGAAGACTGCGCTCCCGCTATACTGCTGCTTCAGAATTGTTACTGGGGCCTGTCTTGAGTGCTACTATTGCTTACATGGAACGAAGACTGCGCTCCCACTATACTGCTGCTTCAGAATTGTTACTGGGGCCTGTCTTGAGTGCTACTATTGCTTACATGGAACGAAGACTGCGCTCCCGCTATACTGCTGCTTCAGAATTGTTACTGGGGCCTGTCTTGAGTGCTACTATTGCTTACATGGAACGAAGACTGCGCTCCCGCTATACTGCTGCTTCAGAATTGTTACTGGGGCCTGTCTTGAGTGCTACTATTGCTTACATGGAACGGACACGTGGAGAGGACACGTAGTGCCTCAAAAACATCCCCCTCCTCCTCCAACAGGGAAAACATTGTTGGCAAATGCCTTTGCATTGGTTCGTCTGGTGGCAGTCCAAGAATTTCACCTTTACCGACACTACAAGAGAGCCCCCCCACCATCCCCCCGCCACGGCCCACTTAATCCTGGCCACATTCCGAAAACCAACAAAATACAACCGTGGTACTAGGTCCGCAGTCACCACCACATTACCACCAACGCGGTTACTGTTAAGGTGCATATAACCACGGACACGTGGAGAGGACACGTAGTGCCTCAAAAACATCCCCCTCCTCCTCCAACAGGGAAAACATTGTTGGCAAATGCCTTTGCATTGGTTCGTCTGGTGGCAGTCCAAGAATTTCACCTTTACCGACACTACAAGAGAGCCCCCCCACCATCCCCCCGCCACGGCCCACTTAATCCTGGCCACATTCCGAAAACCAACAAAATACAACCGTGGTACTAGGTCCGCAGTCACCACCACATTACCACCAACGCGGTTACTGTTAAGGTGCATATAACCACGGACACGTGGAGAGGACACGTAGTGCCTCAAAAACATCCCCCTCCTCCTCCAACAGGGAAAACATTGTTGGCAAATGCCTTTGCATTGGTTCGTCTGGTGGCAGTCCAAGAATTTCACCTTTACCGACACTACAAGAGAGCCCCCCCACCATCCCCCCGCCACGGCCCACTTAATCCTGGCCACATTCCGAAAACCAACAAAATACAACCGTGGTACTAGGTCCGCAGTCACCACCACATTACCACCAACGCGGTTACTGTTAAGGTGCATATAACCAGTCTGACTGGGGCATGCAGAAACCTTGACAGAATGAATAGTGTGTGGCACATAGGTTCCCCATTGCTATGCCCACGTGTGCAGCTCCTGATGGCGGTGGCACAGGATTGTATTTCTCATTGCTTCTGTACAGCATTGTGGGCTATCGCCCCGCCCCTATTAAAGAGGGTCGCTACCTAGCCGTGCCAACCCTGTGCAGTGTGTGCCTGCGGTCCCTCGTCGTGGCAGACGCACTTCTAAATAGACATGAGGGTGGTGTGGCATAAGGGCAGCTGAAGGCTGCGCAGGGACAGTTTGGTGTGCGCTGTGGGGGGAGGGGGTGCGGTTGGGCAGCATGTAACTCAGGAGAAGTGTCAGTGGAGTGTCATGCAGGCAGTGATTGTGCTTTGTTGGAGGTAGTGTGGTGCTTAGCAAAGGTATGCCATGCTAATGAGCGCTTTTCAGAAGTAAAAGTTGTTGGGAGGGGGGGGGGCCCACTCTTGCCGCTATTGTGGCTTAATAGTGGGACCTGTGAACTTAGGATGCAGCCCAACATGTAGCCCCTCGCCTGCCCTATCCGTCACTGTGTCATTCCCATCACTTTCCTGAATTGCCCAGATTTTCACACATGAAAACCTTAGCGAGCATCGGCGAAATACAAAAATGTTCTGGTCGCCCATTGACTTCAATGGGGTTCGTTGTTCGAAACGAACCCTCGAGCATCACGGGAAGTTCGTTACGAATAACGAACACCCGAACATTTTGGTGTTCGCTCATCTCTATTTGCTTGTCGTTCAGATCACACAGGCATAAAAAATGAAACAACAATTGGCCTGTGTAAACATGCCATTGTTCTTCTATGAATGACGGCCTGTTTACTGTGAATGGAGACAGGTGGGCTGGAATAATCTCCGGTCCACTCCACCTCTATACACTGAGTGCTGAGCGCTCCTGTATGAAAGCGATCATCACTCGGACAGCTGTTGGGCACTCATGCGCCAGACAGACGTACTGTGAAAAAATTCCTAAGGCAGCGTTCATATAGTCCACTTATGTGGTGGTTTCCATATGGAAGAGCAGTAAAAAGACATTTAATCAGCTATACCACTGAACTGCCCAATAAGTATTAACATTTAAGAAAAAAAAGTTGTATTACTTGATTTATAGAATTGATAAAGGTGACAATGTTGGGCATGATTGCAGAATTCAAAGGAAATACTTATATTCTATAGAGATAAAATTATGGCTAGGATCCTACTACCCTGTTTCCCTGAAAATAAGATCTACCCTGAAAATAAGTGCTAGCTCTATTAAAGTAATACTTACCTACAGGCTTAGTTCAGGTTCTCATGCTGCTATCCAGAGGTCGGCGGTGCATCCTGTAGTTCTCATTCACCCACAGAAGATCACTTCCTGGTTACAGGATTCATAAATCCCACCTCCAGGAAGTGATGGCTCTAATTGGTTCTCGAGCACTGCTCAGCCAATCAATGAAGTGCTCAGTAAAACAATGCCATGGCGGTGATTGGTTCATCAAGCGTTGCATTGATTGGCTAAGCAGTGGTCGAAGAACCAATAACTGCTATCGCATTGTAGAGGCAGGATTTATAAATTGGCCAATCAAGGCTGTGGCTCAGCACATCAGAGCTCTGGAGAGCAGTGGGAGGGACCTGAACCGAGCCTGCTTAGTAATTATGATAAGACATCCCTGAAAATAAGACCTAGCGCCTCTTTTGGGGCAAAAATTAATATGACAGATCTTATTTTTGGGGAACTGGTCAACACATAGTTTAATAGTTAATCAGTCACTAACTTATAAATACAACTTGATAAACATTACTACAGTGGATATTATTAGTGAAATATACTTACATGCCCTTTGAGTTGGGCAGTGTTACTTTGACCCCATGGTAGCATTAGGGATCTGCTATATAATATTCATTTGTGTGTATCCCTGTAACTCTGAACTGTGTCTCTCTAGTAGCAAACAAGTGTGCTCAGTTCTCAACAGTCATATCCTGCCAGTAACTGTCAATTCTCCTAGCACATGTTCCACCCTCATCTGTGTACTGACTACCTGAGCCTGTTCTACTTCTAGTTTCCAGTACTCTATACCTGTTCTGTTTTTATAACTGTACTTGTTTTTACTTCATGTTCTGTTTACCAGATCTGAGTACCAGTTGTATCTGTATTTTGATATACCTGAATTCTAACTGTAAATTTGCCTGTGTTTCCTGCTAGTATCTCAGCCTGCTCTTTACCTGATTTTGATTTGGATTATCTTTTTGCTATATCATTTACTCAGGTTTCCTGGTATCAATTCCTTGACTCTGTTGCCTGTTTGATCCAGCAACCAGTCCCTACTCTGGGAACACAACCTAGGATTGTAGCCATATCCTACAAGAAGGGGTAAAAGGATAAAAACTGTGGTCCCTATGAGCTGCTAACCAGAGTAGCTAGTACAAAGACTAGTTGTGGATGCTTATTGCTAGACAGGCTATTCTTCCCTTGACATAAACATTTCACTCCTCAACCAAACTGAAATTTAGTATTCCTACCACTTTCTTGTGCAACACATAGAAATGCCTGCAGTAAGCAGCATATTAATTTATGCCCTTAATATATTTGTTTAGTTATAAAAAAATTGTATTCCCAGCTTAAAATCTTCCAGTATTTGCCTAAAAAATATTTTCTGGAGGATATGGCATATCTAAGATGTACATAGGTAGTCAGGCAAATTCAGTAGACAACATGTAATGCATTATTTCTCTTTAAGTGATGCTGTAGAGCACAGGTGTCAAACACAAGGCCCGCGGGCCGAATCCGGCCAGCCACCTCCTTTTCTGTGGCCCGCCAGCTGTGCAGTAAGTTCCCTAACCCTTGTGCTGTTGTCTGTAAGCGATCTTCTATCAGCTTGTTCTGTCTAGTGCAGACAGTAATAAAGGAGTGCCAATAGCACACTGACAACGTCCGTGGAGAGTGGAAGAAGCCTGCAGAGAACATGATCTCTGGTGCGAGGAGAGAGACGCTGAGGAGGAGCAGCTGCAGGGTGAGAGCCTGGTCAGCGCTGAACTCCTCTCACCGGCCCTACCTCTATTCATGGCTGCAGGCCTGGGGAGACATCAGGGGCCCAAGTATGCAGGAGGGCCCTAAGAAGGACTGAGAGCAGCCATTATACCTACCAGTGGGACCACATTGGATGCAGGTAAGTATAAATATGTGTATAAAAATGCAGAAGTGTGCTTGTGTGCATATGTATGTATGTATGTGTATATATAATATATGTATGTGCACCTGTGTGTGTGTGTATATTTATATATATATATATATATATATATATATATATATATATATATATATATGTGTGTGTGTGTGTGTGTCTGTACGTAAATATGTATATGTATAATAGTGTGCGTCTGTGCTATATGTGTATAATAGTATGCGGCTGTGTGTATACGTGTAGAATGGCGTGTGTATACATGTAGAATGGCATGCATATACGTGTATAATGGCGTGCATCTGTGCGTATACGTGTAGAATAGTGTGTGTCTGTGCGTATATACTTAGAATAGTGTGTGTCTGTGCATATATATATATATATATATAATAGTGTGCGCCTGTGTGTATATATGTGTATAATAATGTGTGCCACTGGCCACTATCGGGGACCTTATTACCAATCGGGCCACTATGGAGTTCACTTTTACTATACAGTCTTACAATTAGAGTCGGCCCTTTGAAGGCAACCATAAGGCTGATGTGGCCCTTGGTGAAAATGAGTTTGACACCCCTGCTGTAGAGAAATTGAAAACTTACTGCTTACCCCACAGGTTTTCATTGAGGGTGAAAATCAGAAGGTAAATCTAAGCATTAATATGGCATTTGTATAGTAAATACAGTGAAAAACACAAGTAGAGGACAAACCATCACACCTGCAGTCCTGGATGGCTTTGAATAAACAGTCAATATAAAGAAATTAAGAACATATATATCCCAATGCTCAAAGAGGAAGGCAATACTTAAATAAAGTGGATTTGCAAAGAGGCTTAAACTAAACTTACCTAACTTACCGACTCCAATTTCAGGAAACCAAGGTTTATTCCATAGAACTAATGCAATATGTTTTGAAGGACCCAACTCACAGAAGTCTCCTTTATCAACTTTTTTGTTTTCTTTATATTGCATTTTTGAGGGATTTTTCTAACAAAAAGAGGTCTAAAGTGGACAACTGCATTAAAATGACAGCAGTATCGAGATAACAACTGAGTATTTAAGAGCTATTGGCATTCTCATTTAGGCCAGTGGGCAAAAAATATGCCAATTGATTTAAAAAGTAGTATTTTCAATTTAGGGAAACTTGATATAAACATTGAGTTCCCCATTGAAAAATAAAAGATAGAACAACCTTCCATGACGAACATCTGGCAGAGGACCCATAATATGAGAAAAAGGTTTAATAGACTTAGAAAAAGGCAATCAAAAATGTATGTAGGAGAAAAAAAATTGATAGCAACATAATTGTGTTCATTTGTTTTACCTAATTAGCTTCAACAGTAAATAAACAATTGCACTCATACTGAGTTTTAAAATGAATAGTCCACAGTATCTATTTTACACCTGCAAAAGTTTGCAGTCCAATTATAATGTAAACAGAGAAGAATCATACATAACTAAATAGAAAGACAGCATAAGGGAAGAATTATCTGTGTGCCTATTAATTTAACAGGAAATCCCATTTCTAAGAAGACTCTGCAGGTGTGGCGCATTGAGCACGTTAATTATTAATACACTAAAGACAAAGGTGTTGATGATGAGTAAACCCAGCTTCTTATTTTCCTACCTGTCTATTTCCAACCTGTCTAATGTTATAGGAGTAATTTCATATTTCTAGTGGCTTACTGCAGTGTATTATTATTGTGGAATGCTGTATATCAATACCCTGCAAAGGAGATCAGTAAGATGATATCAGGAAGTTCTATAAGAGATTCATGAAACAAAACATTTACATACTCTTCAGAGTAAGTTAGAAAATAAAATATAGGACCATTTGAACTTGAAATACTTTGTAATTTCCTCTTGACATACTCTCGCATTCTCTAAGTGAATATGGGATGTCGTACACTTTCTATTCAAAGTCACCAAATCCCCCACTTAGATACCTTATGGCATGAATTTAAGAAGCAGATAAACTACTTTTAAAGAGGTTCTCTGTGAATATATCAATAGAAGTCAAAGCTCTGAGCTCTAAACGTGTTCTAATGTTTTGATAAAGTTGTTGTTAAATTTCATCACCAACAAGACCACTATGGCAAGTGGAGGTTCACAGTTCAATCACAGATTCAGGGTACAAATAAATAGTTCTACTGTATGTATGTATTCCAAAAAATATTGCTCAGCCAATCAGAGGCAGCGCTTCCAGGAGGCAGGGATTTTTCAATCCCTGGCTAGAAGAGATGCTAAAGAACAGTGCTGGGGACTGGGGAAAAGATGCAGTGGAGCTGGACAGTGCTTCTAAGGTGATGTATTCTTTTTTTTCCCTGTAGCTAGGTTTTAGTTTAGGGCTTTCACAGTAGGATTTCATACTGAAAAAGTTGCATCGCACCGAACAAAAACTGCATTTTCGTGCAAAGCGATGCAACAGAAAGAAAGGCTCCATAGGAAAACATTGGCTACAAAAAATTGCAAATTGCTGCTGTACAGAGCATGCCACGATTTTGTAGTCTTGATATGACGTTTGCTGCAAAGCATCGCTTCTGTGGAAGAACCCATAGGAAAGCATGGGCTCTACCTACATACGGTTTGTAACACTCTCGCAATGCGAGAAAATCGCATGAGGAAATCAGCTGTGTGAAGGGTCCTTAAAGGGGTTGTCCCGCGAAAGCAAGTGGGGTTAAGCACTTCTGTATGGCCATATAAATGCACTTTGTAATATACATCGTGCATTAAATATTGGCCATACAGAAGTTATACACTTACCCCCTCCGGTGTTGGCATCCCCGTCTCCATGGCTCCGACCAAAGCCTTCTTCTCCCTGGATTCAACGCGCTTGCACTGAAGGGGCCGCTCCGGCGTGCTCGCGCCGCACAGAAGAGGGCAGACTGCGCAAGCGCGTCTAATCCAGGGAGAAGAAGGCTTTCACTTTCAAATAACATTGCATTTTGATATTTGTAAAAGTTTGCAAAATATTGCCTAGCTATATTAAATCTGGTCAAGAATCTTCCATCTTACATAGGAATTGCACCATATTGTATTGGATGTCTTTACATAGTGATAACATATTCCACCTCACGTTTTCTCCCAGGTCAATCCATTTCCCTTAAGAGTTTATACTCTCATTTCCTTATGTCACCCACACATGCCTTTACCCAGTGCATACTATAAGCCCCAAGGTTATCTTGTAAGGTCCTTATGTTGTATGGATTGATTCCTTACATTATATGCAGGTATGCTCGTGCCTAGCAGCAGTACATCAAGTTGAATTCTATATTACGTTTCCTTTTAAGAGCTCCTGCAAAACTTTAAAAGCAGAAAAATGCCCAGGGAAAATATTTCTATCTGGACTGAAAACTCACTGTGTTTCTAAAATTGCTGTTCTTACTGTAGATCACGAAGCTCATATAATCATCAGCTGTACATACGTACATATAAATCAAGTAGTAAAGCAAATTATTACTTGACATTTAAATGAGAGGAATAGTCTACCAACTCTATCACATGGAAGAAATTGCAACAGTTTACAGTATCTCGTATTCAAAAGTTCAACATTTCTGGAAAGCAGGGCCCATCTACATTCCTTTCATTGATATCAAACCCGCCATATATGGTTTCCATGCAACATTTAATTAAACCAAGCCTATTAACCCTAATGGGAGTATTATGCTCCAAACTACCTCACTCACTTCACATCCCATCCTCTAGACTCCTTCCAACTACACTCTTTAATAGAAAAATGAACGTTTTTGCTTTCCAATTTTACTTTCATTCTCAGTAGGACAGTGGAAAACCATTTTGCCCCATATTTTTATGTATCAATACTTTGAGACTCCAACTCTATATGTCTAATTGAAACAATATAACTTAAACCATTATTCTTTAAATCTAGGATAATTGTTCCATCTTGTTAATTGCATTATACTCTCAGCTTATTCTCTTTGTTAAGCATCATGTGTAGAGGTCCAAAAACTAGGACTCTGGCGAGACTTGGTGGCAGGTGTCAACTTAGAAGAGAGATGGAGAAAATGGTACAAGGTGAACCAAATATACTTTATTATAAAACATGCAGGTTATGCACTTCGCGGGTCACAGACCTCTTTAATAGATGTTGAAGAAATTAAATCCCCTTTAACAGGGGCTGATGCCTTTAACACTTCAGCAGTGTCATGCCAACCTTTAAAAAGCTATCATCTGATTATAACATTGCACAAGTTCTTGGAATAGTGGAGACGCAGTGTCTATCCAACAAATGGTTTGTCTTTCTTATATTATTTTCACAAGAATCTCCTGTCTTTAATTAAATGGTGTGGACATGTTTTGTCCAGCTCTTATGAAATTAGAATCGTCACCACCAGATGTTAGCTTGTTTTTGCCAGAATAATGTTCTACTTTGAGAAAACACGTTCATAGCCAAAAATGTATGTACTCGTATACCTTGAATTATGTAACCATGTCCAGAGCAGCCCACTTATGTACATTACTTAGCACCCCTTTTATGCCCTAGGGCTCAGTCACACGGGCGCATCAGCGCCCGTGTTACTGCAGGTAGCAGACTGCCGTACCTGAAGACGGACGTCTCTCTGCAGCGCCGGAGGAAAGAACATGTGACCGACTTCATTGTCCTCAGGTACGGCCGTCTTCTTTCTGCAGTAATGGCTCAGTCACACGGGCGCATCAGCGCCAGTGTACGGGTGCCGATGCGCCCATGTGACTGAGCCCTTAAAAAAACACAGCAATGAGCAGGAGTAGGCAGCAGAACCTGCCACCATTGACTGTGATTCAGATCTCTGTATCTGAGTCCTTGTTAATGGGCATTGTCACTAGTGACTGATTATTTAAATTCTACCTGGTATTGGTGATTTCTTAAAGACTTAAAGAAGTTCTCTAACATAGACAGCTGGCAGAACATATGATAGTATGTTCTGCAGTCCTGGTCCAGAGAGCGTAAAGGGATGCAGACCAAAAGTCACCAGCAGTGGCAATCCTGTGGCCGAATGCAGGTGGAGGCATTATATACCATTGGCTCCATCCCTCTTCCAAGTTGACACCTGCCACCATGTTGCATCAAAGTCCTAGTTATTTAATACTAATTTGACTATTGGTTGACCAGCATACTAAGCCATCAGCACCTTCTCTCTACATATTTTCCCTACTACTTCTCCTAATACAAGCACGCTATATCATTGTCATCACTACATGTTTTCTTTATGGAGTGCTTTGTTCAGATTCACTTTCTTATATCTCAAGCATATGTTTTTGTAAAATTATACCAGAGGATTGTAACTATGCAATGTTTTTGAAAACTTGTATAATAAACTGTTATTACTTCCCTGTGCAGTTCAATTTAAGTATCATTGAAAAGTTCATGCATAGAGCTGCTATTTAGTCATTATATACCATGTTTCCCCGAAAATAAGACAGTGCCTTATATTAATTTTTGTTCAAAAAGGTTTAACTTTTTTACATGTATAGCTGCCTGGACACTATTTAAATTGACTTTTTTAATTAACTGTTAGCAGAGCTTAATTTTGGAGTAGGGCTTATATTTCAAGCATCCTCAAAAAGCCTGAAAAATCATTTTGCATCCTCAAAAATTCTGGAAAATCATGCTATGTCTTATTTTCAGGGTATTTATATTACTTGAAAACTATATGGTACTGTTAAGGCACTGTGTGGCACGATATCATATATTTGCAGAGTCTGGTGGTGGCAGTTGTTTACACATTGAATGACCAGTTCTGCTAAGGATTCACATAGGAAGTCAAAGCCTGTTTTTGTCGTTTTAATATGAAAATGTTTTTAGAACATTTCCTGAAAACTTCAGTTGATCTACTTGTGTATTAAATGAATATCATGGATAATGAGGGACTTTATATGTGGTATTATTTTCTGGCAAGGTCAGTCTCTAATGTGAAGGAATCAATATGTTTAATTAGAAAGCACATGGTATTTTATAATTTGTCTACCTAAAACATCTGGACTTGTTTGATAAGAAAAAGCTTTCATGTTCTTCTACCCAAAACAGAACCATATTTAGGTAAGTAGATTAAATGCCATTAGCTCTAATACCTTTTTAAACAAAGTAATCTGTTGAAGTGATAATGGATTTTAAAATAAGTATACTCATTAAATTGGTTTTACAAGACTGCTCTTTCTCTTTGACCACATGAATGTCTGAAGCTGACGCTTAATTATAACACTATACTGTATGTCCTGCGTTAACAGATGATTAATTTTATTCTATATTTAATGTAGACGTAACGTTAACATGAGTATATCTCATCAATTACACTAGCATGAATGCTTCACTATATTTAAAGAACACTGATAAATCTAATCCACCAGTTATTTCTGGAAGGATTTTTCCTCTTAGATCAATGGATTTGTTTCTAAGACAAATGAATCTCATTAGTGAAATGGCTGAATTATCTGTGTTGAAATTTTGTTAAGATATTGCAAATCGAGTATAATATATATTACACTGTTGGATATTGACAGATATTTTCGGGGCATGTTCACATCTACGGATAATGGAACAGAAGAAAGGTGCACCACTCCTGCATTGAAGAAAAATCAGAAACTCATATATGTCTTACTTTCAGACCTATATGTATACAAAAGTGCATGAGTATTGCATGTTAACGGCTTAGTCAGACAAGCGTGTTTTACACGCTGCTAAGCAACATGTAAACCACGCTGCTGACATGCAGGGATTATGCGCGTGAACAGGCTCCGCAGAGTAGCCCGGTCACACATTTGTGATATTGGTAGCCTGCTTCCATGGCTCCCATAGGAGCCTATGGACAGCACCCTGGACAGCGCACACCACAGAGCTGACAGGTGAGTTGGCACTTGCTATTTGTTCTTTCTTGAAAGTGCAGATTCTGCGCTAATAAAAAAAGGTCCACATGAGTATTCCATAGAAACCTATTGGTTGCTATAGAAGAGTGATTTTACACGCTGCTTTAGCAGTATGTAAAACCACGCTTGTCTGACCGAGCCCCAAAGAGTGAGTGATTGTACTGTTTGCATGAGATTTCTTAATGCCAATTTTTTGTTTTTACTGAGGTTAGACAAACCAGCCAACAATAAAATTGAAACCTATAGGACAGGCTGCAGCTAAAACCAAAATGCAGTATGAACTAGATATTGCTTCAGTAAAACTACAGCAAAAATTCCTTTACAATGCTTAATATCATCCCGATGATGAGCGCTAAGCAACTGGCTTTCACAGAGGCTGATTTAGAATATTTGAGGGACAGCAACTAAAATATGTGATCACACGACAAACAAGCATTTGCTCGTTTGTTGGGTGATAGGCAGTAGATCAGGTGAACAAATGTTACTACAAACATCTATTCACGATCATCTGTGTATGTAAAAGGCAATCTAATCAAAGAGAAAAAGAGTTTGACACCAGGCTGGTACCATTCAGTACCATATGTTAGAACAAGGTATCTTCAGATACTTTAGTATTTTGTTATACTATGCTTGATGAAAATTCCTAAGAATTCTCAAAAGATTTCCTATTTAACAAAATCTGTTTATTTTTTGTTAGCTACTAAAAGGTATCATATCAACAAGTATATTATTTAGTTTCTCTTACTGAAGGCAATAACACCATGGATCTTTTAATTACATTAAAAATTAACCAATGGGTGGATCCATAACAGAAACTGTCATACCTCTCCACCATGTTGCAAGCAGTCATCTTGAAAGCAATTAAAAAATATTAACCTGCAAGCAAGGTTATTTTTTTGACATTTGATTAATTATCTCTTGCCAACTGCAAAGCAATTTATCTAGCTACTGTACGCAGCATTTTGTTATATAGAGTAGAAGGGTATCCATAGCATGATGAATAGGATCGGTATCCTTGCAGTGGGTCAGTTTGGGATACTAGGTTAACCCCTTCAGGACAGACCAATTTAAATAATATCTTAATTATTTATTTTACAGGTTGTTATACATATGGTGGTACTACATGTCTATTTGTTTTTGATATCTCTCATAATTGGGCTAAGCCTGTCATCAAAACCCATCTGCACAATATTGTTGCAGGGTGCTTATCTGCTGAAAGAAGGAGCCTCCTCCTTTTCTCAAACGCCTTATATGCCATGATCCTAGCCTTTTATGCTAGATGTTGGCTGCAAATTTTAGCTGCCATCCACTGCTGATACTTTGTTTCCCCAAAAATAAGACACTATCTTATATTACTTTTTGCCTCAAAAGAAGCATAGTGTCTTATTTTCAGGGGTGTCTTACAATACTAACCTAGCAGCGGGTGTTCGGGTCCCACTCGCTGGTCTCTCTTGCTGATGCAGGCTGCTGTGTCCTTCTTCACGCCGACAGAGCAGTTCTCCCTGGAAGCAGGGCTTGAATACCCCGCCTCCATCAAGCTAATACTCTGATTGGTTAATCAAGCGCCACGTCAGCCAACGAGAGCTGGCACTCGATTAATCAATCACAGCAATTCATTGAACGACATCATTGAATGGCTGTGATCGGTTTATCGAGCGTCAGCTTTCATTGGCTGACGCGGCACTTGATAACCAATCAGAGCATTAGCTTGCTGGAGCCTGCATGCAGGAGGACATGGACAGTCTCATTGCTCTTACAGTAAAGAATGCCCTTCTATGTTGGTGAAAAAACCTTCTTTAGTCTAGATGTAGATGACGCCCCATTGTTACAGTCACAGACCTGGATATAAACAGATCCTGTATTGATCCCTGATATATTTATACATAGTTATTGGGTTGCTCCTTGGCTGTCTTTTTCAACCTTAATTTTAATAACCTCTCTAGGTATTGTAGTCTGCCTATTCCATGTATTACTTTTGTTGCCTGCCTTTAAATGCACTCAAGCTCTTATGTGTCCATCTTGTGCACTGATGTCCAAAACTATACATAATATTAAACATGTAGTGGTAGTGCTGGGTAAAGAGTTTGAATTACATTGCAGATGTTGCTATAGATAGATAGATTGATAGATAGATAAATATGAGATAGATAGATATGAGACAGATAGATAGATATGAGATAGATAGATAGATAGATAGATATGAGACAGATAGATAAATATGAGATAGATAGATAGATAGATATGAGATAGATAGATAGATATGAGACAGATAGATAGATATGAGATAGATAGATAGATAGATAGATAGATAGATATGAGACAGATAGATAAATATGAGATAGATAGATAGATAGATATAAGATAGATAGATATGAGATAGATATAAGATAGATAGATAGATAGATATGAGATAGATATGAGATAGATAGATAGATAGATAGATAAATAGAGAGAAATGAGATTAGATAGGTAGATGTATAAATATGAGATAGATAGATATGAGATAGATAGATAAATAGAGAGAAATGAGATTAGATAGGTAGATGTATAAATATGAGATAGATAGATATGAGATAGATAGATAAATAGAGAGAAATGAGATTAGATAGGTAGATGTATAAATATGAGATAGATAGATATGAGATAGATAGATAAATAGAGAGAAATGAGATTAGATAGGTAGATGTATAAATATGAGATAGATAGATATGAGATAGATAGATAGATAAATATGAGACAGATAGATAGATAGATATGAGATAGATAGATATGAGATAGATAGATAGATAAATATGAGATAGATAGATAGATAGATAGATATGAGATAGATATGAGATAGATAGATAGATAGATATGAGATAGATAGATAGAGAGAAATGAGATTAGATAGGTAGATGTATAAATATGAGATAGATAGATATGAGATAGATAGATATGAGATAGATAGATAGATAGATAAATAGAGAGAAATTAGATTAGATAGATAGATGTATAAATATGAGATAGATAGATATGAGATAGATAGATAGATATGAGATAGATAGATAAATAGAGAGAAATGAGATTAGATAGGTAGATGTATAAATATTAGATAGATAGATATGCGATAGATAGATATGAGATAGATAGATAGATATGAGATAGATAGATATGAGGATAGATAGATAGATAGATAGATAGATATGAGACAGATAGATAAATATGAGATAGATAGATAGATAGATATGAGATAGATAGATAGATATGAGACAGATAGATAGATATGAGATAGATAGATAGATAGATAGATAGATAGATAGATATGAGACAGATAGATAAATATGAGATAGATAGATAGATAGATATAAGATAGATAGATATGAGATAGATATAAGATAGATAGATATGAGATAGATATGAGATAGATAGATAGATAGATAGATAAATAGAGAGAAATGAGATTAGATAGGTAGATGTATAAATATGAGATAGATAGATATGAGATAGATAGATAAATAGAGAGAAATGAGATTAGATAGGTAGATGTATAAATATGAGATAGATAGATATGAGATAGATAGATAGATAAATATGAGACAGATAGATAGATAGATATGAGATAGATAGATATGAGATAGATAGATAGATAAATATGAGATAGATAGATAGATAGATAGATAGATAGATATGAGATAGATATGAGATAGATAGATAGATATGAGATAGATAGATAGAGAGAAATGAGATTAGATAGGTAGATGTATAAATATGAGATAGATAGATATGAGATAGATAGATATGAGATAGATAGATAGATAGATAAATAGAGAGAAATTAGATTAGATAGATAGATGTATAAATATGAGATAGATAGATATGAGATAGATAGATAGATATGAGATAGATAGATAAATAGAGAGAAATGAGATTAGATAGGTAGATGTATAAATATTAGATAGATAGATATGCGATAGATAGATATGAGATAGATAGATAGATATGAGATAGATAGATATGAGGATAGATAGATAGATAGATGGATTTGTCTAACTTTTAATAACCAAAAATGTGAAGTGGCATACACTCTGCAGAAATTCAAAAAAGAGTAGCTCCAGGAGATTCGGCCGAAGGAGTATTTGGTGATAATGTCACTGCTTTTGAAGCAGACGAGGTGAACCATGTTCAAATTCTAGTGTCAGCCCTCCTTGTGACCCTAGGCAACTTACTTTATCTGCTCATGCCCAAGGCAACAGAATTGAATTGTGAAGTTGTGCAGTGCCGAGTTATTGTGCCCTCGGTATTATATGTGAGATGTTGAAGGACTGTCAGTGCTGCATAAAAAGAGCAAATGTATGAATGTGATTCAAGTAGAATAGGTGGATAATAATGGGAGAACATTATAATTGTACATCTCCCTCAGATGTTGTATTATTTTCATAATTAGCTTCCTTTTTTGCTGAGCTGGTATAGACAGATGACATTTTCTTATGCGTCTGCAATGCTTTTATTATTTTCATGTCTCGCTTCTTTTACTTATCTTCCCAATGCAAAGCTAACATTTCATTAATATATCTGCCCAACCAGCTTAACACTCTTAAAATTACCTTTAGTGGAAATTATGTTTAAAAGTCCAGTAGTAATACAGTATAACTGCTTGTAAGCACAACAACACAGAACAACTATACCAAAGCAGGCGCTTAAATCATATCATTATCTGGATTCTTGGGGCCAGAAAGCAAGAAATGGAATAGCATTTCAAACTTCATAAAAAACATCAGAAAAAGGAAAATGATTTCACAACTGGAAAGGATATGATTTCTATGATCTCCCATGTGACTCCTGTTCCTATTCAATTCCTTAGCCTAACTACTTTGCATTTTATTATCCTTTGCCTGTTAAATCCTTCCGTCTCCCAAGATCCCATTTACAGTGTAGTTGGGTATTTTTGGCTCATCTGATTGTAATCAGAATCAGACCCATGAACATACATGAAAATGAAGCAAATGTATGAGACAAAATGGCAAATAGTTCCTATGCCATCTGTATTAACTGCATTAATTGATTGTCTGGTTACCAGTCAACATTTGCTCTATGGGTCCAGCTGTGCTTTGTATTTGCCTGTCCTCAGCCCCGACGATCCAATGCTGTCACTTTTACTGTGGAGGATGACATCATCAGCTACCGTCACCCAATCAGAGGCTGCAGCCTCATTGATCTGTGCTCCTGGTATCACATCCTTGGTGTCCTGATGTCAACAGATCAGAATGATGATGCTCCAAGCTCTGATTGGCTACAGAAGTCAAGTGACATCCAATGACTTTATCCTTCCCAACAAGTGCTGGGATCATAGCGGGGCTGCAGCACTAGATTGTGGGGGCTAAGGACAGGTAAGTACTACTTCTTTTCTTGTTTTTGTACAGCTAAACCCATAGAATCCATGGAAGAAATGTTGTCTGATAACGGGACAACCACTTTAAGCTATATTTACACAATTTTTCAAACCAATGATGAATGATCAATCTTAAGACATATTGTTATATTTACAGAGTGGACGTTTCTATCAATGCATTCATTATACATATGCTGCTATTTGTGAATACACATTCTGCTATAAAGGTATATGTATTGTCAATGTATATGTTAGACAAGAGTTACATTTATAGATACTAATAACCATATTGATGATTTTTTATGTATACACAATGAATATTGAGCAATGATGAATAGTTGTTTTATTGTTTATCTTTTGTACTTTTACACCAGGCAGTAATTGCTATGTTTGTTCATGCGAATAGGAAGATGGAACAATGTCTCTACAGTGGCGACTATTGAAAGACAGCATTCCTGCAAATCAATTTCAGATCTTTTAACAAGCATTGTAACAATGGCTAGGAATATGGACTAAAGCCAGAGTCTACTGCAGAAAGGCATTTAAGGCATTTGTCCCTCAGCAGTGTGCAGTAAGTTTGCTGGCTTGGCTAATGGGAGGACTATAGATGTCGGTCAGGAAGGGTATCATTTCTTCTTAAGGAAAGCACCTAGAAGATGTGAGGAGACTTATAAGGCCATGCATTCTTTCATTTACCATTTGCATATATTTCCCATAGGAGCATGCATGTCCTTATAAGTCTACTCACAACTTCTATGTGCTTTCCGTAAGGAGAAATGATATCCTTCCTGACCGATATATGTAAGCCTCCTACTAGCCAAGCCCGCAAACCCATTGCACACTAATGGGGGGAAAATACAAAACAATGGCTGCTGTGTATTTGCTTTATCTTTTTGAGAAGACTCTGGCTTTGGCTCATATTCCCAGTCATTGTTACGAGGCTTGTTAAAAGGATATTGATTTGCAGGAATGCTGCCTTACAATTGGAGGCATTCTTAATCTTTCATTTGCATACATTTCCCAAAAAAGCATGCATGGCCTTATAAGTCTTCTTACACCTTCTAGGTGCTCTCCCTAAGAATAAACTATACCTTTCTTGACCTATGTTTATTCAGAAACATATAGAGGACAGCAGAGGGTAGTAATAAGAGGCAGTCACACCTGGGCTTTACTGCCTGAGAATGCCTAAAAGGCTCCTCTGCCACATAAGAAGACACCATAATTATAAATAGTAGTTGGGGGACCCCACCATTTTGCATGAATTCATGAATGGGTGAGTGAGTGTTGTCTCCAATTGGCTGAGGACTGGGACCAATCAGAGGCAGCCCGTTCAGCAGACGGGGATTTTAAATCCCCGCCTGCTGAATACTACAGAAAGCAGTTCAGGAGAAGAGCCAGCTGGACGCGGCTGATCCTCGGCAGCTGCAAAAAGGTGGGTATATATATATATTTTTTTTTTACACTTTTTTGGATGCTTTTCAGGGAAGGACTTATATTTGAAGCCCTTCCCTGAAAATTACTACAGCGCTTGCCGGCAGCCCATTGCTTTCAATGGAGCCAGCTGTATTGCCGGCTCCATTGAATTCAATGGGAGAACATCGTTCTCCTCTGCCATAGCTGTGGCACAGCTGTGGCAGAGGATAGCAGGCAGCGCTCTTTTTGAGCATAAAACTGCCGTGTGACCGAGCCCTTTGGGCTGATAAACACTGCTTGCAGCGTTTTTTTCAGCCGTGACGCTGGCTTCGGTCACTAGATTGTTTGTGTGCATCAGTTTTGCACACAAAAAATCACGTGAAAAAACGCCCGTGTGACTAAGCCCTTATACTGTATGTCCAGGTCAATGCTTAGCAATGCAATGAACAGACAACACACTTAGGCCTTCATGCTTTGTTTTCTTGTGTCCTTTCCTTACTGAAACCTCTAGTACATGTGTTGCTGATTTTCTGTCTCCTAAAGGGACAGTATACACCAGATAGTGCATCTTTGCTTCATTGCTGAAGGATTGATATATGGATTTTGTGCATCGAAAGACTGTAAGTTTACTCCTCTAGGACTATCCTTGTTTACTTGATGCTTATTATTGTTATCAGACTGCTTAAACTAAGTGCCTCCAAAGATGTGGACGCTTATATTTGTATTAAGAGAGATTGCTCATTCATAACGTTCAATAAAACGTTGTAATATCATGTCTGGCCCAGCCTTTGCTGCCTTATGAGAACCCTTATCTATCCTGATGCATGCTTATGACTGGGTCTACTCCAACATGGACCAGCAGTCGAAGCCTGCATTGTGTTTCCTGAACCTGTTCCCTGGTAATAGTAGATCCCCTCTCCCTTTCAATGGTACCTGCTAGTTCCCAGGGAGAGTTGCAAGCTGAAGATAGACCTCCATCTCAAATCCTAATTGAAGGCTCAGACTCCACCGAGGCGCCTCTTGCAGTTTCAACACTTTATTATTAGAGATGAGCGAGCACCAAAATGCTCGGGTGCTCGTTACTCGGGACGAAAATTTCGCGATGCTCGAGGGTTCGTTTCGAATAACGAACCCCATTGAAGTCAATGGACGACCCGAGCATTTTTGTATATCGCCGATGCTCGCTAAGGTTTCCATTTGTGAAAATCTGGGCAATTCAAGAAAGTGATGGGAACGACACAGCAACGGATAGGGCAGGCGAGGGGCTACATGTTGGGCTGCATCTCAAGTTCCCAGGTCCCACTATTAAGCCACAATAGCAGCAAGAGTGGGCCCCCCCTCCCAACAATTTTTACTTCTGAAAAGCCCTCATTAGCAATGCATACCTTAGCTAAGCACCACACTACCTCCAACAAACCACAATCACTGCCTGCATGACACTCCGCTGCCACTTCTCCTGGGTTACATGCTGCCCAATCCCCCGCACGACCCAGTGTCGACAGTGCACACCAAAGTGTCCCTGCGCAGCCTTCAGCTGCCCTCAGGCCACACCACCCTCATGTCTATTTATAAGTGCGTCTGCCATGAGGAAGAACCGCAGGCACACACTGCAGAGGGTTGGCACGGCTAGGCAGCGACCCTCTTTAAAAGTGGCAGGGCGATAGCCCACAATGCTGTACAGAAGCAATGAGAAATATAATCATGTGCCACCGCCATCAGGAGCTGCACACGTGGGCATAGCAATGGGGAACCTATGTGCCACACACTATTCATTCTGAGAAGGTGTCTGCATGCCCCAGTCAGACCGCGGTTTTTTATAAATAGTCACAGGCTGGTACAACTCCGCAATGGGAATTCCGTGTGCACCCACAGCATGGGTGGCTCCCTGGAACCCAACGGCTGTACATAAATGTATCCCATTGCAGTGCCCTGGACAGCAGAGCTAACGTCAGATTAAATGCAGGTGGGCTTCGGCCCACACTGCATGCCCCAACCTGACCGGGGTTTTTAATTCATAGACACAGGCAGGTACAACTCCCTATTGTGAAGTCCCTGTGGACCGACAGCATGGGTGGGTGCCAGGAAGCCACCGGCGGTACATTAATATATCCCATTGCATTGCCCATCACAGCTGAGGTAATGTCATGTTTAATGCAGGTGGGCTTCGGCCCACACTGCATGCCCCAGTCAGACTGGGGTTCTTTATAAGTAGACACAGGCAGGTACAACTCCCTATTGTGAAGTCCGTGTGGACCGACAGCATGGGATGGTCCCAGGAAGCCACAGGCGGTACATAAATAAATCCCATTGCATTGCCCAGCACAGCTGAGGTAATGTCATGTTTAATGCAGGTGGGCTTCGGCCCACACTGCATGCCCCAGTCAGACTGGGGTTCTTTAGAAGTGGACACATGCAGTTACAACTCCGTGTGGACCGACAGCATGGGTGGCTCCCTGGAACCCACCGACCGTACATACATATATCCCATTGCAGTGCCCAGCACAGCTGAGGTAAAGTCATGTTTAACAACTTTTACTTCTGAAAAGCCCTCATTAGCAATGCATACCTTAGCTAAGCACCACACTACCTCCAACAAAGCACAATCACTGCCTGCATGACACTCCGCTGCCACTTCTCCTGGGTTACATGCTGCCAACCCCCCCCCCCCCCCCCCCGCAGGACGCAGTGTCCACAGCGAACACCAAAGTGTCCCTGCGCAGCCTTCAGCTGCACTCATGCCACACCACCCTCATGTCTATTTATAAGTGCGTCTGCCATGAGGAGGAACCGCAGGCACACACTGCAGAGGGTTGGCACGGCTAGGCAGCGACCCTCTTTAAAAGTGGCAGGGCGATAGCCCACAATGCTGTACAGAAGCAATGAGAAATATAATCCTGTGCCACCGCCATCAGGAGCTGCACACGTGGGCATAGCAATGGGGAACCTATGTGCCACACACTATTCATTCTGAGAAGGTGTCTGCATGCCCCAGTCAGACCGCGGTTTTTTATAAATAGTCACAGGCTGGTACAACTCCGCAATGGGAATTCCGTGTGCACCCACAGCATGGGTGGCTCCCTGGAACCCACCGGCTGTACATAAATGTATCCCATTGCAGTGCCCTGGACAGCAGAGCTAACGTCAGATTAAATGCAGGTGGGCTTCGGCCCACACTGCATGCCCCAACCTGACCGGGGTTTTTAATTCATAGACACAGGCAGGTACAACTCCCTATTGTGAAGTCCCTGTGGACCGACAGCATGGGTGGGTGCCAGGAAGCCACCGGCGGTACATTAATATATCCCATTGCATTGCCCATCACAGCTGAGGTAATGTCATGTTTAATGCAGGTGGGCTTCGGCCCACACTGCATGCCCCAGTCAGACTGGGGTTCTTTAGAAGTGGACACATGCAGTTACAACTCCGTGTGGACCGACAGCATGGGTGGCTCCCTGGAACCCACCGACGGTACATAAATATATCCCATTGCAGTGCCCAGCACAGCTGAGGTAATGTCATGTTTAACAACTTTTACTTCTGAAAAGCCCTCATTAGCAATGCATACCTTAGCTAAGCACCACACTACCTCCAACAAAGCACAATCACTGCCTGCATGACACTCCGCTGCCACTTCTCCTGGGTTACATGCTGCCAACCCCCCCCCCCCCCCCCGCAGGACGCAGTGTCCACAGCGAACACCAAAGTGTCCCTGCGCAGCCTTCAGCTGCACTCATGCCACACCACCCTCATGTCTATTTATAAGTGCGTCTGCCATGAGGAGGAACCGCAGGTACACACTGCAGAGGGTTGGCACGGCTAGGCAGCGACCCTCTTTAAAAGGGGCAGGATGATAGCCCACAATACTGTACAGAAGCAATGAGAAATATATTCCTGTGCCACCGCCATCAGGAGCTGCACACGTGGGCATAGCAATGGGGAACCTATGTGCCACACACTATTCATTCTGTCAAGGTGTCTGCATGCCCCAGTCAGACCGCGTTTTTTTATAAATAGTCACAGGCAGGTACAACTCCGCAATGGGAATTCCGTGTGCACCCACAGCATGGGTGGCTCCCTGGAACCCACCGGCTGTACATAAATGTATCCCATTGCAGTGCCCTGGACAGCAGAGCTAACGTCAGATTAAATGCAGGTGGGCTTCGGCCCACACTGCATGCCCCAACCTGACCGGGGTTTTTAATTCATAGACACAGGCAGGTACAACTCCCTATTGTGAAGTCCCTGTGGACCGACAGCATGGGTGGGTGCCAGGAAGCCACCGGCGGTACATAAATATATCCCATTGCATTGCCCATCACAGCTGAGGTAATGTCATGTTTAATGCAGGTGGGCTTCGGCCCACACTGCATGCCCCAGTCAGACTGGGGTTCTTTATAAGTAGACACAGGCAGGTACAACTTCCTATTGTGAAGTCCGTGTGGACCGACAGCATGGGAGGGTCCCAGGAAGCCACAGGCGGTACATAAATAAATCCCATTGCATTGCCCAGCACAGCTGAGGTAATGTCATGTTTAATGCAGGTGGGCTTCGGCCCACACTGCATGCCCCAGTCAGACTGGGGTTCTTTAGAAGTGGACACATGCAGTTACAACTCCGTGTGGACCGACAGCATGGGTGGCTCCCTGGAACCCACCGACGGTACATAAATATATCCCATTGCAGTGCCCAGCACAGCTGAGGTAATGTCATGTTTAATGCAGGTGGGCTTCGGCCCACACTGCATGCCCCAGTCAGACTGGGGTTCTTTAGAAGTGGACACATGCAGTTACAACTCCGTGTGGACCGACAGCATGGGTGGCTCCCTGGAACCCACCGGCGGTACATAAATATATCCCATTGCATTGCCCATCACAGCTGAGGTAATGTCATGTTTAATGCAGGTGGGCTTCGGCCCACACTGCATGCCTCAGTCAGACTGGGGTTCTTTATAAGTAGACACAGGCAGGTGCAACTCCCTATTGTGAAGTCCGTGTGGACCGACAACATGGGTGGCTCCCTGGAACCCACCGACGGTACATAAATATATCCCATTGCAGTGCCCAGCACAGCTGAGGTACTGTCATGTTTAATGCAGGTGGGCTTCGGCCCACACCGCATGCCCCAGTCAGACTGGGGTTCTTTAGAAGTGGACACATGCAGTTACAACTCCGTGTGGACCGACAGCATGGGTGGGTGCCAGGAAGCCACCGGCGGTACATAAATATATCCCATTGCAGTGCCCAGCACAGCTGATGTAACGTCAGCTTTAATGCAGGTGGGCAAAAAATTTATTGGATTACACTGTAGGCGAGGGCCCCAAAAAATTGGTGTACCAACAGTACTAATATACGTCAGAAAAATTGCCCATTTCAATGGTACCTGCTAGTTCCCAGGGAGAGTTGCAAGCTGAAGATAGACCTCCATCTCAAATCCTAATTGAAGGCTCAGACTCCACCGAGGCGCCTCTTGCAGTTTCAACACTTTATTATTAGAGATGAGCGAGCACCAAAATGCTCGGGTGCTCGTTACTCGGGATGAAAATTTTGCGATGCTCGAGGGTTCGTTTCGAATAACGAACCCCATTGAAGTCAATGGGCGACCCGAGCATTTTTGTATATCGCCGATGCTCGCTAAGGTTTCCATTTGTGAAAATCTGGGCAATTCAAGAAAGTTATGGGAACGACACAGCAACGGATAGGGCAGGCGAGGGGCTACATGTTGGGCTGCATCTCAAGCTGCATGCCCAACCAAGAGGGCAGGTGAAACCCATTAATCGCTTTGGTTAATGTGGCTTAATTTGTAACTAGGCCTGGAGGCAGCCCAGTTAAAAAAAAAATTGGTTCAGGTGCAAGTTTCAATGCTTTAATGAGCATTGAAACGTATAAAAATTGTTTACAAAAATTATATGACTGAGCCTTGAGGGCCTAAGAAAAATTGCCCGTTCGGCGTGATTACATGAGGTTTCAGGAGGAGGAGCAGGAGGAGGAGGCTGAATATTATACACAGATTGATAAATGGTCCACGTTTTTGATGGTGATAGAGAACAATGCTTCCATCCGCGGGTGCAGCCTACGTATTGTTTAGGTATCGCTGCTGTCCGCTGGTGGAGAAGAGAAGTCTGGGGAAATCCAGGCTTTGTTCATCTTGATGAGTGTAAGCCTGTCGGCACTGTCGGTTGACAGGCGGGTACGCTCATCTGTGATGATTCCCCCAGCCGCACTAAACACCCTCTCTGACAAGACGCTAGCCGCAGGACAAGCAAGCACCTCCAGGGTATACAGCGCGAGTTCAGGCCACGTGTCCAGCTTCGACACCCAGTAGTTGTAGGGGGCAGAGGCGTCACGGAGGACAGTCGTGCGATCGGCTACGTACTCCCTCACCATTCTTTTACAGTGCTCCTGCCGACTCAGCCTTGACTGGGGAGCGGTGACACAGTCTTGCTGGGGAGCCAGAAAGCTGTCAAAGACCTTAGAGAGTGTTCCCCTGCCTGTGCTGTACATGCTGCCTGATCTCCGCGCCTCCCCTGCTACCTGGCCCTCGGAACTGCGCCTTCAGCCACTAGCGCTGTCGGATGGGAATTTTACCATCAGTTTGTCCGCCAGGGTCCTGTGGTATAGCATCACTCTCGAACCCCTTTCCTCTTCGGGTATGAGAGTGGAAAGGTTCTCCTTATACCGTGGGTCGAGCAGTGTGTACACCCAGTAATACGTAGTGGCCAGAATGTGTGTAATGCAAGGGTCACGAGAAAGTCATCCTAACATGAAGTCAGCCATGTATGCCAGGGTACCTGTACGCAACACATGGCTGTCCTCACTAGGAAGATCCCTTTCAGGATCCTCCTCCTCCTCCGGCCATACACGCTGAAAGGATGACAGGCAAGCAGCATGGGTACCCTCAGCAGTGGGCCAAGCTGTCTCTTCCCCCTCCTCCTCATCCTCCTCATGCTTCTCCTCCTCCTCCTGAACGCGCTGAGATATAGACAGGAGGGTGCTCTGACTATCCAGCGACATACTGTCTTCCCCCGCCTCCTCATCCTCCTCATGCTTCTCCTCCTCCTCCTCAACGCGCTGAGATATAGACAGGAGGGTGCTCTGACTATCCAGCGACATACTGTCTTCCCCTGCCTCTGTTTCCGAGCGCAAAGCGTCTGCCTTTATGCTTTGCAGGGAACTTCTCAAGAGGCATAGCAGAGGAATGGTGACGCTAATGATTGCAGCATCGCCGCTCACCATCTGGGTAGACTCCTCAAAGTTTCCAAGGACCTGGCAGATGTCTGCCAACCAGGCCCACTCTTCTGTAAAGAATTGAGGAGGCTGACTCCCACTGCACCGCCCATGTTGGAGTTGGTATTCCACTATAGCTCTACGCTGCTCATAGAGCCTGGCCAACATGTGGAGCGTAGAGGTCCACCGTGTGGGCACGTCGCACAGCAGTCGGTGCACTGGCAGATTAAACCGATGTTGCAGGGTGCGCAGGGTGGCAGCATCCGTGTGGGACTTGCGGAAATGTGTGCAGAGCCGGCGCACCTTTCCGAGCAGGTCTGACAAGTGTGGGTAGCTTTTCAGAAAGCGCTGAACCTCCAAATTAAAGACGTGGGCCAGGCATGGCACGTGCGTGAGGCTGCCGAGCTGCAGAGCCGCCACCAGGTTACGGCCGTTGTCACACACGACCATGCCCGGTTGGAGGCTCAGCGGCGCAAGCCAGCGGTCGGTCTGCTCTGTCAGACCCTGTAGCAGTTCGTGGGCCGTGTGCCTCTTCTCTCCTAAGCTGAGTAGTTTCAGCACGGCCTGCTGACGCTTGCCCACCGCTGTGCTGCCACGCCGCGTGACACCGACTGCTGGCGACGTGCTGCTGCTGACACATCTTGATTGCGAGACAGAGGTTGCGTAGGAGGAGGAGGGTGCTTTAGTGGAGGAAGCATACACCGCCGCAGATACCACCACCGAGCTGGGGCCCGCAATTCTGGGGGTGGGTAGGACGTGAGCGGTCCCAGGCTCTGACTCTGTCCCAGCCTCCACTAAATTCACCCAATGTGCTGTCAGGGAGATATAGTGGCCCTGCCCACCTGTGCTTGTCCACGTGTCCGTTGTTAAGTGGACCTTGGCAGTAACCGCGTTGGTGAGGGCGCGTACAATGTTGCCGGAGACGTGGTCGTGCAGGGCTGGGACGGCACATCGGGAAAAGTAGTGGCGACTGGGAACTGAGTAGCGCGGGGCCACCGTCGCCATCATACCTTTGAAAGCCTCCATTTCCACAACCCTATACGGCAGCATCTGCAGGCTGATAAATTTGGCTATCTGCACGTTTAATGCTTGAGCGTGCGGGTGCGTGGCGGCGTACTTGCGCTTGCGCTCCAACACTTGTGCTAGCGACGGCTGGACGGTGCGCTGAGAGACATTGGTGGGTGGGGCCGAGGTCAGCGGAGTTGAGGGTGTGGGTGCAGGCCAGGAGACGGTAGTGCCTGTGTCCTGAGAGGGGGGTTGGATCTCAATGGCTAGGTTGGGGCCCAGGGGGAAAGGCAGCGGTGCAAACCGGAGGCGGTGAACGGCCTTCGTCCCACTTTGTGGGGTGCTTGGCCATCATATGTCTGCGCATGCTGGTGGTGGTGAGGCTGGTGGTGGTGGCTCCCCGGCTGATCTTGGCGCGACAAAGGTTGCACACCACTGTTCGTCGGTCGTCTGCACTCTCAGTGAAAAACTGCCAGACCTTTGAGCACCTCGGCCTCTGCAGGGCGGCATGGCGCGAGGGGGCGCTTTGGGAAACAGTTGGTGGATTATTCGGTCTGGCCCTGCCTCTACCCCTGGCCACCGCACTGCCTCTTCCAACCTGCCCTGCTGCTGCACTTGCCTCCCCCTCTGAAGACCTGTCCTCAGTAGGCGTAGCAAACCAGGTGGGGTCAGTCACCTCATCGTCCTGCTGCTCTTCCTCTGAATCCTCTGTGCGCTCCTCCCTCGGACTTACTCCAATTACTACTACCTGAGTGATAGACAACTGTGTCTCATCGTCATCGTCCTCCTCACCCACTGAAAGCTCTTGAGACAGTTGCCGGAAGTCCCCAGCCTCATCCCCCGGACCCCGGGAACTTTCCAAAGGTTGGGCATCGGTCACGACAAACTCCTCCAGTGGGAGAGGATTTGGAACCATTGCTGCCCATTCTGGGCCCGAGAACAGTTCCTGGGAGTCTGCCTGCTCCTCAGAATGTGTCATTGTAATGGAGTGAGGAGGCTGGGAGGAAGGAGGAGCAGCAGCCAGAGGATTCAGAGTTGCAGCAGTGGACGGCGCAGAATTCTGGGTGGTCGATAGATTGCTGGATGCACTTTCTGCCATCCACGACAGGACCTGCTCACACTGCTCATTTTCTAATGAAGGTCTACCGCATGGACCCATTAATTGTGAGATGAATGTGGGGGCGCCAGAAACGTGCCTCTCTCCTAATCCCGCAGCAGTCGGCTGCGAGACACCTGGATCGGGAGCTCGGCCTGTGCCCACACCCTGACTTGGGCCTCCGCGTCTTCGCCCGCGTCCACGTCCTCTAGGCCTACCCCTACCCCTCAGCATGCTGTATTACCAGTAGTGCAGAAACAGAATGCTGTAATTAAATGTGCCGCTTATTGGCCTGTGGTTGGAGGCTGACTTCGCTTACGGAACGCACAGCAGAGGCAGGAAAGAATTTTGCGCAAGCCTGCTGTAACACTTAGCTGGCTGCGTATGAATTAGGACAACTACCCCCAGCAGAGACGCAGTACAGTCAGGACGGTCAGAGGCAGCCCAAATTGATTTTTTTTCCCAAATTTTTTTGGAAAAGCCACTGCGTATATAGACTGGATATGTCTTTCACTGTCCCTGCCTCACCACCACTACTGGCCGTGGACTATGTAAAATTACTGCAGACTGTTTCACTCTGAACAGGATGACAGCGGTGGTGTAAGAGGCAACGCAGAGCAGGAAAGAATTTTGCGCAAGCCTGCTGTAACACTTAGCTGGCTGCGTATGAATTAGGACAACTACCCCCAGCAGAGACCCAGTACAGTCAGGACGGTCACAGGCAGCCCAAATAGATTTTTTTTCCCAAATTTTTTTGGAAAAGCCCACTGCCTATATAGACTGGATATGTCTTTCACTGTCCCTGCCTCACCACCACTACTGGCCCTGGACTATGTAAAATTACTGCTGGACGCAATGCTCTGCACGGCCGATATACAAAAAAAAAAAGTGCAACACTGCAAAAAGCAGCCTCAACAGTACTGCACACGGTCAGATGTGGCCCTAGGACCGTTGGGGTTCTTGAAGCCTAAAATCAATCCTAACATTCTCCCTATAGCAGCTCCGGCATCAGCAGCACTTTCCCTGATCTCTGTCAGAATGCATCTGTGGCGAGCCGCGGGAGGGGCCGATTTATATACTCGGGTGACACCTGATCTCGCCAGCCACTCACTGCTGGGGGGTGGTGTAGGGCTTGAACGTCGCAGGGGGAAGTTGTAATGCCTTCCCTGTCTTTCTATTGGCCAGAAAAGCGCGATAACGTCTCAGAGATGATAGTGAAAGTAACTCGAACATCGCGTGGTGCTCGCCTCTAGTAACGAGCATCTCGAACACGCTAATACTCGAACGAGTATCAAGCTCGGACGAGTACGTTCGCTCATCTCTATTTATTATCTTAAATCATATGAAGATAACTGGCCTAGAAATTCCAGGGCTAATCAGACACACGAGTATATGATTTACCATATTTAAAAGACACGTTTAAAAGGTGGCATTAGCTTAAAAACAAAGCTCACTTTTAGGTCCCTTTGGACTGTGTCAGTTTATAGTCATGGTTGTTCAGGCCACTGTTGGTTTATCTTTCTAGATGGTAAGTGCTTGCTAAAATACTTCACCTTATATTGATTACATTTTTATGTCTAGGATATGTCATCACTTTATGACTTGTAATGGGAGGTCTAACATCTGGGACTCCCATGATCTTGAAAATGAAGGGGTTGCAGCAGTGGTTCTTTCACTATTTTTCACAGCACAGCAGAGCTTACAGATACTCAGGTGTTCGGGAAACTGCAACTGGCACCTCTCGCTTCAATAGAGCTTTGCTTCAGTTTCTCTCACTGGGGCACTTCTATGCAAGAAAAGACTGTGATGAAGCTTGACCCCCACCAATCTGAAGTGAAGGCATACTGTAGCGATATTTCATCACTTTATGTTCCCAGCAAGAGAAACCACGTAATCTTGTATTCCATTTAGCCTAAAGAAGAACCTGAGAGGTTTGGTTTGCTATAACATCATGTATTTTTGTTATCCAATAAAAGGTATCATATCTACAAGTTTTTAATTCCATCACTTTATGAGATGGGAATATACATTTAAAGTTTAAAAATGTGACATTGTAAATACAACCTCAATTCCAAAAAAGTTGGGATGCGGTGTAAAATGTAAATGAAAAAAAAAGAAGAGAATGCAATAGAACATAGAACTCATAATCAAATTAACTCATTTACAAATTGATGGCAGCAACACATCTTAAAAAAAGGGTTGGGACAAAAGGCTTGAAAGGTAAGCGGTACTAGTGAAAAACAGCTTGAGGGTCAATTTTCTATTAAGTCACATGACTGTGTATGAAAAGAGTATGCTAGAGAGGCAGAGTCTCCCAGAAGCAAAAATGGTTAGAGGTTCATCAATCTGTGAAAAACTGTGCCAAAAGTTATGGAACAATTTCAGAAAAATGTTCCTCCATGTAATTCCGCGAAGACTTTGAATATCCCACCATCTACAGTATATGATATAATCAAATGTTTCAGAAAATCTAGAGAAATTAATGTGCAGAAGGCATATGGTCAACAATCAATACTGAATGCTTGAGCTCTACAGACCCACAGGTGACACTGCATTAAAAACTGGCATGATTCTATAATGCAGATCCCTGCATGGGCTGGTGAATACTTCCAGAATTAATTGTCTGTGAACATAGTTCATCATGCAATCAGTAATGTAAGTCAAAACTGTTTAAGGCAAAGAATAAGTCATATATCAACACAATTCAGAAATACTGGAGTCTGCTCTGGGCCAAAGCTCATTTAAAATGGACTGAGGCAAAGTGGAAAACTGTTCTGTGGTCAGATGTGTCAAAATTTGAAATTATTTGTCTTTTTGGAAACCACGGACACCATGTCCTGCGGACTCAAGAGGAGACGAGCCATCCAACTTATCAGCACATAGTTCAAAAGCTTGCCTCTATAATGGAATGGGGTTGCATTAGTGCCTATGGCATGGGCAGCTTATGAAAGGCACTATGAATGCTGAGCAGTATATAGAGGTTTTAGAAGAATGTATACTCCCTTCCAGACAATTTCAGTCTTTTTCAGGAAAGACCTTGCATATTTTAACAATGCTGAACCATATACTGCAACCATCACAAAAGCATGGCTTCTCAGAGAAGAGTCCAGGTCCTAAACTGGCTTGCCTGCAGTCCAGACCTTTCACTAACATAAAACATTTGGTCAGACCCAGGATTGTTGAGCAGCTAAAATCCTACATCAGACGAGAATGGGACAACACTTTACTTTACCAAAACTTCAACAATTGGTCTCCTCCCTTCCCAGACATTAACAGCTTGTTGTAAAAAGAAGAGAAGATGCTACACAATGGTAAACATAGCCATGGCACAACTTTTGTGAGATGTGTTGCTGCCATCAATTTCTAAATCAGTTATTTTATTAAATGGAACATAAAAATGTCTCACTTTCACCTTCTGATATGTGTATGAGGTTCTATTGTGAATAAAATAAGGTTATGCAAGATTTCAAATCACTGCATTCGTTTCATCTTTACTTTTCTTTACATTTTCTACAGCGTCCCAACTTTTTGGGAATTTGCGTTGTATCTGCCAGTGCTTCAAGTCCGCTGCTTCTGCAATCAAACAGAAGCAGGATAGGTGATCATTTCTCAGAAACACTTGGATACCTAACATAGGATACAAAAGTATGTTTTTTTACTGTTTGTGTCTTTGTTAGTTTGTTATACACAGTGCTCAATGAGTGCTTGTATTGCTGCTGGATTGAATAGTCTATGTTTTTGTTCCAACTTAGTAAGCTGCATTTTATCTCTTGCATTGTGCTGATGGAATTTTGTAGATCACACATTTTGTAACTTTTCTTTGAGTTTATGCTTCTGTTACATAAAAGTTCTGTTATATACAGTATAATTATTTCTTATTTCCCTTTAGTAAAGCAAGCAACTCTGCTCTCAGATGCACTGCACATATTTTTTTTCCATCTTCTCCATATGAAGGGCTTAACATCATCCTAGTAAAAGCTACACAGCATGATCATTTATAGGTGTCATTCAATCTCCCATCTGTTTGTAAGGATAAGGAACACCACTGACTTGTATTCTTCGCTGTAGGTTTAATAAATCTTAATGGATTAAGGTCTTCACTATCTAAAAAATGACTGTTAAAATCATACCAGCTGTATCTCATCTTTATGTACAACATCTCGTCCTGACATTATGCAGTGCGGCATGCTTAGTGACTATGTTTTGTCATCGTCTCTAGCTGTAGACAAGCTTTTCTTCTTTTCCTAGGACATAAATCAATTAAAGTCCAATCTCTGTGATCATCTATTTACAAAAATGTTATCAAATTGTACTGTTATCTCATATATATTGGCCATGCCAATAGCTTTTTCCTAGTCCCTTCAGAAGATAAGAAGAAAAACTGATTGATTCTGTCCAACATTTTGATGCTTGGCTTGTTATTAGGATATCTTTAAGTGCATTGTAACTTTTAGAAAGCAATATGTGTTTTTTTTTCTACTTACGGGAACAAAATGTTGACATTTCAGTTCAGCTTTTAAAATATCCATCCAGCTGAGAGCAACTATTTCCAGCTTTTTATGACTTGTTTGTGCTTGTCAGGACTAATGGAGTTCACCTAGCCCGAATTAACAAGGATGTATCACTGAAAATTATTCCACTTATTGCTGCAATCTATTTTGATAGCATATGGTCATTTGGGATAATCTATTTAAGAAACTCAAGACAACTTTATATACAAAGAACATAAAAAGCTTTATTATTACCATAACTAAGTCCTACTATTCATACGTTAAAGGGATAGCAATTCTAATACTCAGATAATACCATATTAAGTGCCTATTGTTTTACGTTTTATATGGCATTTTCTACTTGGCATAACTTTAATGTTATAGGTGAATTATACAATAATTGCCATTTTAATTAGAATGAGAATCTCACGATTCTTTGTTGCCTGAGCAATTGAGCTGGTGACGTCATCAGCACCAATCGCGCGCAGGCAGCCTGTTTAGACTGCATGATTATTGTTGAGAATGATGCAGCTCTCGTTCATTTATTGTTCAGTGTGTCACATTCCAATGTGTGATTGTTCTCAGTGAGAGAAACCAAGAAATCTTGTAGATATGATATGATTTAATGGCTAACAAAAATACATGATGATACAGCAAGCTTTTGGGTGGTTATTATTGACCCTTCTCCAGCCTAAGAAACTAGTTTGGATGAGGTACAATTATAACACAAATGCAGAGATGACACCCCTTTTGCTCAAAATAAATCTTCTCACACAGAAATTTGAGACTGTCTTGCACTCAAGACTTAAAATAACACTAAACAACCTGAGAAAAGAGATAATACTTAATCAGTCCACTGAGGTAAGAAATGTGACAGTTTTATGATATCTGTTATCTCTCCTATAAAGTCAAAACAGAGATAGCCTCGAGAATGGAATGAACCTCAGCCCGGGATTTAAATTTAGAAAATGAAGAAGCTAAAGGTAAACTCGATGGACCATAACTTATGAAAGACCATAGTTTCTAAGATTTAGTGGACAACTTTGAGGCACATGCATATTTGTTGTTTTGTATGGCTGTAAAACATTTCCTTGGGAACTATAAGACCAACAACGCAGGTGAACTTGTGGAGAGTATGCACATATCTGTTTATGAATGCTTGGTTATAAGATGAGCATCAAATTGCAGGACCTGCAGTCATTTTGGATCGATTTCCAGATTGTCTTGGTGATGTTAGTGATGAACAGGGTGAATGATTTCGCAAGGAAATAAGGACTGTGGAAGAACTGGACTGGGATGATGGGATATGCATATGATGGCAAACTGCTGTTTAAATATCCAGCGCGAATGTCCAGGAATATTTCATCACAGAAATGTAGTTTCAGTGACATGTCCCAATGAAGAAATTTTAATTTTATTTGTGTTCTATACTTCTTGGGTTTTATCTTTGTACCTCCAGCTTTTGATATGCAATCATGTATAATACAATATGTGTACCTGTAAATATTTTTATGGACATAAATCATATCTTGATTAGAGATGAGCGAGCGTACTCGGAAAAGCACTACTCGCTCGAGTAATGTGCTTTATCCGAGTATCGCTGTGCTCGGGTCTGAAGATTCAGGTGCCCCTGCGGCTGACAGGTGAGTCGCAGCGGGGAGCAGGGGAGAGCGGGCGGGAGAGAGGGAGAGAAAGATCTTACCTCCGTTCCTCCCCGCTCTCCCCTGCAGCTCCCCGCTCCGTGCCGGCACCCGAATCTTCAGACCCGAGCACAGCGATACTCGGATAAAGCAAATTACTCGAGCGAGTAGTGCTTTTCCGAGTACGCTCACTCATCTCTAATCTTGATAAGCAGACCTCATGGAGAAAAATGTATGTAATTTTCAGAATATATGACCCCGAAATACCCCCAAAAAGTTCTAAGATCTCAGTCACCAAAAATTGTGCTCCCCACTGTAATCTTTCAATCTAAACGCGCCATAATTGGTAAACATATTTTGGATGCATTACTGGAATGGACCTAGCTACAGCTTTGATGCCAAATTGATTGATGGATTTCCATAATATTTGGTAGATCCAAGGTAGAAAGATAATTTTCATTTTTTTGCTATATATATTGTATATATGAATTGGGTTGCAGGTGCACAATATGACACCAGTTTTGGAAAAGCTTTCCACCAGTTCAGGTGAACAAATAATGCTTTACTGAATGCACAATAAAGAATACTATGGCAATAACATTTAACTGTCTTATTTGGATACAATGCAAACCGTTTACTACCTTTCAATTACTGCTATGACTTAGTCCATGCCCTATGAATATGGTGCCTTTAGTACTAAGTGCGCAATATAGAATTATTACAGTCAATAAATTGTTTACCCTGCCCAGGGGTTAATAGCTCAGCAGATGCTGTTTGAAAACAGAAGTTTCTTCTGAATTAACTTAGCGGTTAACCTAATGACTGAATTTGCTAAAGAAAATATGCAGTCACTGTCCCTGTATTAACACAGTACTTTTGGGGAGGCTGTACAGGGATGAATTGAAAACAATCTGTTTTACTGGTGATGAGCCTGGGTGATGGTACTCACGATTGCACACCACTGAAACTTGAATATCTGGATATTGGCTCTCGGTCTATCTGCTCTCACTGTTGATCTGTCTCCTAGTGACAGCTTAGTGCTTGTGGTTGGTAATTGCAGCTATTGTTTCCTTAGATGATTGACAGACCTTTCTTTGGCACTTGTATTGCAACATCTGGGTAGCGCCACTCCAGGAACACAATTTGCACTCTCATTGATACAGGAAAACCAGATCTCCAGTTGTACTGGGACAGCTCACTCCTCACAAGGCTCTCAGCTCTCTGCAAAATTGCTGAGTCACACCACAGTATAGAGAACAAGACCTGCATTTTAAACCTAGCTCATTAGCCAACGAACAGGTAGCTTGGATCCTGTTAGTCCACAGCAGCAAAGCTAGAGTACAAAAATATATCTAGAAGGAACAGATATAAAGTCCTGCAATAATACACATATATGCAGGTGTTGCAACACCTGGGTAGCTCCACTCCAGGAAGCCAATTTGCATTCTCACAGATACTGAAAAACCCATATCTCCAGTTGTACCGAGTCAGCTCACTCCTCACAAGGCTCTCAGCTCTCTGCAAAATTGCTGAGTCAAACCACAGTATAGAGAACAGGACCTGCTTTTTAAACCTAGCTTATTAGCCAACCAACAGGTGGCTTGGATCCTGATAGTCCACAACAGCAACGCTAGATTTGTATCTAGAAGGAACATATATAAAATCAAGCAATAATACACATAGATATATATACAGGTGTATTTAATCACATTCATATAAATGTCAAATTCAGGAGGATCATCAAATTGTGAGCTTTATCACTTAGTGGAATAACATAGATAAATGGTTTTAATTATGCAGCGATCTGGCACATCTGGCATTTCACTATTGGCTCATTGATTTCAATTGGCAACATGTTATGGTACATTTACCCTTCATTCAAGGGAATGAAGCACTTGCCTCTGGATTTCCCTGCAGATTACAGTTGATCACTGGGGATCTCTATATACAGTAGATACCTATAATCGTTTGTGATATTTTAAGGGGATCTTTTGGATAAAAAGGGATTCTAAAAAAGGGTACAGTTCTTTTAAAACCTCAAGAAATATTTGCCACTTTGCTATGTATTTGTGCTATTTTAAATGTATTTGTCAAAACTGTTATTTGATCATGGAGCTTTCAGGAAAACCGTGCCTTTCCTGTAGGATTTGACTTCACATCACACTACAACTAGAATGTGTGATCTGCCCTTATACAACAATTGTTACCTAGTCTGCTACATACATTACATAAAACAAAATTCTAATAAAAAAAGAAAAACACATTAATTGATAAATAACCTTTTGCTTTAGCTTCGATCATTTTGTAAGACACCAAGGGAGCGCTTAGCAGAGAAAAAATTTACGAAGGCTTTCCTTTTGTTGTAAAATCTGTATGAGTCACACATAATTCATTTAAATTGAAATAGAATAAAGTGATGTTTTTAGCATTATGTTCATTTTTTTGTGATTCCTCATTGTAGCTCACAATAGAAAGAAGACTCATGACTCTCTTAACCACTTAAGGTGCTTTTTCCACATCAATAGTTTGCTTAGCAATACAATGATATTAATATAGCTATACTTTACTTATAAAAATAGCTCAAATTTCCTACTATTCATGTATTACCAAATCTATTTATTAGCTTCAGAATGAGACATCAAGGTTCAAGAAGTAATCTTGGCAAGGTACCCGCTATAATATGTTCCTAGTTAATTAATTAGCAACATGTCACTGGAGTGGACATTGGAAATATCAAACTCCCAAAAGGCAAATTGTTAGTATGCCAAGCATCTAGCACTAGACACCATCACTGCCACTTATCACTCATGGTACTGTAGTTGTGGTATAATTGGCACCAGTTGTAACCATCTTAGTTCAGTTGGCAAAGAACAATTTCACAATCTGGTATAATTGGCACCAGTCGTAACCATCTTAGTGTCAGCTGGCAGAGAACAATTTCCCAATCTCTTAGCTCATGGATTAGGATCATATAATAGGCCTTTCAGTCTATATTTAGTACTGTGAAAATGGGTATAGAATAGAGATGAGCGAACTTACTCGTTTAGGGCGTTTTTGCACTCGAGCACCGCTTTTTCCGAGTAACCGACTACTCGGGCGAAAAGATTCATGGGGCGCCGGGAGTGAGCGGGGGGTTGCAGAGGGGAGTGGGGGGGGGGGGAGAGAGAGCTCCCCCCTGTTCCCCACTGCTACCCCCTGCTCCACCACGCCGCCCCCCGGCGCCCCCCCGAATCTTTTTGTCCGAGTAGTCAGTTACTCGGAAAAGCGGTGCTCAAGTGCAAAAACGCCCTAAACGAGTAAGTTCGCTCATCTCTAGTATAAAACCAACCCTATATCAATGTCACTTGACATCGCCCGCACTGAATTTTTCTGTATGGTTGGTTCACTAATTTTTTTCCTAAAAGCTGAATTTAAATTAGTAATAAGAATACTTTTGCTTTTATGTAGATGGGTTAAGCAATATTTTGATGCACAATATGGTTCAGTACCATCTATTATCTTTAGTTGTGGGTCTTGAGCTAAGAGAGTTTTGCAACCTCTTGTCTAAGAAGTATTTTAATGTACACCTTATATCTCAATAGACAAATTGCATCAAATGATCAACATAATCTACTGTGTAATTTACCAATGGTCATTTCTCAAAGTAGTATTAGTGCCTTTCCTCTGCCATTCAATATGTCTCTTTTAATAAAGTATAGTTTACTTACAGTATGCTCCTCATGTTGACTGTAGGGAAATATTTTTCATGTGTTTTGCATTGGTTGATAGATACGATGATAAATCCTGATATTTACTAACTACTAGCTTAAGACCCACTGCTAAATCTTTAACAGGTTTCCTCTCTTACCATGTGATATTTATAATACTGGTGTCTTCTGATTTTGCAAAAGGACTGCCAGCCCCCCAGGTACTAGGACACAGGTATGACTGCCATCTCTGCGCCTTTATAGATACAGCCCTGTTCTAGGTTTTTATTATATAGAAACAACCACTCTCATACTCATGCCGTGCGCATATGACAAGAACTATGAGTTTATCTCTACAGGAACATTGAGTAAAGTACCCCAACTATCTTTGGGTACTGCTGTAGCAAACCTCCCCTTTTCTCCCAAAAAAATGTTTACATGATATCTCTGTAGCATGAAATATGCATCTCTGCTTTCATAAAAAAGACATTTCAGCTGTGGCGGTAATACTTCACAGTGTGTATCAGTTCAGAAATGGAATACTTGGGTTGAGTAATGAAAGTGGCCAGCAAGTGTAGCTGAAGATCCAAATTGTATTGCTAATAACAGACTTCTTATATGCTAAAAGTAATAAATTATTTAAACCATCTTAATGTCTTTGAGAGAGGCAATGTACAGTAGTAAATATGCAAGAAGTACTCAACATTTTAGTTTTTACAGGAATTCATTATTCTGTCTTTCCACAGAGTACATTTCAGGAGAGTTGGAAACAGTTTTACAAGAGGCATTTTATTACACTGATAATGTACATACATAAAGTGATTCATGAATATATTTATACATGAACACTGGTGCATGCATATATTTCCATGTAGCTTAAAATATACAGCCAGTGGCAGCTGGTGTACCGTGAAACTGGCAGGGGTCTACATATGGTCATTTCAGATATTATCATCATGTTTTGTTCATTCAAGAATGTCATCTTCTGGATCAATGAACAGTTGATCTAGCCAGCTTATATTTAAATATTCAGTTCCATGATGGGTGCTATTATTATATCAAAAGATAATAAATATTGCAAATGATAAAGCTATCATTATTTGCACAAGCTAGTATTAGAAAATGCTCCCTCTACATATTACGCCTGGAACATATTCAACCATGTCCTAAGTGGGTAAGGATTTGCATGTACAAGAATACAGGGAAAAAAAGTACTTTCTATGATAATGTGAATTGTGTATATGGAATGTGATCAGTCAATCATTTCATGATCTATGTTGTTACTATACCCTTTCTAGGCCACCATTAATATGACAGGTATGTTGATAAAATGTTAGGAGAAAATTCCTTGAATCATTAAGTAAGAACTACGTGATCCTTTACTTACACATTCCAACCATAGAAAGGTAGTGTACTAGTAGATAAGTGCACTGGAATATAATTTCACAATCATTAAGGTGCCCATATACATTATTATAATGTCAGTCAACCATCTAAATATATTAGGATGTTCTAACTCTCCCCTAAGGCCTTAGTCAGACGGGCGTTTTTTCGCGCGATTTGCGGATCGCATGACGGATGCGCATCCGCAAATCGCGTGACTGGTGCGCGCAAGTCGCCCGCAAATCGCCCGAAAATCTGCTCCTAGCCGCGTTTCATTAGAAACGGGCCGGAGCTGTCTAGCACATTGCATTCAATGGAGACGGCAATAGAGCCGCCTCCATTTAAAGCAATGCGCTGCGGGCGAGCCCGGGATGAATTGTCGGTAAGGGCTTAAATATATAAGCCCTTCCCTGCAATTCATCCTAAAATGTGTAAAAATAAAAAAAAATTGTATACTCACCTTCTCCCGGCAGCCGGAGCTCCGCGCGGCCGTCCTGCAGTGGGTGTGAAGGGGGTGTGAGTCAGACCTGCCCCCTGATTGGCTCAGCGCTGAGCCAATCAGAGGCATGCCTCACTCACACCCATTCATGAATTCATGAATGGATGTGAGTCAGACCTGCCCCTGATTGGCTCAGCGCTGAGAGGCAGCAGTCACTCACCCATTCATGAATTCATGAATGGGTGTGTGAGTGAAACCGGCCTCTGATTGGTCAGGGCTGTGACCAATCAGAGGCAGATCATTCAGCAGGCGGGGATTTTAAAGCCCCGCCGGCTGAATAGTGCCGAGAAGCAGTTCAGGAGAACTGACAGCGGCCGCGGCTGGACTCCGACTGCAGCGGAAAGGTGAGTATACAATTTTTTTTTATTTTAACACATTTTAGAATGAATTGCAGGGAAGGGTTTATATATTTAACCCCTTCCCGACAATTCACCCCGCGCACGCCGGCAGCCCATTGCTTTCAATGGAGCGGCTGTATTGCCGCTCCATTGAATTCAATGGGCAAACATTGTTCTTCTCTGCCACAGCTGTTACAGCTGTGGCAGAGAAGAATGATTTGTCTTCTATATGTTCTCAATGGTGTCGGCGCTGCTGCCGCCGGCCCCATTGAGCGCATATACAGAAGAGAACAGGAATCGCAGATCGCAGATAGGTGCGATCTGCGATTTTTTGTTCTATAATTTATCGGACGAGCGCATAAAAAGCGCTCATGTGTCCGATACCATTGCAAAGCAATGGTTTTATAAAATCGCCGGACGCATGCGCATGCGCAAATCGCGGCTAAAAACGCCCGTCTGACTAAGGCCTAATGGAGGATATCAAGAAAAGGGAAATCAGTCATGTTGAATTTCAACTTACCCAATTCTTTGTTCTCATGAGAATGAGGCCTTACACTACATAATGAACTTACACTACAAACAAATACAGACATCATGAGAGTTCTTTTACAGAAAACAAGAGCCATCACAGCTACATAACGGGCTAAGTCTGGAAGACAGAAACAACACACCACTAAACTTACAATCCTGTGATCTAGACATTGCACAATTTATGAATAATACCGACACCACTGATCTCGGTTGGGATTATGTTGACAAAACTGTGTCAGACTACTGGCTGGCTTGGGGAAACCTCTTTGGAGAAACAGAGGGGTTCATAATTGCCGTTCACGATCAAGACATAAACACAAAAAGATGCAGAAAACACAGCCTAAAAGACATCACACTTATGGCCCTTTTACACGGGCCAACACTATTTTAAACTACTGCATGAGTGCTGACGTCACTGCTAAGGTCATCAGCACTCGTGCGGAGCGTTTACACAGAAGGGCTTGCCACCGACTCGCTGGCTTCTCGTCCGCTTCTCACTCAGCTCTTCACCTCCAATGGAAAGTGCTGAGCGGGGAGCGTTTACACAGAACGACAAGACTGCGATCCAGTGATGTTTTTTAAGTGACTGATAAGTTAGCTTAACAAACTATGAGTGACAAGTGAGCCATTTTTTTGTATTCACACTGAATGATTATTGCTCAAATTTGTTTGAATGAATTTTGAGCGATAATCGTTATGTGTAATTGGGCCAATACTGATGACACGTGCAGAAAATGCCACATGGCAGAACAATACAACAAATTACCTCCAGTTGCAAGCTTTTAGCACAGACAGATTATTTTAGAGATGAGCGAGCACGCTCGGATAAAGCAGTTACTCGAGCGAGCATCGCTCTTCTCGAGTAACTGCTTACTGGTCCTAGCAGGTTCGGGGCCTCGAGGCTGCTCGGACGAGTAAGCAGTTACTTGAGAAGAGCGATGCTTGCTCGAGTAACTGCTTTATCCGAGCGTGCTCGCTCATCTCTAGATTATTTACATAGACATATGCAAATATAACACACCAAGAGCTTGTACACAAGCACAAACTATCAGACACTCATATTCCATACTACAAATACACTCCACAGATAGTCCTGGAAAACAACACGCACAAATTGTACTATGACAGCCACAATCACAGACAAAACAATCCACCCCAACAGACCAGACATCACACTCATTGACTAACATAGCAAAACCACATCCATCATAGACATCTCCATCCCAAACACTCACAACATTCACAATACAAACACCAGAAAACTAATAAAGACATTGAACCCACACAGAATTTGACATGCCTGTGGAGAGTGAATGGGGTACTTATTGTGCCTGTCATATTTTCTACCACCAGGGTTGGACCACATCCACTACACAAAAGTCTATAAACTTTACATCTAAGCAAAAACATATTCATGTTGCTGCCAAAAGCAGCAGTACTAAATACATGTCATGCTGTCAGAACATTTCTAGACCTGGATGCACACACAAACGCACAGGTTTCATTTTTGGATTGCTTTGCTCGCTTCGCCTTGACTGTTCTCCGGCTTAGCACTTGGTACTGGTATTAACCGAGTTAAACATTTAACACACGTAATAATTATATTAATATTATTCAGTAATAGAAAATATGATGCAAAAATGGCAGCATCATTGTGAAGTTTGAGTGAGTGATTGCAGACATTTACAGATGTAGCAAACAGAAAGTTGACATTTAATGCCTTATGATTATATTGAGCGAACATACTCTGCCGAGCTTGATGCTTGTTCAAGTATTAGTGTACTCGTTGGTACTCGTTACTTGAACGAGCATCAAGCCGTGTTTGACCCCGCCCCAATTTTTGGCTCCTCCCCACTGTGATGTGCCTGTTTTGCCCCTCCCCACCGCGACGCAGCGCACGTCAATGGCAAATTTTTGTCTGGCAGGCAGGGGAGAGAGAGAGAGAGAGAGAGAGAGAGAGAGAGAGAGAGAGAGAGAGAGGAACGTAGAAAAAAAAAGCTCGGCACCCAGCGTCCCACATGCAAAAATGCTCGAGTCTCCCACTATAGTCAGTGGGGTTCGTTACACGAGTAGAGCTCTCGAATTTTACGAAAAGCTCGACTCGAATAACGCGGACCTGAGCATTTGGGTGCTCGCTCATCTTTACTTATGATACCTTAGCTGCAATACACTACAATGCTGTAAATTAAGTTATTATGGCGTACCAGTCATATGAACAATTACCACATCAGTATATTCTCTATTTCCTTGCTTTCAAGTAGACTTGGCCTGTTAAAGTTTTGTACTGGCCAAAAAACACAAAAAAATCTTCTAAGGAAAAAAAAGAAAACATACAGTTCTCCAGATACGTGATCATTTTCACATAAAATGTCGAACAACAGCAAAACTAATATCCTTTGCAGTTGTTTCCATGTGATACCATAAAATGCATCCATGATTCATAGGGGAAACCAAACAGACAAAGAAGCCTCAAGCAACCAACCTTTATAAAACACAGTTTCTTTTGCTTCTAAAATAACAGCACCTGTCAGTAATGCTGAAAAATCATACATTATTAAAATGTGTGTATATACGTCTATCAAAGAATGATTGTGTCACATTAATTTTTCGTCTACTACATATAAAATGTATAAAGTAAAATGACAGTAAAATTAAGCTTTTTCAGAACCAGACTGTGCAGAGTAAGCAGTAGATGGATATAGAAAATATATAAATTACCTCTTTATTGAGCAATCGTTGGATTGAATTACAAACTTTCATGACTACTTGGCTCTTTTGCTAGGGCATGCTACAAAGGAGCCTTACAAGAAGACCTTAGAAAACACAATTTAGTAGAGCTCAGTCAATAAACATATCAGTTACATTTAATTTGTCTTTGCTCTGCTTGTGAAAAGCTGGCATATTTTACTAGAATGGAGTTAAAGCAGAATAGTTTACAAAGACATTTGCAAAAAAAAAAAAAAATTAGTATGGGCTCACAGCATTCCATACACTTGTTACATGTCTTGGATGCTGGTTGTCTTACATTTCTTTTCATGCAGCATGTCACTTTACAATGGTAGGGATGGGAGGGTTCACTGAGGGTATGTCTACATGGGGTGGAATTTATTGCGGAGCGTCTGCAGATAACATTTTGCAGCAGATCAGCAGTGCAAAACCCATTTGACGCTGATTTCCATGCAGTGTGAACCCACTCATAGGAAGAGGTGGAATCCGCACCGCAAACCCCCTACAACCAGTTGACACGCTGCAGATATATTAAAGGTCCCTTTATATGGGACGACTGTTGGGTGCATAAGTATCCAACAGCCATCCCACAGACGATCGCTCCTGTGCACAGAGAATGAAGGTGGAGTGGCCGGCGATTTGTTCCAACTGTCTACCTCCATTCACAGGAAGCAAGTCAACGTTCTTAGATGAATGACTGCCTGTTCACACGGACTGATAGTCACTTGCTTTTAGCTCAGCTAACAACGAGATAACTCCCAGAAGTGAGCGATTTCTGACTCAGTTCCCTGTCGATGGCTGTGTGTACATCGGGCAACTATTGCCTGAATTTGCAGTTTCCAGCTATTATTTGCGTAATAATGGCCCCGTATAAATGTACTGTAATTCATGCACTTAAATATATGCAATGTGCTAAGCAAGAAGAATAAAAAGCAAATAAATAAAAATAGAAAACTCTACCTGTGAGAGAAGATTAACCACTTCTACAGCCTAACAATGGAGGGCGTGGAGGTATTGTATCCGATGTATCCTGGCCCAAATAATTTCTCTGCCCAATATTAACCCCTTAAGGACACGGCCCTTTTTTCATTTTCGTTTTTTCCTTCCCCTATTTAAAAAACCATAACTCTTATTCATCCATTGACGTAGCTGTGAGAGGGCTTGTTTTTTGTAGGACAAGTTGTACTTTTCAATGCTACTATCTAATGTACAATATAATGTACTGAAAAACATTTAAAAAATTGTAAGTGAAGTGAAATGGAAAAAAAACGAAATTCCACCACCTTCAAGTGTGTCTTGTTTCTACGTTGTACACACTGCAACAAAAATTACCTGATAACTTTATCCTATGGGTCAGTACAATTACTACGATACCAAATCTGTATAGGTTTTTTTTTGCTGTACTACTTTTATTTATTTTCAAAAATATTTAATTTGTTTACATTATTTTCTGCCGCCAACTCCTGACAGCCATAACTTTTAAATTTTTTTTTATTGACAGAGCTGTGTGAGGGCTTGGTTGTAGTTTGTGTTGGTACCATTTTAGAGTACATATGACTTTTTGATTGCCTTTTATTGCATTTTTTCTTGGAGACAGGGTGACCAAAAAGCACAATTCTGGCATTCTTTATATATATTTTTTTTCGGGTGCCGTTCATCTTGTTCGATAAATAATACATAACATTGATAAATCATACTTTTACGGACATAGCAGTACCACATATGTATTTTTGTTTTATTATTTTGATTATTTTATTATAAATATGGCAAAAGTTTTTTTTTAAACTTGTACCTTACTTTTTTAAAATTAGTAAAACTTTTTAAAACTTATTTTTACTTTTTTTTTTAGTCCCCAGAGGGTATATGAACATGCAATGCTTTGGTCGTTCCTGCAGTATGATGTAATGCCACAGCATTACATCATACTCTGATCGGACAGGGATTCTATCAAGTAACCCCAAGGGCATGGCTTGATAGGCATTCTACTATGATAGCTCTGGGCCCTTTCAGAAGGCCCCCAACTGCCATGACACCTACACCGCAACCCACGATCTCATCAGCGTATGGGACTCCAAAACATCGTCTGGGGGATTTAAATGCCACTGACAGAATTGATGGCGGCATTTAAAAGGTTAACAGCTCCGATGAGCTGCGCAGCTTATTGGAGCTGTTGCGGGTGGATGTCGGCTATAAGAAACAGCCAGCGTCTGAGTTGTATGAAAAGAGCTTGCTGTGCGATCTCTCTTCATGCATACACTGACGCTGCAGGATGTAACTGTACGTCCTATAGCATTGAGGGGTTAAGATATCATTACAATGACATATTACAGCTGGAAGATCTGTTACATATTGTATCTTGAGATCCAACAGCTTCTGATTCTCTCTGTACAAAACGTTTTTTTTAAAAAACTCTTTAATGGCCAAGGCTATTTGGGCCTTAGGGCTTAGTCCCACGGGCACCGATGCGCCCATGTGACTGAGCCCTTACTGCACGAAGAAGACGGACGCACTTCAGGATGAACGACTCCCCGCAGTGTCGAAGAAAGAACAAGTGATCAGCAATGGAGACGGTCACATGTTCTTTCTTCCGGCGGTGCAGAGATTCGTCCGTATCTGCAGTGCGGCCATCTTTTTAGTGCAGTAACACATTGGCGCCCGTGTGACTAAGCCCTTAATAATAAAAAACGTCTTTCATTTTTGCCTCTCCATAATTCAGGAGTCATAACTTTTATATTCTTTCATAGATTTGGCTGCATGCAGCTTTGTTTTATGAAGGAGAAATTGTAGTTCTCTTTAGTGTTGTTTGAAGATACATTACATACAAAATACATTACTGTGTGTGTTATATCATCTTTAGAAAAAAAGGTACTTTTTTCTACACTTTTACTTTTTACAATAAATAACCAGTTAAATACATTTTAATTGCTACTATTGTCATGTGGATAACTAATAATAGTACTTTTTTCTTTTCTTTATTTTATACACAGGTAGATGTGGACTTCTTTAATTACATATTTTTTTTATCCTATTAAACATGTTTATTTTAATCTTATAATATATAAGTTTACATTTACATCTGCACCATAAGTTCTGTTCAGTGGAAGCCTCTCCAAAAATCTGTGATTCAATAGTGCAGCATGTTGTGATATTTCATTCAGGAAAATGCTTGAGGGCATAATGGAAGCTGGACAGCTCCCATCATAGTGAATGAGGTCTGCCTAGCTCAATTCTGTACTTTCATAGGATGGTTATGGATTTCTGTTTTTCTGTTCCCATTATGAACTAATGTGAACCTACACTAATGTGAACCTATCCTTAACTTATTGTTGTAAGCTAATGCATTATGATCTATGTCACTATAACACATACTGCTGTTAGGGCAACACTAAAGGTCCATTTACACACACAGATGATCACTCAAACTTTGTCAGAAACTGATAGTTTTGAGCAATCATTTTGCATTAGCTACTAATGGGCTAATCACCCCTTTAGTAGATAACTAGCTTCATTTGCATGTATTTAGAGAGCAGCTGGTGGTCTGTTCTCTAAATACATCAGTATTGTTCTCCAGCTGGACAGCAGCTCAAAGAATGTTATTAGCGCTGCCCGCGGAGAACTCAGTGTGCGGCCTGTCTTGTTAGTCCTGATGGATTTTAAGCTAAGCTGAACTCAGTGATGGACGAAAAGTGCAGGTAAGTGCACGATGGGCACACATTTACACACAGCGATTATCGCTCAAAAGATGGCTTCTGAGCAAATTTTCAGCGATAATCGTTGCATGTAAAAGGACCTTTAGTGTACCTTAACAGTAGTGGGAGTGTACAGAAAGCAATGACATCCTTTCTAGTTGCACAAGGATGACTGATTAAAAGTTCCCCAGTCTTCACTTGTTTCAAGAATGAGACAGATAAAGACCCTTGTGCATGTACTCTACGTTGTACATATCAATGGATACCAGCAAGCCTTTTCCCTACTGCATGCTTCAACCCTAATTATCAGTTTTCCCTGAGCTAGTTTGTAGAGACTAGTTTCTATGATGTCTCTCATACATAGCACACACAGAGAAGAGAAGATTCGACTTCCCTCTATAACACATCCTCAGAAGCAGCAGCATATAGGACATAATATTGCGGTATTGAGCAGTGTAGCTGCAAATCTAGCACTAGGTTGAGATTAAACCATTACTAAAGTCTGCTCTTGCTCCATATACCTCTTTTGGAAATCATATTACCTGATCATTTAGTGAGCTGAATGATGAATCAGTACAGTAGGTAGGAAGAAGAAAAAAAGTAGCTGATAAGTGAAGAAAAAAGGCATTTTTCTAACAAGATATATTGCAGTTTCTTATATTTGTGTGACATAGTGATAGTTTGTGCTCCTGGGTCTTGTAGTACTAAGCACTTTCAGGAGCATATTTCTGCAGATGTGGGTTGATTTGGCTGGCTGATTCTGTGAATTCTCTTGCCAGCCAATCATCTGGGGTCTGTGCACATAAATACCAGTCCCTCTTGCTGTAGGGTGCTGGTCATTATACATATCTCATCATCTTCTCTCAGAACCCTAGTGATTGTATGCATGCATTTCTGTTTGGTTTATGTCTGAATCCTCTCCGTCTACAGGTGTGCAGATGCCTAGCTTGAACTATGTCCTGCTTAGTTTGTATTGCCCTTCATCTGTGGTTATGCAGACACCTGGTCAGTGTGAACTAAGTCTTGCTTGGTCATGTCTGAGTCCCTTGAACCAGGTTCTGCTTGGTTCATGTCTGAATCCCCACCATCTGTACCATCCAGGACTGTGTAAACATGCATGTTGGAACTATGTCCTGTTTGTAGTTTGCTGTGTCTGAAGCTGACACTGTCTAGTGTTCCCTGCATCTTTCCCTATTTCCATGTAGGGTAAATCAGGTTTACCTCAGTTTCCTGCGTGGGGCCGTCCTTATCAGGACGATCACCCTGCTTTTAGGCAGGTTTCCCCTACTTCAGAGCTGTAGGGTCAGATTTCATCTCTCCTTTGTTTTGTTTTCCATTTGGTCTGTTTGGTGATCTATGTGTTTGGCCTTGAGTGGATATTCATCCCTCTATCTATAAATATATTACAATCGTGCATGTCACTGTTCACATTTTCTGCACAAACATAACAATTTGCTAGTACTTTTGATTTATATGCAAAGTTTGTTGAAAACACAGTTCCTAGTTAAGCATTTAACCACAATATAAACATGCAAAAAGTATACCTTGTATTACTAAGACATTATAACTCCTACATCTTTGTTAGCATTTGTAAAACTGTTGTGATTGCAGATAAATGTGCACCTGTAAACTTGAAGATGAAGAGTATCCTGTATTGTGATGCAGTGACTATTTCTCAGAAATGTGTAAAACATATCTTCCTAGCAAAAGGCACAAAAAAAAAAAACAGCTTTAACTTCTCAAATGATAAGACGTTATGGTGGCAACTGTACAGTTTAGTTGAGGTGAGATTTTGGTAGTGGGAAAATAATAGTCTGGAACTACTATATTTATCAAAGTTAGACATGGGCCCCTTGATTCAACAGAAGGGAAATCATATTGCTGCAGCATAAAATGTCACTGTAATCTAGAGAACTGTGTGGCAGCAGATTTGTGATAACACTTTTCCTATTCCAGCATGAACAGACCCTTGACCTCAAGTCCACTGAACATCTTAGGGATAAATTAGAAACCCAACTGTCATCAATGAAAAACCTCACAAATGTCCTTGTGATTAAATGAACAAGAATTCTCAGAACCATTTTAGAAAGCAATATAAAGTCTCTTAGAAGGCTGGAGGCTGTTATAGCTGCAAAGTAAGATCCAACTCCACTTTAAAGCGCATGGTTTTGGAGTGAGATGAACAATCATGCCCTTGCTGCCAAATTGCCACACACCCTCAAAGCCAAGATACAGAACTGACTTTAAACAACTTCTGTAAGACTGGAACTACACATGCAGAGTATAGTGCAGTTTTGTTGCAGTTTTCTGAACCAAAACAATAGTGAACACCAAATAAAATTCCTCACGTGCGCAAAAAAACCCCAAAACATTTTGTTTTATTTTCTTGCGTATTTGCACACCAAAGGGCCCCATAAAAGTCTATGGAAGGAGCGCATGAAAAATGCAACAGGATGTGTAATATGCTGCACAAACCCACTGGGAAAAGTACACTCCAGGACTTCATTAGACTAAGTAGCCTTTTAAATCAGGGCAGGGGGGTGATGGTTTGCGCCACATATGAACAGGCCCTGCATGTTCAAAAACATACAGTACTATGCACCAATATATGAGAAAATCAACCTAGTTCACTGCACAAATATGTTCGCTTAGTTGAGTATATTCGCACATACACTGAAGCCAACCTAAATGTAGATTTTGATGTGGAATTGCTGGCGGAATTAACCAATTTTCAACTTTACCACAAAATCTGCATGTTAGACATGTGGTTATTGGTGTGGAATTTTTTGCATGTCAGCAAATTCCACTGTGTGTTGATGAATAATGTCCCCTGTGTGAAAAGTCCTTAAGGCCCTGTTCATATGCGGTGTTTTTGACACGGATTACAATGGAGATTCCTCCCAAAGGTCAATATCAGAATCCAAAATCTGTTGCGGAATAACTCTACTCGTGTGAAGCCCCATTGACATGCAGGATTGTTCGTGTGGACTCCACACCAAAATTAATGTCATAATACACGCCATTTTAGCATTCACTTGAAAGCTATGGAAGTCCATGCCATAGTGCATTCGGCCTAGAATTTTGATATCCACATTGCAGAAAAAATGAATTGACATGCCAACTCATAATGAGGATACCATATGGAAATGCGCAATACACAGAGAATACAACTCATTGATTTCAATGGGTTCATTTGAATTTTCTTTTTTTGCATGCACACTTCTCGTGCACACAAAAGAAATAGAACATGTGTGCATTTGCGCATTAAAAGCCCAATAGAATTCTATAGGGGTGCTGAAATGCGCACACAGTACAGTAGAGCAGAGATGGCGAACGTTTTAGAGACCGAGTGCCCAAACTGCAACTCAAAACCCACTTATTTATTGTAAAGTGCCAACATGTCAGGGGGCGGGGCTTATCACGATGTATGATTTTTACCTGAGTCGTACTTAAAAGGACAAGGCTGTTTCAAAATAGACTGGGTGCAGATTTTGACATCTTTTGGATGCGGAAATGCTGTGGAATTTGCCACGGAAATTTCCGCTGAGGACATTCTGCAGCATTTCCCCCTCGTGTAAACATATCCCAGCAGTGATATTGACGACCCCAGAGCTGCCCCAGCAGTAAGGGTGACCCCTCCCAGAGCAGCCCCAGCGCTAATAGTGACCCTCCAGAGCGGCTTTAGTGGTTATAGTGACCCCGCACAGCGGCCCCAGCGGTATTAGTGACAGCGCACTGTGGTCCCAGCCATAATAGTGACGTCCCACAGTGGACCCCCCAGCAGTAATAGTGACACCACACAGTGGTCTCAGTGGTAATAGTGACATCCCACAGTGGCCCCAGTAGTAATAGGGACATCCCACATCAGTCCAGTAGTAATAGTGACATCCCACAGCAGCCCCCAGTAGTAATAGTGACTTCCCACAGTGGCCCCAGCGGTAATAGTGACACCCCACAATGGTCCCCAGTAGTAATAGTGACACTTCACAGCGTTCCCAGTAGTAATAGTGACATCCTACAGTAGCCAATAGTAATAGTGACATCCCACAGTGGCCCCCAGTAGTAATAGCGACATCCCACAGTGGCCCCTGTAGTAATTTTGCCCCCCTCTGAGACCCAAATTCCCCACCTTCTCTGCTTGGCACTGTTGCTGCCACTGATCCCAGGAGCACACTGTGACCTGCTGCCGGACACCTCCTCCCCTCCCCTGCTCTCGCAGAACCAAGTATGAGACGTCAGAGGAGGGGGGAGGAGGATCCTGTCTGCACACTGACATCACAGTGTGTGACGGGATCAGCGCCTCTCGCAGCGCTGCTGAGTGAATACCAGCAGGGGAGCTGCGGCACCCCTGCCAGTATTTACTAATGTGGTGAGCGGCCGACGGCGGCGAGTGCCAGCTGGGAAGGCTCTGAGTGCCGCCTCTGGCACGCGTGCCATAGGTTCGCCACCACTGCACTGATAGTCTTTGCTCGCAGCTGAGGTGAACCACTGCTAGTGCCTGCGCTGATGAATCTGTAATGTTATCCCTGGTAGTATCTGCTTTTGCTTAGGCCTTATTCACACTAGCGTTTTTTTGCGACTATTTTGCTGCAATTAAACGTCATCCGACAATCGCGACCATCTAAAGCATTGGATTCCAATGCATTCGTTCAGATGAGCAATTTTCCGGCGCATAACATTATCCGGCCAAAAAAGATAGCACGTACGCTGCGGATTCCGTCTGGCCACTTTTACGTGGAGCGGGAAAAGATAGGTCTTGCCTTACCTTTGACAGCGATCAGCCTATGGGACCTGCCGGCAAGGGGAGGGAGAGGGACTTCTGCAGCAGCTTGTGCTGCTAAACTCCCTCCCACCTCCCTTCCCCTCCCTCTGCTGGCAGCTCCCATAGGCTTATATGGTAAGTTTCTATTGTCACGATCAGCCGACAAAGGGAGGGGGAGAGAGTTTAGCATCTCTAAACTCTCTCTCCCCAGCCAATGGCATTCCAGGCTGCGGCATATATGCACCGCACCAGACCATCTGAATGGGCAAGAAAACATGAGGTTTAGCCGCCATGCGAGGGATGGACGAAAATTGTGCATGTGAAAGAGGCCTTATTATTGGAGCACACTCAGTAGCATTTGCTCACGATGCAGCATACACACAGTAGGTTCTCCCCTATTACTGCGATGCATACTCATAGTCTTTGCTCTCTGGCTGAGGTAAACCATTGCTAGTGATAAGTATTATACAGGTGCATCTTTGTATACAGAATTTAGTATTTAATTTCTGACTGAATCGCTTACAAATTAATTTACTTTATTTTGCATAGACAATAAAGGACTAAGGCCTCCGTCAGTTGAGCGTTTTTTTTGTGCAAAAAAATGCGCTGTACGGATGTGCAAAATGCGCTTGACTGAAGCTTCATGCTACTACAGCAACTGTCCTTGTAGAAGAGCAGCTGCTCCACAAAGGTCCTCTCTTTACTGAACACTGTGACAGCACTGTCACAGTGTTCAGTGAGGAGGTGACTGCACCGGGGATGGAAAAATCCACTGCCACAGCTGTGGCAGAGGACACTGATGCTATTCAATTGCTTTCAATGGGGCCGGAGCTGCCAAGCAATGGAATGCTGGCACCCCCCACAGTGATTTTTGGGGAAGGGCTTGAAATATAAGCCTTTCCCTGAAAATAAGCCCTAGCTGAATGAAAAAAAAAGAAATTAATACATCACCTAGCAACGCTTTTCTTTTCTCTGGCTCCCAGGCAGTGTTCTTCAGCATTGTGATTGGCTGAGTGCTTTGATCAATCAGAGGCAGCGCTCAGCTGTCATTTAATAAATGATATTTCAAGCCCTTTCCTTGAAAATTACTGTGGGGGTTGCCTGCATCCCATCACTTTCAATGAGGTGGCAGCAGCGCCCGCACCACTGAAAGCAATGGGAGAACACCGCGGTCCTCTGCCCCAGCTGTGACAGGAAATTTTTTAGTCCCCGCTGCAGTCCCTTCATCACTGAACACTGTGACAGTGCTGTCACAGTGTTCAGTGATATGGAGACTCCTTGTAAAATCACACGATGTTATGCGCAGCACAGACCTTATTGGTGCACGCATGTCCTATCTGTTGCAGGTGCGAGTATTTTGCGCCTTTAACAAAACAGACATGTGAACACTTCATACAGAACCAATGGTTCTAATAGATCCATTTTTGTTTGCGCACATAGGCGTACAAAAAAAAAATCTCTCGTCCGACCGAGCCCACAATCAGAAAAACCAGAACATGTTGAATCACAACATAACTCATTTATAGCAAATTACCAGATAAGATAACCAGGGGAGCCAACACATATGGACAGATTATACAAAAGTTGTTGTCAAGAAGTTTAGTGAATTCTGTTACAGTTGCTTTTTGTCTGACCATAATGATCCGCTCAAATCACAATAGTGTATGTATTATTTTGGCCAAGGCGGCCATATTTCCATAGATATATCTGACTGCAAGAATAATCAATACCCCTGGTGAAGTTGCTTTTTTAGATGACTCTGAAGTATTTTACCACGGTTATCGCACAGTGGATAAACTGCAGGCAGTCCGTCTACTTGATGTAAAAAGACCCTTTATGGAAAGAAATAGGATTTCCACTGTGAGATGTTAGAAATTCCTTTTCACATAACACATGCCATTTTTAATATTGAATACAAAAGTTGAGACTTTCACTGCATGTGTGCTAGCTAGATACTGCAGATAGGCAGATCTGAAAACTTTACACTTTTTTGTTAAAAAAATAGTACAGTATGTAAGTTTTGTATACTCATTCATAGCCATTGCAGTTGCATAAGGAATTATGATTTTTGTAATGCAAGTATGTATTTTTCAACTACCTACAGGGCATATATTGCTGCTGGTGTGAAGGTTTGTATACCGGGGTTATATTGGAGGCACTGGCGTAACTATAGGGATGCAGGGGATGCAATTGCACCCGGGCCCAGGAGCCTTAGTGAGCCTATAAGGCCTCTTCTCTCCATATAGGGAGCCCAGTACTATGAATAAACCATTATAGTTGGGGGTCCTGTTACAGGTTTTGCATTTGGGGCACAGAAGCTTCAAGTTGCACATCTGATTAGAGGGAACAGAGAAAGAAGATGCACCACGATTATATGCCTATACAAAACATGGTCTGTTGTTAGGGACAAATATTCTATAGAATATAAATTGCTGCTGGGTGTGAAAGCTTGTATACCAGCAGAGAAGTTAAATGAGGTTCTATTGGAGGGAAAGAAGCTGCATAAGGTTTTCCTATACAAAATGTGGTCTGTACCTTGGGGGAAGGTATAATACTGCTGCTGTCAATGTACTGTATATAGCAGCAAAGCAGACAGACAAAATACACTTTGGCATAGGGAATATTGCAGTTCACTTTTTGTGGCCTCAGACATCATTCAAAGTCACCAGTTCGACAACTATGAATTATTTGCAGGCTTTACTGAGCTAGCAGTGGGGTGAGGGGAATTCAATTATGCTGCAGCAAACAGGGACTGCTCACAAAGATACGTGCTGTACTCTGCGGCCTTCTGTTCTCACATATTGTGCCTTCGTGCCTTCCAGGGACTGCACCACCATGACAGATTCCACTGATTAGTTAGCAGACTGGCAATTTTTACTCAAATATAACTGAGCATAGATCTATATCCAAGAACACACTGTGTCCTCAAGGTGCTCTTGCTGGAGATGATGATGGTTGTGGTGCTACTGCTCTCCTCCTCCTGCTACCGCCATGTTTCTTCCTCCCACTTCACCCCAAATTAAAAACATGTTTCTGTGAGGAGCAAACTCTGTCCTCCAGATGCTATTGCTGCAGGTAGTGTTGCTACTGCTGCTCTCTTTCTCTTGCTTTCTTTCTCCTCCTTTTCCAAAAACAAACATTTTCTGAAGCATAAGAAGCAGCTGTGGCTCTCCAGCTGTTTCTTGGAGATGGCCCATACTTGAGTGTTGTGTTCACTTGGCAGAATTTGTCCTTCTAAAATTTATGATATTGCACATCTGCTGTCTTACTTGGTGCAAGGAGACCTCATGTGGGCCTTCTTTTATTTCATTGACACACGTGTGCTACGAGTGGCCCCCCATACCACTATTTTAACCAATTTATGGAAGGAGTACAGTGTTCCCAAGATCTGTAGCTACATTATCTTGCAATTTGGGAGGCTTTGGCTGCATTGGGGACCTTCAGAAGGGCAAAATGGTGAAACCAATTTTTACCCCTTTTGACTTTAATAGGAGTTGGAATTGGCCATCCCAATTCACAATGTTTCCACATCACAAATTATGACCACCTCCTATTTTTGATATCAGCAGCTGGTAGTCCATGAAGGAAGTGATGTGTCATGGGCTGGTTTGGTGGATACATAAGGTGTACAATAGGCTGTCTGCTCCCATACCACTTGCTGTTGCCATTGGTAAAAGGGGTTATTCATCAGAGTTGCAAAAAGGGATGATTATTGGCTTTTGGGCTTAGGCTGGCAGTATTTCTCAAACAGTGCAGTTTGTAAACTGTTTGCACACTGTTACGATGAAAATGTATACTGAATGGAAAATGGCACCATTGGAAATAACCAACACGGAAACTGTGGAGCAATACATGCCATTCATGTGAGAGGTGAATGCTAGCCACGTAGGTACATGAGGACCAACTGATACGCTACAGTGGAATAGCTCACCACGAAAATGAATGAGGGGCTACCAGACAATTGTCTAAAACAATGATTCAGCTAACCATACTGCCTAACGGGCTCCAAAGCAGACAAATGGTCACTCCACCTACGCTTACAAAGATGCAACAGAAATAGAGGCTTCTATTTGCATGGCAGTATTGGAATTGGACCACCGCTGATTGGCAAAGAGTTGCCTTCTGCAATGAGTCACATTTTTTGCTTCATTGAATGGATGGATATTGGCATGTCAGGTGAGAAACATCAAAAACAAATATCCTGTAACTATTGCTGGAAAATCACAAGCTGGAGGCAGCGTTATGGTCTGCAGAATTTTTCATGGCATTCTCTGGGCTCACTCAATCAATTTAGTTATGAATCCATCCCTGGGGGGGGGATCTGCTAGCAAGAAAATTTGAAATGTCCCATGGCTAAAAAGTGTCTGACGGTGGTCGGAAGAGCACAACCAAGACTTCCACCTCCAAGTACATCCCTTACCCCTAATTTTCCAGACTTTAACTCAATTGAGAACCTGTAGGGCCAAGTTGATTGTTGTGCTCATTCTATAGATTCTTCCCCGGACACCCTCCCACAACTCTGTGATGCACTGCCATCAGCATGGCTCCAGCTACGTAAGACAGCCTACTAGTACCTTAATGAGTCACTCCCAGCTCTATTAGTTTCTATCTATGTGGTGCTCTATGTTTATTCGCTGATAGTCATAATAATGCGACTCAACTCTGTATAATGAGCCAAACATAAGACCACTATTGGTATTTCAACAACAAAATTAATTTGTATTTTGAGTCATCCTAATACTCTAACATTACTTTCACACATAGCGGAACATTTCCACAGTAAAATCCACAATTAAATTTGCACATAATTTGCGGTGGATTTGGAGCAGATTTATCCATGGGATTTCACTCATTAAACTGAAATGAATGAAATATGTGGTGAAATTTCAGCAACAAATAGATCATGCTGTAGATTTAAAATTCATCAACAGGATCCAAATCCACAATGGAGTTTTTCCTTTGCTAGTGAATGGAGTTTGTTGAAACCCAATTTACTAACATTATACTGCATATAATTGTGGAATTTCTGTGCTGAAAAATTCCACGAACAGTGGTCTGTGCGTGAAAGCGCCTTAACGGAATATTCCTATGGTGGAATCCAATGCAGATTTGTCTACTCAGATTCTACCTCTAAAACTACCTACGACTATGTATATGTATACCTTCAGAACCATGTACAGATTTAGCCCTTTTCAATAGGCAAATCTGCACGTGTGCTTCCCAACACAGATTTCTCATGCAATCCACATGAAGAAGTGAAATGTCACTTCTTTTTTTCTGCATGCTAATTTTATATTGGTATGTAGAGAAAAAAATATCTTCCATATAGAGTATGGCACAGATTCCCATTGAAATGAATGGAAGACAGATTGCCTGTGGAATCAACATGGATTCCACGTCAAATCTGCTGCAAAATTCTGGCATGTGAACATACCCTAATAGTATTGAGTTCTAAAAAAGATGCCATAAGAACCCTTAAAGATTGTCAAAAGGTCCTCAAACCATATTACCGCATATATTTTTAGAGCTCAGTATCTAACAGACAGTTAGCAACCACAGTGTGGATATGAATGTCCCAGCCTAATTTATGAGATGGCATATCACTATTTTTCTGTTTTTTAATGTTTTCATTCTTATGTATATTTGAAGAGCTTGTGAAGCATTAGCTCCTGTATGTGTGTGTCCATGTCATTTGATTTCAGATTCAAGAGCTGTTCCAGACGTTCCCTACAGATAAAGGCGAAGCATTGCTAACCAACATAGCAACAGCGTTTTTTTTTGTTTTTTGTTTCTTTCCTTTTGTTTGGCTTTTCATTTTCAGAAACAGACAAGACAAACCAAAACCTATTCCAACATGTTAAGAGTGCTATAGTGCTACAAAGTAGTTGGCAACAAAATTATCCAAAAAGAAATACTATACTAGACTTAATATACCAAGTAGCTTTAAGTTAATGAAAAGTAGAAGAGAAAAAAATGCAAATAAATAGAAGAGATAAGTAAAAGAGTAGCACAATAGGTTAACATGATGAAGTAAAGGACCATAATTTGGACTCTAACTAGGTGGGGCATTATATTGTAGAATAGTTCAAAAGTACAAATACATAACAAATAAACCCTTGCGGTCATATTTGGGGTCCAGTTTCTTACAAGCCCCAACTATATGCTTGAAGATCTCATTAAAGATGCACAGATTTTGTCAAAATATATTTGAGGGTCATTAAAGAGGCTAAAGGAATTTTCATTGATCATGATAATTCAAAGCTTGATTCAAAAGCATAATCACAAGAATGACAATGACCTATTAGATATAAACGTAAAGATTTTGCACTTAAAATATTGTCTTTCTTTCAACTCCTTAAGGGTGGTTTCACACGAGCGTGTTTTTGCGCGTACATAGGTGTGTACATAGGTGCGCACCCATGTACGTGCAAAAACATGCATGAATGCAGGTCCGTGCATTGTTTTCAATGTTGCCGCGGCTGCTGTCGGGGGCTCCACTGAAAACAATGGTCTGCCGGCACCCCTGCATTCCTTTTCAGGGAAGGGCTTTACATATAAGCCCTTCCCTGAAAAAGAAAGATTTTAGTGTAAAAAATATACTTACCTCTCCGCCGCTGCCGTGTCCCCCAAGAGGATGAAGAACACATCTGGTGCATGCGGCAGATGCTTCCTTTACCCCCGCTAGTTAAAAGAATTCCCTGCTGCTACATCTGCCACATCTGTGACAGATGCAGCAGAGGAATTCTTCAATTCTCTACTGCAGCTGTCCCACATGTCAGCTGCGGTAGAGGACTCTGCTGCCGTCAGTTGATCTCAGGGAAGGGCTTTAAATATGAGCCCTTCACTGAAAATCAAGTAAAAGTGCTGTAAAAAACAAAAAAACATACTTACCTCCCTTCGGCTGCTGGGGCTCAGCCGCGTCTTCTCCTAGCTGTCCCCGGCTCTCTAGTGCTGATCTATCAACCGTGGCTCCATTGAAAACAATGCGTGCATTCCCAATGGTGTATGCATGTCCTAACTTTGCAGGCACACTCCTGTAAAGCACAGACATGTGCACAAGCCATAGGGAATGGAATGTTGCAAATAGAAGCGTGTGTATACACGTACAAAAACACGCTCATGTGAAGCCACCCTAAGGACACAGCCCAAAGAAAGCAAACTATTTTGGGGGAATTTTCATCTCTACTTTTCAAAAGCCATAACTTTTTATTTCTGTCAGCATTGCTATATGAGGGCTTGTTTTTTGTGCTTATATACTGTAGTTTTATTGGTACCATTTTTGGGTACATATAGTGTATTGCATAACTTTCATTTATTTTGTGGAGGGCAGCGAGAGAAATCACATCAATTGTGCCATTGCTGTTTTTTTTTTTAAAACAGTCAATAATATAATATAAATGACATGATACACTTTTTTCCTGCACGCTGGTACAATTCTGACAATACTACAAATATCATTATTTTTTTAGGTGTTTCCACTTTTGCACAATAAAAAACCCTCCTTTGGAAATTATTCTTTTTTTACATACTTGCATTCAAAGTCTCATAACTGTTTTATTTTTCTATAGACAGAGCTCTGTGAGGGCTTGTTTTTTGCATGACCAGCTGTAGTTTTTATAAGTACCATTTTGGGGTACATACAGCTTTTTTATCACTTCTATTGCATTTTTAAGAGGCAAAATCATCAAAAAAAAGCATTTTGCCTCAGTTTTCTAGATTTAGTTTTTTTAACAGCTGTTACCATGCAGGATAAATATTGTGTTCAATTTAGTGCACATGTCACTATGGATATGATAATACCAACCCATGCGCCCCCATGATTACATTGTAGAGCGTGCTCCCTCTGTGAACTCTTTACATACTGCGATGCAGTAAGGGGTTAACAGTTCTCATCGATCCCTGTTTTTGCAGTGGGAGGCTCACCATCAGTCACAGCTGGCTTCCACTGCAGGGTGGCGGGGGCTCACTTCTAATATTACATCCTGTTGCCTTAAAGGGGTTGTCCCGCGCCGAAACGTTTTGTTTTTTTTTCAATAGCCCCCCCGTTCGGCGCGAGACAAACCCGATGCAGGGGTTAAAAAAGAAAACCGGATAGTGCTTACCTGAATCCCCGCGCTCCGGTGACTTCTTACTTACCTGGTGAAGATGGCCGCCGGGATCTTCACCCTTGGTGGACCGCAGGTCTTCTGTGCAGTCCATTGCCGATTCCAGCCTCCTGATTGGCTGGAATCGGCACGTGACGGGGCGGAGCTACGACGAGCCGCTCTCCGTCACGAGCGGCCCCATTCAGAAAAGAAGAAGACCGGACTGCGCAAGCGCGTCTAATCCGGCGATTAGACGCTGAAAATTAGACGGCACCATGGAGACGAGGACGCTAGCAACGGAACAGGTAAGTGAATAACTTCTGTATGGCTCATAATTAATGCACAATGTACATTACAAAGTGCATTAATATGGCCATGCAGAAGTGTATACCCCCACTTGCTTTCGCGGGACAACCCCTTTAAGTGCCCCCAGTCGGGATGTAAACTTGTCTTGTGGCATTAAAGGGTTAAAATCTTGTCTTTACATTTTTATTTCAAAATTTGGAGCTTCAAAATGAAAAGATAGTATAACAGGTTTTAAGACCAATTTAAGTTTAAATAAAATGCATTTTAAGAAATTTAAATCATTTTCTAAATTATGTTTCAGACAATCTTTATTCTCAGTTTTGTAGATTTAAAGGTCTTAAGAAATTCCCCCAGCACAGACAATAGCTTACAATTCTTTGGGGTTGATTAGCAAAATGTATCCTGTGATATTTGCACTGTAACAAAATTCAATCTAAAAGCAAATTAAAGTTTACAACTGCTTTAGGCACTCTGTAAATTAGTACTTCATTGCATATTAATGAAGTGCTAATTACTCTTTGTGACCACGTTTATGCAAATTATGGCATACACAGAATCTGCAGTTGTATTTAATTGCGGCTATGAACATGTGAACATTCTAAATGTAAAGCAATTAAGTCATGGTGCATAATTACAATAGTAACAGTGATACAAATTGATACATAGATGTTTTTGTGCAGGTTCTCTGGGCATTTTCAATTTAGTGACTACTAAATAGTAATAGTGAATAACCTTTCTAGGGTGGTTTCACACACACAGGTTTTTGTTGTAAAGACACCGTTTTTGTGTCAGCTTTTTGAGCCAAAGCCAAATGTGTATTCAGGAGTTGGAAATATAAAGCTACCTTCACATGTGGCATATTTTCAGGGGGCTGTCTGCAGTGGCAAATCTACAGCAAATCTGCAGGTTTTGTTGAAGATCTGCTGCAGAGTTTACCCTTTGTATTTCAAGAGTTGAATTTCACAGTCTAAGGGCTTATTCAGATGACCGTATATCGGCCTTGTATTCACACCGGCCGATATACTGCGTCCCTCTCTGCAGGGAAGGAGGCTGGAAGAGACGGGAGCAGTGCTCTGAGCTTCCGCCCCTTTCCGCCAACTCTCCACCCCTTCTCCGCCCCTCTGCACTATATGCAATGAAGGGAGGCGGGGTGGGGGTGGAGCTAATTCCCAGAACTTAGCCCCGCCCCATCGTATTGCAAATAGTGCAGAGGGGCGGAGAGGGAGTGATGAGGAGGCAGAGAGTATGCGGGAGCTCAGAGCACTGCTCCCGGGTCTTCCAGCCTCCTCCCCCTGCAGAGAGAGATGCCGTATATCGGCCGGTGTGAATACCTAAGGGCTTATTTACACGAGCGACTGTTTTCACGTCCAGGTGATATATGCTGCCTACAATCTGATGCAATGGATTAAAAGTGCCCGGCTGGCCAATATAGTGCCGGGCATTATAACGCCAGGGAGGACAGATAGTCCTGCAACTATATTTCTGCCTGGAATATGTCGGCCGCTGAATAGACTCCTATGGGAGCCTGTGACAACGGCCGGAGAAGGGAGGTGGGAGGGAGTTTAGCAACGTGACTGCTAAACTCCCTCCCCCTTCTCTCCTCTTCTCTCCTCCTCTCTCCTCCCCTCTGGCAGTTTGCAATGGGAGGGGGCGGAAGGCAATGGAGCTAAGCTCTGCCCCTTCCATTCCTAGCTGCGGACAAGGGGCAGCAGCTTAGCTCTGCCTTGCCCTGTCCCATTGCAAACAGCCAGAGGGGAGGATAGAGGAGATGAGACAGTGAAGGGGAGGGAAGGGGGAGACTTAGCAGAGGGAAACTGTCTCCCCATACCCAACGGCATAACAGCCTCAGTGTATATGTGCCAGGTCCATGCCGTCTGAATAGGTGCACAAAGTTTAGACTTGTGCACTCGTTCACGCATGGGAGCTCATAAAAACGGATATGTCAGTGTGAATCCAGCCTAAATTTGCAGGATAAATAGACGTGCCGCATATTTTTCAAAAACGGATTTGTTGCAGAAAATCTTCACATTATATGAAGATTTCTGGAATCTCCTCCACATGGCTTCTACTGTAAATTCTGCAGAATTTTGCTTAAAAATCTGCCCCCCACCCCCCCATGCTCTCACTCCTAAAACTCATGTCTCAAACTCATTCCCTTCTGCAGTGCTCTAGATGTGCTGAAAGCAGGTTGAGGAAATTACAAACTTGTGCAAATTTTCTCCACTACAAATCTATGCTCAGAACATACAACTTCGCCTTCACCGTGGTAAAAAGCTTATTTCACCTCTTTCATCTCCCCATTATCTAACAACCCAAAAAGTCCCATATCACGCTTGCCTGTGTGAACTTAGCTTTATAATACACAGCTATACTTCAGCATATAATTTGCATTGTAAAACCCATGAAGCTCTGCCAGAGGCTGAACCTCATAGGCTACCATAGCTGGCAGACCCAGAGGCTATATTCAAGCCTCCAGGTGCCATAGCAATCTGTTGGGACCCTGTGATAAGTTTGCGGGGATCTGATGGGTGACAAAGCCAGCCCCCTTTCTCTGTCAGCCTTTTACATGCCGCTGTCACATTGGCAAGTAAAAGGTTAAACAGCTGGGATCAGAGGTTTCCAACAGCTCAGCACCTACTCCCCCTGGCATGGGAGACGGGTGCCAGGCTTCTGATTCAGCACTGTAAAAAGGCGTTTACATCCGAATAAGGGCCGTCAAAAGATGTATGGGCAGTTGTTAAGGGGTTATTATTATTATTTATCTTTCCAATATAGTCTATGTTGTGTTCACTATTTTCTGCTTGCTGGCAGTGAATAGGAACAATCATTATTTTTGCAGAGTATTTAACACCTTAATGCTTCATGATATACAGTCATGGAGGTTCGAGGTTTATATGGAGCCCCCCAATCCCACTCTATACATTGCGGGTGTCAACTGTCTTTGACAGCTGCTGTCAATTTTAACAGGGGCATTTAAATGCTCCAATTGGAGTTTGTGGGTTCCGAACTACCACCCTACGATGTGATTGTGGGGTGCTGTTTAGTCACCATGCAGTCAGGGGCCTTCTGAAGGTTCCCAGGGCTGCCATTGTAGACTGGCTTTGAAACCATGAATGTGGCATAGCTTGATAGACTGCTCAAAATGCAGTATAATGAAATACTATGGTATTGCATTATATCACAGGAGTTATCAAATGATTGCAAGTTGAAATCCCCTATGGGACTTTTCAAATGGAATGGAATTGTACAAAGAATGCAGTGCAGATGCGGATTTTGTCAATTAGTGTGGATTTTGTGGTGTTTTTACCTGCAGAATGTGTTTGCCAGAAAGTCTTGTGGAATTTCTTGCATTTTTTTATACAGACTTTAATTGGGGAATTACATCTTCTGTATATTAGAAATCCACAACAACAATTCCACAAGAAGTCCATAATTCCACAGCAAAAAGCTTTTTCGTTGTGAAATGTAATCTTGTGGTCTTGAAGTAAAGGTGCATGGATTTTAACAAGTACAGAATTCAAGCCCCATAGGGATAACATTATGATAATTCCATGCAATATTTTTTTTAAATGTGAAAATGAATAAAAAAAGAAGTTTTAATCATTATTAAAAAAATAAATAAAAAATATATAAAAACTTAATAAAAATATCAAAAGAATTAAAACATATTTGATACAGCTGTGTCCGTAAAAGTCCAATTTATCAAAGTAAACTGCACTATTTATCCCACACAGTGAATGTCATCATAACAAAAAACATAAATGAAAGCAATGTCAGGATTGCGCTTTTTGGTCACCCCGTCTGAAAGGACAAATTTAATAAAAAGTGATCAAAAAGTCATATGTACTCCAAAATGATAGCAATAGAAACTACAGAGCATCTCACAAAAAATGAGCCCTGAAACAACAAATATCGAAAGAAAAAGAAAAATATTATAGCTGTCAGAAGATGGCGGACGGAAATAATTATATTTTTTAAAAGTAGTACAGCAAAAAAAATGATACACATTTTGTTTTGTCACAATCCTACTGACCATAGAATAAAGTTATTATGCCATTTTTGCTGCATTGTGTATGCAGTAGAATCAAGACCCCCCAAAGATGGCGTGCATCTGGTTTTTCAGTACTTGGCAGTTTTTCAGTACGTTATATGGTACATTAAATAGTAACATAAAAAATACAACTCGTCCCACAAAAAGCAGCCAGATAGATGCATCAATGGATAAATAAAAGAGTTATGTATCTTTGAAAGTGGGGCGGAAAAAACAAAAAGGAAAAAGAAAAAAAGGACTGCATCCTCAAGGGTGGTTTTACATGGGCGAGAAAATTGCGCGATTTTCATCTGATGTGAGAGTTAGTAAAAAAGCAGATTATGAAACCAATGTTTTTCAGTGGTTTCCTTCCCATCTGCGATGTTTTCACTGATGTGATGTTGAGAGAACAAAAAATTGCAGCATACTCTATCTTTCAGCGATATGCGATTTTTTTTATCTCCCATGTTTCCCTTTGGAGCCTGCTTTTTATCGCATTGCAATACAACAAACTTGTGTTGCAAAGCAATCTTAACATTGGAAAGTCCTTTTGACTTCTGCGATAAAAAATTTGCGCATCTTTATCGCGCATTTTTTCGTGAGCGGCAGGAATGCAATGCGAGATTATTCTAAAAAAAAAAAGCATCGCTGATGCACAAAAATCGCAGGAACAAAGATACGATTTTGCCGCAATTTTCTCGTAGCAAAATTGCAATCGCCCGTGTGAAACTAGCCTAAGGGGTTAAAGACTTGTTCCAACCAAAACCTGTACACTTTAGGTAATTTGCTGTGACCTAACCACAACACACGTCTTCCCCTGCTCTCTTTGCTGATAAGTTTTACTTAGCATGTTTGCTGCAGATAAGCCTCTGGGAAGCCCTCAGTGTCTGCATATATATTACTTGTTGTGTGCCTTCAATGGGCATATAGACTTTATAGATCTATGGTATATGAGTGCCATGTAATCGCTGAAGCTATAGACCCAGCATGTTTTGCCACTATGTAACTTTCATGTTATATAACTGTTTATAAACAGTTGAAGAGTCCCAGGTCATAGCTATAGAAGGTGCAAAGCAAGATGCCCCGCCAGTGTCATAAACACGGCTGCTTGGGGCTCAGCTGCAGATTTTACATTGGGACCCAAGAGTTATGTTTCGGGGAGAGTCCGAGCCTGCAGATCACTTTTATAAATGCACAAATGCACCCTGACTTATAGAATCTTGCAATATGGGGTTACTCACAAAAGTAGGAAAAATAAAAAGTGCAAAACCTTACCCTGTTGTGGATAACAATAACTATATGTAGACTTTACTTTAGACATGGATCAGAACGCCTGGCCTTGATTTAATCAGGTATGTCTGTCCATATGTCTTTGGTTTTCTCACAGTGACTGATTGCAAGGGAGAGCTAACAGATGGTATGGGAAGGAGACTTTGCTTTGTGCTTAGGCAGCTAATAGAGATGCTAATATCCACAGGATATGCCATAAATGTCTGATATGTGGGGATCCCACCTCTGGAGAGGCAGCCGCATCAAGTCACAGACTGAAAGAAGGATATGACATGAATGCCTAAGATGGGAATGCCTCCATAAGAGCTGATATAGTTGATAGGAATCATCCTCTTGTTTCATCAGAAACTGCAAGCAATATGATGGTAGAGGGCAAATGGCTGAAGGTACAATTTAAAAGCTGTGCACAATTACTGCACATAACAATTTAAAGGCAGTGGAAAGTTTTCATTTTTGTCTGGAGGGACACTAGACAGAAGCCTAAGATGGTAACAGTTTTGTATATAAGGTCTAATCTAATTCTAATATGTAAAGGTAATACATAAAGTCAGCATGAACTACTCATTTTGTGTCAAGACAAGATCCATAGTATCTAGTCAAAAACTGGTGTGGAATGCCAGTGTTGCCATGATGGCAGCTGGTGCCCTGGCACTAAAGAGGAAGGAAATGCTTCCCTGATGTGGAGGGAGAGGAGTGCAGTGTGGACCAACAATCAAGGAACAATAGGAGGAGCTGGGGAGACCACATATATAGCTAGGGGGAGAGAGGAAAAATTGTGGCATGAAATCCACATGTGCGGCAAGAGTCACCCTGTTCTTGAGTAGAGAAGGAATTAGGCTCAATGACATAGAGGAATTCCCAAACAAAGGGCTGCAGAGATTAATGAGGAGTTGCAGAGAAGCCTGCTTAGGGTGCCTTCACGCTCACGAGAAAATCAAACATTTTTTGAACTATGTAAGAGTGAGTGAAATCGCAGAATTATGAAACCAATGATTTTCAATGGTTGCATTCTCAGGCCTTAGTCAGACGGGCGTTTTTTCGCGCGATTTGCGGATCGCATGACGGATGCGCATCCGCAAATCGCGTGACCGGTGCGCGCAAGTCGCCCGCAAATCGCCCGCAAATCGCCCGAAAATCTGCTCCTAGCCGCGTTTCATTAGAAACGGGCCGGAGCTGTCCAGCGCATTGCATTCAATGGAGACGGCAATAGAGCCGCCTCCATTTAAAGCAATGCGCTGCGGGCGAGCCCGGGATGAATTGTCGGTAAGGGCTTAAATATATAAGCCCTTCCCTGCAATTCATCCTAAAATGTGTTAAAATAAAAAAAAATTGTATACTCACCTTCTCCCGGCAGCCGGAGCTCCGTGCGGCCGTCCTGCAGTGGGTGTGAAGGGGGTGTGAGTCAGACCTGCCCCCTGATTGGCTCAGCGCTGAGCCAATCAGAGGCATGTCTCACTCACACCCATTCATGAATTCATGAATGGATGTGAGTCAGACCTGCCCCTGATTGGCTCAGCGCTAAGAGGCAGCAGTCACTCACCCATTCATGAATTCATGAATGGGTGTGTGAGTGAAACCGGCCTCTGATTGGTCAGGGCTGTGACCAATCAGAGGCAGATCATTCAGTGGGCGGGGATTTTAAAGCCCCGCCGGCTGAATAGTGCCGAGAAGCAGTTCAGGAGAACTGACAGCGGCCGCGGCTGGACTCCGACTGCAGCGGAAAGGTGAGTATACAATTTTTTTTTATTTTAACACATTTTAGGATGAATTGCAGGGAAGGGCTTATATATTTAACCCCTTCCCGACAATTCACCCCGCGCATGCCGGCAGCCAATTGCTTTCAATGGAGCGGCTGTATTGCCGCTCCATTGAATTCAATGGGCAAACATCGTTCTTCTCTGCCACAGCTATTACAGCTGTGGCAGAGAAGAATGATTTGTCTTCTATATGTTCTCAATGGGGTTGGCACTGCTGCCGCCGGCCCCATTGAGCGCATATAGAGAAGAGAACAGGAATCGCAGATCGCAGATAGGTGCGATCTGCGAGTTTTTGTTCTATAATTTATCGGACGAGCGCATAAAAAGCGCTCATGTGTCCGATACCATTGCAAAGCAATGGTTTTATAAAATCGCCGGACGCATGCGCATGCGCAAATCGCGGCTAAAAACGCCCGTCTGACTAAGGCCTCATTTGCGATGTTTTCACTCATGTGATGTGGAGTGAAAAAAAATTGCAGCCTGTCCTATCTTTCTGCGTTTTGCTTTTTTTTTTAACCTCCCATGTTTCCTTTTAATCGCATCACAAAGAACAAACTTCCAATTTCCGTGTGATGTGATACATTTTTAACATTAGAAAGACCTATTGACTTTAGTGCTAACAAATAGCAGCAAAATCGGGAGAGGAAATCACAAGTGGCAGTGATGTTTTTGCAAGGAAAAGCAGTGCTCACACTCAAAAATCGTGGGAAAAAAAGATGCGATTTTGCATCAAAATCGCGATCGCCAGTGTGAAGGCCCCCTTCGAGTGTTGAATTTAGATTAGCATCTTCTATAAGTACTTTGGTTGCAGCAGGCTTCAATGCAGACCCTGTGAGACACAGCTGACAATGTTGACACTGAGAGCAAGAACTAAAAGAACATTGAGCTGAAAAGAGTAAAAAGTTCTCCTCAACTTTGTTAGTTGAAGTTCAGAGGACTTTAGCCCTGAGGTGATACAGCAACTATTCTACCTGACCTGTGTAGACCCCTGGGTTAGTGTAGGTTGCAGGAAGGCCACTCCAGAGTTAGACTGACAAACATATTGTCCTAGAGACTGCCTGCCCTGTGGCCTGCTGTGAGGGCTGTTAAAAGCTCACAAAATTTTTTGAAAATTTCTGACAAGTCAGTGACGTCAGAAGTTTTGATCAGTGAGGGATTTTTACCTTAAATGGGGATAATTGGCCTCTACCTCATTGGGTTTTTTTTGCCTTCCTCTGGAACAACATGGGGGGGGGGGGGTGTTGTAATAGGCTGAAGTGGATGGACATACGTCTTTTTTTGGCCTTACATACTATGTAACTATGAGTCCCCGCTGATTGCTAAAGCAGAAGCTTTCACCTGAGCGTTGTTCCCATTTCTCTGTTTTCATCACTGCTCAGAGCATTGTAAGAGTTCTATAGTAAGTCTATGGAGTCCAGACACTGTTTGCGACGACAACCAAATGTTCACAGCTGTTCTACCCTTTTATGTTAGTGACTGGTGAGTGTTTTAGCAAACAGACCCCCACTGATTAATACTTCTGGCATGTTACTTTGACGTGTCAAAAGTTAAAGAAAACGTTTAGTTATACTTTAATGAAAGTAGAAAATAACAAAGTCTGGCATCTTAACAGCTAGGATTTAGAAGTATTTATTCAAAGATCTAATTAAGAAGGATGTGGTATCCAACTTGGCATAAAGTGAGAATTCACATAAGAAGACAGATATGCTCTACGTTTATGCACTTCAGACCTATGTCTGAGCCTTACTCATAACCTACTGACTGGTGACCTATGAGAGATATCCACCCATGTTGAGTCAACACTTTTTCTTCCTATCCTGATAGGCCTGTTACACTGTGAAATCATGGCATATTATGCCTAAGAACAAACTCAAGCCTGCTACATCTGACATACTAAGACTTACTACATTCGTCTAAAATTATCTTAACTTTATATTTCACCATACAAAAAGGTATTAAATAAAAAAAAACATTTTTTAAATGTTTCAAGTTGTTTCCTATAATTTTAGTATAAAACCACTTTACATTTGCTTTGCTCCAAAATGTAGAATACAAAAGTTATGCTCTGCAGCATTCACAAGGACAATGGCTTAAACCCATTTCCATAAATGAAACCAACATCAAACTAATGAATTATATATTTCCTTCAACTTCCCTTTGTGAACGTCCAAAAGCATGTAGTGTTTTGGTATCCACAGAACCGCTTTCTGACTTCCTGTGTTTCTTTCCACTTCATGTCTACTGCATTTTGAATTTTCTCCTGGATTTTAATTCAGATCTCCACGACCAAACTAGTAAAATGTCAGTGATTCAATTGTTAAAAGTTTATATTTCTGTTCCAAACCTGAAACTTGGTTGAGGTAGCCGTTTCTATGCGAGGAAAGAAGAATAGGTAAGAGTTTAATTTCACAGAGCTCTAATTTCATAATAACAAGGGACTGGAAAACTTTGCCTAGAAGCTTGACACAGTTAATGCTTAAGCTATTAGCCATGCATTAGAGGAGGGACTGTACAAGTCCCTCCAGCGTCTTAGGCATCTACTGTAGCCAAAGCCCCGTATTCACTGAAGCAATGTTTCCCTTCCTCTGTGACTCCTTAGTATCATAGCAGCAAGCTTTTATTTTATCTTCCTATTTCCCTATTTCACTTGGGTATTAAAAATTTGATCTCAACAATGGTTCAGTTCATATGCATATTACAAACTGCTTTAGGGACTGTTCAGTGCAAAATGGGCGGATAATGTTCCAGATTAACTTGACTCATGAGTGTGAGCTGTCAACTATATCCTTTAGCTGGGGAGAAGATTTTAAACAGTACCTGGAAAATTGTGAGGCCTAATCTTTCTGCTGTGCTGGCTGGCTGCATAATCCGGAAAATGCAAATTTGCTTTCCATCTGACTGAAACACTCATGCTGTTAAGTGAAGTGAACATTTTGCCTGGTGCTAGTCTTGTTAATACCAAAAAAAAATAAAAAATTTTGGAAATTGTTGCCTATTTTTTTCTTCGCATGTTATATCATCACCATATGGCTCTGCCAATTTTTTTTAAATATCAGGATGCTGCATTTGCACTGATATTGTGTTAGTTTTCCTTTTTTAAATCTTATCAGCCTACAATCCAGCAGGACTTGTTCCAGATGGGTTAATAACAGTTTATTTTCAAATTAGATTTATGTACTGGAAAAAACAGATATTTAACTTGACAGCAGGTAGGAGAGATATATGCTGGCTCTTTCCTCCGAGGTCCTTGAAATGGCCATTTTTTAATTATAGGAAGAAGTTTACAATCAGATTGTAGCTGCAACAAGCGGGATGACAAGTTGATATTTAAGAACATCAGATAATTGCTTGCAATGTTATTTTGGTCTTCAATTATTCGAATCTGCATATTTCGCAGGCTGGGTTTTACATGTTTGTTGTTGGCGCATGTGAACCGAAAAATAAAATGCATTTTGGAAGCTTTTAAGAGGAAATTTAGTGCTGGATGTATAAATGGAATTTATCATGAAATGTTTTTCATTTATGCTATAGCTGCTTCGGTGGAAAAAATGTATTAAATATATGTTTGTGTCATTTTTTTTTCCATTTTGTAGTGTACGGTAATAGAGCAGTTGTTGTACTTTCTTTGTGCAACTTAATTGGGAAGTACAAAGAGAAAGCGAAAAAAAATCAGCTACTTGCAGTGCTTGATTATATAGGTGCGTGATGGTATATACAGTAAAAGCCTATGCAGTTCTAAGTGAACACTTAAAGGAACCGGTCATGTACCGATGACATGACAGATATTCTTTTATCTTGGACATGGAGGCAAGAAGTTACTTTCAGGTTCTTTTCCATGTATATATCTAAGCTGCTATAGTTGAAAATAAATAAATAAGTAAATAGTCTCCATGGTCCCAAGTTGGAGACTGGCAACCATCTCGTTCCTACCACAATTAGAGATGGAAGTGCTGGTGACATAAGATTAGTATGTGCTAACAGTCCTTTTACTCAATAGAAGGAGACACTGTTCCCTTTTTATAGGAGCTTGTGAATCCTGTGTTGCCACCAATTTTTTGAAGAGTCTATTAGCAAGGCATATATATTTAGTTTATTGCCTAGCATTAGCATGCTCTAAAAACAGAACTACTGTGGAGAACAGTGGGGGTCCTGCTGAGATTCACCTCCTCTTTAATCTCTATTTGCTCTAGTAGAACATATAGAGATGCTTCTCCAAAGCATACAACCTCTCACTAAGATGCAGAGATTTTTCCAACTTTTTACCTTATGCACTTTGTTCATTAGGATACGGAAGTTACAGTATTATACTTTTAAAAAGGCATACCCATATAAAAATTTTATGGCATATCCAAAAGAGAGTGCAAGAATGAAGGTTCCTCTACCCCCAATCCACTTCCTACTACATCCAGGTGGAGAATGAGAGATTACATTACTCTCATTGCTCCTTTCATTGCCCCTCCCCCACACCATATCTATGATTGTAAATTTTCTAGTAACAGTTCCTGAACAGTATATTGTTACAATCATGTACAGTGACAGAATACAGAGTTTAACCCCATAAGGACCAAGCACAGTAAATTTACAGCCCTTGGTTCTGGGTTTTAATCCTGGCAGATTTTAAAAATACGGTGCAGAGAGCTGCCCCAGATTGGTCCCTGCGCTGAGCCAATCAGAGGCAGCACTCACTCACCCATTCATGAATTCATGAATGGGTAAGTGAGAGCTGCCTCTGATTGATGAGGCTGTGACCAATCAGAGGCAGCTCATTCAGCAGGCGGGGATTTTAAATCCCCGGCTGCTGAATACTACTCACAGCAGTTCAAGAGAACTGCCGGCCGGCTGGTACAAGGTGAGTATAGATTTTTTTTTTATTTTTAAACAGTTTTGGATGATTTTCAGGGAAGGGCTTATATTTTTAAGCCTTTCCCGAAAATTCATCCCGCGCTCGCCGGCAGCCCATTGCTTTCAATGGAGCCGGCTGTATTGACGGCACCATTGAATTCAATGGGCAAACATCATTGTTCTCTGCCACAGCTGTTACAGCTGTGGCAGAGGAGAATGCTTTGTCTAGTATATGTTCTCAGTGGGGTCGGCGCTGCTGCCGCCGGCCCCATTGAGCGCATATAGAGAAGAACAGGAATCGCAGATAGGTGCGATCTGCGATTTCTGTTCTATAATTAATCGGACGCGAGCATAAAAAGCGCTCATGTGTCCGATACCATTGCAAAGCAATGGTTTTATAAAATTGCCGGACGCATGCGTATGCGCATATCGCGCGAAAAAACGCCCGTCTGACCAAGGCCTTAGGCTGCTCTCATACGACCATAAAAATCGCCAGAAATTTGTGCATTGTGAGACAAAAAAAATCTTGCACGAATATGAACCCCATTCTTTCTTGGCATGTGCTACCTTTGGGGTTCCCTCAGAACACCTCGCTCATTGTTTTCAATGGGGCCAGCAAAAATATTGCAGCCCGTGTAAGGTGCACTAGAGTGTGATTCAATGCAAAGTTTCCCATTAAAAACACTTTCCTGAAGTGATGCAAGGTGTTTCTGACACAAAAACTCATGGCATACATGGATAAATCACACATTTCCAAGCACGATGTCGGGCTGAGTTTCAGTGAGACTAAAACACCCTGGTCCTTAAGAGGTTACAAATAACATATCTCCAACTAAAATGATATTTAATACTGGGCAATTCTGTCACTTGGAAACCCAAAAATTCTTCAGTAGCTTTTTAATTTTTGCATGGTTCCTTGTGAAAATTCATATAAAGAAAGATTATGGAGCAGCATTTAGGAAATTGTGTGAAAGAAAAACTGTCTTTGTAGCTCATAGCAACCAATCACAGAGCAGCTTTCATTTTTCAAGAACACTATGAGGAATGAAAGCCGAACTTTGATTTCTTGCTATAGACAACAAAGACAGTTTTTCTTTTAGACCGATTCATAAATCTCCCATCAAACTATCACATTTCTCTACAAGTGGAATGCACCTTTGATGTTGAGATGCTGACAGCAAACAGGCGTTTGACACCGTGTGCTACAAACAGGCACTCATTTGAGTAGTGTGTGTGTGTTGTTCATGAATATTGGTGAATGGCTTCATTTAAACAATGTCAAAGAACATTTCAGAATAAGCATGGTGAAGGAAGTGTGTTAACAAAATCCTGTATTTACAAATTGGTGAAAAAATAGAAGGGGGTTCTTTACTGTAAGAGCAGTGAGACTATGGAACTCTCACCCTGACAATGTGGTTATGGCGAATTTGATAAAAGAGTTTAAGAGGGGCCTGGACTTCTTTCTTAAGTGTAATAATATTACATGTTATGGTGACTGATTACTTTAGAAGAGTCGTTGATCTGATTGCCAGATTTGGACCCAAGAAGGAACTTTTTTCCCTAAAGTGAGAAAAATTGGCTTAAACCTAATGAAGTTTTTTTTGCCTTCCTCTGGATCAACACTGTAGGAAAGTATGAACTGGATGGACATATGTCTTTTTCAGCCTAAAAAACTTAGCTATTAATTGAAAACTTCATTTGGGGCCGTAAATGTGACCAGTCCAACATCATCATGGAGTTTGCATGGTCCTTCTATATTTGTGGGGGTTTTTAGATTTTCGCTGGATTAGGTGCCCCATGGGCACCTGAAATGAAATGAGTGCGTTCTTTCTATTGTTCTACAGAATATATCTGTGTTATCTATATAACTAGTAATAAAAACATAAAATATTGTCATATTGCTGTTGCCTCAACCATTTCTGCCTAATTTTACTTTCACAAAGTCGTAGTTACTGCAACACAAGGTGCATTACTTTGTCTAATATATTGCCTAATATATTGTTTGCATAGAAGTATGCTTATCAGTCACACACAATTAATCTCATCAGATGAGCACAGGGAGGAGGAATATAAAATAAATTTTGGATGGAGATTATTTAATGAGCCCTGGGCATAAAATGGAAATTTATAGTAAATGGGAAACATGATCATAGATAAGCAAGAATTCATTATTTTATAGAACAGTATACTGGTGATTCGCCTTGATTTGCATTCAATATCAGGCAATATAAAATAAATGTAATCTTTAAAATACTTACAAAATGACACTACTAATAATACCATAGAGTTGTTTAAAATCAAAATCTAATCCCTCGGAGAAGCATATGCTGTTTACCTTTCATTCTTCTGAAATGTTACAGGCAGAAGGCTTTGACAGCAGATTTATCTATATGGTCTGTTGCTGTTGCCTGTAGTGGTTACTGTGGTGAAAAAAATGAAATACTCCAATGATCTACTCATTATTCCTGTGAATCGACCTTGCAGCCACCAAATGTGATATTCTAAAAAATCAACTGTACTCAGAAACCTCACATGAAAGAACAAAGACAAAGCTTACATGAAGAATTAGAATTTTGCATGGGTTTCGTAAAGAGGTTTAATAAATATATGATGCAAGAATATGCAACTCAACCCCACTCCAACCAATGTGCGTTGGACAATGAAAGAAACGTTAAGGTTATAAGATGGAACACAAAAGGAAAACAAAGAGTAAAGATAAGGATATCCATAATGGCCACAGTGCAGCCACACTGCATTCTCAAGCCATGCCAGCACAGAGTTTTATAGTACCTTGGTGCTGACTTGGGGTGTCTGCCATGTTTTACACTATTTCTGTAGCCCATTACTGACTATTGGACTACACAAATAGTATAGTCATGTTAACTAAGGATACATCTCTATATGATGATTACGTCCTGCCTTAAGGATACATTTGCAGCAGAAAATACACTCCCGATCAGATGTAACAAGCAGATTTTGATATGGATCCCCCTTCCCAATGAAGAGGTTAAATGAGTAGAGATGAGCGAGCATACTCGATAAGGCAAACTACTCGAGCGAGTAGTGCCTTATTCAAGTACCCGCCCGCTCGTCTCTAAAGATTCGGCTGCCGGCGGGGGGCGGGGGAAAGCGGGGAGGAACGGAGGGGAGATCTCACTCTCCCCCCACCCCCCGGCTCCTCCCTGCTCACTCCCGCAACTCACCCCTTACCCGCGCCGGCAGTCGATTCTTTAGAGACGAGCGGGCAGGTACTCGAATAAGGCACTACTTGCTCAAGTAGTTTGCCTTAGCGAGTACGCTCGTTCATCTCTAGAAATGAGTGTTGAAAATCGGTTGCATAAATTGACATGTTGCAGATTTAAAATCAACGTCAAATGTCTATTTCTCAATGGGCAGATTTTTTCCACACTGTATGGATGAGATATGTTGAAATCTCATTCACCTTGTTTGCACTGTTAGGGCTTAAACACACGGGTGTGTTTTATTCCTGTTATGCGGCTGATGGTTTTTATTCCACTTGCGGGATTCTCACGCGTTAATACTACCCGTGAAAAAAAAACTTGCCTAGGCAGGACCTATCTTCCCACTTTTTTTTTCAGACTCGTGCGCACTAGCGTGGAGTTTAAACGATCAAAAAGAAAATACGCTAATACGCCATGTGTATTTCCCCTTAATCATGTGAATCATGTGAATTTTCTGTGTAGAAATTCAGCATGAAAAATCTGCAGCATTTATGATACTTGTTAACATACCCTAAGATAGGCCAGCTAAAGTTCTGATGCTAACGCATGCTGTTGTGGCCCTGTATATCACTGTTCTACTATGTTCTATTCATTTATTGTACTGCTTTTAGGGCACAATTATAGAGACTCTATGTGATCTTGTGTGTTGTGTTGTGGATTTGCAGGATAAATAGCTATAAGTAGCTTTAGAAAGAGATTTCTTCCTTCCAGTGATGAGCTACTTTGCATATCTTTTCCCAGAGAACATTGTGTGTAAAGGCCTATTTAGACACAACGATTATTGTTCAAAATTCGCTCAAAAGCTGTCTTTTGGGAGATATTCATTGTGCCTAAAAGTGTGCATCTTTCACTGTTCGGCTGGAATTCAGCTAAATTCTGCTTGAAAACCATGTTTAGCAGCAGAACAGCTGATAAGTAGGACTACATGATGGGCTCTGCCCGGGGAAGAGCTGATTACAGCTAATAGCATTGTTACAGCTGTTCTTAGTTTTCAGCTCTGCTGGCAGAACAGCTGATAAGCAAGGCGGCACTCTGTGTCTGCTGTCCATGGCACTGAATTCTCCACAGGGAGCCCATGGCTGAACAATAGAGCTAATTACAGAGCTCAGACCTCCTGCTGAGTTCTGTAACAGCTCCTAGAACCTCATTTGCATGCAAATGAAGCTAATAAAGTACTAATAGCAATTAGTGACTATTAGTACTTTATGCAAAAAGCCCCTGATCTTTCAATCTTTTAAAAGATATCTGTATGTGTAAATGGGCCTTTAGATTGCCTACACCAGTTGTTTATTATTTGCATGCTAAATGCACTTTAGTGATTTATTGCGTCATTTTATTTAAATATCTCCGACCCTATTCCTGAGACTACAGTAGATGCATGACCTATTGTACTTGAGCATTACAACATAACAGCAAAAGGGATGATTATCATGCAAAATCCGTTCAAGCAAACAAATTTGCTCGATAATCATCACGTCTAAATTCACAGCCATTGTGCACTATTCATTTACAGTTCATTGGTCACTCCCATTTCATTAGCATGACAATCATTGCTGGATCACTTTCTTTTTGCTGAGTGTAAATGCTTTCCACTCAGTGTTTTACATGGTATGTGAAGGATTAAGCAAGAAGCCAGCAAGTGTAAACGCTCTGTATTAGCGCTAACAACCCAGTACTGACATCGACGCTCATGCCGTCGTTTAGACAATTGTCGTCCCGTCTAAATGGGACATCACTCTCCTGTATTTGTAATCTTCACACCAAACAATGCTGCTCCTTCCTTTTCCCTGCTCTGCACTAGAGTATATATTGTTTTATGCAGCTTAAAATTCTGAACATGATCGTTTACTGTAAACAGCAGCGGTTCAGTACTGAATGGCCTCTGTTAAAGTGAATGGAGAGGGGCAGGGGAGAGCGAGGAGAGAAATCTCCTGCAGCCACCTCACTGTGAGCCAAGGATACTCGTTCCTGTGCTCCTGTGCTCTTTTGGATTACATCTCCTGATAATATATTGTTAAATGCAATTCCAAATATTGGTACACATTTATCTAAAAACAGTGTTTTACATCCCGATAGATAGAGATAGAGCAAAGGAAGGCCTGTAAATCTTGGGATGGCTTTATATGGGACAGCTATCATCTGAATAGTTTCTTGAAATAGTCAATGGAGTGATTGTTGTTCATTTGTTGTTCAATTTTGAGGTTGCTGAAGCACCCACTTCCCTGCCTCCCTGCAAAGTTATTAGTTAGTCACTGAAAAACAATTGGACAACTGTTTACACCAGATGATAATTAATCAACCAGTGACTATATTTAGGTGAGTTGAAATGAAGTGACTAGCAACTAGAGACAAATTCTTGCTTTTTACCTGGTTGGTGCCCATGTTTACACTAAACAACTGTCTCTTGCATTCACTCTATTGCATGACTATTCAGACAATACTTGTCTAGTGTAAATCCACCCTTGCTTATAAGTTGACTAATGTATATTCAATTTATTAATCCTTCTTAAAGGGGTTGTCTACAGCAAAATAATAAACAGAGATCCAGCGCTACAGACCCACTGTGGTCACGGTGTTTGTTGTGACAGCAGCCTTCACTGGAAGTCAGGTGACCCCTGCAACCAATCAGAGTTGAGCGGACAACTGTTTTAACATTAACTACTGTTTAAGCCTTACAAAGTTTAGTTCTCCTATTACTGTTTTTCTGAGAAAATCATTTGACTGAAGTTTTATCTCAGTCCTACACTTAGCAAGAAATGTCTATGCCCTTGTCAGCATGAATCTGAATTATTGCCTGGTGAATGTCTTTTAATCTCTTCAAGTAGTAGAAACATTTATTAAAGTATTTATAAATTACACATTAGTTTTTATGAATTATTAATAATTACATATTTGAAAAATTGGAAAACAACTGCCACCAGGCTCCCGCCATCTGCTACTAGAGACATTAAAAATATATCAATCCCAGAAGTTGCATACTACAAGTTCCTTATACGTTTTTCCTGAAAATAATCGCTATGTATCACTCCTCTCATAAAATCAAACCTTCAAAAAGTGAAATTAAATTTGCACAAGTAATCCAGAAATAATATGGTATGCGTAAGCACACAGGGGTTTATGTCAGCATTAATACGATATTTCAAAGCGCTCATATTGATTTTGGGCACTGAAGAAATAGTGCTATGAGGGTTGAGGTATATAACTCAAATAATAAAAAAAAGAAACCATATGAACTTGTTAGCAATATTGACTGACTTTTCATTAATAGCCATGCTGAAAACATGGAAATGTAGACATTTTATGCAAGTCATTTCTTGATACTATCCCCTCTGCTGCCAGTTTATTGTATAGTGTCAGTCTAGTCCCTCTAGCCATCTTAATGTGACCTCTTCAATATTACGTTCTTTTGCATCTTGTAGATCCCAGGGGCTCCTAGTAAATTAAATCAAATTAAATTAGATGTAAGCAATTGCATCATAAACTGTGTATTACTGTTTTCTCCTTCTCCAAGCTTAAACCTTATTAAATAAGCTTAAGTTAAAAAAATGCTCCATCACTTGCATTCTGACATTGACTTGTCTTCATGTCCAGTTTCAGCTTAGCGGATCTGCTGATGTATTGCATATTATGATGCTATTATTGACATTTCATGTGTACAGTAATACATATTAAAAATGGCAGACTTCAAAAAGCAGGGCCTTTCTTATCCTATTTCATTGCCTGGGGCTGCCTGTAACATTAGGCCACTTTCCCCATAGTGGGTGGTATAGTACAAATATTACAAATGGTAAACACAGAGTCATCAAGCGGTTCTCCCTCAGCGTTATCCACTTCTGATCCTCCAACTCATAGAATAGTGATATAAGGGGGGGAACATTTTTTAGTTTGTGAGTGACCGTTGTAGTTAACTTCCACACTGTAAAGGAAGAGCTACAATAATACTAAAAAGGAACTGACCCTAACTGACTGATTCTTTTGTGTCCTGGTACAATATTGAACTTGCCACTTGTCTAGTATGCATGGCTAGTTTTCACTTTTTACCGAAATATTAAAGCCGCCATAGATACATGTTTTCCATGGCTACAACTCTAGTATACATTGCTATAAGAACGCAATGATGATAGAAATAATTATTGCAAGATAAAACAAATATACATGGCCCATGACATAAAATGTTATTTCAGCTTTTATCCTGGCTATGATGGTAAGTCGAAAGTACAAAAAAATGTTTTAGGTAGACTTTGCTTGAGGCCACATGTGCAGGAGTGCGTTGGATTCCGCATGAGGGAGCCCACAGTGGATTCCAACCCTATGCCCAGCCGGCATCTGCGCGTACCTGTATGGTTCTCATGGCTCGCTGTCGAACATGCACAATACAGATTTTCTATTTTAATGCCTCCTTTTCCCACAGAATCACTGGCCCATTTGCAATGTCAATTGTGGATGGGCCACGGGTCGGACGGCTTCCATTGACTTCAATGGAAGCCATCCGTGTGGAATCCTAGGAAAATAGAGCATGCTGTGATTCTTCATCTGTGAGCGGAAACTACAATTGGCTGTCTCTCGTGTGCATGAAGAATCACTTTTGCATTTCATGCTATGTGCGGTATTTCCTGCGGAATCTGGAGGCAGTCACCCACTCCGGATTACACAATTCAAATCTGCCTATCTGCATTTACCCTGATATGCGACTATTTGATGAGCATTTGTCAATAGTCACTTCTTGTGCTTGCTGAGTAATTAATGACATTTAATAGAATTTAATCATCTATATATATATATATATATAAAGACAAAAGCCCTCACTGACTCACTGACTGACTCACTGACTGACTGACTGACTTGCCACTAATTCTCCAACTTCCCGATGACGCAGAAACATGAAATTTGGCACGAGCATTGATTATGTCATAAATAGGAAAAGTTAATGGGGCCCAACTCGATTATTCAATTCTAGCGCAAAAGAACTAGCGTCCAAATTTTATGTACATAATCTAATTCTCGCACTTCCTGATGTCATTTTATATAAAGAAAACGTTGCATGATTACCTCCACGTGGTGTTTTCTGGGTAACGCAAAGAACCATGCATAATGGTGAACATATTTTTTTCCTAGGTATCTCAAAAGTAACCACGACTTCATTAGATTTTCCTTGTGAACACCAGATAAACACCAGTACCAAATTAACTCGAGCAGAGCTAGGTATATCAGCTAGTATATATATATAAAGACGAAAGCCCTCACTGACTGACTCACTGACTGACTGACTCGCCACTAATTCTCCAACTTCCTGATGCCGTAGAAACATGAAATTTCGCACGAGCATTGGTTATGTCATAAATAGGAAAAGTTAATGGGTCCCAACTAGAGATGAGCGAGTATACTCGCTAAGGCACATTACTCGAGCGAGTAGTGCCTTAGCCGAGTATCTCCTCGCTCATCTCTAAAGATTCGGGGGCCGGCGGGGGGCGGGGAGCGCCGGGGAAGAGCGGGGAGGAACGGAGGGGAGATCTCTCTCTCCCTCTATCCCCCTGCAACTCACCTGTCATCGGCGCCGGCCCCCGAATCCTTAGAGACGAGTGGGGAGATACTCGGCTAAGGCACTACTCGCTCGAGTAATGTGCCTTAGTGAGTATACTTGCTCATCTCCAGTCCCAACTCGATTATTCAATTCTAGTGCACAAGAACTATCGTTCAAATTTTACATACGGAATCTAATTCTCACACTTCCTTATGTCATAGAAACTTGAAATTTGTCACCAGCATTGATTATGTTATAAATAGGAAAAGCTAATGGGTCCCAACTTGATTATAGAGGCGCAAAAGAATTGGCGTCCAAATTTTACATACGGAATCTAATTCTCTCGCTTCCCGATGTCGTAGAAATTTGAAATTTGGCACGAGCATTGATTATGTCATAAATAGGAAAAGTTAATGGGTCCCAACTCGATTATTCATATCTAACTGCAAAAGAATTAGCATCCAAATTTTACGTACGGAATCTAATTCTCTCACTTCCCGATGTCATAGAAACTTGAAATTTGGCACGAGCATTGATTATGTCATATATAGGAAAAGCTAATGGGTCCCAATTCGATTATTCAATGATTATTTGAAGTCATTCCCAATAGGATTTAAGCATCCATGAGTTGTATATGTCTTTATTAAAAGACAAGTATAAAACGTATAGCTTCATGTACCCTCTGGCTAGGATGGGTCAAATGTAGTACAAAAATGCATACTTATGACTATGCTTGACCTCACAAATATTTGTGAATGCCTTTTCTGTCCCACAAAAAAAGCAAATGGAAACATACACATTTTTAAAAACATTACAGTCAATGGAAGGTGTATAGAAATGTATGGTTGTACCTTTCTGTATGTTTAGCATGGACATTTTTTGCTATCAAATGCCTTAAAGGAATAAAAAAGTGTATAGTTACAAAAATTTATTAAGAGAATGAGTTTACAAACAGCATTCATTTCAGGCGTTATGGCCCATTTACGTGTAACAATTATCGCTTAAACTCATTCAAATGAACAAATGTGAGTGATAATTGTTCATTGTGAACGGTAAAAAAATCGCTCACTTGTTGTAAATGCTTCCCACTCAGTGCTTTCCATAGGAGGGGAAGCGCTGAGTGATAAGCAGCCGAGAAGCCAGCGAGCCGGCGGCAAGTCTTTCTGTTTAAATGCTCTGCACAAGCGCTGATGACCTTAGCGGTGACTTCAGCGCTCGTGCAGTCGTTTAAAAGATGGTTGGCCCGTGTAAAAGGGCCTTTACTGCTGCTGATAGCTACTTAAAACGAACAACAGAGCAAATATGTAAGCATGGCAATGTGCTTGATTTCAAGTATAATTGTCTTAGGCCGGGCTGTCACGAATGGGTTGGATTCCGCAAGCGGATTTCCACAGAGGAAGACCTGTGGTACTACACGGAAAGTAATTGCAAATGGTTGCCTAAGATCGTGGATATGATTATTTTTCTGTGTGATGTAAGCATATGCACAGTGTATTATCCGTGCGGAAAACAGGTTGCAGACATAGAAGCAACACCAGAAAGTAGTAAAACATCCTTCTGGTGAGATATTTTCCCTCTCTCTCTTCTTGCTTTTCTATGAATTCTGTTTGCTACTTCCAAGCGATTCAACCACTCATATGCAGTCTTAATTGCATATGAGTGGCAGAACACATGCATCCATTGACTTTAGTGGAGGCCGTCTGCGCAGAATGCACGCTAAAATACAGCATGCTGTGATTTTTCCTCCACTCGTGGAATAAACACTTCATATCCGTGAGTGTGAAGGAAAATTCAAAAATACATGCCTTTCAATGCCCATGTTTTACCATGGATCTTACACACAGATGGTGCAATTAAAAACTGTTCTCGTAAGAACCCCCCCCCCCCCACCCCCTTAAGGGTGCAATCAGACAAGCATTTTTTTTGTGCATATATAGGCACGATAAAAAAAAATTGCACATCGCGTGAACAGGTGCATTTGTACTCACATGTCCTGTCTTTTGCAAGTGCGATTTTTTTTGCATATGTAAAAATCGGACATCTGACCACTTTCATTTGAAAGCAGTGGTTTTAATAGAGCCGATATTTTATTGTGCCGGTACATGCGTTAAAAAAATCGCTTGTCTGACTGCAACCTAAGTGTGTTTTTGCGCGTACATAGGTGCGTACGTAGGTGTGCACCTACGTACGAGCAAAAAAACGCGTGTATGCAGCTCATTAAAATCCATTTAAAATTGTGTAAAAAAAAAAAAAAAAAAAAACATACTCATCTACCGGGGCTCCGCTGCGACTTCTGCAGCTGTCCCCGGCTATGTAGTTCTGAGCTATCAGCAGTCGGGGATTTAAAATCCCCGACTGCTGGTAGCTCTGATTGTGATTGGCTGAAGTGCTCAGCCAATCACAATCAGAGCTGCCAGCAGGCAGGGATTTTAAATCCCCGGCTGCTAATAGCTCAGAACTACAGAGCTGGGGACAGCAGCAGAAGTCGCCGCTGAGCCCCGGCAGCTGAAAGCAGGTGAGTATTTTATTTATTTTTTCACACTATTTTTATTGGATTTTCAGTTGTTTAAAGCCCTTCTCTGAAATCCAATGAAGGGGATGCCGGCAGCAGGATTTTCTACTGCAGCTGTCATGTGTGACAGCTGCGGTAGAGAATTGAAGAATTCCTCTGCTGCATTTGTCACAGATGTGGCAGATGTAGCAGCAGGGAATTCTTTCAACTAGCGGGGGTGAAGGAAACATCTGCTGCATGCAGCAGATGTGTTCTCCATTCCCTTGGGGGTCACAGCAGCAGCGGAGAGGTAAGTATTTTTTTTTCTTTTTTACACTAAAATGTTTCTTTTTCAGGGAAGGGCTTATATGTAAAGCCCTTCCTTGAAAAAGAATGCAGGGTGGCGGCAGAGCATTGTTTTCAATGGAGCCACCGGCAGCAGTCGCGGCTCTATTGAAAACAATGCGTGCATTCCCAATGGTGCATGCATGTCCAATCTTTGCAGGCACAAAACTGCAAAGTACGGACATGTGCACACACCATAGGGAATGCAATGCCGCAAACACCAGCGTGTTTTTGTGCGTGCGTAAGCACGCACAAAAATGCGCTTGCATGAAGCCACCTTAAAGCCGCAGTCAGATGAGAGTGGTTTACACGCTGCTAAGCAATGTGTAAAACCATGCTCCTGACATGCGGGAAAAGATCATGTGACTGGGTTGTCTCTAGCTCCACAGAGCATCCCGATCACACGTCTGTGGTGCAGGCAGCCTGCTTCCACAGCTCCCATAGGAGCCTATGGTAAGCACCCTGGACAGCGCGCACCACGGAGCTGACAAGCGAGTCGTCACTCGCTGTCCGTTCTTTTTGAAGTGCAGATTCTGCGCTTCTAAAAAGGGTTCACGTGAGCGCTTCCATAGCAACCTATTGGTTACTATAGCAGCGTGGATTTACATGCTGCTGTAGCAGCAAGTAAAACAGAATCTCTGCTTATTGGTATTTGTATCTTTTTATTTGCATTTTATATCAAGTCACAATGGTTTTACAGCTTATACATTGTAGCTATATTTGTCTCTCCTAGAGGTTAATGCATTGTGCTAAGGAGGTATACTGGGAGATTACATTGTTATATTTGAAAACACACATAGTTTGTTGAAGTCAGTTCAATCTATAGTGCCCTGCACAGGTGATAAATTAAGGGTGGGGTTATCTAATTAAGGTCTGATAAATTGGACCTGCTGAACTTGCTGGGTCCTTTCCAAATAGAGAATTTATTGCAAGAGTTATTGCTGCTGATAGCTACTTAAAGCAAACAACAAAGCAACTGTGTGAGTATAGTGACAAATGCTTAATTTCAAGTGTGTTTTTTTTTAAGTGTGTGTGACTTAAAATAGGTTGACTTTAGAGTCAATGTGCATTAGAAGGGAGTCACATATCTATTTACTGGTATATTTTACTTGTGTAAATTACATACTTACTTAATTCTTAGGTGTACCACCCCCAGTTAGAATGTACTCGATGATTAACAATGCTGTGCAGTGTACATCTTGTGCCATGTATGCACTCCTTGAATAGTCATTTAAGAGTGAATACTGCTGCGTGAGATTTGAGTATATTATGTGTTTGAAAGTCCAGTGAGACTGAGATTCATTGACAACATGGAAAGGAGTTTGCTGCACAGTGAGTAGAGACTAGCTGGGGTGGATGTGGGGGTGGATGGTAGTATGGAAGTGCAGGATGATCAGGCAGCTAGCTGTGTGACAGAAGGAGGGATAGAGGTTAAAGTGCCAGAGAGGCTAGTTCTGAACGGGCACACTCCAACAAGTTTGCAAAGTTGGCATATGAGGGGGATGCCATTACAAGCTTAGCACTATTGCAGCATGACACGTCCTTTGACCTCTAGGGGGATGTCTACTCCAGTAAGAAGGGAAATGGTAGTGCAGGGCAGACTAGGCAGGTTCTGGTGGTAGTGACCTCAAAGACGAGGATCGTTGAACAGTGTGTTGTCTTCAGGGCGCTTGAGTTTGATATGTTACGATTTCCAAAGTTAGAATTGGTGGAAGGTACTTAAAAACAATGTCTGAAAACTAAGATGTAAGCTTAAGGCAAAGATTTCCAAATTAGCACTTTCTGAAATAATACCTGTACCATGCACTACACCATAAGGCAGCAGGAAATTAGGGAGGTAAAGTGGCTCGAGAGTTGGTGTAGGATGGAAGAATTTGGGTTCCTAGAGAACTGGGCTGACTTTGATGCAGGCTACAGGCTCTACCATAGGGGAGGGCTGCATCTCACTAGGGAGGGTGAGCCGGAGCAGTGGGAGTAGTTAGTACAGTTAGAACTGGCAGAACAGTTAATAAGGATAAACTCTAAATTAAAAAATAATCAAAACTGTCTAAACTGTTTATTGACTAATGCTAAGTCTTACCAATAAGGTTGATGAACTGAAAGTAATAATGACTGAGAAAAGCTATGACATAGTGGGAATAATGGAGACCTCGTTGGATGAAAGTTGTGACTGAGTGGTTAACTTGCAGGGTTATAGTTTGTTTAAAAGGGATTGAAAAACAGAGAAGGACCCGAGAAGAACATATCAGAGGTTGAGCGCATACAAAGACAGGCAACTAAGTTAATAAATAGAATGGGCGGACTACAATACCCGAAGAGGTTATCAAAATTTAGTTTAGAAAAAAAATGGCTGAGGTGCGACCTAATAACTATGTATAAATATATCAGGGGTCAGCACAGAGATCTCTCCCATCATCTGTTTATACCCAGGACTGTGATTGTAATAAGGGAGCATCCTCTACATTTAGAGGAAAGAAGGTTTCTACACCGACATAGAAGGGGGTTCTCTACTGTAAGAGCAGTGAGATTATGAAACTCTCTGTTTGAGGGCATGGTGATGGTGAACTCAAAGAGATTAAGAGGGGCCTGGATGCTTTTCTTGAGCATAACGATTTTACATGTTATATTCACTGATTTCTCAGAAGAGTTGCTGACCCAGGGATTTATTCTGATTGTTAAATTCCAGTCAGGAAGGATTTTTTTTACTGTAAAATTGGCATCTACCTCATGGTATTTCTGCTTGCCTCTGGATCAATATTGGGGGGGGTAATAGGCTGAACTAGGATTAGTAAATCTGACCCAATATGTTTTACTCTTTAGATCTTAAAATCCAAAGCTCTCATTTCTAGAAATGTATATTTTACCTGCAAAAACATATATTCCACTGTAATGTGCATAATATCTGGTTTTCTACAGAAACCAAAGTATAAAACATCACACTGACCTAACATATAACTTTTTCACAATTATACACAACTAGCCTGTTACCTGCGACTTTGTCGGAATTTGTATTTTTTTTAAAATCTAATCTGTGTTTTGCTGTATATTGAAACTTAAAAAGGTGAACTAGTGAAAAAAAAATGTAACTGCAATCTGCTATGTCAGCACAGTTCCGTACACTACATTTTTGGTCTTGTCATCTTTCGCTAGGATATAAAGGTTTTGTCAGCTGTATACACATGGCACGCCACATACAGTTACACATGAGAAAAACATCTTTTTTCAAAATGTACACCTGCTACCTTAAGTGTTTGCCCTTGAGCCTTATTGGCTGTCATTGCAAATGCTATTTTTAGAGGTAATTGCAACCCTTTAAATTGAGCAGTAAGCAGTCCGTTGCAGCGTAGAAAGTACAGTAAAATGCACTAAAACATGCATGATAGTGCGTCCTTTACTAAGCAAAATGTCATACTCTCATATGCATTTTAGCACATAAGCCCATGTCAATCACACTGCAGTCCCTTCAACGTTCACATGATCAGTGTTTAGCACCAGGCACAAGATATTTATGACCACTACAGAATAGCAATTGTTTTTTTTCGGTCTCGTAATGTGGCATAGTACACAATTTTGTTTACAAAACCTTTAATTAAAGTTCTAACTAACACGTTAAATACAGTGCATCCTTGTTTCCCACTCCTATCTAGGTACTATTAGGGTCGCACCACATCATTATCAGCTATTTGATATTTCTGAGTGGAAGCATTAGTGGTGACTGGATCTGTTTTGCATGCTTTGCTGAATTTAGAAAAATCAGCCTCCTGTTCTGTATGTGTGAAGCATCTGTATTATCTTCAATCTGCGCACCTCTGGGACAATACACTCAGGAGCCACAGAGATTTGCTTTGCAAATTAAATCAACAGAATTCTTCACAAATCTGCAAATTTGCCAACACATGAATCAGTGATCAATGTTGTAAAGTAGCTTTATTTACACGCTTTCTATCTAAAAAAGAGAATTAAAAAACACCATTGAGGGCAGCTTCAGATGTGCAAATGTGCTCTCCTTAGTTGTGCAGCTAGCGTGGTTGATTTGTGCGCATATTGGCGCATAGTACTGTACTTTTGTTGTGCATCCCACACTCCCTGCCTTAATTTAAAAGGCTATTTATCCTAATGAGATCCAGATATTTTTTCTTTTTCATGGAATGGCACATGCTCTTGCGTTTTGCACGCGCATTTGTGCACCTTCCATATGGGGTCTTTGGTGCACAGATACACAGGAAAAAAGAGCAGGTCCAAACGTTAATGAGAACGAACCCACTGACATCAACGGGTTCTATTCTCTGCATATTGCGTCTGTATATTTTGTGTGTGCATAAAACATGCGCAAATGCGTCCGTCCGAAGCCGCTCTTACATTCTCTTATTTTCATCCTCTTTGCTTGTATCAAGGTGCTTTCACACTAAGTTTGGTACGGACCCACGGCAAATTCTGCAGCACATTTTCCACAAAATTTGCATGAAAATACATACATTCACGGCAATTTCACACGAGCTTATGCGCAACTACATTTGCTGCAGTGCAACAGATGAACTAGGTTTGAAGATAACCATAATCAGCATGTTGAGTGCATATCTGCGCATATTACTGCAATTTCTGCATGCACCAATCCAGCTCACGCGCCTCTGACACACCCTTTCCGTGAAATATAATGCCTATTTAAGCCTAATAAGAGCTGCCTGTCTTTTTTTTCTACGTTTTGCGCATTATAACACCCTTCCCCCTGCATATTTTCCCACCTGACATAGACTTCTGTGGCACTTTTGCTGCCCAAAAAGCAGAAAAATAGAGCAGATCCTATTTTTTGCGTTTATGAAAATAAAATTGAAATCAATGGGGTTTTTTTTTCCGTGTGTAACGTGCACAGATTTTGCGTGTGCAACATCCTCAAATGAAGGAGCCTCCAGTATGGATTTTGACACAGGTCAATCGCAAATTTCTGTCTTTCAATTGAAAGGGTGAAGTCTGCTGCGAATCCCTATCAAAATTTCCATTACCCACTACAGTTCTTTTTAGGCCTTAGTCAGACGGGCGTTTTTTCACGCGATTTGCGCATCGCATGTCGCATGCGCATTCGCAAATCGCGTGACCGGAGGTGAAAAATCGCGGGAAAAATCTGCACCTAGCCGCGTTAATCGTCGCAGCAAAACGCCCGTCTGACCGGAGAAAAATCGCCGTGCGCATCAAAATGCGCATGAAACTTCATCTGACCGGCGAAAAAAATGATTTTGGTGCGCACATAAAACGCAGAACGCAGATAGGCGCGATTTGCGAATCGTCGTGTCCTATAATTTTTCGCATATGCGCATAAAAAGCGGACATGTGACCGATACCATAGCAAACCATTGGTTCTATATATGCGCAAATCGCATGCGCATGCGCAAATCGCGCAACAAAAAACGCCCGTCTGACTAAGGCCTTACTGCGAAATTTGCAGCGTTTTTTTTCTGCAGGGGTCTATGGGACTTGTTAATGTTAAAATCGCAATCACGCAAAATCGCGATTTTGTGGTAAATTGCGATTTTGCACGATCGCGATTTTAACATTAACAAGTCCCATAGACCCCTGGAGAAAAAAAACGCTGCGGATTTCCCAGTGAAAGAGAACTGTAGTGGGTAGTCACCCTAAATCCAAATTAAATGGTGCATGCAAAGATTTTTGCATGAAATTTGCTGAGAATGTTTTTCACTATAGACACATTACAGCAAATCCCCCACATGTGAACACACCCTTATAAAAAAAGAAATAACATCAATAAAGTTGCTATGGAAGAGATCAAATCTTGAATAGTTTTCTTTTTATAAGAATGAGACAGTTTATTTTCAGCACATGTATATTTTGAAAATGTTCTAGTTTTAAAGTAAAATATATACTTTCAGAAAGACAACTCAGAATAAAGTCCCTACAGAAGCCATTATTGTATGGAAATTCAGACAATCTCTGAATAGACAAAAAGCATCATAAAATATTGTATAAAAGGCTGTATATTTAGCTTCATAAAGGGGTATTCTGGGACTCGATCATCAGGATAGGTCATCAATAGGTGATCGGCTGGGGTCCACTGCTCAGGATCCCCGCTGATCATCTGGCCCACTCTCAGTCAAGTTAGCTGCACATCATAATCAGAACTGGAAGTGTAATACAGTGGGGGAAAAAAGTATTTAGTCAGATACCAATTGTACAAGTTCTCCCATTTACAAAGATGAGAGAGGCCTGTAATTGACATCATAGGTAGACCTCAAGTATGAGAGACAACCTGAGAAAACACATCTAGAAAATCACATTGTCTGATTTTTAACGAATTTATTTGCAAATTATGGTGGAAAATAAGTATTTGGTCACCTACAAACAAGCAAGATTTCTGGGTCTCACAGACCTGTAACTTCTTCTTTAGGAGGCTCCTCTGTCCTCCACTCATTACCTGTAGTAATGGCACCTGTTTGAACTTGTAAACAATATAAAAAAAGACACCTGTCCACAACCTCAAGCAGTCACACTCCCAACTCCACTATGGTGAAGACCAAAAGAGCTGTAGAAGGACACCAGAAACAAAATTGTAGCCCTGCACCAGACTGGGAAGACTGAATCAGCAATTGGCAAGCAGCTTGGTGTGAAGAAATCAACTGTGGGAGCAATAATTAGAAAATGGAAGAGATACAAGACCACTGATAATCTCCCTCGATCAGGGGCTCCACGCAAGATCTCACCCCGTGGGGTCAAAATGGTCACAAGAACGGTGAGCAAAAATCCCAGAACCACACGGAGGAACCTAGTGAATGACCTGCAGAGAGCTGGGACCAACGCAACAAAGGCTACCATCAGTAACACACTACGCCACTAGGGACTCAGATCCTGCAGTGCCAGACGTGTCCCCCTGCTTAAGCCAGTACATGTCCAGGGCCGACTGAAGTTTGCTAGAGAGCATTTGGATGATCCAGAAAAGTATTGGGACAATGTCATATGGTCAGATGAAACCAAAGTAGAACTGTTTGGCAGAAACACAACTCATCGTGTTTGGAGGAGAAAGAATGCTGAGTTGCATCCAAAGAACACCATACCTACTGTGAAGCAAGGGGGTGGCAACATCATGCTATGGGGCTGTTTCTCTGCAAAGGGACCAGGATGACTGATCTGTATACATGAAAGAATGAATGGGGCCATGTATCGTGAGATTTTGAGCGCAAACCTCCTTCCATCAGCAAGGGCAGTGAAGATGAAACGTGGCTGGGTCTTTCAGCATGACAATGATCCTAAGCACACTGCCAGGGCAACGAATTAGTGGCTTCGTAAGAAGCATTTCAAGGTCCTGGAGTGGCCTAGCCAGTCTCCAGATCTCAACCCTATAGAAAACCTTTGGAGGGCATTGAAAGTCCGTGTTGCCCAGTGACAGCCCAAAACATCACTGCTCTTGAGGAGATCTGCATGGAGGAATGGGACAACATACCAGCAACAGTGTGTGCCAACCTTGTGAGGACTTACAGAAAACGTTTGACTTCTGTCATTGCCAATAAAGGATATATAAGTATTGAGATGAACTTTTGTTATTGACCAAATACTTATTTTCCACCATAATTTGCAAATAAATTTGTTAAAAATCAGACAATGTGATTTTCTGGATGTGTTTTCTCATGTTGTCTCTCATAGTTGAGGTCTACCTATGATGTCAATTACAGGCCTCTCTCATCTTTTTAAGTGGGAGAACCTGTACAATTGGTATCTGACTAAATACTTTTTTCCCCCACTGTAGATGGCTTCACGCCAATTGAAATCAATGAAGAGCTGGAAGTGTAATGGGAGGCATCGTTCCCATTGATTTCAATCGAAATGAAGTCATCAATTTCACTTTCGGCTTTGACTGCCAAAGATGACGTCTGGCTCGCTGCGCTGACAGAGCGTCAAAACAATCAGCTGACTGTCTGGGATCCAGAGCGCCTCAGAATACCCATTGAATATCATTAGAAATATAATAAAATATAAAATAGTATACTATAATAGCCAATCCATTTGTGCTCATTGGTAACCACTACCGTAGCAGCACTGTACACAAGTAAACAGTATTTATTGACAATAGACTGTGCATAGATACAGGCATATATGTTAGGATTGATAGGCATGTCCATTTTTAACTTTGTCACTGTGAAGGACATATGTAATGCATTGTCAAATTTATATATTTTCCATGGTTAGAATGTTAGGAATAGATCTTAGGTCAAATATATCAAAGCCCATAATCTTAGCTATCAAATTATACTAGGCTCATTATTGGAGCTGCCATATTCAGGGCACTACACTAGTTTGAACTCACGGAGCAGCATGAAAAGTTTTACTTTCTATTCTACATTACTGCAATGAAAGGGGGGGAGGGAAGAATCTGGAAATAACATCAGAAAGAAAGATCTGAGTCTGTTAAAGTATGCTCTCATTGGAATTTTGCTGTGGAGTTGATATGGAGTCTGTACGAATTTCGCACCGAATCCACATCCAATTGCCTTTAATGGGAATCCAGACTGGATTTATATGTAGAAAAAAAGAAGTGCTACATCAGTTCTTGACACAGACTCCATGCCGTATCTGCATGGAATCTGCATCAGAAAGTCTACATGCAGATCAGCCTATTGAAAATGGCAAAACCTGCATGCAGACCAAGAGGTATATATATGCATAGCCAACAGAAACCTCGAATTTAGGGCTTCTTTACAAGACCATATTTGTGCATGTTTTTTCGTGCGTAATATATTTGCACACAATAAGCAGATAATACCATGTTTTCCCCAAAAATAAGAATCTAATTTTATGGGAATGTCTTATATTCACCTAGTAGGTGCCGTCCGGATACCTCTCGCTAGGCTGCGGCGCTCCAGCAGGTTTCTGTGCAGTCCTCAATGCCGGCGGAGCATCTATGGCTGGTGATGAGGCTTGAATACTCTGCCTCCAGCAAGAGTTTGCTCTGATTGGTTCACCAGTGCCGCCTCAGCCAATCAAAGCCGAGCCTCAATTAACCAATCACAGTCATTTAATAATGTCATTTTTTTTTATGTAGTGTAGCTAATGCTCATTTTTGGGGAAGGCCTAATATTTCAGGCCCCTTCCATCCCCCACTTCCAGAAAATCAGGGTAGGGCTTGTTATTGGAGTAGGTCTTATTTTCGAACCAACTGATGTCAATGGATTTATTCCCATGAACATGTTTTGCGCATGCAAAAGAATAGGTGCTGCTCTATTTTGCAGTGTACTTGTACACCAAGTGCTTCATAGAAGTCTATGGGAGGTCTGAAAATACGCACTCAATATGTGCAAAAATGCTCAATATACTATACAATTTGGTTAAAAAAGGACAAATCTGGGCCTCAGTACGCTAAATAATCTTGTAATGCACGGAAAGGGTGTGTCATGCACACATGTGAGCTGGCCCTGCGTGCGCAAAAAGTACAGTAATAAGCGCAGACATGCACACAATTCCATCGCATCAACGTTGTTCATAGCACAGATACATTGCAAATACATGCTTGTGTGAAGCCACCCTTGGTTGTGGATTTCTATCATGGGTTTTAGAGAGAGAATCTGCACTGAAAAATCTGCTTTGGGTTCCGCCATGTGAACATACTCTTACTGTTATTTCTCTCTTCCAGTATATCCTGCAGCGAAATGAGGTTGGATACAGGAACATGTCTGCATGCTATTACCCCTTTTACCAATCAGCATATATGCCCTGATTCACAAATTAGGGGTGGAGGTTTGATTATTTTTCTATTGAGTGGGATATGATGTACGACATGTAATCATCCCCTGCTTATTCCGGACATTCATTGTTTCCATGCCTGGTGTGCTTATTGGCATGTGGAGAGTTTTGGTCTATTTCATTTTGGTGTATATATGCAGACATGGACATGTAGATATAGTTGTAAGTGACATGTATGAACTCTAAACATTTATTTTTGGCAGATTTTGTAAAACTTAGCTACGGTTTACGATAGACTTCCTAGCAAAACATTACTCTTTAATGCAAGATTGCATGAAGGTGTCCATGACTGTGAAGAGTTGGGTGACATCTTCACAATATTTTAGGTGTCAGCTGGTAAGGGGGATGTGAAAGGTTAACCTCGAGTAGTTAGTCAAATGTTATTACTGCTTGGGCTCCTGCAGACAAGCGTAGGTGCAGATATGCTCGTGATAGCGTGACCTTTTGCGCTATGAAGGCCACGTTATCGCGTGTGCATCTGTGCAGTTTCTTGCACGAGTCCCGTGAATTCTGCAACCCACAGCACAACCACTAGGTGGTCAGACATAGACATGTGTAAACAATTTTAATTTTGCTACAACTGTATTTGCAGGAGAGGGAGAGAGTCTTGGAGTTAGACATAGATTGATCTAAGTTTCTACTTTCGGCCTATACGTCAAATGTAAAGCAGTATACATAAAATACATTTTTACATAAACATTAGATATAAACTTTTTAATGACAATCAATCATAATAACCTTGCAATAAGTCTCAGCAGAGATAGAAATTGTCCTGCAGCAGTGGATAAATATGCCAGTAATGGTGAGCAGCACATCTTTGACTTGCTGCTGCATTGTAGCTATAAGTACTGATTTGCATAGGCTTTAACATCTTTAATATGACTCATGATATAGATAACCGCGATGAATATGTAACACAGTCATTACTAGCTCTGATTAGCATAATCTCTTGTCTGAGTGTTGATATCTTTATTATTTCATTAAACCCTTCTAATATTACGACATTACAGCACCCGTGAACCAGTTTCTCAAAGAATATGTTCAAAGCAATGGCTTAAAGAGCTACTTACACCAGAAAGACTGTACATTAATGTTTGATTAGCGTATATAGATAAACCAACAATACATACTGCACTCAAATACAACAGTTTGGAACATACAGCACAATGCAACAGGAAGGATAGTTAGGTATGAAGATGTATTATTGGTTATTGAGATTTACAATCAGGCTGTATGGCTCTCGAATATTAATGGGGGGCGCTCAACTTTTCCCTGACAGATGAGGTCAGGGGAGAGAAGAATCAAAGACAATGGATTTTAATGCCCAATTCTTTTGTTCCCCAAGCTGGAGTCAGAGCTATCTGTCTGTGGCTTACCTCCCTCCCTAAACACACAATCACTTGGCCAAGTTGAAAGTACATGTGTGTAGGGGAGGAACAGGAAACAGCAGTCAGCAGAGCAATTGATTGGCTTACAGTTCTTGAAGGTATAAGACCACCTTTAGATTTGTATATAGTAAATGCAAAAATAATCTCAGCACTTGTCTTGAGAAACATTGTTAAAAATATTAGTTTACAATTACATTTAAAAGCAAAACTACCCAGCAACACATGAGTTCTTAGTCATAGCTATGGCTTGCTATTTCCATTGAGTGCTCTTTGCCGACATAGTGTGTGTCTTCCCCTGCATCATCTCCTGTACTAAGCTGAGGGGTTTGTTGCAGGCATTTATTTGTAGGCAGATATACTGGGGCAGATTTACTAATATTGTTTAAAGGTTAAATAGTTTATACCACCAATTAGTTGGCTTGGTTTATGCCAAAAATCTGCTAGCAATAGAAGCCTGTACTAGTAAAGCCAGAAAAAGATGAATGTTTCTTCTACGTACCCCCTTGAAAATGTATCTAATAGCTAAGATTAACAAGCCACACCTAAGTTATACCCTCATTTGAAAGAACAACTCCAAAATGTCTTACTGGTCTCAAAGCTGAGTTCACACATTTGTGTCAGAAATGTACTCAAGTGAAAACTAGTTCAATTTATCTGAATTAGGTTATTTTTGGTGTCGAGCAGGAGCATGCATAGAACTCATGGAACCCAAAAGCAGAAATCAGAATTACATCTACAAGTTATAGTGCCTCCTCTGTGCCCATAAAACCTATAGTGTGTCCCCATAAAGTCCAGCCAACAACTGAACACCTTTATACTGACAGACAGCGTGGCTCAATGCAGTGTAGAACTGACTGCTCCCACATTGTCTATACCAGTGCAGTAAACCACAGGGCAGCAATGGGGGAATCAGCTCTGCAATGCATGGATCCACATTATCTGTCCGGAAGCATTGTAAATTGGAAAGTGTTCTCTGCTGGCTGAGGGGACAGTCAATTCAGAATGCAGTTGAGACATCCCACCTTGACCTCCTTGCCGCATAGTATCAATAGCAGCTATGGCAAGACATCACTAGTGGTAATCGCAAAGATTTTGGCTAGCCTGACTCATATAAATTGGATGAATGCATAAAGCCCTGCAACAAATCTGTTAAAATAACTGAAAGATGTGATAAATACTGAGCAGATGACCCAAGACAGTTTTCCACGGTACTTATTTTTCACCCTTATATCTAAAACACATTGATATATCTGCCCTATTGAAGATGCACATTATGACATATCTGTACGATTGCTATTAAATTACTTTTTTCCCCTTCCCATAACACTATTAGTGCTGAATTTGCCTTGTGAGTCCCAGTATTCCTTCTAATTTGCAAATGCATTTCATGCCACAGGCCCTAAATGTATTAGCTCTGAATCTTTACTTTGTTGTTATTATAAGAGGTAGAGTACAAAATATTCCATTATGCCAATTATACACCAGCACGTTCCATTGAAAAGAAAACACCATCTTTAGCTTGTTTCTGCAAGCAGTGTGAAAAGAAATAAATACTTCTCCTCTGCCATTAAAACAAAGGCCATTTCTATGACAAATGTAATTTGTGTATAGCGCTTGAACAAATAAAAAGTACAGTGGAGGAAACAAATTATATTTCTTTCTTACTGTGATACATAAATGTTTTAATACAATGAACTCCTTTCCAGATTCCCTTCACCCCTTTGTCTTCTTCTCTTCAGTAGCTCTGACAGGGCTACAGAGAAAGCAACATAATTGCAATAAAGCATGACATGTACAATATAGACGCAACACTATTTTCTACTATTAGACATTGTCTGTGGCCCCATGGTCTCTTGTATTATTTAAGTTACTTTGTAAATATAGGACTGTGAAATTTAAAAAGAAAGGCTATAGTTAAAGACAAGAACAATGAATTATGTAAGAAATGGTTATACGGCATGCTTACAATTAATTTATAAGCTAAATGATGGTAGCAATAATATTTGTGCAGCTGGAAAAGAGCTAAGTAATGTAGAACTTTAATATTAAGCGATCCATATTTTAATTAAAGTAATACTTTACATTATAAAGCAGTATTTGGAAGACTTTCATGTACTTTTCAGGTAAAGCAATGACAAAAATAGTCACAGAAGCCTGTCCTCAACTGACAGCGGGTTGTTTGTGTGAATTACAGTAATGGAACTACTCTGAGACTTTCTTTACAATGCACTACACATATAATGCTGCTATCCAGAGAAATTCCCCTTGAAGCAAAAAACAAATACTTGGAAAAATCAGAGCATCAGTTAACCTCATGAGGGAAGAATTTTAATATTCTTTATAGTCATTTGTAGTCATTATGTTCTGCTTAACAAATGAAAGACACAAGTAATGGGGATTATTACACTGCTCATAAATGTTCATAACCTGAATGACAGACATAACAATGTTATGAATTGTAATGCAGAGTTAAATTCTATTTCCTCCTGCCACTTCCCTACTTCTTTTGTAATTATTTCCATTGTACTTTTGGAATTCTAGTCATAATTCAAATTAGAATGGGCACTGTCATGAACCAAGCCTTCACAGCTTCTGGTGCAGAGGCAAGCAGAGTGGTTGACTTGCTTCCATTCCCACCATCCTGCACTTGTTGCAAGATAAAGCATAAGTCACACCCAGACAAGGTCCTTTGTGCTTCAAAAATACTCGCTGCCACCACTGAGTGTTTTACTGAAAGGTAGGTCAGCCAATTAATTTCTGGTAGTGTTCCAGGGTACATCACTCACTACAATTCATTAGTCAAGTTATACTCTCATTGGGGTCTATAGATTATTTATAGTGAGAAGGACTGAATGTAATATTACAAAAATAGCGCAACTTCTAAAAAGTACATTAAAATGCAATATTAGAAGAAAAAAAGAGAAATATACAGTATATACAAGGCAGTTACAAAAAAAGGAATAAAAAATAGGATTTCACTATTAGTTATTAAATTGGTTAAGGAATCTAGGTGTTAAGGCCCTTTTACACGCAATGACTATAGCTTAAACGACTGAACGAGCTGATGACATTTTTGCATAAAATTGCTCACATCTAATCATCTCTATTTTCCCTCATTAGCTAAAGTAAACTCAGTAGCAACTGTTTGCTCAAGTGAGTGTGTGTTTATGTGAGGGATTGTCAGGCCAGCAGATTCCATTTTCTTCTCGAGGCATGAGTAAACAGGGTACTCATTGTGTATGCAACGCAAACAAAACCCATTGTGTATCCGCTCAAAATACTGGATGAATTCCATTCAAATGGAAGATCTTTTGAGCATCCGAACTATGGTTTTTATGCCAGCTAAAATCCTGTGGCTAACAGCAAGTGAACGAGTAGTGCATGAATGCCTGCGCTTACATGTAACGATTATCGCTTACTTTCAGATGTTTGAACAAATTTTGAGCGATAATCATTACGTGTAAAAGGGCTTTTAGAAGACAAGCTGAGGGACATGTAGATCTGTATGTGGTACAATCCTTCTGGAGATGTGAATACAAGAATATAATATTTCCAAAACAGACACCTGTGCATTTTATTGGTAAAAGAGTTATCTTATGCAGACAAATGCTCAATTGAGTGCCTTGGGTCAGACTTCTCTAAGTCACAGATCACACCTGCCAGAATGGCTGAGCATGTAATGCATTGATGAGCCAGATTGTCTAGAACTCCAGTTGTTCTTACAAAGTATTTATCTATTGTAGCTCATAGAGGGTAGGGGGTTCCAAAGTGTACATCAATATGCCCTATAAGGTGTAGACAAGGGTTATCTTTAAAGCATGGTTAAACTCCTGTCTGGGTATAAAACCAATCACCAACAAACAAATCAGCATATAGGTTTTTTTTTGTATCTTCGATTACTGCAAGAAAAGAAAAACCATGGATACTGTTATGGTTGATTTGTTGAAGGGTAACTAAGGTTTCAGAATATATTTGACATGTCATCTATATATATAAAAATGAATGTATGTCTGTGTGTCTGTCTGTCCTTTATGCATTACTACACCATTCATCCAATCGCCATGAAACTTTGGGAAGTTGTTGAGTACACTCCTGGGAAGATTACTGGCAAAGTACATCTATCCTACGATAGGTGGCGAGCGTGCGAGCGTCGTCGACAGTTAGGCCCCCGAGACGTAGATTGACCAATTGATTTCCATCTCAAGCACGAAAGAAAAAGGCATTACAAGCTTCAGAAATAATGGGATGCGTATTCAACTACAAAATGATGCATCCGCCGAATGTTTTGCAAAACAATTGCGGTTGCTATTCCTCATACTGCTGAGGTAACATGAAAGCTGCGCTGTGATTGGTTGTTATTTCTTATATGGTTGAGGTATAATGAAAGCTGAGCTGTGCTTGGTTGCTATTTTTTATACTAATGAGGTTAGATGAAAGCTGTGCTGTAATTGGTTGCTATTTCTTATACTAATTAGGTAACATGAAAGTTGTGCTGTGATTGGTTGCTATTTCTTATACTAATTAGGTAACATGAAAGTTGCGCTGTGATTGGTTGCTATTTCTTATACTGCTGTTTCGGCCCCTCCCTGCCGCGACCCAGCGTGCGTCATTGGCAAATTTTTTGTCTGGCAGGAAGGGAAGAAAAAGAGAGAGAGGGAGAGGGAGAGAGGGAGAGAATTTTACGAGAAGCTTGACTCGAATAACACGGACCCGAGCATTTGGGTGCTCGCTCATTTCTACTGCTGAGGCAACATGAAAGCTGCGCTGTGATTGGTTGCTATTTCTTATAGTGCTGAGGTATAATGAAAGCTGCGCTGTGATTGGTTGCAGCAACGCACGATGGGTAATCTAGTAGTTATATATGAAAATCAAAAATGCTCTTGCCATAAGCATTAACTAGGATTCCTTTAAAATATAACATTTATTGAATTATACAAAGATTGCACATGGAAACTAATTTTTTTAAAAGCCCAGTGTATGCTGCAGACATATGTATATTATATTGTGGTTTATTACTATCCACATTGTCAATGTTATCCCATATTAAGATAGCGGTCAATCTCTGGCTATAGTTATATTTGCATGCGTTATTCAGCATGTCTGTACTGGAGAGGAGTATCAGATGGTAAAAAAATAATGAAAGGGGCATGCGTTCCCCATAGAAACCAATAACCACAAATAAATTCTCCTAGCTGGAGGTGCATGGAAGTCTCCAGAGCACAGTCTATAGCATCTAACTAAATGATCTGAATTAGCAATGCCCCAAAGGGTTAATAGCATGGGATAGGAATGCCTGCGGTCTAATACTGATATTAAAATACAGCTCTTCCAACATGTCTCAGCCACAAACATTATGTACACAGGGCCAGCTTAACAGCATGCCAGGCCCTAAGAAAAACAGGGACTTTAGGCCTATCTGAAATGAATATACACACTAACTGCCCATAAGTAAATATCAGGTCTCTGATGGGACAGTAGAACTCACAATTATTTCTATTACTTTTTGGATTGCACCTAAAATCTATTTTCTGTGTACCAAGCAACAATGGCCAAATTAGCTCAGAATCAGATCAGAAATACATAAATGAGAAACTGCATTGTTGCTTCATAATAAAAATAATTTTTATTCTAAATCTGCCTTGATAGACAGCAGTGTAATTTAATATGTAAGTGAATAACTGTGTATGACAGCAACTAAAATTACATCTACACTACTCAGTCCTGCTGTACACTGTCCCTCATGCTGGTGTTATGTTTATGTGTGTGCTATACAGAGTAAGAGAAGAAGAAATCATGTTTGTTCCATGTGCAGTGTATAAAAAACAGCAGCTCTTCCCAACAGCTCAGAGAGTACTAAAAATTAGAGATACAGCCTGAAAAGGCAAAACTGGTGATACATGCATGTCTGTCACTACTTAATGATGCCCTCAGTAAGGATTTTCATCTTCAAGGAGAGCATATGGTAAAATACAGAGGTGAGAAAATGTGATATAATCTCAAATTTAAGTAGTACTCCACTTGGTACTATAGGGCTACCCTGTTTCCCTGAAAATAAAATATAGCATGATTTTCCAGAATTTTTGAGGATTCAAAATTATTTTTCAGGCTTTTTGAGGATGCTTGAAATATAAGCCCTACTCCAAAAGTAAGCCCTGCCAACAGTTAATTAAACAAGTCAATTTAAATAGTGTCCAGGCAGTTACACATGTAAAAAAGTTAAACCTTTTTGAACAAAAATTAATATAAGACACTGTCTTATTTTCGGGGAAACGCGGTATTATGGTTTGTCCTGTGATTATTTGGGTTTTGTTTACAAGCCTCATGCTACTATTTAGAATAATCTTGATACATTGACACATTTTCATACAAGGGCTCTTGTTTTTTTAATGAATTACTGGTCATCCTAAATGAAACTTAATTGAAGGCAGTGAAAAGAGAAATTGTGGCCTTTGTATGAGAAGATTAAAGTAGTGTGCTCTGATTAGTGTTAATAGCATTAGTGAAGGCACTATAAATAGGCAGCTTTGCTGAAGCCGTTACAGTACATTTATAACAGTCTAGCACTCAGAAAAGCATTCATTTCAATGATTTAATGGCAGATTGCAGAAAAGCAGACATCTGCCTGAGTGCTCGTCCTCTGACACTTTTTGTGCCACTAGCAGATCTCGGAGGGCTTTCAAGCAGTATGTGGGTGGTGAGCATAGAACCTTACCTTTGCTATGGGAAATCCTTGATGTTATCTCACTTTTGATTTAACCAGCCAACCTAAGTAACTGTTTTAAGATATGCAAAATTGATTTTCTCTTTAGCACAGATATATTTTCAGTGCAAAGCCAGTCATACCAGTAATTGGACAGCTGTTCAGCTGAAAAATATCTACTGTACTATATGACTGTACCTTATAAAAGGCTTGATAAATACTGTCAGCTATTTAAAAGAATTGGTCATTTTATAGTTAAAGGTGTTTTTCCAAGCAGAAATACTATTGATGACCTATCCTCGGTACAGGTTATCAATAGTTGATTGACCAGGGTTTGCTGCTCAGGGCCTGGGCTAATTAGCTGATTAGGCACCCACTGTTTGCACTGGGATGCACAGAGTTCAGAGCAGAAGCTGCTGCTCCGACCCTGGTGTAGTGGCTGGCATTGTAACTGCAGGCTGAAGTCTCATTGATTTTAATGGGAGCTTTGCCTGCAATTACAAGTGCTGGCCACTACACTAAGGCTGGAACAGCAGCTTCTACTCTGACCCCTGTGTATCCCGGTACTCACAGTGGGTGCTTGTTTAGCTGATCAGCCAGGGTCCCAAACGGTGGACCCTAGCCGATCAACTATAACAGACCTATCCTGAAGATAGGTCATCAATAGTATTTCTGCCTGGAAAACCCCTTTAATTTTAATACACAATGCAACCTACTAATAAAGCTTGTTTTATTATAAAAAATAATAAAGTACCAATTTCTTTAGTATAGAAGCCATGCATCCTTGTTTCGTAAGCCCTTGGTTCCATATGCATGGTGTTCCTGTCCATAAGTTGACTCCAGATGGAGTGGCATATGACCAAACACATCATTCAGCATTGACATTGAAGCTCAGATATATTAGTAAGCTGTATTCATGCAGCTTTATTTTACATATGTTAAGGTTAGCTGTAAAGTTGCCAACCCCCTTGTTGGATAAAAATATGTATTTTTATGCCACCGGTTACCTAAAAATGTTCTAGGATTGTGTCAGCTGGAAGATTCTACTTGCAAATTCAAAACAATGCCCAGCAGATCTCCATGTTAGAGCTGAGGTATGAGGTTTTTTACTTGCTAGTTTTAAGGAAAAAATGGTAAACCAGCCTCTTCTAAGATTCTTGTTCTCGCATTACTATCATTACCCTTTTAAAGTTAAATATTCATTGGCTTATCATATAGGAACAAAACCAATGCTATTAATTTGTGTGGATCTCACATTCTCCCTAGCACAAAGTACAAAGTAGAGTAAAGGTGAAGTCAACATAACCGTGGTAATCTCTCTATTATGGGTGTAATAAAAAATCTGTAAAAAGCCCATGCAAGAGAGCTCCAGGAGCTGTTTGCAGAACCCAGTGTGAGATTAATCACACGCCCAGCTGTGCACCTAGCTGCATTGTTCTCTTTAAGGATGCCAGCAGATTACAATGTTACCTGCTCCCGTGGAGATAACAGCGTGCGGTCTATTGAGAGATACTTTATATCTTACCAACTGAACAATGGATTTAAAGTTCACCTTAAAATTAGCATTCAAAAGAAAGTGCACGCTGCCCGTGTTTACATGTAATGACTATCGCTCATTTTTGGTCGTTTTAACAAATTGTGAGCAATAATTGTTACGTGTAAATGAGCCTTTAATAAACTTATATTTTCCAAGCTTCTTATCTTAGTCAAACTCTATTTCATAAGAAATATTGAGGGAGGAGTGTCAAAAGTGTCCAAAAATACAATAAATTTGACACAATGCCACATTTTGCTTAGTAAATATCTTATTTAAATATTTAAATACCCCTATTGTTCAATGGGCAATATAAAATAGGAAGTTTGAAACTAAATTTCGTAGTATAGTTCAAATATAATTATGCTTTGGTTATCGTATTAACCACTGGGTTTGTAGCCCCATTATTGACTAAAGAGGCTATGGGAAAATGTAACTTACTTGGTAGCACCATATTGAACAGAAATGAGAAGGGAAAAAGAAAAGAAATCTAAATATTTTTTTCTCATTGAGATTTGTCTGAATGCATCTGAATAATTTTTGGCTAAATTTGGAATACTTTGCGGGTTGGAGAACAAAGAAACTTTGCATACCATCTCTTTAGATAGCTTTACACGTTCTTAGTGGATAATCTTGTCCTAAATACAATCCTTGGTGGAAAATGCAGTCATGAGATGCATAAACCATTTTGTGTAAGCCGACTTCAGGCTCACCAACTGGGCCAGGGAGAAAAGGACAGACTGTTGGTGCAATGTCTGACCTACTCACATCATCTACAGGCAACCTAGCCTTCGTTAAGTCATGCCAACAATTGTTGTATCTTGTAGGGTGATACGGGGTGGCAGTGGGGAGAAAAGATAGTGCCACCAAGTGATGCTTTAATAATAGGGAATCATTCTACCTCTGCAGACCCTTACAAGTGTGACACATAATTACATGTTAAGGGATGTTTGCCCACTTAGCTCAACTTCTCAGTTATCTCTGCAGTGACCATACTGCAGACATCATGACTAGAGATGAGCGAGCATACTCGTCCGAGCTTGATACTCGTTCGAGTATTAGGGTGTTCGAGATGCTCGTTACTCGAGACGAGCACCACGCGATGTTCGAGTTACTTTCATTTTCTTCCCTGAGAAATTTGCGTGCTTTTCTGGCCAATAGAAAGACAGGGGAGGCATTACAACTTCCCCCTGCGACGTTCAAGCCCTATACCACCCCCCTGCAGTGAGTGGCTGGCGAGATTAGGTGTCACTCGAGTATTAAAATCTGCCCGCCTGTGGCTCGCCACAGATGCATTCTGACATAGTTCAGGGAAAGTGCTGTTGATGCCGGAGCTGCTATAGGGAGAGTGTTAGGAGTGATTTTAGGCTTCAAGAACCCCAACGGTCCTTCTTAGGCCATAGAAATCGCAGATCGCACATAGGTGCGATCTGCGATTCCTGTTCTCTTCTCTATATGCGCTCAATGGGGCCAGCGGCAGCAGCGCCGACCCCATTGAGAACATATAGAAGACAAATCATTCTTCTCTGCCACAGCTGTAACAGCTGTGGCAGAGAAGAACGATGTTTGCCCATTGAATTCAATGGAGCCGGCAATACAGCAGGTTCCACTGAAAGCAATGGGCTGCCGGCGATCGCGGGATGAATTGTCGGGAAGGGCTTAAATATAGAAGCCCTTCCCTGCAATTCATCCAGAAATGTGTTACAATAAAAATATATACCGTATATACCGGCGTATAAGGTGACGGGGCGTATAAGACGACCCCCCAACTGTCACCTTATACGCCGGGAATACAGCGGAGCAAAGAATAAAATTCATTACTCACATCCCCCGGCGGTCTGCGGCGCTGCTGCAGGATGTCGCTCCCTCCTGGTCCCTGGCAGAGCATTGCTTTCTGGACGCAGGGCTTGAAATCCCCGCCTCCAGAAAGCTACTGTGATTAGCTAACACACGCCGTCAGCCAATCACAGCCATTCAATGACATCATTGTCATTGGCTGTGATTGGCTGAAGGCACGTGTGTTTTCTGGAGGCGGGGATTTCAAGCCCTGCGTCCAGAAAGCAATGCTCTGCCGGGGACCAGGAGGGAGCGACAGCCTGCAGCAGCGCCGCAGAACGCCGGGGGAAGTGAGTAATGATTTTTATTCTTTGCTCCACTGTATTCCCGGCGTATAAGGTGACAGTTGGGGGGTCGTCTTATACGCCCCGTCGCCTTATACGCCGGTATATACGGTATATATTTTTATTTTTACACATTTCTGGATGAATTGCAGGGAAGGGCTTATATATTTAAGCCCTTCCCAACAATTCATCCCGCGCACGCCAGCAGCCCATTGCTTTCAGTGGAACCTGCTGTATTGCCGGCTCCATTGAATTTAATGGGCTAACATCGTTCTTCTCTGCCACAGCTGTTACAGCTATGGCAGAGGAGAATGATCTTTACGCTGACAGTGGGGGGGGGGCCCACTCTTGCCGCTATTGTGGCTTAATACTGGGACCTGAGAACTTGAGATGCAGCCCAACATGTAGCCCCTCGCCTGCCCTATCCGTTGCTGTGTCGTTCCCATCACTTTCTTGAATTGCCCAGATTTTCACACATGAAAACCTTAGCGAGCATCGGCGATATACAAAAATGCTCGGGTCGCCCATTGACTTCAATGGGGTTCATTACTCGAAACGAACCCTCGAGCATCGCGAAAATTTCGTCCCGAGTAACGAACACCCGAGCATTTTGGTGCTCGCTCATCTCTAATCATGACCTTTACCCCATAATGAGTCATTGCTGTTACAAGTTAATAAAGGATGAAAAACATGTACAGTTATGGTGTTTACATTGAAGGGATAGTTTCCATTAGGTAGGGAAATCAATAGAGAGGGTGATTGCAATCAAAGCTCTTTGTAGGGTTGATATACTTTGAGAGTGATGTGAAATCTGGTAGGCATGAATGTAACATAAATAAATTAGAACTTTTTCTCCAGTCGTCTACCCTTTGATTTTTCCTCATACCTTTTAGCTCTTGGGTTATGCTATTTGGACTAGAGAGATAATTTTCATTAGGCAGTGTAATTAAAAAAGGGAGATCACAACGGCTCTTTGTAGGACTTTGTAGGACTGGTTCACTTTGGTAGCACCCTGAAATCTGGAAGGAATATAATGTAACACACTGATGATAGATTGGGACTTTTTCTTCTGCTATACAGTAAATTTTGCACCCTCCATTTCTGTGGAGCAGCTGTTGTCCGTCTATCACTGATAGTATACTGGTGCCAAAGTAGGGAGTCAGAGATCCTGTTCTTTAGATCTCTTTGTTAGTGATAATATCCTTGGATATTGCTTTTAAAATGTTGACAACTATACTAATATGCCTCTATTGATTCTATCCTTATGTTCATTGGTACAATAATTGAAGTCATATTTAGATAGGCTAAGAGGCAACTGATCAAATAGATTATGAAGAAATTAGAGACAGATTCCTGATCTTAATAATGTATATTATCCATTCTATCAGATTCCTTCTATTGACTTTTATCGTCCTGTAGAATAATAGCTGCTCAGTATTTAGCAAAATAACATTTTTAGCAGAACACATTCCCACATTTTATGTTACATTCTTACTGCAATATCTGTTTCAAATCAACTCTGGTTGTAATCAAGTCTTGTGAAAATATTAATATACGTGCTTTTTCTGCTAAACTGTCAAATGGCTAATTATCCTGAGCTATGATGGGGAAGACTAAATCAATAAAACAGTCATTATTAGTGTGCAGTCTGTCTTTTGAATTTCAAAGAATAGGTTGTTGATTAGAGAAGACTTTTACTAGTACAGCTACTCTGTAAAATATACAGCGAAAATAAGAAACCCAATACAATCCCGGCACAGCCTTTGTACTTTATTAAATTAAAATAAAGTAGATTTAAATATGTTTTAGAAAATGTTTTGTTCTTTGTAGACTGTGGTGAATGCGAAACTCTGAAGATAAGTGGGAAAAATATTATTTGCCGAAGATCATAGGAAAAAGCAAAAAACAACCTGTAACTGCTGTCAGCTAAGAAGCTCATTGAGGTCAATGGGAATCCGTGCCACAAATCATACAGCATGGGTTTTTTTCATGTGCTGATTTGACTTTGGTGTTGTGTAGCTGTCAGTTCTTCATGTGGTATCGAGGGTTGACACGTGGATTTGTCATATTGAATAGGACTAAATGTATGTGTTGATCTGCCGAATTTAGAATGAAAATCTGCAGGAGAGATCCAAGGCTCAGCCTCAGATTTTTGATGCGGATTATGTGTCAGATGTCTTCAAAGTAGATTATGCCCAAGTGAATAAGGGCTAAGGGTGTTATTACATGGCTGTGTTTAATGCTCATGTTACATCTGTAATTGCTGGGCTTCACCTTGACTTCCAACAAATGCAAGTCAAGGTGCAGTCTAGGAATTAATGGGAAATAGGGATAATTAAACATGGACACTAAAGTTTGTATACGAGCATGCTCTCAAAAGTTTCGAAGGATGTCTGTACGTACATGCTGCGAAAGTATATGTACCTCTGCTGATTGCTAGGCAGTGTTTGCACAGGGGTCGCCTGGCAATCAATGGAAAACCGCATGCTTATAGCAAGTGGTTCTAGCATGTGAAGTTCAGGTGTTCCAGGGTATACACTCATTAACCCTCTACCAGTCACATCAAAATTGAAAAAACCCTCACATTTTTAATGCAGACTTTTCATTTACTTATGTGTAGTTTGCCAGCCTCCTGTGAAAAATTCTCTACCAAAATCTGCATGTCTAACATGTGGATTTTGGTGCCAATTTAAAAACGGCTTAATTCTGCCAGCAATTTCACATCAAAATCTGCATTTAGACATGTGGATTTGGTGCAGATTGGCACAGCAGGAAATTCTGTTACACGTTGCAGAACAATTCTGTTCCAAGTGAAAGGCCCCTAAAGCTAAAATTCGAGATGTCACTAAGGCGATGAAATGTACTTAGGGTAGCCAAGTTATACGTTAACTATACTTACTTGAGATATTGATTAAATACCTAGAATAAAAAAGTGACATTTTCAGGAAGGATTTTCCAATATTATTGTGACTGGTAGGGAGTTACATTTCTTTCAACAGTTAATCAGATACCATGCCTGGGCAAATAGTGATGCTGTGTGACTCAAACATACAAATGTTAGGCTTTTTTCACATAATGATTTTTGGAGAAAGTTCAGCAGCACACATGGTGGCAAATATTTTGACATTTACTCTGAATGTAGAATGTTAAACTTGGGAATATATGTTCACCAGAGCCCAATACCCAGCTATATAAAGCGAATCAATGCAAGTTTTTAATATCTAAGAATAATTGCTATGGTTTTAATTGTGCGCATACAGACTGATAAGGATATGTTGCCTGCGACTATTTTAGCAGGGGTTGAAAGGAGAGGTTTTCCAATGAGGAAGGTTTTTTGTGGTGTCAGAATGCATTCACTGGAGGATAGCATGGTTCTTGGTAGGCCAGTCTGGCTTAAAGGGACATTAACTTTTCAGACGACTTAGCCCACTTTCACATAGACAATCTGTAAAACGCCACATTTTAAAAGCGGCTATTCATAATGTTTTTGAACAGCGTTTACAAATGCATTCAAAGGCGTTTTTTAATACACCCCATCATTGCAATGGGTGATGAGGTGCGTTACATTTGAAGCCTAATTGAAATCAATGGAGGTGTTTTACAGCGTTTAACATGGCATTTGAAATTCCACGCTAAACTCGGTAAAAAACAGGCAGCGTAAGAGTGGTCTCATGCTCATCTTCTAGCTTCTGTTAGTCTCATCATCTCCTACATATACTTACATTAAACATTTTGTTGCTTTACCATTGTAGATAATGTTTAAAGTGGCTACCCCTAGGGTATGTCTTCTACCAGGGGCATAGCTAAACGCTTATAGGCATGGTTGCAAAAGTTTATCTGGGGACCCCCAATTTCTCTCAACCCCTTGACGCAGAGGTGTAGCTTGAAGCTCCTGGGCCCCAATGCAAAACCTGTAACAGGGCCCCCAGCTATAATGCTTTATTAATAGTACTGGGCTCCCTGTATGGAGAAGAGAGGCCTTATGGGCCCTCTGAGGCTCCTGGGCCTGGGTGCAACTGCATCCACTGAATCTCCTATAGTTATGCCAGTACCACCTTCTGTGCAATTCACTGTTTGTCTTTAGGTACACAGCTTCAAGGACACATGGACATTTCCTCAGCAATGGGAAGAGTAGCTATCTTCACAGGGGCACTCCCATGCACTCAAATGCTACAGGCCAACAGATCTACAGACACTGTGATAACAATCTCCACATTCTCTGTCCCCCCTGGGTGTGTGTGTGAGTCTGTGTACACACAGTACATTGGGTTTACTCACAATTTGGCTAGAATGCCTGAATTATCCTAGGACAACAGAGGGGTGGGCATTCAGATAATGCCCCCCTGTTGATTGGACCCCAAACTATGTAGCGCACCATAAGGCCTCGGTCAGGCGACCGTTTTTTGCCGCGATTTGCGGATCGCATGACGGATGCGCATCCGCAAATCGCGTGACCGGGGCCGATGATTCGCTGAAAAATCTGCAGCTAGCAGCGTTTTCGGCGAAACGGGCCAGACATGAGGAATCACAGATCGTGCCTATCTGCGATCTGCGATTCCTTGTGTTTTATATATGCGCTCAATGGGGCCAGCGGCAGCAGCGCCGACCCCATTGAGAACATATACTACAAATATCACTCTCCTCTGCCACAGCTGTAACAGCTGTCATTCAATAGCTGAGAGCTGCCCCTGATTGGTCCTTGCGCTGAGCCAATCAGAGGCAGCACTCACTCACCCATTCATGAATTCATGAATGGGTGAGTGAGAGCTGCCTCTGATTGGTGAGGGCTGTGACCAATCAGAGGCAGCCCATTCAGCAGGCGGGGATTTTAAATCCCCGGCTGCTGAATACTACACAGAGCAGTTTAGGAGAACTGCCGGCCGGCCGCGGCTGAACTCCGGCTGCAGGGACAAGGTGAGTATATATATTTTTTTTATTTTTACACATTTTAGGATGATTTTCAGGGAAGGGCTTATATTTTTAAGCCCTTCCCAAAAATTCATCCCACGCTCGCCGGCAGCCCATTGCTTTCAATGGAGCCGGCTGTATTGCCGGCTCCATTGAATTCAATGGGCGAACATCGTTCTTCTCTGCCACAGCTGTTACAGCTGTGGCAGAGGAGAATGATCTTTGTAGTATATGTTCTCAATGGGGTCGGCGCTGCTGCCGCCGGCCCCATTGAGCGCATATATAGAACACAAGGAATCGCAGATAGGCACGATCTGCGATTCCTCGTGTCCTATAATTTATCGGACATCGGCATAAAAAGCAGCCATGTGACTGATCCCATTGCGAAGCAAGGGTTCTATTTATCCGCAGATCGCATGCGCATGCGCAAATCGCACGAAGAAACGCCCGTCTGACCGAGGCCTAAGAAGGTAGGGCAAAAAAGTGCAGGACAGTTAACTATTGGCAGTATGCTAAGCTTTCCACATGCCCCTGCATGAAAGTGGATTGCAAAAATGAGGAAGACTACTTGAAAAAAGCAAATAAGTGGGAAAGGAAGGTAAAAGGTGTTCAAAACTTAGATACACTGTAAAGGGAATCAGTTGGACCAAACATGCTGTCCAAACTGCAGGCAGCATATTATAAAACAGGAGGAGCTGAACAGATTGATATATAGTTTTGTGAGGAAAGATTCTGTGTAACTTATATTTTATTTATTTAAACTTATGCTCATTCTGATTTTAAGAGGTCCAGTGGGCGGTCCTATCAGTGATTAACAGCTATCATTGTATGTACATTCATTTACAGATAGTTGTTAGTCACTGATAGGACCACCCATTGGACCACTCAGCTCAAAATGATATATTATTGATTAATATACAAGTTATACTGAATATTTCCCCATAAAACTATACAGCAATCTGCTCAGCTCCTCCTCCTCTATAACATATTGCCTGCAGTTTGGACAGAATGTACGAGCTGAGAACAGGTTACCATGGGAGGTGGTGAGTTCTCCTTCAATGGAAGTGTTCAAACAAAGGCTGGACAAATATCAGTCTGGGATGATTTAGTGAATCCTGCACTGAGCAGGGGGTTGGACCAGATGACCCTGGAGGTCCCTTCCAACTCTGTCATTCTATGATTCTATGAGAAGTTCCCTTTAAGTAGACTATTCAGCATATTATGCAAAGCACTAAAATCCTGGCTGTATTATCTGGACTGCAGGCCTATATCTCATCTGCCTAAAATGACCCTCACAATGAAATGTTTATTGCTTCAGCTATACAGCAGAATTACATCTTCATACATAAATGTCATTGTTTGAAATGATGTCTATTAGATTCTCACATTTTAAATTACACTATTTCGCTTTGCATTTATTACCATTAATTGCTGGTGCATATCAGGAAGTGTGGTAGAACTGTGTGAATCGGAGCCAAGTCTCATTTAGTATAGTAAATATTTAAAATGATTACACACAAATAATTAAAGCACAACAACAGGCACCAAATAAGCAATCCTTCACTGCAAAAACAGCTGCATATATTCATCATCCACATTCGTCTGTGACAATGTAAATTTTTGATGCCTGTTAGGACATACTCTCTAGTGTCTGATTTTTCTACAGCTACAAAACAGGATGTGCTTCTCGGTAATTATCTTCAACAGCCACCTTTTTTAAGAAATAATGTAAAGTGACATTCGCAAGGGGAAAATGATGTACAAAAATGTCTTCTAATGAGGCCCCTGTAGTATGGCACCAGCAAGGACCATTAAAACTACATTTGTCAGCTTCCTTGTCTATCATCAAGGAATGATGCCTAGAGATTTACAGTCATTATTCTTGATTAAAGACTACAATAATAGAATTGTATTCTTCCCAAAACATGTTTTCTTGCTGATGTACTTTAAGATATAAAATTTATTTATGCAAATGTGTAAATGTGGCTAACTTACTTTACAAATCACAATGCATGTTAAATATACAAGATAGATATAGGTAGATAGTTGTGAGATAGATAGATAGATAGATATGAGATAGATAGATAGATAGATAGATAGATATATAGATAGATAGATAGATAGATAGATATGAGATAGATAGATAGATAGATAGATAGGAGATAGATAGATAGATAAATAGATATGCGATAGATAGTTGTGAGATATAGATAGATAGATAGATAGATAGATAGATAGATAGATAGATAGATAGATAAATAGATATGAAATAGATAGTTGTGAGATATAGATAGATAGATAGATAGATAGATAGATAGATAGATAGATAGATAGATAGATAGATAGATATGAAATAGATAGTTGTGAGATATAGATAGATAGATATGAGATAGATAGATAGATAGATATAGATAAATAGATAGATATGAGATAGATAGATAGATAGATAGATAGATAGATAGATAGATATAGATGAATAGTTGTGAGATATAGATAGATAGATAGATAGATAGATAGATAGATAGATAGATAGATAGATATGGAATAGATATGAGATAGATAGATAGATAGTTGTGAGATAGATATAAATAGATAGATAGATAGATTTATAGATATTACAGTAAAAAAGGGTGAAGAGGAATATATCCATATATCCGTGACTGGAGGAAAGACATAATGACATCACAGAAATTTACAGTATACCAGAGTCTACAGAGGAAGTACAAACTGACACTATGTCTAGAAAAATCACTAAGCCCCAGAGATCAATGGATCCTGAGCCGCTACAGACTGAGCACCCACAGCTTGATCATCAAATCAGGGTGACACAGACAGATCTATACGCCCAAGAAACCAGACTGTGCCTACAGTGTGACCAGGTGGTCGCAGAGGAGGAGACCTCCTTCTTAGGCCGCCTGCACACGGGCGGAAATCCCGCGGCGGGATTTTCCGCGGGATTTCCGCCACTGAAAGTTTGCATAGGAGTGCATTACAATACGCACTCCTATGCAGACGGCCGCAGTTTGGCCGCGCGAAATCTCGTGCGGCAAACAAACCGCGGCATGTCCTATTTTTGTGCGGGGCACGCACTCACCCGGCCGCCGGCTCCGGTCTGCGCCGCAGCCGGCACATGAAAGAGCCGGGGCCGCCAGGCGCGGGTGAGTACGCGCTCGTCCCTGCAGGCTCTCGGGTCGGGTCCCGCGGCGAGAATTCTCGCTGCCGGATCCGACCCGCTCGTCTGCAGGCGGCCTTACTGTGGTGTCCCAGATACTCAACATTGAGGAATACTCACTTCTGGAAACCCGGCGATTTACTACCGAGCTCAAGCTCCAAAAAGGAAGAAGAGAAGCTCTACATCCAACTGCCTGGAGAAAAAAATATAGTGGCCACATGAGCACAGTATGTTTGTGCATGCCATAGACTGAGAGGAGCATGATATATACAGTGGACTTCCAGCGTCTTTTACCCCAAACTTGTCTCTATTCCTTAGTTCCTCAACCTCTACCCCTCAATCCCCATTTCTTCCTTAATTTGGCAATGCTAGTGTGGATTTGGTCCTGCTAATAAAGTTTATTTGATAGATGAGAGAGAGAGAGATAGATAGATAGATAGATAGATAGATAGATAGATAGATAGATAGATAGATAGATAGATAGGTAGATAGGTAGATAGATAGATAGATAGATAGATAGATATGAGATAGATAGATAGATAGATAGATAGATAGATATGAGATAGATAGATAGATAGATAGATAGATAGATATTTAGTGAATTGGATCAGCAATTATGTTTAATTGAATTAATATGTCTCCAATCTGCAGGAGTAGAGGCACACATAAGGCTGCCTGTCCACAGTCGATTCTTCATTGCGTTATCTGCAGCGATAATCAGTCCGAAGGTAGCGCAGTAAATGCTTTCCATAGCGTTGCTATGAAAAGCGCAGACGCTGCGTCCATGAGCGGAGAATTGTAGTGATTCTCCGCCCGCAGGATCTAAATCGCTGCATGCCGCAATTTGCTGCGGTTCTCTGTGGTGAGCCTATCTGCGGTTCTCTGCGGTGGAGTATCACTGGCGATATTCCTCAACGGCCGTGGAGAGGGGGCCTAACCCTTTCATACTATTTCCAATATTTACATCTGGAACCTTTTACTCCATTATGTAGGTAAACTAATTGAAATACTATTTTTAAACAACGATACATGTGACCCTTTTCATGGATGCACTCCCAAATATAAGCTCAGAGTAACCAGTAAAATGGACAGAGTTCAGATAAAACTTCCAACCTTCCTAAATGTATGCGAGAGTTCTGCTGGTTGAACATAAGACTCAATTTGATATTTTCAATTTATGGTCTGTTAACCTGATGAAATTACATATGTTGCCTCGGTGCATTCATCTTTATCATCTCATAACTTATCTGATAAGTTATCCTATTTTACATTCAAAAGGCATAATATAAACTGAGCGAGTGTAGGCATGTAAAGCATCACATAAAATGTGTCGTGAGGTCAGAATAACAATGTGGAATAAGTAAACTGAAATGTATGTAGTGCTGGAGGTAGAGAACTGAGAGACAAATTATATGCCAAAGCATGTGTTCAGCTTATTTAGGAATAGCGATCACATAAAAAATTATTGGGGCATATTTAAAAATGGGAGGACCTAGAGGAAGGTGCAGGATTCCCTATAACCCAGGCTGTGACCGGGTCTGCACTCACTGATGTGGATGAAGCTAGAGTCACTGAACTTGGTTTGGACCCGGCTATGATTATGGGTAGGAGTCTTGGTACCTTGTTCTTGTGTTTCAGGCAGCAGGAATATTAGGTTCTCATTCTCTGGCTAAGGCCACTTCAGTTCGGGTATGCCACTGTGTTTGGTCCCATTATAAAACACCCTTGAAAGTGGGATCCAGTTTGTGTAGTCTGACATTAGAAAACTTTGTCTCAGGTGAGCAATCGCCAATGCGAGCGCATGCATATTCGTAAAGGCACACGCATTTGCAAAGGGGAGGACTCTCCTCTTGCACTTTCACAATGTGTGGTGTGATAAGTATAAGACTTCGTAAATGAAAATTGAAACTTGTAATTAAGCAAATTTGCATCACATTCTTCAAGCTGCCCCTTACTGTAATATATCTGGAAAAGGTACCACATTCAGTATTACAACATTTGTGGCATCTCATGCACATACATCAAAATTTTGCTTAAAGAATGATGGACATGATTTTTAATTATTTAGCTACATCCTTTTTCAAACCTGTTTTACATCACAAATAAAAATGGTGCATTTTGAACAAAAAAAGGCACATTTACTTTGCCCGTTTTTCTAATACATTTGGGGGTAACAAGATAAGTGAAGGAACAGAATTATCATCTTTTCCTCTTCAATTTTTATTTCTCTATTCAATAAAAAAAGGGGAACAATTTTGGTCAGGAAGACTGTGCTAAGGCCGGTGGATCTTGACTATGTGGGAGTTCCCAGAATCCACCAGCACCTGGACATTATGTAATAGTGCCCCCTTTGTGCCCCCATCATGTAACAGTCCCCCTTTTCTGGCCATCCTAAATTAATAATGTCCTTCTATGTGTCTCCCATATGCTAATAGTGCCCCTGAAACAACCCTAATAAAGTTCAAACTAACTACATTACTTGTTCTATGATTTTCCAACTGCCTCTGCTGTGTGGCAGTTTTCTGTATGACTTGATGAATTATTATCTTCCTTCAAGCTATGTTTCCTCCTGTCCAGTGCTCAGAATATCAAAGGGAGATTACAGAGCCTAGAATGGATGATTTATCTAGTTATACAAGAAGCCGGCATGCAGAGGCAGTCAGAAGATCATGAAGCAAGTATTATTGCCAGCTTGAGTTTTACCCGAGTAGAACTGGGTGGGTTGTCCCCATCAACCCCCCCCCCCCACACACACACACACACACACATAACTCTATTAGTGGGCAAACACTGGGCTTACTTTATCATAAAATTGTCTAACAAATAATTGGACTTTTTGCCCTTGATGACCATTCAGAAGTTAGGCATAAGGTACCTACTATATCCCTTTTTGTTAACCTCTGTTATGTTTAGGTGAAAAGCAATGATTTACTAGATTCACACAAATAGTTTTAGATTTTGTATGAATAATAGATGCTATAGAGACCGTTAGCTCCACAGATCGTTAATTGATATGGTTTTGTACCTGGATCTGTTATTCACAATGAGTAAAAAATAACTGCTCACAAATTTTGCTCCCTAAAGTCAGGCTGAGCGCAGGCGTTCGAATTATCCGATGTGTACAATATTTGACAACATATTCCCTCTGTAACATTGTTGCTTGTCATCTGTATTTTATGCTATTACACTATCTCCCATCTGATTTTTTTGCAATCTAGACTAGGCTGACAAACCCAAACTGAAAAATATAAACTAAGGACAAGAAAAATAATGTATTTTAGCCAACATACTTTCCATCTATTTGTCTCATCAATCCTACCTGTAATCTCTTTCTCATTTTTTACTTATCGGCCCTCTTTTTGTCTTTTTCACCTTCACATCTTCCTTATCTCTATCTCATACCTGCTCAGCTTATTCATGTTATCATTTTTCATAGAAGAGAAGGGGAGAAAACTTTCCCTTGCCTTGTAATGCTCTCGGTTAAGCTAAAAGCTTAATGTGTAATCTTAAATTAGACATATCGTAGCAATAATACCAGATTTTGATTGAAAACGGGGCTAAGGTACTAACAAGCCGTAAAACTTGCTTTAAAGTTGCTAACAGCTTGAACAAAGATATTAGTTGCAGAATTCATCAATTCTCACAGGATGCAATTTTGTGATCTCAATGTCCACATGTCACAGTCTGGTTCTTTAACTGTGAGGACAGAAAAGGTGACACATGATATCTTAAAGCAGGTTGATAGCGTGTTTTCTTTTAGAAATTTAAAGTTTTGCCCTTGTGCATTCATACATGTTACAAAACATGTGACATTAAAATTGTGCACATAAAGTAAAAATAATTGGGTAAGTAAGGCAATGATAAGTGCCATATGATATTACAGTTGGGTAAGTGCAGTGAACATGCTTCTGTTACCAAAGTAGATGGGACGTGTCATGAGCTGTGCATGAGGCACACAGTTGAGGGTATAATGTATCCACAGTATAGGGTTGTTCCCTTGTAACAGTATAAGCCTTTATTTAAATAAATAAATAAATCTTGTTAATTGTATAGCGCCAACTTATTCCGCAGCGCTTTCAGGTAATTGATTTATTACCCCCCACCAAGCTGGGCACTCATTTTACCAACCATTTTACCGAGTGTGGAAGGTTGAGTCAACCTTGAGCCGGCTACCTGAACCATGCGGGGATTGAACTTGCAACCTTCTGGTTTATTTATGCTGAAAAGTTGCTGATATGAGCCCTTCAAGAGTTATCTGTTAATATATAACCTACATTTGCATCATAGAACACAAATTTCATTTTTTATTAGTTAAATGTGGAGCAAGGAGTTTAGAATGTAAAGATATTTGTGTGTGCATAATATGTTACTCTCTGATCCATACAGCCTTGAAGTGAAAAAACAAACTCAACATATATTCTAGTCAAATAGCCTTTTCTACACAGCAAAAGGACAATTACTATAAAGAGAAAGACCTGCAGATAAGTGACAACCTAGATATATTGAAGTCAATTAAAGTCTACAATATACATGTTCAACATGCAGCCTAGAAGGACCATGTAGGGACTAGGCTCTTCCATGCTATGGAGGATATTTCTCAAGCCAGTCTAATAGAAAAACTGATTTCTTACAGCAACCAATCACAGCTTTTATGTTTCTACAACAGTTTATTCAGAACATAAATGGAAAGCGGACTCAGATAGATCACTATGAACAGCAAACCCAGATTTAAAACATTTTGCCCATTGCTTTTGCCCAATGTTTTACAAGTTTGAAGTAGATAGACAGAGTCTTGATGCAGTAAGCCATAAGTATTTAGACAAGCTATATGGTCATATCTATTGACTATCAGTCTCACAATCATCATTTCTACTACAGTATAGGAAGAAAGCAATGCCTTCATAATAGAGGGATTTTCTGCTTGATGTCCTTTCTTGTTCTGCCTATGACGGTATAGAGAATTGATGAATTGTAGGGCTACAGTGTCCAATTATGTCACAACCACAGTGCATTCCATTTGTTTGCAAACATCTCAATATGTTGCCTCTGATAGGATATGAGGTTGCAATGTGACATTGCATTTCATCCAATTTTGAATACAGTGGCCCCTTTAAGTAGTACGCTACAGTTTCATAATGCTTCACTTGTACCAATAGGGTTGTGGAAGCACTGCTTAGAATGATAAAATCTGGTCCAGTGTACTCATTTTGCTTCTAATAATCAATATTTTTTGCCTTGGCTACCAACATTATTAGACAGTGACTAATATAGCATGTTAGGGTTGAGCTATATGACTACTTTAGAAGAAGCAACTATCACAGCCATAGAATTTCAATAGCATTCCATAAAAGGTCCATAGTGGGAATATAAGAAGGGTCTTACACCAGAATTCTAGTGTAAAAAAGTTGCATATTTTTGCACAAGTTATAATTGCACAAAAAACTAAGACTCTTTGTCCTTTGACGCCATCCTCTCCACTTTTCTAAAAAGTAAAGGGGCTTGGTGGAAGTGAGGGGCCAGCTAAGGGCCAACAAATTTACTATAATTTATAGAAACTGGCATAAATGATATTGCAAATCTACCCCAGTTCATGCTGTATCTGGAATAGATTTGCCTCTCCTGGTATATGGGATGACTGGAGGTGTGCCAAATTTATTAAGGTGTGTGCACCTTCTAATATGCTTGTCATATCACAAGATCACCAATCTTTAGTGACTCCCCTGAGATGTTGTGTAACTACAACACTCATGAGATGATCAAGCAACCCTTATGTTGGCTTCAATTTAGGGTTCATCTTTTGTCCGAAGTAATGTGCTAAAAACTATTGTGAAACGGGAATGTGTGCATTTTTAGAAAGTAGTATTTAAAAAAAATATATATTTGGAGTCTTATTTTTTCAGCATTTTGTTTTGTGGCTAGAACACCTTTAACATTCCAAGTGCGTACAGTACAGTTACACTACGTCTAGCTACAAATCAGCTACAATAGTCTCCTGTTATGGAACAGTAATGGCATGTGGAATTCTTCCATTGCTAGATTTGCATAATATATCAATTAAATATAATGTATCCTCTTAGCAGAAACTGAAAAAAGGATTTTGTTTTGTAGGAAATTGTTAAACTTTTACTTGAAAATGAAACAATAGCATAAAAACTGGGAAATCAAGAAAAAAGCCTGAAGAAAAACAGACAAATAATAAGCTGTATTGGGAATGGTTCCTGCATTAAGAGCAATGACTGAAAGATTGCTGCTGTAGGGAGAGTAAAATATGCATGACAAGGCAGCCTGCACCATCAGAGAAAGCTTGTAGCTGTGCTGGTCAGGAAGGCATAAGAGCTTGATTCCGATGCTGACCTATGATTAATATAAATTACACAACTCTATCTTCATATGGTCATTATGGTCATGCGTAGCATAACACTGGAACATAGTACGTTGTTCTTTTGAGGAATTGAAACAATATTTGATGGTTGACGATGATTCACCATAAACAATGGCCACATATAATAGATGAATTGTGTTACTTGCTGCTATATTTCACTATACACTGTGGTCCACTTACAAAATGACAAAGGGTACTCCAGGAAAAAAGAAATATGATCATACTAATAGAGGACCTGACATTGTCCAACTTCTACATATTAAAATGTTGTTTATAAGAGCTAATCTCCATGACTGAAGCTTCAGGAAGGTGAATATATTACTTGATTTCACAGTTATGTCTCACTCATGGACAAAGGAGGTGTACATTCATTCCTGTGCATGTATTCTGTATTCTAAGACAGGAATCTAATGTTGTTTCTAGCATCTGGGTTGGAAAGTTGCAGCCATTGTTTTTTATAAGTAGAAGATCCTGTGAAGTGCTTTTTTCTATTTATGGTGGCTTAGTATTACACTTGTCATGCCATGGATAGCAACTCTTGAGGTTTCAAACACGTAAATTACCAGGATGTTCTGATTTTAGACTTTTTGAATAAAGCTTCGGGTTTTATGTCTTCTAACCATATGAAGTGTTGGATTTTTCTATCTCTGATGCGGGATTATCTGGTAGCACTGATTTATATCTGGGCTCTACTGAACACCTCTGAGGAACATCTCTGGTGAGCGGTATCTGAATTCTGTGTTCAAACTATAGTGACACACTATCAAATTCCAGAAGTAGAAACACTATAAGTGCAGAAATAGTTTATTGTAAAAATAAATTTGATTTCCATGCATAAGTAGTAGAGATGAGCGAGCATACTCGCTAAGGACAATTATCCGAGCAAGTATTGTCCTTAGCTAGTACCTGCCAGCTCAGAAGAAAAGATTCGGGTGCCGGCACGGGTGAGCGGTGAGTTGCAGGAGTGAGCAGGTGGGAGCGGGGGGGGGGGGGGAAGAGAGGGAGAGAGAAGTCTCTCCTCTGTTCCCCCCTGCTCTCCCTTGCAGCTCCCTGCCCCTCGCCGGCACCCAAATCTTTTCTTCCGAGCGGGCAGATACTCGCTGAGGACAATGCTCTCTCGAGTAATTGTCCTTAGCGAGTATGCTTGCTCATCTCTCATAAGTAGATGTCCATGAGCTTAACCTCAAGATGCACCCATAAGCAATAGTAATACATTGTAAATTATCAAATGACAGTTTGATGGTTAAATCTAGGTTAACATATACTTCTTCTACAAATGTTCATTTCAGCAAGAATATGTACCGCACTTTTAGCAATGTTCTACTCAGAACAGGATTCTACTGGTTCGGTTCCCAGTCTAATTCCTCATCAGCATGGGTTCACGAGGTGCCGCTCATGCCAGACCAATTTGATCAGCTTCTACAATGAAATAAGTTCTAGGCTGGACCTGGGAGAGTCTATTGATCTTGTATATATGGATTTTTCTGAAGCATTTGACACCATACCGCATAATAGGCTGATATATAAAATGAGACAGCTCAGTCTGGGCGAAGACGTGTGTATCTGGTTAAAGAACTGGCTAAGAGATAGAAAGCGGAGGGTGGTAATAAGTGGTTCATATTCTGATTGGATAACCGTTGCCAGTGGGGTGCCACAGGGTTTAGTATTAGGCCCCATTCTGTTTAATGTATTTATTAATTACCTGATAGAAGGACTACACAGTAAAATATCAATATTTGCAAATGATATGAAATTGTACAAGATAATTAATACAAAGGAGGACAATATGCGGCTACAAATGGACCTAGATAAGTTGGGGGCTTGGGTTAAAAAATGGCAAATGAAGTTCAATATTGATAAATGTAAGGTTAGGGGCAGGAGAAATAGATGCCACCAACATACACTAAATGGGGTACTGCTAGGGAAAAGTGAGATGGAAAAAGACCTGGGGGTACTAGTAGACTGTAGACTTAATTGGAGCAGTCAATGCCAGTCAGCTGATGCAATTAAAGAGAACAAATTGAAGAGAACATTATTCTTCCACTATATAAGGCACTTGTCAGGCCTCACATGGAATACTGTGTACAGTTCTGGACATCGGTGCTCAGGAAAGATGTTGCAGTGCGTGAAGGAGTCCAAAAAAGGGCAACTAAATTAATAAACAGAATGAGAGGACTGGAATACCCAGAGAGGCTATCAAAATTTAGATTATTCACCCTGGAAAGAAGACGGTTAAGAGGCGACCAAATAACTATGTATAAATGCATTAGGGGACAATACACGGATCTCTCCCATGATCTGTTTATACCCAGGACTGTGAAAGTAACAAGAGAGCATCCTCTTCATCTAGAAGAAAGTAGGTTTCATCATCAACACAGTGAGACTGTGGAACTCTCTCCCTGAGGACGTGGTGGTGGCAAAATCGGTAGAGAAGTTTAAGAGAGGACTAGATGTCTTATAAGAGTGCTATAATATTACAGGATATAGACTGTCTAAGAGCCATTAAAGCCCTGTATAAATCTCAGAGTGTTGCACATCGCTTATACAGTTCTTGAACAGTGTTATACGCCAGTTTTATGGCTTTTAGTGAACTTTTAGTTTGGTTTGAACTAATTTAAAGTGAATCAAACTTTTTACAAAAGTTTGGCAAACTTGCTCATCATTAGTGACAACTTTTTTTTTCTGCATTGATAATTTCCATGTACGCAAAGTAGAGTCTATAAAAGTTGGTTTGATATAGAGAAATTGATGGGCCTACATTACCTTGAACTGAACCCCATCAAACACCAGTTTTATATTCTATATTCACTAATGTTCCTGAGCTTGAACAGATAGGAATCCCATGTTCCAAATCATTTTAGAAACTGTTATAGAAGCAAAACCAATTTTGTATCAATGTCTAATTAGATGCTTAAAAATATAGATATGATGATTGGGCAGCAAAAGTGGTACACAGAAGAAAATGGACCAGTTGCCCATAGAAGCCAATCAGATCCCAGTTCTCACTTTTCAGAAGCCTTTTATCGAATATAAGCCACATATACAACATTATGAATGCTATGGCAAGTGCTTTAGATTTCCTTTGACAAATCTTTTTCCTTATCCATACAATAAGATCACATAATATACACTTTTAGCTTACCTTATCTTGGAGAAGCCCTGCATATTCCATTACACATCCCTCTAACAACTTATGTGGAATTTCATATTTATATACATTTACAATACTAAGCACTAAAAACACAATGGTTAAGGAAATAGGAGCACTAGTTTTGATAGGTATATACTGCACAGAAAACATAACTTTACATAATTAAACAAGAGAGTAAATGCTAAATAATGGGAGTAGGGGGTCTTATACTCTGGAGTGGTTATTTCCCTTTACATTATCATTAGCCAAAGTGTACCATCTCTGATACAATACTGACTGCAGAGGAATAACTGCTAAATACTGCACCATATTAAGAGGCAATTACGAATTGCCAAAACTAAGTTACAATGTTTTATGAAAAGTGTTATCTGTAATGGCTTACATTTTATCCTTAGAACATTTATTGTAGCTTTACTTTATGTGATAAAAAACTAATGTGATAATGTGAAATTATTTTCTTATATCAGAAGACATCGTGCAGGGAAGATTTTGTATATTTTATGCAATGATAATGTAAGCAGTAAAATGGCTCTTAAAAATAGAAGATATTCCCATGAATCAGCTTTTAGAATAGTTATGAAGATGTAGAAAGGTAATATGTTCACTATACGGTGTGATTTGCATATCTCTCCTTATAATAAGAAATGTGAGCTTTAGTACTTTATTTAATATTTGGCACCTTAGACCTATGCATATATGTAAGAGATGAACAAATGGACTGACCAATGTAGGAATCTCATTTCACAAGTTTGTAACTTTTTATCTCCTAGCAGAAATGTGCAAATCAAATTGAAAATTTCGAGATTAAATTTCCGAACTTTCAGTCTTCATTTGTATATTGAAAACTCCTTTGGTCATTTTAATTCAGTGCACTAACCTCTTACTAGATAATTCATAGAGACGATTAGTAAAAACTATTTTCCAGCCTTTGAAAGCAATACCGTTTTGCATGCTGGCCTCATTCCCATAAGTCTTAGCTCAATGGGGTTGGTTTAGAGATTATATGGCTGCATTTGGAAATTTCTACACAACATCTATTATAGGCAGTAGTGATGAGCGAACTTTTGAAAAGTTCAGTTGGGACAGTTCACCGAATTTGGGCAAAAAGTTTTGTTTGGTCCAAATTAGTTTGAACCAAACTAGAATTATTCCAATATTCCTAACACTGGGGTGCAACACTGTCTAAGAGCTCTACAAGTCTTGTATAATACTCCTAGGTCACCAAGGAGTTGGATTGAGACTAACCGCCATTGGTTCTGGTTTGTGCCAAACTGAACTTTTAGCAAAGTTCAACTCAAAGCAGAGTTTGACTGTTTTGGTTTGCTCAACACTAATAGGCAGAGTTAGAGTTATTAAATCTAGCACAGGACAATTTCTACTAAGATTAGCACTGGGGAAAAGTGGAGTCATTTCTTATATCAAACATTCCCTTCTAAAGGAGACATGAATTAGCAACTGCTCCAATTTTTCCTTGTGCTAGCCATGATAAATTGTGTAATGTTCTGCATGTATAAGAAATATTTTATAGCTTTCTCAGTAGTATCTTACTTTTATGGTTTATGAGCATAGAGAGCGTGACCCAAAGTGGTTCTGAAATCCATGAATACTGAATAGAAAACACTCATAACAGGGTAATCCCTTGATCAGTTATCAAAATTAGGCGAACCCATGAAAGTAGGAGTTCTAGAAGGTCAAGGGAGTGCCCAGCATTTTCTCGGAGTTAGTCTTCAAAAAGTCCTTCCACTGTCTACTTGAATATTTAAGCTTTGATACTACATAAATAAATAATACAATTAACTTACCCTAACAGAAAAAACGAGGGTCGGTGAAAAGGTGTCAGTGGCTAGTGATGGAGCCGCATCAGTTCTATAAATGACTTTTCCATAGTCGTTGGGAGCGTGCAAGAAAGTCGCAGTACAAGCGAGGCAGTTGCATTGCACAGTCGTGCCACCCTGCAAGTTAAAGATGATGAGTAAAATATACTACTTACTTTTTATGCGCTGCCAATTGGCTGTCATTCAATTTAAATGCAAACTGTAAGCTTATTGAACATTCTCCAAAGTGAGATAGCTCTCACCTAAGCATATGTCATTCACACAATGCAGTCTACACAGCAATATAATGATAATAAAATCATATCAATAAAAATAGCAATGTAACCCAAATCCATTTATAAGAAAAATGTTCTACTTTTCAAGTTTAAGATGACTACAATGATATGTAAGATTATATAGTTGCATGTATTGCTTATTGTTAAGCAGCAACATGTACTGTGCTGAAATCATAGTAACACAAAAATGACAGACAGCTGAATACACCAAATATAAAGGCAATGCTATTGATGGGTGTCTTATGTTATGTGAGAAATACTCGCATTAACAAAGATGAAAGGAAAGAGTGGGAGGTGGTAGGAGGAGATACAGAGAGACATAATAAATGTATTCCCATTAGTAAACTAGAAATGTACCATACACGTAAGTGTTGGATAGCAAAAGGTTTTTACACTTATTTATTCTTCATAGAAAGATGGGAATTTGCTACTGTTGTATGATGGATGTCTTTCCATTTACATATCCTACATCAATATGACAAAAGGTAGCCAATGGTCTTGACATGTAGGCATAAATAGGAGGCAAGCTCCTTTTCTCAAAGTATTAATTTCCAACTATCATCTTCAATGGCATACATACAGTAATATTCCTTGTGTTTGAATCTAAAAGTATTTTTTTTGTAGATGTAAGAGAACTTTTTAAAAACAACTGCAGAGAAGTTGAATGATGCCATCACATAATTGAGCATGGTTATCTTAATATTGTGGGTCTTATTCTGGTTGTGGGGCATCATTCCATCACTAAGCAAAGTTCTTCTCAAAAGTATGAATTTTAGAAGATATCAACTGTGAGATAGTATAGATTTCTCCCAAACGAGGAAAACCAAATGGGGTCTCCTTAATATACGTAAATTGAGGTGTCCTTAAGTGATCCCACTTCAGACTACTGCCTACATATGGTGCTTTCAGCTACATCTTCCTTCAGAAGCACACGCTACACATCTGTACACTGCATACAGTCCACAAATATCCTACAAAGGGCTTGTTCGCATTGCTGTTCAGGGATTCTATTTTCCTTCTCTGTTATGGGAGCAGAAAAACAGAATCCCTGGTTGGAACAGATATGTCTGATGATGTAACTGAATGAACTTCATTGGTTTCAGTAGGGTCTGTCTGGAATCCAATATATCCTCTTGTATCTTCCCAGACAAAATAAAGGCTCCTTCAGGTGGACATATTTGTACGCATAGTTGTGCACATAATGCTCTTAGAATAGAATCGATTGATTTCAATGGGTTCATTCTCCTCTCTCTTTTTTGGGGGGAAAAATGCAGCATGCTCTATGTTTGTGCTCATTTGCGCGCCAAAGGTCTCCATAGAGGTCTATGGCAGACGCGTAAATGTGCACTCAATATGTGCGCAATTGTGCACTGCATTGTGCAATTTTATGAAAAAGAACACATCTGGACGTCATAAGGTTAAGTAGTAGAGATAAGCGAGCATACTCGCTAAGGCTAACTACTCAAGCGAGTAGTGCCTTATTCGAGTACCTACCCACTCGTTTCTAAAGATTCGGCTGCTGGCGGGGGGCGGGAAGCGGCGGGGGAGAGTGGGGAGATCTCTCTCTCCCTCTCTCCCCCCCCCCCCCCCGCTCCCCTCTGCTCACCCCTGCAACTCACCTCTCACCCGCGCCGGCAGCCGAATCTTTAGATATATGCACAAATCTACCTTGGTAATAGCACAAATGCATTGTGCTGAAACATGCACAATTGTAGATATGTCAATTGGAAGGCGCCCTAATGCTGCATGTACTGCTATTTCATAATGGAAGTTCATAAAAATCTGCAACAGAGGCCCTGAACCTTCAATGCAGATATGAATGCTGCCTAACTTGCATAAATACACTGCATACCTGAATACAGTCCACAAACATATACAGCACACTGTGCACACTGCTACACACCCCAGACACAAACTATGCACACCTGTATACATATTGCAGACACACACTTTACACATCTGCATAGAGACTCTACTCCCTTGTACACACACACTGTGCGTGCACATTTTCCAGATACTGGCTTACATGTATTATGCATACAACAACCGCACATAATGCATACAATATGTAGTTTCTACAAACAGGCACACAATCCATTACAATCAAACCAACACTTACACTGTGATGGTCTACAGGAAGGAAATTCGAAGGGTAGACTCTGAACAATAATAATGGCAGCCGTAAGAAGGATGGCTGTATACATTAGCTGCGGAAATTAGGACACCTTTTGCCTGCAGCAGTCACTGTACATTTGTATACTAGGGTCCAGTGGCTTTTGGAGCTGCTGATCTACAGATCTTCTCCTCTGTACGCAGTAAACTGATGAAGTAACGCCTCCCATTACTGATGCACTGCTCAGGACTTTTCTCGTATCATTATGGGGATTCTGCAGTATTATTCCCTGCTTAGCCTCTACTGACATTACACTCCAATGTAGCACATGAACTTACAGTACATCTCTCCCTGCGCTGTTCCAACAGAGGAGCTTTTCAATGTGTAGCCTGAGCACCTTCCCCATGTACCAAGAGAAAGCAGCTGATTCGTTGAAGCACATACCTATTACAAGTTATAGGCTGTGATAGGCTGTACTCCGTAACCAATAAGCACTTCCAATATTAAAGATAGAGCTTTTCTTGAAATAGTTATACCCCTTCAGTTTGAAAGTAGGATGGCGTCCTACTCTTGCCTATGCAGCGGACATGTTTTGCCCATCCCTAGTAAAGTAATTTGTATTGTTGCCTATTTACCGTTATCTAAAATGATTTATGTCAAAACTGCATTTTGCAGATATGGCCTATAGTATCCCAAATTAGAAGAAGTTCTTCAGTTAACCTAATGGGAAGCAGCTAGAGAATCATAAAACTAAACAACAGAATAATGCCCTGCTTGTTAGAATTTTCAGATTTTGTAATTAGGTAGTGTATGAACTGATCTGAACCTTGTAGCTTCAGTAAAATTAGAATTTTTCTTGTACATTAAAAGCTACATGTGTCCAACAGCTAGTTCTTTTCTAGACATCTGTCAAAAGTTAAAACCGCCACAAAAAGAATATCTGACAGACTTCAGATGTCATAAAGCAGCAGGTGTCAAAGAATATGGTTAGTAGAGAAATTATATTGCATGTGTGTGTGTGAAAAAAAAATATATATATACTCATTGTCAAAAAAAATCAAGCACCTAGAAGAAATTGTCGGAATGGAATGAAACTTTCTACATGTGATTGTAACATTGATATAAATAAGTGATTACAATATCAGAGCAAAAGGATAATTTTTTACAGAAAATTGAACACCTGAAGGAAGGCTGTAATATCCTATTGGACCACTTCTCGCTTGGATACAAAATATGATACAGTGGACATGGAGGCATATAGGTTCTATATGGTATCCTGCGGCATATCAGTTTACATTTGCTGTAACTGAGCCTCTAGATCGTGCAAACTCGTAGGCTGTCGAAGTTGGCAACCCAGATAACTCCATACATGTTCTATTGGTAATAAATCTGATGACCGGACAGACCATGGAAGTGTGCCAATGTTGTGTGCCATTTCTGTGACACCCTTGTTGTGGGTGGCCCAGCATTATCCTGCTGGAAAATGCCTTTTGGAAGCCCTGCCATGAGAGGAACACATGTGGCTGCAGGATGTCCTGAACATATTGCTGAGCTGTCATTGTCCCTCGTGCCACTACTAGAGGTGACCCCTAGACCATCACACCAGCAGTGGGGGCAGTGTGCTGCTCCACAGCAAAAACAAGATTGAGGTGCTCACCCCTAGGTCTCCAGACACAAATATGGCCATCATCAATGCACAAATCTAACCTGGATTTGTTGCTGAAGATAACCCAGTTTCACTCCATAGCAATCCAGTTTAGTCATTCATGACACCACTGTAAAGAACGGCAATGGTGGTTGGGTATCAAAGGCAGTACACATAATGGGGGCCATGAGACCAAATATCCTTCATCCAAGTTCCTGGAAATGATTCTGATAGACACAGGGACCTGTAACAATGATGCTACCTATCTCTGGATAGCGTACAATGAAGCAGTTGTAACTGCTCATGCTTGTCAGATGATCCTCTCTATTAGTGGTCTGTCGAGGACATCCGGAGCCCAGTGACCGTGTGTGTCTTTACACATCCATTGGTCCCAATGCCTCCTAACAGTCTGGTCAGAACGGCCCAATTCGTTGATATAACCATCAAGCTTCTCGCATTCCAACAATTCGCTTCCTCTCAAACTCTGTTACCTGGGTGAAATCTCTTTGATTGCATCATAGAGGCATGTTTAGTGATCAGCAAGCTCTACACAAGAGAAAAAAGAGATCCACTACACACAAGTAGTAGCCTTTGAGAGCTTTATAATAGGCTAGAGTTGGAACCACTTTTAGAACCCAGATAGAAATGTTGGATTGTTAAAAAACTTGGCATGCTGTCATGTCTCGGTCAGAATATGTAAGTGATTACAGTTGCGATCTGATTAGACTCTGGGTCTTTGCCCTTTAAAAAGGATTCCAGAAGCTGCTTTTATGTAGTGTACCTCTTGCTGAAAGCTTGTTGAATGCTAGGCATGCCTCTATGACACACTTGAAGACATTTTGCCTATTTAATAGACTTTGGAATGAGAGAAGCAGGATAGTCATTTTGATGAATTGCCCACCATCTTGACCGTTCTGACCAAGCTGTTAGGAGGTGTTGGGAGCAGTAGTTACATGAGGACATGCACACATGACGAAAAGGCTCTCTTCAGCCCAGATAGACCATCAGTAGAGAGGATCATTTGAAACTCTGACAAGCATGAATAGATCTAACAGTTTTGTTGTCTACCATTCAGATACAGTTGGCATCTTCATTACAGAACCTCTCCTTGCCGGACTATTTCTGGGCACTTTACGGATGGAAATTTGGTGTCAAAGCACCCATTAACACCCCATCACCTTCATTTACAGTGGTGCCATGAACAAGAAACCTGGACGGCCACGGACTGGAACCATATTGTCTTTACCAATGATTCCAGGTTCGGTTTGGCAGCCAGCAATGGTCATTTTTGCGTTTGGAGGTCTTGTGTTAAGCACTTCAATCTTGTCTTTGCTTGGAGTGAGAACAGCCCAAACTGCTAGTATGATGATCTGGGGATTCATTGCATACAACAGTCAGTCACCCCTGGTAGTAATCAAGGGACACTAGCAGCTGGGTAATATGTGCCAGAAATCATGTGGCCACATGTGTTACCTTTCATAGCAGGGCTTCCAACTGGCATTTTTTAAGCAGGATAATGCTTGCCCACAGAAAACAAGGGTTTGCAGGAATGCCTCTGCAAGGTTGTCAGATTTTTCGCTGATCGATTTATGGGACCCACTGTGACACCAGCTTTGGTAGTGTATAAATGCGCAGGATCTAGAGGCCCAGTTGCAATATCTTTGGGCAAAAATGCTGCAAGATAACATATGGAGCCTGTCTGACAGCATCTCATTGCGTATCCAGGCTAGAGGCGGTCCAACTAAGGTACTAAATCCTCTTTTATATTATATGGTTTTCCCCAATAAATGTATCTTTCCACTCTAATATTGTAATCACTTACATATGTCATCATTAGATTCACGCATGTAAAGTTTCATCCAATCCCAACAACTCCTTCTTGGTGCATGGTGCATTATTCTTTTTTTGTAAATATATATATATATATATATATATATATATATATATATATATATATATATATTTACAAAAATATATATATACACACACGCACACGAGCAAATGCACACAGATAGTTAAACAGAAGATAATTAATGATTTACAAATTAAAGACAATAACAGATAAGGATATTTTGGGATTTTTTCATATCACAGTGTTTCCAGTAATTAGCACAATAAATTCCTGCCATATTGTGTTTGTCTTTTAACTTATTACAGTAATCAAAAATAAGTAGAAGACATTTTTGAGTATCCATTATAAATATAACATTTTATCTTTATATAGGATCTAATAATCTTTGAAAACTGACAAATCTATTGCCTGGACATCCCTAGTAGTATAAATATAAGAGTAGGCGCCAAAGAGCCTGAAGCTTTGCTTGAGGCTCAGTAACCCTGTAAGAGAGGTGAGATTGGCTACTTTGTTGCATTTTAACATAGGAAAATGATTTTGATGTCTGAATAATGCATCTTTTATGACATTGCTAAAACAGAACAGAGGGAAAACAAAGTATTACTCTAAACAATTCTTATTTAAAGGGTATTTTCCATCTCTTAAAAATTGATCACTTATTGATAGGATAGGTTATCAAGAGTGATCAGTGAGGGTCCATTGCTCAGGACCCATGCCAATCAGCTGTTTATTGGCCAGCTGTCACCATGTATGGAGCAGGAGGCAGATAATAAGATATATGTTATTCAGTGGTCTGGCGTGGTGTTGCAAGCACAGCTTCCATGGAAATGAATGGGAGTTGTGCCTGCAATGCAAGCCAATGTGGACCACTGTACAATTTATGGAACTATTGGCCTCCTGCACCACAAAAGGTGACTGTCAGGGAACTGGGGTCCGGGTCCGGGAGTCCCTGAAAACAGCCGGCAACCCCTGTCCCTGCCTACTTGCCCCCTAGGCTAAGCCCTAGGGTGACAACCGGAGGGAATGCGATACAAAAGGGTTCGGCAAAGGCAGGTCAAGTCCGAAGCAGGAGGGTCAAAAGCAAGGGGATAAATCTGAAAATGCGGGTGTAGCCTGGAGACAAACATACACTGGCATCCTGGAAGGAAACAGACATGTTTAAATGCTGTCAGGACTCCCGCCCCAGCAGCTGATTGGGGCGGGGAGCCTGACAGCAGCAGAGCCCAATCACAGAGGCGCTGGGAACAACCGCGCCCAGCCTAGCAGCACGGACAGAGACCGAGGATGTGCGCCCGGTAGTCATGGCAGCAGAGATGCGGTGCAGGACAGCACCCACCACATCCCTAGCAACCCGGCAGCGACCAGGGTTAAGGCGGCCAGGGGAGATAACCAGAAGCAGGGCTCCCCTGTGCCACACTCCTGCAGCCCGGGTGATGGGACTGGTGGTGTGGGGACGGAGGCCCCGAGATCCGCCCGTCCTGACAGTGACAGCTGGCCTGGCAAACAGCTGATTGACTGGTGGGGTCCTGGACAGTGGACCCTATTTAATCAACAATCGATGACCTATCCTGTGGATTTTTGATAGGTGGAACACCCCATTTTTGATTTGCTGTGGTTTTTTTTTTGCAGATTTTGCCTTTCTGCTGTAGATTTCACCCTTTTAATTTGAATTTAATTGTAAAGGTGAACTCTGCTGCAAGTCCACACCAAAATCCATGACAAAATCTGCAGCAAATCTGCTACTTGTGAACAAACCTTTAAGCAAACTATCATTACTTTGCTACAGGGACATACAATGCACAGAGTGCCTATGTGTCCATACTGCAGCTCTGTGGGACAGTCTATACATACAGCTTAGTTTTTTTGTAGCTGGCTTGCATATTAGCGTATTTTACTGTACTTTTTGCACATGCAGGGTATGTTTTTTTTGCACATGACAGACAAACATGACCCAATTTAGGTGGCTATTTAGCCTAATGAGTTCCAGTTAATGAAATTGTGCAATGTTTCTTTGTGTATTGCGCAACCACCATAGACTTGTAAGTGGACCTTTGGTGCTGAAATACACAAGAAGGACGAAGTCAGAGAAGCGTCTTTTTTGCACGCGGCTATGTGTGCAAAAAAAATGCGTCTGATAGAACCATTGGTTCCCTATGTAGTGTTCAGATGTCCATCTTTAACAGGCACAAAATACTCGCACCTGCAAAAGATAGGACATCCGTGCATAGGGAAGGTCCGTGCTGCGCATAAAATATCCCAGCGGGGACTCCCCTCATCACTGGACACTGTGACAGCACTGTCACAGTGTTCAGTGACAAGGGGACTCCCCGCGGGGATGAAAAAATTCTCTGCCACAGCTGTCGCGATCTTCTCCCATTGCTTTCAATGGGACTGGTGTTGCACCCGCCACATTGAAAGCAATAGAATGCACGCAACCCACCGCAGTGGTTTTGGGAAAGGGCTTGAAATATAAGCCCTTCCTTGAAAATCATCCCTAGCTGGTGTAAAAACGTAAAAAAATATATACATCACCTGTCCGCCACTGTCGGAACTCCGGCGCATCTTGTCGCTTGGTTCTCGGCAGTGTTCTGAAGCTCTTTCAGCAGACTGGGATTTAAAAATCCCCGCCTCCTGAAAGCACTGGGTTTAATTGGCTGAGAGCTCAGCCAATCACAGGCAGCACTCAGCCATTCATTGAATGACAGCTGAGCACTGCCTGTGATTGGTCACAGCACTCAGCCAATCAGAGGCAGCTCTCAGCTATTCATTGAATTCAAATGGATAGAGAGCTGATCTGATATGCTGCACATCTTTTAATCTTGCTTCATATCAATAAATCATAGACAGCAAACTTCACCTTACTCTTTAAAAAGAGGTTCTGAAGCAAATGGTGTGCATTTTATAAAGAACAATGTACTTCAATTCTAAAATATTATAATTATTAAAGCATTCTGTGTAAACTCCTCCAATCCCCTAACTTGCACCACATACTGATCTTTCAGAGCTGAATTTCTCATTTAACACAATTTATCTTGCTATACCAATATACTGTTTGCCACGTGCGCCCATAGGATTGTAAGTAAGTCTACCAGTTAGCTATAATGATACACAAAAGAAATAGTCCAAACAAATTCACCTCTGTGACATCTTTAAAAAAAAACTAAAAACTTAACTTACTTCTGACTAATCCCTATTCAGTCTTAGAAAAGACGTCAATAGTGTTTATGATTGCAAGGCACCAATATGGACCCATCGCAGCACAAGTTACAAAGCATTTATCCAAATGGCTTCATTCAGTTGCATACAAATGGGTTATATGCAAATACATAAGATTACTCTCCAAGATCCCTGCCCTCGCTGATGAATACATAATTGATTTCAAATGAATTAATCTCACATGAATATCCCGGGTCTTTATAAGGTCTAAGATTAAAATAAAACAACCATTTTCTTGCTGATTGTTGCAACTAGTCAATGACATCACTGACCTATTCATCTCTGGAATTAACATTATATGATGTCTTTAGAAACCTCTGAGAGAATGAGAATGAGTATTCTAGTACTGTGCTATATTCTGTGCTTGATTATTCAAGATGTACTCTATTGTTTTCCATAAAATAAGTCTGTTAGTAATCTGCTAATAACTAAATCGTGTAACTATAATAATCATTGAAATTAATAGATATATCATTCTCGGACCATTCAGAATTTGCCCTGAGCTTGATAATTACCTTTGTTCTTTCAGTAGGACAGATAAAGAATTAAACAGAACATATTCACTATCCCGTAACATTTCTGTACACACATACAGTATATGATGGTTTGGTCCAATGTTATTATTATGTGAATGCCTGTGCCAAAGAGAAGTACAATTTTCAAAAATGTATTTAGTCATTTTGTTCACAGTGCTTCATACCATGAATTTCAACCATTCCAAATAATTGATCCCATAGCTGTATACTAAATATATATATTAAGTAATCGTTTTAAAGTTCTATGCATGTTTCTTATTTTTTTTAAATGTAAGAATGTTAGTCTGAAGAATTGGTGAAAACTAGAGATGAGCGAACACCAAAATGTTCGGGTGTTCGTTATTCGTAACGAACTTCCCGTGATGCTCGAGGGTTCGTTTCGAACAACGAACCCCATTGAAGTCAATGGGCGACCAGAACATTTTTGTATTTCGCCGATGCTCGCTAAGGTTTTCATGTGTGAAAATCTGGGCAATTCAGGAAAGTGATGGGAATGACACAGTGACGGATAGGGCAGGCGAGGGGCTACATGTTGGGCTGCATCTCAAGTTCCCAGGTCCCACTATTAAGCCACAATACCGGCAAGAGTGGGCCCCCCCCCTCCCAACAACTTTTACTTCTGAAAAGCCCTCATTAGCATGGCATACCTTTGCTAAGCACCACACTACCTCCAACAAAGCACAATCACTGCCTGCATGACACTCCACTGACACTTCTCCTGGGTTACATGCTGCCCAACCGCCCCCCCTCCCCCCCACAGCGCACACCAAAGTGTCCCTGCGCAGCCTTCAGCTGCCCTCATGCCACACCACGCTCATGTCTATTTAGAATTGCGTCTGCCATGACGAGGGACCGCAGGCACACACTGCAGAGGTTGGCACGGCTAGGCAGCGACCCTCTTTAAAAGTGGCGGAGCGATAGCCCACAATGCTGTACAGAAGCAATGAGAAATAGAATCCTGTGCCACCGCCATCAGGAGCTGCACACGTGGGCATAGCAATGGGGAACCTATGTGCCACACACTATTCATTCTGTCAAGGTGTCTGCATGCCCCAGTCAGACCGGGCTTTTTAATTCATAGACACAGGCAGGTACAACTCCCTATTGTGAAGTCCCTGTCGACCCACAGCATGGGTGGCTCCCTGGAACCCACCGGCGGTACACAGAAATATCCCATTGCATTGCCCAACACAGCTGAGGTAGTAATGTCGTGCTTAATGCAGGTGGGCTTCGGCCCACACTGCATGCCCCAGTCTGACTGGGGTTCTTTATAAGTGTACAGATGTAGTAAAAACTCCGTGTGCACCTACAGCATGGGTGGGTGCCAGGAAGCCACCGGCGGTACATAGAAATATCCCATTGCATTGCCCAACACAGCTGAGGTAGTAATGTTGTGCTTAACCCTTTCCAATCCAATTTGTATATGGTTTTCCTAGGGGGCTTACTCTTTTTCTGCTGTTATACAACGGCGCTATATGCTGGCTAAAGCCAGTACTGCATGAGCTGACACGTAGGATAGGCTCCGACAGCAGAGAGGCTGGCAATATACAGTAAGAGAACCCCGACGGACGTCTACCAACAACGGAGCTGTACAGCCTTAAACCCTAATGTCTTCACAGGTCACACAGTGGACTGGAAAGGGTTAATGCAGGTGGGCTTCGGCCCACACTGCATGCCCCAGTCAGACTGGGGTTCTTTACAAGTGGACACATGTAGGTTTAACTCCCTGTGGACCCACTGCCTGGGTGGGTGCCAGGAAGCCACCGGCGGTACATAGAAATATCCCATTGCATTGCCCAACACAGCTGAGGTAGTAATGTCGTGCGTAATACAGGTGGGCTTCGGCCCACACTGCATGCCCCAGTCAGACGGGTTCTTTAGAAGTGTACAGAAGTATTAAAAACTCAGTGTGCACCTACAGCATGGGTGGCTCCCTGGAACCCACCGGCGGTACACAAAAATATCCCATTGCATTGCCCAACACAGCTGAGGTAGTAATGTCGTGCGTAATGCAGGTGGGCTTCGGCCCACACTGCATGCCCCAGTCAGACTGGGGTTCTTTACAAGTGGACACATGTAGGTTTAACTCCCTGTGGACCCACTGCCTGGGTGGGTGCCAGGAAGCCACCGGCGGTACATAGAAATATCCCATTGCATTGCCCAACACAGCTGAGGTAGTAATGTCGTGCGTAATACAGGTGGGCTTCGGCCCACACTGCATGCCCCAGTCAGACGGGTTCTTTAGAAGTGTACAGAAGTATTAAAAACTCAGTGTGCACCTACAGCATGGGTGGCTCCCTGGAACCCACCGGCGGTACACAAAAATATCCCATTGCATTGCCCAACACAGCTGAGGTAGTAATGTCGTGCGTAATGCAGGTGGGCTTCGGCCCACACTGCATGCCCCAGTCAGACTGGGGTTCTTTACAAGTGGACACATGTAGGTTTAACTCCCTGTGGACCCACTGCCTGGGTGGGTGCCAGGAAGCCACCGGCGGTACATAGAAATATCCCATTGCATTGCCCAACACAGCTGAGGTAGTAATGTCGTGCGTAATACAGGTGGGCTTCGGCCCACACTGCATGCCCCAGTCAGACGGGTTCTTTAGAAGTGTACAGAAGTATTAAAAACTCAGTGTGCACCTACAGCATGGGTGGCTCCCTGGAACCCACCGGCGGTACACAAAAATATCCCATTGCATTGCCCAACACAGCTGAGGTAACGTCAGCTGTAATGCAGGTGGGCTAAAAATTAATTTGATTACACTGTAGGCGAGGGCCCACAAAAATTGCTGTATCAACAGTACTAATGTACATCCCAAAAATTGGCCATGGCCAGCCAAGAGGGCAGGTGAAACCCATTAATCGCTTTGGTTAATGTGGCTTAAGTGGTAACTAGGCCTGGAGGCAGCCCAGTGTAACGAAAAATTGGTTCAAGTTAAAGTTCCAATGCTTTTAAGCGCATTGAAACTTATAAAAATTGTTCAGAAAAATTATTTGAGTGAGCCTTGTGGCCCTAAGAAAAATTGCCCGTTCAGCGTGATTACGTGAGGTTTCAGGAGGAGGAGCAGGAGGAGGAGGAGGAGGAATATTAGACACAGATTGATGAAGCAGAAATGTCCCCGTTTTGGATGGTGAGAGAGAACGTAGCTTCCATCCGCGGGTGCAGCCTACGTATTGCTTACGTATCGCTGCTGTCCGCTGGTGGAGAACAGAAGTCTGGCGAAATCCAGCCTTTGTTCATCTTGATGAGTGTTAGCCTGTCGGCACTGTCGGTTGACAAGCGGCTACGCTTATCTGTGATGATTCCCCCAGCCGCACTAAACACCCTCTCCGACAACACGCTAGCCGCAGGACAAGCAAGCACCTCAAGGGCATACAGGGCTAGTTCAGGCCACGTGTCCAGCTTCGACACCCAGTAGTTGTAGGGGGCAGAGGCGTCACCAAGGATGGTCGTGCGATCCGCTACGTACTCCCTCACCATCCTTTTGCAGTGCTCCCGCCGACTCAGCCGTGACTGGGGAGCGGTGACACAGTCTTGGTGGGGAGCCATAAAGCTGGCCAGGCCCTTAAAGACTGTTGCACTGCCTGGGATGTACATGCTGCTCGATCTACGCACATCCCCTGCAACATGGCCCTCGGAACTGCGCCTTCTGCCACTAGCGCTGTCGGCTGGGAATTTTACCATCAGCTTGTCCGCAAGGGTCCTGTGGTATAGCAACACTCTCGAACCCCTTTCCTCTTCGGGAATGAGAGTGGGCAGGTTCTCCTTATACCGTGGATCGAGCAGTGTGTACACCCAGTAATCCGTAGTGGCCAGAATGCGTGCAACGCGAGGGTCACGAGAAAGGCATCCTAACATGAAGTCAGCCATGTGTGCCAGGGTACCTGTACGCAACACATGGCTGTCTTCACTAGGAAGATCACTTTCAGGATCCTCCTCCTCCTCCTCCTCCTCAGGCCATACACGCTGAAAGGATGACAGGCAATCAGCCGGTGTACCGTCAGCAGCGGGCCAAGCTGTCTCTTCCCCCTCCTCCTCATGCTCCTCCTCCTCCTCCTGTACGCGCTGAGAAATAGACAGGAGGGTGCCCTGACTATCCAGCGGCATACTGTCTTCCCCCGCCCCCGTTTCCGAGCGCAAAGCAGCTGCCTTTATGGTTTGCAGGGAATTTCTCAAGATGCATAGCAGAGGAATGGTGACGCTAATGATTGTAGCATCGCCGCTCACCACCTGGGTAGACTCCTCAAAATTACCAAGGACATGGCAGATGTCTGCCAACCAGGCCCACTCTTCTGAAAGGAATTGAGGAGGCTGACTCCCACTGCGCCGCCCATGTTGGAGTTGGTATTCGACTATAGCTCTCCGTTGTTCATAGAGCCTGGCCAACATGTGGAGCGTAGAGTTCCACCGTGTGGGCACGTCGCACAGCAGTCGGTGCACTGGCAGCTTAAAGTGATGTTGCAGGGTGCGCAGGGTGGCAGCGTCCGTGTGGGACTTGCGGAAATGTGCGCAGAGCCGGCGCGCCTTTACGAGCAGGTCTGACAAGCGTGGGTAGCTTTTCAGAAACCGCTGAACCACCAAATTAAAGACGTGGGCCAGGCATGGCACGTGCGTGAGGCTGCCAAGCTGCAGAGCCGCCACCAGGTTACGGCCGTTGTCACACACGACCATGCCCGGTTGGAGGCTCAGCGGCGCAAGCCAGCGGTCGGTCTGCTGTGTCAGACCCTGCAGCAGTTCGTGGGCCGTGTGCCTCTTATCGCCTAAGCTGAGTAGTTTCAGCACGGCCTGCTGACGCTTGCCCACCGCTGTGCTGCCACACCGCGCGACACCGACTGCTGGCGACATGCTGCTGCTAACACATCTTGATTGTGAGACAGAGGAGGAGGAGGAGGAGGAGGGTGCTTTAGTGGAGGAAGCATACACCTCCGCAGATACCAGCACCGAGCTGGGGCCCGCAATTCTGGGGGTGGGTAGGACGTGAGCGGTCCCAGGCTCTGACTCTGTCCCAGCCTCCACTAAATTCACCCAATGTGCCGTCAGGGAGATGTAGTGGCCCTGCCCGCCTGTGCTTGTCCACGTGTCCGTAGTTAAGTGGACCGTGGCAGTAACCGCGTTGGTGAGGGCGCGCACAATGTTGCGGGAGACGTGGTCGTGCAGGGCTGGGACGGCACATCGGGAAAAGTAGTGGCGACTGGGAACTGAGTAGCGCGGGGCCGCCGCCTCCATGATACTTTTGAAGGACTCCGTTTCCACAACCCTATACGGCAGCATCTCAAGGCTGATGAATTTTGCGATGCGGACGGTTAACGTTTGAGCGTGCGGGTGCGTGGCGGCGTACTTGCGCTTGCGCTCGAACACTTGCGCAAGCGACGGCTGAACGGTGCGCTGAACTACACTGCTGGATGGGGCCGAGGACAGCGGAGATGAGGGTGTGGGTGCAGGCCATGAGGCGGTAGTGCCTGTGTCCTGAGAGGGGGGTTGCATCTCAGTGGCAGGTTGGGGCACAGGGGGAGAGGCAGGGGTGCAAACCGGAGACGGTGAACGGCCTTTGTCCCACCTTGCGGGGTGCTTGGCCATCATATGTCTGCGCATGGTGGTGGTGGTGAGGCTGTTGGTGTTGGCTCCCCGGCTGAGCTTTGCGCGACAAAGGTTGCACACCACTGTTCGTCGGTCGTCAGGCGTCTCTGTGAAAAACTGCCAGACCTTAGAGCACCTCGGCCTACGCAGGGTGGCATGGCGCGAGGGGGCGCTTTGGGAAACACTTGGTGGATTATTCGGTCTGGCCCTGCCTCTACCCCTGGCCACCGCACTGCCTCTTGCAACCTGCCCTGCTGATGCCCTTGACTCCCCCTCTGAAGACCTGTCCTCCTGAGTAAGCGTTGCACACCAGGTGGGGTCAGTCACCTCATCGTCCTGCTGCTCTTCCTCCGAATCCTCTGTGCGCTGCTCCCTGGGACTTACTGCCCTTACTACTACCTCACTGCAAGACAACTGTGTCTGATCGTCATCGTCCTCCTCACCCACAGAAAGTTGTTGAGACAGTTGGCGGAAGTCCCCAGCCTCTTCCCCCGGACCCCGGGAACTTTCGAATGGTTGGGCATCAGTGACGATAAACTCCTCTGGTGGGAGAGGAACCGCTGCTGCCCAATCTAAGCAGGGGCCCGAGAACAGTTCCTGGGAGTGTTCCCGCTCCTGAGCAGGTGTCATTGTAGTGGACTGAGGAGGCTGGGAGGAAGGAGGAGCAGCAGACAGAGGATTCGGATTGGCAGCAGTGGACGGCGCAGAACTGCGGGTAGACGATAGGTTGCTCGAAGCACTTTCTGCCATCCAGGACAGGACCTGCTCACACTGCTCATTTTCTAATAACCGTCTCCCGCGTGGACCCATTAATTGGGCGATGAATGTGGGGACGCCAGAAACGTGCCTCTCTCCTAATCGCGCAGCAGACAGCTGCGACACACCTGGATCAGGAGCTTGGCCTGTGCCCACACCCTCACTTGGCCCTCCGCGTCCTCGGCCACGTCCACGTCCACGTCCTCTAGGCTTACCCCTACCCCTCAGCATGCTGTATTACCAGTGATTAGATTTCCCAGGCAGGAAATAAATTGGCGCAAGACTGCAGGCCAAATATAATTTTTGCCCTTTTTGGAAAACGAAAGGCCCCACTGCCTCTAGTGAATGAATTATCTAAGTTTAATAACTGTGCTGTGTCCCTGCTTATGTGTCACAGAACGTGAGGGTAGCAGAGTTATTATAACTCTTGGAGAGCAGGTATTTTTTTTTCCCAATTAAGGAAAGCAAATGGCGAACCCAGCAGTAAAGCGTAGCTGGCTGCGTATGATTTAGCAATGTTTTTCACGCAGCTCACACGTCTACACAGGCGTAAGGACGGACACAGGCTGGACAAATAGATTTCTTTTCAGTTTTTTCCCACCAACAGGCAGCACTGCGTATATTCAATGAACCTGCGAAGTTTAATAACTGCGCTGTGTCCCTGCTTATGTGTCACAGAACGTGAGGGTAGCAGAGTTATTATAACTCTTGGAGAGCAGGTATTTTTTTCCCCAATTAAGGAAAGCAAATGGCGAACCCAGCAGTAAAGCGTAGCTGGCTGCGTATGATTTAGCAATGTTTTTCACGCAGCTCACACGTCTACACAGGCGTAAGGACGGACACAGGCTGGACAAATAGATTTCTTTTCAGTTTTTTCCCACCAACAGGCAGCACTGCGTATATTCAATGAACCTGCGAAGTTTAATAACTGCGCTGTGTCCCTGCTTATGTGTCACAGAACGTGAGGGTAGCAGAGTTATTATAACTCTTGGAGAGCAGGTATTTTTTTCCCCAATTAAGGAAAGCAAATGGCGAACCCAGCAGTAAAGCGTAGCTGGCTGCGTATGATTTAGCAATGTTTTTCACGCAGCTCACACGTCTACACAGGCGTAAGGACGGACACAGGCTGGACAAATAGATTTGTTTTCAGTTTTTTCCCACCAACAGGCAGCACTGCGTATATTCAATGAACCTGCGAAGTTTAATAACTGCGCTGTGTCCCTGCTTATGTGTCACAGAACGTGAGGGTAGCAGAGTTATTATAACTCTTGGAGAGCAGGTATTTTTTTCCCCAATTAAGGAAAGCAAATGGCGAACCCAGCAGTAAAGCGTAGCTGGCTGCGTATGATTTAGCAATGTTTTTCACGCAGCTCACACGTCTACACAGGCGTAAGGACGGACACAGGCTGGACAAATAGATTTCTTTTCAGTTTTTTCCCACCAACAGGCAGCACTGCGTATATTCAATGAACCTGCGAAGTTTAATAACTGCGCTGTGTCCCTGCTTATGTGTCACAGAACGTGAGGGTAGCAGAGTTATTATAACTCTTGGAGAGCAGGTATTTTTTTCCCCAATTAAGGAAAGCAAATGGCGAACCCAGCAGTAAAGCGTAGCTGGCTGCGTATGATTTAGCAATGTTTTTCACGCAGCTCACACGTCTACACAGGCGTAAGGACGGACACAGGCTGGACAAATAGATTTCTTTTCAGTTTTTTCCCACCAACAGGCAGCACTGCGTATATTCAATGAACCTGCGAAGTTTAATAACTGCGCTGTGTCCCTGCTTATGTGTCACAGAACGTGAGGGTAGCAGAGTTATTATAACTCTTGGAGAGCAGGTATTTTTTTTCCCAATTAAGGAAAGCAAATGGCGAACCCAGCAGTAAAGCGTAGCTGGCTGCGTATGATTTAGCAATGTTTTTCACGCAGCTCACACGTCTACACAGGCGTAAGGACGGACACAGGCTGGACAAATAGATTTGTTTTCAGTTTTTTCCCACCAACAGGCAGCACTGCGTATATTCAATGAACCTGCGAAGTTTAATAACTGCGCTGTGTCCCTGCTTATGTGTCACAGAACGTGAGGGTAGCAGAGTTATTATAACTCTTGGAGAGCAGGTATTTTTTTCCCCAATTAAGGAAAGCAAATGGCGAACCCAGCAGTAAAGCGTAGCTGGCTGCGTATGATTTAGCAATGTTTTTCACGCAGCTCACACGTCTACACAGGCGTAAGGACGGACACAGGCTGGACAAATAGATTTCTTTTCAGTTTTTTCCCACCAACAGGTAGCACTGCGTATATTCAATGAACCTGCGAAGTTTAATAACTGCGCTGTGTCCCTGCTTATGTGTCACAGAACGTGAGGGTAGCAGAGTTATTATAACTCTTGGAGAGCAGGTATTTTTTTTCCCAATTAAGGAAAGCAAATGGCGAACCCAGCAGTAAAGCGTAGCTGGCTGCGTATGATTTAGCAATGTTTTTCACGCAGCTCACACGTCTACACAGGCGTAAGGACGGACACAGGCTGGACAAATAGATTTGTTTTCAGTTTTTTCCCACCAACAGGCAGCACTGCGTATATTCAATGAACCTGCGAAGTTTAATAACTGCGCTGTGTCCCTGCTTATGTGTCACAGAACGTGAGGGTAGCAGAGTTATTATAACTCTTGGAGAGCAGGTATTTTTTTCCCCAATTAAGGAAAGCAAATGGCGAACCCAGCAGTAAAGCGTAGCTGGCTGCGTATGATTTAGCAATGTTTTTCACGCAGCTCACACGTCTACACAGGCGTAAGGACGGACACAGGCTGGACAAATAGATTTCTTTTCAGTTTTTTCCCACCAACAGGCAGCACTGCGTATATTCAATGAACCTGCGAAGTTTAATAACTGCGCTGTGTCCCTGCTTATGTGTCACAGAACGTGAGGGTAGCAGAGTTATTATAACTCTTGGAGAGCAGGTATTTTTTTTCCCAATTAAGGAAAGCAAATGGCGAACCCAGCAGTAAAGCGTAGCTGGCTGCGTATGATTTAGCAATGTTTTTCACGCAGCTCACACGTCTCCACAGGCGTAAGGACGGACACAGGCTGGACAAATAGATTTGTTTTCAGTTTTTTCCCACCAACAGGCAGCACTGCGTATATTCAATGAACCTGCGAAGTTTAATAACTGCGCTGTGTCCCTGCTTATGTGTCACAGAACGTGAGGGTAGCAGAGTTATTATAACTCTTGGAGAGCAGGTATTTTTTTCCCCAATTAAGGAAAGCAAATGGCGAACCCAGCAGTAAAGCGTAGCTGGCTGCGTATGATTTAGCAATGTTTTTCACGCAGCTCACACGTCTACACAGGCGTAAGGACGGACACAGGCTGGACAAATAGATTTCTTTTCAGTTTTTTCCCACCAACAGGCAGCACTGCGTATATTCTATGAATAATAACTGTGTTGTGGCCCTGCCTATACAATTCTTTCCCTGCAGTATCAATGGAGGGTGCAATGCTCTGCAGAGGCGATTTTGAGAAGCCCAAAAAAAATGCAGCACAGCCAACAGCAGCCTGGACAGTACTGCACACGGATAAATATGGCCCTAGAAAGGACCGTTGAGGTTCTTGAAGGCTACACTCACTCCTAACACTCTCCCTGCCTATGCAGCACTTCTGTCCCTAATGCCAGGTGCAACGGTCTGCAGAGGCGATTTTGAGAAAGAAAAAAAAATCCCACTGCTAACAGCAGCCAACACACAGCTATCAGTGGCCCTAATAAGGACCTTTGGGGGGTCTTGAAGCCTACACTAACTACCAATTCTTTCCCTACAGCAGCTCCGGTATAAACAGCACTGTCCCTCATCTAACTCACACCGCATCTGAGGCGAGCCGCGGGAGGGGCCGACTTTTATATTAGGCGAACACCTGATCTCGCCAGCCACTCACAGCAGGGGGGTGGTATAGGGCTTAAACGTTGCAGGGGGAAGTTGTAATGCCTTCCCTGTCTTTCAATTGGCCAGAAAAGCGCGCTAACGTCTCAGGGAAGGAAGTGAAAGTAACCAGAACACCGCATGGTGTTCGTCACGAATAACGAACATCCCGAACACCCTAATATTCGCACGAATATCAAGCTCGGACGAACGCGTTCGCTCATCTCTAGTGAAAACCTACATATACAGAAAGTGCATTATCTCCAAAAAAGAACTACAATACAATCTGGAGTCTAAGGGTATAGTCACACACAATAGATTTATTGCAGAAATTTCTAGAACTGAAACTGAAATTTGTCCCATACTGTACATCTGAGGGAGTTGGTCCTGCAGCATGTGCTTGGATTCCTGCAAATATTATTCAGATAAATAGGACAACTACAGAATTATCTATAACAAATCTATTGTCTAGTAAGACTAGCCATAGATAGCCAATTATGGATTGACCCACCATGGACAACCACTTTAATATGAGGGCTACTGTGGTCATCATCAGGAATTCTGGTTCGCAAGACTCCCTGCTAGTGTTGAGTAAACCAAACCACTAGAACTGTTTCAGGTCGAATCTTGGTGAAAGTTTGCTTCGGCATGAACCCAAACTGAGCTTTTATTAAAGTTTTACCTGAAGTGGGGTTCTGCTGTTTGGTTTGATTAACACTAGTCCAGAATATTGGTTTAAAACACTGCCTAAGAGCTATAAGGACCTGTATAACAACTGTTATATGGAGCTTTTATGGCTCAGTGTTAGGGCTCCTTCAGACAAGTATGCTTTAGTGTGTTTTGAGCACGAAAAATATTTTTCATAAAACGCGGAGAATAGAACACAGTGATTTCCATTTGTTCATTCTTATTTCCTTTTTTGAGCGTAGAGTTCTTCTAGTTGGACAAAAATAGGTCCTGCTCTATATTGTGTGCATTTGCGCACCAAAGACGCCCACAGAGGTCTATATGAGGTGCGCAAATGCAGAAATATGTGTGCGTAGGTAGGGCCAAAATTCTGCAATTACCCGTGAACACCAGCACCTCATTTGGCTTAATAACCATGCGAATCAAGGTGGGCTGATACCCTCCCCATGTGAGCTAGCTGTGCCTGCGCAAATATACACAGCATTTGCATAGAGGTGCACACAAAGTACACTCATTCTCTGCGTACAAAAGCTGCACAGGAGTAAGCATATTTTGCTATGCATTCCTCTGAAGGAGCCCTTAGGCCTCCTTCACACAGGCGACACGGCATCGCCACAAGAAAACACAGCAATATCGCATCGCTGGTCTGTGGGATATCTTTGCGTCTTCTCGCAGCAATACCGTCTTGCTACGTTTCGACCCTCTTGGGGTCTTTGTCAAGCTTGACAAAGACCCCAAGAGGGTCGAAACGTAGCAAGATTTTGGAGGAATAAATCACTGTTTTGCATTATGCCTGGGATGCTGCCACTATGTTATTGAGAGATTGGAATATACCTTTGTTGGGGTTTTGGAGGCTCTGACCCCTATACCTTTGGCGTGCATTCTACAGACTTGTTAGTCACCTTCAACTGGTTTAAAAATCGTGAGGTGTGCTGTAAGTTAATTGAAGTGAGCTTAGTCAATCAGAGCCAGCACTCGATCAATGGCTGTGATTGATTCATCGAGCACTGGCTGTCATTGGCTAAGCGTCAGCCAATCAGAGGCTGGACTTCCAGGAGGTGGGGGGGTTTCAATTCCTGGCCAGAAGAGATGAGTAAGAATAGTGCCGGGGACGTGGGGAGAAGATGCGGCCCACTGACAGCGGTTCTAAGGTGATGTATACTGTTTTTTTTTATTTTTTGCTGAAGCTAGGGCTTAGGTTAGGGCTTTGACAGTAGGATTTCCCACTGTGAAAATTGCGTCGCACCGCAAGAAAATCACGTTTTCGTGCAATGTAATACAACAGAGAGGAAGGCTCCATAGGAAAGCATGAGCTACAAAACCTAACGAGTCACATGCATATCGTGGGACCCACAAGGTTTTTGTGTCGGAATGTTGCATGCTGCAAAACATCGCATGTGTAAATTAACCCATAGGAAAGCATGGGCTTCACATACATACGATTTGTAGCATTGTAGTAACGCGATAAAATCGTGTGGCTCTATTGCCTGTGTGAAGGAGGCCTTATACTGAGCTTTCATGGCGCTTAGTTTTATACACCAATTTTAGGGATTTTCGTGAACTTCGTGTTAGAATGAACCAAACTGTTTGCAAATGTTTGGCGAACAGGCTAATCCGAACTTTTCAAAAGTTTGCTCATCACAACTACCAGTAAACAGCGGAGTTAGACAAAAGAAGTTTATCTTCCTGCAACAGCCATAAAGTACTTTGTAATGCGGTAATTTTTCCTCCTATCCATTATGAAACTACCCATATTACAACCTCTTACTTTCTATGATCTAATGACTTCTCTTTATATACTTCCCCTTTCTTCATAAATAAACCTCTCTAGTAATATTCATTGCTTGACTACCACCTCATAGTTTTTATTTTAATATTTGTATATAATAACATTACCAATAAAAGTTCATTTACCTATTGCTCCCAAATATATTACCTATTTATATAATTTTATATGGATGATCTGCACCGCAAGAGGAGTTTTTATACTATCATTTAATGATCATTTACATCAAATTCTCTTTATGAGCTGGTTTTGTGCAGCCCATAAACAATGTTCCCAGTCTGGCTCTTTGTACCATCTTGCTTACTATGCAATACAAAGTTGTTTCCTATAAAGTTTGAATTTTATATAGAAGGTGAATTCCTTTTGATTTTTTTTAAGTGTTGTTGACAAAAATGCTAAATATACAAGGAAACATCAGGATCATGGATTATTTTATGTTCAAACATGGAAGATTTGTTCCTGAAATTTTTGTAACAGTTCTATACATCTGAATGGAGTTTGTATGGAAAGGGCAATCATTTGCAGGTTTCTACATAAAATCTGCCAAGGATGAACATATAGTTGTGTTTATAATATTACCTACATAATGTATTACAGTCCAATTCTACAAAATGCTATTGTAAACAGTTGACAAGCCAATCATCCTACAAACCAGTAATTTATCTGCTCTGTCCATTCTGTAAGGTATAAATAATAGGTGGATGCAGATCAGGAGCTTGTGAGTATATCAGTGCAAACAAGAGGCAAGGAGACAGACCAGTGTTATGCCAGTTTAATGCTAATCCCAAAAATTGCACTGTTTTGGACTGTTACTATTAACAACACTATTATTATTATTATTCACTTTTAAAGACCGGGATGCTATGCATAGAAAAGGGTTTTCAGTATATAAAAACAACTTAAGAAAAACAGTAAACATGACTAAGGGTGGCTTCAGACGAGCGTGTATTTTGTGTGTGCTACGCACTCTCAAAAACACGCATCTATTAGCCCCAATGCATTCCCTATGGTGCATGCACATGTCCGTGCTTTACAGGCGTGTGCCTGCAAAGATAGGACATGCGTGCACAATAGTGAATGCACACATTGTTTTCAGTGGAGTCGCGGCTGCTTCTGGCGGCTCTATTGAAAACAATGGTCTGCCGGCACCCCTGCATTGTTTTCTGGGAAGGGCTTTACATATAAGCCCTTCCCTGAAAAACTAAAATTTTAGTGTAAAATAAATAAATAAATAAACTTACCCTCTGCTGCTGTCACGTTCCCCGCGGGGATGAAAAAAACATCTGGATGAAGAAAACACATGCGGCAAATGTTTCCTTTATCCCCGCTAGTAAAAAGAATTCCCTGCTGCTACATCTGCCACATCTGTGACAGATACAGCAGATGAATTCTTCAATTCTCTACCACAGCTGTCACACATGACAGCTGCGGTAGAGGATTCTGCTGCTGGCACCCCATTAATTGTTTTCAGGGAAGGGCTTTAAATATAAGCCCTTCCCTGAAAAATCCAGTAAAAGTACTGTAAAAAAAGAAAAAAAAAGAAAAACAATGCAGGGGTGCCAGCAGACCGTTGTTTTCAATGAAGCTGCTGGCAGCAGCTGCAGCTCCATTGAAAACAATGCATGGACCTGCATTTACGTGTGTTTTTGCACGTACATGGGTGCGCACTTATATACGCACCTATGTACACACACCCACATGATCGTGTGAAGCCACCCTAAATACGGACAGGCTCACAGGAACAGGTCGGATTCCGCATGTCGGAGGCTCTGACGGTCACCCTGCATACTTCCTTTATTTGTATTGTGAATGACCGTGACGTTTTGCAGGCGGTCATGCAAGTACTTTTTTTCCCCCTTTGTTTGTATTTCCTGCAGCGTCGCTAAGCAATAATACGAGTACCCACAGCCCATACGCAATGGGGTCTTAATTGACTTCAATGGAGGCCGTCCAGGTGGCGTTCGCCGCAAAACAGAGCATGCTGCAATTTTTCTTCCACTCGCGAAATACGCAATTCATATTCGTGAGTATGAAGAAAAAATCGAAAGTTCATGCCTTTCTACGCCTGCATTTTGCTGCGGAAAGTCAGCGAGGACGGTGATTAGAATCCAATCATGTGAGACTCCTCCTGAGCAATAAACTTGTACAAGGGGAATGAGCCAGCTCATAAACAACTAAAATCTGCAAAGGAAAGAACGAGACGATAGGTGACAGTAGAAGCCACTCTTATTGTTTTGTGGGGGTAGCAGGGTTATTGTAAGTAGTAGTATTTTCTGAAGGGATGGGTCTTCAGGTTTTTTTTGAAGGTTTTGAAGGAGGGGAGAGTCTAATCATTTGGGCATTGAGTTCCAGAGTTTAGGGAACGCAGAAGATGTTTGTGCAATGAGCAGACAAGAGGAGAACAAAGAAGGGAGCCTTGTAAGGATCGAAGATTAAGGCCTCATGTCCACGGGGAAAATCAGGCCCGCTACGGATTCTCCATGGAGAATCCGTAGCGGGTCCCTCCTGCCCCGCGGACATGAGGGCTGAAAATAGCAATTACTCACCTCTCGCACGCTCCGGATCTTCCCTTCTTCGCGGCTTGATCTTCTCTCCGTCGCGGCCGTATCTTCTTTCTTCGGCCCGGCGGATGTGCACGGCACGCCGGTCGCGTGCCGCGCGCATGCGTCGGCCCGAAGAAAACAGATACGGCCGCGACGGAGAGAAGATCAAGCCGCGAAGAAGGGAAGATCCGCAGCAGGTGAGTATATTCTGATTTTAGGTCTCCCGCGGATCCGGACGGCTTCCATAGGCTTCAATAGAAGCCTGCGGGAGCCGTCCCCGCGGGAGACCTGCACCTAAATGGAGCATGTCCATTTTTTTTCATGCTCCATATTATTTTTAAATCACTTTTATTGACCATCCGCGGGTATTTATCTACCCGCGGGTGGTCAATGCATCCCTATGGGATGCGGATCCACGTGCGGGTGATCCGCTGCGGATTTTATTTATTATTTTGTCCGTGGACATGAGGCCTTAGTGTGAGGCTTTATCAGAAGATTACATGAGATATATGGAGGGGACTGGTTATGAACAACTTTACATGTCATTATTATTATTTTGAACTGAATTTGCTAGAGAATGGATAGGTAGCCAGTGAAGGCACAACCAGAAGGGTGAGGCAGAGGAGTAATGAGAGAAGAGGTAGATGGGCAGCAGAATCAAGGGTGAAAGGGTGGTAGAATATTGGATAGGAGGGCACAGAGAAGGAGGATGCAGTAGTCTAGGAAGGAGATGACGAGAGTGTGAGCTTGCATCTTTGTTCACTTGACGTCAAGATTTGGGAAATTGTTTTGTGTTGGAAGTCACAGGAGGTGGTAAAGGCTTTAATGTGCAATTTGGAGGACAAGGCAGAATAAGAGGCAGCTAAATTGTAAGACTAATACCCAGAGTGTGGAGCCTTTGACTTTTATTGATAGGTCTGGGACTTTTATTGATAGGTCTGGCGGGGGGGGGGGGGGGGTTAGTGAGATGGGGAAAAATAATGAACTCGGTTTTCTCCATCTTGGGTTATAACCCCATATTGGGTTCCAATATGGGGTTTTCCAGGGAAATACTATTGATGAACTATCATCAGGATAGGTCATCAATGGTTGATGACCCCGATCGATCAGCTAAAACGACGCATGTTGTCAGCACCACAATAACAAAGAGGTTCAGAGCAGAAGCCTCCGCACTGACCTCTATATAGTGGCTGGTGCTTCTAGCTGCAGGCACAGCTCTCATTGATTTCAATGAGAGCTGTGCCTGCAGTTACAAGTGCTGGCCATTGCATGGGAGGTCGGTGCAGAGACTTCCACTCCAAATACACAGAGGTCAGTGTGAAAGCTTCCGCACTGATTTCCATATAGTGGCTGATGTTTGTCCCTGCAGGCACGGCTTCCATGGAAATCAGTGAGACCCATGCCTGCAGTTACAAGCGCTGGCCACTACACAGAGTTCAGTGCAGAAGCTTCCGCTCCGACCTCTGTGTTATTGCGGCGCTGACGACATGCACCCACTCAGCTGATCAGATGGGGTCCTGATGATAGGTCGTCAATAGTATTTACCTGGAAACCATCATCCTCTGTGGAGTGCAAAAGGCATAAATAACACATAACATACACAAGCTGTGCCTGTTATCTGTGATACAATACCTTTTACTATTTAAATGCTAGTGTGAAGTGGGCCCAAATCTATTACCTTCTTCTCTTATAACGGGAATACAGCCAAGTCAGCACTCTCCCCCTGGCTGTATTCTCCTAGAGCATTTCATTGAAGAAGAGACTTTATGCTTTGAAACACATTTGTTTTTTCTGGTCTTACAATTGAATAAATGGAAGTTATGCTATTATTCCTGCCTCTCAACTCTTTTCACATAGGAAAGGTTGTGCCATTACTGGCTTTTCTTTTCATCTCCTTGTCTAATACTGTTACACTCCTTTTTAGTTCTAACTTTTACACAACTTTTCTCCTCTTTTGTGTCTATGCTGTCTGGGAGTTTTTGTTACTTTGTCTGGATTAATAAGAAATTGGGTATTGGCAACCTTGGTGGGATAATTTGAAGACCTTCAAAGGCAGAGACAGTAAACAAATTGGCTCAGCGCTGAGCCAATCAGGGGGCAGGTCTGACTCACACCCCCTTCACACCCACTGCAGGCCGGCCACGCGGAACTCCGGCTGCCGGGACCAGGTGAGTATGTATATTTTTTTTATTTTAACACTTTTCTGGATGAATTGCAGGGAAGGGCTTATATATTTAAGCCCTTCCCGACAATTCATCCCACGCACGCCGGCAGCCCATTGCTTTCAATGGAGCCAGCTGTATTGCCGGCTCCATTGAATTCAATGGACAAACATCGTTCTTCTCTGCCACAGCTGTTACAGCTGTGGCAGAGAAGAATGATTTGTCTTCTATATGTTCTCAATGGGGTCAGCGCTGCTGCCGCCGGCCCCATTGAGCGCATATAGAGAAGAGAACAGGAATCGCAGATCGCAGATAGGTGCGATCTGCGATTTCTGTTCTATAATTTATCGGACGAGCGCATAAAAAGCGCTCATGTGTCCGATACCATTGCAAAGGAATGGTTTTAAAAAATCGCCGGACGCATGCGCAAATCACGCGAAAAAACGCCCGTCTCACTGAGGCCTGAAGGTAGAAGTAAATCTGAAATAATTCATCTTTGTCAGATTTTTTTACATGACAAAAACATAGCATTCTAACAGGCGTGTGTAGACTTTTTATATCCACTGTATGTGCGTAAACATCTCTTGTGGTTTCAATGCATTTCTACTATTCACATTATTCTCTTTTCTTAGTTTTAGCATAAGCTAGAGGAAAAATAATTGATTTTGATTATAAGACTTGAAAAGCTCTGAGCTTAGGATGCCAAATCAATACAAAGGATAATGAACCATTGTTATATTTTGTGAAAAAAAGATAATAAAGGAAAAACTTGGAACTTTTATACATGAATAATAAAAGATAAACCTTCTGAAGTAGATAAGGTCATCAATAAAAAAGCTAGCTCACAAGTGTCATAAAGTTGCATAGTACTCGATGTACAAATACACCACAATAAATGAAATAATAATACTAATTAAATGTAATATAATTTTAACACGCCCTGTAATATTAAAGTGGCTGTCATTTTAAAGTATCTGCATATGGTCTAAGGGCTCGGTCTGACGAGCGTTTTTTTCACGCATTTAGGTGCATGAAAAAAAAAACGCAGGTAAAAAAATTTGCGTGACCAAAGCGGCACACACATTTTTAAATTTGCACTTGTTTTGCGGTCACATGATGGCAACATTTGCACATTGTCACAGTGTTCAGTGACAAGAGTAGTCCCCGCAGGGATAAAGACTTCCCCTGCCAGAGCTGTCACAGCTGTGGCACAGGAGTGTGATGTTCTCCCATTGCTTTCAATGGGACAGCACTATATGTGCAAATTTTAGGTGCGTTTGCGAATCGCTGTCCTGTTTTTTACAGGTGCAAATTTTTTTGCATATAAAAAATGGACATGTGACTGCTTTCATTGGAAAGCATTGGTTGTAATAGATGTGAATAACAAATGCACAAAAATGCGCACAAAAAACCACTCATCTGACCGAGCCCTAAAAATGCAAAAAAAAAAATTGCAGTATACTTATCTTACAATTTCCACTGCAGTTCCTTGCTGCTGATCTTGTGTGTCTTCTGCAATGCTGTTGCTTCTCCATGAGTGGTGATGCGATGTTCATACTGACAATGTGAAATGACTAGAGATGAGCGAGCATACTCGTCCGAGCTTGATGCTCGTTCGAGTATTAGGGTACTCGAGATGCTCGTTACTCGAGACGAGCACCATGCGGTACTCGTCTCGATTAAACGAGCACTGACCATTGAATTCAATGGAGCCGGCAATACAGCCGGCTCCATTGAAAGCAATGGGCTGCCGGCGATCGCGGGATGAATTGTCGGGAAGGGCTTAAATATATAAGCCCTTCCCTGCAATTCATCCAGAAATGTGTAAAAATAAAAAATATATATATACTCACCTTGTCCCGGCAGACGGAGTTCAGCGCGGCTGGCCTGCAGTGGGTGTGAAGGGGGTGTGAGTCAGACCTGCCCCCTGATTGGCTCAGCTGAGCCAATCAGAGGCAGATCTCACTCACACCCATTCATGAATTCATGAATGGGTGAGTGAGTGTTGCCTCTGATTGGCTCACCGCAGCTCTCAGCTGAATGACAGCAGTTCAGCACCCCAGTGCAGGGGACAGCAGGAGAACATGCAGCTGTGCCCCAGCAGCTGAAGGGAGGTGAGTATCTATTTTTTTTGTTTTTTAAATCACTTTTAATTCATTTCCAGGGAGAGGCTTATATGTAAAGTCCTTCCCTGAAAAAGAATTCAGGTGTGCCAGCGGACCATTGTCTTCAATGGAGTCGCCGGCAGCAGCAGCTGACCACTTGACATGTTGTCACTAACACGCCACATAAGCACACATGTACAAATGGCAGGAAATGCAAAGTGGCAGATTTTAAATTTCCTTATATCATATGTATATTGACCCTCTTATTGGGAGGACCACCATTCTAGTAGACTATTTTCCCTGCTATTTTAGACAATCTCAGATAAAATTCTCTATATGCCGCACTAGAGTCATGAATATAGAAGGTGAAAGTGTTTATATTATTTTTACTTTATGTCTCCATTTTTACAGCACAACAAGCTTGACACTAAGTTTGCATACACCAAACACATGGTCTGGACATATGTAAAGTATGTATAGTCCCATACTCTGCCTACTACTCTCAATGTAAAAAAAAATACCACATTGTATATGTTTGGTTATTTATGTTGTTTTTTGAGAGTCACAGAATCAGAGAATTGGAAGGGATCTCCAGGGCCATCTGGTCCAAACCCCTGCTCAATGCAGGATTTACTAATTCATCCCAGACAGATGTCTGCCAGCCTCTGTTTGAAGACTTCCATTGAAGGAGAACTCACCACCTCCCATGGTAACCTGTTCCACTCATTATTCACCCTCACTATCAAATAGTTTTTTCTACTATCTAATATACTTAAGACATTCTTCCAATTCGATGTGCAGCCATTGACACTTTTTGAGTATGATCACTCAACTAGTTGTGAATCCAACAGTTGCCTTGTCAATCCCATATTTGGTCATTTTTTGCAATAAGAATGGTATGAGATACTTTGTCAATTGCTTTACTAAAGTCAGGGGAAACTATATCCACTGCCATTTCCTGATCAATTTAAGGCCCTTTTACACTGGATGATTATTGTAGGTAGTTGTTCAAAATCTTGCGCTCCTGCGGGCTTTTGAACGATAGTCATGCTGTGTAAATTCATGCAGAGGACTGAAAGACTGGACTAGAGTTATTCAGTCCTTCAGTTTCAGCAAGCTTGAAAACCGAATGACAAGCCGTTCAGTGTAAACAACAGCCGTTCAGTACCGAATGACTGCCTGTAGTTTCCTGGATTTACCTTCATTCCTTATTTGAAGATAGGGACATTTGCCATTCTCCAATCTCCTGAGACTACTCCTATTTTTCATAAATTTTCAAAGATTTTGGCGAGTGGTCCAGCAATTTCTTCTGCTGCTTTCTTTAGTAGCCTAGGATGGAATTTATCTAGACCTGGGGACTGAAAGTCATGTAAGTTAGCTAAGTCTTCTCTCACCATCTCTCTATTTATAGAAAGCCCGCATTCTTTTATTCACCCAATAGCACAGGAAAGGTCAGTTGATGTTGCATCGACTTTCTGATAGAAAACAGATACAAAACAGGAATTCCAAAATCATTTTCAACCAATTCACCATTCCCTTCCCGTAAACAACCTATTAGATTTTTGACTTTTCTTTTACTGACATACCCCCCGAAATCCTTTTTTGTTGCTTTTGCCACTCTTGCAAGGCTTAATTCATTATTAACTTAACCCTACAGTTTCAGCAGACTGTATTATATTCTACTTTAGATTTGCTAAATATATTTTTTAGCATTTTTTGGCATGTACTTAAGTTCTGTATTCATCCATCCTGGTCTTTTTAATGCTTCCTATTCTTTTGGCTTTTACGGATTGTTAAAGATTGTGCTTTGAGAATCTCCCTTCACAAAATTTCCTATCCTTCTTGGACATTTCTGTCCTTGAACATCCAGCCATTGGCTTCTTCCGACTCTCTTTCTCAGTCTATTAAAATCTGCCTTTCTGAAATCCAACCCTGAAGTTTGAGTCCTCTCAGTTCTTACTTCTCTTGTTATCCAAAATTCAAGGCTAGTTGGTAAGAATTAGGTCCAAGATAGCAGATCCCCTTGTTAACTTTTCTACCTTTTGAATGATAAAGTTGTCAGCAAGAGCGGATAAGAATTTGATGGGCCCATAACTTTTGTCTGAGAGAAATTCCCAACAACTGTCTGGATACATAAAATCTCCCATGATTATCATATTGCACTTTTTGAAAACGTAGTCTTTAATATCTTTGTATTGAAAAAATGTAGTAAACCACATGTTTCTGTACAGATTGAAAAAAGAATTCTGTTGCATAACTTCCAAAAGTTTACCAAAAACACACACTTGGCCATACAGTATGTTGGGTCTATTGAAGTCTATTGACATATTCAGCATATATACTGAGGGAATTTCCTGATGCTTGACTGAAACTAACACAGCAGACGCTGAACTAGGGTATAGGGTATATCCACACATGGCAGATTTGTTGCAAAAACTTTTGCAACTGATAATTAATTCAATTCACCTACAAGGGGTTTGTTGCTTTGGCAGGAGACATATGGGTTTTGGCCAGCCCCATTTAGATGAATGAAACAGCTTCAGGAATTTCTGCAACAAGTTCACCATGTGTGAATATACCCTTATAAGGATGTTTGTCACAATCAGAGCTGCTCTGGGTAATAAAAGAGCCTGCAGCAAACATTACATAACAGAATTATGTGATCACCAGTGCCCAAACAGCATGTTTCTCAATCACATTTCAGTGTGTGGAGAATCGGGTAGGCAAAAGTAGCAAACTCAGCAACTAAGGAATTTGACTACCCCCTATCGAAATGTGGTCATTTGTCTAGGACTAGTTAATACTGATATATATTTAAAATGGCATTGGTTGGTTGTTTATGAAATATATACTATGATCCTTTATAGTCCTAAGAGAGTAAATGTGAAGATGTGTGCATTTATAAATCAAGCCCCTGCAAAGTCAAAGATGCTTTAAGTATTTCCATTAAACAGGATGACATGAAAATATAAGTTAAGAATTATTGAGTGAGAGCAATACTATAAAGGCGTGAAAACAGCATTAAATCCCATGTTATCTAGTGAAGTCTAGTTAAGATGATAGATTTTCACAGACACTTTGATGATCAAGTTTTATAGAAACATTTTTGATCTAGAAAAGTTTTACTTTCAGATGTTTAAGTATTAAAACTAAATACTTTATTACAGAGATAAGTTTGCATTTAATAAGCAAAATGTTTGTGCGAAGTCTTTCAATTTTCTCTTGCGCCCTATTTGGACCATCAGGTCAATGACATGATTGAACAGTGGCTTTCAGAGATGTAAAATCTACAGTAATAGGCAATAATACACCGCAATACAGAAGTATTAGGCCTTAGTCAGACGGGCAATTTTTCGCGTGATTTGCGGATCGCATGACGGATACTCACCTTCTCCCGGCAGCCGGAGCTCCGCGTGGCCGTCCTGCAGTGGGTGTGAAGGGGGTGTGAGTCAGACCTGCCCCCTGATTGGCTCAGCGCTGAGCCAATCAGAGGCATGCCTCACTCACACCCATTCATGAATTCATGAATGGATGTGAGTCAGACCTGCCCCTGATTGGCTCAGCGCTGAGAGGCAGCAGTCACTCACCCATTCATGAATTCATGAATGGGTGTGTGAGTGTTTTCAGCCTCTGATTGGTCAGGGCTGTGACCAATCAGAGGCAGATCATTCAGCAGGCGGGGATTTTAAAGCCCCGCCGGCTGAATAGTGCCAAGAAGCAGTTCAGGAGAACTGACAGCGGCCGCAGCTGGACTCCGGCTGCAGCGGAAAGGTGAGTATACATTTTTTTTTTATTTTAACACATTTTAGAATGAATTGCAGGAAAGGGGTTATATATTTAACCCCTTCCCGACAATTCACCCCGCACACGCCGGCAGCCCATTGCTTTCAATGGAGCGGCTGTATTGCCGCTCCATTGAATTCAATGGGCAAACATCGTTCTTCTCTGTCACAGCTGTTACAGCTGTGGCAGAGAAGAATGATTTGTCTTCTATATGTTCTCAGTGGGGTCGGCGCTGCTGCCGCCGGCCCCATTGAGCGCATATAGAGAAGAGAACAGGAATGTTCTATAATTTATCGGACGAGCGCATAAAAAGCGCTCATGTGTCCGATACCATTGCAAAGCAATGGATTTATAAAATCGTCGGACGCATGCGCATGCGCAAATCGCGCGAAAAATCGCCCGTCTGACTAAGGCCTTAGGGTGTAAAATATAAGCGATTAGAAGATCACATTTTCAAGAAGGCTACTGGGATTTAAGTTATTATTAAAATAAACAAATTAGTTAATTAAATAAAATAATTCTACCTTACTGATATCACCACATCCACAATGACCTACACAATCAGACTACGACCACCCTTACGGTGGCGTATTTTTCACATTGGAAAATCCACTGTGAATTTAAGTGAGAATCTGCATCAAAATCTGCACCAAAATCCATGTCAAAATCCGCATGTAACATGCGGATTTTGGTGCAGATTGTGATGCTGATTTCAGCTCCTCAGCTCCTCATGTAAGGCCGAATGCACACGTGTGTAAATTCTGTGGCACGATTTCCCGCAGAATTTCTGCCTGTACCCGCTGCCATAGGATTGCATTAGATAATGCAATTCAATGCAGACAGCCGCGATTTGATCGCGTGAAATCACAAATCGTGGCATGTCCTATTTCTGTGCGAGCCTCACAGAGACCCACACAGAAATGTCACTAGTGACACGCTGGCTCCGCTCTGCACATGCGCTGGCTGGGCGGCAGCCGACACATAGCAGAACAGGAAGAAGGCGGGATCGTGTGAACGGCTACTTCAAGTAGCTTGAATTAACCTGTTTACACGATCTTTACAGCTGTATAGCCGTAATCTTTGCGCTCGTCTGAAAGAGCCCTTAAAATTAGTGCATTATTTATCCTGCATGGTGAAGATTGTAAAATAATTTCTAAGAAGCCAATATACTAATTTTGGGTCAGTTTGCCTCCCAAAAAAAGCACAACAGAAAGTGATCAGCAATTTGCCCCATAAAAAAATTCAAACACTCACACAATTCTGTGGGAAAGGGAAAAATGTAATGCGTCATTGCATGTAGTGATGTCCCAAATACATTCTATTCAAAAATAAAGCTTTCATATTATGTAGAAAAATCTAAAAAAAAACATACAATCTTGGTATCTTTGTAATTGTAACTGCCCACAAGGAAGTTAATAAGAAACCAAAAAATGCTAGAATTGTTTTTTTTTCATCCTTTCCCCCTGAAAAAAAAAATTAATAAAAGTTATACATTGTGTATACCCCGATATGTTACCATTGAAACAAACTCATCTGCCAAAAACAAGTCCTCTTATGGTTGTGTCGATAAAAAGAAAAGTTTTGGCTTTGGAAATGCACAGATGAAATAAAACAAAATTGCTGCAACATTTAGTACCGAACTAGGTTGTGTCCTTTAGAGGTTAAACCTGAATTAAAGCTATTATTATAGAACAATAACTAAGGCCTCCTGCACATGGGTGTATTTGCACTGCGGAGTCCGCGGCCGGTGTCCACCTCCGGACTCCACAGCAAATACTGCCCATAGTATTCAATGGCAAAACGCCATTTCATCTCCACAAGCGGAAATCGATTGCAATTTCCTGCTTGTGGAGAAGAAATCGCAACATGCTGCGCCCAATTTTGTGCAGGTTACGCAAGGCTGGCTTTGATTAAAGTCAATGGAAGCCGTCCGTCCTGCAGAACTTCCGCAGTGAGCACTGTGGAAGTATCGCGGGATACGCGTCACCCCACAGCATCGGTGGCTATTGCGCATATGTGACGGAGTGCCAGCGGGCACATCCACAGCGCTCGCAAAAGACGCCAGACAGGTATGCTGGGGTCACCAGCCGGGCACCAGGTTGAACTCAGCTGCGGGAATCCCGCATGTGGGGTCCGACCGGCCCTTGTGCAGGAGGCCTAAATTCTATGTGGGATGATCTGTTTGCAGAGATTTCCGAAACAATGTTTCTTCTGCGTAGGCATTTTCAAACAGAAATCATGCATACATTTCACTTTCATTAGGATACAAACTTTTTTTTTTCCTGTAATGCCTTATTTTCCCATAAAATAAGCCTCTTAAAGATCTGGTTTCCCTTTGAAATTCACTTTAAAAACAAGTTTTCTGTATTCTATGCACTTTTTGCTAATGGCAAATGAATCAAGCATAGAACAAAATTGATCTCATCTGCTGACATTTGGTAAGTACAGAGAGTACAAGGCATGCACTAGATTTAGGTCTGTGCAAAGAACTCCAACATGAGAGGCAGAGCTGCTGTGAATACACTGTGCTACAGAGATATTCTACTTGGGGAAGGTATATAAAAAGTGGGGCAGTTTATAGCAGGCCATCTTGAGTAGAAACGGGAGCATGCATGTGAACTGAATCTATATAGGGGCCACCCTCCACCATCTGAATGATTACAATATTCAGGTGATTCTGTTTCTTGCTAGCATGTGGGTCAAAGAAAGCTGTTTTAATCATTGTTTTACAGACTTGCTAAAACGTCAAACATTGATTTGCAGGAACGCTGCCATCCAATAGGTGGCGCTGCAGACGTATTGTTCCATCTTCCTTATTTGCATTGCTAGCATGTATTACATTTCTAAAGTATAACCAACATTTTCAACTCCAGATAGTGTCCCGCAGGCCAGCAATGCATTGTAGAAGGATTTTTCTAAGTGGCACACAGGTGGCACTAGATGTTTTATGATGCGCTGTATGTATTTTGCATATCTATATGACAACCTCACATAGAACTGTGCTTCACTCTGTGAATCCGAGGCTCATCTGGTAATAACTGTGTCACTGTTGCCAAAATGACACTTTTTTCAGAAATGTGCCACATTGGGCTTAGTTGAGTTTGGATAACTATGACAATAAAATATTCATCTTACTCTACACAACTCCATGCACTGCAACACTTTCCGGTCTTGAAGAGACTAATAGCACTGTTCATCCTGAGCTAACTAGTTTATTAGTTGATTGCCAAAGCAAAGAATGAAACTATGCAGACCACATAGTTCATTCTGTACGATGAGAACACATTAATGTCTGAGCATCTGATACTATGGGGAAGTGTGCTCACGTCACACAGTGTCTGATACTCTGTGTTAAAGGACTTTTTGTGACAAAGAACTGATTATTTCAGTACCCTGACAGAGCACAGGATTGAGGGTGTCAGTGTGACAACCCAATCTGGACAATAGAAATAAGCAATTTGTACGTCAGGATTCCAAGGTATAAGCTTTAGTTCAGGCCAGACAGAAACAAGGCAATGTCTCAACCCAGCAACTGAGCCTTTTTCTAGTTTGCGTTTGGCTGGCCTGAAATAAATCTAGCACCTTGGAATGCTGAATGCTTATTTTTTATTGACTTTATTTAAGGATGAAATTGGACCTAATTATCCAGGACAGTCTGTTTAGTTTGAGGAGTATTTCCTTAGTTTAGAGAGTGTTGTGTTGTGTCAACCCATTTTGGGTGCTTTCAGATGGGAAGAAATAGTCCCCAACAACATTGCAGAATATTCCGTCCTGGCATTCTGCACCAATAACAATATGTCTAAATGTGGATTTTCATGCAGAATTGTCGGCAGAATTCTGCCACTTTCAATTCCACATCAAAATCTGCAGGTTAAGGGCGAGCACCCACTGGCGTTTGCGTTTTCCGCGGGAAAAAACGCAGCGTTTTCGCCGCGTTCCCCGCGTTTTTTCCGCCCGTTTTCCGCGGCGTTTTCGCGGCGTTTTCGCGGCTTTTCCATTAATTTCCATGGAGAAAAATAAGGACACATATGCAACTGACAGCTCCTATGTTAAAAACGCAAACGCAACGCAAAAAAAACGCCAGTGGACAGGAACACATGTTATCTCTATGCCTGTGCAGGAAAAACGCAAAACGCAAAACGCAGGTAAAAAAACGCCAGTGGGTGCTCGCCCTAAGGGTCGCTTCACATGAGTGTGTTTTTGTGCGTACATAGGTGCCCACCTATGTACGTGCAAAAACACGCGTGCATGAAGGTCTGTGTCTTGCCTTCAATGGAGCCATGGCTGCTGCAGGCGGCTCCATTGAACGCAATAATCTGCCGGCACCCCTGCATTGTTTTTCAGCGAAGGGCTTTACATATAAGCCCTTCCCTAAAAAGCAAGAATTTTAGTGTAAAAAAACGCAAAACTTACCTTTCCACTGCTGCCATGCGGCAGATGTTTCCTTCATCCCGGTGAGGAAAGAGAATTCCCTGCTGCACCTGCCACATATGTGACAGATGCAGCAAAGGAATTCTTCACCCCTACGGGGAATAAAGAATTCCCTACCACAGCTGTTACAGATGACAGCTGCGGTAGCAGATCAAGCTGCCAGCAACCTGCGATTGTTTTTCAGGAAAGGGTTTTAAATATAAGCCCTTTCCTGAAAAACAAGAAAAAATGGTGATTAAAAAAGAAAAAAAAAAAAGAATATTCACCCTTCTTTAGCTGACGGGACTCAGCCGCATCCAGCCGGCTCTTCTCCCTGCACTGCTCTCAGTAGTATTCAGCTGGTGGGGATTTAAAATCCCCGCCTGCTGAATGGGCTACCTCTGATTGGCTGAGCACTGTGACCAATAAGACGCAGCTCTCAGCTATTGAATGACAGCTGAGAGCTGCCTCTGATTGGTCTCTGCGCTCAGCCAATCAGAGGCAGCACTCACTCATTCATGATAGGTGAGTGCTATCATTCAATACCTGAGGCAGCACTGAGGAGCCTGTGATAAGCACCCTGGACAGCGCGCACCACAGAGCTGACAGGCGGGTCGGCACTTGCTGTCTGTTCTTTTTTAGAAGTGTAGATCCTGCACTTCTAAAAAGGGTCCATGTGAGCGCTTTCATAGCAACCTATTGGTTGCTATAGCAGAGTGGTATACACGCTGCTGTAGCAGTGTATATATCATGCTCGTCTGACCGAGCCCTTAAGATATTACATTTAATTGTACTTCTTGTAAAAAAAATAAAGCAATATTGTTCTTCATTGGCAACTGTTTTGTTGATGTTTGCACTCAGTTTGAGCTCTATGAATTCAGTTTTCCATATAGATTTTCCAATTTTTTCTGCTGTTTGTAATCCACTTGCAGGTGGTGGTGGGGCGTCCTACACCAAGCATTGTGTCAGTACTGTATTGGCCAGGAATTCCTCCCCCACACTTCCCATGCTGTCTTGAATAGCTCTATTCAAAACAGCTGAAAGGCAGCATTTGAAGGCCCATACTTTCTAATAGCACACTGTCAGCAGGGCAGGCAAGCACCTCTAAATCATGTTGTGCACACTTGGCCACTTCTTCAGCTTAGACACTCAGAAATCAAATAGGCCAACACCATGTCTGAGTATATCCATGTAGGAGCTAATATACTTTTGGACCATCATGACTCCTGTGACTTTCTGACCTACCCTGTGTTCTCATAGAATCATAGAGTTGGAAGGGACCTCAGGGTCATTACATCCAACCCCCTTCTCAATGCAGGATTCAGTAAATCATCCCAGACTGATGTCTGTCCAGCCTCTGTTTGAAGACTTCCATTGGGGAAGAACTCAGCACCTCCTATGGCAAACTGTTCCACTCATTGATCACCCTCACTGTCAGGAAGTTGTTTCTAATATCTAATCTGTGTCTCCTCCCTTTCAGTTTCATCCCATTGCTTCTAGTCTTTCCTTGTTCAAATGAGAATAGGGCTGATCCCTCTGCACTGTGACAGCCCTTCAGAGACAGCTATTAAGTCTCCTCTCAGCCTTCTTTTGTGCAAGCTAAACATTCCCAGATCCTTTAACCGTACCTCCATAGGGCATGATTTGCAGACCGCTCACCATCTTGGCTTTTCTGAACTTGCTCCAAATATATGGGAGGAAGGCACAGCTCAGAGCCCCTGTTACTAGTGAAGCTAAATACCTAATGACAGGCAGTGGATATCAAAGGTGCTGGAAGGGAGTCTCTAGTGGCAGGTGCTTCAAGCTTGATTTTCAGTGGTAAAACTAAGAATGCAGGTATATTATTAGATTGAACACACACACAGACTGTTAGATGAGAACAAGTTGTGTAAAAAGTTAGTGTTCGTTTAAGTAAAACAACTATTACATTGCATTCAGCTCATTAACACACTCAAGTTATCCAACAAATGTCTTTTTTTTACAAATTATAATTTCATCTTTAGACTCATGTATTACTTTTCAGATAAAAGCTGACTGTTATTTGTCAAAATTCAGCTATTGATTTTTGTCACAATATCACTTAACTGTAAAGGCAAGCTACTGTAATATATGGGTGGCCAGTGATTTGTGATTATGAAGGTAAATGAGAAAGCTATGCTTTTTAACTATCATTTAAAGGACCAACCTCTAATGAAGCATTTATACAACTTACCATCATGATGAATTTCACAGTAATCGATGAATGTGTACTATGGGTGATATTAAGTATATTGAGATAAATGACGAATTAGTTTCATCATAGGGATCATTAACTAATCACTAACTGAGTTAATAATATTTAAAGGAATTCTAAAGAAATGTTGGCTTTCTGAATGATAAGATTATCGTGTTTTTAATGGCTTTTTCTTCGGTCATCTGGACTGCTGGGACACACTGTAGCATGTCTTCTGATGTAGATTTATGAGACCAGTGCTCTAAATGAGCTATTGAAACAGAGTATAAGAACCAAATCAGTTTTCACTGTAATTACAACAGGAGACTTTTATTACATTTCTTCAGACTATTCAGACTACATGATATTGATCCTCATGAAAAAAGCTTCACAAAAAAGCGGGACACAAACCTACAGTCACTTTATCCTGAACGTCTTATATCTGCTTTAGTTGAGTAATGATATTTTTTTGCACATACACACAACTGTGGAACAGTTCAGGGGAATGAGGTCTTCAATGAAAAAGAAAATTACTATGTGCCATCTATAAGACTGGTGCTTTCTTGTGACAGAAGAGCAGAGACCCTTTTCCTTATATAGTTAAAGGGATATTCTTATTTAATTGATCCAATCTCAATCTATCCTTTATGTAGAAGTATTGATTCACTGTATGCAAATACCTCTGTTTTTCTTTTTTACTGTTCTTAAAGGAGATGTCCCGAGGCAGCAAGTGGGTCTATACACTTCTGTATGGCCATAATAATGCACTTTGTAATGTACATTGTGCATTAATTATGAGCCATACAGAAGTTATAAAAAGTTTTATACTTACCTGCTCCGTTGCTGGCGTCCTCGTCTCCATGGAGCCGACTAATTTTTGGCCTCCGATGGCCAAATTAGCCGCGCTTGCGCAGTCCGGGTCTTCAGCAGTCTTCTATGGAGCCGCTCGTGCCAGAGAGCGGCTCCGTGTAGCTCCGCCCCGTCACGTGCCGATTCCAGCCAATCAGGAGGCTGGAATCGGCAGTGGACCGCACAGAAGAGCTGCGGTCCACGAAGGTAGAAGATCCCGGCGGCCATCTTCAGCAGGTGAGTATGAAGACGCCGGACCGCCGGGATTCAGGTAAGCGCTGTGCGGGTGGTTTTTTTAACCCCTGCATCGGGGTTGTCTCGCGCCGAACGGGGGGGGGGGTTAAAAAAAAAAAACCCGTTTCGGCGCGGGACATCTCCTTTAAGATACTCTACTCAGACCCTAAAACCAAGACATGAATTTTCTTGGTTATGGCTACTGCTGATTTCCGGCAGTGGTGGCCGCACTTGCAAAGATGCTTTCATTCTGTGGCATTTGGTTGGGTTCTTGGGAGTGCAAATTTGGGAGCATGAGCATGTGCAATAACTGCAAGCCTGGCCTCTTCTCTGCCACTCAATGTTAGAGAATAGGACAGGTCCTTAACATGCGCAGTAGCCTAAAAGCCGTTCTGTTCATCTCTCTGCCTATCCATCCCCCTTCACTCAACACATGAAGTGAAGCTGTTCTGGGACCCATACAACTACCATACAACACAGCCCTTATCTGGGATGTCACAGTCATTATACATTCAAGCACTGTTATCTGTATATGCAAATATAGATGTAAGTTTGGATTTAGAGAAAGCTGATTCCTGATCCTTTACCATGGGAGAACTGCCATTCAGAATTACTCAAATGCCCGCACTCCTGCAGGAATTTGAACCATAATAGACCCGTGTAATTGCATGCGGTGACTGAACGAGAATTGTTTAGTCATGGAATTTCTGCATGCAGAAAACTGAAGGATGTGCAGTGCATTACTTACTTCAAAACAACTGTCTTCTTACTGTGAATGTAGGCGACGGGGGGACAATACTTGGCAGACCACTCCACCTGCATGCCGACAGCAATTTGAGTGATGCCAGCGATACTTTCTCATCTGTAACAGCGCAGGAGTGGGCATTACTGGGTCGAGCTGCCGTGCATCGTTTGCCTGACAGCTTGTCCCATGGAAATGGGGCATAATGGACATTTATTGTTCTGAATCGTTCATATTACCGCACTCCGGTGGGAATCTGAACAATAATCGTCCCATGTAAACATATGCAGCGAATGAACAAGAATCACTCAGTTATTCAGTGTAAATAGCAGTTGTTCATTTCTGAATGACTGGCTGCTTACTGTGATTGGAAGTGGGGGGGAGGGGTGTTCCCCATTTGCTCCACCTCCATTCCAGTGCAGCTTCCGAGGAGCAGGCCCACAGCCTGGAGAGGCAACTAGACAGTCCGTATGAATTCAGGCACGGGCATAGATTTCCATGTCTGTATAAAATGTCAGAGGCGCTTCTTCTCCGTGTTTTTAAGGAAGACGCGGAAGCATCATCTTGTTCGTGATGCCATAACATTAGGGAGAGGCCCCGCTGATTCAGGGCCACTAGAGCCCTGCCTTTTTATAACAAGCTGACCCCGGTGCCTATTAAAACAGAGTATATACACTAGAGTTGGGTTTTCTTAGTGTTCTACTCAATAGCATCTTGAGAACCATCTACAGTCATGGACATCTACACAGTCATGACATGCAAGACTTTAGACAGTTATGACATTGCCTTACCAGAGCAGAGGCCTAGGGACTCAAGTCTCTCTCCAACTGGTAGGGCAGTGAGCGAGGGAAGCAGTGGGCATGGGGGACTTCACAGCATATGGACAACATCATAGTGGATCTCTTTGCTCAAAACTAGTTATTCAAACAGCTGTAGCACTTCTCCGGATGGCTAATCCAGGATACTCTGGCACAGAGGTTGGTGGTCTGGCAAGTCAGCAACATCCTGCTAACTGAAAATGGATTTGGCAATAAGTTCCCCAGGAATGCACTTTACGCAATCCTGTGTAGCAGGCTACAAGAACATGCTGCGGTCCTCAGCAGCTTTTCGCAGGGAGACTTCACTTGATTCCATAGCACATCTGTTCAATCTGAGTCACAAACCATGACCCCACAGAACTACACTTCCTTTTATAAACTTTTGTTGCCTAGCAACTGACAACTCCTCCCCAACATTTTGTGCCACCACTCTCCTTACCAGTAGGCTTTTTCTTAAAAAAACAGTTACACAAATAACTTTTTAGGTATATCAGTGAAAGAAAGGAACAAAACTTGAACTATCAAGTAGAACACCCTTTTACAATCCTACAGAACTGACAATATTTACACACACACATTTTTTGACAGAAATAAGCATAAATACATGTTAGAGTCAAGATGCTGGAGGACCTGGTTGTCACTCTAATGGCATGTTCACACAGTATAGTTCACGTTGAAAAAATCCAACAAGAGTGATGGGGCCGCAGCTGTGATTGCACCATCCTTTTATCTACTGGACAGCAAAACTATATGCAGGACCCTCCTCCAAATAGGAACTGCATTGTTAGCAAACAAGGAGATGGAAAATTTGCTCAAGGGTCATTTTAAAGGGCATAGAACAAGAATCAAATAACAGGCCCTGCTGTCCTGTGTGGCAAAACCGGACACCTTAATGAGGGCTCCATTTAAGTTTTAGCTATAGGTTCCCATCACTTCTATGTCTGCCACTGGTTGTGGTGACCACTTTTAACACAGAGCCCACTGAACATAGTAGAATCTGTTTTCAGATGTCAGATAATTAGTCTCCTCAACACCACCCAACTTTACATGACATCATATTCACTGCAGTGGAGGTAAAGGGGTATGAAATAAATGCATCTGTAACTCAGAGATAAATACATTAAAATCCTATGAATGTTCATACCACATGGGGTACAGCATACGTTAATGTTGAGAAACAATATGGTTTATGTTCCTCTATGTTCTACATTGCAGACGTCTAATATCATTTCTATTCTATTTTGCTATCTGTGTTAGGCTGCATTCACATATCACTTCGGAAGACTTTTGTAGTCAAGTTTGCTACTGTGCTTTGGTAAAATAATGTAAAGAGATGGAAAACATATTAAGTGGAGACCAAAGTTTGCCTCTTCAGCCTCCACTTGATTAATTAAAGGCAATAGTTTTATTTGGGGTTCCATCTAAATATGATTTTCAGCTATTCAAATGGAACCCAAGAATGGAAAGGCACAGCATAGCCAATAAAATTGTGTGAATAGAGCCTTACATGGATCTGGGGATTCCAAGTCACACGCTATAACTCACAGTTAAGAGTACTGTTCTGCTCTTGCTCTAGGTGCCAGTGTGGAGATCTGCTAGCAAAGAACAGCTCTCACTCTATCGGACCCCTCGTCCCTGTCTATCAAATGGTTAGCCAATCATTGGAATGTATGGCCAGCCACAGCTTCCCTGCAGCTGTTATCACTGGAGGTTTCAGAAGCCAAACCTACAGCAATTTATGGATTGTGGGACCCGTTTTGACTCTTCCTGATACCATCCTTTAGTTTTCATTATTCCAATAGCTTATAAGCAACAGATAAATGTTGCTTCAAAAAATTAGGGAGTGGATGGATGACTATTTTAATCTCTAATTACAGAGATTTTATATTTGCACAATTAAAAATTGTATACATTTTTCTATCCAATTTTTCAAGAAAATCTGCATTTGAAACAAGCATGCATGATACTCTGAATAGATGACATACACCGAGGAAACTAATGTAGCGGCTGCTTGGCACCAATTCTTAGGAGCACAAATAAATTAACATAAAAATTTCCATTAGCCTTAAGGATGTGAGCAGTAATTGTATTAACATGTAGGAAAGCTGTAAATCTGGAATAATTACATGGGAGTGTAGGCAAGTTCTTAGCATCATATGATTAGGAATGCAGGTGGTGATTCTTGAGTTTGCATTGATTACAGCACTGCCTGCATACATTTAGTGAAGCTAGTGAAACGTTGCAACAAGGTCATAGAATTTTTCAAAGTGAAAATTGAAAAGGTGCCACAGTTATATGCTGCATTTGGGCAGAGTATCTATATTTACATGGATTGAAGAACTCATTCATACTGATTATACATGTTATTTTTATATACAAAAAAAACCTGAAACTCTGTGCAACATGCTTGTTTATAAAGAGCAGATCTCGGAATCGAGAAAAGTGTTATACTCCTTTAAGCCACCTGAGGGAGCTCATTATAGTTGACAATAGCACAAATGATTGACATCTACAGCTTCTTCAAAGTTTGACAGCTATGAAATTGCACCGCATTAATATACCCTATGAAGGAATCTTGCATTAAACACAATAGATTTTCACCCAGATTATTAAATGATTGAAGAAAGAAGCAAATCAAAGACTGTTCTTGGCATTAGACAGATGATTGACAATACAAGATCATTTCTGAGCGTTAATTTAGACCAAGTTTTTTCTTCCTTAGTGATTTTTTTTTTTTAGTTGGAGAATATGAAACATTTTGCATTGTTCAATCATAATAAAAACATAGTAACCAAATGTTTAGCATTCGACTTGAACTCTTTCTAAGCTTTGTAGTGACCCCTTGAATGGAGGGTCTACAAAGATGGTGGGCAACATAGCTGTCTTGGAGCTTACTGCTGGCTGCATACCTTAGTGACCAAAATGAGCCGAATCACATAGCTAGCACATGGTTGACAAAGGTCTGTGATGGGGCACATATAGGGGAAGAGACCACATCACTAGTGCTGATAATGTTTATTGGAATGGAAGAGTTTGTAATAGGTACTGTGAAAGATTACTGAACAAACAGAGGTCTCTCAAAAGAGATTGAAGCTCTAGGATGATAATTTGCATATTCCCAGTGAATTCTGGGAGGAGTGAAGAGTCACGGTGAGTGGGACAATTGCTGGGCTTTGCCAGGTCTATTTGCTCAAAGGACATTACCAAACTGGAGATTGGCTCCTGGGAATGCATCAGGAATATGTTACACTTAGTAATATCTTATAGGTTATCTATCATCATAGAATGCTTGACTTTTAGAAGTCTGGAAGTTGACATCAACATGGAAGAGGACAGTAGACATATGGTGAGCTGCAAGGTATGCTATATGTTTACAGAGGAAAAGTCAAACTTCACCTGCCAGAAAGGCAAGCTTATGCCACTATTGGAGGAAAAGGTGCAAAGTGTTCAGGAGAGAATAGCTACATTGAAACTCATTACGAAAGATGAGGATTTCCCTGACAAAGCAGAACTGACTCTTCAAAATATTGAAGGAAAATACATTTTTAGTGTACCAGTAGAAGAATGGAAGCATGTGACCCGAAAAAGCAGGATGATCAGGAGTCAGTCAGCACCCATACTGCTCAGGAACTGGTACCAGCTTAGCGATTGTACTCAAATTGTTGTCATAAATGGCTGTACATCCAACTGGAAGAATGTCTCAAGTGCGATACCATAAGGCTCTGTCCTAGACCCAGTATTGTTCAACATTTTTATACATGATCAAGAGGAAAGAATTGAGGGGAAACTGATCAAGTTTGCTTATGACACAAAGCTAGCAGGGATTGCTATCTAATATATCACAGCCTGAACATGAGTCAACAGTGTGATGCAGCAGCAAAAAAGACAAACACAATTCTGTGATTTATCAAGAGAAGCATAGAGTCTACATCACGTGAGGTAATTATTCCCTCTATTCACCTTAGTCAGACCTCATGTGGAATACTGTGTCCTGTTCTGGGCACTGCAATTTAAAAAAGACATTAACAAACTTGACAAAGTTCAGAGAATAACTACCAGGATGGTGAGCAGTCTGCAAACCATGTCCCATGTGGAATGGTTAAAGGATGTGGGAATGTTTAGTTTGCAAAAAAAGAAGAGATAAGACTTAATAGCGGTCTACAAATATCTGAAGGGCTGTCACAGTGCATAGGAATCAACCCTATTCATATTTTGACAATGAAAGACTAGAAGCAAATATGAAGAAATTGAAAGGGAAGAGACACAGATTGGATACTAGAAAAAACGTTCTGACAGTGAGAGTGATCAATGATTAGAACAAGTTGCCATGGGAGGTGGTTTCCGAATTCTTTTTCATTAGAAGCCTTCAAAATGAGGCAAGACAGATATCTGTCTGGGATGATTTAGTGAATCCTGAATTAAGCAGGGGGTTGGACCAAATGACCCTGGAGGTCCCTTTCAACTCTCCAATATTATGATTCTGTGATGCTAGGGGCCAGGTACAGCACTTGAACTAACTGTTGCAGGAACTGAACAGGGTTAACATCCACAATTTTAACTAACAATAAGAGAGGTACCTAGTTAAAGCTGTATGCATGGGATAGCAATGAGTAGCAGCATTATTCTAAGGACACCAGACATCCCAATGTTAGACTGACTGCGAATCCTTGGTTTGAGGATTTTGCTGACTTATACATCATGTATGTGGATGTGGACCTTTATTATGGAAAGGCTGCAAAATGTGAAGGCCCATTTAGACACAATGATTATCACCCAAAATTTGCTCAAAAGCCGTCTTTTGAGCGATAATTGTTGCATCTGAATGTGCGGCTATTGTCCACTGTTCACGGACTGTTCATTCATCGCTCATTTCTAGTCAGCTAGAAATGAGTGATGAGCCTTATCAGCACCCCACACTGATATCCCAGTGGGCGGTGATGATAGCATTCTTTCAGCTGGTATCCCACTGGCAGTTCTCAGTGAGACACCAGCTGAAAGCACCAAGAACAATACGGCTGTTTGCATATTCAAAACAGCTGCATTGTTCATTTATAGTGGGGGTATCCCGCTCCGCCTGCATAAGTCTTAGGTAGCTAATTAGCTACTTAGAGTTATGCAAAGACGATTGCTCAAAACTGTCACTCTAACTGTCATTAGAGTGATTTTTAAGCGATCATCGCTCCGTGTAAATGGACCTTAAGTAATTCTTAATTGTTATGTTAAAGGGGTTGTCCCGCGGCAGCAAGTGGGTCTATACACTTCTGTATGGCCATAATAATGCACTTTGTAATGTACATTGTGCATTAATTATGAGCCATACAGAAGTTATAAAAAGTTTTATACTTACCTGCTCCGTTGCTGGCGTCCTCGTTCCCATGGAGCCGACTAATTTTCGCCCTCCGATGGCCAAATTAGCCGCGCTTGCGCAGTCCGGGTCTTCTGCAGTCTTCTATGGGGCCGCTCGTGTAGAATGCCGGCTCCGTGTAGCTCCGCCCCGTCACGTGCCGATTCCAGCCAATCAGGAGGCTGGAATCGGAAATGGACCGCACAGAAGCCCTGCGGTCCACGGAGACAGGATCCCGGCGGCCATCTTCAGCAGGTAAGTATGAAGACGCCGGACCGCCGGGATTCAGGTAAGCGCTGTGCGGGTTGTTTTTTTAACCCCTGCATCGGGGTTGTCTCGCGCCGAACGGGGGGGGGGGGGTTAAAAAAAAAAAAACCCGTTTCGGCGCGGGACAACCCCTTTAAGCATCTCAAGAAGAGACGAGTAAACTTCAAAAGTTCAATTTGGCCAGTTTGCCGAATTTCGTCACAAAGTTTGGTTTCGTCTGAGTTTATTTGAACTTCTTAAAATTACTACTGAACACTATCTAAGAGCCATGAAAGAATAGTGGTGGTCCTTCAATGGATTTTGCTCAGTGATTAGCGCTGCTGCATGGCAGCGCCAGGGCTCTAGGTTCCAAGCTGATTAAGAACAAAATCTGCATAAAGTTTTATAAATTCCATGCAGATTTTGTTCTTGGTTAGATTTCAACAGAGGACTGCGCTGCAAAGTAACAGTGTTAGGCTTTAGCCACATGTGTGTTTTTTCACGCAGGAATAAGCATGCAATAAGAGCCCTTCTAAAAGAACCAATGGGTTCCTATAGAAGCATTCACATGAACAATTTTTAGATGTGCAAAATACTCGCACCTGCCAAAGATAAGACATGCGAGTGCAACTCGCATCTAAGGTCTGTGGTGCGTGCAAAGATAGGACCTATCCTAGCTTTGGAGCGTTCTTTCCATAGACTATAGGAGATGGAAAACACGCACCTCCGATCGTGTGATCCGGCTACTTCAAATAGCTGGAATTTTCCACATGCGAGGGGCGATCTTTTTGCACGCCTATTGGTGCACGAAAAAAAGGCTTGTGTGCCCAAAGCCTTTACCAGTGAGCCACATCCATTGATGAACCACCACCACCAAGCTCTTAGACAGTATTTAATATTGATTTTAGGAGTTTATGGACATCTGAAGTTTGAGCTCTTGTCAAACCAAACTTTTAGCAAAGTTCAACCCATGTTGAATGCTGAATTATTGAACTTAGCGAGGTATTGAATCAGGCTTTGGCCCAGATCACTAATAATAAGGAGTTTCTATTCATTGGATTCAAAGGGAACTCCATTCACCACTGTATGATGCCTTGTTGTGTGCCATATGCCTTTTAGAAGCAATGCTTCAATGAGAGAATATGGAGAATGTGCATAATGCAAAATCTGGAAATTGAGGCACAGGAGCATCTCAGTATTTTTTTTTCAGCTGAAGCCATAATATGACCATGTCTGGGAGGCATAAAGGGATCAGTGCCAGCTTATTGACATACAAAGCAATACAATTAGGCATCAACTATACATTTCCATTCCCCTTAAGGCCCATTTAGACACGATTATTGCTCAAAATTTACTCAAAAGCCATCTTTTGTGCAATAATTGTTGTGTCTAAATGCGTGGCCATCATACACTTTTCGTGCACTGTTCGCTCATCGCTTACTTTTAGCAAGCTAAAAATCAGCGATGTGCCTTATAAGCGCCAGCGCTGAGATCTCAGCGTGATACAGCTGATAGTATTGTTTCAGCTAGTATCCTGCTCGGCGCTCTCAGCTGGATACCAGCTGAAAGCTCCGAGAACAAAGCAGCTGTCAGCGCTCCAGCTGTCTTCTGAATAACCCACTTGGAACTCACAGCAGGATACTAGCTGAGAGCTCTGAGAACAAGGCAGCTATATGCAGAAGACAACACTCCCGCTGTTTTCTGCATACAGCAGGAGCCTTCATTTACACACTTATGCAAAGTGATCGCTCACAACTGTCCTTCAAACAGTGCTTCTTTAGGGCCAAATTAACAATTAATAAAGTGTTTATGGCAGAGTTCAACTACATATTCAGTAAGGTGTGACTAATTTTACCCCATTTATTAAAAGTATACAGCACCTTTAGAATTAATATGTTTGCCATAAAGCAATAATACAATTATATGTATACATCTACCCTTAATATAACTATAACTATAACTATGAGTTCTTTAGATCATGCTTTGCCTACGGTCAGTTTTTAAAAATAGAATTAAGCAGAAATTACCTGTTCTTATTGCATTTTAACACTCAGTTCATTATACAGTACACATCAGAAAATGTATGCCCTGACTGTAGACCTAGTGTGGTCAGGTGTATGCCATACACATTTGCCACATGCCACATTTGTCATCCAAAGATTCCCATTGTAAAAAAGGCTGTATTGTATAGAAGATCTTTTTTTTTTGCATAACTCCAGGGAATTGTGAAGACAACCATTGCATTTATTTATTACGACATTTCTAAAGAGGCATATCATGCACAGAGGGATACCACTGGCAAATAGCATTGAGATCTAGTGTTGAGGCATTAATACTTTACCTGATGTTATGTATTGACAGAATGTACTCCAAAGCTAAAGGTTAGCACTTGCTGAACTCCTGCTAGGCAGGCGACCACAGAGTGCCTTCAATAGTGATGAGTGATTAGTGGAAAAATTGGTTTGTGTCGGTGTTGGTTCAGTTTCACAAAAATCATTGTGAATCATGAAGTTTTATACAACTAATCAGCTAACTTTGTAGTTTGCAGAAAACCACTGCTAACTGCGTAAGGCCTGCATATCATCTGTAGTGGTCGAACAGGCGACTTTGTACGTTTGAAGACACTCACATGCGCTGTGTATTTACTATTTCCCATTTGGTTTTCTTTTTGTATTAACAAAAAAGCACTGCTTACTAAATAACCCATATCATCAGAAAATAATCAAATAAAGCACATTTTTCAGTCCCAATCTGTATTTATAACAAAATCTAAACTTCAGTATTTTTCACACTGACCACAAAGCAAAATAATAGTCTGATAATTCCTGTTATATAGAGAAAAATTGGCAGCAGTCATCTCAATAACATCACAGGCAGGATTACAATGAAATGTAAAACCTATATGAAGGTAACTAGAGATGAGCGAGCACCCAAATGTTCAGGTCCGCGTTATTGGAGCCGAGCTTTTCGTAAAATTTGAGAGCCCTACTCGAGTAACGAACCCCATTGACAACAATGGGAAACTCGAGCATTTTTGTATGTGGGACGCCGGGTCCCGAGTTTTTTTTTTTTTTCAAGCTCGGCAGAGTATGTTCGCTCAACTCTAAAGGTAACACAGGCTTCACCATTCACAATAGATGATCAGCTGTGACTAGCTACTCCCCATCACTGCAAAATGACCTCTACACAGGTCACAGAGCATGTCTAGAACAGTGTTCTATACAAGTCAGCGGGTCAGCTCCTGTTCATTTTGTGACTGGTCCATGAAATTGCTGTTAAGTATAGCTTATTCCAATGCTATGCAATTTGGGTGCAATTACGCTCGGAAGCACGGAGCGTAGTTGTGCCTGAACGAGGAGAATTCTTTCTACTTTGCAAGAAATTCAAAAACCGCGCCAGAGTTCAGGAGTTTAAAAATAACCAAGGGAAGATAGGTGCTGTCCAATCTTTTCCTACATATGGGAAAGATAGGGCAGGTTCTATCTCTTCTCGATCGTACAATTAACAGCCAAGAAAATGGGCAATGAAAATGAAACCACTGAAATCCCATAGAGATCAGTGGTTTTGTTTTGTTCCATCATATGGCTGTGATTATCACAGCCGTATAAGGGGAGAAAACCACGCTCATCTGAATCCGCTCCCGATACTGTTAAATGCAGCTCATGAAAGATGTCACCTTCTATAGTCATGTCTAGACAACCAAATAAAAAAAAATTTACAATGAAAAAATAAAGATCAGGTATGTTTCTCCAAAAAAATTTGGTGATATAATCCCTTTTTGTTCCTAGCAGCCGTCCCTGGGATCATTGTTCCTATGCCCTCACAGCCTTCAATGAGTGCTCACTATATAGAGGTAGAGCAGGCTGGAGATCTCTTCTGGCTACCCACCTCCATTCAAAGTAAACAGGCTGTTGTGCACAGATGAATGACTGCCTGTTTAAATGGGCCGAAAGTCACTTGGATTTTAGATGAGCTGAAAACCAAGCGACTCCAATAAGTGAGCGAGTTTTGCTCACTTGCCATGTTAGCTGCCATGTTTACATGAAATGAAAATCACTTCCAATAGCTGTTTTGAATGATTACTTGGAAACTATCAGCCCATGTACCTTTAGGCCTCGTTCACATGAGCGCTGTTTGGGCACATTAGAGGCACACACAGAAAGCACTTCTGTAAGAACTAGAGATGAGCGAACGTACTCGGATAGGCACTACTCGTCCGAGTAATGTGCCTTATCCGAGTACCTCCCCGCTCGTGCAGCAAGGTTCGGGAGCTGCCGCTGCTGACAGGTGAGTCGCAGCGGGGAGCGGGGCAGAGCGGGCGGGAGAGAAGGAGAGAAAGATCTCCCCTCCGTTCCTCCCCGCTCTCCCCTGCAGCTCCCCGCTCCGTGCCGGCACCCGAACCTTTCAGCACGAGCGGGGAGGTACTCGGATAAGGCACATTACTCGGACGAGTAGTGCCTATCCGAGTACGTTCGCTCATCTCTAGTAAGAACCAATGGTTTCCTATAGAACCGTTCCGATGAATGAATTTTATACGCGCTAAATCCTTGCAACCAACAAAAATAGGACAATGACTGCAAGGCTCGCATCTTGACCTATCTTTGCTGGATAGTTTCCATAAACTCCTATGGGAGCTGGAAAACACGCACCACACACTTTGGATTATGGGAACAGGATAATTCAAGTAGCTGAAATTCACCCGTTGACATGATCTTTAGTGCAGTATAGTCGAGATCTTTTAACGCGCCTAGACTGCGCTTGTGAGAACGAGGCCTTAGTTAGACTCTTAAAGGGGTTGTCCCGCGCCGAAACGGGTTTTTTTTTTTTCAACCCCCCCGTTCGGCGCGAGACAACCCCGATGCAGGGGTTAAAAAAGAACACCGGAGAGTGCTTACCTGAATCCCCGCGCTCCGGTAACTTCTTACTTACCTGATGAAGATGGCCGCGGGGATCTTCTCACTTGGTGTACCGCAGGCATGTTATAGAGAAGGTGGAGCTCTGAAGATTGATATAGAATTTTATGGGGAAAGATTTATTTAAATTCCTGTTTATTCTGAACTTAGGAGTCCTGTGTGTGGTCTTAGTGATTGATCACACTTCCCTGTATAAAGTCCCATATACACTGAAAGATAATTGCTCACAAATCGCTCAAACGACAGTTTGAGTGACAGTTTTGAGCGATCATCTCCGCATAACTCTAAGTAGCTGATAAGCTACTTAAGAGTTATGCAGGCAGAGCAGCATACCTCCGCGATAGTAGCTGTTTTATATATGCAAACAGCTGCATTGTTCTCAGAGATTTCAGCTGGTGTCCCACTGAGAACTGCCAGTGGGATTGCAGCTGAAAGAATACTATCAGTGGCACCTCCTGAGAAAATCAGAGTGTGGCACTAAAAACAGTCATCAGTGATTTCTAGAAATCACCGATGAATGATTAGTGCACAAAAAGTGCACAATGGCTGTGGGTTTAGTCACAATGATTATCGCTCAAAAGATGGTTTTTGAGCAAATTTTGAGCAATAATCATTGTGTCTAAATGGGCCTTTACAGCTTATGCACACAAATCCATGTGAATAGAACCCATTGATTTCAATAGCTCGATAACCTGTGTTCCTTTTCTTGTGCGCACATTTCAAATCGCTGAAAAAAAAATGCAGCATGTTCTATTTTTGTGTGTATGGATCATGAAAATAGCACATATTGAACTAATTAAACCTAATTGTCCACTTTAATCAATGGGAGCATGCTTGCATGTTAGTTTTTTTTTAATACAGTAAATGAGCTGCAAATAAATGACGAAAATGTCATTTCTAGTTATACTGAACCTTTCCTCACAAAACTATATATCAATTTGCTAAGCTCTTTCTGCTGTGTAACCCGCTGTTCGCAGATCTGACGGAATGTTCACTGTGACAGGTTCCCTTTAAATAATTTACTAATATATTCTAACACGTTTTCCATTAATAATCGAAAACAAAGTGTTAATGTCATAGGATATTGTGCAGCGGTCTAGCTGCAGATTTACATATATTTGTCCGTGTTTACGTTGCTCTATTTCCTTCTCCAGATCAATAAATGTGCAGTATAAAGAACTAACACAGCCTAAAATAAAGTTAAGTAATGAATAGATATTTCCTGGCTTACTCAGCTAAATTACATCTTAGTACAATGTCAATCCGTCCGGCCTCCAGGCAGCCCACATGCCATGCAGCAACAGACGACTATAAAGTACATTTGTAGAACCGGACTATTAATAGAACTGAGACAGAATAGTTAGGTCAAAACATTTTGTATGAGTGCTACATTAAAGCAAATGAGTAGAGTTTGCACAGCTGTATCATAATGAATTTGTCCTTCTCATAAACCATTAGCAAGGAAAATAAGCACAAGTCTACGCATATGACATGCTAAAGTATATGTCTGGAAGAACAAAGACTTCATAAAACTTATGAAGAAGAATAAATTAAGTATGCAGAAGACCTAGTCTGGTTAAGCTCTAATTTTAGAAGCAAGTCTTATTTTTGTGGCGCAGCTTCTCCTTCCCACAAGTAGAGTAACACAGCTGGGAGTCGTCCATTCAGAAGGGAATGTGCTGTATTCCCATGGGCTGCCACTAAATTGAAGGAGCAAGTGCTGCTGAGACCAATGCTAGGAGCCAAAAGCTGAATGCCAAAAGTGTTCCCATAGGCTGCCATGAGCGCCTATTAACAAGATTTTTTTATCCAGTGTGATACATTGAGAGAAAAGCCACCACTACCAATCCTGCACTACTTCACACGCCAACATTAGGGTGGCCCATAGAGATATGGCAAAAAATAAAGTGGCAGCAATACAGCAAGACACCTTCCAAATTTGTTATATCTGCTAATAGTAATGTTAGGGCAAAGTTTTAGCTTTAAATTCCATCTACAAGATGGTGCTCAAAACTGATGTATATTGTGAGAAATGGCGCTTATAAGCAAGATTTCCAATTACACGAGCTGCAGCATTGATATTAACAACTTGCTGTGGCAAAAGAACCACTATACTTTAAAACATTAAGTATCAACAATGGCAAAAGGAAAACAATTAGAGGGTGTCTTGCTTTGTAGTTGAAAGTTCAGTTTTTTGGGCCACACTAGCCAACATGTTTCAGACATGACCCGAAATATGTTGGCATGCGTAGTGGTGTTAGCTTCTTCTATGTATGCATTTTCTAACATAAGTGCTTAATAAAGAGGGTTTTACTTTACAAGGTTCCTGGTTCTGGATTTTCACTGCAATATTTCCCATAAATTTAGTATCATCACATTTGTACATTAACATGCCATTTTTGCTGCACCATTAACACTGTAAAAGCAAAACTCAGAAATCAATGGCAGATTTGTGTGTATTTTTGTATTTTTTTTTTACCCTACTTAAAAGACTTTCTATGGTATGTTAAACAGTACTATTAAAAAACACAACTCATCCCACAAATAGCAAGCCCTTATACAGCTATATCAACAAAAACATAAAAAGTTATAGCCCTTGGAAAGTGGGGATGAAAAATGACAAGGAAAATGTCAAGAATTGCTGGTCATTACAGGTCAAACACTGCAACATGGGTGCAAGAAAGACTGAGGAATGACACTGTAGTAAGCTTACAGTTTATTTAGAAATCCCCAATAACCACTCCCCATTTTTAAGATCCAAGAGTTAAAAAGGGCTTTCCAAGTTTAGGTAATATAAACATGGCTACATTCACCCTCAACAGTATCACACATGTTCATGGATTGTTTTTCACATTGCAGCTTCTTCTCACTGAAGTGAATGCGATTGAGCTGCAATTCCAATTACATAACTGTCTGGGGCTTCTCCCAATAAAATCATCTGTCTGTTGGGGTTCCAGGAACATGGGTGCTCAACTATTCCCCTGTAGGCCACATTTTGAAAGGAGTTGTCTCTGATAGAACCCATTTAAGCAAATAATCTGTGAGCCTCACTGGATGGATCCATTTTATTTACACTCTGTTTCATTGTAGCAAACTATCACAAACAGGACAAGATTTGTAGAGCTGTTATCTCTAGGTCTGGGCAGGCTGTATCAATCTGTAAAGAGAAGTATTAGCCCTGTGTAGGTCTTCAGCATCTGGAGGATATTGAAAATGCTGAAGAGTTGAAAAATGAAGTATATTAGAATGTTGTAGGACTTAATTTATATGCATCCGGACAATCCAATAAGGTCCCCTTTGCACATTTTTTGTGTTTAAAAAATATAGAGGATTTTCAACTGTAATGATAAGATAGACATTCCTTTATTTTTCCTTCCTAATGGATAGTTGCATGGAAGAAAAAAAAGAGAGGGGAAGATATGTGTGACCCATCAATGCATTACTTGGTCACCCATTTATCTGAATGTTCCCTGTATAGTACTATATTTCCCAGGCAGAAATTGCTAGGCACTGTGGGTCCAGCTTCCGAAATCCCCTGGTGATCAGCAGTCTTCTTTAAGTTCCTGTGCATTCTTGCAGCACCAACACATTTCTAATTTAACCTTCTGATGAATATTGTAAGCATGACTCAATGGTAAAATAAATATTGAAAAGTAAAAAATGCTCCTGCTCTCTTTTTTACGGTAGCAAAATATACTTTGCACAGGGGAGTCTCTGCAAATAAGCACTGATATTACCAGATAAGCAACAGTGTTTCTGAGATATAAATGCAGTGAGTTCTCAGGAGAGAATGTCATACAGCAACCAGCTCGGCCACTTGAGTAACATGTCATGGGAAGACGTTTTATCCGGCCTTCATTTAATTAGCATAATTTTTAATACGTTGATAATATCCCTTCAACTCATTCTATCAAGGATTGCTAAATGACTTGAACTTAGGACCTAGAAATAAGTGCTCTTTTACATTGTCTTGATCAAGATCACTCAATGAATAAGTAATCAAATATTCATTTTACAATGGCATGTCATATGCCAGTCTATTCACTGGGCCAATGAGATGTAAGATTTATGCAGAAGTTCAAATTATGTCTTGTGCCAAATGTACTACTCAGTCTATTTAAGACTGAAACTCAAGAGGGAAATATCGAATTACGTCTGCTTAAAGGGAAACATTGCTTATATGAAAAGTATTTTTTGGGACTTCAATACTAATGGCTTATCCTTCAGATAAGTCATCAATACCAGATTGTTGAAGTCCATTGCACGAGACCCCACCAATCAGTTGTTTGAAGAGGTCACAGTGCTTAGGTACGCATTGCAACTTCTTCACTATATACCAAGCACAGTGCTGCATATTTTGTAGTGGTGGTGCGTGGTATAGCATCTCAATATCATACACTTGAATGGGTTCCAGTTTCTCTCAGGCCATGAATGAATGTGGTATCACAGCATTTACCCAAGTTTTGTGGTCTCTTCATGCACTTGATCATGGGGATTTTGAATGGGCAATATGTGCGTATTCAGATATAGGCAGCAAATGGACCTATATCTATGCTTGTGCAGTAATGGACTGGAATTACTCACTTTAGCTCCGATAACCATACATTTATACATCCAAACTGTATATGCTCTGCGCAGTTAAGATGTATTATGTATGTAGTGGGCTTGGGAGCAAAGCCCATTCCATACACTGTAGGTATAGACTGTCTTTGACAGCCCAAACTGCCTACAACTGCCACAATCGGAGATAACTCTGATCATGGCTGTCAGCCCTTCAAATTCCACTGCTAATTTTGACAGTTGTAATCGGGATCTAAATGTCACTAACAGCCCTGTTGCAATATGATTGTGGGGGTGCCCTCCGAGTGTAATGGCAGCCTTGGACATTCTGAAGACTCCCAGGGCTACATGATTGTTTGCCTATTAAGGGCTTAGTCACACTAAGTGTGACTGAGACCCTACTGCAAGAAGAAGATGGCCGCACTTCAGGACGGACGACTCCCCGCAGCGCTGAAGAAAGAACACATGACCGGCAATGAAGCCGGTCACATGTTCTTTCTTCCGGCGCTGCAGAGAGACATCCATCCTGAAATGCGGCCATCTTCTTCCTGCAGTGACACGGGCGCCAATGCGCCCGTGTGACTTAGCCCTAAGTCATGCTTGTGGCACATCTTTAATAGGAAGCCTGTTAAAATGCAGTATAATGCATTACTATAGTTTTGCATTGTATTGTATAAGTAATTAAACAATTTGTGAAAAAGTAAATAAATAAAGTAAAAAGAGGACCTTTTAATTACTACAAAAAATAAAAATATTACAAGTTAAAAAAAAACATTGTCACATGAAAAAAAAAATTGCTGCAGCTGTAAGGCCGCCTGCAGTTAGGCGGGTCAGATCCGGTGGCGAGGATTCTCGCTGCGGGACTCAACCTAAGCGCCTGCAGAGAGCGGCGCGTACTCACCTGCACCCGCGGCTCCGGCAGTCTGATGAGCCGGCTTGCCAGGCAGCCGGCGCATGTGCAGGCCGGAGCCGGCGGCCGGGCACTGACCTTTCTGCGAGCCCCGCACAGAAATAGAGCATGCTGCAATTTGTTTTCCGCGTGAGATTTCGCGTGGCCAAATCACGGCCGTCTGCATAGGTTTGCGTTTGTTAACGCAATCCTATGCAGGCTTCCAGCGGCGGAAATTCTGCGGGAAATCCCGCCACGGAATTTCTGATTGTGTGCAGGGGGCCTAAAGGTCCAATCTATTAAAATATCACATTAATAATCCAACATAGTGAATGTAATTAGAAAAAAATACACAGTGCCTAAATTGCACTTTTTTGTTCACCGCCTTCTCTAAAAAGTGAATGAAAAGCTTCCAAAATGTCATATGTGCTCATAAAAGATACTAATTAAAACTTTGCCCTGCAAAAAATGAGGCCTCACGTAGCCCGATTGATGGAAAAATAAAACAGTTATAGGGGTCAAAACATAGCAACAGTAAGCATTTTTTAAGAGGGTACTACATAAGAACAATATAAACTTGGTATTGCTGTAATTGCTCTGCCCCACAGAGTGAAAATAACATCCCATTTTTACTGCAGCCTTGAAAACAAAATTAATGGATAATAAAAGCTTAACTTAATCAAAACATTTGCCAACATAACTGATTAATTTGAAAGCAGCAGGACATATAAAGCATTACCAGTCACCGCAGGGATGAAAGTGATCCGATTAGATCAAGTCCATCTTTAACCACCTATATGGCAGGTATATTTTCTATAAACAGTACACTGACTTCAATTAGAGTAAATGATGCAATATAGTGAGGGGCATCACAGTCCCTTTAAGTCTTTAAGGAAAGTAGATATTTTCATATATATTAAATATACCTAGAATTGACATACTATTTCCCACATCCGCTGATATCTGAAAGCGAAAATCTCCTTCCTTTGCTATTTTATGTATCCTATACTTTTTTGCAGTTTTGGAAAACAACACCATAACCCACTTTAGTCTATTACCAAGTACAGAAGGCCAAATCTATTCTTTAAGCAGATCGAAAATAAATTACAAGACAATTATTTTCCTATGAATTACAATGAATTTGCTCAGAAATATTACATTCATGACTCGCTATACTGCATGATTCTAGTTTGCAAGTTATTTTATTGGCTCTCCTCTTCATGCATACATAATGAAGGAAATGTTTTTGTTCTTTCAGGACTTAATAAAGAAATTTAGAGACATATTCTTCAGAATTATTTGAATAACTGTATGCAAACAAACCATAAAGAAATACTAGAATTGACCATGAATACCAATTTACTGGAGAAAACAACGACAGATGCTTAACAAGCCAATAAGGAATATGAAGCGAAATAATTTTCTCTACCTGCTCAACACAGTCAACAATAAAATATCATTTTACAATTCTTGGAATGTAAATGCATTGCAATTTCAAGGATGTTGTTTTGTTCCACCTGAAACCTCTTTTATTTTCTACACTGTGTATACTATATTATAATAACCGTATTAAATTCCCATTTGCTACACTAGCTCCTCTTTTCTGGCTTTAAATCCTCATTCTCATTGAATACTTTCTGCAATTCTACTTTATATTTTATTAAATCGTCCAAATAGCATCACATGATTCGATTTTCCAAATTGGGAAACAGAAACAAAACGTGTGTTACAGTGCGAATCACTTAACGTAAATTATGTTGATAGGATTTTCTATAGTAGGGAACACCACTTGCATTGCACACAATACTAAATCCATTACCGAGGGACTAAAGCGCTGTGTGGTGTTATATCCTGTTTAGTACCTGAACTCCTCTTTTTAAGTACAACAGATATGAAAGGCATGCTGAGAATATAGCATAAGATGCATTCAATATGTCTGCAATTTAAGAAAATAAAACATCCTTTCTGCACACACCAATCAGCCATAACATACTTACAGTTGAGTGAATATCTTGTCACAACAGTGCCTATCAAGGAGTAGGATATGCAGTATTAACTGGCAAGTGAATAGTCAGTTCTTGAATTTAGTATATTGGAACCTAGAAACGTGAGCAAGTCTAAGGATCTTAGTAACTTTGACTAGGACCAAATTGTAATGACTAGACTACTGGGTTAAAGCATCTTTAAAACTACATGTCTTCTGTGGAGTTCCCAGTACGCAGTTTTTATTATCTACCAAAATTGGACCCCTGGCAGAAGCAACAAGCGAAACGTACGTCAGGGGTTTGGTATGGTTTCTGTATTGGCTGGATGTGGTGGCAGTGCTTGTTTACACTGGATTTATATGTTGTCTACCTTTCTATCCATTGATTATGATATATAACTGACATATATGTATTGGTAACCAGCCTTCAGACATACCTACATTATGGACATTGCATTCTTTACTCCAAAATTTGGCATGTAGTTTTAACTCTTTGTGTTACTGAATAAAGTATTTTGCTTTTAAGTGGATTTTACATGGAGCGGAGATTTTGAAAATCTTGTCCACAAGCTGCGGAAATAACCCGCATAAAACCAGTGCGGAAACTGACTTGCAGCATGGAATTCAAATCAGTGACATGTCAATTATGTCGCCGTCTCTGCTGCGGAACTCACCCCCTCTCAAAGAGGAGGTGAATTCCGCACAAGAATCTGCGATAAAACCCGCACCAAACTTGGAGGCTGGCATTCCGTGGCTGATATGCAGCGGAATGTCCGTTGCGGAAATTCCATTGAAAATCAGCCCCATGTGGATGCAGCCTTACACTACATGCTTTTTTTACCTGTGTGCGGTTTTTTTTGGGTGCTATATATGTTTGTATACAGGTAAGTTATAACCATATACCAGCCAGTTTTTGTTGGTGATACAAAAGTGGTCCAAGTAAGGACAACTTGTGAGCCAGTGATGGTGATGATCAGGCTCATTCATGAGTGTGAGGACCCAAGGCAAGCCCATCAAATCCAATACCACAGAAGAAATTCTGTAGCACAAATTGCTAAAAAAGTTAATGCTGACCGTGTTTGAAAGGTGTCAGAACAAACACGAGAACACAGAGTTCATCACAGTATAGCCAGATGCTGGTCCTCTGCCAAAAGGTCTACAATGGGAAGGCAAACATTAGACCATACAGCAATGAAAAAAAGGTGTCCTGGTCTGATGGAATGTTGTTTCCTTTAACATCTTGTGGATGACTAAGTGTATGTGCCACACACCTGAGGAAGAGATGGCACAGGGGGCACTGTAGGAAAATAGCAAGTGAGTGGAGGCAGTGTGATGCTCCAGGCAATGTTCTGCTGGGAAGCCTCAGGCCCTGGCATTCATGTGGATGTTACTTTGACTCATTGTTGCAGACTAAGTATACCTTTTCATGGCTGTAGTATTCAATTCAGAAAGCCATGGGTGTTATGACAACTGAATGTAACCTTGGTTTTCATCGCAATAGGGCTGTTTAGCATCTCCAAAGCCAATAAAGACAATTAAATGCTGTTGTCAGAATTAATCACTGAAGAAGAATATTATATTAAAACTGACTAACTTTATTAGAAAAATTTAAAATTTAGAGTGGACAGAACAAAACATATATAACATAAATGGGAACCTTTGGAAATTTTGTTTAAATGTCCCTTAGGTCCACATAGAAAACCCGTATTCCAGAGACCATACCATATCACGAATACTGAGCACTAAATCACCTGATACGCCTTTAGACAGTATGTGAGATAGTGACCCCCAACTGATGATCAGGTATGGTCTTGTGGTCGGGAAGGCAGATCCTTTTTATTACGATCTTATGAGTGGTCCTACTAATGGTAGGAACTCTCAGATCAAATTAATTTTCAGAGAGTCAGAAAGATAGTGTACTCCATGTGCTTGAACTGCACAACAAAACAACTCTTTGTTGTAATTTAAATCCCTAGTTTGAGATATTTGAAAAGGGTGGATGTCTAGTGTTAGCTTTTTGATTTTTTCCTTATGTTGTATCACTAGAGAGGGCCCCCAATAAATGGGGTATAATACAGGGAATAGGGCTAAACGGGGGTCAATATCCCTAATATTGGTGTAGAGATTAACAAGCCACAACACTGTATTCCCAGATAAAGTGCGATTATAACTTGCAGTGTATCAAACGCAAAGGGTTAATATTCCCCATGCATTGCAGATAAGGTAAATGTTAATAGAATGTTTAAGGACACTGGCTCATATAAGATCAAATCCCAATTTTCTTTATTTGCACAAAGGTAACATAGAGACCAAATGCAGAGAAGAAGGGGTTAATGATATAGTAAAGGGCCAATAGCAAAAGCGCACAATTGATCCCACTGAGGCTATGTGTTTGATATCACCATGGCCCAGAGATCATCTCTGTTGTAGTTACACTCCTGGGAGAACAGCACACTTAGGGTTAATATTCCCTGTGTGTTTTTTAAGAGCGGCGCACTATCAGAGGCTGTTTCCAATACCCATAGTGCATTGTTAATCTCCCCAATATGGATATAGTAGCCTAATAGGTATGATGGTCCCTGCTACCTCTCACAACACTAGCAGCTGTGATATATAGCTGGCTAAATCTGCATCGATGTAGCCGCCCAGCGGATGGTACTGGGCAGCCGGCTAACACTGCTGCTGACTGCCTGAAACTAAAGTACTAGCTCACTAAATTCTGCATCCTCATCGACGCGTTTCTGCAGTTTAACAACAATTAAATGGCTTCATCAGGATGGAATGAAAAGTGAAGGACGGGAGCGGCCATGATAACTGGCGGCATCCCGGTAGTGAGTGCCGCGCGTCTGAGATAGACAGCGCTTATATATGACAATCTCCTCCTACCCTCCACCCCCCTGACCAATCCCAAATACTAATTGGGATTAAGCTATGGACCCTCTTCTCTCGCGTTGTGTGCCGCATAACAGCGCCTGCTGAGTTACCTCAGCACTGGACAGCTCCCTGTTGTCCTGAGACTGAACAGTAGTGTATCAGTACAGGGATCAGCACTGGACAGCTCCCTCCACAACCATATCGTGCTGCAGCTCATTTCCAAAGGCATTAGCTACATAAATTGATAGCAGCATTTAAAGGATTAAAGGGGTTGTCCCGCGAAAGCAAGTGGGGTTATACACTTCTGTATGGCCATATTAATGCACTTTGTAATGTACATTGTGCATTAATTATGAGCCATACAGAAGTTATTCACTTACCTGTTGCGTTGCTGGCGTCCCCGTCGCCATGGTGCCGTCTAATTTCAGCGTCTAATCGCCCGATCAGGAGGCTGGAATCGGCACATGTGATGGGGTGGAGCTACGTGATGACGCGTACAAGGGGGCGGAGCCATAACGCCGCTCGTGCCGGACCGAGCCGAAGGGAAAAGACCCATCTGCGCAAGCGCGTCTAATCGGGCGATTAGACGCTGAAATTAGACGGCACCATGGTGACGGGGACGCCAGCAACGGAGCAGGTAAGTGAATAACTTCTGTATGGCTCATATTTAATGCACGATGTATATTACAAAGCGCATTAATATGGCCATACAAAAGTGCATAACCCCACTTGCTTTCGCGAGACAACCCCTTTAACAGACACAATCAGTGTGAGTGCTGATTGTGGCTGTTGTGGGCAGGTTTCAGACCTCCCTTCTATTGTTGAACTGAAGGGCTGGATGAGCTACCATCTCAGTCAGACTATCCTGGGCTCACTTAGGGTATTGTATTCCAGCTCCTATTTGCAGAGAATGCCTGTATTTGGTCCTGCTCAGTGGTTTAATGTTTTTGCATTTGTGCTTCTGAGTGCTTTTGCTTCTGTCTTCATTTTTGGACTTTGAAAGATGACTGTCTGACTATTGTCACACTCAAACTTTGACCTTGGCTAGTTTATTTGTTTCTCCTGTCCCACCCTCTCTGCGTATATACTCTCACCTCCATGTTACATCTAGGGACATGGAAGGAATCAATTTAAGTTCAAGCTGTGGTATTACCTTTTTTATGGTGGGTGCTCCACTTAATAGGCAGATCCAGTCAGGGCAAATCAAGGCAACATTTCTAGAACTCTCCTCAATTTCTGCTACTATCATCTATCAAGCAAATAACCCATTGTATTTTACACTTCATTAAGTCTGTGCCATCTCTCTCATATCTATCTATCTGTCTATCTATCTATCTATCTATCTATCTATCTATCTATCTATCTATCTATCTCATATCTATCTATCTATCTATCTATCTATCTATCTCATATCTATCTATCTATCTATCTATCTATCTATCTATCTCATATGTATGTATCTATCTATCTATCTATCTCCTATCTATCTATCTATCTATCTATCTATCTATCTATCTCCTATCTATCTATCTATCTATCTATCTGTCTATCTATCTATCTATCTATCTATCTCATATCTATCTCATATCTATCTGGTTAACACTGGTTAAATTTATTATTATTCACTGAGATAACACCTATTATCGTCACTAAGTATTTTCGATATTTGTTAAACCATATATTTTTTGAGCTTGTTTTTCTATGTTACATTGCCATAGTACATCCCATTTGATCTCTAACTTATGTTATATTATTTGATCACTAATGTTTGTTATTTATTGTGGCCATTGACCTCGGTGGGATCATTATGTAAATATCCCCGATCTTCCAGAGAAAGATACTTTTGTAACTGCCTTCTGCTTCATTTAATTCACTCCCCTTTATAAACACAGAGTATGGGATTTGCAAATATTTAGAAAACTTGAAGGCTTATTGGCCCATTTAATAGTGTGTTAGAGCTACTTGCTGTTATAATATGAGATATACGTTAAATTAGTTCTCACCATTTATATATTAATAGTAAGGAAAGCACAGGACAATAGTTGGTCAGCAATTTTAAAATGAGTTCTAAACAGGAGTTACCTGAACACATACATTGGAATTGTAGTTGTATAGAATGAGGAAATAACAGAAAAACATCAAAATGCTGAAATTTGTCCTCAATACCCCGGGAGCTCATTCACACAAGTGGCTTTTCTGATGTTATGCGAGAATATTGCTGGTGAAATTCAGCAGCATAAAGATTAATCTCTATGCCATGCCGTATGTGCTATCTACGATGACAGTAATGAAATATGTGGCATGGTCAGGCACATAATAAAATGTTGTCTGCCATTTCCTTCATTCTATTGTAAGCCTTGTTTTTCATTGCTCTCTGTAAGGCAAGACATGTAATAAGTACAAAGATTAGCTGGCGAGTATTCATCTATATATTATTAGTGCTTTACAAGACCTACAATCTGATACTGGCCCTTTAATCAGAGCTTTTGCACCATGTAATAAGAATTAGTTTTGTCTTCATAATTTATTGATGATGCTGATAAATGATAATTGCATTCTGGGTATTTTTGACATTTTGAAGTATACAGGTAATCACCAATTCAGTAGCTGCCTGCAGGTTATATGCAAGAAAAAATGTGTTCTTCTAATAACTGACATAGTGAAAAAATGCCCTTGGTGGGATATTAGTAAACTACCATGCACGGTTGAGTCTGCAGGAGATTTAGAGACTGTACACACAGAATCTAATTGTTGAAAAAATACACTATGTGCCAAAAGACACAATGCTGTCTCGATGTCATTAACCTACACATATGGTTAACAGGTACACAATCAGTGGTTCATGGCCATGGCATCAGAAAAAAAATCCTTTTACAATGCCAATGAACTGCTAAATGCCAAATATAACTGCACAACAGTTAAAGAAACCCTCCAGTCCTGTGAAATGAAGGATAATCATTGTACCGTATAATGAAAAGTATTGTTGCTTCTCTGATTTTGTGTTTCAGTTCCTCAGCACAGGAAAAGGACAAGGACATCTGTTCCCATAGGCCAAAAAAATCTCATAAAACACTGAAATACTGTAGAATGAATGGAGTATTGTTCCACTTATTTGGAGCTATCTACTTATAAATGCAGCCTCCATACAGTTGGAAGAAAATATATGTTTCACGGCATGGGTATTGGGACTGGGAGGTCATGACGGCATCAGTCCCCACTCACATGATCCTCATGCCGGCACATGCTCACAGTCATTTGGGTACTGGGTGCCGATAGGGACACTTCTTTGCTGGCTTGTAGGTGGGCACACCAGTAGGCTAATCAGCCTTAGTTTATGTATATTTATTCCAGCTCCTCCTCACAGTTAGGCCACCTGCACATGGCAAATTTGCATTGTGGAATCTGCAGCGGGCGTCCACCTCCGGGATCCGCAGTAAATACCCTCCATTGCATGCTATGCAAAACTGATTCTTCCTGCACACGAGTGGAAACCAATTGCAGAAAAAAATCGCAACATTTTTGTGCGGTGTCTGTACTGATGGCTTCTATTGAAGTCAATGGAAGCTGTCCGACCCATGGCCCACCCGCAATCAACATTGCGGACAGGTCGCGGATTCCATATCATCATCTGTACCGCGCATGTCTTACAGAGAGCCATGTGGACCATCCGGAGAACAGATGAAGATACAGAAAAACAGGGACGCATGGATGCCACTGCTGCCAGGGCAGCATTCCGCTGTGGGATTCCGCATGTGGAATCTGGCTATGCTATGTGCAGGTGACCTTATATTCTCTATCTGAAGGTGTTTTTTTAGTTCTGTCGGCTGTTCCTGGTACTGACTTGTTTCTCAGTTAAGATATGTCTGCTGGTTGTTCATCTGGGGTATTTGAACATCTATTTACCTGTTTCTCTGTGGTTTATTATTCTTTGAGTGTCATCTGCTTTTGCCACTGTTCCCCGTCACCATCTATGCCCCAGTTCCGGACATGGGGTTACCCTCAACTGGGACAAGTGCCACACTGGTAGGTAGGGTTTTTCCTCACCATAGAAATTAGGCTTAGTTTCACCTTCTGTCCCATTTTGTATTTTCTTTTGATATCTTAGTATTGTCCACATTTAGGCCTTAGTCAGACGGGCGTTTTTTCGCGCGATTTGCGGATCGCATGACGGATGCGCATCCACAAATCGCGTGACCGGTGCCCGAAAATCGCCCGAAAATCTGCTCCTAGCCGCGTTTCATTAGAAACGTGCCGGAGCTGTCCAGCGCATTGCATTCAATGGAGCCGGCAATACAGCGGCTCCATTGAAAGCAATGCGCTGCGGGCGAGTGTGGGATGAATTGTCGGGAAGGGCTTAAATATATAAGCCCTTCCCTGCAATTCATCCAGAAAAGTGTTAAAATAAAAAAAATATACATACTCACCTGCTCCCGGCAGTCGGAGTTCCCAGTTGAAGGGGGTGTGAGTCAGACCTGCCCCCTGATTGGCTCAGCGCTGAGCCACTCAGGGGGCAGGTCTGACTCACACCCCCTTCACACCCACTGCAGGCCGGCCGCGGGGAACTCCGACTGCCGGGAGCAGGTGAGTATGTATATTTTTTTTATTTTAACACTTTTCTGGATGAATTGCAGGGAAGGGCTTCTATATTTAAGCCCTTCCCGACAATTCATCCCGCACACGCCGGCAGCCCATTGCTTTCAATGGAGCCGCTGTATTGCCGGCTCCATTGAATTCAATGGGCAAACATCGTTCTTCTCTGGCACAGCTGTTACAGCTGTGGCAGAGAAGAATGATTTGTCTTCTATATGTTCTCAATGGGGTCGGCGCTGCTGCCGCCGGCCCCATTGAGCACATATAGAGAAGAGAACAGGAATCGCAGATAGGTGCGATCTGCGATTTCTGTTCTATAATTTATCGGACGAGCGCATAAAAAGCGCTCATGTGTCCGATACCATTGCAAAGCAATGGTTTTAAAAAAATCGACGGACGCATGCGCAAATCGCGCAAAAAAACGCCCGTCTGACTAAGGCCTTATTCTGTATGTATATATATGTCTTTTTAGGACATAACCAAAAATGACCGGGTCAGATGTAACAATGTGAATTGTCTAGACTGCATACATAGACTGTAACAAACAAAGATAGAATTTTCATAAAAAGGTATCTTAACCAAAAGTAATAATCACATATCCACTATATGGGATAACTGTTAGATTGGTGGGGGTCCAACCATTGGGAACCTCACCAGTCACCAGAACGAAGCACCCCAATCACTTATTGTCCCCAGCCACAAAGCCACTGCTAGGATTTGAATGAATGAAGCTGCAATGGAGTTTTCCCCAACAGGAGGACTTTAAGTTGTTATTTTTGCAAACACGGATGTCACAACACAGCAGAAAAATGCAAAAGTAAATATGATTGTAATGTTTTGGTAGCAAATTCTCTAAAGCAGTTGGACAATAAAATAAGATGAATTGGTAGATAATGTTAATTCACAGATGGAGCAGAGCTGAATTTGATGTGGTTTGTTTGCATTTGTCATTTTTTACAACTCATCATGATATTGCTATGTATTGTCTGTTTTTCTGCTCCATCATCATAACTCATGGATAGACAATCCATAAACATGACTTCATTGTGAATTTGAGCTTTACTACATTTGTACACATGCATTATATAATTTCTGTTTTGTGTCATTGAGCCTACAGGTATCTGTAAGGGAGTTTTCCCACATACTGGAATATTCTGCAAGACACTGCTGAAATACATACCAAAATCTGCACATCTGAATGAGGATTTTGGTGCTCAATTGCTGGCAGAATATAGTAAATGTAGTAAAGTCATTTTCAAATCTGCGCATGTTAGGCATGTAGATTTTGGTGCACATTTTTCCGCATGGTGGAATATTCTTCAGCGTCTTGCGGAATATTCCAGTACATGTGTAAGCACACTAATGAAACACATTACATGATTCCTTGCTTTGATTAATTCCATATTTCTTTCCTATTATTTAAGAGAACATTGCGAATGGTAAATTCACAATGAAAATATGTGCTGTTGTATTGTTCATATCAGCTACAGCATTTTCCTACTTAATTAACTTAATTATTTCTTTGTTAATTAAACAACAAGATTAGAATATCAATACCGTTGAGATTATATTAACACAGTTTGTCAACTATTAATTCAGTATAATATACAAGCATTCTCTTACTCTCATAAGCGTTACACTGCTGTAGAATTGCTGTACTGGTCCCAGTGGATAGTAAAACGCCTATTTAAATAGACTTTGGAACTGCTGCTTAGACTCCACAATGCCCAGTTCACACCTTGTACTTCTAATTTTACATGCAGATTTCTTTTAGCCATTGGCTACAGTGGAATAAAGAGGGGAGACTTATCATTTAAAGCTTTAAAAAGGTTATCTAGGACATATGTTTTCCAAAACCTGCTTAGTCTGCTGTACCAACATAAAAGAAGATATAGTCCTCTTCCTCACTCTCCTCCAGTTCCACCAAACCTAATCCTTGCAGGTCTTCAATTCCAAGTGCAGGTAGCTAGCAATGATATCATCGACATCAGGACCATGTGACCACTGTAGACAATCATCGGCTCACTTTAGCTACTGATTTGCTGCAGTGGTCACATGTCCAGGTGTCGGAACATCATTGCTCTGCAGATGGAAGTAAAAACCAGTAGGTAACCATTAGGCACTGGAACAACAGGAGCAGTGGGAGAGTAAGGAAGGTGATTATATCTACTTTTATGTTGGTACTGCTGGCTGAGCAGGATTTAGAAAAAAATTCCTGGATAACCTCTTTAGAAGAGTTATCCAGGGTTAGAAAAACATGGCTGCTTTCTTCCAAACACAGTGCCACACTTGTCTATGTCTGGTAATGCAGCTCCTGTTCACCTCAGTGGAGCTGCGCTGCAATACCATACACAGCCCAATGGACAAGGGTGGTGCTGTGTTTGGAAGAAAGCAGACATGTTTTCCTAATCCTGAGCAACTTCTTTAAAGCCAGTTGCAGAATCTATTGACAGACATCCATAAAATGGTTCTGTAATACAGATCCCTAGTATAGACATGGTACAGATGACATAGTATCTGTATGTCATCAGTATTTCGCTGCTTTTTAATCTGTGTTTGCTCTCATTGGCTTATGTTTTACTGGACTAAGACTGATCAGTATTGGCCCAACAGAAAATAATATCAATAAATGCAAATACAAAGGCAAAAACTTATTTAAAAAAGTAACACATGGAGTGTTTTAAAAACCCAGCTGTGAAAAATATGGCCATGTAAATAGAAACATAGATTTATATTAGCTCGGTATTACAGTCCACAAAACACAGACCAAATATGAACTAAAAATACACTCATCTGAAAGCCATCTGAGAGTCAGCTCTTTATGGGATCCATCACAAGTTTTAGCTACGAAAAAGGTTTTCTTCCATCCATTGGATGAAAATAGGACAATGTGAACATATTCAAATGCTGTGAATTTTCGATCTATCTTCCTAATTACTTTTATTGTAAAAAGAAATGTAGAGACTGCTTGTGATTGGCTGAACACGTGTCTCAATCTTCCCTGGCAGGACTCTTTAGATTTCTCTGCTGCAGAACTCACTTGTAAAGCAGTAGGTAAGGTAAACTGTTTTAAAATCCAATAATATCCATACTGAGCCAAGTCAGAAATACTGGCCTCAGGAGGCAGGGAATATCTATTCTGCTACTTTATCAACTAGTTTGTTAAGACTATAACAACTGACTATAGAAGTTGGGAGATATCAGCTCTGTTGGTAGCTATAGCCAGTCAGCTAACATCGATTATTCTAAGAGTAAGATCCACCAAGTGTATTCATTGAAGCAGGACTCTTTGAGGGATTAACATTTTGTGTTTTGGGGTTTATAATACTAATTTTCAGTCAAGGACACATAGTACTCCAGGTGGAAGGTAGGATATAGTTTTTGGGGAAGGTGTATATATATATATGTGTGTGTGTGTGTGTGAATTTCCGGATCTATACTCTAAACCAAACAATAAGATCAAGTGGCTAACAATCTTCCATCCACATCCTATATTTCAATTAGAGGGTTGGCTGTCTTTGACCATTGGTCTATGACCTTTATTGATTGCATGAAGAGTATGACATCTGTGGGATGACATATACATCGGTGTGTATATCAGACACTGATGTATTAAGTGTATTGTCACCCACAGGTGCTACATAAAGATAAACTCTCTTGAATAGAGTGTATATAGGGCGGTCTGTGATAATTCTTGGCCTAGGGGGGATGTATATCCTCTTCCCACTCTTTTTTTTTTTTTTGGTCCCTCATTTTGGATGAATTATAAAAGGATTAAAAAAGTCTGTGCTCAATTTCAATCAGTTATAAAAAATGTTAGGTTCTAGGTTCATTTCTGACTTTGACGGAAATTTGAACCTGGGATCCCACCTCTGCCACCACCAGCATCTCCACTGTTGTTCAAGGAGGCCAAATTAGAGAACCTTGCTTTGTAGTCCTATTGATTTTAATGGTAGTCAGAACCAGGAGTCCCGATTCACAATTTTTTTTTGTAAATTGGGGTGGTCACTCCCAACCTGATTATTTTACTAATCGCTCAATACTAGTTTCAACTTTATGAGATTTTTTTGCCTTCCTTTGGATACATACTAAGAGATAATAGGTTGAAATGGATTGACATGTCTTTCTTTAGTCTTGCATACTATGTTAACAGGATTGACCCGATGTTTACTACGCGTATGTTTGGAAAAATGGTTGTAAATGTTTTAAGAACTGTGGAGCCGAGGATTTGGCTTGAACTGTTTACCGTCCATGGCTTGGTCTTCCACGTTTTGGAGACATGTCAACAGTTTACACTGGTAAGCACTTGATATGGACGTCGCTTAGTAATGCTTGACTCTCCATAGTGGCGCTGTTGGCTGAAGCACAACCACCCCGCTAGACTTAACATAGGAACTTTGACCTTGCCTAATAGGTCACTCAATGTATCAAACTCAAATTTTATGATTTTACGGTAGTGATGAAGACATCACAAATCTAATGACACCAAAATCGTTCACCAGAGGTCACGCAAAGGGGTCTAAGTGTAGTGCAAGAAAAAGCCTGTAGGGTTCTTTATATTCTGCTACTATGTTAACTATATATTCATCATATCACCAGGGCTAATTTATTTTACGAATGCTTCTAAAAAATTAGGTTCCTATTGAATGACAAGAAGTAGAGATTATGAAAACTGCGAAGAATTTATACAGAAAATTACATTGGAAACCATACAGATGCAGCAACATTTTGCATGTTTTAATGGGTTATGATTACATTCTGTGCCACAGTTTACCTTTTCAGTTACTTTACAAAAGCTTCGGTGGTATTAAGATAAAAGAACAATAACTTTTTAATTGCTTAAGATAACTTTCTGCAACAAGTTCTCACAGACAAGTTACATCTGTGCAACATTTTACAAAGAAGAACATTTTTTACCTAAAACCAGAATATCCCTTTAAAATATTTGTAGATTTAACTCTTACCATCTTATATAAATGTTACCTCTTATGGGTTACAAAATAAATAAGTATGTTTACATTATGAATATTAAAATATTATACAAAACATTGCATAGCTACATATTATCAGCTCTGGTAAACAAAAATATTTACAGCATAAAAGGAAATAGCAGAAAAAACATATTGTATATGTTACAGTTAACTATATATTAACTTTTGTATAAACATTATACAGAATCGAGAAATCTTGACAATTGATGATTTTTCCTGGAAGTCACAAAATGTTGGCAGCAGCAACAATATCATGCAGCAAACAGGATAACATAAAATATACAGTATATCTGTTCACCATGATACATCATAATTTATTCAGTATGGATGCTGCAATAGCACAGCACAGCAGAGCACTCAGTCCTACTTTTTACATAAGCAAATGCTTGCCTGGAAATAAATGGGTATTTATGGATGGCAGGTGGTCTTATGATATAGCACTTATGTGCACCGTTTGTTACAATAACTCAGCTTCATCTATATTTTTAAGCCTGTAGTTCATCAAGAAAATGACACAAGACCCACACAAACCAAGACAAGCATTATACTCCAGAGAAGTACTGAACTGTCACCATAAGCAGCATGGAGTTTTCATTTCAACCTTTGTTTGAAGTTACTGTCCTGGAAATGCAACTTCTCCCTCTAATTTCTTTTAAAACCATATTTGCCTTTTGTGAAATATTACCATTTTAATGTAGCTCATTCAAGGTAGGCTCATGTATGTTCACTGATTCTATGCCAATCCAAATCTTATTACTGGCATGTAAAAATAATTTACCCTAAAGTCATTAAATCAATTTAGCATTACAGTGACTGCATTTTATTATCTTCATGCCTCAATGCACTAAAAACTCAGCCGATACAAGAGCGCTAGAACATCTGCAGAATAGCAAACACAGATAATACATCATTGCCAAGTTTGGAATTCTTCTTTATTTAATGTTTTGGGAGATGCTAAAACATAAATCATATTATTATCAAGGTCCTAGGAATGTTCATTACATTGTATACATAAATGAACACTTAAGTACCTAGAAGACTACACACTGGCCAAGAGTTCTAGGAAGCAAATAAAGATTAAGCATAAGGAAGTTCCTCTATCAGCAATTCACTAATAAAATGTTATCATTACAATTGCTGATAAACTGTAAGCACCAGGAGCTGAATACAGTCTGCAATGTGATAGTGGATTGCATTATAACAACCTCTTTCAACATTTTATAGACACTATACAGGCTTCTACAGTCGGCGCCTATAGCCTGCAGACTGTGACTTCTGCTCAATGACAAGGAATGTGAGACTTTCCTCAGCCCCATGAAGGTGCTGTTGTATTACTCTTATTTATACAATACTAGCTGACCTGTCGCGCGTTGCTGCGAAGACAGACAGACATACATTCATTCGTTTTTATATATCTAGATAACAACCAATCACAGCGCAGCTTTCATGTTACCTCAGTGGTATAATATATAACAACCAATCACAGCGCAGCTTTCATGTTACCTCAGTATAATATATAACACCCAATCACAGCACAGCTTTCATGTTACCTTAGCAGTATAAAATATAACAACTAGAGATGAGCGAACGCGTTCGTCCGAGCTTGATATTCGTGCGAATATTAGGGTGTTCGGGATGTTCGTTATTCGTGACGAACACCATGCGGTGTTCTGGTTACTTTCACTTCCTTCCCTGAGACGTTAGCGCGCTTTTCTGGCCAATTGAAAGACAGGGAAGGCATTACAACTTCCCCCTGCAACGTTTAAGCCCTATACCACCCCCCTGCTGTGAGTGGCTGGCGAGATCAGGTGTTCGCCTAATATAAAAGTCGGCCCCTCCCGCGGCTCGCCTCAGATGCGGTGTGAGTTAGATGAGGGACAGTGCTGTTTATACCGGAGCTGCTGTAGGGAAAGAATTGGTAGTTAGTGTAGGCTTCAAGACCCCCCAAAGGTCCTTATTAGGGCCACTGATAGCTGTGTGTTGGCTGCTGTTAGCAGTGGGATTTTTTTTTTTTTCTCAAAATCGCCTCTGCAGACCGTTGCACCTGGCATTAGGGACAGAAGTGCTGCATAGGCAGGGAGAGTGTTAGGAGTGAGTGTAGCCTTCAAGAACCTCAACGGTCCTTTCTAGGGCCATATTTATCCGTGTGCAGTACTGTCCAGGCTGCTGTTGGCTGTGCTGCATTTTTTTTGGGCTTCTCAAAATCGCCTCTGCAGAGCATTGCACCCTCCATTGATACTGCAGGGAAAGAATTGTATAGGCAGGGCCACAACACAGTTATTATTCATAGAATATACGCAGTGCTGCCTGTTGGTGGGAAAAAACTGAAAACAAATCTATTTGTCCAGCCTGTGTCCGTCCTTACGCCTGTGTAGACGTGTGAGCTGCGTGAAAAACATTGCTAAATCATACGCAGCCAGCTACGCTTTACTGCTGGGTTCGCCATTTGCTTTCCTTAATTGGGAAAAAAAAATACCTGCTCTCCAAGAGTTATAATAACTCTGCTACCCTCACGTTCTGTGACACATAAGCAGGGACACAGCGCAGTTATTAAACTTCGCAGGTTCATTGAATATACGCAGTGCTGCCTGTTGGTGGGAAAAAACTGAAAACAAATCTATTTGTCCAGCCTGTGTCCGTCCTTACGCCTGTGTAGACGTGTGAGCTGCGTGAAAAACATTGCTAAATCATACGCAGCCAGCTACGCTTTACTGCTGGGTTCGCCATTTGCTTTCCTTAATTGGGAAAAAAAAATACCTGCTCTCCAAGAGTTATAATAACTCTGCTACCCTCACGTTCTGTGACACATAAGCAGGGACACAGCGCAGTTATTAAACTTCGCAGGTTCATTGAATATACGCAGTGCTGCCTGTTGGTGGGAAAAAACTGAAAACAAATCTATTTGTCCAGCCTGTGTCCGTCCTTACGCCTGTGTAGACGTGTGAGCTGCGTGAAAAACATTGCTAAATCATACGCAGCCAGCTACGCTTTACTGCTGGGTTCGCCATTTGCTTTCCTTAATTGGGAAAAAAAAATACCTGCTCTCCAAGAGTTATAATAACTCTGCTACCCTCACGTTCTGTGACACATAAGCAGGGACACAGCGCAGTTATTAAACTTCGCAGGTTCATTGAATATACGCAGTGCTGCCTGTTGGTGGGAAAAAACTGAAAACAAATCTATTTGTCCAGCCTGTGTCCGTCCTTACGCCTGTGTAGACGTGTGAGCTGCGTGAAAAACATTGCTAAATCATACGCACCCAGCTACGCTTTACTGCTGGGTTCGCCATTTGCTTTCCTTAATTGGGAAAAAAAATACCTGCTCTCCAAGAGTTATAATAACTCTGCTACCCTCACGTTCTGTGACACATAAGCAGGGACACAGCACAGTTATTAAACTTAGATAATTCATTCACTAGAGGCAGTGGGGCCTTTCGTTTTCCAAAAAGGGCAAAAATTATATTTGGCCTGCAGTCTTGCGCCAATTTATTTCCTGCCTGGGAAATCTAATCACTGGTAATACAGCATGCTGAGGGGTAGGGGTAAGCCTAGAGGACGTGGACGTGGACGTGGCCGAGGACGCGGAGGGCCAAGTGAGGGTGTGGGCACAGGCCAAGCTCCTGATCCAGGTGTGTCGCAGCTGTCTGCTGCGCGATTAGGAGAGAGGCACGTTTCTGGCGTCCCCACATTCATCGCCCAATTAATGGGTCCACGCGGGAGACGGTTATTAGAAAATGAGCAGTGTGAGCAGGTCCTGTCCTGGATGGCAGAAAGTGCTTCGAGCAACCTATCGTCTACCCGCAGTTCTGCGCCGTCCACTGCTGCCAATCCGAATCCTCTGTCTGCTGCTCCTCCTTCCTCCCAGCCTCCTCAGTCCACTACAATGACACCTGCTCAGGAGCGGGAACACTCCCAGGAACTGTTCTCGGGCCCCTGCTTAGATTGGGCAGCAGCGGTTCCTCTCCCACCAGAGGAGTTTATCGTCACTGATGCCCAACCATTCGAAAGTTCCCGGGGTCCGGGGGAAGAGGCTGGGGACTTCCGCCAACTGTCTCAACAACTTTCTGTGGGTGAGGAGGACGATGACGATCAGACACAGTTGTCTTGCAGTGAGGTAGTAGTAAGGGCAGTAAGTCCCAGGGAGCAGCGCACAGAGGATTCGGAGGAAGAGCAGCAGGACGATGAGGTGACTGACCCCACCTGGTGTGCAACGCTTACTCAGGAGGACAGGTCTTCAGAGGGGGAGTCAAGGGCATCAGCAGGGCAGGTTGCAAGAGGCAGTGCGGTGGCCAGGGGTAGAGGCAGGGCCAGACCGAATAATCCACCAAGTGTTTCCCAAAGCGCCCCCTCGCGCCATGCCACCCTGCGTAGGCCGAGGTGCTCTAAGGTCTGGCAGTTTTTCACAGAGACGCCTGACGACCGACGAACAGTGGTGTGCAACCTTTGTCGCGCAAAGCTCAGCCGGGGAGCCAACACCAACAGCCTCACCACCACCACCATGCGCAGACATATGATGGCCAAGCACCCCGCAAGGTGGGACAAAGGCCGTTCACCGTCTCCGGTTTGCACCCCTGCCTCTCCCCCTGTGCCCCAACCTGCCACTGAGATGCAACCCCCCTCTCAGGACACAGGCACTACCGCCTCATGGCCTGCACCCACACCCTCATCTCCGCTGTCCTCGGCCCCATCCAGCAGTGTAGTTCAGCGCACCGTTCAGCCGTCGCTTGCGCAAGTGTTCGAGCGCAAGCGCAAGTACGCCGCCACGCACCCGCACGCTCAAACGTTAACCGTCCGCATCGCAAAATTCATCAGCCTTGAGATGCTGCCGTATAGGGTTGTGGAAACGGAGTCCTTCAAAAGTATCATGGAGGCGGCGGCCCCGCGCTACTCAGTTCCCAGTCGCCACTACTTTTCCCGATGTGCCGTCCCAGCCCTGCACGACCACGTCTCCCGCAACATTGTGCGCGCCCTCACCAACGCGGTTACTGCCACGGTCCACTTAACTACGGACACGTGGACAAGCACAGGCGGGCAGGGCCACTACATCTCCCTGACGGCACATTGGGTGAATTTAGTGGAGGCTGGGACAGAGTCAGAGCCTGGGACCGCTCACGTCCTACCCACCCCCAGAATTGCGGGCCCCAGCTCGGTGCTGGTATCTGCGGAGGTGTATGCTTCCTCCACTAAAGCACCCTCCTCCTCCTCCTCCTCCTCTGTCTCACAATCAAGATGTGTTAGCAGCAGCATGTCGCCAGCAGTCGGTGTCGCGCGGTGTGGCAGCACAGCGGTGGGCAAGCGTCAGCAGGCCGTGCTGAAACTACTCAGCTTAGGCGATAAGAGGCACACGGCCCACGAACTGCTGCAGGGTCTGACACAGCAGACCGACCGCTGGCTTGCGCCGCTGAGCCTCCAACCGGGCATGGTCGTGTGTGACAACGGCCGTAACCTGGTGGCGGCTCTGCAGCTTGGCAGCCTCACGCACGTGCCATGCCTGGCCCACGTCTTTAATTTGGTGGTTCAGCGGTTTCTGAAAAGCTACCCACGCTTGTCAGACCTGCTCGTAAAGGCGCGCCGGCTCTGCGCACATTTCCGCAAGTCCCACACGGACGCTGCCACCCTGCGCACCCTGCAACATCACTTTAAGCTGCCAGTGCACCGACTGCTGTGCGACGTGCCCACACGGTGGAACTCTACGCTCCACATGTTGGCCAGGCTCTATGAACAACGGAGAGCTATAGTCGAATACCAACTCCAACATGGGCGGCGCAGTGGGAGTCAGCCTCCTCAATTCCTTTCAGAAGAGTGGGCCTGGTTGGCAGACATCTGCCATGTCCTTGGTAATTTTGAGGAGTCTACCCAGGTGGTGAGCGGCGATGCTACAATCATTAGCGTCACCATTCCTCTGCTATGCATCTTGAGAAATTCCCTGCAAACCATAAAGGCAGCTGCTTTGCGCTCGGAAACGGGGGCGGGGGAAGACAGTATGCCGCTGGATAGTCAGGGCACCCTCCTGTCTATTTCTCAGCGCGTACAGGAGGAGGAGGAGGAGCATGAGGAGGATGAGGAGGAGGGGGAAGAGACAGCTTGGCCCGCTGCTGACGGTACACCGGCTGATTGCCTGTCATCCTTTCAGCGTGTATGGCCTGAGGAGGAGGAGGAGGAGGAGGAGGATCCTGAAAGTGATCTTCCTAGTGAAGACAGCCATGTGTTGCGTACAGGTACCCTGGCACACATGGCTGACTTCATGTTAGGATGCCTTTCTCGTGACCCTCGCGTTGCACGCATTCTGGCCACGACGGATTACTGGGTGTACACACTGCTCGATCCACGGTATAAGGAGAACCTGCCCACTCTGATTCCCGAAGAGGAAAGGGGTTCGAGAGTGTTGCTATACCACAGGACCCTTGCGGACAAGCTGATGGTAAAATTCCCAGCCGACAGCGCTAGTGGCAGAAGGCGCAGTTCCGAGGGCCATGTTGCAGGGGATGTGCGTAGATCGAGCAGCATGTACATCCCAGGCAGTGCAACAGTCTTTAAGGGCCTGGCCAGCTTTATGGCTCCCCACCAAGACTGTGTCACCGCTCCCCAGTCACGGCTGAGTCGGCGGGAGCACTGCAAAAGGATGGTGAGGGAGTACGTAGCGGATCGCACGACCATCCTTGGTGACGCCTCTGCCCCCTACAACTACTGGGTGTCGAAGCTGGACACGTGGCCTGAACTAGCCCTGTATGCCCTTGAGGTGCTTGCTTGTCCTGCGGCTAGCGTGTTGTCGGAGAGGGTGTTTAGTGCGGCTGGGGGAATCATCACAGATAAGCGTAGCCGCTTGTCAACCGACAGTGCCGACAGGCTAACACTCATCAAGATGAACAAAGGCTGGATTTCCCCAGACTTCTGTTCTCCACCAGCGGACAGCAGCGATACGTAAGCAATACGTAGGCTGCACCCGCGGATGGAAGCTACGTTCTCTCTCACCATCCAAAACGGGGACATTTCTGCTTCATCAATCTGTGTCTAATATTCCTCCTCCTCCTCCTCCTGCTCCACCTCCTGAAACCTCACGTAATCACGCTGAACGGGCAATTTTTCTTAGGGCCACAAGGCTCACTCAAATAATTTTTCAGAACAATTTTTATAAGTTTCAATGCGCTTAAAAGCATTGGAACTTTAACTTGAACCAATTTTTCGTTACACTGGGCTGCCTCCAGGCCTAGTTACCACTTAAGCCACATTAACCAAAGCGATTAATGGGTTTCACCTGCCCTCTTGGCTGGCCATGGCCAATTTTTGGGATGTACATTAGTACTGTTGATACAGCAATTTGTGTGGGCCCTCGCCTACAGTGTAATCAAATTAATTTTTAGCCCACCTGCATTACAGCTGACGTTACCTCAGCTGTGTTGGGCAATGCAATGGGATATTTTTGTGTACCGCCGGTGGGTTCCAGGGAGCCACCCATGCTGTAGGTGCACACTGAGTTTTTAATACATCTGTACACTTCTAAAGAACCCGTCTGACCGGGGCATGCAGTGTGGGCCGAAGCCCACCTGTATTACGCACGACATTACTACCTCAGCTGTGTTGGGCAATGCAATGGGATATTTCTATGTACCGCCGGTGGCTTCCTGGCACCCACCCAGGCAGTGGGTCCACAGGGAGTTAAACCTACATGTGTCCACTTGTAAAGAATCCCAGTCTGACTGGGGCATGCAGTGTGGGCCGAAGCACACCTGTATTACGCACGACATTACTACCTCAGCTGTGTTGGGCAATGCAATGGGATATTTCTATGTACCGCCGGTGGCTTCCTGGCACCCACCCAGGCAGTGGGTCCACAGGGAGTTAAACCTACATGTGTCCACTTGTAAAGAATCCCAGTCTGACTGGGGCATGCAGTGTGGGCCGAAGCCCACCTGTATTACGCACGACATTACTACCTCAGCTGTGTTGGGCAATGCAATGGGATATTTTTGTGTACCGCCGGTGGGTTCCAGGGAGCCACCCATGCTGTGGGTCGACAGGGACTTCACAATAGGGAGTTGTACCTGCCTGTGTCTATGAATTAAAAAGCCCGGTCTGACTGGGGCATGCAGACACCTTGACAGAATGAATAGTGTGTGGCACATAGGTTCCCCATTGCTATGCCCACGTGTGCAGCTCCAGATGGCGGTGGCACAGGATTCTATTTCTCATTGCTTCTGTACAGCATTGTGGGCTATCGCTCCGCCACTTTTAAAGAGGGTCGCTGCCTAGCCGTGCCAACCTCTGCAGTGTATGCCTGCGGTCCCTCGTCATGGCAGACGCAATTCTAAATAGACATGAGCGTGGTGTGGCATGAGGGCAGCTGAAGGCTGCGCAGGGACACTTTGGTGTGCGCTGTGGGGGGGAGGGGGTGCGGTTGGGCAGCATGTAACTCAGGAGAAGTGGCAGTGGAGTGTCATGCAGGCAGTGATTGTGCTTTGTTGGAGGTAGTGTGGTGCTTAGCAAAGGTATGCCATGCTAATGAGCGCTTTTCAGAAGTAAAAGTTGTTGGGAGGGGGGGGGGCCCACTCTTGCCGCTATTGTGGCTTAATAGTGGGACCTGTGAACTTAGGATGCAGCCCAACATGTAGCCCCTCGCCTGCCCTATCCGTCACTGTGTCATTCCCATCACTTTCCTGAATTGCCCAGATTTTCACACATGAAAACCTTAGCGAGCATCGGCAAAATACAAAAATGTTCTGGTCGCCCATTGACTTCAATGGGGTTCGTTGTTCGAAACGAACCCTCGAGCATCACGGGAAGTTCGTTACGAATAACGAACACCCGAACATTTTGGTGTTCGCTCATCTCTAATAACAACCAATCACAGCGCAGCTTTCATGTTACCTTAGCAGTATAAAATATAGCAACCAATCACAGCGCAGTTTTCATGTTACCTCAGCAGTAAGAGAAATAACAACCAATCACAGCGCAACTTTTATTCTGCCTCAGCAATATAAAAAATAGCAACCAATCACAGCGCAGCTTTCATGTTACCTCTGCGGTATTATATATAGCAACCAATCACAGCACAGCTTTCATTTTACCTCAGTGGTATAATATATAACAATGAATCGCAGCACAGCTTTCATGCAACCTCAGTAGTATAAGAAGTAGCCACCAATCACAGCACAGCTTTCATGTTACCTCAGCAGTATAAGAAATAGCAACCAATCACAGCACAGCTTTCATTTTACCTCAGCATTCTCAATATCCAGCAATTGTCTTGCGAAACGTTCGGCGGATGCATCATTTTCTGGTTGAACACGCATCCCGTTGCTCGTAATGCCTTTCGCTTTCGTGCTTGAGATGGAAATCAAACGATCTTTGTCTGGGGGGGGCATAACTGTCGACGACGCTCGCACGCGCGCCACCTATCATAGGATAGATGTACTATGCCAGTAATCTTCCCAGGAGTGTACTCAGCAACTTCCCAAAGTCTCATGGCAATTGGATGAATGGTGTAGTAATGCATAAAGGACAGACAGACAGACAGACATGCATTCATTTATATATATCAGGAAGTGAGAGAATTAGATTCCGTACGTAAAATTTGGACGCTAATTGTTTTGCGCTTAGAATTGAATAATGGAGTTGGAACCCATTAGCTTTTCCTATTTATGACATAATCAATGCCCGTGCCAAATTTCAAGTTTCTATGTGAGAAAATTACATTTCGTACGTAAAATTTGGACGCTAATTCTTTGGCGCATAGAATTGAATAATCGAGTTGGGACCCATTAGCTTTTCCTATTTATGACATAATCAATGCTTGTGCCAAATTTCAAGTTTCCATGACATTGGGAAGCGAGAAAATTAGATTCCGTACGTAAAATTTGGACGCTAATTCTTTGGCGCTTACAATTGAATAATCGAGTTGGGACCCATTAACATTTCCTATTTATGACATAATCATGGCTCGTGCCAAATTTCAAGTTTCTACGACATCGCGAAGTGAGAGAATTAGTGGCAGTTATGGAAATCGAACGATCTACGTGGGGGGGGGGCGTAACTGTCGACGACGCTCGCACGCGCGCCATTTATCGTAGGATAGTTTTACTATGCCTATAATCTTCCCAGGAGTGTACTCAACAACTTCCCAAAGTTTCATGGCGATCGGATGAATGGTGTAGTAGCGCATAAAGGACAAACACACAGACAGACACACAGACACGCATACATTCAATTTTATATATATAGATGTCATACTGATAATATTATATCAAAATATTTAGTATAATTATAGATGGAGTACAATGGAATACACATGTGAAATCAGCATCTAGAAGGAAGACACTACAATTCAATGTATTGTCGAGGGACAAGAGCATTATTCTTCCACTATATAAGGCACTTGTCAGGCCTCACATGGAATAAATACTGCGTACAGTTCTGGACACCGGTGCTCAAGAAAGATGTTGTAGTGCTTGAGGGGGTACAAAGAAGGGCAACTAAATTAATAAAATTGGGATCATTCACCCTAGAAAAAAAGACGGTTAAGGGGCGATCAAATAACTCAGTAATGATCACACTTCCCCTTGCTGAACTCTCCTCTCTCTAATCCATCTTGAATACAGCAGCTAAACTCATCTTTTTGTCATGTTGCTACACTGATGCCCCAGCTCTATGCCAGTCACTGCACTGGTTACCCATATAGAATACAATTTAAACTCATCGTTCCACAATGCTGCACCTCCCTATATCCCTTCCTAATCTCTGTCTACTAACCTATCCATGCTCTTCTCTCTGCTAAGAACCTTAGGCTAAATTCCTCTCTAATCCAAACCTCCCACTCCCACCTCCAAGATCTTTCCCGAGCCATACCAGTTCTCTGGAACATGCTACCTCAGACAATCAGGTTAATTCCCAATGCCCACGACTTTAAGCATGCTCTAAAAAGGGACAACTATATTTCCCCCTAATCTAAACTCTTCTCTTTCTGCTCTGTCTCTACACTCTCCATTGGAAACCTAAGCCCCTTCTTCCTACTGCATACTTTGCACATCGCATTACACCTCTTACCTCTTATTTGCAAACACAGCTGGTGATCCACTCACACGGCTTTATGTATGCATATGTATATAGTATCCTATGTTTATATTTCTTTATAGTTTGCAAGCTCTAATAAGCAGGGCTCTCACCCCTACTGTTCAAAATACGCATTAGTTTATTTCTGGATGTTATGACCCATACTTTGTATGTTTTCCTCAATTTGTAAACTGCCGTGGAATATGATCGCACTATATAAATAAAGATTATAAGTATATAGTTATATAAATATATGGCTGCATTTTTTAAAATGTAGCATGATCTTTTTTTTTTTGAGTTTTTGCCTATTATCTGTATTCTTTTCTGCTCAGTGTTTGCCCAGTAGAAAGTAAAATATACAAAGCAAAAACAGATCAAATACTGATAACACCGGGTTGCAATGTCATCTGTGACACATCCGTAATACGGATCCATATTACAAACGTGCTACAATACGCTTGTCTGAAACTGGCCTAAAGGGATACTTCCATCTTAGCATATTCTGCCTCAGGTGAGAAACCAATTGTGTCTAAATTTTTGTTCTTTTCATTTTTTAAATATTTAAAGTTTTACATTTTTTTCTGAAAAAACATTTAGATGCCACGGTCAACTGATGTATAGGAGTGATTATATGCTAATGTCACTCCTTTTCTGGGGAAAAACCCAAAATGTGACAATCAGAGAGCAAATATGCTTACTGAATTCTTTGGGGGGGGGGGGGGGAAGAGAATGAACAAACATTCATGTGACCTCATCCCCTAGGACAGGGAAATATAGGAGAATCACAGATATTCTCTGCTCCCCATCTCTCTCTTCTCTACACACGCAAAAATAACTGCTGTAAATTTAGTATTCCTGACTCCATTTCAAACGTCTGTAACTCCAGTCATATAAGGGCTACAAATGTGCTTTCAGTGTCAAGACTCTTAGCTTTAAAATTACATCAAAAGTATGTTGATAGCCCTGATAGAACCTGAACTACAGCCATTAAAAGTAGAACAAGCTCTGTTCATCCTAAACTGTAATGCCCTTTTCCTGCAGAAGAAACAGAACTAGTCCAAAACTGCTGGGGGTTAAACCAGTAAGGTTTCAAGATACACAAAAAGAAGCAATTTACTACCTCTTACTATTGAACATCAATGTATTGTTACAAAGGCATTTATAAAATAAAAAAGACGAGAAAATACACAAATGGTGGAAGACTTCAAGCACAAAACGTATCAGAAAAGACTTAAAATACTTATTCTGTGTAGTCTGCAGGAAACAAGGGAGAGGGAAGAGACTATTAAATATGTTAAAGGTATAAAAGTGTGATTGTTCTCAGAGCGAGAAACCAAGTAATCTTGTAGATATGATACTAGAGTTGAGCGAACGTACTCAGCCAAGCTTGATGCTCATTCGAGTATTAGCGTACTCGATGATGCTCACTACTCGAACACACGGCGTCCCACATACAAAAATGCTCGAGTCTCCCATTGTAGTCAATGGGGTTCGTTACTCGAGTAGCGCTCTCGAATTTTACGAAAAGCTCGACTCGAATAACGCGGACCCGAACATTTGGGTGCTCGCTCATCTCTATATGATACCTTTTAATGGCTAACAAAAAAGCATGATCTTACAGCAAGCTTTCGGGGATATCTCGCCCCCTTCGTCAGGCTATTGAATGAAACTAGTTTGGATGGCACATAGGTATAAATAGCGCTCACGAGAGGAGCACTTTTAGTAGGAAGCTAAATACTGGAACAAGCGGGCACAATCTGAGATTAGTTGGGGGAAATTCAGAATCAATGTCAGGAAATATTATTTTACTGAAATAGCAGTAGATGCTCGGAACCAACTTCCAACAGACGTGGTTGGAAGCGCAACAATAAATTAATTCAAGCATGCCTGGGACAAGCATAGATTGATCCAAAGAGAGAAATAAAAAGGAAATAATATAAGGGCAGACTAGATGGACCATGTGGTCTTCTTCTGCCATCAATTTTCTATGTTTCAATAATATTGAGATGAATGATGAAAAGGAAATATTAGACCTAGTGACTCAAGTGAAAACTAAGATTTCAGGATTTTTTTTTTTCAAATATAGGTAATAACCTGGAAAATTGACAACAAATTACCAAAAATTCTTAAATAAATGTCTAACAGTAAGATTTCATTTAAACAATATGTCATATTTTGATGACACATTCCCTTTAACTGTTGAGGTGAGTCCATTTTTCTGCTGTCCAAATTTCTGCTATTTTTAGTGCTCATACAGAGCCCTGTATATGAAGCCAGTACAACAGTGCCTCCCTGCATTACTGTTCAAGCTCCATCGGACATTATAAACACTGTATTGGACACTGTAAGAATGCTTCTGTACATACGTAGTACGATGGAGCATGCCATGTTTTTTTTTTTTAGCTTTTTTTCTGTCAGACTCATAGGGAATTCAAAAGAAAAAGTCTGCATATCTTTATGGGAAGTCATACGTATGTAAAGTAGAGATATCATGCACTTCTATTGCAGCCCTATTATAGCTCCGTACAAAATATTTAAATAGAAAGGTCAAATACATACACAAACATTTGACCTGATTTTGTATTTATGCAAATTAAGATTGCAAACATTATAAACAATGTGTATAGGGTGCTGCTTGAGGGCTTAGTCAGACGGGCGTTTTTTGCCGCGATTTGCGCATGCGCATGCGTCCGGCGATTTTTTAAAACCATTGCTTCGCAATGGTATCGGACACATGAGCGCTTTTTATGCGCTCGTCCGAAAAATTATAGAACAAAAAATCGCAGATCGCACCTATCTGCGATCTGCGATTCCTGTTCGCTTCTGTATATGCGCTCAATGGGGCCGGCGGCAGCAGCGCCGACCCCATTGAGAACATATAGAAGACAAATCATTCTTCTCTGCCACAGCTGTAACAGCTGTGGCAGAGAAGAACGATGTTTGCCCATTGAATTCAATGGAGCCGGCAATACAGCCGCTCCATTGAAAGCAATGGGCTGCCGGCGTGCGCGGGGTTAATTGTCGGGAAGGGGTTAAATATATAAACCCTTCCCTGCAATTCATGCTAAAATGTGTTAAAATAAAAAAAAATTGTATACTCACCTTTCCGCTGCAGCCGGAGTCCAGCCGCGGCCGCTGTCAGTTCTCCTGAACTGCTTCTCGGCACTATTCAGCCGGCGGGGCTTTAAAATCCCCGCCTGCTGAATGATCTGCTCTGATTGGTCACAGCCTGACCAATCAGAGGCCGGTTTCACTCACACACCCATTCATGAAGTCATGAATGGGTGAGTGACTGCTACCTCTCAGCGCTGAGCCAATCAGGGGCAGGTCTGACTCACATCCATTCATGAATTCATGAATGGGTGTGAGTGAGGCATGCCTCTGATTGGCTCAGCGCTGAGCCAATCAGGGGGCAGGTCTGACTCACATCCCCTTCACACACACTGCAGGACGGCTGCCCGGAGCTGCAGGCAGAAGGTGAGAATGCAATTTTTTTTTTATTTTAACACATTTTAGGATGGATTGCAGGTAAGGGCTTATATATTTAAGCCCTTACCGACAATTCATCCCGGGCTCGCCCGCAGCGCATTGCTTTCAATGGAGACGGCTGTATTGCCGTCTCCATTGAATGCAATGCGCTGGACAGCTCCGGCCCGTTTCTAATGAAACGCGGCTAGGAGCAGATTTGCGGGCGATTTGCGGGCGACTTGCGCGCACCGGTCACGCGATTTGCGGATGCGCATCCGTCATGCGATCCGCAAATCGCGGCAAAAAACGCCCGTCTGACTAAGGCCTGACAAAGATTCCAGTGTAGGCGTCGGAACGTTGCTGCTGATCTGCTGATAAAAGTGGTCCCCTTTAGGATGAATTTGCACCGTGAATGCTGCCAGATTTCTTTCTTATATGGTCTGTGATTTTGGATCGGGGCTGGATCCCTTATTTGGCGTGCACTGGTAATGGCTCCACCATAACTGGCTGTTTGGTGAGTGCTGCTGACGCCATTACTTTTTGCTACTATTCTCTTTTGCCCAATAGCCTTCACTGACCTATATCTGGCCCTGAATGAGCTCTAAAAGTTCCACGTAGCTTCTTCTGTCACCTGAGCAGGTGTGTGGACAGACTTCTGTAAGCATTAAAGGAGATGTCTCGAGGAAGCAGTTAATTTTTTTTTTTGCCCAGTCCCCCCCATTAAACACACATTACTAAGCCCCCCTGTAAATGACATTTCTAGCTGGTTCGTACTTACCGTTCCAGCGTTTCAGCAAGTTATAAAAGTTTCCTCAAGATGGCCGCCGGCTCTTTCCCCGTCGCTCGCTGCAGCCCGACGTGCGCGCTCCCGAGACGCCGCCAGCTGTGTCTCCATGGCAACCGGACGCATCGCAGCCGCCGACCAGACGCCCCGCAGCCGCCGACCAGACAGCAGGTAACCGGCGCTAGCCCCCGGCTCCCCAGCGCTAGCTCCCCCGGCGCAGCGACAGCCCCCCCCCATCGCAGCGACAGCCCCCCCGGCCTAGCGCTAGCTCCCCCGGCGCAGCGACAGCCCCCCCGGCCTAGCGCTAGCTCCCCCGGCGCAGCGACAGCCCCCCCGGCCTAGCGCTAGCTCCCCCGGCCTAGCGACAGCCCCCCCGGCCTAGCGACAGCCCCCCCCATCGCAGCGACAGCCCCCCCGGCCTAGCGCTAGCTCCCCCGGCGCAGCGACAGCCCCCCCGGCCTAGCGCTAGCTCCCCCGGCGCAGCGACAGCCCCTCCGGCCTAGCGCTAGCTCCCCCGGCCTAGCGACAGCCCCCCCGGCCTAGCGACAGCCCCCCCCATCGCAGCGACAGCCCCCCCGGCCTAGCGCTAGCTCCCCCGGCGCAGCGACAGCCGCCCCCCCCCCCCCCCGGCGCAGCCCGGCGCAGCGGCAGCCCCCCCCCCGACCCATCACTTACCTGGGAGGCTTCTCGGGGCTGCTGGGCTGGGCTGGTCTTCTCCGCTGGGCAGCTCCAGTTTCTGCACCTTCCTCTAACAGAGGATGGTGCAGAATGGCCGCTTCAGCGCGCTCCCGAGCAGTGACAGCTCGTCTGCGCATGCGCAGAAGAGCTGTAGCGGGGAGCACACTGAAGCGGCTCGTGCTGAATGGAGAAGACCGGACTGCGCAAGCGCGTCTAAAAAAGCAAGCTGCCAGCGAATTTAGACGGAACCATGGAGACGAGGACGCTAGCAACGGAACAGGTAAGTGAATAACTTCTGTATGGCTCATATTTAATGCACGATGTATATTACAAAGTGCATTAATATGGCCATACGGAAGTGTATAACCCCACTTGGTTTCGCGAGACCACCCCTTTAAGGGCTCTCAAGGTTGCCACTGCATAGTTATTCAATTGTACAACATAAGTTATAGTAAGTAAAAAAAACAATTGTTTTACCTCCCACATCTCAGTTACTTTTACTGCAAGACTATCACATTATTAGATTAGCATAAATAGTTTTTGTATGTCAGGAGGAGCATTGTCTCTTCTTGAGGAGAGTTCCTAGAAGGTGAGTGAGGAAACTTATAAGGCCATGCAGTGCCACCTATTAGATGGCAGATCAATGCCCGACTCTTTATACGGGTCTTAACAAAGATCTTTGTTAATACCCGACAAGGGTCGGACATTGATTTGCAGGAATGCTGCCATCCAATAGGTGGCACTGCAGAGGTATTGTTCCATCTTCTTTATTTGCATTTTAGTTTTTGTATATACCTTTACCATATGGACATTTATAGAGGTACAAGAAGCACAAACAATTCAGCCACACCAATCTCATCGAAAACTCAGAAATTCCAGATTCTATAAGAGTGTACATATGTTTAATTATAGTAATAAAATGGGAGTGTAAACAGTTAGGTGTAAGAATGAGATCAGCTCTCACCCCAGTAGGGCACTTTTACATATGCCACGATATCTGCACATCTGTCTCATGACAAACATTAAATGATTGGATTCACTGTCAATTACAGGCAAGAACAAGTTTATTTTCAATTACAACGGGAGATCAAAAACAGCTGGGAAATCCCTATAGGGAGGTACAAGAACCAAAAGGGTGAATGAAGCTTCAGAATGCTACGCCGCACAGTACTAATTAGGGAGAAATGGAGTAATGACTGAAAAACACCTTTGCATCTATAGCTCATGGTTTACAAATGAAATACATCTCATAGGAATGCAGGAAATCACTGCAGCAGGTACGGACAAATTATTTCTATTGCTGAGATATGTTTTGCAAGTCTGTACATGCAGTTAAATTCTAGCAGAGATTCACAGCACTAAATAGTGGTGATAGTAACCAAGAGTGTAGTGGGATCAAGGCGTACCAGAGAGATGCCCTGGCACTTTTTTGGCACCAATGGCACAAGATTGTACTCCAAAAAGAGGCTTTACATGTCTTGGAATGTTTATTACTGTATTATATGTGTACAGCACTAAGGGTTATGTTTCTATACAAAGAGGGTAATATTACTATGTGATAGCTCAAACAGAGGTTCTATCACTGGGGGCACAAATAGAGAATTTTTAACATACAGGAACACAAGAAGGAACTATTTTTTTGAGGGGGCACAAAACCGGTGTTTCTATTCTGAGGCATAAAAGAGCATTATTTTGGAGGGAATTGAGCCAAGCCACTGTATGTTAAAATAGTATAATAGTAGTGCCCCCCTTCATAAGGTGCCTCACTGTCCCTGCTGACCCCCCACACCCCTTGTTGGATCCAATGAAGTATGGAGGAGGGAAAGACTCTACAAAATCTTGGCTGAGAAAAGTAAAGATGGTAAACTGGGCTGGATGGAGAAAAGTTAAGAGAAGGAGAACAGCTTTTATTAAAAATACCTATTAGTTACTAGATTTAATAGTTTATTGTGTATACGAATGCTTCAATTCAGTACTTTGGATCATTAATTTGCTGGTCCATACTGGGCTTAGGTTTAGTAAAATACAGAATGTATCTTCTGGGCTTGGTCCTGGTACCATACCTTGTTCTGATACTGTATGTACGAGGGCATGCTGATAAGTCTTTGCTTTGTGTTCTTTTTTTTTGGTTCTATGATAACGAATGTTATATCACATGTAAGCCTTATGTGTCTAATACATGTTTTCAAAATTTTGTGTTTGTAGCTTATGGCAGCAGTGATCTAGGCACGCGGAAAAACAAAATGGCGGAGTCTAAGGCGATATTCACAGCAAATGGGGGCAGAGGAGTGATAAAATTCTTGTTTCTGCAAGGAAAGTCTGCGAAGGATATTAATGGTAATATGTCGCAGACATTGGAGGATCAATGCCCTTCATATTCTACAGGTAAGAACTAGGTTGCCAAATTTAAAATGGAGCACTGCAGCACCAATGATGAGGAACATCCTGGACGACCGAGAGAGGTTGTTGTTCAGGAGATAGTCCATGCTGTGCACAACCTCATACTGGAGAATCGGCGAATTTCAGCTACAGGAATATCAGACATCATGGGGATTTCTCGTGAACGTGTTTCTGTCATTATCCATGAACATTTGAACATGAAGAAGCTATCTGCAAAGTGGGTCCCCAAGTGTTTGACAGCAGATCAGAAAAGCATGCGAGTGAAAACTTCCCGGTCCATTTGTCAGCGTTTCTGGACTGATAAGAACTTCCTGGATTGACTGGTCACTATGGATGAGACCTGGATTTATTTGTATGACCATGAAACCAAGGTTAGTCAAAAGAGTGGAAGCACAGTGGTTCTTCTCACCCAAAGAAGTTCAGAGTGCAAAAACTAGCCACTAAGGTGATGGCGTCTGTGTTCTGGGATAAGGAGGGCATGCTGCTAGTGGACTACCTTCAAAATGGTTCCAGCTTCAATACAAGGTATTACATTCAGCTTTTGGACCAATTGAAGGTGGCTATGAAGGCCAAGAGGCGCGGCAAGCTGTCCAAAGGAATCTTGTTTCTGCAAGACAATGCCTCCGATTGCACTGCACAAGTGGCCAGCTGGTTGACCACCCACATTATTCACCAGATCTAGCTCCCTCCGACTATCATCTGTTTCCAAAGCTGAAGAAACACCTCAAGGGTACCAAATTTCACACCATTTCTGATGCCATGGCTGCTACGGATGACAGGTTTGAGACACATCCGAAATCCTACTTTTTGTAAGGTTTACAGAACTTGAAATACCGATGTAAGAAGTGTGTTGACATCAGTGGAGAGTATGTGGAATAAATGAAAAGTTTCATCTTCCTATCTCGTTTCTTCCTGGGTAAAGCCAAAGACTTATCAGCAGCCCCTCATATGTCTTGAGCTTGGGTGCGGAACTGCATACAGTTACTAAACTTAGCGGTGGTACCATAATTATGTATTGAACTTGGTTCTGTTAATGTAGCTGAGCAACTACATAGCTAAACGTGTTTATTCTTGAAACAAATTAAAGGTATTACTTAAGCTAAATTACAATTATGGCCAGGACTACAGGAAATGCTCAAATCAATATGAATGCTTATGAAATAGTGTACCAGGCACCAGTGTGAATGTAATTAATTACCACAGCAGGGGGGGGTTTAACAACTTATCAGGCAGTGTTGTCTCAGTGTATTGATACTAAAAATGTCCTTATGCTCATATAGTTTTAGAAGTACATAGCAAATAACCCATATGATTAAATTGAATCCTCACTGTTGTCTGTTTATGAGAACTATGCTAAAGGTAATTTAGTATCTATACAAAAAAAGTAGATTTTATCTACCACTTATTTGCCTAAGACCACATGGCACTCTCCATTGAACCATAGGGTATTAGTGTGGCTTGACTCCACTGGAAGCTAGGGATTTGACAGGAGGAACGCCCCTCTCACACCCCCAGCTCCTGATAGGCTCAAGGCACAAAGGTGCAAGCAGCACAGTGTGTGTTGATTTGTGCCTTAGCCTTACAGTACTTCGTAGCCTTACATTATTCAATTTAAATGCTCACATGTTACTGGTGTAACATGGCAGCATTTACATGTGAGAATGTGGGTCAAAGAACGATAGTAACAGTCAGGCTAATGCTGCGGCGCTGGTACAAGTCAATCGAGAAGGCTACTCGCCCAGCCTCTCACCTCTCCTTTGTGTTCGCCGCAATCTCCCTCACGGCCGGTGAATGTGAGGTCCTTTCTGGCGGACGCATCACTGCAGTGTGCCAGACTCACCTCTCCTTTTTCTCCGCTGCTGTGTACCTCCCGCCTGGTGGCTGTGAGGTCCCTTCCGTCGGCCAGATCACTGCAGTGTGACGGCCGCTGGCGGTAAATCTGCGCGAGTTTGTTTGGCCAACGGTGACCACCGTTAGTACTGTTATGGGGTGCTGACTTGTGGGCCGCCAGCGCTGGGTAAGCCACTTGTTCCGGGGGGTTTGCGGCTGCAGCCACTGTATGCTTTTGGTGTTTAGTGGGCTTCCAGGACCTGCAGCACAATAGTATTTGCAACCAATCAGGTACAGGGGGCGTCACCCACCTGTCAATTTTGACTCCACCAGGAATTCCTGGTGGCATCAAGATACACTAATACTGAACCATAGAAGCCTAAAAGAGTTATGTATACAGTCGAGCAAGCACAATGAATTGTTTTTATAAGGTGCCCATACACATTAAAAAAATCTTTGCTTTGTTCATATATTTTGATAGGATCAGCAGACAATATAATGTGTATGTGGGCCACCAACTCGTCTCAACAGCAGATATTGGAAAAAAGAAGATTCAGGCATATTGGATTTCAGTATACAGAACTTTTTGCTCCCACAGGAAATAAATTGTTACCATAGGGGTTTGACGGCGGCTCATTTCCCTTTCATCAGTGACAAAAGAATGCATACTTGGCCAAACATGCTAAGGGCTCAGTCACACGGGCATTTTTTTGCATAATTTTTGGTGCGCAAAACTGATGCGCACAATAAATCGCGTGACCAAAGCCAGTGTCACAGCTGATAAAAACGCTGCTAGCAGCGTTTATCAGCCCAAAGTGCTCGGTCACACAGGTGTTTTACACTCAAAAAGAGCGCTGCCCGCTATACTCTGCCACAGCTGTGGCAGAGGAGAACGATGTTCCCTTATTGAATTCAATGGAGCCAGCAATACAGCGGGCTCCATTGCAAACGCTGTAGTAATTTTCGGGGAAGGACTTCAAATATAAGCCCTTCCCTGAAAACCATCCAAAAAAAGTGTAAAAAATAAAAAAATATATATATACTCACCTTCTTGTAGCCGCCAGGGATCAGCCACGTCCACCCGACTCTTCTCCTAAACTGCTTTCTGTAGTATTCTGCAGGCGGGGATTTAAAATCCCCGCCTGGTAAATGGGCTGCCTCTGATTGGTCTGAGCCCTCAGCCAATCATGGCCAGCACTCACTCCCATTCATGAATCGGTGAGTGAGTGCTGCTTCTGATTGGCTGAGCACTGTGACCAATCAGAGGCAGCTCCACCTACCTCTCTATTAGATTCTTCCCATATTTTGAAAAAATTCTGTAGGTTTATTTACAGCCCTATGGTAAAACATATATGATAAAGAATCATAGAATGGTAGAGTTGGAAGGGACCTCCAAGATCATCGGGTCCAACCCCTGCTCTGATATTTAGTCATGAAAGAGGGTACACCCAACTCTACTGCTCTGAAAAACTCTGATCCGCTAAACATATATGGTTACATTTGATCAACATTATTATTATCAGTCATGATTTCTGGCAAACCAGAATACAGTATACAAAGCCAAATACCTTGGATAGTAAATCTGAATAGTAAGATGAATAGTACAGCTGACTTTTGTAATACTTTGCATCCCCTCCACGCACACATAGTCACTCATTTGTTTTGCACAGAGTATAACTTTATATATTATTTGCTGACACTATAGGAAACTGACAGGTTGGAAATAATCCATCTTAATCTGTGCTGCAATGTTGAAGAAAATATAGAGAACAGCAGAATTGGATCCTAATATCTGTTAAAACATTAAAGGAAGAAAAACAGGATAACAGGATAATCTGCAGTACATTACACTGTCAAACTGTTGCCTCAAACATAACAACAACAACGCTATTGATTTCTGGCAGCATAAAATAGGAACTTGTTATTATTGTAGCATAGGAAGATCTGACTTCTGCCAAGCTTTGTCTGTTGCAAACTTCCTTTTTGCAGTGTTTACCAGTGTTAAATAATTCAGCTACAAAGTAAATATGTATGTATAGAAGGAATAATTATTTATTGATCATCACTACGTCTCCAGGATAACATTATGTCCAAATGAAAGATGCAATATACTGTTATATATAATATAGAGTGTAATATATAGAATATCTCAAGTTGCACTGCATTCACATAATCCATTTATAACATAACATCTTTGGTCAGACACATTAGATTAACCCCTTAAGGACATGGTTTATTTTGGCCATAGGGATGTGACAATTTTTGGGGGATTTTCATCTCCACTTTTCAAAAGCCATAACTTTTTATTTTTCCGTCAACATGGCTATATGAGGGATTGTTTTTTTGCATGGCAAACTCTAGTTTTTATTGGTGCCATTTTTATAATGTATTGTAAAACTTTTATAGTTTTTTTTGAAGGTCAGGGAGAGAAAAAAACATCAATTCTGCCATTATTTATTCTTTTTTACAGCATTATGGCTTATCCAGACAACCGTATGCGCAAATACACCCCCACAGCGCAACGTATTTGTGCATGTAAAAGGTTGGATGAAGTATATTTGTGCGTATGTCTGCGCATAGTAATGTACTTTTTGTGCACACAGAGCCAGTTCACACAAGCACGCAAGACACCCTTACGATGGATTAAAAGGCTATTAGCCTAATGAGGTCTAGATGTGCTCTTATTTTTGTGGTTATGCGCAGTGTATTACGCACCTCCCATAGACTATGCGGGCCTTCGATGCACAAAACGCAGAGAGATAGAGCAGGTCCTGTTTTCCGTGCACACTACAAGTGTGCAAAATACGCTCATGGGAGCGAGCCTATTGAAGTCAATGTGCGCTATTCTCTGTCTTTTGTGTACATATATTTTACACACTAAAAAACATGTACAAATATGATCATGTGAAGAAGCCCTTAATTATGCAGCATTAATGACAGAATACATTTTTTCTGAGGGACAGTACAATTATAGCGATACATATGTCATGTCCACAGCCGTATTCCTCATCTTTGTGCTGCATGTGTACAAATAAACCTAACCACTGCAATTGCAAATCTAGTGCCTGTAAATGAATAAGAACATATATTGTGTTACAACACATTTGTTATGTTGCATGAGTTGTTAAATAACCTTCATTTGTCTACTTTTAGAGGGGTTGTCCGGTTAGAAAATCATTTTCACAATTTAGAGCCACATCACTTAAAACAATTAAAAAAAAGGTACCTACGCTCTTCAGACCCAATGATCCAGTGATGAAGTTCCACTATTCACACGATCTCTATTGACAGCAGAAATCATGTGACTGCTCTCTGCCAATCAGAGGCCATGGTGTTAACTTTCAGAACTGCTGGCATTATGGTGGCAGGAGAATAAGCAGTGGTGCTGTGGCCTCTGATTCTTTATAATGGGTCACTTGACTTCCCCTGTTATCAGAGACTGGGTGATATATGGAGCTGCAGCTCTGGATCGCTCGGCCTGAGAAGAGTAAGCACCCATTTGTTTTATTGCTTTAAATAATATGGCTCTAAATTTTAAAAGTTATTTTCTCTAGGTAAAGGTAAAGTCCCCATATCGTGACGTCTTCTTGGCAGACTGTTTTTGTGGCGTGGTTTGCCTTTGATTTCCACAGTCATCTTTACCCCCAGCAAGCTGGGTACTCATTTTACTGACCTCAGAAGGATGGAAGGCTGACTCAACCTTGAGCCAGCTACCTGAACCATACGGGGATTGAAACCACAACCTTCAGGTCGTGAGCGAGAGCTTAGTACTGCATTGTGCTGCCTTAACACTCTGCACCACACAAGGCTTTTCTCTAGACAACCCCTTCAAGCAGATCACCTTTAAAAATGCATTAGCAGTAGAATTTGTATTGAAATGAACCCCTATAGTATATTGTTGTCATTTAACAATCTTTAATTATTCTAGTAATACAAAAAGGAAGAGATGGAGAGCAAATCTAGCAATATCAAAAAGCAGACGAATCATTCATGTAAGTTGCAAGCATGATATAATAAGATACAAATCAATCATCGGCCATAGAAAGCGGGTTTTATTGGTTTCAACACAAACCTATATATGAAGTAATTCTCCCAGGAGTCACACTTACAGTATATTTCACTTTATCTTTGTTATCCAGACACATGCTACGTGGCAGTTACTGTACAGCTACACTACTGCACATCAATTTACCTTCTGTAAACTCGCTTTACATTAAGGCAACAGATTTTTCAAACGGTGGAGCAGGTTTTTATTATTCTGCTCTTCAAACTAGCAAGTTACACTGCAGCTTTATAACAAGGAGAAACTTTTTTCTTAATTTAATGCACTATTAAGCTTTTTATTAAGATATTATTAATCAACTCTGAGCCTCTGAAAAGCAACAACAGCAGATCTTTAGAAGTGCAATTAAAGCTGTGTTTAATGTGGGCACATTAATGTATGGTAATGCTCTTTCACTAACTGCTGAATACAAATAGTATCACATTCTTGAAATACCCTTCAGGTGGAATCTGTGCATGGATACCCCAACAAAATTGACATTCTACATTTATCTCAGAGATGAAAAGGATTTGAGTGTTTTCATCGAGGAAATTGCAAGTGTTGACATGCTTCCCGTGCCAGGTGAAAACATAATTCATCACTCATGTAGTTACCAGAAGGCTTTCAAATATGTGAAAGGACAAATAAACAACATTGGGTGAGGTCATCTTCATAGCTAGTCAGATCAGCCTTCAGAGAGGTTTCTAAGGCTGTATTTTCATAGTAAAAGTAAGCTGTTTTTGTATGGTTATATAGTTTTACTTATAGAGTTGTGTCAGTTACAAAGCAATGCCTATACAGGGCTTACAAAGTAACTATACAGAACCCATGCAAATGCAGCGAGAACAGTTCTCCTATAATTTAAATGGTCACTAACCTTTCATATGATAGCCAGTGTGATAACTAGGAAACTAATGGGATACAAGAAAAAAGCCCTAGTGCTCCAGTAGATTGGTATGAGAAAAAAACGGAAGAGGACTTACTTCATAGGGGTGTCAGTGGAATTGACACCCCTAAAATCTGCATTACTACACGCCTAACAGGATTTTAGGGGTGTCAATTCCACTGACACCCCTACGAAGTAAGTCCTCTTCCGTTTTTTTCTCATACCAATTTACTGGAGCACCAGGGCTTTTTTCTTGTATCCCATTGCTTTCTGCCTTCTCTGGTATCTTCTGACTAGAGTCACCCTGTGATGCTCTCCCTCCCTGGGATGTCCTCCTGACCAGTAATTTAGACCAACATTTGATATAACCTGCCATCTAGGACCATTGGAGGAACCGTGACCTTCCTCGCAGGGTTCGGTTACGTCTGGGGTGAGTCCCATCCTATTTCTTTTTTTCAGTGTATTGCCATTCTCTCCACCCCATATTGGAGTGCCACTAATCTCACATTCGATATATGACTAGGAAACTGATATTTACTTTATTTACCTAAATGATGTTTTTGTGTTGAAAAATCACTCTAAAATCCAATAGGGGTCTTCCTTCGTCCTATCTTACTGTCCACTGCCTGTTGTCAAATAAGTGACAGGAGACAACCATGTTAGACGGAGATGGAGGGAAGGTCATTGTGTTCACTGATTTGTATAAAGATCAGAGGAGAGGGGTAGGAAAGAAGGAGAGACTCACATAGACACTGTCTGTAGCTACCGGTAACATAAAGTGACTGTTCACTATGTTTTAGCTACTAAAATAATTCACTGTGGCAGAGGAATCAACAATTGCAAAACTATTTCACTGGATTGACCCTTAAAAAGGGTACTAATTTTTGGGTCTCCTCACTTATACATTTTTGAGGGATCCTAAACCCCATTCTGGGGTTGGTTCTATTAGATCCAGGGTTCCTGATGAGTCCCTAATATGACAGAAATGTGTCGAACTAAAACAAACCTATATCTATTGGTATTATGTTAGTCTAGTTTTCTCAATGAGACAGTACTAACATCCCACCGATACTCCAAGCAGTTTGGAGTGCTACATTAGTAACAGTATAACCGCCTATTGATGAAAACAAGTTTGGGTACTTTATGACTTCCCCCCAACATCTCTCACGTGTGTACGTCTTTTTGTTCTTTGAGGCTCCTAGTTTTTAAGCATCATAATAAAATTTTTAAGGGTCAGCCCAGTGAAATAGCTTCTAAAATAACATCTCCACTGCTCAGTCTTGCTGTACATTGTCCTACATGATGATTTTACATCTGTGTGTTACAGACTGTTAGAGATGAAAATCTGCAGTTCTTTGCACAGTCTATAGAACACAGCACATCAGTCAGGTTCCTTCTACCAGTCATGACATAGAGCCTCAGCATTGTATTCGACTGCTAGATTCTTTTCTGTGTACCACCCGTTCATCAGAACAATTCTTGACATCCTTCCCTGACCACTTTTGTCAGTGAGTTGTATACATCCACATGATCACCTCTCACTGGATGTTTTTCCTTTATCACACCATTCTCACTGTACACTCCACACCGCTGCAAGAAAAAAATACCCTACAAGGTTGGCAGTTTTTGAAATAATGGTCATAGCTGGTCTAGCACCAATGACTATGCCTTGTTCAATGTTACTAAAAATACTCAATTTTCCCATTCTACTTTCGATTCACGCTATTCTAATTTCTATACAGGAAAGCACCAATTGTGAAAAGGCATGCACAAATTAAGAGTCCATTCAGTGTGTACTACACTACAGTGAATAATATGATCATCCATGTAAAAGTAGTAATTAGGCCCATGCGTCAAATCCAACTGTCGTCCGGATAAAGAGTCTCAACTATTTTAGCAATGGATATTTTGAAGAATGAAAAATCTAATTTAAAACCTCTAAAAATCATACTGCCCATATTTTATGCATAATAGTAATTAATGCAATAGTGCACCACAACAAGTGAAAATAGAGTGCAATAGAATGTGTAGTGGGAATCAGTGAGCAATAGTAGATAAAAGGCACTTTAATTGCAGTTTTTGTACAAATGATTTTGCAAAAAGTAAAATTCCGCTCCATTTGCCTACTCAACATGATTATCACACCTTACGATATACGAGCTTTACTTTTAATATTATAACTGGAAGAATAGTGTGAACTGCAGTACGATAAAGTGGAGCGCATATTTCATATTTGAAATGTTTAACATTATCACTGCAGAAGATGGAATATATTATCTTATGATCTGTAATCAAATGGTAACTCATATATTTACACATTTATGCTGAGCTGAAATTACTGCGTTCTCTACATTTTATCTTGGGGAACTGCTAAGGTGTATATGAAATAAAAACATGAATGCACATTTTCATCACATTTTACATTTTTGCTGCTTTACTACCCTCTTCTATGTAGTAACTAATAATTCTGTCACTTTCCATGGAAAATTAGGAGGAACATAGCTGTAACATTTTCCCCTAAAAAGTCAGGTACATTAATAACTTGTCTGCATCTACAGAGATATTATTGCAGGTTCCTCTACATTAACTCTTTGTAAAATAAGGAATTCTCATAAAATCTAACTATATGGGCTCTCTTGCAAGTAACTATCTCAGCAGCATGCCTGACAAGCAAGAAATCTATATGTGTTCTAAAATTAAGTTGTAAAGAACTATTGAAACAATGTCCACCTTCTACTGGGAGGTAAAAAAAAATATTAAAGTCTTTGTATATAGAGATATTTTTAGAAGCTGTTTAAAATAGTTATCCATGTCAAATATTCTTGTGCATATGCCCTCCTCATACAGTAAGAAGCACAGTCTTGGAAACTGCCCTTGTTGTTGATAGGGGTACATTGATAAGAAATAAGAAAGGATGTGAATGGACTCACCACAATAGTTAAAAATAATGTGCCATCAGAAAATGACCTTTATGATGAATTTTACTGTTTAAATACAATTTTAATGTTAAACCTATTTTTAAGAATTAGTGGTGGTATTGGTATTAATGTCCATGCTATTATTTATAATCCTGGAGAAAAATCCTGAAATTGTACAGTTTTCACTTGGGCCACTAAGTGACTTAGCCTGACATTTCCTGTTCAGTGGAGAGAAAACATCTCAGCAGTTATCTCATTAGCATCACAGCTTATTAGTGTGTAAATGAAGGCTGCCACTGTGTACAGAAGACAGCGGGAGCGCTGTCTTCTGCATATTGCTGCTGTGTTCTGGAGAAGCTCAGCTGGTATACAGCTGAGTGCTCCAAAGAGGGTATGCAGAACACAGTGGGAGCGCTGTCTTCTGTATACAGTTGCTTTATCCAGCTGAGCACCCGGTACAGGGTATGCAGAAGACAGCTGGAGCGCTGTCTTATGTATACAGCTGCTGTGTTCTTGGAGTGCTCAGCTGGTATACAGCTGAGCGCTCCGAGTGGGGTATGCAGAAGACAGCTGGAGCATTGTCTTCTATATACAACTCCTTTCTTCTCAGAGCTTTCAGCTGGTATTCTGCTGGGAAGTCCCAGCGGGATACCAGCTGAAAGAATGTTATCAATTCTGCCCGCTGAGAAAATCAGTGTGCGGCACTGATAAGGCTCATAGCTCATTTCTAGCTCGCTGGAAATGAGCAATGAATAAACAGTGCACGATGGTAGAGCATTTAGACAGAACGATTATCGCAAAAGATGGCTTTTGAGCAAATTTTGATTATTTTTTTTTTCCTGCAGAATTTTTTATTTTTTCCTGCAGCTTGGGCTTATTTAAGGGCTTTAACAGTAGGTTTTCCTACTGTCAAATTTGCATCCCATGACACGAAAACGTGGTTTTCGTGTGATGGGATACTTTGCTTTTTTAAACGCTGTCCTATCTTTTGCAGGTGCAAATTTTTTGCGCTTATAAAAATCGGACATGTGAACGCTTTCATTGGAAAGCATTGGTTCTAATAGAACCATTTTTTTCATGCACCTATTCATGTGCGAAAAAAATTCTCATCTGACCGCAGTCTAAAAAATGTCTTTTATAGCCAATAAGTTCAATGATAACATTTTGATTGCCTGTTGCCACTAGTAGGAGTTTGGAACATAATGCATGCAAAGTTAATTTTTTGCTCAGTGATGCCTATACACAGTAAACTGTTACATTTACATATGTCACAAATACATCAGATCAAGACATAAGTAATGTCTAAAATGAACCAATATAGACATATATTATATCATTATAACATGGACTACACAAGATAGAGCAAATAATGATAACAGAAAAATAGGAATGGGAATACTATCCCTTGCCAACATTGGTGTGATAGACTCTACCTAGTAGCAGGGCAATCACCCAGATAGGGGCTTCGCCATGTCAGGAACCTAAGGGGACTAATCTATTCCCAATGAAGGAAAGGGAGAATGTTTATTGCCAAAGGAAAAAGTAATGTATATAACACAGTATTTGGTGGAAACGAATAAGCCCTACACAGAATAAAAAGCAAAAGTTACTTAGCCGAAAAGAGTCTGCTGCCTCACCAGACACCAAAGGCAAGACAATAACTGGTGCCCATGTAGAGGTGGGTGAGAACAAATACGCTTCCCTTATGGCTGATTGGCTCACTAAGGGAAACACCTTCCTTTCAGACAATCCATATACCACAGGATATATTGTAGCAAGGTTGGGAAGAAAGGCACATTATACACTGAACCCACTGAGGGATTTCTAACAGATGATCACACAGTGACAGAAAGAAAGCACTGATCAGCACCCAGAACCGAATGACAGGGCATATGCACCAAAAGCACGGTCACGTGTACTGGAATCAATGTCGCCACGTCATCCTGGCTCCACTTCCCGATTGTGGAGGATGCATGGCTACTACTTCGAAACATCATCCAATAGTCACTCCTGGACACCACAGTTTTTATAATTTAAAAGGGTTTTAGAGTTTGGACAAGACATTACCACATATCAGATGCTCCAAAGATGAGCTTATCTCCCAGGAAAATGATCCTAATTTTCCCATTAGCAAGGTTGTAGAAGAAATGTAGAATCATATCCACTAAAATCACTTGCAAATAACATGATAATCATATATAGATAACTACTTACTGTGATAATATTTGGCTATAAAAAGATAACATTGTATTTATTTGAAATCTGACAGAAAAATATCTGGTACTTCGTTATAGTTTAACCATCTGTGTGGTCATCTTAGCTAAGGCATTCAGATACTTTAAAGCTTCATTCATGCCATATAAATTTGCGTTAAGTCTGTATAAAATTCTTGTATTCATTTCAAAATGCATAATTGGAAGGACAGGGTGTCAGAATCGTCTACATTTTTAATTTTTCCCTTTAGTTCTCCTCTGATTTGCCCTAATTCACATGCTGAGCAGAGCTACTCTGTTAACCTTTGAACATCTATTCAAATATTCCATGTGCTAGTCCATTTGATGTGTGAATCAAGATTGTAAATGGTGAAAATATATAGATTGATTCTCTATAACATTTGAAAGCATTATATAAGCGTGTACAATTTCAATGAGAATTCTTGTGTCTAATAATTTTAATGTCTCAAGAGGATTCTATCGTAATTCTGCGGTATTGACCTAGGTTGAGTAGCTGTCAATATCAAAGTTCCTCTTCACTCTACCATCAGCAACTCCTTATCCACACCATATTTCACTTAATTCAAGAACATATTAATAAACCACTTGAAATCAAATATGTGTGCATGTCCCAGCATGTGTAATATTGGGCCTTCAGCATACAGTATATTTCCATGGGAATATCTTGCTGTACTGTATTATACCTTACTGACATAAATTGCAGTTCAGGGGATTCTTAGAAATTAAACCAGCATCTTCCATTCTAAAAAAAATTTCCGACCAAGTAACTCAATCTTGCTTCCATCCAGAAAATATTTGATTTTATAAACAAATATTGGAGTAGATATATAAAAATGTATAAAACTACAGATAGTGATTTTGCTATAACAATTTCTAAAAGTAGGAAGAATAGGAAGCATTTAAAGAGACCAGGATAGATGAACAAAGAACTTGCACACATGTTAAAAAGGAAGAAAAATATGTTTATCAAATTAAAAGAGGGGGGGATATCTAAAGAAGTATACAGTGCAGTCTGCAGAAACTGTAGGGCAAGTGTCAGAAAAGCTAAAGCTAGTAATGGATTGAGGCTTGCAACAGAGGCCAAAACCAATAAAAAAGGATTTTAGTGGTATGTCAAAAGCAAAAGAAAAGTTAAAGATGCTATTAAATGCTTACAAGATAAAAATGGTGAATTGGTTAAGAATGATGTTGAGAATGCTGAACTCTTAAATTCCAGTTTTGTATCTGTTTTCTCTCAGAAAGAAGATGTAACATCAACTGATCTTCCCTGTGCTATTGGGGGAATGAAAGAATGCTGCCTATCTATAAGAGGAGAGATGGTGAGAGAACACATAGCTAACTTAAATGAATTGAAGTCTCAAGGTCCAGATGAATTATATCCTAGGATACTAAAGGAAGCAGCATAGGTAATTGCTGAACCACTCACCATAATCTTTGAAAATTCCTGGAGAACAGGATAAGTCCCAGAAGATTGGAAAAGGGCAAATGACCCTATCTTCAAAAAAGGGAAGAGGGTGGATCCAGAAAACTACAGGCCTGTGAGCCTGACTTCTATACTGGGAAAGATCTATGAACAAATTATTAAACAGCATGTATGCAAGTATTTGGATAAAAATGGAGTAATTAACCAGAGCCAACTTGGGTTTGTAACAAACAAGTCATGCCAGACAAATCTAATTTCGTTCTATGACAGAATCACTGACTGGGTTGATCGCGGAAATGTTGTGGATATAGTATATCTTGACTTTATTAAAGCATTTGACAAAGTATCTCATATCATTCTTATTGAAAAAATGACCAAATATGGGATCGACAAGGCAACTGTTAGGGGGATTCACAATAGGCTGAGTGATCGTACTCAAAGTGTGGTCATAAATGGCTGCCCATCCAAGTGGAAGAATGTATCAAGTAGGGTATCACAAGGCTCTGTCCTAGGTCCAATGTTGTTCAACATTTTAATAAATGATCTAGAGGAGGGAATTGATGAGAAACTGATCAAATTTGCCAATGACACAAAGCTGGGGGGGGGGTAGCTAACACTAGGAAAGAGAGAGTATTCAAAAAGATCTAAAAAAAGCTTGAATAATGGGCGGTGACTAACAGAAGAAGAATTAACAAGACTAACAAGAAGAAATGCAAAGTCGTAAATCTGGGCAAGAAAAAATGAAAAAAGCACATACAAAAATGGAGGAATTGGGCTAAGCAGCACATGTGAAAAAGACCTGGGTATACTAATAGATCATAGACTGAACATGAGTCAACAATATGATGCAGCAGCCAATAAGGCAAATACAATTCTGGGATGTATTAGGAGAAGCATAGAGTCTAGCTCATGTGAGGTAATTATCCCCCTCTATTCTTCCTTAGTCAGACCTCATCTGGAATACTGTGTCCAGTTCTGGGCACCCTTACTTTAAAAAAGATATAGACAAACTGGAGGAAGTTCAGAGTAGAGTTACCAAGATGGTAAGCGGTCTGCAAACCATGTCCTATGAGGAATGGTTAAAGGATCTGTGAATGTTTATCTTGCAAAAAAGAAGACTGAGAGGAGGGTTCTCATAGTGCAGAGGGATCAGCCCTATTCTCATCTGCACAAGGAAAGACTAAAAGCAATGTGATGAAACTGAAAGGGAGGAGACACGTATTAGATATTAGAAAAAAATTTCTGACAGTGAGGGTGATCAATGAGTGCAACGGGTTACCATGAGAGGTGGTGAGTTCTCCTTCAATGGAAGTGTCCAAACAAAGGCTGAACAAATATCTGTCTGAGATGATTTAGTGAATCCTGCAGGGGGTTGGACCAGATGATCCTGGAGGTCCCTTCCAACTCTACCATTCTATGATTCTATACTACTCAAATTACATCTGCTGATCAGATCCAAAACATAATTTTTTTTTCCTCGGGGACCAACTTTTACATTCCCTATTGCATGTTAAGATGTGTATGAAATGATCCCTAGGCTTCTCACGTTCAAGGTCCCGTTCCTTGTGACACCGTCTGGTGACCTTATGGTAAGCATATATTTTCACCAGGTATACCCATACATTTTATTCCGACTCCTATTAGCTTTGTGTATAATGTCTGGAATAGTTGTTAACTTAAAGGGGTGGTCTCGCGAAACAAAGTGGGGTTATACACTTCCGTATGGCCATATTAATGCACTTTGTAATATACATCGTGCATTAAATATGAGCCATACAGAAGTTATTCCACTTACCTGCTCCGTTGCTAGCGTCCTCGTCTCCATGGTTCCGTCTAAATTCGCCGGCAGCTTGCTTTTTTAGACGCGCTTGCGCAGTCCGGTCTTCTCCATTCAGCACGAGCCGCTTCAGTGTGCTCCCCGCTACAGCTCTTCTGCGCATGCGCAGACGAGCTGTCACTGCTCGGGAGCGCGCTGGAGCGGCCATTCTGTACCTTCCTCTGTTAGAGGAAGGTGCAGAGCTGCCGAGCTGTCCGGAGAAGCCGCCCAGCTGTCCTGGTAAGTGATGGGCCGGGGGGGCTGCCGCTGCGCCGGGCTGCGCCGGGGGGGGGGGGCTGCCGCTGCGATGGGGGGGGGGGCTGTCGCTAGGCCGGGGGGGCTGCCGCTGTGATGGGGGGGGCTGTCGCTAGGCCGGGGGGCTGCCGCTGTGCCGGGGGAACTAGCGCTGGGTCGGGGGGGCTGCCGCTGTGATGGGGGAACTAGCGCTGGGCCTGGGGGGGGGCTGTCGCTGGGCCGGGGGGGCTGCGCCGGTTACCTTCTGCCTGGCGGTGGGTGACAGGTCGGCGGTGTTCACTCCAGGGGTCCGGTCGGCGGCTGCGGGGCGTCTGGTTACCATGGAGACACAGCTGGTAGCGTCTCGGGAGCGCGCACGTCGGGCTACAGCAAGCGATGCGAAAAGAGCTGGCGGCCATCTTGGGAAAAAGTTTTATAAGTTGCTGAAACGCTGGAACGGTAAGTAGAAACCAGCTAGGAAAGTAATTTACAGGGGTAATTAGTAATGTATGTTTAATTAGGGGGACTGGGCAAAAAAAAAAATTCACTGCTTCCTCGAGACATCTCCTTTAAGTTGATGTCGTGTTCCTTTGTTGACTGTTTATGGTCTTATTTTTTGTCTTATTGTATTAATGAAAATAAATAAAAACCATTGAGAACATAACATCCATTTTTATAAAGATGGCCTGGGACTGGTGTCATTCATAAGATATAGTGTACCTCATATTGCATTATTGTAGTGAAAGGAGATGGGTTGCAATTCCAAGACATAAGAATGTTAATCCATAAGGACTCATTCACACAGTTGTGTATATGGACTGTGTGCTGTCTACATGCCATGGCCCCATAATAGCCTGTGAACCTGCAGTTTATGCCTTACCTGAAACCAGATACACCCATCCAGTAAACATCATGGAAAAAAAGGAAAATTAAAAACCACTGCAAACAATCGTATCTGTTCTTTAAAATTATGTGCACCATTTTAATGTTTTACATGTTATTAATAAAAATTAATTTACCTGAAAACTTAACTTTTATTTCAGAATTAGAGATGAGCGAGCACCAAAATGCTCGGGTGCTCGTTACTCGGGACGAAATTATCGCGATGCTCGAGGGTTCGTTTCGAGTAACGAACCCCATTGAAGTCAATGGGCGACCCGAGCATTTTTGTATATCGCCGATGCTCGCTAAGGTTTTCATTTGTGAAAATCTGGGCAATTCAAGAAAGTGATGGGAACGACACAGCAATGGATAGGGCAGGCGAGGGGCTACATGTTGGGCTGCATCTCAAGTTCCCAGGTCCCACTTTTAAGCCACAATAGCGGCACGAGTGGGCCCCCCCCTCCCAACAATTTTTACTTCTGAAAAACCCTCATTAGCAATGCATACCTTAGCTAAGCACCACACTAGCTACAACAAAGCACAATCACTGCCTGCATGACACTCCGCTGCCACTTCTCCTGGGTTACATGCTTATAGCCGTTTCCACTGAAAGCAATGGGCTGCCGGCGTGCGCGAGATGAATTGTCGGGAAGGGCTTAAATATAGAAGCCCTTCCCTGCAATTCATCCAGAAATGTGTAAAAATAAAAAAAATATATATACTTACCTTGTCCCGGCAGACGGAGTTCAGCGCGGCCTACAGTGGATGTGAAGGGGGTGTGAGTCAGACCTGCCCCCTGATTGGCTCAGCCTGAGCGCATATAGAGAAGAGAACAGGAATCGCAGATCGCAGATAGGTGTGATCTGCGATTTCTGACTATGGCCTAAGAAGGACCGTTGGGGTTCTTGAAGCCTAAAATCACTCCTAACACTCTCCCTATAGCAGCTCCGGCATCAGAAGCACTGTCCCTGATCTCTGTCAGAATGCATCTGTGGTGAGCCGCGAGCGGGCAGATTTTAATACTCGGGTGACACCTGATCTCGCCAGCCACTCACTGCAGGGGGGTGGTATAGGGCTGGAACATCACAGGAGGAAGTTGTAATGCCTTCCCTGTCTTTCTATTGGCCAGAAAAGCGCGCAAATTTCTCAGGGAAGAAAATGAAAGTGACTCGAACACCGCGTGGTACTCGTCTCGAGTAACGAGCATCTCGAACACCCTAATACTCGAACGAGTATCAAGCTCGGACGAGTATGCTCGCTCATCTCTATTCAGAATCAATAAAAAAAAAATATGTCAAACCCCAAAAACCTAATACAGCCCTGATATACAGACTGCCTCAGCAGGTCACCCGTCCTGATAATGACAAGCCCAATCATGTACCTCTCCCTGTTATCACCTATATTTCAATGAAAAATATATAGTAGTATAGGGGATAACAGGAAGAAGTACGTGATCAGGGTCATCCTTATCAGGAGGCAATGTATATGTCTGAGTGGTATTAGGTTCTTCATTTTTTAATGTATTTAAACAAGGGTATTTTGTTTGAAGGGGTTTACTGTCCATGTAAAAGAAAATTGATGTGTGTCATATTCTCAATTGCTTTCACAGAGGAGAACAGAATATGCAATGTACAGGGTCCCTGAATATCAGACAGCAGATGGAAGAGTGTGTGCGTTCCGATGCATGTTACACCGGAGTTTCTTGGGCACAGCTTGCATACAACTGTCTGAATTTGGCCTAAAACATCAACATGGACCATTACTATATTTAATTAGAAGATATGTTTTATTATCATTAAGATTTTAATGGATAACTTTATTACTCATACATTGCTTATAATCAGCCAAATGCTGTCCCAATGACAGACACTATTACACTTTCCAATCTATGTTAAAGTACTCTATTCCAAACTCATCATGGTTTCTACCAAATAGCTTTGTAAAACTATGCATGCAAGTTATCCTTAGTGTTTCCAAATTTAATTGGAATGAACCCTGGAAAGAAAAGTGCTAAGGTGAGCCTATGGCTCATTTATATCCCAAGGAAAACAAGCAAACATAAAATCAAGAGAATTCAATATTTAGTTTAAATTAAAATGTGTGCATTCGTAAACCCACATTATTTGCTTAAGGGCAATGTGCTCCTTATGCCTTAAATCAAGCATAGTTATTAATCTTCATTAAAAAAGAGTATTCATTTTAAATTATGTATACTTTGAAATTGCTTTTCCCTGTATTCTGAGAATTATGTAAATGATCATAGAATATGTCTATTTAAAGCTGTAGCTTAGCTATAATTTGCAAAATAGGGGTTTTATAAGAATAATTCTATTAACCCCAATCACAATTAAAAAAATAATAATAAACAAAAAAAAGTTTCCCCATCTCAGCAAGTGATAAAATATACTTCTGCCGTGTAAGTAATGAAAGAAATAATATTACAGGCATGGCATATAGTAAGAAGATATAGTTATGTTATATGAGTAATGATGATATATTAATGATGTTACAGTGATGGCACATAGTAATAACCTATAATGATGTCATATAGTGACACGCGTAATGTCAGTGAAGGCATAAGGTGACAGCATATTTAGCATCTAATTACTTGTGGAATCTAAACATTGGCCCTTTCAACATTTTCTCTGTAAAATGTCACTCCCATCAAGACTTTGTGTAAAGAATTTTAAGTCAGCCCTATAGAAGTGAGTATGGGAGAGTTGTAGTACCTGCACGACCTAAAGGATGGCAGTGGCACTGCAGAGGAAAACTGTACTCCAAAGGCATGGTGCTTCATTTGGCCAATTCATGGGGGTTCCCAGCAGTTGAGCCCCCACCGGTTAACAAGTGATTACATATCCTAGTGTTATGCTGTCATATGCTTACACTGGAAAACTTTTAAGTTTCATATCAAGTAAGTCTGACGGTAAAAGCTGAAGGACAATTTTTAAAAAATGGCTTTGTATCTTGGAACTTAACTTTATGAAACTGTACCACAATGCAATGTATATTAATGTTGCTATATTTTATAATCTGGAGTGTTAGCAGAGGGCTAAAGACATTTTGTATACTAAATTATTACTGGAGCCTTGTAAATGATTAACAGAGTGAATGTTTTGGATGAAATATTGCCTGCATTCTTTTTTTCCTTTTTTAAGACAATGACATACTTGCTATGACCCAGAAATAAAGTAAAGTAGAGAACGCTGTGCTAGTTGAAGTTCTCAAGGCACAAATATTAGAGGCAAAGTAATAACACAAGGGAATCATTTGCTAAGTTACAAATAAATCAAGTCTAGCACAAAACTCAAAGAACATATCTGGATTAAAATGTCTTAGGACAGTCTCACCGAGGAGTTGTGCAGCACATACTTCATTTATGACAACTGGAACATAAAAATATTATAAACAAAATATTTTCTTAGAATTCAGTAGGTGAGACTATGTGTCCTGTCTATGCCTAGAGTTAACCTACATACATTGTATGAAACTTCAGGACTTTTACATGCAAGCTCGGACTGGTCTACCGGGGAACAGATGAATCTCCCAGTGGGCCATTCCTGCACCCCACATTGCCCTATATAGCACCAAATAAAATCCACACACAGGGCAAAAAAGCACATAGTGTAAAAGCAAAATACTTTATTCAATAACACAAAGAGTTAAAACTACATGCAAAAATTTGGAATGAAGAATGCAATGTCCATAATGTAGGTATATCTGAAGGCTGGTTACCAAAACATACATATCAGTTATATATCATAATTAGAGATGAGCGAGCACCAAAATGCTCGAGTGCTCATTACTCGAGTCGAACTTTCAGTGATGCTCGGGAGTTCGTTTTGAGTAACGAACCCCATTGAAGTCAATGGGCGACTCGAGCATTTTTGTATATGACAGGTGCTCCGCTAACGTTTTCATTTGTGAAAATCTTAGCAAATCACCAAAGTCATGTAAAAAACACAGAAATGGATAGGGCAGGCGAGGAGCAACATGCAGAGCTGCATTTCAGGCTCCGAGGTCTCACTATTAAGCCACAATAGTGGCAAGAGTGAGACCCCCCCCCCACTCGCACTGTCAGTATAAAGATCATTCTCCTCTGCCACAGCTGCAACAGCTGTGGCAGAGAAGAACGATGTTAGCCCATTGAATTCAATGGAGCCAGCAATACAGCCGGCTCCATTGAAAGCAATGGGCTGCCGGCGAGCGCGGGATGAATTTTCGGGAAGGGCTTAAAAATATAAGCCCTTACCTGAAAATCATCCTAAAATGTGTAAAAATAAAAAAAAAATGTATACTCACCTTTCCGCTGCAGCCGGAGTTCAGCCGCATCCGGCCGGCAGTTCTCCTGAACTGCTTTCTGTAGTATTCAGCAGGTGGGGATTTAAAATCCCCGCCTGCTGAATGAGCTGCCTCTGATTGGTCACAGCCTCACCAATCAGAGGCAGCTCTCACTCACCCATTCATGAATTCATGAATGGGTGAGTGAGAGCTGCCTCTGATTGGTGAGGCTGTGACCAATCAGAGGCAGCTCATTCAGCAGGTGGGGATTTTAAATCCTCGGCTGCTGAATACTACTCACAGCAGTGCAGGAGAACTGCCGGCCGGCCGCGGCTGAACTCCGTCTGCCGGGACAAGGGGAGTATATATTTTTTTTTACTTTTTACACATTTCTGGATGAATTTCATGGAAGGGCTTATATTCTTAAGCCCTTCGCGAAGATTCATCCCGCGCTCGCCCACAGCGCATTGCTTTCAATGGAGTCGGCTGTATTGCCGGCTCCATTGAATTCAATCGTCAGTGCTCGTTTAATCGAGACGAGTACCGCGTGGTGCTCGTCTCGAGTAACAAGCATATCGAGCACCCTAATACTCGAACGAGCATCAAGCTCGGGCGAGTATGCTCGCTAATCTCTAATCATAATCAATGGATAGAAAGGTAGATAACATATAAATCCAGTGCAATTTAAGCATGATGGGACCCATAGAAGAGGCAACAAGCGAAACATACATCGGGGCTTTAGTATGGTTTCTGTGTTGACTGGATGTGGTGGCAGCGCTTATTTGTACTGGATTTATATGTTGTCTACCTTTCTATTCATTGATTATCATATATAACTGACATAAATGTTTTGTAAACCGGCCTTCAGATATACCTACATTATGCACATTGCATTTTTTATTCCCAATTTTTACATGTAGTTTTAACTCTTTGTGTTATTGAATAAAGTATTTTGTTTTTACACTATGTGCTTTTTTTGTCTTGTGTGTGGATTTTACTTGGTGCTATATATTTATATAGGCAAGTTATAACCATATACTGCCCGATATTATTGCACTATATATAGATATTAAATTTGAATTTGATGGCAGAATGCAGCATTTCAGCTTATTAGTACATGTAATGAACAGTCCAGGTTATCTACTTTTCTAGATACATAGGCTGGCTGAAAGCACATCCAGGCTGATTGAGGGCTCGTTCACATCTGCACTTTTGTTTTCCATTTAGTAGTTCCATCTGAGGAGCAGCCAGAAAATATTGGTTCTGTTTAAGTTCCCATTAATTTCAATAGGGACTGAAGTGTTTCAGTTCAGCTCAGTTTGCTTCTATTCTGTTTTTTGAATGGAAATAATAGCGCAGATTGCTGCATTATTTTTTCTGCGAAGAGAACTTTAATGTAACAAAAGGTGACTTCTATTTTTTTATATTATAGTCAATGGCTTACAGAACTGAACGGAAAGGTTACCGTTTGGTTCCATACTTTATGTAAATCTAACAAAACAGAAACAAACTGATAGAAATTATGATTTTTTTAACAGCTCTATCTACCAGTTCCATTAAAAAAAAGGTAAACTATGAATTTAGTTTAAATCAATGTGATAAATCCAGTTTGCTATCCGTTTCATTTTTAAAAAAGGCATCCGTTAAAAATGTAAATCAAAATGCTGATCTGTGTGAGCCCTAGCAGGAGCATTCATAGAATCATAGAATGGTAGAGTTGGAAGGGACCTCCAGGGTCATCGGGTCCAACCCCCTGCTCAGTGCAGGATTCACTAAATCATCCCAGACAGATGACTGTCCAGCCATTAACTGTAATTATCCTCTGTTCTCGGGCCCTGCCTTCTTAGCATCGTTGTGGGGCCCCATCACTAATTATCTTGCAGTTTATAACCACTGCTGGTGACCTGCATGAGTACCCGACTCACAGAGTTTAGGGGGCCACAAGTATAAGGCAAGAGCTAGGCAGCAGCCTATTGAGAGGACCCCCAGGACAGAAACAGTCTGAACCAAAGGTTAAGCAGAAGGATACTACTGAAAAAAGTATGTGATCCCCTCTCCCACTAGTTGATTAGGAACATTAATTTTCAAATTCCTGTCTTTGGGAACTCTAACTTTCAGCATACTCTGACATCTGCATACTTTCAGAACCTGTATTAAGTTGTAGTTTTGCCCAAAGAGTACATGACACAATGTCTTTTTACAAATCAGTGTACTTTCCAGATTGATTTGGAACCTGCTGTTCACCTGCAAATCCATGCAGCTATTAAAAATCAATTCAAAAACTGAGCTGTTTCACAATAAAACTGCATGTTGGTAGTTTTTAGACATATTATGGCCATTATATGTGATTGTACCCTTTACTGGATATGCCATGAATGTCATTTCTGGGATCCTGACCTATCGGGTGAACAGGCATCTACCAATTCCTGCTCACCATGTTCTCCTTATACTTCAGAGGAGACAAGGCTGCATTTGAACGCTGACACCTTGCCATTGAAATGGATGGAGAATACACTGGCTGGGAATTTACAAACAGGGATGAGGTAGTATTTGCATGTCGCTGTACACTGGCCCCATAATGAATTTTACTGGTAGGCCCTAGGCACCAAAGTCAAACACTGGTTACAAGTAAATAATAAAGTCAACAGCAGCACTCACATGGATTCTCTCCAGACTAGTCCCAGTCGTTCTGCCGCAAATGCAGCGAGGAGTAGGTAGATGCAACAGCCCAGCTTGGTCCGGATCACGACCCAATAACCAGTAGAAATTTAAAGCAAGGACCAGGCAGCATCAGATGACAATGACATTGTATAGTTGATGTATTTATATGTGTCACTATGTACTGGTTAACCATGCTTGAGAAAGGTCACCATAGTGACCGAAACGTCGCAGGTTTTCCTTTGACGGAGAAGCTAAACACTGGTTACAAGACAGTCTTAAGAAGACAGTCCTCTTCTATCTTGCAAATTTATGTATACTGATTCCAGAATTGCACTCCTAGCCACATGTCCAATACTTTGTGGTAAGCTATAGTATTCTGAAATAATCTTTGCCAACTCCAAAGTTCAAGGACAGCAATAGTTTTTTTTCTTTAATGCTCATCCACCTTTTTATGGTTTTACAGAAGTATTTGCATGCAAAAAATAAATTTGGAGCATGTCAATTAATGCTGTAGATTGGTCGCAGATTTGCTATTGAGTGCAATAGGAAAGTCCAAATCAACAGCAAATACAATTTATTTTGTGGATTTTGCTGTTGATTTGCAGTAGATACACAGCAAAACTTGCAGGCATCAACATTTTGTAAAATTGAAGTGTCACCAGAAAATTGATATATAAGCTGGCACCATGGTGCAAACTATCATAGAAACATCATTCTACACATAAAAGGCACACCTATTTTGCTAATGTTCCACCCTAGGTCAAAAAGAAGGCACCATCATGGCTCCTAGTTAAGACATCGCACTTCAAAGCTAGCCTCTTCAGCCTCTCATTGCCACCTCCTTTGTGCAAATGTCCTGTAGTGCTGAAATCTTGTCCATGTGCCAAGCACCACTCCTGCTGCATCCTCTGGTGCATGCACAGTGCACTAGTGAAGTCGAGGTATCTACATACATACATACATGGGGAAGGCATGGCGGGGGATGTGGGGGGTGCAAGGGTCGTGCAAGATTTCATAGTTAGTTGGCAATTTGGCACTGAGAAATCCCCTGCATATTTGCTGCAGGAAATGCAGAGGATTTCCTGCAGCCAATTACCCCATGGGAATTTGTGATAGATAGATAGATAGATAGATAGATAGATAGATAGATAGATAGATAGATAGATAGATAGATAGATAGATAGATAGATAGATAGATAGATAGATAGATAGATAGATAGATAGATAGATAGAAAGATACATAGATAGATATGGGAGAGAGAAAGAGATAGATAGATATGAGATAGATAGATAGATAGATAGATAGATAGATAGATAGGAGATAGATAGATAGATAGATAGATAGATAGATAGATAGATAGATAGGAGATAGATAGATAGATAGATAGATAGGAGATAGATAGATAGGAGATAGATAGATAGATAGATAGATAGATAGGAGATAGATAGATAGGAGATAGATAGATAGGAGATAGATAGATAGATAGATAGATAGATAGATAGGAGATAGATAGATAGATATGAGATAGATAGATAGATATGAGATAGATAGATAGATACGAGATAGAGAGATAGATAGATAGATAGCCCTTACACTGCAAAGAAAAAGCCCCCCCCCCCCCCAATCTATGAATAACTAAATGAATAACTATACGTTAAACCTATTAAATGACTTCGCTTAGAGCTCACTACAGATTAGGAAGTGATATGCTGTAGGGAAATAGCAAATGCTCGAGAAAAACAGTTGGAAATTGTTGAAAAAGAGCCCTGGTAAAGAGAAATGCAGGACTTAAACTGCTGTAACTCACATCACCTAATTCATGTAATCCCATTCCTGAAGAGCTAGTCTTATAGTCCATGTGGCTGTTCTAATCCAAAAAAGATTGTGAACAGTGAGCTTAAACTAAGAGGTTATAAACTTCTACTAGATTCAGCAGGAAAATCCTATTACTCCTTATACTTGACAGCCAAACCAACATATTCTTGCCAAAAAATACCTTTTTGTTATTATGAAGCTCATTCTGAAATCACTTGAAAGTCTTTATTACTTTATCTTTTCACGACAGGCTGAAATTGCTTTAAACATGAACTGTTGAATCATTCTATTTATTATAAGGAATATAGAGAGAAAGGATGGCCCTAATTTACTAATGCTAAATAGATGGAAACCATTGCCTAGGAGATACTCTCCCTCTGCTGAGGCTTGTAAAAACGTGTAAGGGGTGGCAGACCACTACTATCATAAACAGAATTAAAGGTAATGCTATACTAGCACAAGAAAATGTATGATGGGTTTCTATAGACCTTGAGATATGTCTCTCTATTTCCAAACTGCTCTGCAATGTGTATGTAATGCAGTGCGTCTCGGATTGTATACAAGGGTATGAAGAAGAAGGTTTATTCTCATTGACTCATATGGACTTTGTGAGAGAAAAAAGATCACATAGTACACAGGTATTCTACCCTAGAAGCATCCCTAATAAAGAGGAATGCAGCACCTCTGCAATGTGTATATAATGCAGTGCGTCTCGGATTGTATACAAGGGTATGAAGAAGGTTTATTCTCAATGACTCATATGGACTTTGAGAGAGAAAAAAGATCACATGTTACACAGGTATTCTACCCTAGAAGCATCCCTAATAAAGAGGAATGCAGCACCTCATTGAGGCTTCATACAATATCTAAAAGATTATATTGCAGGCCCATAGATACTTCATGTGCCAATGTGCAGGGTCCATGCACACAGATTTCCTGTGTGCATGCACCCTTGTTCACTGAGAATGAAAATACATATCAAATAAAGTTTGTAAATCTTCTAATTAGTGATGGGCGAACTTTTGAAAAATTTGGTTTGGTTGGTTTTCTGAACTTTTCCAAAATGTCTGGTTTGGTGCAAATTAGTTTAAACCGAACCAGAAGTTCAGTAGACCTCTAAAACTGGTGTATAATACTGTGTAAGGCCGCCTGCAGACGAGCGGGTCGGATCCGGCGGCGAGAATTCTCGCCGCGGGACCCGACCCGAGCGCCTGCAGTGTGGAGCGCGTACTCACCCGCGCCCGGCGCCCCTGGCTCTTTCATGTGTCGGCTGCCGGGCAGCCGGCGCATGCGCAGACCGGAGCCGGCGGCTGGGTGAGTGACGTTTCTGTGTGAGGCTCTGTGAGCCCCGCACAAAAATAGGACATGCCGCGGTTTGTTTGCCGCGCGAGATTTTGTGCGGCCAAACCGCAGCCGTCTGCATAGGAGTGCGTATTGTAATGCACTCCTATGCAGGCTTTTAGTGGCGGAAATCCCGCGGGAAATCCCGCCGCGGGATTTCCGCCCATGTGCAGGCGGCCTAAGAGCCACAAAAGCCCTCTCTGAGGCCTTAGTCACACGGGCATTTTTTGTGCGATTTGCGGATCGCATGACGGATGCACATCCACAAATCGCGTGACCGGGGCCAAAAAATCGCCCGAAAAATCTGCTCCTAGCCGCGTTTCATTAGAAACGGGCCAGAGCTGTCCAGCGCATTGAATTCAATGGAGCCGGCAATACAGCCGGCTCCATTGAAAGCAATGCGCTGCGGGCGAGCGCAGGATAAATTGTCGGGAAGGGCTTAAATATATAAGCCCTTCCCTGCAATTCATCCAGAAAAGTGTAAAAATAAAAAATATATATATACTCTCCTGGTCCCGGCAGACGGAGTTCAGCACGGCCGGCCTGCAGTGGGTGTGAAGGGGGTGTGAGTCAGACTTGCCCCTGATTGGCTCCCGACAATTCATCCTGCGCTCACCGGCAGCCCATTGCTTTCAATGGAGCCGGCTGTATTGCCGGCTCCATTGAATTCAATGGGCAAACATCGTTCTTCTCTGCCACAGCTGTTACAGCTGTGGCAGAGAAGAATGATTTGTCTTCTATATGTTCTCAATGGGGTCGGCGCTGCTGCCACCGGCCCCATTGAGCGCATATAGAGAAGAGAACAGGAATCGCAGATCGCAGATAGGTGCGATCTGCGATTTCTGTTCTATAATTTATCAGACGAGCGCATAAAAAGCGCTCATGTGTCCGATACCATTGCAAAGCAATGGTTTTAAAAAATCGCCGGACACATGCGCATGCGCAAATCGAGCGAAAAAACACCCGTCTGACTAAGGCCTGAGAGTGTTATACGGGGCTTTTATGCCTCTTAAACAGTGTTATACACCAGTGTTCAGAACTAGTGTTGAGAAAACAAAACCAGTAGACCCTGTTTTAGCAAAGTTCAACCCGAAACACTGTTCTACTGGTTTGGTTCGCCCAACACTACTTCTAATATACAACCAGCTTGGACTTTTCCATAACCTTCCCTGCCTATGTCTCTATTTTTCCCTTTTTGTGGGAGGATTAGTAATGTCAAATGTACTTACATTAATTTATTTATTTCTTAAACTACTCTACAAACTTACTTGAGCAAATGAAACACAGATGCAGTCTAAAAAAAGAGGAAAGGATTTCTACTAATATGGTTATACTGTTGCTACAATTAGGTTGAAAGTGTATTAATGGCCATTTACACCTACACTAGGTAAATGCATGGACATGTACGTTGTCATGCGACGAGAAGAGCTACAAAGAACAGTTTTTTATACAACCAAATCCGTAAAATTCAGATGTGAGATATTTAGTGCTGCATCTCTTAAAAGCCTAAAAGCAGAGAAAGTGCATTCACCCATAAAATCTAAAGACTGCACATGACATGAACAATGTGGTTTACAATGTTTACACTGTTTAAGAATTAAGATGCATTAATATTATGCACTGGGGAAGAAGAAAAGTAACACCACGCATTGATGACTTTAAATGTAAAGTGACCATTATAGAGTGGCTATAAATATGTTTACAAGTTCATCGCACTTTATTCAGAGGCCACAAATTTCAGAACATTCAACCCTAAAGAGATTTGCAGAGGCCATAAGGAAAATGTTTTGAATATAATAAAGTACCCATCACAAAGACAAATAACAGATAAGTGGCTCTGAGTGCTAAATTAGATCACTGAACACTGTAAAAAGGGGCTACAGTGCTCTACGGAGTTCCCCAACTACTGTCATGGAGTCTGCACTCACTTACCCTTCTCTCTCAAATGCAGTCTTCTAACATGCGTTATCCAAATGTCCAGGTACGGATTAAGAACCCAAAGTGGCCATGGAAAAAATTACAAGGTAGCCATATGTTATAAGTGGGGCAAAACTTGCAGCGAGTGAAGGAACATAAGTATGCAGTTGCCAGCAAACCGCATTGTTAGTAGGAGGGGAAAAACCTATGCAGCATGTATAGCTCGCAGCAGCAAACTTTTTCTACAAAGCACATACAACATACTTCATGAACACTAAGGTTGGGAATTGGTGACATTGGTCATGTGACTGTACTACCCATAATTCAGCAGGGGACAGGAGTGATGCATGCTGCAGTGATTTGTTTTATTTTATTCAAGATCCTGTGCCCGGGCCCCAGGACTCAAATAGCCCACTAGGATTTCTCCATGTGGAGTTTATGATTAATCCACCCCTGAAAATATCAGAAATAGAGATAAATTAATTGTTCTGCCTCATTCATTGGTTTGCCTCATCTTCCTGTCCATAGGTAAAACAATTCAACCATTCTCATCCACCATGCTGGCACGCGTTAGAGGAATAACACAACAGTACTGGTTAACATGCATCAGGACACCTAACTACTGTTCCCATGCAAATGGGCTTTGCTTATAAATGCAACAATGTGGATTGATATCTGATTGTTCTCTTATGCTTAATTGATGGTCTGAGTAACAATGAATCCCTGAAGAACTGAGGCTTTATTATATAGCCCAGGGAAACGTGTCGGAGTGGAGTAAGATATCTAATGTATTAACGTCTTTCATTTGCTTCTTTATGTCTGTAAATTTTTGGAAGGATGATAATAATTTCCTCAAATATGTGATGATTGGACCCAGGGTATAAGGAAGAAAGGCTGTGTTTATACCATACTTTCCTGGTTTCTCATATCTAGAAATATTGTGTATGATATAACTAAAAGGAGAGATTTGGGGAGTAAAATTGTTGCTTACTCTATACAGTGTGGACTTCTTGACGCATATATGCTTAGAACCATACACGCCCTTTATGGATATATGGCGTATACCTCCTACTAATAATAGTATGATCACACGCTCGTATGGATATGTAGAAAGGTGTTTCTTTCACACCGTATGGTCTTCCCATTCAGCTATTTTGAGGTGATGGTATTTTGATATATTGTTTTGTCCAACATGACTGTATTTAATTGGCCCCCTGCACACGGCCGCAGAATTTCCGCCCGTGGAAGATGCCATAGGATTGCATTAAAAAACACAATCCTAGGCAGACGGACGCGATTTGTCCACATGAAATCACACATGGAAAACAAATCGCGGCATGCTCTATTTCTGTGTGGGTCTCGCAGGGGCCCACACAGAAATGTCACTCCCGGGCCGCCGGCTGCACTCTGTGCATGCCCCGGCTGGCAGGCAGCCGGCACATCAGAGAGCCGGAGCCGCGGGAGAAGGTAAGACCTGCACTGGTCCATGCAGGGGCACGGGTCGGGTCCCGCTGTGAGAATTCTCACAGGGGATGCGACCCGGACATCAGCAGGCGCCCGTACATGTATATAGGAGTCTCATGCAGCCTGTATTTGAAAACATTCACAGTGACTTCTTTACTCCATGTGTATGGATAGTTGCCGCCGTGTTCTATGTGAGGCCACCTTCTCACTTTTTATGATCTAATCTGAATAAACTGATACATTTTTTTTGTAGTAGTTTGATAGACATACAAAAATGTTGTATCTATCTGACCAAGAAAATTTTCTCCCACATCCTGATTTTAGGGTGTGAGTAAAAGAAATGAAAAAGGAGGGTGGAGCAAGACCCAGTGAGGGTGGTGGGTGTGACAGGACAGTGAGCGATTTTAGGGTGTGACAGGACAGTGATAGGAGGTTCCTATTGAGATCGCCCTTATAGGGGAGGTTATCCCAGTTTTTTTTATAAGAAGGGTCATATGATAGGGTCAAGACAGGGCAAGTCTGACCTCTTCCCCCTCTCATTTTTACAATGTATTTTTGGCATGGGATATTTTATTAAGTTACAATAAAGGATAAGTTTTAAATGGTTATTCTTCCAAAATTTGCAGTTTCTTTGACTTTCATACATCCAATTTAGTCATTCAGTGAATACAATATGCTCCGGCAAAAGTCAGAAATAAAGGTCAATGAATTGTTCTGCCCCATTCATTGATTTGCCTTATCTTCCTATACATAGGTAAAGCAATTCAACCATTCACTACAACTTTGCAAATGATAAGTATGTGAAATTATGTGATTCTGTCCAGTATACCCATACATATAAAGTTTCCCTGAAAATAAGACACTGTCTAATATTAATTTTTGCCCCAAAAGAGACACTTGATTAACCAATCACAGTCATTCATTGAATGACATCATTGAATGGCTGTGATTGGTTAATCGAGTGCCGGCTCTGATTGGCTGAGGTGGTGCTCGATGAACCAATTAGAGCTATCGCATGCCAGAGGCGGGGTATTCAAGCCCTGCTCCCAGGAAGAAATGCTCTTATGGTGTTCAGGAGTACATGGAAGCCTGCAGCAGAGCCACAGCCCAGCGCAAGGGACCGGAATGCCGTTTGCTAGGTGAGTATTACTTTATTTTTTTATGTAATGTAGCTAGGGCTTATTTGGGGGGATGGCTTAAATTTCAAGCCCCCCCCCCAAAAAAATAAAATCAGGGTAGGGTGTATTATCGGGATATGTCTTATTATCGGGGAAACACGTTAGGCAGCAAATTGGCAAATCATGAATTGGGTAAATTATTTTGTCATCCCTAGTCTTGCTATATTGTAATTTGCTAAAAATATACAGCAGCAGTGACTTTTCCTTTATAGCCAAATACCCCAATGCGAAAATATTGTCTGACAATAATCACAAAAATTGCAACGTGTCATGAGCTGTGTCACTGTATTCAGTTGTGATATTTTATTCCTGTGAAATTAGAGGGACTGTCATGGCACAATAACTGGGTGCCCTGGGTGCTGGGTGCCAGAAACACACTAATACATTACACTGCCTTGGACAGGGTATTTACATACAGGACTAGCGTATCAAATTAAATCTTTGCCCCAGGCATAGGAAATCCCATATAAGACTTTGCTGAAACCAGAGGGGGGATAGCATTTTATTAGGTAAGTATAAAATGTTATTATTTATTGCAATTGAATTCCAATATATTCTACATTCTTTGTGAAGAATAAAAAGAAAAACTCCAGACCAGGGGATTAGAGATTTGCTTTAATTCTAAGTCATTTCCTTAATATAAAACAATAAGATCAATGCATATTTTTATGAAATCTAACTATAGCTGATTTTCTTTCCAAGAAGCATACATTAGTACTATTCCCATGATGTATTTCAAGATATGCCATCTATAGTTTGTATTACAGCCAGAAATGAAGGGTGCCAAAAAGTCATTCACAGAGCAAAGAGATTATTAGCAACAGTATTTGTATGTAAATATTGAATGTGCTAAATGTGAATTACTGAACTTGCAAATTTCCCATTTTGTTTTTTCCATATAAGAGCAGGGCTGCTTTAATCCTGTGGATGTGGATACAGTTCATAATTATGGTAGAGCAGGAACATATTGGCTCCATTCTCTCCTGTAGTCCAGAAGCATTTGGGTTCAGGGCAGTCTACACAATGCAGTGATGGTATGTCACTCCTGTGCCAGGCCATAAGGGCACAAAATGCTTGTGGCCCAATGGAGGTAGTACAATGACATAGTTGGATCACCTCACCTGCTCCTCACTGAAGTTGATCCACTGACGTCCTGTGCTCTAACTGGCTTAGTTCAGGCTGGTATGTATATAGTCCAGCCACAGGGTCAAGGTCAGATGCACAAGAAACAATTAGGGCACTATGTGGTCAACATCAGGGAATGGAAAACAGGGAAACACATTGATTTTGAGCTACTGTATGTCTAATACTCCAATCACCTCCAAAGTTGCAGTCAACGTTTTTCTGTTACTGTACATCATGTTTTATACTCCAGGCGCATACAGTATTAAGTAAATATATAATCTGTTGATGAATATACAATACAGATATTCATCATCTATTGAGGAGTATATAATATAGAGTTCTATCCTCTATTGAGATGTGCTCCACCATTCTCTGTATTGTGACTCCTACGCCAGGCTCCTGACACTGGGGCACTTGATATCCTATGTTCTCAGCAAGCAGTGCAGGGAAAACAATGACTGCATTGTGGCACCTGTACAAGAAGGCTAACACTACCAGTCACTCTGCACATCATAAGAATATTATTATTTTTGTTGTTATTATTATTGCTTTTGCACGGAAGTGGACATTATTGATGTGAGGAAATGGGCAAGTGTTACTATGTGAGGCATGAAAGGGGGCACTGTTAATGTGTGGGGCCTAGAGAAGGTATTATCACAGTGTGGAGTACACACATATGGGCTTTTACTTTGTAGGGTACTATTACTGTTTGGGCCACTATTACTGTTTGGTTTACTATCTGGCACTATTGTTTTCAAGGGAACTCAGAAATCAGGGCTGGAAGAAGTTATCATGATAGTCTGAGCTAGATAGAGAAGAAAACAAGAGTTTAAAACTCCAATGAGAAAAAAAAGGAAGAGGTAACTACTCTAACCAGAGAATATGTCACCTGTGAGTCTAAATATTTTCCACTAATGTTTCTCTGTGTGGTTTCACACATAGCCTTTTTTAGAAAAATATGCTGCATATTTGCTGAATCTTTGCAATTGGAATTTTTATGCATTTAATAAAAATGTGTACGTTTATACAGTTATAGGTTGAGCTGCTTAATTCACATCATAAAGGCTACTGGGAATCTGGTTTTCATCGGAATACTTGCTTTCAGTGAAGGGGCCAGGGTCGCATTACAGTTACTGCTTCTCCAGGAGTTTTACTTATATAGGAAAATATTAACTGTTATTACCGACTGACTTGCCCAAAAGATAGGGACTTCTGTTGTACAATCTATACCACTTTTACTGGGTCTATAGGCACTGGGCAATTGTCCTCTGTTATAGAGATATGAAAAACCGGCAATGAGATTGGAAATCAAATGTCTGTGGTAAGGTATTTTAACATGTAGCAGGTTTGTTAATGATCATTATCACAGACACACATACAGTAATTGAGCATGTGTGTGTCTGTGAAAAGCACATTTGTTCCAGAAAGTTCTGCGAGTGCTATTCATCTGAATGACTCAATTCAGCTGTATGGAAAGGCCTTTCAGTCTGCGAAATATTTGTAACAAATCAGCTGTATGTGAATACAACCTTACAGAACTGATAGTTGTACGGGAGAGCTCATAATAGCGATCAGCCAAGTTGTATATAAAACTGCATAAAGGGTTTGTGTGCACGCATTTGTAAGAAAGGCTAATGCTGAAAACATAAAAATAACTTTTCAATATACTTTAAGGGCTTGCCTCATCATTGCCATTGGTAGCATGACAAGGATATGCCATCTATGTCTAATTGATAGGATTTCACTTGAATAATGTGACAACAGCCATAGTATGTTCCACTTTGTCTCATAAGAGCTTCACTAGGCTTTTCTGGCTGGACACCTGGACCTCCATACTAGAATTTGGTGAGTATCATATAAAAAGCTAAACCATTAAAAGTTAAATACTAGAGATGAACGAACGTACTCGTTTACGGCTATTTCGCAATCAAGGGTGGGGGAGAGAGAGAGAGCTCCCTCCTGTTCCCTACTGCTACCCCCCGCTCCACCATGCCACCCCCCGCCCCCCAGCGCCCCCCGAATCTTTTCCCCTGAGTAGGCAGTTACTCGAAAAAAGCAATGCTCGATTGCGAAATAGCCCTAAACGAGTACGTTCGCTCATCTCTATTAAATACCAGTCACTGTTGAATTTTCTGATTTTCTGAGTTACTCTTGTTCTTCTACTTTTGTATTCCAGTATTGTTCTTCTAACTCTTTAATATATTCATGGTTCTATCCTATTTGTAATTTTTAGAACTTAGAATAAGGTGGTACTGGAAGACATCAATAAAAACATTTAATAACTTATTTTACACAAACATTCAGATGTGACTCTCCTCTCTATCTTCTCAGGCTCAGTTAAGTAGGTTAGGTGTGGCTTACTGTGCCATTTCATTTTAGGGGTGCACCTGGCCATTCCCTGGGCTGGAGGTCTGATTTATCCCCTGTAGGGCTCGGTGGGTCTCTCAGCTCAACCACACCATGCAAATGGAGGATATGATCTCTGCCAAACTAGGCAAACATCCTAATTTAGAGCTATGTGGTTACCATGGTCTATCTTTCAAGGCTCTCATTAATTCCAGATATGGTTGACATCCGGCTCCCTCCTATTGCTTTCCTTAGTTTTCATCCTGTTCCTAGTCTTTTAGGCTTTTGTGATTTCTCTTCCTAGTTAGGGACTATTATATTAATTTTGTAGGTATTTACACTCAGTTTTTTCCTCCCTTCCCTTCTTTTTGTGGCCCTTTTGTTTGTCTATGTCTCTCATTGCTCCTAGTCTAGCTATTTTCACATTTTGTTAATCCTCATTTTTATCCTCATTTATAATTAATACCGGTACTTCTGTAAATGGGTGTATCCCGGATGATATATTGGTTATTAACTATATTTTGTCTTTGCTGCTGACTTGCCAGTGGTTGTTCCTTTTCTATTGCTGTTTTGAAGTGCCAATAAAATCTGATTGCAATACATATAAAGGTAAGGCCGAATGCACTCAGCTGGGTCGGTTTCCGCATGCGGGATCCCATAGTGGAATCAGAGCCTGTGCCGGCCGGTGATCCCTGTCCGGATTGGTCTTCTGTGTGCTGCAGATGTGCCTGCTGGCATGGTGGCGCACACACGTGCTGCCGAAAATGCTGCAAAGTTGCGCTGGCGAAGACGTGTATCAGCGGTAATTTTGAAATTGACTGCAATGGAAGCCATCTGTTCGAGTCCTACATGAAAACAGAGCAGGCTGCGTTTCTTACTCCGCGAGCAAAAAATCACAAGTGATTTCCACTCGTATGTGTGGAAGAATCATTTTACATTACATGCTATGGACGGACATTGCTGCGGATTCAGCGACCAAAGCAAAAATCTGCTCATGGGCATTGGGCCTAAATGGAGCTGAGTTTGGCGTTTAACATGTCAAATCTACAATATATTGTGTGGATACTTAAGTTAATGCAGTAAGCTTTACCTGCAGTTCTATGTTAAACCACAAATAACATATTGCGATATCATGATGAGTTGTGTTAAATGACAACTGTAAAATATACACCACCTGTTCCTTACATATTGATTTATACATTTTTTAAAATTAATATACTTTTTTGGAGGTTTCATAACTGCGGTTTACAACAGACTGTAAACAGATGATGGTGGGAGCGAAGTGTAAACTTCATTGTAAATAAGGCTTCAATTTAAAGAAGCTTAGAAAGACAGACTGTACTGAGTCTGTGGCAATGAATTTATTATACTTGTTGCCTTAATTATATGTACAGTATCTGAATACCTTGACCTACATGACTGCAAAAACTGTGTTTGCTGTTATAGCACATTATGGTTTCTATGTCAGCTGGTGGCTTTTTTTCTGCAAAACACATATTTTACACACTTCGAAGGTTGAGCCCAAAGTTGCATTTTTTCAGTATCTTATTGTGCTCTACAACTGCCCGGGAATCACACCGGGCGCCCCCCCCCCCCCCCCAGAGACCCTATACTCACCTGTCCGAATCTACCATGAGTGTCTCGGCCGGCGAGCTGGCGTGCATGAGCAGTGCTGCGCACAACGCGCTATCGCTGGGTGGTGATGTAGATTCTTGCACTACTTCCACAGTGCTCACAGCGGAAGTATTGCCGGACGGACGGCTTCCATTGACTGCAATGGAAGCCATCCTTGCATAAAATAGAACATGCTGCAATTCTCCACCGCGAGCGGAAAATCACAGTTGATTTCCACTCATGGGCAGGAGAGAATCGCTTAACATGGCATGTGTATGGACAGACATTGCTGCGGAATTCGCGGCGGGTGTCTGACTGCGAATTCCGCAGCAATAATCCGTCTGTGGGCATTCGACCTAAACAATATATGCTACTGTGGAATGACAATGCTGTCACTGTGTCCAGTGACAATGGGACTCCCCACGGAGATAAAGAAATCCTCTGCCCCAGCCGTCACAGCCGCAGCAGGGGATAGCGGGAAACACCCGTGTGACCGAGCCCTTTTAAGTTGGTAAACGCTGCTAGCAGCGTTTTTTCCGCCGTGACGCTCTCTTAGGTCACACAAATTTTGGAACACAGCAGTTATGCGTTCAAAAATTTGTGCATCAAAACCCCCGTGTGACTGTGCTTATTGAAGCCCTATTGATGGGATGTTTTCTGGTAACCAAACAACCCCTTTAACTCTATTGTGTTGCTTTTCAAGGCATCAAAATTTAAATCACTTTTTTTTGCATTTATCTGCCATAACAGATTCTACGGCTGCTGAACACTCTAAAACATACCTCAGCTGCTACAGAACATCAAAATGCCCATAATCCCCTGCTTTAAAGAGAACCCGTCAGCAGGGAAGCGGTGCCTGATCTGCGGACACTATTTAAAGGCTATTACGATGCTGAGTGCAGGGATGCAAATGTTTGTCTCTGCATGACTAACATCTTTGCTGAACTGCTTTTACTTTCAGTACATTTTTATTAATGTGTTTCTATGGTAAACCCAAAAAACATATTGCAAATAATCACACAAGTATCCAATCAGCAACCTAAAACAAAAGAGAGGAACACAAAAGATTGCATACATGTGTGACTATGGTAACCAGAGGGCTTTCATAAGGGCTAAGAATATATTTTGTAATTTGCAGACTTATAAAGAGGTCTCAATCAAATCTGTAAAAGTGAAAAACACTGTCACAATCAAACAACTCCAGGAACGGTGTGCCCAAGGTGCTTTTAACGGCATTTAGAGATGCTTTTAAGCAGAAATCATAGGCTATCCACACAATGGGCAGAAGGGGACGCATTGACTTTTATGGGAGAGTGTTTTAAATATGTCCTATGACCTGTGCATTAGTCATCTGCAGGAAGGGGAGTAGATAAACTGTTGCCATCATCTATTGTGTGAATGGTGGAATCTATAATATAGATAGATAGATAGATAGATAGATATTACATTTCATTGTTACCCTGCCTGTGATACTAATGAGATGAGTTCTGAAAAGTTTTCTCTACAGAACAGGAAGTGTCAAGCTCTTAGGGTGGACGCTCACTGACGATTTTTTCTTTCTTGCGCTGCGAGAGCACGAGAAAACTCTCGCCTCGCAGTGGACGAAAGACGCCGGTATAGAACCGGCATATCGCTAGTGGTTTCAATGGGGCCAGCGGCAGCAGCGCTAGCCCCATTGAAAACATAGGGAGAATGCCGCGGACTTCTGTCACAGCTGTCACAGCTGTGGCAGAAGTCCCCGGCATTCTCCATCTCTTTTCAATGGGCCTAGCGCTGCTGCCGCTGGTCCCATTGAAAAGACTGGCAATATGCCGGCGTGATGCCAATATCATGGCGTGATGCCGTTTTTTTTTCTCGCACTGCGCTGCAAGACTTTAACTTTACTCTTGCAGCGCAGTGGAGAAAAAAACACCAGTGGGTGTCCACCCTTATTTGGCTTTGTGGTCACTAAGAAAAATGCAGAAATGTAGTTTTTTTAAAAACATAGATTAGCGAAATTGGTAAAAAAAAAACTCAATTTCTGCAACAGGCCATTTTCTGATAACACGTTCCTTTTCAGGCACCGAACATATTATAAAACACTGCAATATTCTGAACTTTGAAAGTATTCAAATGCAAAAAAATAAATAAGTTTTGCATCTCTGTATTACCTCTAATTTTAAAAATTGCTAAATTGTGAATGCTATAAACCGCTACACTCATACAGGCCGCCCTGGTTAATGTCACAAAGAAGTCAGGAAGACGCAGTAAGTGTGCCTCTCGGGACAGAATGAGTAAACTATACAGTTATTATCTCTGCCGCTTACTTTGTCTCTCTCTGTGCGTGTGGCTTCATCTTACACATTAATATAAATTTCACTGACAACTTAACTTCATTTTTAAGAAAGTAAGTAATTATTCATGATATTCAGAAGTACGAAAACAGCATAATATTTAATATATGTTTTCCCTGTGAAGATTAGATCCAAACATTCTGTGCAGCAGAGAAGGCTGTATAAATACAGATATTCTCACTGTTCTTGCTAATCTGCTATACTAATATGTTATTTTATCAGTCCATAATGTGTGGGTTTTGGCTGAATCTAAACTGTTTATTTTGATGAATTTTGACATCTGTGTCACTACATTTTCTTCCTTGTGATTTAATGGGCCAGAAAATGTGACATAGTAGGTCAGTACTAATGCTCAGTAAATGGTTAGTTAAAGGAGGACATCTGTCCACCTAAAATGATTTGAGACCACCAACAGATTTCCTATAAGCTGCCTAACATGTTCCAGTGCTAATGACCTTTACAAAATGCCTAATTATTTACACAAAATCTCTGCTTTTACATGACAAAAGTATTAAAAAAATGAGAATAACAAAAAAAAATAATTAGAACCAACCTACAGATTTGTCCTTCTTTTAATTTCCTGCTGGCACAAGATATGCTTAGCAATAAAATAGCCCAATGGTGCTTAAGAGGAATTAAGGGCAACATTTAGTTTAGGGCTACAAGGTAACTTTAGTTGCAAGACATCTTGCTCAAAGATTGTAGTGCTGTATCGCCTTCCTTCAGGTAGCCGGCTCAAGGTTGACTCAGCCTTCCATCCTTCCAAGGTCGGGAAAATAAGTACCCAGCTTGCTGGGTGGTAAAGATGACTGGGAAAGGCAATGGCAAACACCCCACAAAACCAGTCTGCCAAGAAAACGTCACAATATGATGCCAGCCTAGGAGTAGGTCATGACTCGGTGCTTGCACCAGGGGACTTTACATTTACCTTTACTGCCTTCCTTGCTTACAATGTAAGTGAATGTGGTTGTATTGGAACTTGTAAGTTGCTCCAACTGGGAATAAACAATCACAAAAATATCCAACAGCTTTGGATTTCTTGTGACTGTTGGGTTGTGGAAACTTGTGACTTGCATCATGGCTGCATTCAATTAGCGTACGCTTACACTGAGCAACTATCATCAGAATAGTAGCCCAGAAAAGTTGTTGAAAAGTGTGAATGATATTCGGCTGAAAGCTTTTACAGTGAGCAAGAATTGTTCATCATTAGTTCTATGAGAAATCGTTTGGGAGAAGATAGATTCTCCAGGCAAATTAGTTCTTTAAATATAATGACTATGACTGTACACTGGGTGACTTGTGCTCAACCAACAATTATTTGGTTGAGGACAAGTGAGTTAAATGAGTTAAGACAAAATGATGAGCAAATTATTGCTCATCACCCAGTTGATGGCCATGTTCACATGGGATGACTGTTGTTGGCATTCACTAACGTGAGTGATTATTTGGCCAATGGTCATCCTGTGTAAAGGTACCTTTATACTGCATGCATTGAAGGCAGCATGACACTGGTATCTCTGTCTGCACGATGTGTGTCACAGCCAAAGTTGTTGTGTATTCCTAGTCATGGGGATAGCCTGTTCTAAAAAAAGATGATGGAATAATGAATGGAAGCCCATCAAAATACCATGAAGTCCTTGGTTACAGCATTAAGGCTGGAGCCAGAGAATTTTAGGCTAAATTCATACCTGCACAATACATCCTACAAGTCAACAACCGCAATATCTCTGAGTAAAAAAAATATGTCAAAGTTTAGTGCTATTTAGGCAATTATAAACTGTATAAAGTAAATACATAGATCCCAATAGAATATGTGCACATCAGCCAAAATAGTTATAAAACACCACCCCCTGTTTTCTGCATCCAGCTGAAGACAAGCGGGGTGAGTGCTGGGAGCCGCTAGGAGGAGGACGTGCTGCCGGGCTGTACACATGTGATCTATAGGTCCATTTCTGAGGATCATTACCATGTCCACCGTCCACACTACTGTGGCTGACTGGTGGACTAGAGCTGGTGCTTGAAAAAGGCACATTGAGGTGCTGAAATGCATAGCTTGCAATAAACTACTTCATATGACGGAAGTTTACAGTCCTCTGCAGCGCGGGTTATATTTTGGCATTTATCTCGGATATTCTACAACAAGCTTCTGGTGACCCATATCAGCTTGCTAACCCTGGACGCTCCTCCGCTACCCAGTGGATACCAGATTGAAAAGAAACTCCTACACGCCAATGTGGACATCGGGTGCCAGGCGAGTTTGCATTCACCTTCCAGATTCTTTTTATGAGGATTCTACAAATTTCATAAGGCGCATTCTGATGATTTATTTCTAATAGATAGGAGATAGACAGATAGATAGATCGATAGATAGAAAGTACATAGATAGATAGAAGACAGATAGATATGAGATAGATAGAAAAAGATAGATAGATAGATCGATAGATAGATAGATAGATAGATAGATAGATGTGAGATAGATCGATAGATAGATAGATAGAAGACAAATAGATAGATGATAGATAGATATGAAATAGATAGATACATGTGAGATAGATAGATAAGAAATAGATAAATATTAGATAGATAGATGGATAGATAGATAATAGTAGTTTCCATAATAAGAATCATTTTCAACTTCTCCTGACTTTTCCTTGCCTACACCTACCATTGCACACCTACAAAATTATAAAAAGTGTTCCCTTGTTGAACTATAAAGATATGTTTTGCATAATTTTGTCTCAGTGTCAGTTATTTCTGAATTTTTCCTTTAAGCTTATATAGCTGACATTAATCCCTAGGGTTCTCTGTTTTGTCACACAATAGAAATAGTATTCATACATGACACTACGTTGACATGAAGTTAAGAGAAAATAGTTGTGATTTGATATTCAAAGTCAAACATATTGTCATGCTGTAGTGCCCATGGGAGAATCTAATGCAAGAGAATTCTAGTCTACTGTTCATTATGATTGCACTGATGAGGCGACACAAAGAGAGATCATGGTGGGTGGCAGAGGTAGTCAGTTATCTGTTCCAGCTACATATTCAAAGTGTGGAACTTTAGCATATACAGTAGAATACAGTGGTTACATGCAGTTTTTGTATCCTACAGATTTACGTATATTTCTTGTAAATGGCTATACGTGGAGATATCTACATAGTCTGTACATCAATTGTCTATACACCTAAGTCAACAAGTATAAATGATCTGTCCTTAATTAATTGTGACACTCTCTTCAATACAGCAATGTAAGTAGCTTTTTTTTAACATAGAATACGGCCTATTTTGGGCTTAAGGATGGCGGATTTTAATCTCCATTTTTCAAAAGTCATAACTTTTTTATTTTTCTGTTGCCGCGGCCGTATAAGGGCTTGTTTTTTGCGTGGCAAACTGTAGTTTTTGATGATGCCATTTTTGGGTACATGGACTACATTGTAAAACTTTTCTTATTTTTTTAAGATAACAGTGAGAGAAAACACATCAATTCTGCCATAGATTTTTTTTTACAGCGTTAATCATGCAGCATAAATGACACAATCCATTTTTTTCTGCGGGTCGGTATGATTACAACAATACCAAAATTCTTACATTTTTTTAGGTTTTTCCACTTTTCTGCAATAAAACCCCGTTTTTTTGGAAATCCTTTTTTTTTTCTAAATCGCTGCATTCAAAGTCCTGTAACATTTTTATTTTTCTATGTACGGAGCTCTGTAGGGGCTTATTTTTGCAAGATGACCTGTAGTTTTTATTAGTACCATTTTGGGGTACATATGGCGTTTTTGATCACTTTTATTGCGTTTTTAGGGAGGCAAAACACAAACAATTAGCATTTTGCGTCAGTTTTTTTGCGTTTTTATAAACGCTTTTTTCCGTGCAGAGTCAAAAGCACATGCAACGCATTGGATGCATTGTTATGGACGCGACAATACCAAATATGTGGGATCTTAATTTTTTGTAACCTGTCTTTATGCTAATATGACAAAAAGCACAAAAAAGGTTTTTTTTAACATTTTTTTTTACATTTTTCTTTTTTGTACATTTTTGTTATTTTCTTTTACACTGTTTGTGTCCCTCTGAGGGACTTAAAGCACAGCACTAATGATTGCTCTGATAAGGCATGGCAGAACTTCTGTCCTGCCATGCCTTATCGCTTATACGAGAGCCCGGCAACTTCACAGAGGAAGCGTGATTCACATAGATCGCAGCAGGGAAGGGGTTAACAGCGGGGGGCGCATTTCTGATGCACCCCCCGCTGTTGCAGTCGGAGGCCAGCTATCACTGACAGCCGGCTCCTGCTGCTGCGGGATAGCGCGAGATCTGCTATGATCTTGAGCTACCTCTATGACATAAGGGTACGTCATTTTGTGGGAAGTACCCTTACGTCATGGTGATGGAAGGGGTTAAAGTAAAGACAGACATAATACAAGAAGGTCCGTGAATTGAGTGAACACGAGAATGGTGGTGAACTGTGGGATTCCATCCTACAGACCTAAATTATGACTTCTTATATGTCTTGATGAGACATCAGAAAATGTATAAAAGTGAACGTACTTAATAGAAAACCTTGAAATAATGCTAACTACAAACAGAAGAAATACTCAGTGGTTGTCAGTCTGCAGCATTTCCGGCATATCCCTGCTACAGCTTTGTAGAAATCTTATAGAGAACACAGGGTTCCATTTTTCTTTTATTCCCTGTTCTTTTCCATTTTTAGCTGACAGCTAAAGTGTAGAGAGGCAGAAGCCCAGACTAAGGCTTCATTTTCACTGCATCATTTCAGCGCTCCAATCGTGGCTATCAGAGCTTAAAATCGTGTCAACGAAGAATAGCGCAACCAAGTTGCGGTCATTTATTTACAGTTTTACATGGCAGGCTGTGGCATCTTGCCGTGCACTGACGCTGCAGCCCTGAAATCCCTCTCCTTCCAGAACAATGTAAAATGAAATGTCTCACTAGAGGCATGTCATTGTTTAGCAGCGCTCCCCGCTGCTAAACTCACTCCGCCTACCTTTCTCGATGGGAAGGGGGTTTAGCAGCAGCGAACGCCTGTCATTGTTTAGCAGCACTCCTCGCTGCTAACCTTCCTCCCCCTCCACACCTTACCTCCCTTCGCCTCTCTTTGCTGGCCAGCTCCACTAGACTCCATAGGAGTCTATGGAGCCACCAGCATTTTACCATCAAAAGATAGGACAAGACCTATGCTTTGATGCAATAGGAATATTGTCATTAAAATAATGTGCCTACGTCTTATCTTTTGACCCATGATTTTTTTGGCGCGTCAAAAAATCGTTCTTCTGAAGGAATTCATAGGAAACTATGGGTTCTTTTTGACGCGTCTACATCATGTCAAAATGACGACCATGTGAATGAGGCCTGACGAGAAGAGTTTATCATAAACAGTTTCATACAATATATCTGAAACGAATGAAGTGGGGATCAGCCAAGGGAACAGGATCCTCAGTTGAGAAGTTGGGACAAAACGTCAATGAACCACAGCTGATTAGCAGATGTTAATTTTAAGGTCTAAGCATACCCCTGGCTCTGGGGGTCACTTTATCAGGTAAAATAGACAATAACACCAAATGAAAAAACAAGGGATATACTGCATGGCAAGAAATAATGGCATGAAACAGAGACACTGACTGTGAATATTGCTCATGTGGGCATAGATAAACTAAGAACACAATATTTTAAGAAAATTAACAATGCAAATGTAAATGGTACAGTAAAACCAATGAGGCAATGGACTTTGTGAGAAAAAAGATAAAATTAATGTTCAAAACAAGGTCAAAAAGTGAAACCAGTTAAAACTCCCTTTCATACAGAACATATGCCTAATGCGCTGGGTGGCAGAGGACTTTTAGTGGATTATATTTAGGCTAGGGATATAGGGCACTTTGTCCTTGATACAAGTCAAATACTAAACATAAAACAATAATATTATTACCATTTAATGACCATAGTGGTAGATACCAGCTCTACACAGGCCTTCTGCAGACTTTAAAAGTGATAACAGTACTGTTGGCATCAGTGATCACATGGGACATTCTTTCTGATTGTAGTCGTTCACTTTCCATTTTCTTCTCCATCTAGCACAGAACACCATGACGATTTCTCCTGGCAATGACTTGTCCCTACATAATTTGTCTTTCACTCCTCACTTTTCCAGCAGCATCCCTACTCTTTCTACACCTTTACACAATCTTCCTATTCCTAGTACCCCAGATAGTAATAACGTCACCTGTAATGCCTCATAAAATAATAATATGCCCCCTTTTGGCTTAAGCTACAGGAAAGCACAGTCTAATTGTCCTTTTCCCTTACAGTCCACCAGTACAAAAAAATGTATTCCATGTAATATACTTGTTATACAATAGTGATATATGGGTGACATACTGTATGCAGCTGCAAGGCACAAGTCAAAAGAGCCTTTGACTAGCATGTATTGTGTCTCCATAGTAGAACTTTAAAACAAAAACAGCATAATAGCGATTAGGAAGTTTTTTTAGCTTAGGGGGTGGCTTTAACTATATATATATCTTTCTTACTTATATGTACAATAAGAAAAAGCTGAATTTTATGAAGAAGTAATGACCTACTAAAACTATTTTCTGCAGCTGGTTATTTAAGGTTAAGGTTGAATTAAACCAGGGACACAGTGGAAAGGGAAGACAAACCCTGTTTTCTCTGTCTCTGCCCTTTAGGAAAGATGCCTGACAACTTTGATCTTTTTAGCTGTCTGCGGTGTAAAAGGCATGAGTCTATGTGTTCTGCGCTCGCAGACAATATGGGCTCATGCATTTTTAATAAGCTTTCTCTCCTATTATCTTTACCTTAACAAAGTACCAGGACTCTGGCTGCCACTTAAGTATGTGCAGTTTGGGAATGGTAAAGACAAGTAAGAAGGACTTCTGAACTGCAAGAAATATTGCTGCAAGATGCAGACTGTTTCTAAACAATATCATGTTTTCTTATTAGAAAAAAAATCTTTTTTTGCGTATATCTGGATGCTGAATATGTCAATTTTACCTCAGTTAGTCACCAATTTAGCATAATCTATATGTAGTACAGAATTATAGATGAACAGTACAGTAATGCTAAACTGTATCATATCTCTATGTCTGTTAAGTGCAATACAATTATAATTAACTCGTAGTAAGCCCGTCCCAGGACGATCTATATATATAAATATCCACGCTCAGGAAAATTACACTGGAATTAGGAATAATAGTTATAATGCTAAGTTGTCAGCTAGTTTGAATACGCAAATTACCTAGGGCAAACCAACCTGGAGGTTCCTTTGCTGTCTCATTCTCTTTCCTTGTTCAGCTCGGCATTACTCTTTGCTATTATATATTCGAGGACATAACATGATTTCACAGGACTTAAAGGGGTTGTCTATTGTTATAAAAACATTGCAGCTTTCTTCCAAATACAGCACCACCCTTGTCAATAGGGTTGTGTGAAGTATTGCAGTTCAGTTCCATTGAAGTGAATGAGAGCTGAGCTGCAATACCAGACACAACCCATGGACAAGGGGGGATGCTCTGTTTAGAAGAAAGCTGCAATGTTTTTATAACCCTGGATAAACCCATTAAGTTTAGAATTTACTAAATCAAGATGTTGCCACTTTGTGAACCCGTCATCATTTTGTGCCACATGTGTTGATGTAGATGATATAAGGCATGATGTTTTTTGTAGACGCTATGGTGATGATGAGTTTGAGTCATAGTGTGTAGTTACATAATGCATACACATAAGGGTATATTTGTTTTGATAACAAACCACATTATATCAGGCTAATATAAGCTGCCCATAGCATGCAGTTACAGCTCTCTCCCTATACACAAAAGGCGGGGTGGGGAGAAGCCAGCATGGCCCCCCTCCATGACTTGGAACTCAACTCAGAGTCAAACTTCATGACCCTGGTGACAAAACCCCTCTAAAGAATGTATGCAATTCAGCTGTGGTTAAATGGCCACTGAGCTTTCAGCAAACCTTATAAATCTATAGCACAGTCGAATATAAAAACCCCTGTAACATAGCCTATTAGAAAAAAAATGCTACTTCTTCACTTATTACGCTCCTCTCCTCCTCCATGTCCCTCTCTCCTAAATTGTTCACTCATTCCGAAAACTGCTAGTCCAACAGCTCACTGATAGGTCAGATTACATAATGCCCATAGAACCTAATGGAAGGGAAGAGGGGAGGAGGAATCACGTGAAAAAGAAGCAGAGAAACACAGACAGATATGCTGCTGCAGTTAATACTAATGGCCTTTTTACCAAATATATCTAATTTGTCTAAGGCCTCTCTCACACAGGCGCCTTTTACCCGCGATTAGCGTGGCGCATAATGCTTCCTCTCAGGCCGCTGCTCGATTGTGTCGCTTTCCAGCGCCACAATTTTCCAGCAGAGTGTGTTCTATTTTTGATGTTTAGCACTCCACAATGAGGTATGCTAAACTCAGCTGTCGGATGCAGGGAGTGAAATTGTGGCGCTTTGCCGAACACTTGTGTGAGGGAGGCCTTATTCGTTGGCCTGGTTTAGTTCTTCGACTCTCTATGAATCAAACTTTCAAGCCTTTCAACCTGTATTGGAATTCAGCTGCCACCTACCAGGGGGATTCCGAGGAATGAAGACCTCATTCTTCAACTGAAAAATGTATACATTGTATAATGTAAAGTTCTGCTGTTTTCAATACACTTTATGCATTTATGAATTTCTCTGCTTATAAGGCTCCTTTCATACCTGCGTTAGGGCTTTTACCCACTAGCGTTCTTTTAACGATGCGATATCGCTGCGTTTTTTTTTACTGCAAATGTCAATGGGACTTTCTAATGTTAAAACTGCATCGCACAAAAATTGCGGAAGCGCAAACTTGCGATTTTTGTGTGATGCGATTTTAACATTAGAAAATCCCATTGACATTTGCCAAAAAAGAAATCGCAGCAATATCGCAGTGTTAAAAAAATGCTAGTGGGTAAAAGCCCTAAGGGTTAGTTCAGGGGTTCTGTGTCTCTGCTCTGGTTTTGGAGGAGAGAAACTGATATAAAATGCAAAAAAAAATGTTATGTTTGATTTCACATGGATTCCATCTGATTTCCATTTTTTGGATGGAAAAATAACGCTTCAGACTGATGGAATCCTGAACTGAGCTGTAATGCAGGTGTGAGAGCAGTCTAATCAGTAAACGTGTAATGTCAGTGCTTACGTCAGAGGATACAACTCTGTCCTTGTCATGTGCTCATCACACAGATGCACGGCTCGTTCAGTTGCAGCATAATTAGGCGTTAGATCTACCGTGACACAGCGTTGCTTGTGATTCACGGTAATATCACGGTATTACTGAGATTCCCAGGCAACGTCAGTGTTTCCCCGTTGGAAACAAGTTGTATAGTACCTTGCGACCATTGCAATAAATCTAATCATGTGGTCATTTGTATAAGGTTACTTTTAACTTGCTTTCTCATAAGGTAATAATGATGTTGCTCTTTCCTGTTATTCACCTTTGTGACAAACTTTTGTCCTCTGAATGCAAACAATGGAGATTCTCATTTACCAACTACAGGCAGAGATCTTGACAACCTTAAAGGGGTTGTCCCGAGGCAGCAAGTGGGTCTGTACACTTCTGCATGGCCATAATAATGCACTTTGTAATGTACATTGTGCATTAATTATGAGCCATGCAGAAGTTATAAAAAGTTTTATACTTACCTGTTCCGTTGCTGGCGTCCTCGTCTCCATGGTGCCGACTAATTTTCGCCCTCCGATGGCCAAATTAGCCGCGCTTGCGCAGTCCGGGTCTTCTGCAGTCTTCTATGGGGCTCCGTGTAGCTCCGTGTAGCTCCGCCCCGTCACGTGCCGATTCCAGCCAATCAGGAGGCTGGAATCGGCAGTGGACCGCACAGAAGAGCTGCGGTCCACGGAGGAAGAGGCCATCTTCAGCGGTGAGTAGAGAAGTCACCGGAGCGCGGGGATTCAGGTAAGCGCTCCGGTGAGCTTTCTTTACCTCCCTGCATCGGGGTTGTCTCGCGCCGAACGGGGGGGGGGGTTGAAAAAAAAAAAAACCCGTTTCGGCGCGGGACAACCCCTTTAATACATTAATAGTCAAAGGGGGGGGGGGAGAATTCTCAAACTTTCTGTTCCACTTTTTTCATGTAGAAAAGTTACAAATAATGTCTCATGCCATATCTGTGCTAGAATTTGTGCCTTTTCTCTTAGTGGCCTGGATGTCATGGGGACAACAAGTTACCGACAAATTTGTTATGTTTAAAGCCCAAAATTAGCACAAATCTATTTATTTTCCAGCTTAAAGGCAGCCCAAAGTGCATCAAATTTATTAAGAAATGTACACCTCTTAATACATTGGTGCATTGTATTCCAGCGCACTTCATTTTAAGAATGGTGTATGAAACATCAGTTTTAAAAGATCCATACTACCAAAAACAGGATATTTGCTAAATGTACGATACCTGGGATCTGAACACTGGGATCTCCAGGAATTACGAGAAAGGTGCACCAAGAGTTCCCCTAGTGAATGGCCTGGTAGGATGCACACATGACCACCACTTCATTCACAGTCTATGGATGTAACCAAGTGCTACACTCAGCTATCTCCATCAGTCTCACAGAATTGAAAAGAGCAGTGGTCACCCGCTAGGTGGCCATGGGATGCACCATTCTTGTGGGGTCCCGGTCATCAGACCTTCAGAGATGATACATTTAGCACCTGTCCAGTGAATAAGTGATATTTTTTTTGGTGGGATAACCCTTTAATAAATCTCCCCCAAAGTGTATCGTAAAAATTGCAGAAGAATGCTTCCATAATAAATCAGCATTCTTTGGTGAAACCAAGAGATTACTATAAACTCTGCATGCCAGTATAGAGTCATAGAAGACCCATATCTCTGCAGTTGACACTATGCTCAGCAGAGAAAAGATGTTATTTATGATATATTGAAATATCTCTGTGTTTCTGCCAAATGTGATCGTGCTACTGGCAGGAAAACTGAAAAGGATGAACAAAACCACTGTATACTCCAAATGGATTGCAGGAAACTTGAAATAAGAGTACACATAAGGCCTGTGTCACATGGGCATATTTGTGCACACAAAATTTCCACACCAAATATACACACAATTCCCCATTGTTATGAATCGGAGCATGCTTGCATATGACTTGCATGCGCAAAAAGTACAGTGAAACACATGCACCCATTGGACAAATACCTGGTGCACATGCATGCATAAATATGCTTGCGCCCGTGTGACACAGGCCTAACACTGTAGTCTGTAGAGTTCATATGAATGGCGTAAGGAATTCTAAACATATGTATATAAGGAGATGAAATATAAAGACCAAATGTTGTATGAAGATTATTGTATCGGGTTATCTAGCATTCTATTGTAAAGCACATGCACAACTGTGTCCCGATGATAACTTATTTGGAATGCTTCCTCCTAAGGGGACAGCCTTTACAACTCATGCAAACATTGCTACTTGTGAGTTATGGACACTTTTCTCACATGTGAGCAGTAAAGATAAAAACACATTCTAGTGTGGATTGGGGGATGAGAAATGTCCCCGGTGTTATCTTTAAGTGTTTGTTTTTATTTCACTTCTTCTGAGTATTTTCTTTTCTGGGAAGTTCGTTCTTCTGCCACAAGAAATAAAATGTTAAACTTATTCCTCAGCTTTTCCTTCACCTCATATGACCCTTGGAGGTTTGGATTTATATGCTACAATTAAAGATTTGTACAAAGAGGTGCTAATAATTTGAAGAAGCTTGTACACTTTTATTAATCACATTGCTCCAATTGATTGTCCTGATTATTCCTAGAAGGATATGAAGCTTCCAATAGTTGTTAGAAGAGTTGTAAACATTTTACCCATTCTGCAATAAAACACAACCTGAAAAGATGTCACGGCTGTTGTTAGCAAACCTAATTGTTGCTGTTGTTTAATATCTCAGAGCTTCAGGGGTTCAAATACGGGCAGCTAAAGTAATAACTGGAATCAGTGGACTACAAAACCCAGAAAGGTTAGCAAAATTGGGGTTATTTAGTTTGTTAAAAAGATATCTGCAAGGCGACCTAATAACTATGTATAAATATATCAGGGGTCAATACAAGGATCTCTCCAATGATCTGTTTATACCCAGGACTGTGACTGTAAAAAGATTGCATCCTCTACGTCTAGAGGAAAGGAGGTTTCATCACCAACCTAGAAGAGGGTTCTTTACTGTAAGAGCAGTAAGAATGTGGAACTCTCTGCCTGGGGACGTGGTGATGGCGATCTCGATAAAAGAGTTTTATAGGGGCCTGGATGCCTTTACTGAGTGATACAATATTGCATATTATAGTCACTGATTATTTCAGAAGGGTTGTTGATCCAGGGATTATTCCAATTGTGTGACTGGGGGTCAGGAAGGAATTTTTTTGCCTTTAAATGAGGAAAATTGTCTTCTACCCTCCTCTGGATAAACATTGTTGGGTTTTTTTGCCTTCCTCTGGATCAACATTGGAAAGTAATATGCTGAACGGGCTGGATATATGTCTTTTTCAGCCTAAAGGCCCATTTAGACTTGATGATTCTCACTCAAAAATCACTCAAAGCTGTCTATTGAGTGAGAATCGTTGTGTCTAACTGCACTGACATCGTGCAGTTTTCATTAACCAGTCGCTGATCGTTTTATTTCAGCATGCTGAAAGAAAACGGTCAGCCTTATGAGGAATTCACAGCAGCATACAGCTGATACTATTGTTTCAGCTGTATCCCGCTCCCTGAACACAGGCGGGGTATGAGGAACACAGTGGTCCAGCTGTGTTCTGCATACTCCACTCGGAGCGCTTAGCTGTGTAACAGCTGAGCGCCCCAAGCAGAGAACACCTGGATGCAGAAGACAAGCGGCCCTGCTTGTCGTCTGCATACCCCACTTGGAGTGTTCAGCTGTATACCAGCTGAGTGCTCTGAGCAGAGAAGAGCTGGATGCAAAAGACAAACAGCCCCGCTTGTCTTCTGCATATCCAGCTTGGAGCGCAAATTGATCGCTCAAAACTGTGAATCAAAATGCCGTTTGAGCGTTCACCTTGCCCTGTAAATGCACGCAAAGACATCTTTTGAGCGATAATCGTTGTGGCTAAACCAGGCATTACATACTATGTTACTATGTGTGTAAATGCAGGTCTCTGGTGAACTTCTAGATAATGAATTATCAAGATATATATGTAATTACAGGTCACTTTACTATGTGAAAGCCCATTTGAAGACTTCCTACATATGGCCATATAGCGTTTCCATTTTGTAAGGAGTGATTATAGGGCTCCTAGGTGTTCTCTTCTAGAAGCATTACCAATAGCAGAGAATATAGCAACAGACAGAGCTGGTTCGGCAGCACATAGAGGTTACCGAATGGACTTTGCCATGTGCATAGGTCTGTGATGAACATTATAGTTGGGGGCCCTGTTGCAGATTTTGCAATGGGGCCCAGGAGCTTCAAGTTATGCCTTTGGTGTAAAGTATAAAAAAGTTATATTAAACAATGAGATGGTGTGGGATTGTGTCGCTTTTGATGAGGGCAGCTTGCTACAACTGGAGTTTGTAGCAAGCTGCCCTCATCACTGCCCTATCCACTCTCAGGAGTAGAAACGTTTAACCCTTTCCAATCCACTGTCTGACGTCTAATGACATTATGATTTAAGGCTGTACAGCTCTGATGTTGGAAGATGTCCATCGGGGTTCTCTTACTGTATATTGCCAACCTCTCTGCTGTTGGAGCCTATCCAACGTGTCACCTCATGCAGTACTGGCTTTAGCCAGCAGATAGCGCCGTTGTATAACAGCAAAAAAAAGAGTAAGCCCCGCAGGAAAACCAGGATACAAATTGGATTGGAAAGGGTTAACACTTGCTATAAGTTTAGGCCTTAGGGCTCCCACCCACTGGCAATTTTTTTTCCTATGCGTTTTGCGTTTTTTCTCAAGAGCAATTAGTATAGAATGTGTTCCTGTCCACTGGCGTTTTTTTTTTCGGTCCGTTGCAATTTTTAACATAGGAACTGTCAGTTGCATATGTGTCCTTATTTTTCTCTTAATGCACCCATGAATGTCAATGAAAATTAACGGAAAAAGGCGCGAAAAAGCCGCAAAATATGCCACGAAAAACGCGCGGCAAATGCGCCAAAAACGCGCGGAAAACGCTGCCTTTTTCACGCACGAAAATCGCAAACGCCAGTGGGTGGGCGCCCTTAGGTATCTTTTTTTCATTTTATTTTCAGAACTCTTTTGTTTTTATTGTAAGCCCTTTTACTTTATGTATGCACTGCATCATTTTATATTAAAGTCTAAAAACTTTGATAACTTCGGCTCTTGCTGCTCTGAACTGTTTTCTCAGATAGCATTTGTGGGCGAGGAGTGGTGACAGCGAGTATCTGGGGTGTATGAACTCTGTTGGAGTGTGGTCTATGGCCAGGTTGGCAGCTTGAGTGGTGAGGTGAGTGCAAGACTCAGTGGCAGAAATAGGTCAATCCTTGACAGTAGCAACCTACTACATGCTAGGAGAGTGCATATGTGATAGGGTCCATAAGGAAAAGAAAAAAATCATTATATAAAAACCCTTTACTGTGTGAAATAGAAGTTTGCTTGTTATATACATTATGGTCTGTGCTTAGAATACGCCATTACTGTGATTTATGGGTTTTGACCGCTGGTACCCTCCACAATCAGCAGAACAAATGGGCCACAGTGCTCAAGTGAATGAGGCTGAACCTTTATACCTGGCATAGCCACATGTACATACAAGTCAATGATCCGGGATACATATTTACAGAGCTCTAATAAGCTGCTTCCTTTTACTGACCCCACTGACTACACATTGATAGGTCATGTATATTTCCAGTAGCTTACATAGCACAATCATACAGCACTGTACAGAGATTATCATATGCCATCAACGTATATATTTTCAGAAAACGCTGTTAAACAGGTGGTGTTTTTCTTTTCTTTTTAATGGCTTATTCCTTAGTGAGAGATAACATAGATTAAAAATGGAGGCCTGAGGCTTTCAAGTCTTCTGTTGAAGAGTTGCCATGTTTCAATCTCCACTTTATATTTTGACAGTACAGCCTTCTGTGTGGTACATTGTGTGGATCTAACGTCATCCTTGGGTTCAAACAATGCCTCTACAACATAAATGGACTTAGACTTAATGTCCATGGGCGGATTTGATTTGTTGAACCCCCGCGGGGCACCCACGCGAGAGATCCACAAATCAAGTCACTCATAGGAATGCATTAGCGTCTGCAGGACAATTAAAAGCATGCGGATGTGATTATTTTTTCCTGGCGTGCGGATCGCACGTGCAGGAAGAAATTGCAGCATGCACTATTTTCCTGCGGATCCCGCGCGGATGGCTTCCATTGAAGTCAATGAAAGTGCTCCATAGCAGTTACTCTAGATGGGCCGCGGATCTGCAGGAAAGCAGGAGATTTGAAAAAAAAAAAGCACTGCTCATGCGCTGGGTGCGTCAGCTAGACACATCCGCCATGCTGAAGAAAAAAGGATCAGCTGCGACGGAGGAGACCTGTGCTGGATCCGGAGAGGTAAGAAAATGTCTTTTTCTCTCCATGTCCGCGGGCACGTACGGATACCGCTGTGTGATTCAGCAGTGGAATCCATGCGTGCAAGTGATCATTGGCCCTAAAAGATTGTAGGCATGCAATGTCAATCAACGATAACAGCACATGTATATAAAAAAGTACAAAATAGTTGATAAACACAGCTCTACTCTCAGTGGTGTAATGCACGAAAAGGAAGTCTCAACTGTTTAGCTATTCAGTAAAGCCCATTCTAATACTAATGTTAGTATATGGAAATTACATTACAGTATTCTTGATTTTATATACTATAGTACTAAAAGTAAGTGTGACTATGTACTATATGGACCACATGAAAGACAATGCTGATGTCCCTTGACATCTGCAGTCACTTACAATAACAGAAATGAGAGTCCCATAGGTAAATATGGGATTAGATAAAGGGGGTAAATGCAGTAACGGGCAGTGTGTCAAGCCTACAATTTTACTTTTATCAAAAAACATATTCCCATGATGGATTCTAATCAGCGCTCCCTGTGTGCTCAGCATCCCGGGAAGGAAAGAGCTTAATGGTCATTAGAATGTGCTCTTCCTGAAGGGCTGAATTCACAGTCTGAAGGATTTTTCTTAGTAAATTAGGTTTTTAACGCTATCATGTCGCTGGTATTAACTTCTTTTTGTTGTCCGGTGTACAATATGTTTACTATTATATGTGTATTGTAATTATAAACTAAACTGACAGGCATATAATACATGAAAAAGTGCCCATTAATTTCACCATCTGTGAACAAAAAAGATGCTATTCAATGTAAATAGTTACAGATGTTCTTCCAAGCATTCTAGCAGTTCATGCAGAGAACAGGTCTGCCCTGTCATTCAGCACTCACAGACATCGACTTTTTATCTCCAATCAATCCAAACAACTCGGATTTTAACTTTTTACCTGCAATATCTGAAATGTTAAGAGGCACTGCCATCTAACAATGTTATACCATATTGAAAGGCTATGTCATAAGACTGTGATTGGTAGGGGTCTGATCTCTGAGACCTCCTCCGATCATGGGTGAACAGGACTGTGGTAAGGCTCCATGCACAGTGGTTGAGGGGAGTGCCAATGTGCAGGTGAAAAATCTGAACAAACAGCAATGTTTAAAGGGGTTTTCCAACTTCCAAAGCATTTTTTTTTCTAAAATCCCAAATGAGAATGTTTGCTGCGCGCACATCAGTTTCCTGTAGAATACCAGAATAAAGTGGTAAACGTGCGTGTGTAGAGTTAGGAAGGTAATGCGCGGAGCTGTGTGTGTTCATATAGCATACCAGAGATGTTTGTATAGCATAGCAGAGCTGTGTGTGTGTGTGTGTGTGTGTGCATCTAGCATAGCAGAGCTGTGTGTGTGCATCTAGCATAGCAGAGCTGTGTGTGTTCATATAGAATACCAGAGATGTTTGTATAGCATAGCAGAGCAGAGCTGTGTGTGTGCATCTAGCATAGCAGAGCTGTGTGTGTTCATATAGAATACCAGAGATGTTTGTATAGCATAGCAGAGCTGTGCACGTATATAAAAGATGAGGGAATGGCAAGAATGAGGGCTTATTCAGACTGCTTTAGGCGCAGCTACGCTCGGCAGCACAGAAAATAGTTGCACCTGAATAAGGGAAATCCCTTTCCCCTTGCCGGCAGTTCAACTCTGCAGCAGACCGCAGGAGTTTAAAAATTACTGTGGGAAGATAGCTGATGACTGATCTTCTCTGTACATAGTTTAAAGACCTATTTAGACACAACGATTATCGCTCAAAAGGCAGCTGATTGTTGTGTTAACTGCACTGCAGTTTTCGTTAAGCCGTCGCTCATCGTTATCCTTTAGTGTGCTGAAAGACGATGATGAGCCTTATCAGGAATTCACAGCGGGATACACATGATACTATTGTTTCAGCTGTATATCACTCCTTGATGACAGGCTAGGTATGAAGAACAGAGCGGTCCAGCTCTGTTCTCCATAGCCCACTCGGAGCGCTCGGCTGTATAACAGCTGGGCACTCTGTGCAGAAAACAGCCGGATGCAGAAGACAAGCGGAGACACCTCGCGGTCGTATAAGGGGACAAAACCACGTTCATCTGAATCCGCCGTAGGTAGTAAAAAAATAAAACCCGCGGTAGCCTAGGTAGATGCAGTAAAAACCTTGAGCTTTATTCCTCCATACAGATAGCTGCTATGTTTCAACTTATGGGTAGGTCTTTGTCAAGCATAGTGCACCATCAGTAATACACACAGTATATATAGTATCCCAGATACTCCCTCCACCAATCACAATAGATACAAAACAGCTGAAATCACAAACATCCGCCCTAGGGGTGAGGTTCAGACATAACAGAATTGTTGTGGAAATTCGACTGAAGAATGTGCACCCAAATTCAGCAACAAAGTATAATGTAAGTGAATGGGGATTTAACAAACATCATTCACTCATAATGCAAAAAAATCCTTAGCTGAAAATAGTCATGCTGCTTATTTTCAAAAAGGCAGGACGAACTGTCATAGAAAAAAACTGGGCAGAGAAAATAGAATTTCAAGGCAATTTTCCAGTAAAGGTTTATATTTGGTGCCATTGTGCATGCATATTACAGAATCAGAGTCCCACCATCATACACAACTATGGGAACTACAGTTTTCACCTTATTATCAGCGTTTCAGTGTTACCAACGATATACAGGTATGCATCTATAAAAGATGCATGATTGGAGGAAGGCCAAGGGACAAATGTACTCTCTATTATAATGTCGTCCATGTTGACAGTTATAGTCACAATTGTTTGTTTCAGACAAGAGTTACCTGATCTATACGGCCAAATGTAGTTTCTATCTTACTTTATGTCCTTCTCTTTAGGCCTTTTGCAGGTGGCCAAATTACAGCTCTGTACAACCTCTATTGTACCTCCATAGATGTTTCAATAAAAAACAAAGAAGCGTTGTGTCATGTGTCATTGCCATATTATGGAGGGTTTCCTCATGGAGCATTATTTCTAGGGGAGAATAATACCATAAAACGGTGCACACTACTCTATGGCAAGACATCATGATATGAAGCCGCATGGATGGGCCGCTGTCCAGTCTTCTGCACATGACTCTGCCTTGTACATGAGGCCGCTGAGAACTTTACTGATGAGATTTGTATTTCCTTTAAGTGTGATATTGTTATTTACAAGTGTTGGCGAAGTTTTGTTCTTATACTTTGTAAATTACTTGTTATGCTATTTCATGGTTAAAAAGCCTTTAGAAGCTATTGTTGCCAACTGTCTGCTTCTGACGACATATTCTTGCAATGCTTGAAAACTCAGTACAAATAAGAACCTGGAATAAAAAGTTTGGTCAAGTAACAGGCGGTTTATAGAGAAAATAAGCAGCCCTTCAGAAGTAAGATTAGACGTGTTCATTGTGTTTCGGATCTGTTGTATAAATCTCCATGTAATAAAACTGATGCTTTTTGCAAACCAAATAATCACATACACTTCTTTCAGTGCAGATAACAAGATATTGTGGGCCCTATTAGCAAGATTTAGAGAAGGCCCCTCCCCCACTGCGGACAGTAGACGGGCACACGTCATGTACATAGGTACAGTACCTATATGTATACGGACAGGCATAAATAATACACAACAACTGACAATATACTGTACGCATACACTTAAGACTGCTTTCACACGGCCGTGAAAATCAAGTGAGATTTTTTGTGTTGCGAGACGCACAAATCATACATGAATATATACCTCATTCTTTTGAATGTGGTCCTATACATGAGTGAAAAAAATTGTGGTATGTCCTATATTTGCGTGTTCCTCGGAACGCATTTCACATTGTTTTCAATAGGACAGCAAAACACATCGCATGGCATGTGATGTGCACACAAGTGCTATGCCAGGTTCCCAATTGAAAACAATGGGAAACATTTGTCAGTCCTCCGACACAGCTAAAATCTGTGCCAGAGGATCGCTCCTTCCCAAAAGGGATGGGAGGCATTTTTGAAAGAAAAACATCTCACATCAGCAGGGACATCGCTCATTCATGAGCGCGACAATGGGCCGAGTTTCAAGGTCGATATCTCGTTTGGCCATGCATAGGTAGCCTTAGTACACATGTATAAAGTATATAAACAACAACTCATATGAATACTAAGATAGATCAATAAAGGGGTTTTGCCACTTTTTATAATTGATGACCTACCCTCAGGAAGGATCATAAATTACAGATCGGTACCATGCAAGTTCCCCGACAATCAGCTGATCCTCTGACCCGCTGTCAAAATAGTGGGCCATTGATTGTCAGGACTGGAACTGTAATAAGCGGCTTCACTTCCATTGAAATCAATAGGAGAAATGCTGGACATCCACATCGGGGGTCAGGGCTGGAAGCGTAATGGATAACTTTGCTACCATTGGTTTCAGGGGGAGTGAAGCCGCCTATTACAGTTCTGGCCCTGACCACCAATGTTGACATCTGGAGGATCCCCATAGATCTGCTACTGATGACCTATCCTTAGGATAGGTCATCAATAGTAAAACAAGAGAAAACCCCAATAAGATAAAATTGATGGACAGAAAAAAAAACACCTCTACCTTATCACTTTATAAGATAAGGTATATAAGTACAATAATCTTAGTTCTGCAAACCTTAAAGAGCTGAATTTATCATGTAAGGATTTCTTCAGTGCACTGAGATGACTCAGTGAGTTAAGATAATGCAGTAGGTTTACAGGTGCTTCTATGGAAAATGGCAGATAACACATCATAATACCACAATGAGATGTTTCAAGTGATAACCTCAGCACTGTGACATCTGTACAGTATGTGCTTTCTGTTAGATTTATGGGATCTCACAATATAAGGCTAGAGCTCCATAGCGACATGTCACAGTAAAACCGAGCCATGACTTCAATGATTCACTATGGGAAAAAAAGTCATAAACGACCTTGTGTTTTGCTGCAATTTTACTACACCTCAAGGGCCTTATTGTATCGTCTTGAACCCTAGCCTAGAGGAAAATTCATGCATACCGGATTTTAATCATCTTGGCCACTTTTAATATTAACAGTATGATGCAGCGTCGGAAAATTGTACAGTTTTCAAGGTATTCTTCGTTTTCTGTAATCTGCATTGCAATAAAGTTTCCAATAGAAAGTTTCCTTCTGTCAGTAAACTACAGCAAGACCACAGCTACGCTGGTTCTGATTTCTCCTGCACCCCTGCCATTAGCCCACAACCTAATTGGTCCAAGAATGTACAGCTTTGACCTTCAATGTTAGTAAGATCCTTGCATACAGATAATCCAATTATTTTACCGCAAACTTGTTAATTTTTACTCTATTATAAAATCATCAATTTTATTTCAAGACAGCTTCCTTTCCCAATTACTTCATATACCGTACCAATCATGAATACATTAAACTTTCATTCGATCGGATTGTGATCATTATAGCTAGGATATGCTGTACCTTAAACAACATCAGCATGACTTTACACGCACACTTTGAAATATAACTCAGAATGAATACTTTATTTGCACCATTTCAGATATGTTTTTCCGACTTAACCTATATTATTGCATAAGTAATTCTTCAATTTAAATTCCTCACTTGTCAGATGCCACAGAACGTTCTTTATGCATCCAATTAAAATGGTTTTTGCCTTATGATTGACAGAGTAAAACCACTGTGTAATCATAAAGAACACTGCCACATACAACACTATATATAAGATAATTTAAAGAACATCATTAATGCCAAAGTAGAACACATCATTCACTGCTGTCAGTTATAGCAATGTGAGCTGGATTTTAAATCAGAAGAAATCATATTTACTGTACTCGAAAACCAAAGTTGGTGCTACTTCTATATATTAGCATGGTAAAAGTAAAAATGTAAAGTAAGACTCCTAAAAGCCAAAAGGAGAGACTTTTTTTGTGTGACAAGTGTCAGGGATGAACATAGAGGGAAAAGAAGATGAAAACTAAGCCACCACTATGTCCCTTGCAGGACATATCTGTCTGGTAGGACTGGGCAATTTGGCCGAAAACTGAAATCTTACTTAGTTTTTTCAATCTCCTCTTGATTTTGTATTTTAATCTCAATTTCCCTCTTCTTTTTCACATAAGGGAATTTTATACAAGAAATTCCTTAATATATTTGATTATCAGAACTGAATGAAACAATTTTGATAATCAGTACTAGAGATAAGCGAGCACCAAAATGCTCGGGTGCTCGTTACTCGGGACGAACTTTTCGCAATGCTCGAGGGTTCGTTTCGAGTAACGAACCCCATTGAAGTCAATGGACGACCCGAGCATTTTTGTATATCGCCGATGCTCGCTAAGGTTTTCGTTTGTGAAAATCTGGGCAATTGTACAAAGTGATGGGAACGACACAGCAACGGATAGGGCAGGCGAGGGGCTACATGTTGGGCTGCATCTCAAGTGCTCAGGTCCCACTATTAAGCCACAATAGCGGCAAGAGTGCCCCCCCCCGCACTGTCAGCGTAAAGATCGTTCTCCTCTGCCATAGCTGTAACTGCTGTGGCAGAGAAGAACGATGTTTGCCCATTGAATTCAATGGAGCCAGCAATACAGCAGGTTCCACTGAAAGCAATGGGCTGCCGGCGATCGCAGGATGAATTGTCGGGAAGGGGTTAAATATATAACCCCTTCCCTGCAATTCATCCAGAAATGTGTTACAATAAAAATATATACCGGCGTATAAGGCGACGGGGCGTATAAGACGACCCCCCAACTGTCACCTTATATGCCGGCAATACAGTGGAGCAAAGAATAAAAATCATTACTTACTTCTTCTGACGTTCTGCGGCGCTCCTGCAGGCTGTTGCTCCCTCCTGGTCCACGGCAGAGTATTGCTTTCTGGAGGCAGGGCTTGAAATCAAAGCCTCCAGAAACACAGCCAATCACAGCCATTCAATGACATCATTGTCATTGGCTGTGATTGGCTGAAGGCACGTGTGTTTCTGGAGGCGGGGATTTAAAGCCCTTCGTAGAGAAATCAATACTCTGCCGGGAACCAGGAGGGAGTGACAGCCTGCAGGAGCGCCGCAGAACGTCAGAAGAAGTAAGTAATGATTTTTATTCTTTGCTCCACTGTATTGCCGGCATATAAGGTGATTCATCCTGCGATCGCCGGCAGCCCATTGCTTTCATTGGAACCTGCTGTATTGCCGGCTCCATTAAATTCAATGGGCTAACATCGTTCTTCTCTGCCACAGCTGTTACAGCTGTGGCAGAGAAGAAGGATTTGTCTTCTATATGTTCTCAATGGGGTCGGCGCTGCTGCCGCCGGCCCCATTGAGCGCATATAGAGAAGATTTATGGCCTTAAGAAGGACCGTTGGGGTTCTTGAAACCTAAAATACTCCTAACACTCTCCCTATAGCAGCTCCAACACGATAGCACTTTCCCTGAACTAATGTCAGAATGCATCTGTGGCGAGCCGCGGGAGGGGCAGATTTCAATACTCGGGTGACACCTAATCTCGCCAGCCACTCACTGCAGGGGGGTGGTATAGGGCTTGAACGTTGCAGGGGGAAGTTGTAATGCCTTCCCTGTCTTTCTATTGGCCAGAAAAGCGTGCAAATTTCTCAGGGAAGAAAGTGAAAGTAACTCGAACATCACGTGGTGCTCGTTACGAGTATCAAGCTCGGACGAGTATGCTCGCTCATCTCTAATCAGTACTTATCAAAGAATGGATGTGTATGCAATTCCCTAATATGAGAGAATGGGGTATGAACTTTAGTTAAATACACTTGAAGGATGGGGTTCCACCCGTCCCAATTATCACAGCCCCATTTATTATGAACACCGCATTACAGCCTCTATATACTGTCATCTTCCTCCCTCAACACAGTCTTCATATACGTTCCTTTCGTCAGTCGCTCCCGGGCATCCTGCACACCCCACTTCCCCACAGCCTGATATGAGCTCCACACACAATATGCAGGACTAATCTCTATTTCATGATTTTGACAAAAATTAGAATTGTGGTTTAGCTAAATGATGACCAATTGAATTAATTGGATGAATTGTCCAGCCCTACTATCTGGTGCTTGATTCCATCTCTTGTAGGTGGAAGGATGGACTTTTCTAAGGTTGACCAGAAGGGACACTGCATGGACCGATAACAACTGCCTATGGTACAGTATGCTTCTATTGAGCACTTTTAACATGAATAGACACATTATAGGCACAGATAATGTGCATCATGAATTTCTAAAATAAAAATAAGGGGCTATTCACACTGGCTTTATTACAGAAGCCATAACACTCTGGCATCATGAGAACATCCCAACAAAACCTGACTTACCCCTTTGACTTATATTGAGATCTAATAGAGTTCTATCTAGGTTTGCAGTATTTTTATGGCAAGAATAGTACTTCAATATCTATTGCACATATTGCGTTGCCCATGGACAAAGCATGGAACTGCATCGGTCTGCCACATGACCCAATTGACTTGACACCTCCTCCCTCACCCATCAACATTATACACAACATACTTGCTCACATGATGCCCCAGATCAGGGTTATTGGACATTGCCCCAAGTTTGACCATTTTTAGATGTAGCAGCATATCAATCATCTGTAGACTATGTATATATGCTAAAGTATATAAGTATGTAGTAAGCATATTTAAGTACTGCATGGATAATTTTTCTTCTTGGCAGAAAGGAAACTTTTAAAAGAGACTCAAGTCTTGGGTGGGTAAGAGTTAATAATACCGTACATCTCTTTTCACTTCTTCACGTCTTGCTAATACACTGTGGAAATGCTCTTTTCCTTTAAGTCCTGTGAGGATTATTTAATTTTAACTTTAACATTAGTTGGTATTTTAGCAGTGAACGTTCCTGACACTGCTAACAAGCTCTTCTATGCTTTGACAAGCCTAATTTACCTCCTATTTTGCGCTATGAAATATCCCAGTGTGCATCTCCCAGGATTGTCACAATATTTTGGAGGGATTAATACTGCCTATAATTCCCTTATAAAAATATTACAACCCTAGGGCAGAAAGAAAAAAAAATGCATAATAACATGTATGATGGAGAATGACAGAAGATTAAAATGAAATATATTTATACATTTATTATACAGTTCATAAACTTTTCTTAAGTGATATCACTTACAGTAGCTTCTCCAAACTTTTCTCTAAGTTATGATACATTGGCAATTTGTCTTCCATTTTTTTTTCTTCTTAGAGCAATAAAACAAGACACATGCTTAGAGGAAATGTTGCTTCTTTAAGAAGGCTAGGATTTGAGGATATACATCCTGCTGCTGGGACCTCTACCTTGTACCATTGATTTGTGTACACGCTTTTTATATGACTGGTAAACTGCAGAGTGGCTTTCTCCATAATCCATGCCTGACATCCTGTATCACTTCTCTCTTCTTAATAAAATACACATTGTCTTCAGCAGAGTGAAATAAATCTCTGTGGCCTTGATGGAAAAGTCATGAGAGGAGTAAATAAACATAGGTAAGGAAACTGGTGACTTGCTATCCATCTTCTCATCCATTTTGATATGTCACTTTTGTTTCTTTAAGCCATTCTACTAATATTAAAAGTTTTATTAAATGTCAGGCTCTTGTCAACGACAGCATAAATCCCAAAGAACAAAGCAAACATATTTACATTGAAAAGTGACTTTCTTTTTTTTTTTTTTTTTTTTTTTTTTTTTTTTTTTTTTTATATTAGTTATGCTGAGCTACTTTAATTGTTCTGGTTTGATTGTTTTTTTTCCATATTATTTTCAATGCTTACAATTCTCTCAATCATTTCTCTTGAAATCACAGAAATAAAACTTATCATTTTTGCACCTGTTAAGGTGATAATACAGTAAGACAGTAAACAGTGCAACAATGAACTGCGGGAGTGACTCTCGTGGCCCACCAGCCTTATCTTCCCAATCTATGTACGAGATTCATGGCTCCACTAAGTGAAGCCAAGTGGCTCTTCTAATAATTTCCGGGCTGTATCTTAGCGAAAACTGCCCGTCCATTTCTTATTAGTTCTGGTTGGCGTCACGAGGGAACACCCCCGTCCACAACATTCTTAATAGTGTTGTGTATACATCTTGGGTTATAATTTAACATTGCAGCAAGCTGCATCAGTCTAGTAGACAAATGTGTTGAACAAGTTGGGTCTATAAGGGGAGATTGGGTGGGGGGGGAGGTAGTGAAGAGCAAAGAGGGAGAAAGGTGGGAAGACGGGGGGGGGGGGAAGGAGGGGATAGAAGGGAACTAGTCTGGTTACAGACTGTGTACCGGTGAGACACTATATGAAGCTCCTAATCACCTGGATGGCTCACTCACCTCTGCTCCGGCCACCTTCCAGCGGGTGGGCGCGGGTGTGTCTCCGTGTTCAACGCCCGGGGTCCTTCCAGTCCGTCCCTGCCGAGACTTCCTTTGCTAATAGGAATTATCGTCTATATCTGCGTATTATGTTTTATTCTTTCCAGGAAAGCTTGTTATAAGCTAGTGGTCCTTCCTAGCCTCTCTCCAGGGATGCCAGGTTAAGATAAAGTCTTCATTAGTCCCCCTATTCCAGCTTGTTAGCTCTTCCATACAACATATCATGTCTGCTTTTTCCCTCCACTGTGAAACCGTTGGGGATTTTTGTTGAAGCCAGTTAAGAGGGATCAGCGCTTTCGCTGCATCCAATAAGAATGCTATTAATTTGTTTTTGAACGGATGAAAGTTAGAGGAGGGCCTCCAGAGGAATATCATCTCTGGTGAAATTGTTATACCTGGTGAAAAGACCTTCAAGTCCTTTTCTACCTCTTTCCAGAAAGGAATGATTCCCGTGCACTCCCACCATATGTGGAGATATGAGCCCGTTGTGGCCCTACATCTCCAGCATTTATCATCAGGGGCTAATTTATAGTCGTGTAGCCATTGGGGGGTTTTATACCATCGGACTAAAAGCTTGTAATGGCTTTCCTGCATCAAAACACATGGAGAGAGGCCATATGCCAGTCTTAGGATTAACTTAGCATCAGCTGTGGAGAGGGTAATTTTTAACTCCTTTTCCCAAGACGTTAGAAAGGTTGGTTTGGAAAATAGCGGTGGTTTTATGAAATTCTTTCTGATATTAGAGATTTTCCTAGCACTGGGTTTGTCTTCTATTAAGGCTTTTTCGAAGTCTGTTTTAGGTCTAACCGATTTGTATTTGGACAGGAATTCTTTTATTACTTTTTCTATATGTACCCGCTGCAGGAGCGAAAGTTTGGGGCTAGTGACCAGTATGGTCGCAATTTCTTCTGGTGTTTTATGCGCTTGGGTCTGCAGATCTTCCACTCTGCTGCCTTGTAACTGTTTCCAGATACTCTGGGAGCCTGGGTCTGGGGGGATTTCAAGAAGCCTACACAAGCTTCGGGTGGGTATCAGTGGGGAAGGGGTAGGGGCCAGTGACTCTCTAGTTTTGTCCCAAATTTCACAGGGGCCTTTAAGGAGGGGATTGAATCCCTTAGCTCTATATACGCTCTTTTTTGGAAGCCACAGGTCATCCGTCAAAGATTCCCCATGTGACGCTTTCACCAGGTCGTATAGTATCGGGTCTCTTGACGGACGGGTCAGATCCATCCAGTATCCGATCTGAGTGGAATAGTAATAGTCCTGGACGCTCGGCAAGTCCATCCCCCCCTCCGATCTCCTCTTAGTCATGAGCTTAAATGCCAGTCTGGGCCTTTTTTGTCTCCACACAAAGTTCGAAAACATTGTTCGTAGAGATTTAAAGAACGTTAACGGGAGGTGTATTGGGATCATACGCAGCTTGTAAAGTATAACAGGCAGGACATAGGATTTTAGGATATTTTTCCTACCAAACCATGAAAGGAATGGAAGGTCATATTTTCGTAATAGTGTTTTTATTTGGGCGTTTAAAGGGTCAAAGTTTTTCGAGAAAAGATCTCCAGTTCTTTTCGTAAGTTTTATACCAAGATAGTCCACCACTGTCTCGGACCATACAAACGGGGAGTTAACCCTCAGCGGCCTGCATCTAGCTTCGGGGATCGTTATGTTTAGAATCGTTGATTTTTCGAAGTTGACTTTAAAGTTTGATAAAGATCCGAAGTCTCGTAAGATTGAGGCCAGTCTCGGAAGGCTCCTCTCTGGTTCAGTAATCACGAACATGACATCGTCCGCAAATGCTGCTGATGACAAGCAACCCGACTGGACACTAAGTCCTTCCATAATCGAGTCCTGTCTCACCCATTGTAACAATGGTTCTATCGTGAGGATAAATAATAACGGGGATAGGGGACAGCCTTGACGCGTCCCATTGCTAATTTCAAATGGTGGGGACAGCGACTCATTTATTTTTAGCCTCGCGTGTGGACTTGAATACAGTGTCAATATAGCCGCGATGAGGGCAGGGGGGAAGTTAAAGTTGAGTAATGTTCTTTCCATAAAGACCCAGTCTACCCTATCGAAGGCCTTTTCAGCATCAGTGCTTACTAGGGCCATCGGTATTTTATGGGTTTGGGCATATTGGATTGCGTGTAGTAGTCTGTGACAATTTCCCTTCCCCTCTCTGCCCTTAACGAAGCCCGCTTGCTCCGGGTCTATCAAAATCGGGATGAACTCACTCATTCTCTTCGCCAGCAATTTGGCCCAGATCTTGACATCTAAATTGATGAGTGATATAGGCCTATAGCTACTACACTGTGTCGGGTCCTTGCCCTCCTTCAAGATAAGGGTAATGTGAGCCTCCTGAGCTTGTCTAGGTAGAGTGGCTCCTTCTAGTAGTGCGTTGAACGTTTCGGTGAGTCTGGGAATCAGTTGCTTCTTGAAGGCTTTGTAATAGGTAAGTGAAAGACCATCAGGCCCGGGGCTTTTGCCATGAGCAAAAGAGTCAAGAACCTCCTCTACTTCTTTCCCTGAAATTGGGGTCAGAAGGGATGTCGCCTCTATGTCACTTAATTTTGGTATTTTTAGGGATCTCAGAAACGCGTCCACCCTCTCAGACAGAATCTGTTTGGCCTGGGGGGATGGTCTTTCTTCGAGATTATACAGTTTTGAGTAGAAGAGTTGGAATTCTCTAGCTATATCTGGTGTCGAGGAAACTCGCGACCCAGATTGTGTTTTTATACTTAAGATAGAATTCCTTGTCTTCATTTTTTTAAGAAGCGAGGTCATGAGTTTACTGCCTCGGTTGCCGTGTGCGTAGGCAGCATGTTTAAAATAGATGTGCTTTTTGTTAAACTTCTCAGTTAAGCAGCATTTGAGGCGGTGCCGAAGGGAGGTAAGTTCTTCGAGGTTCTGTTTAGTCTGGGATTGTTTTGTTGTGTGTTCAAGTTTTGTAATTTGGGATAGTAATTTGTCAATTTCTTTTTGTTTTTGTTTTTTAACCTTTGAGCCCAAGGCTATCAACAATCCTCTGACAAATGCCTTATGAGCTTCCCACACCATAGGCGATTCTACACTACCATCTGTGTTATTCTTGAAGTATTCCTCAAGATGCTCTTCTATATTTAGTCTTTCCTCCAGGGGATCTAGAAGGGAGTCATTCAGACGCCATCTCCATTCTCCCGGGACAATGTCCGGTAAATTGATGTCTAGATGGATTGGAGCATGATCCGAGACAGTGATGGGGTCCATATCTGCCCTTTTCAGATGGGTCAAGAGACCCGTGGAGATCAGTATATAGTCCAGCCTTTGGAAGGAAGAGTGGACTTGAGAATAATGAGAAAAGTCCTTTGTGGAGGGGTGGAGGGAGCGCCAAGCGTCCAGGACCCCTAACTCTAACATAGCACGTTGTAACCTTTTTAGTTTTACCTGTGAAATTTGTGAGCGACCTGTTGAGGAATCTAGGATCGGGTTTAATGTAATATTCAAGTCTCCTCCTATTATGATGTGTCCAATGGCGAATTGCTTAAGAGTATCCATCTGCTTTATCAGCCAAGGGATCTGATCGGAATTTGGAGCATAGATATTTGCAATTGTCAGCTTTAGGTTGTTAATGGAGCCCCTTAGAAAAAGGATCCTACCCTCCTCGTCTTGGAACTGTGCATCCAGTTTAAATGGAATTGATTTGTGGAATCCTATGGTTACCCCTTTAGATGCTGAATTTGGGTGTGAATTGTGAAAGTATTGCTGAAACCCCAACCCCGGGAGTGTAAATTGTCTATCTTTTTTAAAATGTGTTTCTTGCACAAAAAGAATTTTTGTCTTACATTTTTTTAGCAGGTGTATCACGTTGTGTCTCTTGTGCGGCGAGTTTAGACCCCGGGCGTTGAATGAAGTAAAACGGGTGAGAGCCATCTCAGCTGCTTCCTCCTATTCTGTGCCTGTATTTTTAAGAAAGACAAGATAAATCAACTCAGTTAAATATTAATCGGTACAGATAAGTTTCTTTTCCTGTCAAGGGTAGAGGAGGGTGGGTAAGTGGGTGTGTTAAGGAAGGAAGTGGGGATGCGGGTATGGGGGTTGGGGTAGTTTACAAACAAATCAAAAGTGTGTCAGTTGAGAGGTCTTCGTCGGAATACCGCAGATAATCCAATCAAACTGCTCCCACACTCAGTATATATTCAGAGAGTGTGATGTTTCTACCTATGAGCTCTCAACTGAGACAGCCTTCAAACCAAGAAAAGTGACTTTCAAGAGGATATCTTCCTGTTAATGTCCTTACCACAGCACCCAGTACCATGATGTAAAGTGCATCGCTCCATAATTGACTGCAACATCGACCTTTTCCATAATGCTGATCTCCAAAGAAATGTACAAAGCTGAGGTCTACTATAGTGCTAATTAACCAAGTGCATATGAAACAGTTACAGCACTTTGGCGGTACTTTACGTTATAGGAGTAAGTCTGGGCCAAAATAAATGCCATATTTGCTTTTTTTCCAACATCTCTTTGAAAGAGTGGAGTATTAGGATCTTTTAGTTGTGCTAGTTAACCTAAGGCACCCACAGACTGGTGTATTTGGGGCACGTGCTGTTTGTGTTAATTCATGGCTCCATTATAGGGTTATGAAGAAATGCACATTGGTGTTTTTTTCTCGCGAACCGATAGTCCAGATGAAAAAAACTCAATGAATGTCTTATTTTTGTCTGTATCACAATGATGAAGAGGACATGCAAATGCATGTCAATGTGTTGTATCCATGTAAATCAGAGAGCACACAGACTGGTGTCTGTGTGCTGTCCAATGACAGTCTCTTGGGTGCAATCCGCATTCACGGCTAGTGCGCACCTAGACTTAGGAACATGAAATCCTAACTGAAGCAATTGTTTTTATTGAGCTATGGGTCTGGTAAGTAGATGGTACATATGGCCAGATATATTACTCTAGTTGATTATATAACATTTTTATACTGCACAGTTAGGAGAAGACTTGGCTATATTGAGGAGATTCATAGTAGGTGAGGATAGAGATTTCCCACATCTATGTAGGGTAAGGGGGGGGGGGTTCAACTGGAATGGTGATAATGTTTGTATTTCCTTGTTATGAGCTATAATGTTATGTAAGTATTCTTGTAAGCCTGGCACTGCCATGGTTGTTGACGAGAGTGGCGCTATGTGCAGGGATATAATGAAGAGGGAAGTCCCCAGTTTACTGCTGAGAAATGGAAGTGTGTGACACAGTAGTTGGGTATAAGAGAAAGAGAGTCCAGCAAGATGCTGTATGTAGTTTTGGCTAAAATGTGATTTTTTTTCAGCAAGAGAAACCACTTAATCTTATAGATATGATACCTTTTAATGGCTAACAAAAATACATGATGTTATAGTGAGCTTCCGAACCAACTCAGGGTTCTTCAAGCTTAAAAACCCTGCATTGGTTCGGAAGCTCGCATTAACATCATGCATTTTTGTTAGCCATTAAAAGGTATCATATCTACAAGATTACGTGGTTTCTCTTGCTGGGAACAATCACATTTAGCTCTACTGGCTAACACGGTACCAAAACATAGTTTTAGCCAAGCGTTGATGAATACAGCAACTATACTGAAGGAAAAAGGCAGCCATAAGTTTGGAGACAGTAACCCTAGACAATCCACTAGTATTGTCAAATTAAACCTATGCAGAAGTTTTACCTGAAGTCGTGTGACAATAAGTCCAATTTCAGCAAGAGGTTATGTTGTCAGTCTGAGGTTATGTTCCAACCTGCTTAATGCTTCCGAGGAAGCCTTGTGACTGGGTGTTCTTTCAATGGTTCTCAATGATGCAGCAAACACAAAAGCTGTCCAGCCCCAGAGTTCTCCTCTTGATGAGTCTAGTGAAGTTCCTGCCATAGCTCTCCCTTGCCAAAGAGATCTTTCAGTAATATGACTCTCATGAATAAGAAGGGCCAGTGATGATCTACGTTAAATGGTGCAAACAGCCATTCGTCTCCAGTATAATAATAATTTAATATCCATTTGCTAAAGGGGTTGGCTGGTCAAAAAGCTTAAAATGCTAAATGCACTGTTATATACATTTTGAATTCTACTACCTTTAGTACATACATAGTAAATAGTTACATGCATAGCATAAGCAGCCATAGATTCCAATGAAATCATTTCTCCTGTAGTAATGCCTCAAGGTAATTAAACACTTCCATGTTATTTCACATATGTTGGGTGTCCAAGTAGCGTGGCACCCTATAATCAGCTTATGATTGCAAGACCCTTCTACCAAAAAGGAATTATTTATCTCTCTAAAGTTCATTCCACTGGACCCCACCACACCTAATAAAAAGGGAGTCTGCTGCAACCGGAAATGATACAGAGCTCCTCGCATATGCCCACTGCCATTCATTTCAGCGGAAGTGCTTGGAGAAAGCTGAGTTCAAGAGCTTGGCTATCTTTGGTTCCCCCATTGGAATGAATGAAGCAATGGTGCGACAGTCACTCCACTGATGTGAGGACTTTCAGAGCCCCCATTCTTGGGATCATTGGAGGTCCCAGCAGTCAGATCTCCATTAATCATAAAGTTGCTGCCTATCCTTTGGACAGAAGATAACTTTCTATTTTGGCACAACCTCTTTAAGTTAAAGCAAAGAAAAAGAGTTTGTTTCCATAACGAAAATGCATTGTGTAGAAGTAATTCAGTCTTACAATACATCTAGTCATTAGAATTAGCTTAGAACCTAGCTGTGTAAGATAATTATACACTGAATCCTATTTTACTCGGAATTTATGGAAATGGGTGCAGTTGTATTTCATCCAATATGTCAATATGTAAGCTGTAATGTGTTTGTGTGTTTATATATGTATATATGTGTGCATCCTCTCCTGCAGATGGCTATTACAATGTTAACAGACGGACAAACCAAGGGGTGGCATTTCAAGTAATAACTTACTAGTGAAAAAGACCTGCACACTGAGAAACAGAGAGAAGGATTAAACTCCATAACAGATGTTGCTTCAATCATACAAAACAGTAGGACGAAGACCTGCCAGCTTTTTTTTTTCCTCCTGTCATTATAAACGATTATCTGCAACCATTCATCAAGAATAACCCAGTTCTCATAAGAAGTTGTCGAGTAAAGTTCAGTTCAAAATTATGGGAGCTGTGAAAATGAAAGGCTTAGGAAGGAAATTCCAGAATGCAATTAATATTTCTACCTTTGAATAAATCGCGGAAAATAAAAGCAAGGGGTTAATTTACGCTGCTTGACATCTTATACAAGTGTGTTCTATGCAAATGTCTGGCAGTCTGTGAAACAGCAAGCATTTATTTACACAGCTCCGTTAAGAACTGCAGATGTCATTAAGTCACATATTCCAGCTTACTCATGATTTCTAATTACCGTAATTCTACAAAGGGCTGTAGATAAATATTATTAAAGAGAGTCTGCGGTATATATTACTCTTAAATACATCTGTCTTCAGAAACAGGTTGATTCCATAAGTTTCATTTGAGGGGAAAAAAATGATGTGGTTGCTTTCATTGTCTATTGCCTGTATCCATAATTTGGTATATTGCAATTTTCATATTGGCCACTAGATGTCAGTCAAACAGTTAAGTACACAGTGTTTTGTGCACCACTCTTTCCAGCAGTGTTGAGAAAATGAATGTCGTTAAAAGACTGATCTTGTTAGCATAAGTAAGTGGATTGTTGTGCGGTGTTACAAATATATCCTTTCCCAGTGGTTATCTGTGATCCATATTGTTTACTCAAAAATGTTGTTTATAGACCTAACACAAGGGAGGGAAATCCATTCTTTCCAGTACTGTGGCCTGATTTCCAGTTTCCATTTTTTTGAAACGACAGTGATGGTTAAATCATATATATATATATGTATATATATATATATATATATATATATATATATATATATATATATATATCTTTATGTATGTATATATATATATATATATATATATATATATATATATATATATACATTATTCTTTATAAGTCTGTTCCTATTTATTGTACTGTGTAATATATTTGCATACTTGAATTTAGTGGGTACGTAAATCTCCCCTATTTTGGTGAAGTACTCCTAGATACAATAGAATACCAAGAACTCATAACAAAAAAGTGCTCTTAGTAGCAAGGAAATGTGCTGATACAATTTATAGTGAGAAATGTAATGTGTTTAGCACCATGATGAAATGCTTATCATCTTTTAGCATTGCCTGAAGTACTTGCAGATCTTAGGCTGCTCAGTTTCTACTGGTAATGAAATGAAATAGCATGGGCTCTCTGCCTACAAAATAAAAGTCATTTCGGCACACTTCAACGTTTTTATTTCTCCACTACTATGAAGATTAAGAGATCAAGTTAAAGAATCTCCTCCCCTGATGCTGCACATTGTGGAGATTTTGCCTTTGATTCAAATTGATATTTTTTGGTGTATTATCCATATTCATTTCCCTATATTACAAAATAACATCACCATCTTTGAAGATAATAAGCATTGCCATGAAATTGTATAAATAAAAATACGCAACAGAGGACCATAAATAAACGCTACAGTAATAACCGCTGAAAGCGCAGCTCAAAGGTAATGTCCAGTTGTGATGGCTCATGTCTTTTTCTCAGAATTATAGCAAAGTGAATATCTATGGGGAGACTCACACAAAACCGTGGGCATTGAAAGGGGAGCTTCTGTCCATATACTGGATTAAAGCCATATTCTTCCTGAAAATACATGCAGAAAGGCTGTAAATCCTGAAGAAAACCTTCCGAAATGTGATTGGGACAACAGAGTCCATCAGTCTTCTTCTGGGAATAAACTGAGGGATGTTTCCACTGTAGGAGACTTAGCCAAAAAGAAGAATTAGGCCTTAGTCACACGGGCGTTTTTTCGCGCGATTTGCGGATCGCATGACGGATGCGCATCCGCAAATCGTGTGACCGGGGCCAAAAAAATCGCCCGAAAAATCTGCTCCTAGCCGCGTTTCATTAGAAACGGGCTGGAGCTGTCCAGCGCATTGAATTCAATAGAGCCGGCAATACAGCCGGCTCTATTGAAAGCAATGCGCTGCGGGCGAGCGCAGGATGAATTGTCGGGAAGGGCTTAAATATATAAGCCCTTCCCTGCAATTCATCCAGAAATGTGTAAAAAAAAAAAAAATCTATATACTCACCTTGTCCCGGCAGACGGAGTTCAGAGCGGCCAGCCTGCAGTGGGTGTAAAGGGTGAAGGAGGTGTGAGTCAGACTTGCCTCTGATTGGCTCAGCGCTGAGCCAATCAGGGGCAAGTCTAACTCACACCCCCTTCACACCCACTGCAGGCCGGCCGCTCTGAACTCCGTCTGCCGGGACAAGGTGAGTATATATATATTTTTAATTTTTACACATTTCTGGATGAATTGCAGGGAAGGGCTTATATATTTAAGCCCTTTCCGACAACTCATCCTGCGCTCGCCGGCAGCCCATTGCTTTCAATGGAGCTGGCTATATTGCCGGCTCCATTGAATTCAATGGGCAAACATGATTTGTCTTCTATATGTTCTCAATGGGGTCGGCGCTGCTGCCGCCGGCCCCGTTGAGTGCATATAGAGAAGAGAACAGGAATCGCAGATCGCAGATAGGTGCGATCTGCGATTTCTGTTCTATAATTGATCGGACGAGCGCATAAAAAGCGATGGTTTTAAAAAATCGCCGGACGCATGCGCATGCACAAATCGTGCGAAAAAACGCCCGTCTGACTAAGGCCTTAAAGGGGGTGTCTGAGTTATTTAATTTTTGCATATATATGCTCCCCATGTAAAGGGGTGTGCACAGACTTTCAGCTGCCTGAGGCAGACAGCAAAATAGGGCGGCACACCCCCCCAAAAAAATTATTATATTGGCTTTCCAAGGAGTTGTGCTTCTTCAGCTGACCTTAGAGTAATATTTTTTACCTGCCGCCGTCTTCTGGCTGAAGGCTTGGTGCACAATGAAGTAAGGGTAAAGGTTGGTGATGTACTCCCAGAACAATGCCTGGAGAGTACTCAGTAGCCTGTGGCTATCTATCTATACAGTATGGCTTGGCATCTAGGGCATAGACTTTGAAACTTTGGTGCTGCCTGCTTAAAATAGTTTTCCGGTAGCTCCAAAAAGAAGCAGAAAGATTGTTTTAAATTTAAAAAATGCTCCCTGCTGCGCAGTGAGGACAGTAAGAACGGCACAGAACTGCTGAGGCTAGCGCTGTGCTGCAGCAGTCACATACTGTTACAGTTCATGATCACTGGCAGCCTATAAGCAAAATCTAGTGGGCAGCCACCAGGGAGGGAAGCTGAGGAGGTGAGCGCAGGTTTTTTAGGGGTTTTTTTTCTACTTTTTTGTTTTTGTGTTTGCTTGATAAACTACTGAACAACCTCTAAGGCTACGTGGTGGATTCTGATGGGGATCCATATTAAAATCTGCACCAAAATCCACATTACGGGTGAGTTCACATGTACCCAATTTGCTGTGGATTTGGGTGCAGATTTGGGTGCAGATTTCAGCTTTTCAATTGAAACTCAAATTGAAGGGGTGAAATCTGTTGCAAATCTGCATCAAAATCCGCAGCAAATCACTAACACACCCGTAATGTGGATTTCAGCATGGGTTTTGATGCAGGTTTCGCCCTGTCATTTAAGAAGGTGAAATCCACACTGAAAATCCACAGTAAAAATTGATATGCGGAGGATTTAATATCTACACCGAAATTGGGTAATCCTTATAGTTATCAGAGGAGTTGTCAGCATTGACAACCTAGAGTCAAATGAGGAAAATTGGCTTCTACCTCATTGTTTTTTTTTCTACTTTCTCTGGATCAACATTGGAAGGGGGCAGGGGATAATAGACTGAACTGGATGGACATATGTCTTTTTCGGCCTTACACACTGCACTATATGGACACACGTTTTTGGACACTGCATGTTTTTCAGAAAAAAATGCTTTGTTATTCTATTTAGTAACGTGTCGGGCGTCCTTTTGCTTGTATCACAGCGACAACGTGTCGAGGCATACTTTCCGCAAGTTCTCTGTAATTCCGGGCAGGAATAGCTCGCCATTCCTCATACAAGGCTGTGAGAAGAGATTGTTGTGAGGATGGGTGTAGGTGGCGGTGTTGTACCAGTCGCTCTAGTTTATCCCACAAGTGCTTGATCGGATGCATGAATAGTTATTGCAAAATGGGCAGCTTTTTATTTTACCCATGCCCCTCCCAGCATACAGTTCAGCAAACTCAGTATTTGCATAATTGCTGATTTTCTCTAGTGTCCAAATACTTTTGTCCATATAGTGATTGTATTATGGGTGTGAAAAAGCTGGCTTTCCATATATAAATGAGTCATGATATTTATGCGGAACAAGTTTTCAGATACTGACAAACCCTAATTTTACAAAGTTTTCTTTAATGTATTTACAATAAAATACTGTTTTAATAAGCCATTTTTGTACTCTAGGCAATGACGCGGTTACCTGCAGCCAATCCGGAATTTCCATTCCGAATAGACTGCGGGTCGGACAGCTTCCATTGACTTCAACAGAATCCGTCCGCGCGGAATCAGGGCAAAAATAGAGCATGCTGCGATATAATTTCCGTGAGCAGAAATTGCAATTGCTGTCCACTTGTGTGAGCGGACATGCAAATGTTCTATTTTTCTTAATGGATGCGGAATACCACAGACTGTCCTCACAGTTAACGATCGCAAATTCTGCAATTCAAATCTGGTCATGTTGACTTCAAGGACGCCCATCAGGCTTCCACTGTTTTTGATAGCACCGAAAGAGCTGCAGGCTGCACTAGTCTAAAAAATATGCGGAATTCTGAATAGAACAATAAAGGAAATGAATAGCAAATACTGAGAGAAGAACCTAAAAATAACAGAAAACAGTACAGAAAAGACTCCTTCAGGCTGCTATCCAATTACATTAACCAAATCTGCTACAGTAATATATAAACTCCTATACAGACAGGTCCTTCTTCACCTTTCCTTATAGCTGGATATATCCCAAGATGACCGGCTTTGAAAACAAAAATATGATTTCGGCAAAGCCTGTCAGGAGATATCTATGCCATACGAGTCTCTGTGTGGCCACCCAGCGACTCTGATGTGAATACGGCCTGCTGGGGGATTTGCTAGCTTGTCACAGTACCGGATTGCATTTGTATTGTGAGAAATTGGAATCCCTAACAGAATTCAAGGGCAGGTAAGGGTGGACACGCATGCAGATGTTCATATTTCTCAAGCAACAAAGAATATTTCTCGACTGCTATGTAGTACATGCATATATTTCCTTCTTCGATATTTCCCGTTTCACCAGCTATCTGGCATATATAAGACAGCATGAACATACATTTATATCTGCAGGTGTTTCAGATGCTTTTGCACACCATCCTGCATTCCCATTTGGCTGTCATTTCCGCAGGGAAAACACAGAATGGCCTCATTAGTGCAAAACAGGGATAAATGGGCATGCAGTCCTACATTGTGACAATTTGTCCTTACATGAATATGAAGAACTGGGAAATCAGAGGGGAGAAAGGAACATTCATCTTTGCTGAAACACATGCAGCAAGGTGCTGTAGAAATTAATTGTTTTACAGGACTAGGTGACTGACCTCATTAAAAACTCCAGTAGCAAACTACTTTGTTGGATTTTACTGATCTGCGTCTGCTGCCCTGTGATAGCACATCCCTTGTTGGTAAATTTAACAGAGACCTTTTGAAATTGAAGCACTACAATTTCACTCGTCATTTTTCAAGGCCCTGCAGGGATTCTCTGTCATTATTTTAACATTCAGAATTAAAAGAACTATAAATTATTACTTACCTGGTGAAGCCAGTGCTTTTATTTTCTAATTTGCAATCCCAGCATACCGGTGTTAGTTCATACACCGGGCCATGTGAATTCCTAGAGTGGAACTCTGGGCATTTTACCAACAGCACAGAACAAGATCGGAATTATTCGCAAAACAATAGAAAACCATCGTCAGTGTTTCCAAGAATAAACACTACTGCGCTCCAGCAAGGACCTTCTCGAGCCACAATGAAAGGGGGACTTTGCAGGTGCTGCATGGAATTTAAAAAGCAGTACAATATTGTGGTGACGCATCAAAAGTCGAATCCTCTCCAACTTTCGAAACATTAAATAATAGTAGATTGGATAAATGTTTGCCAAGTAAACAAAGTGCTCAGATAAAATGGAATTCTATGGCAACAACTGATTACGTAAGGCTATGTAAGTAATTTTGTTTTTAAGAGCCATTGCAAGTCTACCAGGTGGTCTCTACATGGGGAAACTGAAGCCCTCCCAACTCCCATCATAAGCCTCTCACTCAGCCAGTCAGATACCGGCCTGTACATAGCTATTTTTTCCTTGCGGAGAACAGTCTGACTTTGGCTTATAGTCATAGTCATGTTACAAGGCCTGTTGAAATTGACTTATAGGTGGTGAGCCAAGTCATTAGAGCATTTTCCATTTGAATATCAAATTTTCTAGAGAAGTTTTGTATAGCCTTTTACGCCTGCCTACTAGGCAGTCCAGTCTCCACAAAGAGTTAGTGTACCTCTTCCAATTCATATTATAAGCCTCTCACCGAGCCAGTACCTGAACACTGAAGAACATACGCCCTGAAAAAGCTTATCTGCACATGGTTATCTTTTCCTTCTGGAAGACTTTGGTTTTGGTTTTACATTCCCAGCTTGAGGCATAACTTGAAGCTCCTGGGCCCCAATGCAAAACCTGTAACAGGGTCCCCAACTATAATGCTTTATTCATAGTACTGGGCTCCCCATGTGGAGAGGAGAAACCTTATGGGCCCCCTAAGGCTTCTGGGCCCGGGTGCAAAAATATGCCCTGCATTCCCTATAGTTACGCCAGTGTTCCCAGCCATGTTAGAAGGCCTGTCAGAAGGCTGGACTTGTAGGAAAGCTACCTTCTAATAGACAGTGGTACCGAGACATTGCACCATCTCCTATTTTCCTACCAAATTAGGCTGCCCATACGCATGAGAGAGCTGTTATGCAACAGCTACAGCATTTCTTCCACCCATACACATGCATGCTCAGTCCAGCCAAGCATGTATGTGTGGTGAATGTGGAAAGTCTCCTCTTCAGTCTCCTCTTCAGATGTTGTCCTTGGTCAGATTTGAACCTAGGACCCCAGTACTGAAAAGAAACAGTGTAAATGACTGGGCCACCATACTTGATCTTCCTTAACCTATCTTTTTTCTTCCTCTTCCTCCCCCTCCAGAGGAAAAGCAGAAGAATAAGAAAGTGGAAGTAAAGGAGAAGAATAAGATCTTTTTCTACAGAGAAGGAAGAAGCAGGAGAAGGAAGAAGCTTGGTGGCTCACTGTCTAGCACTCTTGTCTTTTAGCGCTGGGGTTCTAGGTTCACGTCCAACTATGGACAACATCTGCATAGAGCTTCTATGTTCTCCTTGAATTTATTCTTCTTTTTCCTCTCCTACTTTTCAGAAAGTAGAAGGAAAAAGAAGTGTGGTGGATCTGTTATTAGCACTGCTGACTGCTGAGTTCCAGGTTCAAAATATGTCCAAGGACAACATCTGTATGGAGTTGTTATGTTCTCTCTGTGTTTACTTTTCTACTTCTTTTCCTCAAGTGTGTGGCTCAATAGTTAGGACTGCACCTTTGCATTGCTGGAGTTGTAGGTTTCAAAGTCGATGCAGATGTTATCCTTGATGAGAATTGTACCTAGGACCCCAGCACTGCAAGGCAGCATTGCTAACCACTCATTCATTGAAGAGGCACCACCACAATGACAATATATGGCTGTATTCACATGCAATGTGGGGGCACTTAGCTGCATTAGGAACCTTCTGGAGGCAAAATCAGTGACCCCAAATTTTACTCCCATTGACTTTAATGGGAATCGGGATTAAGTTGTCCCAATTATTTCTGGAAAATTGGTCTGATCACCCCTGGCCCAATTATTCCAATAATCGCTCATTACTAGTCAAGAGCTGCATTCACAGTTCTGTGAGCTACAGAGCTGAAATCCCTCAGCATTACTTGCTGGCTCAGTGCATTCACAAAGCTTATTACGCTGATTTCATGTTTCATTTATACCAGGTACTGCACAGTATTGTGATATTGGGGGGGAGGAAAAGCTTTTCTAATTCACTATAGGAAGTGAACAAAGAGTAGTATCTGACAGCATTGCTAATGACTGTTTCCATTGACAACCAGAAGAGTTGTCACTATACTTCCAAAATATTACACAGGCTGTAACTCAAGATCAGTACAAGAAATAACATGTATTTACAAAGTTCCTCAAATAAATATGATTTTTTTTTCATTTTATTTACACATAAATGTTTTTTTAATGTAACTAATTATGCATATTAGTTTATATTTTGTAAATTAATATTTGGGTAACCAATCACCACCGCTTGTATTTCATTCAGTCGGCTTTTTGTCTCATGGTCCACTCTTTGAAAAATTTAACAGCTGCTGCTTTCCACCATTTCTCAAATGCAGCTCGCACTGCTGCTTCATGACATTTACATTATTTCATTATTTACCCATTATGCCTTGTCTTAAACACTCTGGTAGCTGATGGCTGATTTTACATTCACTGTAGTTTACCTCCTAGATATATTTGCAGAATACTCACTTTGCATACAATATCTACAGGCTATCCTAAGCTAAGCATTTAATGCCTACCCAGATGAAGGGTCACTTGGGACACTTTAGCAGTATTTCTTAGTGGGATTGGCACTAGTGGGAAAGGCTTTGTCTTTGTACTTGCTGAATATAGACACCCTTTTCCCCTTCTCCTTCTCAAATACCATTACCCTTGTAGTAGGTTGGGGCATATTTGCTGTTTAGGCAAAGATCTACAGGTGGAAAGATTGGCCTGCAACAGGAGGTAGAACAGAGAATGACACTGCATGATTGCATTACACTACCATGGCGAGTAGGATGGCCTACCAAATCTTTAATAGGATATTGAAATTAGCAAGTTTGCTCCTACATCAATCTATAGTAAATCTCCGAAATTGGAAGACACTATCCCTAATAGAGAGGTACTACAATAGAAGAAGAAAAAGTCAACCAGTTCAAAGTGCAGTAGGTCAATAGGAAAACACTCCTGTGTTTTTTGACATTTTTTTCTCACTTTTGGGTGCTTTTTTTTGGTGTTTTCAGGATGCGAAAATAACCTGCGAGTGTTCAGAAAAACACCATGAAAATGAATTTTCATTATGTTTTTAAAAGAGAAACTGCTAGAAAAAACAGACCATGTAAAAGAAGCCTTATGGGAGCTAGATGGCCCCTTCATTGTATCAGTCGACAGGGATCAGACTCGGTGATTTAGGCTTTGAAAGGATTCCTTAGATGGGCCATCAAAGTATAATAAAACATGGAGGCATCTTATGAAGTCAACATTTCAGTTATTTCATGTGCCGTATATTATTCAGATTACTGTAGCAGTTAAGTATTTATTGTTAGTTTATTTCATTATTATGTTAATTAAGCCTAGGTTTACATAATAGCTGGAAACAAATAGTGATGATATAATTGTTTAGTCTATTCACTCTTCATTCATCCTTTGGCTACAGTAAATACTCAGTCCTAAGGTCCAAATACAACTCTAACAATTTACACTAATAGTTTGACAGACAAGAGGTCTAATTGCCCATGACAGTGTACAGAAGGATTCAATTCCCTAAATGATTTCCATAAAAATATGATTATAGAAATACAAAAACATTCGTTAATCTACCGTTACTCTCTGTTTAAGTAAGCTGTATTTTTAAATGCAAAGGTTTTATGCATTTCTTAGATATGTAAGATAACTTGTGAAGAAGATTTTTCCACTCGGTAGGCAATCAGCAGATGTTGAATATATGCAGAGAGGGCTAGTGAAGGACAGATGAGATAAATCCTTAGCAGGGAAGGGAGCGTGGTGTGTACAGGGCATCTGCTAGAGGGAAGCTAGGAGTACTCTGATAGCATAATAAGCGCACTACATGTGGTCTGCGCAAGCATTTTGACATTATGTGAAAACTACCATTATAGACATTGCAACTTTTAGTTTTCTGATCTTACTTTTAATATGTTTGAACTTTCTATGTAAAAATTAGTAATAATGAATATAGGTCACATTATTTAGATCAATGCTGTGTAGAATCCTTGAGAGTTGCTCCCAGGCTAGAGGTGAGGGATTTCTTCATTACTAATTAAGATCATCCTCTATCTTATTAACTAAGATGTTTAATTTTTCTATTTCCCAGTAGAAATGAAATGTTAGGGGGCTTAGAGCATATGAGCCACAGGACCCTGGCTGTTATCTATCAGTGTAACTTTGTATAATATGGAATATCTGCTTTAAAGAGATGTAGTACATTTTTTGTTCAAAATGTTAGAAACGTAGTACATTTTTAAATATTCTTAAAGGGGTATTCTGGTTTCAGATAATAAAGGTTATTAGTTATATAATTAAAACTTACTGCAATTGTCAAACGTGCTTTCTATATTTACTTCTATCTCTGTTTATGGTCTTTGATTGGAACTTTTTTTTACTTCTGATGGATAAAAATTAGAGATGAGCGAGTATACTCGCTAAGGCACTACTCGCTCGAGTAATGTGCCTTAGCCGAGTATCTCCCCGCTTGTCCCTAAGGATTCGGGGGCCGGCGCGGGGCGGGGAGCTACGGGGGAGAGCGGGGAGATCTCTCTCTCCCGCCCGCTCTCCCCTGCTCCCCGCCGCAACTCACCTGTCAGCTGCGGCGGCCCCTGAATCTTCAGGGACGAGCGGGGAGATACTCGGCTAAAGCACATTACTCGAACGAGTAGTGCCTTAGCGAGTATACTCGATCATCCCTAATAAAAATCTCTCCTGAGATGGCAATAAAAGAATAAACCTGGGGTTGTGGTGCAACCTTCTAAAATAGGAAATTAAATCTTACTTCTCTTTCATTATGGGTAATACTAGCAGTAGATAGGTTTTCGAGTCAAGAAGACTTTTCCTCAGTGGTGCTGGAAGTTAATGGTTGTGGTAGGAGAATACAGCTATGATAAGACGTTCACAAGATTACTGAAGGATACCTTCTTCTGAATCCACTTTGCTGGCATTGCATTTAATAAATGAGAAGTCACATTTAATTTTCTGACTCCGTGCTTCTTCTAGAAGGTCGCACCAAACTGCAGTTTGTTTTTTTTTTGCTTTCTTTGACATCACAGCTTATATCACACACACCTTTGTAATGTCATGTATTTCTGCACTGGCAGCACCTTCTAATACACCACTTATTCCTGTTTGATCCTACAGGAATACCACACATTTGTAGCCCACATGCAAACTACTTCTAGGGGTAGTCCTTTTTTTTTCGTCTTTGCATAATCTTTAAAAATCTGTCCTGGTGATGTCATGGACAAGAAACGGAGTGATTGCATTAGTTCAACAACCACCAGATCAAATTAGTGGAATCACATGTCAAAGTAGGTGCAAGCAATGAGAAAACCAATTCAGCATCACAGAACAGCAAGAAATGATTAAAGGGGTTGTCCCGCGCCGAAACAGGTTTTTTTTTTCAACCCCCCCCCCCCCCCTGTTCGGCGCGAGACAACCCAGATGCAGGGGTTAAAAAAGAACACCGCACAGCGCTTACCTGAATCCCCGCGCTCCGGTGACTTCTTACTTACCTGCTGAAGATGGCCGCCGGTATCTTCTCCCTCGGTGGTGGACCGCAGGGCTTCCGTGCGGTCCATTGCCGATTCCAGCCTCCTGATTGGCTGGAATCGGCACGTGACGGGGCGGAGCTACCAGGAGCCGGTCTCCGGCACGAGCGGTCCCATTCAGAAAACAAGAAGACCGGACTGCGCAAGCGCGTCTAATCCGGCGATTAGACGCTGAAAATTGGACGGCTCCATGGAAACGAGGACGCTAGCAACGGAACAGGTAAGTGAAAAACTTCTGATAACTTCTGTATGGCTCATAATTAATGCACAATGTACATTACAAAGTGCATTAATATGGCCATACAGAAGTGTATAGACCCACTTGCTTTCGCAGGACAACCCCTTTAAGAGCCACTCTGCTATGGCTTAAAAGATTGCTTTTTTTTTAATCAACCTTAAAAAAATTCTTAATTGTTTGAAGTCCTCTATTTCAGATATGGAGTGATCAGGCACAAAAATGTGTCATGTTTGGCTGTTATGTCTTCTGTTTTATTGACTTACAGTAGTACCAAGGTTGATTTTTTGGTTATAAATGTGACAGTTTGCCTGCTCGATTAGACGGGATTGCTATAAACTTTAAACTAGATATTTTCATTATCTCATTGTTGATTTATAATGTATCTGTAGATGCACTCATTAATAACAACATATGCACAGCGTGGCTTGAAATGTAGACAGTCTTAATTCTTGTAGCTTATGTAATATCTTGTGCTGCTAGATAGGTATATCAGTCTTGCCAAGTACGGTGCTGTGATTGCTTTATAAGCCTTTGAAAGTGTGGGGGCCCTGTCACCAACATGTTTGATAAAGAGAGCTGAAGTAAGAAAGTTCATCTACAAGAATGCATTGCCTTGTAAAACTGATATGTAGAGCCATTAACAGGTATAATGGCCCTTATTAATACTGAAACAAGGGAAGACAATTAACAAAGAAAACAGGCCATTAATAATGAAAGCCAAGTGAATTCAGAGATGTTTATCCATCTAAGTCTAAAGAAAATATAGTGTCCAAAATCACAACTTAAGCCACAACTCGAAGCAAGCTACAAATCTAAATAGAAAAAAAAGAACAAACTCAAGCAGAATGGAAATGACACATTTGAGTTCAGTTTCTATAATAATATTCTTGTTATAATTTTCATGGGAAAATCAGTAGCGTTAGTGACTTTTTTGAAGAAGTACATCATAGCCTTCTAAATACAAATAGTTCTTGCCTTATACCTTATTTAAGTATGGTGGTTGAAACTATAAAAATTGATCCTAATTATGTATCAGTAGAAAAGCCGACACAAAAGAAAGAAGTAGCGCTCAGGGTAATAGACAAATGATTACATGTACATGTATGAACATCTGAAAGAAGAACTTACTTCAAGAGGGAAGTTTATTATTGCTGCCCCCCATATCCAAAGGATCTTTGATAATAACACTGACACCATCAGAAAATTCCACCAGATCAGGAAAGTAGCTCCATGATATTTCTTCATAGCTCCATGCAGACAGGCAATAGGTCCGTCAACTAGAAATATACAATAAAAGTGCCAGGCAATGGGTCTCGAGGAAATTTAGACTCTGAGGCCTTAGTCACACGGGCGTTTTTTCGCGCGATTTGCAGATCGCATGACGGATGCGCATCCGCAAATCGCGTGACCGGGGCCAAAAAATCGCCCGAAAAATCTGCTCCTAGCCGCGTTTCATTAGAAACGGGCCGGAGCTGTCCAGCACATTGAATTCAATGGAGCCGGCAATACAACCGGCTCCATTGAAAGCAATGCGCTGCGGGCGATCGTGGGATGAATTGTCGGGAAGGGCTTAAATATATAAGCCCTTCCCTGCAATTCATCCAGAAATGTGTAAAAATAAAAAAAATATATATACTCACCTTGTCCCGGCAGACGGAGTTCAGCGTGGCCGGCCTGCAGTGGGTGTGAGTGGGTGTGAGTGAGAGCTGCCCCTGATTGATCACAGCGCTGAGCCAATCAGGGGCAGCTCTCACTCACACCCATTCAATGATTTGTCTTCTATATGTTCTCAATGGGGTCGGCGCTGCCCATTGAGCGCATATAGAGAAGAGAACAGGAATCGCAGATCGCGATTTATCAGACGAGCGCATAAAAAGCGCTCATGTGTCCGATACCATTGCAAAGCAATGGTTTTAAAAAATCGCCGGACGCATGCGCATGCGCAAATCGCGCGAAAAAACGCCCATCTGACTAAGGCCTGAAATGCATTGCCGGGCACTTTTATTGTATATCCCTGGTTGTTGGATCTCCTATTTGTCTGAATAGAGTTGTGAATAAACATCATGATATGGTGGAAATCCCTGATGACACTACACATACCTTTTTGCAACTAATTATGCATCAGAAATTTCCAATTTATCACATTTGCAAAATGTTGAGTAATTTAGTCAAATGTCAGTGGTGAAAGACATAGATGCCATGGTCGTAAGGAGTAAAACTTCAGTATCAACTAAGCAGAAAAGGTAAGGTATGGCCTGGTAGCTTAGGGCTCAGTCAGATGAGTGATTTTTCCGCGCCTGAATAGGCGCACAAAAGATTGCGTCTATTAGAACCAATGTTTTCCTATGAAAGTGTTCACATGTACATTTTTTAGAGGCACAAAATACTCGCCCCTGCCAAAGATAAGACATGCTAATGCAACTCGCATCTAAAGGTCCATGGTGCACGCAAAGATAGGACTTGTTCTATCTTTGGAGCGGGCTTTCCATAGACTCCTATAGGAGCTGGAAAACACACACCTCTGATCGTGTGAACCTGGTCACGCAATTTTTTCCACATATGAGGGGCTATCTTTTTGCACGCCTATTTGTGCTTGTGAAAATGCGCATCTGACTGAGGTCTTAAAAGAACCTCTATTGAAAGCTCCCTGAGGCCTCGGTCAGACGGGCGTTATTTCGCGCGATTTGCGCATGCGCATGCGATCTGCGCATATATAGAACCATTGCTTCGCAATGGGATTGGTCACATGGCCGCTTTTTATGCGGATGTCCGATAAATTATAGGACACGAGGAATCGCAGATCGCGCCTGTCTGTGTTCTGCGATTCCTTGTGTTCTATATATGCGCTCAATGGGGCCGGCGGCAGCAGCGCCGACCCCATAGAGAACATATACTAGACAAATCATTCTCCTCTGCTACAGCTGTAACAGCTTTGGCAGAGTAGAACGATGTTCACCCATTGAATTCAATGGTGCCGGCAATACAGCCGGCTCCATTGAAAGCAATGGGCTGCCAGTGAGCGCAGGATGAATTTTCGGGAAGGGCTTAAAAATATAAGCCCTTCCCTGAAAAACATCCAAAAATGTGTAAAAATAAAAAAAATTCATGAATGGGTGAGTGAGAGCTGCCTCTGATTGGTGAGGGCTGTGACCAATCAGAGGCAGCCCATTCAGCAGGCGGGGATTTTAAATCCCCGGCTGCTGAATACTACACAGAGCAGTTCAGGAGAACTGCCGGCCGGCCGCGGCTGAACTCCGGCTGCAGGGACAAGGTGAGTATATATATTTTTTTTATTTTTACACATTTTTGGATGTTTTTTAGGGAAGGGCTTATATTTTTAAGCCCTTCCCGAAAAGTCATGCCGCGCTCGCCGGCAGCCCATTGCTTTCAATGGAGCCGGCTGTATTGCCGGCACCATTGAATTCAATGGGCAAACATCATTCTTCTCTGCCACAGCTGTTACAGCTGTGGCAGAGGAGAATGCTTTGTCTAGTATATGTTCTTAATGGGGTCGGCGCTGTATTGCCGGCTCCATTGAATTTCAGTGGGTTGGACAGCGCTCCTTTGATCGGGCCCGTTTCGCCGAAAACGCTGCTAGCTGCAGATTTTTCGGTGAATCATCGGCCCCGGTCATGCGATTTGTGGATGTGCATCCGTCATGCGATCCGCAAATCGCGGCAAAAAACGGTTGTCTGACTGAGGCCTTAGAGTACAGCATTGCCTTTTTTTTTAAAAAAGAGGGCTTCATATTAATTGAAAAAAAGAGAATATAATGATGGGAGCCATGTAAACCTCTTTTCACACTACTGCTGTTTTCCATAAAGGGTTCTGGTATTTTGACAGCAGAAAAATTATAGTCTGTAGCACTATTTGTGAATTCAAAAAAGATGAAGTGATTGACTCCAACATAAGACAATAGGGTTCATCAAAATTTATTGGGATCATTTTGAAAATAGATCACAGATAGTTTTTAAAGTGTTATTATAAACATAAGCCATGACACTAGATTGTTATGTTATAAGATAGAATCAAATATATATCTTTACATGTTTCTGTTTTCTTGACGTGATACTTACTATACAGCATTTGCATTCCATTAGAACTCAGTCAAATGTACGTTTTTTCATGCATGTATAGAGAGCATTTTAAAAACGGCTCTATTAGAACCAATGCTTTCCAATGAAAGTGGTCACATGTCCATTTTTTATAAGCGCACAAAATACGCACCTGCAAAAGACAGGACAGCATTTAAAATGCAGAGCCTTCCTCCCCATTGAAAACATAGGAAGAAGATTGCGCTCCTCTACCACAGCTGTGACAGCTGTGGCAGGGGATTCCTCCATCCCCACGGGAAGTCCCCTTATTGCTAAAAACTGTGACAGCACTGTTACAGTGTTCAGTAATGATTGGACTCCCCACAGGAATGAAGGAATCCTCTGTCACAGCAGTGATCTTCTCCCATTGCTTTTAATGGGGCCAGCGCTGCTGCCACCCCATTGAAAGCAATGGGATGAAGGCAAAGTTCACAGGGTTTTTCAGGGAGGGGGGGTTGAAATATAAGCCCTACCACGAAAATATGCCCTAGCTGCAGGAAAAATAAATAAATACATCACCTAGAAGCACTGTCCAGGGCACCGCTGCCTCTTCTTCCTGGGTCCCTGGCACTATGCTTCTTCATTTCTTCTGGCCAGGGATTGAACAATCCCCACCTCCTGGAAGTACTACCTCTGATTGACTGAGCACTGTGACCAATCACAGCCATTCATTGATTGAATGACTGTGATTGGTCACAGCGCTCTGCCAATTAGAGGCAGCACTTTTAGGAGGCGGGGACTTTTCAATCACTGGCCAGAAAAAATGAAGAAGAGCAAGGGAGAAGACGCGCCAGAGCTAGACAGCGCTTTTAGGTGATGTATTGTTATTATTTTCTTTTTTCTGCAGCTAGGGAGCTAGGGCTCATTTTCGGAATAGGGCTTGCATTTCCAGCCCCCCCCCCCCTGTTTCCCCCCAAATCTTCACTGGTGGGAGTCCCCCTATCTCTGACCATAGTGTTCAGTGATAAGGGTACTCCCTGCGGGGATGAAGGAATCTCCTGCCACAGCTGTTACAGCAGTGCCAGAGGAGCGCAATCTTCTCTCTATGTTTTCAATGGAGTTGGCACTGCTGTGACAACAAGGTGAAACCCCTGGATGTGACAGCATCCTGGGGTTTCACATCCAAAGAATCCCCTGCTACAGCTGTCACAGCCACAGCAGGGGATAGCGATCCTCTCCCATTGTTTTAATAGGGACGCACTATTTATGTGCGGATTTTAGCTTCAATCACTTGTTTTTTTCACATGCGTCCAGTGTTTTGTTTTAACGCGCCTATAGATGCTTGAAAGAAACGCTCGTCTGACTGAGCCCTAACACTTGTTTGTCTGTATACTGTGAAGAACTGAAATGAGTTGATACTGAAGATAGTATGCAAAATGTACTGCATTTTGGGAAAACATTATAATTACAAAACCAAAAATACATTGAGAAATAGTATCAGCATTCTAAATATCTAATCTTATAAAGATACAAATAGTTTAATTATAGTGTACATGTAATGTATAATCTAACAACAATAGACTGCTTTCCCTATGCTTAAAAAAATAAATAAATCTACAAACAACATATATATAGCATCTTACTTGTGGATGTGACCCTGAACTGGCTGATGCATAATGGGTTGTACATTCACAATGACGGAGATGCTAGATTTAGAGTATTAGATTATCTAGACACATCCAAAATCCATAAAGAAAATGTATAGTTCTCTGTAGGGTAATGTGAGTAATGTATATAAATAAACTAAAGTGTCACTGCTAGCTTATCGACAAGGTGTCCATTAATCAGGTTAAAGCCAATAAGTGAATGTGATAAAAAATTAGAGAAGAAAAAACATTTCTGAGGCCCACCTCCGTAACAGTAAATATTTCAGTTCAGTATTCTAAGGACAAGGATTCCCACATAATAAGCACTAATAGTAATATATCGTATAAACAATGTCACTAATTTTATACACAAATAAACTGAAGCTAGTAGAAATGAATGGAGATGAATATTAGAAAAATGTAGTTGTATTTTGAATAGCTAATTCCATAACTGCCAATTGCTATTTATCTTTTACATCAGTTGTGCACTATTAATAATATTATTCAGGTTGCTCTACATTTGAAAACAGAGGTTTACATACATTGTATATGAAAAATATACAAATATGGATGATTTAGTGAATCCTGCACTAAGTAGGGGGTTGGACCCGATGACCCTGGAGGTTCCTTCCAACTCTACCAGTCTATGAGTCTATGAAAATGACCAGAGCAATAAACATGAACTAAATGACTTAAAAATTGATACAGGGGGAGAGAGAACCCTGCTCGTTCGGTCTTACAATCCACAGGGAAGAGGAAAGGAGACAGTAGGCGAGGATGACATGGTGACAGCAGGGCTACAGCAGGTTGTAGGTTTTTCTATAGAAGTAGTCTTTCAGATTGTATTTGAAGTTTGCCAAGGTAGCAGAGAGTCTGATGGGTTGAGTTGGTGAGTTCCAGAGTATAGGTGGTGCACAGGATAAATCCTGGAGATTATAGGAGGAACAAAGCAAGGAAATAGAGAAGGAGATTCTGTGAGGACTGGAGGTTACCTGTGGTTTATCAAGATACTAGATCAGAGATGTATGAAGGGGACAGGTTGTGGTCAGCCTTGAGTGTAATTGATTAAATCTTGAGTTGTATTCTTCATACAATGGGTAGCCAAAGTTGGGATTGACAGAGGGAAAATGGAAATGAGTAATGGGGAAAGGTGGGCATCAGAGTTGAGGATAGATTGGAGAGGCACAAGTGTGGCAGGATGCATAGACAGATGTTGCAGTAGTCTAGTAAGGAGATGATGAGGGCACACACTAGCATTCCTGTTGATTTAGTAATGGAGGAAACATTGTATCGAGAGCTATTTTTGAATTGGTAGCAACAGAGGTGGCTGGGACTTGCAGTCTGAAGGACTCAGCTAGCTCAAATGTGACACCAAGACAGCAGACCTTTGAAACTGGCGAAAGTATGGAACCATTGATTGTGATTGATAAGTATGGAAGGGGTGTTGAATGAGACGGGGGAAAGATGATGATTTCACTTTTCCCTGTGTTGTGTATTAGAAAGCCAGAATAAATTAATGAAGATCTCGCTAATAGACAGTCTAGGATACTGGGGAGAAGAGAGGGAACATCTGGGCGAGAGAGTTAAATTTGAGTGTTATCAACATAAAGGTGGTACTGAAAGCTAATGGACTCTATAAGCTGTCCTAGGTCAAAGGCGTAGATGGAGAATTGTAGGAGTTCTATGACAGAGTCTTGGGGGATACCAATGGAGAGAGGTCGAGGCAAGGATGTGGTGTATAAGTGGGAGTGAATAAATGGTGGGTCAATGAGATATGGAGAGATTCAGGCAGGGGCCAAGTTTGTTATGCCAAGGGAAGAAAGAGTTTGGAACAGGAGGGAGTGGTTGACTGTGCCAGAGGCAGAGAACAGGTCATTAAGGAGGAGTATGAAGTAATGTTTTGAAGCTTTTGTGGTTAGTAGATTCTGAGCAACTTGAATAGGGTGGTTTTAATAGAGTAGTGGATGAAAAGCCACATTGTATTTCATATGATGAGAGGCAGGAGAATAGTTCAGGGTATATGTGCTGTTCCAGGAGTTTTAAAGTGAATGAGAACAGTGAGGTGGTATGGTAGTTGGACATAGAGCAGTGAGGAAAGATCAAGGGATAGTTTTTTAAAGATAGATGTAATGATTGCATTTTTTAAAAATGAAGGGAAGACACCAGTAGACAGGAAAATATTGAAAGCACACATGCAAAACAACTAAAGAATGGTTGAAAAGAAGATTTGTGTTTTGGAATAGCCAAGTCACTTCCTGACCTTAACCCTATCAAGATGCTGAGACATGGCCTGAAGAGCAAGACACTCCAAAATATTGATGAACTGAAAGACATTTGCAGGTTGATGTGGTTACTGTCTGCAACTCTTGCACATGTGCCAAACAACCAATGATTTACCCTACTTGGTGCTGATTCCACTTGGTTGCACTGTGCATCTTAGAAAATTCTACCATCCTATGAAGGAGACGTAATACATGAAACTCAGCGAGATAACGGCAGAGTTATGGAATAAATTGGGGGCAAGAGAGATGGTCCAGGACTACACACCAGATCGTACGGTAGCCATTACTATACAGCACGGGGAATTTTTAAAGTTTATTAAAGGTGTGCTGCCTTTAGCTACTATAAGGCCTTAGTCAGACGGGCGTTTTTTCGCGCGATTTGCGCATGCGCATGCGTCCGGCGATTTTCTAAAACCATTGCTTTCCAATGGTATCGGACACATGAGCGCTTTTTATGCGCTCGTCCGATAAATTATAGAACAGAAATCACAGGTCGCACCTCTCATTGGCTCAGCGCAGGGACCAATCTGATGTGTCCGATACCATTGCAAATTCATGAATGGGTGTGTGAGTGAGATCAGGCTGTGACCAATTAGAGGCAGCTCATTCAGCAGGTGGGGATTTTAAAGCCCCGGCTGCTGAATACTATAGAGAAGCAGTTCAGGAGAACTGCCGGCGGCCGCCGCTGAACTCCGGCTGCAGCGGAAAGGTGAGTATACATTTATTTATTTTTTTTACACATTTCTGGATGAATTGCAGGGAAGGGCTTATATATTTAAGCCTTTCCCGAAAATTCATCGTGAGATCGCCTGTAGCTCATTGCTTTCAATGGAACAGGCTGTATTGCCGGCTCCATTGAATTCAATGCGCTGGACAGCTCCGGCCCGTTTCTAATGAAACGCGGCTAGGAGCAGATTTTTCGGGCGATTTTTTGGCCCCGGTCACGCGATTTGCGGATGCGCACCTGTCATGCAATCCACAAATCGTGCGAAAAAACGCCCGTGTGACTAAGGCCTTAACAAGGCAACCTTGCAATTAGCTCCACTTTTTGTTTCTATAGCTTCCAATGATGGTTTAACGTCCTCAGAACTGATGTCAGTTCCCCTTTAACCTTTAAACCTGTGTTGCTCATCCAGAGGAATGCAAACATCACTAACGAGGTAAAACTATACCCGAGCAGACAGACAGATAGAAAGCAGTAGTCGATTTATTCCTCATACTAGCTACAAGTGGAGCCAGGCATGCATTATTCTTTTCAACAGGTGCTGATGCCCAGTGTCTAAACAATATGATGTGATATAATATAATATGTATAATTCCAATACATGACAATCCTCATCATATTCTGTCATGGCTCTAATAAAACCTTAATTTTTATAGGATCTTTGATTGTTTAATCTCATTTTAAAGATATTAAAATATTGCATGTCATCCTTCTAGGACAAAATATTTGATTCTTTTAATAATAGCCAACAATTAGATTGACAGACTATAGGAGCTGCAAGTACAGTATGCCTGACATGATCCCTTCATTAAACCATCTAAATCGTAGTGAAGGACAAATGCTATATTTACCTAATGTAAATGAGATGCCTCACAGCTAATGCACTGCTCCATCACTTCTTTGTACTCTTTAAATTATTACGACTGCAGCAGCAAATGATCTTAAACGTGACAAGGAAAAAATGAGTTTTAATACGAAAGATAGAGAAGCCTCTTCCATTCAATAATGCATGTTGACATCTGATAATGTGCTCTAACCCTTCACATGTCGGTACATTTTTTCCCCTTCTTAATATACAACTCCAATCAAACAATATTCTAAGGCTGAAATTTCTGATAAATGAATTTTTCTCTTTCTGATCTTTCTCGAAAACCTGTCTCTGAAGTCATCACATCTTCTTGGCTTTTCTTGAATAATTCATGACCACACCACTCCACAGCTTGCTCACATGTGGGACTTCTTGGCATGCTTTCCCATTAACATCCACGGACATGCAGAAAATCCAGGCGAAATCACGAACATTTGTACATTAAATCCATAAGCAAATCCCTGGTTCTGCATTAATCACCAATGCACACAACGCCAGTTGTCTAACTAAATTACTTACTAGACTTGGAAATTCCTTTTTTACGCCCATGTTTCCGTCGTTTTTTCTGAGATTAATTCTGAATATGAGTTTCGACCTAGTTTCAGGTAGAGTCTTTGTAATGCTTCCTCTTAACAATTTCTGCACTTCAGCTACGCAATGATGTCTGTGTGTTTACGCTGTATATACCAAAGAACATTTGTAGCACAGCTGTCAAGTGGAAAGGTAAAGGCTGATACTCTTGCTGATAAGTTTGTTCATCTGGTGCATAAGGTCCTTCGGAACAACTAATTAATGAAAGGAAGGAGACAGCAAGGTTTGGCGCTGTCCGTTATATTTGCTGTTACCAATGACAATGTCAGCACTGACTGTCAAGCTGGCAGGTGCTTGTAAAGAAAAGTAAGCCAATATTCTTTTTTTTTGGATGTTGAATATTGTGAAGGAATGCAAGCCTTTTATATACTGCAGGAATGAGATGTCCCTTATCTTCTGTAATACTGCAAGCATAAGCCTGGGGAAGCAACTATGTATTTCCAAGTACTGTAGACCGGAGTGAAAGAAATGATTTTTTTTCCCCCTACTTTTTTAAATGAAATGTGATTTTAGAGTAAACAAAACAGATCAGTGGAAGTAGGACTCCTTTAGTCAGAACCCCATTCATTTCTATGATGGGTAATTACTGTCAGTTTTTCGCTAAAAGCTTCTCTTTTGAGCCATATCTAAGAAAAGTAATATTTCTATCCGTAGAGTTGTTCCTCTATACTTTTTTCTTCTTTTGATCAAAGCTCGGTTATCACTATTAGGAATTCACAGTTGTGATTACTAGCAAATGCCTAGCATACACTGTAATAGAATTTTGAAGGTCAAACTGCTGCAGATGCTACAGAATGAGGTTTTAATGTGAAGAAATGGGGAAAATTACAGGACAAGTCGAGGAAACCAGACTATGACAACTGAATTGATGCTTAATGGGTCTTTTGGTCGGGAATTGTGAGATTAACTCTACCATTAACAACTAAAATGACAACTTTTATACAAATGCAGCAAGTGGAAAACAAATAGAGGCCTTGAGAAGCACTCAGAATGGAACTATACCACCATGAATTATTTAATTATCCTCTGTATTGTCTCATATATCACCCTAGTCTGAACAGCTATTCTGCTTCACTGCAAACCTTAGATGACTGCAGTGTTACTTCTTTTATTCAACTCTACCTTATTGCTATTGTTTTATTCAATAACTGTTAAGGAGACATCATTATTAAGTAGAGCTAAAAGAAGGCTATTATAAGGAAGGATTTAACCCTCTAAGGATATAAGCTAGTTTGGGATTTAAGGACACATTGATATTTTGGGGACTTTCAACTCTACATACACACATTTTTCAATTTTGAACAATACAAAAGCCAGTCATGTGTTCCTTCTTCGGCGCTGCCGGGAGTCATCCTGAAGTGCGGCTGTCTTCTTCCTACAGTAAGTTCTCCGTAACACAGGTGCATCATCGCCCGTGTACTGAGAGCTGTCCCTGATTGGTCCCTGCGCTGAGCCAATCAGAGGAAGCACTCACTCACCCATTCATGAATTCATGAATGGGTGAGTGAGAGCTGTCTCTGATTGGTGAGGCTGACCAATCAGAGGCAGCTCATTCAGCAGGCGGGGATTTTAAATCCCTGGCTGCTGAATACTACTCACAGCAGTTCAGGAGAACTGCCGGCCGCGGCTGAACTCCGTCTGCCGGGACAAGGTGAGTATATATATATTTTTTTTACTTTTTACACATTTCTGGATGAATTTCAGGAAAGGGCTTATATTTTTAAGCCCTTCCCAAAAATTCATCGTGAGATCGCCCACAGCCCATTGCTTTCAATGGAGCAGGCTGTATTGCCGGCTCCATTGAATTCAATGCGCTGGACAGCGCTGCACTGCACCGGCCCGTTTCTAATGAAATGCGGCTAGGAGCAGATTTTTCGGCCGATTTTTCAGCCCCGGTCACGCGATTTGCGGATGCGCATCCGTCATGCGATCCGCAAATCGCGGGAAAAACGCCCGTGTGACCGAGGCCTAAGGCTGTATTTTTGTACTCCCTTTTTGCAAAAAGAAATTAAAATGCATAAAAAGTTTTCTTTTCTTACTTGGACTTTTCTGACTTTTTAAAAATGTTTTCCTATGTTCCTGTAGAGGACTTGAATCTGTGATCTTATGATTGCTCAGATAATACACTGCATTACTTCTAATCCTTCCCCCAACAGAGGGAGAGCAAACCTTCCTAGTACAGCTACAATAACTATGCAGCCCAGCTGTGCAGTATGAATGTAGTACTGGACGGAGGGAAGCGTACTGAAGCAGTGCTGGGACTGGGAGCAGGTATAGCTGCTGGCTGCTAATTATTCAACTTGAAGTGATAACTCAGTCTACATACAGTCTAATTTTGCTAGCTATTGTTACCATAAAGTATTTTTTACACATTTAGTTTAATTTCAGGGTTTTTGAGTAAAACTAGGCAAACAGCAGATCCCCCCCCCCCCCTCCCAGCCAAAAAATTGTCCTGAAGTGCTATGATTTGAAGAGCTCAGGGTTTCTCTTGTTTAAACCCTCAGCACTTAAATAGACAATTTATCCAGTATTTTACCATAAGCATTTTCCTTCTGCTTGATATTATAAGACTAGTATTTAATAGAAAATTATAGTACCAGTGTTTCTGGTGGTGCAATGCACCACTTACTAATATAATATAGTGAAAGGGATTGGAGTTGGTAACAGTTGCTAAACCAGCAGAGCCGAATAGCAGCCATGTGCTAACAGGACCTGTGATAATGTCGCCATAATGTGATGAGTCACTGAGGCTCTGAGCTCCACCCCTGATCACATGACGGTGGCATCATCACAGGTGCTAAACCAGCAGAGCTGGACAGCAGCTGTGTGGAGCCCTGGTGACTGATCACATAAAATCCCTTATTTAGAGCACAGGGATGAAGGACTTGTGATTATGTCACCATCATGTGATCAGGGACGGAGCTCAGATTTCCATTGACTGATCACATAACGGTGACATCATCACACGTAACTCACTCACATACAAATCATTGGTCATCATGATTTAGGTGTAAGTACATAGAGGCTGCATGGATAAAACACAGTCTGTCTCTCTTGACTCCTGTATGGGTTTAACTGTTAGTAATTACTGTACAATATCTTCTTATCATCTACTTGTAATCACTATTCTTAATACTATGGCATGTGAAATGACATCAGCAACAGTAATTCCACCTATTTCCACTGTATTTTGAGTATCATGTACAGCATTCCAATAGGTTACCTGCTTACAGGGAGCCACGTGCCTTCTTTCTATCCATGTGCCGTACTGGAGCTTCAACATTAACTAATTACAAGGAGGGCTATGTTCAGAAAAGGGGTTGTCTAGCTGGATAATATTTGTAAAGGGAATGTATTATCAGAAAATGACATATTTAGTTAAGCCAGATTATTATTATTTTATTACTATGAATGTCCACGTTTCAAAAAATTCCAGTTCTTAGCACTGATGCTTAACAGTGCTGGAGTTCTAAGTTCAAATCTAACCAAGGACAACAACTCAATTGGCATTATTATATTCTCTTTGAGTTTAGTCTTCATGTTTTCCTCCTCCTCTGGTGGGTCAGTTGTTAGCACTGCTGGAGTTCCAGGTTCAAATCAAGGGCAACATCTATATGGGGTTTGTAGGTTATTTTCATGTTTATTCTTCTTCTCTTGTGGAAAAGAAAGAACAAATTCAATTTTTCATACTGATGTTTTTGATGATAATTGAACCTAGGACCAGAGCACTACAAGGCAACAGTGCTAACCAGAGCCACATTCATTGAAGAAGCACACAATAGGGACCTTCTGTAGGTCAAATTAGTGAGCACAATTTTTACTGCCATTGAGTTTAATGGGAATCAGAATCAGGTCACCCTGATTCTCAATAATCTTTGGAAAATAAACTCTTGACTCAAATATTCTAATATTAACCCACTGTCCTTATCCACAAAAGACACTAGAAGAACATGGAGCTCTTAGATGGAAGTAAGACCTATGGAGACTTGCATTTAGGAGTTTTCTGGTAATGCATGGTATTTTCTTTGGATAAGCCATCAATGTTTATTCCCCAAAGACCCCTTTATTGTTTTGCTTTAGTTGAAAATTAAATATCATTAGCAAATTTCTATAAAATAAATGTTTACATATCAACTGCTTCTTGGTAATCGTGTATTTTGTTACACTGTACTCTCTCCCACCATTAATATTGCAGTAGCAGTAGTGTTTTGACTGGCAGGTTAGAGTTCTAGAAATAAGCAATAGTCTCATCTCTGTCAATTCTTAGAATGGTGTGATCGTCTTCCAAATTCTCCTGGGATAAATAACTCTGAGTATACATTACAAATTATGATGATTTTGAAATTTCCAAGGAAATGGATACCAAATAAATTGTCCATTATCATATTCCAGCCCCAAAATACTTTACGAAGACTAACAAGATCAAACAAGTCTATGCAACTCTGCAATGTATCCTCATTTAAATAGGATAGGAAATGGTAATGATTTCTAAATTTAAAAAAATGAGGTCACTGTCATCATCTTAGAAGTAAGTTGGCTATAAATTGAGGATATGAGTGTACTTAAATAGAAAATGATTCCAGTAACAGTAAAATTAATCTGAATTCTATGCAATCACATAGTGTTAGGGAGTAGAATAGTCATGAGGTAATGAGGATGATATAAAAGTAAAAAGATAAATTATGCAATAGAGAAACTGAATGTACTAATGCTGGGTATACTTTGTCATAGAAAGGACACAATGTAGCACAGTACTCAAGTACGGCATTACTGTTCCAGTAACCTTTCTCTGTACTGTTCGGAGTTTTATAACTGACTGAAGTACTTCATTGTTAGATAGGAAATGAACAAAACTGCTTTTAAACTCTTTATAATCTCCTATTTATTCAAGATCAGCAAGCATATATTTGATAACAATAAGAGGGCAAATTAAATAGTTGGGATCATAATAGGAAATATTGCATCCAGCTAATTTTAAGGAAAACAGGAAAGCCATAAAGCTGGCATTTGCTTTTATTGCCGCTCTATCTCCTTTTACTTTGCTTTTTGTCTTCACCCTTCCCGGCACACTAATGACTACCTGCCTGTAACTGATGTGGTAAAAAATGGCAGAGGGATATTTTATAGCAGGATTGTCAGAAGGAAAGAAAACAACAGCTTATTAAGATGATCCGAACATGTTCTCTGATTTAACCTGTTGTCAAAATTTGTACACATTTACACACTATCGCAAATGACAGGTGACTTTAGTCTGCAGATTTGCATCTGCTTTTATTTTCGGCTGGCGCTGCTAGTTTCACTTATTGTATAATGTTACTGAATGTGTGTTCTTCAAACTAAGTGAATCCAAATGATACTGGAAGCCAAGAGCTACTATATCTTTGAGACAATGCCATGTATTATTTTATTTAAAGGCAGAGTCAGGCATATAAAAAAAATTTAAGCTATGTTCAGCACCCATGCAGGCAAAAACTTCTGATGTATGCGGTGAACCAAAGGAATCAATAGGAACAAGTGGCATTTTACTCTCTCTATGACCCGCTGCCAAGAGGAGAGGAAAGACATATCTTTATATATCCAATGGGCTTCTTAAAGGGAATGTATCAACTGCATTTGTTTTAACAATAACAACTAAATAGTGAAATATTTTCAAATTTTCTAATCTGTATTTCTAGTTTCTAATTGTGGATTTTTTTTATTCGATTGTTTGTACATGATTATGGGGCTGCTAACTTGACTTTGCTGCAAAGATATGTGTTATAACAGCTTTTAAAGATATGTTTTACAATAGCCTCATCGGCCAGTCACACAATGCATTGCAGCTGACTCATTGACTTCTATGAGAGAGTGTTCTAGTAGTGCTTGGTACCCTGTACAGATGCATTTTACAAGGAGAGAGGGTAGATAAGCTGTGACCTTTACCCATTGCGAATGGTGGAACCTCTGCTATATATATTTGTTATCTTTCATTTTAATCCTACAGGTAATGATAATGAAATGACTGCTGAAAAGTTCTCTCTACAGAACAGGAAGTTTCAGTCAAGATATTAGGATTTAAAAATAAATATATAAAAAATATGTCTTAAAAACCACCCAAAATCTCTAAAAATATATGTTTAACATACCAAATTGAGTTATACAATTGGTCATTTCCTGATGACACATTCCCTTTGGTAGCACATTCAATTTCTGCCATACATTATTACATTTTGCATGTTCTCCTAGGACAGTAAAAAAGAAAGGTAGCAACAAATATTCTGAAATATCTTCTGCAGTAAACACTGACACTGAATGGCTGAGTTGAGCTCTGTTTGGTTGCTCTCCACATTATCCACATTAGGACAATGTAGCCCTGAATCATATAATCATATTTTACAAAATCTGAGGGTGGGTTCACACGAGCGTGTTTTTGTGCATACTTAGGTGTGTACATACGTGCGCACCTAGGTACGAGCAAAAACATGCGTGAACACAGCTGCGTGCTTGTTGTCAATGGAGCCGCGGCTGCTGCTGGCAGCTCCATTGAAAACAATGCTCTGCCCTTCCCTGAAAAAAAAACATTTCAGTGAAAAAAAAACAAAAACTTGCCGCTGCCGTGACTCCCGCAGGCATGAAGAACACATCTGCCGCATGCGGTAGATGTTTCCTTCACCCCCGCTAGTTAAGGGAATTCCCAGCTGCTACATCTGCCACATCTGTGGCAGATGCAGCAGAGGAATTCTTCAATTCTCAACCGAAGCTTTCCCACATGACAGCTGCAGTAGAGAATCCTACTGCCGGCATCCCCGTCAATGGCTTTTCAGGGAAGGGCTGCATAAGCACTTTCCTGAAAAGCTATTAAAAAAGTGTATAAAAAAAAATCAATACTTACCTCCCTTCAGCTGCCAGGGCTCAGCCGCGACTTCTGGCGCTGTCCCCAGTGCTGTAGTTCTGAGCTATCAGCAGCTGGGAATTTAAAATCCCCGCCTGTTGGTAGCTCTGATTGTGATTGGCTGAAGGGCTTCAGCCAATCACAATCAGAGCTACCAGCAGGCAGGGATTTTAAATCCCCACATGCTGCTAGCTGAGAACTATAGAGTGTGAAAAAAATATCTATACTCACCTGCTGGGGCTCAGCTGTGCTTTCTGCAGCTGCCCCTGGCTCTGTAGTTCTCAACTAGCAGCAGCCGGGGATTTGAAATCCCCGCCTGCTTGTAGCTCTGATTGTGATTGGCTGAAGCACTTCAGCCTATCACAATCAGAGCTATCAGCAGGCAGGGATTTTAAATCCCTGGCTGCTGATAGCTCAGAACTACAGAGACGGGGACAGCGCCAGAAGTCGCGGCTGTGCCCTGGCAGCTGAAGGGAGGTGAGTATTGATTTTTTTTTATACACTTTTTTAAATGGCTTTTCAGGGAAGGTCTTATGAAGCCCTTCCCTGAAAAGCCATTGACGGGGATGCCGGCAACAGGATTCTCTACCGCAGCTGTCATGTGTGACAGCTGCAGTTGAGAATTGAAGAATTCCTCTGCTGCACCTGCCACATATGTGGCAGATGTAGCAGCAGGGAATTCTTTTAACTTGCAGGGGTGAAGGAAACATTTGCCGCATGCGGCAGATATGTTCTTCATGCCTGCGGGAGTCACGGCAACAGCGGAGAGGTAAGTATTTTTTTTTTTACACTAAAATGTTTCTTTTTAAGGGAAGGGCTTATATGTAAAGCCCTTCCCAGAAAAGAATGCAGGGGTGCCGGCAGAGCATTGTTTTCAATAGAGCCGCCGGCAGCAGCCTCGACTCTATTGAAAACAATGCGTGCATCCCCAATAGTGCACGCATGTCCTATCTTTGCAGACACACACCTGCCACGTACAGACATGTGCACACACTATAGGGAATGCATTGTGGTAAACACAAGCATGTTTTTGTGCGTTCGTAGGCACGCACAAAAACACGCTCGTGTGAACCCACCCTGAGGGCTTAGACACACAGGTGCATCGGCGCCCATGTTACTGCACTAAAAGACGGCCGCATTGCAGATGCGGATGAATCTCCGCACCTCCAGAAGCAAAAACATGTGACCAGCTCCATTGCCAGTCTTGTGTTCTTTCTTGAGCGCTGCAGGGAGTCGTCTGTCCTGAAGTGCGGCCATCTTCTTCATGCAGTAATGGCTCAATGTGACTAAGCCCTGACAAATTAATGCATTAGTAACTAGGTGGTTTTGTGACTCTTTGTAAAACAGAACTCAAGAAAGCAAAGATATATCCACATTTATACACCATGCACCCTTGAATACGGGTAAAAAAGCAGGTAAAGCTGAAGATTAAAAAAGGCGAGTATTTAGGAAAAAATTACTGTATGTTTTCTGTTAGTAAAGCTGATGCATCCACACTGTTAAATTTACCATAAACCTCATCAGGAGTCGATGTGTCAGAATTAGTTGGGATTTGTTTGAAAACAGATTTGTTATACCCTCTGTGTCATGGCTCTTATATATACTGTACAGATGCCACAGGGCTAGTGGGATCCAATTCTCAGGTCTGCATTTATTTTCTCCTTCTAAGTCAGTGTTTCTCAAACTCCAGTCCTCATGACCCCCAACAGATCATGTTTCAGGATGTCCTATAAAAGAACACCAGTGGCAATGTCTGAGGCAAACATCACCTGCTGGCGGTCGTGAGGACTGGAGCTTGGGAAAGACTGTTCTAAGTTGTACTGTTTGGGAAAAGTGTGTTAGGCCTCCTGTATGGTCTGCCTCTAGGGAACATACACCCTTGTCCACTAAGTATACTATACAGTACTTACCTATAGAATATATAGTCCGTGGCTATACAGTAAACAACATCTATTTACATGGCACTAGCGAAACTATAGGGGATGCAGGAGATGCGGTTGCACCTGGGCCCAGGAGCCTTAGGGGGACCATAAGGCCGCTCTTCTCCTTATAGGGTGCCCAGTGCTATGACTAAAGCATTATAGTTGGGGGCCCTGTTACAGGTTTTGCATTGGGGCCCAGGAGCTTTACATTCCCCCTTTGCGTTAAGGGGTTAAGAGAAGTTGGGGGACCCCAAAATGAACTTTTGAGCCCATGAGCCTTTAGCTACGCCCCTGTTGCACGATATACAGCAGCCATCCATACAACAGCTTTGACCTCACTATATACAACACCTACTTAAACTATATTCAACACTTACCTGCATGATGCACAGCAACAACTTATGAAATGTACAGCACTTTCCTGCATAACATAAAGGCTCACACTACACACAATATATAACACCTAGCTACACAGCTTATAGCAACTATCAATATGATATACAACACCTACTTATGCAGTTTATAGCACCTGCAGTACATAAAGAATAAATCACATCAATCTATATAATACACAGCACATGCCTACTTATTTCATATCTCCTACGGAATAAAAAGAACTTACAGTACAGTATCTATTAGGTATACTTCACTGACCAAAATGATATACAGCATTAACCAGCACAATACACAGCAACTTCATATATAGCATGCAGCGCTTACATATACACAGCATATCCATTTAAAGGACTTAACTACACATTATATATACAGCATAAACCTGTATGATGTACACAGCTTACCTACCTAGCATTTAGCTCTTTACCTACATGATATACAACACCTAACAACCCTAAATAGATAATATACACCATCTACGTATGCGTATACAGTATTTATGCAGCACTAATACACATGATAGCAAGCACCTAAATACATGGTGTACAGTGCCTACTTTTACAGTGTGCAGTACCTACCCAGACCACCTACAGCATATAAAACCTGCCTACAGTACATACTACAAATGTAATACTATAATACATGACATACGTATTTAAATAGAAATATACACATATGAAAATGTTTCTAAAGTAAAAACAAAACATAATAAATAGAGATGAGCGAGCACCAAAATGCTCGGGTGCTCGTTACTCGGGACGAAATTATCGCGATGCTCGAGGGTTCGTTTCGAATAACGAACCCCATTGAAGTCAATGGGCGACCCGAGCATTTTTGTATATCGCCGATGCTCGCTAAGGTTTTCATTTGTGAAAATCTGGGCAATTCAAGAAAGTGATGGGAACGACACAGCAACGGATAGGGCAGGCGAGGGGCTACATGTTGGGCTGCATCTCAAGTTCCCAGGTCCCACTATTAAGCCACAATAGCGGCAACTTTTACTTCTGAAAAGCCCTCATTAGCAATGCATACCTTAGCTAAGCACCACACTACCTCCAACAAAGCACAATCACTGCCTGCATGACACTCCGCTGCCACTTCTCCTGGGTTACATGCTGCCCAACCCCCCCCACCCCCCCCCCCCGCACGACGCAGTGTCCACAGCACACACCAAAGTGTCCCTGCGCAGCCTTCAGCTGCACTCATGCCACACGCTGGCCTCATAGCCACACCACCCTCATGTCTATTTATAAGTGCGTCTGCCATGAGGAGGAACCGCAGGCACACACTGCACAGGGTTGGCACGGCTAGGCAGCGACCCTCTTTAAAAGGGGCGGGGCGATAGCCCACAATCCTGTACAGAAGCAATGAGAAATATAATCCTGTGCCACCGCCATCAGGAGCTGCACACGTGGGCATAGCAATGGGGAACCTATGTGCCACACACTATTCATTCTGTCAAGGTGTCTGCATGCCCCAGTCAGACCGCGGTTTTTTATAAATAGTCACAGGCAGGTACAACTCCGCAATGGGAATTCCATGTGTACCCACAGCATGGGTGGCTCCCTGGAACCCACCAGCTGTACATAAATGTATCCCATTGCAGTGCCTATCACAGCTGAGGTAACGTCCGATTAAATGCAGGTGGGCTTCGGCCCACACTGCATGCGCCAGTCACACTGGGGCTCTATAGAAGTGGACACATGCAGTTACAACTCCCTGTGGACCCACAGCATGGGTGGGTGCCAGGAAGCCACCGGCGGTACATAAATATATCCCATTGCATTGCCCATCACAGCTGAGGTAATGTCATGTTTAATGCAGGTGGGCTTCGGCCCACACTGCATGCCCCAGTCAGACTGGGGTTCTTTAGAAGTGGACACATGCAGTTACAACTCCCTGTGGACCCACAGCATGGGTGGCTCCCTGGAACCCACCGGCGGTACATAAATATATCCCATTGCAGTACCCAGCACAGCTGATATAACGTCAGCTTTAATGCAGGTGGGCAAAAAATTAATTGGATTACACTGTAGGCGAGGGCCCCAAAAAATTGGTGTACCAACAGTACTAATGTACGTCAGAAAAATTGCCCATGCCCAACCAAGAGGGCAGGTGAAACCCATTAATCGCTTTGGTTAATGTGGTTTAATTTGTGATTACGTCAGGTTTCAGGAGGAGGAGCAGGAGGAGGAGGATGAATATTATACACAGATTGATGAAGCTAAAAGGTCCACGTTTTTGATGGTGATAGAGAACAATGCTTCCATCCGCGGGTGCAGCCTACGTATTGTTTAGGTATCGCTGCTGTCCGCTGGTGGAGAAGAGAAGTCTGGGGAAATCCAGGCTTTGTTCATCTTGATAAGTGTAAGCCTGTCGGCACTGTCGGTTGACAGGCGGGTACGCTTATCTGTGATGATTCCCCCAGCCGCACTAAACGCCCTCTCTGACAAGACGCTAGCCGCAGGACAAGCAAGCACCTCCAGGGCATTCAGCGCGAGTTCAGGCCACGTGTCCAGCTTCGACTCCCAGTAGTTGAAGGGGGCAGAGGCGTCACGGAGGACGGTTGTGCGATCGGCTACGTACTCCCTCACCATCCTTTTACAGTGCTCCCGCCGACTCAGCCGTGACTGGGGAGTGGTGACACAGTCTTGCTGAAGAGCCAGAAAGCTGTCAAAGGCCTTAGAGAGTGTTCCCCTGCCTGTGCTGTACATGCTGCCTGATCTCTGCGCCTCCCCTGCTACCTGGCCCTCGGAACTGCGCCTTCGGCCACTAGCGCTGTCGGATGGGAATTTTACCATCAGTTTGTCCGCCAGGGTCCTGTGGTATAGCATCACTCTCGAACCCCTTTCCTCTTCGGGTATGAGAGTGGAAAGGTTCTCCTTATACCGTGGGTCGAGCAGTGTGTACACCCAGTAATCCGTAGGGGCCAGAATGAGTGTAACACGAGGGTCACGAGAAAGGCATCCTAACATGAAGTCAGCCATGTGTGCCAGGGTACCTGTACGCAACACATGGCTGTCCTCACTAGGAAGATCACTTTCAGGATCCTCCTCCTCCTCATGCCATACACGCTGAAAGGATGACAGGCAAGCAGCATGGGTACCCTCAGCAGTGGGCCAAGCTGTCTCTTCCCCCTCCTCCTCATCCTCCTCATGCTCCTCCTCCTCCTCCTCAACGCGCTGAGGTATAGACAGGAGGGTGCTCTGACTATCCAGCGACATACTGTCTTCCCCCGCCTCCGTTTCCGAGCGCAAAGCGTCTGCCTTTATGCTTTGCAGGAAACTTCTCAAGAGGCATAGCAGAGGAATGGTGACGCTAATGATTGCAGCACGCCGCTCACCATCTGGGTAGACTCCTCAAAGTTTCCAAGGACCTGGCAGATGTCTGCCAACCAGGCCCACTCTTTTGTAAAGAATTGAGGAGGCTGACTCCCACTGTGCCGCCCATGTTGGAGTTGGTATTCCACTATAGCTCTACGCTGCTCATAGAGCCTGGACAACAGGTGGAGCGTAGAGTTCCACCGTGTGGGCACGTCGCACAGCAGTCGGTGCACTGGCAGATGAAACAGATGTTGCAGGGTGCGCAGGGTGGCAGCGTCCATGTGGGACTTGCAGAAATGTGTGCAGAGCCGGCGCACCTTTCCGAGCAGGTCTGACAAGCGTGGGTAGCTTTTCAGAAAGCGCTGAACCACCAAATTAAAGACGTGGGCCAGGCATGGCACGTGCGTGAGGCTGCCGAGCTGCAGAGCCGCCAGCAGGTTACGGCCATTGTCACACACGACCATGCCCGGTTGGAGGCTCAGCGGCGCAAGCCAGCGGTCGGTCTGCTCTGTCAGACCCTGCAGCAGTTCGTGGGCCATGTGCCTCTTCTCTCCTAAGCTGAGTAGTTTCAGCACGGCCTGCTGACGCTTGCCCACCGCTGTGCTGCCACGCCGCGTGACACCGACTGCTGGCGACGTGCTGCTGACACATCTTGATTGCGAGACAGAGGTTGCGTTGGAGGAGGAGGAGGAGGAAGGTGCTTTAGTGGAGGAAGCATACACCGCCGCAGATACCAGCACCGAGCTAGGGCCCGCAATTCTGGGGGTGGGTAGGACGTGAGCGGTCCCAGGCTCTGACTCTGTCCCAGCCTCCACTAAATTCACCCAATGTGCCGTCAGGGAGATATAGTGGCCCTGCCCGCCTGTGCTTGTCCACGTGTCCGTTGTTAAGTGGACCTTGGCAGTAACCGCGTTGGTGAGGGCGCGTACAATGTTGCGGGAGACGTGGTCGTGCAGGGCTGGGACGGCACATCGGGAAAAGTAGTGGCGACTGGGAACCGAGTAGCGCGGGGCAGCCGCCGCCATCATGCTTTTGAAAGCCTCCGTTTCCACAAGCCTATACGGCAGCATCTCTAGGCTGATCAATTTTGCAATGTGCACGTTTAACGCTTGAGCGTGCGGGTGTGTGGCGTCGTACTTGCGCTTGCGCTCAAACTGTGGCACTAGCGACGTCTGGACGCTGCGCTGAGAGACATTGCTGGATGGGGCCGAGGACAGCGGAGGTGAGGGTGTGGGTGCAGGCCAGGAGACAGTAGTGCCTGTGTCCTCAGAGGGGGGTTGGATCTCAGTGGCAGGTTGGGGCACAGGGGGAGAGGCAGTGGTGCAAACCGGAGGCGGTGAACGGGCATCGTCCCACCTTGTGGGGTGCTTGGCCATCATATGCCTGCGCATGCTGTTGGTGGTGCCTCCCCAGCTGATTTTGGCGCAACAAAGGTTGCACACCACTGTTCGTCGGTCGTCAGGCGTCTCTGTGAAAAACTGCCACACCGTAGAGCACCTTGACCTGTGCAGGGTGGCATGGCGCGAAGGGGCGCTTTGGGAAACAGTTGGTGGATTATTCGGTCTGGCCCTGCCTCTACCCCTGGCCACCGCACTGGCTCGGCCTGTGCCCACACCCTCACTTGGCCCTCCGCGTCCTCAGCCGCGTCCACGTCCTATAGGCCTACCCCTACCCCTCAGCATGCTGTATTACCAGTGATTTGATTTCCCAGGCAGGAAATAAATTGGCGCAAGCCTGCTGGCCAAATATAATTTTTTCGCTTTTTTGCAAAGGGAAGGCCCTACTGCGTATATTCAATGAACAATAACTTTTATAACTGTGGTGTGGCCCTGAAAAAGTGTCACACAACTTTTGTGTAGCAGAGTTATTAACTCTGGCAGAGCAGGTATTTGCCAGTCAGGAAAGACAATGGCGCAAGCCTGCAGTAAACCGTAGCTGGTTGCGTTTGATTTTTGTACGTTCTCCACGCAGCACACACGTACACGGAGACCTTAGGACTGACACAGGCAGGCCAAATATAATTTTTTCGCAAATTTGCAAAGGGAGGGCCCCACTGTGGATATTCAATGAACAATACGTTTAATAACTGTGGTGTGGTCCTGAAAAAGTGTCACACAACTTTAGTGTAGCAGAGTTATTAACTCTGGCAGAGCAGGTATTTGCCAGTCAGGAAAGACAATGGCGCAAGGCTGCAGTAAACCGTAGGTGGTTGCGTTTGATTTTTGTACGTTCTCCACGCAGCATACACGTACACGGAGACCTTAGGACTGACACAGGCAGGCCAAATATAATTTTTTCGCAAATTTGCAAAGGGAGGGCCCCACTGCGGATATTCAATGAACAATACGTTTAATAACTGTCGTGTGGCCCTGAAAAAGTGTCACACAACTTTAGTGTAGCAGAGTTATTAACTCTGGCAGAGCAGGTATTTGCCAGTCAGGAAAGACAATGGCGCAAGCCTGCAGTAAACCGTAGCTGGTTGCGTTTGATTTTTGTACGTTCTCCACGCAGCACACACGTACACGGAGACCTTAGGACTGACACAGGCAGGCCAAATATAATTTTTTCGCAAATTTGCAAAGGGAGGGCCCCACTGCGGATATTCAATGAACAAGAAGTTTAATATCTGTGGTGTGGCCCTGAAAAAGTGTCACACAACTTTAGTGTAGCAGAGTTATTAACTCTGGCAGAGCAGGTATTTGCCAGTCAGGAAAGACAATGGTGCAAGCCTGCAGTAAACCATAGCTGGTTGCGTTTGATTTTTGTACGTTCTCCACGCAGCACACACGTACACGGAGACCTTAGGACTGACACAGGCAGGCCAAATATAATTTTTTCGCAAATTTGCAAAGGGAGGGCCCCACTGCGGATATTCAATGAACAATACGTTTAATAACTGTGGTGTGGCCCTGAAAAAGTGTCACACAACTTTAGTGTAGCAGAGTTATTAACTCTGGCAGAGCAGGTATTTGCCAGTCAGGAAAGACAATGGCGCAAGCCTGCAGTAAACCGTAGCTGGTTGCGTTTGATTTTTGTACGTTCTCCACGCAGCACACACGTACACGGAGACCTTAGGACTGACACAGGCAGGCCAAATATAATTTTTTCCCTGCTTTTTTGCAAAGGGAAGGACCCACTGTGGATATTCAATGAACAATAACTGTGTTGTGGCCCTGCCTACACAATTCTGTCCCTGTAGTATCAATGGAGGGTGCAATGCTCTGCACAGACGATTTTTAGAAGAAAAAAAAAATGCAACACTGCTAACAGCAGCCTGCACAGTACTCCACACAGTTAAATGTGGCCCTAGAAAGGACCGTTGAGGTTCTTGAAGGCTACACTCACTCCTAACACTCTCCCTGCCTAAGCACCACTTCTGTCCCTAATGCCGGGTGCAATGCTCTGCACTGCCGATTTTGAGAAAAAAAAAAAAAAACCACTGCTAGCAGCAGCCTGCACACAGGTAGATGTGGCCCTAAGAAGGACCTTTGGGGTTCTTGAAGCCTACACTAACTCCTAACGCTCTCCCTACAGCAGCTCAGGCACCAGCAGCACTGTCCCTCACTAACTCACAAGACATCTAAGGCGAGCCACGGGAGGGGCCGACTTTTATACTCGGGTGACATCAGATCTCCCCAGCCACTCACAGCAGGGGGGTGGTATAGGGCTTGAACGTCACAGGGGGAAGTTGTAATGCCTTCCCTGTCTTTCAATTGGCCAGAAAAGCGCGCTAACGTCTCAGAGAGGAAACTGAAAGTAACCAGAACACCGCGTGGTACTCGTTACGAGTAACGAGCATCCCGAACACCCTAATATTCGCACGAATATCAAGCTCGGACGAGTACGTTCGCTCATCTCTAATTATTAAATATGAAGGCCTGCTTTCAGTTTGCTATAAATTATGGTTTTTTGGGGGCATGTAGCTATAATATTGATAGGTTTCTGCCTTCATAGCAATGACAATATAGTCTCCTCCCCTTAGCTGATCACATGACAGAATGTAAAGACCTTTTTCATACAGGCGAGTGCGATTTTGGGCAGTGAAAAACAGACTGGCTTCATGCGAGCGTATGTGCAGTTGACATCAGTTTTTGTTCTGCTTTTGTATTTTTAACATATTAGTGTCATCTAAGAGCAATCCAATTTTCAAGTGTGTGAAAAAAATGGTGCACTAGGTAACCCATCTTTTTTTTTTTAACTCCCATTGAAGTAAATAGATGTGCGAAAAAGTACATCCTGTTTTTTTAACACATCCATTGACTTCGAAGGCTGTTTCTGGTCTGCAAATCACACTAGAAAAGGACATGCCATGATTTTTTTCCACATGGTCATTGGTCTGTGAAAAACAATCAGATACATATACTGTATATTCACATTTAGGCCTTAGTCAGACGGGTGTTTTTTCGCGCGATTTGCAGATCGCATGACGGATGCGCATCCGCAAATCGCGTGACCGGTGCGCGCAAGTCGCCCGCTAATCCCAGAAAATCTGCTCCTAGCCGCGTTTCATTAGAAACGGGCCGGAGCTGTCCAGCGCATTGCATTCAATGGAGACAGCAATACAGCCATCTCCATTTAAAGCAATGCGCTGCGGGCGAGCCCGGGATGAATTGTCGGTAAGGGCTTAAATATATAAGCCCTTCCCTGCAATTCATCCTAAAATGTGTTAAAATAAAAAAAAATTGTATACTCACCTTCTCCCGGCAGCCAGAGCTCCGCGCGGCCGTCCTGCAGTGGGTGTGAAGGGGGTGTGAGTCAGACCTGCCCCCTGATTGGCTCAGCGCTGAGCCAATCAGAGGCATGCCTCACTCACACCCATTCATGAATTCATGAATGGATGTGAGTCAGACCTGCCCCTGATTGGCTCAGCGCTGAGAGGCAGCAGTCACTCACCCATTCATGAATTCATGAATGGATGTGTGAGTGAAACCAGCCTCTGATTGGACAGGGCTGTGACCAATCAGAGGCAGATCATTCAGTAGGCGGGGATTTTAAAGCCCCGCCGGCTGAATAGTGCCAAGAAGCAGTTCAGGAGAACTGACAGCGGCCGCGGCTGGACTCCGGCTGCAGCGGAAAGGTGAGTATACAATTTTTTTTTATTTTAACACATTTTAGGATGAATTGCAGGGAAGGGCTTATATATTTAAGCCCTTCCCGACAATTAACCCCGCGCACGCCGGCAGCCCATTGCTTTCAATGGAGCGGCTGTATTGCCGGCTCCATTGAATTCAATGGGCAAACATCATTCTTCTCTGCCACAGCTGTTACAGCTGTGCCAGAGAAGAATGATTTGTCTTCTATATGTTCTCAATGGGGTCGGCGCTGCTGCCGCCGGCCCCATTGAGCGCATATAGAGAAGAGAACAGGAATCGCAGATCGCAGATAGGTGCGATCTGCGATTTTTTGTTCTATAATTTATCGGACGAGCGCATAAAAAGCGCTCATGTGTCCGATACCATTCCAAAGCAATGGTTTTATAAAATCGCCGGACGCATGCGCATGCGCAAATCGCGGCTAAAAACGCCCGTCTGACTAAGGCCTTAGGGGAAATTCACTAAGATTGGAATTTCCAACACCCGTCTAAGTAAATATTCCCCAGTGCATGATGCACCTAATATATAAATAGATTCACTCCTCTTAATGTATTGGGTGCATCTCAGCACCTCCATGAAAAAGTAAGCCAGGTCAAACCTGACGTACATTTCTGCCATAATTGACACCTATTTTTGATCTAAATTTGCCCACTTCAACAAACCCCAACAGCTTTTCATAAAAGTAGCAAAGTCAGCGCAAAAAGAAGAAAAGTTGCAAAATTTTGCCACAAGCAGGAATTGCCCAAAGATTTGTGAGTTTTTTATGTTTACAGCTACTAGTAAATGTCCCTGATTTACTTAAATGGGTCTGAATTCTGCCAGTTTCAAACTCGGCTAGAACTCGGACAGTAAAATCATCTGTGTGAATAAGCCCTAAGGCCTTTCGATGTGTCTTACAGAAAACACTTTCTGCAGCATCTTGTTTGTTCAGAAGGGTCTTCATCCCATCAGATACAAGTATATTTCTTTACTCAGATATAACACCAGCATTTTCTCCATGGCTTTAATGTAAGACTTCCAAGTAATAACCCAAAGCTTCATAGGAAAAGCTAATCCTCAGATTAGCAGGTAACGTAAGAATCATTCCAGTTCTGTATACTGTTCGGGAGGCAGGGACTTACATTCAGACTTTCTCAAGGCTGGGTGGGTTTCCCCCTTCTATAATGTTCACATGGTCCTTTTAATGTAACTGTCGAAGGCCCAAGTGCCATGACAGCCAGGCTGCAGATTACACGGGTTGCACCAGTTGTATTTATTTTATTACATCTCAAATTAGAGGAACAACATAGTGTTTCCTGATCCCAGCAGTGTTGTTCTGGATACAGTAAGTCATTCGTTCCCCAATGTGATTGTTCTCAGCAAGAGAAACCAAGTAATCTTGTAGATATTATACCTTTTGATGGCTAACAAAAATACATGATCTTATTGCAAGCTTTCAGACCTCTCAGGGTCCTTCCTCAGGCATAATGAAACAGATCTGGAAGGGACATATATACACATGGACACACATGAAAATGCACAGAAATCAGAGACTAATTTGTACTTAGAACAATACCAGACAAGATGAGCAGAGAAGTAAATACTTAATCAGTCCACTGGCCAGTAATGTGACAGTTTTATGATCACAAATCAATGTATGACCTTCAAATCAATGTCTGACTTTTTACCAAGTCTTTAAAACAATAATTGGGAAAAGCACCCCTTCTGGTTGCCCTCCCTGGGGAGAGATGATGCCATCCCCTGACCCACTCACCTCTCAGGTGTCTCCACACACCCCCTGGGTACCCCCCAAGAATACCTCTCCTAACCTCCTTCAGACCTTACATAAGTCTGAAGGAGGTCAGGAGAGGTGTCCTTGGGGTCTGAGAGCAGCACAAGATAGTGACAGTCATGCTGATTACAGCTATACATCTTTTGTGTTCATATGTGCAGTAGTTTTGGAGAAGTTTTCATTTTTGTAGTAACAACCACACATGGAGAACTAGTCCTTAATATTAATGTGCTGCAGCTAGCCATTCCCACCCCAACCTCTTTCTCCTTCCCTTCATTCCTCCCCCGCCATCCCCAAGCACACTAATCCAGTTTCGCCTCTCCTTCCCATTGTCACAGACTCGAATCTCCTTGCTCTTGGTAAGTTTTTAGTATACTGACTATTTTGATTTGATCAGGTTTCTCACAACCCATGTCTCTGCAGCTCATTCAATTTTCTCTCATTTCCCTGTTGGGTACATACCTCTCTATTCCGAGTAGTAATGGTAAGTTTGTTCCCCCTATTCTAACTTGCCCTAATTCCCCTCCCCCTTGGCGTTGGCATTTTTCCGCATATTAAACACTGTAGCCATCATTGCACCCTCAAGATAGAAATAGCAAACACACTTATATTAATCTGGTACTAATTACTTCCCACCATTACTTTCCATCAGGTTGTCTTAGAACAGTGTTCCCCAACTCCAGTCCTCACGACCCCTACAGATCATGTTTTCAGGATTTCCTCAGTGTTGCACAGGTGATATAATTATTGTCGGTGCCTCAGACATGGCCACAGGGGTTCTTACTATAGGATATCCTGAAAACATGACCTGTTGCGGGTCCCTGAGACCTGGAGTTGAGAAACACTGTATTAGGACCAATATACTGTATTTCTACTTTGTAGGCTATCATATATATATATATATATATATATATATATATATATACCGTATTTTCCGGACTATAAGGCGCACATAAAATGCTGAGAATTTCTCAGAAATAGAAAGTGCGCCTTATAATCCAGTGCGCCTTATATATGAACCCGGTTCATACAGGATCCTTTACCTCTATCGTGGGCGGCATACCACAGCACACACCATGCTCCTCCCCCCCCCCCCCGTTCGCAAGTCAAACAAGCAGTAGTATGGAGCGGGATCGCGGGTGGATCCCGCTCCATACAACGTCGGGTGCCGGCTGTTCTTACAGCGGGCACCCGGCGGCAGCAGTTCCGACGAGCCGCGCCGCTTGTCAGAACTGTTAACACTTTAAATACCGCTCTGACAGCGGTATTTAAAGTGTTAACAGTTCTAACGAGCGGCGCGGCTCATCAGAACTGCTGCCGCCGGGTGGCCGCTGTAAGAAACAGCCGGCACCCGACGTTCAGGGGGCCCGTACAGCGTCCCACGATGAGATCGCGGGACGCTGTGCGGTTGCTAGGCAGCCGGGGACCTCCTGAAAGGCCCCAGGGCTGTCTATGCAGAGTGCCCATCTAGCGCACGACTTGCATATCTATGCTTTAGCGTTAACTATACCCACTACCCCAAAAAATGCCTCCTGTTAAGAGACATGCTTATGATGCAGGTTTCAAGCTTAAAGCTATAAGTTATGCAGTAGAGCATGGAAATAGGGCAGCTGCAAGAGAATTCAACATTAATGAATCCATGGTGCGTAAGTGGAGAAAACAAGAAGATGTCCTCCGCCAAGTAAAGAAGACCAAAATGAGTTTCCGAGGAAACAAAGCAAGGTGGCCACAGTTGGAGGACAAAATAGAACAGTGGGTTATGGAACAGAGAAACGCAGGTAGAAGCGTCTCCACTGTCTCTATTCGACTCAAAGCCACTGCTTTAGCACGTGACATGGAGATCAAGGACTTTCGAGGAGGTCCTTCATGGTGCTTTCGTTTCATGAAAAGGCGTCATCTCTCCATTCACACCAGAACTACTGTGTGCCAGCAATTACCAAAGGATTATGAAGAGAAGCTGGCCATTTTTCGTACCTACTGCATAACCAAGATAAATGAAAAAAATATCCAGCCAGAACACATTATTAACATGGATGAGGTTCCCCTCACTTTCGATATCCCCGTAAACCGTACTGTTGAGAAAACAGGGACCAGTACGATATCTATACGTACCACAGGAAATGAGAAGTCATCTTTCACTGTAGTTCTCGCTTGTCAGGCTAATGGCCAGAAACTACCACCCATGGTAATTTTCAAGAGGAAGACTTTGCCTAAAGAAAATTTTCCTGCTGGTGTCATCATTAAGGCTAACCCAAAGGGCTGGATGGATGAGGAGAAGATGAGTGAGTGGCTGAGGGAGGTCTACGTCAAGAGACCGGGTGGCTTTTTTCACAAATTCCCATCCCTATTGGTCTGTGACTCGATGCGCGCCCACGTGACCGATACTGTCAAAGCCCAAGTGAAGAAAACTAATTCGGAGCTTGCTGTCATCCCTGGTGGATTAACCAAAGAGCTCCAGCCGCTAGATATCAGCATCAACAGGTCATTTAAAGTTAAATTGCGAGCTGCATGGGAGCATTGGATGACAGAAGGTGACCACACATTCACCAACACAGGGAGGCAACGCCGTGCGAGTTATGCCACTATGTGCCAGTGGATCGTGGATGCCTGGAAGAATGTATCAGTCTCCAGTGTCATCCGAGCTTTCAGGAAGGCTGGAATCACCACTGAAGAGCCTAGCAGCAGCAACGAGACCGACTCGGATAATGAAGAGGAGGACCCCATGCTTGATGCCGAAATCGCCCAACTGTTCAACTCCGACACTGAAGATGACGGATTTGATGGATTTCTGGTGGAGGAATGAACTGAAAAAGTACGGTAAACGTTTTGATTTGCAATTACAGCTGAACCAGTTGCAAGTTATTGTTAAAAAGTGTAATAAATTTTGACTTGCAGTCTGAGCAATGGTTTATTTAACGGTAATGTGCTGCGCCTTATAATCCAGTGCGCCTTATATATGAAACAGGATTGCTTATAAGGCGCTCATAGAAAGTGCGCCTTATAATCCGGTGCGCCTTATAGTCCGGAAAATACGGTATATATATATATTCTTTTAGATATTTTTCTTAATACATTTTTTCCTTTCACCCTACAACTATTGCCATCCACCGTTGTGCCACCATTCCTGCCTTTGCTGTCCCATTTGAGCCATGGCATATTGATATGTATTCGTCCGTGATATGCCTCCTTCGTCACATTTGCTGGTGTAGCTTTACTCCTGTGCATGCAAGGATTTGTTTATGGATTTATATAGTATGTTTTATTGTATTAACCTTGATAGTTCATTGCCATTTATATGATTTTGTTGTACTACAAGTAGATATATAACAATGATCCGTTTTATGATTGCTCAGTTTATCGCTCAAAATGCTGCATTCTTTTGATATAGCGTGATGCCAATGTTATTGTAACTTTTTTTTTTGCTTGAGCTGTTCGGATGCTTGTGTATTCTTACCTCATTTTCATTTGTTCAGGGTCTCTGTCCTTATGCGTTGGTCTGTTGTATTATATTTTTCTGTCATTTATTGTATTGTGTGCTGTTAAAAATGATTTATTTGTTTAGGTTTTTACTGTATCCCTATGTTGATTTTATTCTTGATTTTACTTTTTTTTTATCTATGCATGCGTTTTATAACATGACCATTTACTGTTTGTTTTATGTTTTCATTTCATTCCCCCCCCCCTTATTTCATTCTCCCTTCCACCTCCCTACCACACACCCTGTATGTTGTTAGCACTTCACCAACCTTCCTGCATGTCAATACCCCCAGCATGAGTGATAAAGTAGTTCACCTCGAAATGCATCCCTATTGTGGGCTTTTAACTTACTAAATAAAAGAGAAGTTGGAAATTTCATCCAATTGCCTCATGATTTTCATTGCAAAGTTGTCCTGACATACCAGTTTTCCTCTACTCGAATACCCAGTTCGCTCACCTTTGGTGGGACAATCTGGTTTGCAGTACCTCCACTATTTGATTCTTATTACCCTCCTCGAAGCTTCTGGGTCCTGGGCTTACACCTAGGACTCAGGTTTTGACGTCTTTTGGGTTTGTTCCACCTAGCCTATACAAACATATAGGGCTCACTCTGCATGGTATGCAGAGAAATAGAGCATGTTGCGATTTATTTATCTTGTATATCTACACACAGTGTCTACATCCACATGTGCATGAAGCAATGAAAGTCCATTGACTATAACTGACTCCATTCACCACGTAATACGAAGTGAAGACATTTTAGTGAAGATGAGCCCTAAAATGCAAGTTTCTTCCAAACTTCTGCAGTGATACATACAGCAGTGTGTGTAATGTGCTGTGTGTGTGATGTGTGGGGTCAGGCTGGATGTAATAGAGCTGTGTGTGTAATGTGTAGAAATCAGGATGGATGTAGTAGAGCTGTATGTGTGGGGATCATAATGGATGTACCATGTAGCACAGCTGTATGGCACATTGTGCCACCAGAAACACTGGTACTATAATTTCGTAATAATTACTAGTCTTATTGATAAGGGATAGGAAGGGGTGAGAACTGGGATATTTCACAATATTTCACAGTATACAGGCAAATATGTTACTCAAGCAGCTGAACAAACATTCAAAATCCTAATAGAACAAGAACACAAGTTGTAACAAATACAGACATATGTAAAAAATATCAATGCAAATTTGGGTGTGTGGTGTAATAGTAAAAACAACTACAAACTACACAGTAGTTTCCAGAGTCAATCAATTTAGCCCACATTTGTTAAAATTTAACTATAGTACCAATTCTACCGCTTACTTGTTCAATTGCCACAATGCAATTGAATCGTATGGCATGAATGATTTCAGAAATATGAATAACTTTTTTATTTCTCCAGTTTCTTGCTATAAACAATCTAGTTACAGTTAGAATGTGAGAAATTAGGTAGCTGTCTGTGGTGTGAAGGTGGTCCAGGAAGAAAATGGCTGTATCAGAGGCACTTCTGGTTCAAAAATTGGTCAGAAATAGAACCCATTCATATGAAGAGGTGTCTGCATGCTGGCTTTTATTCCTTGGAATTAAGAGTCAAGTAAAACAAAAGTTAGTGTCAAGTTCTTGTCCAATTTTCAGATGAGACTAGAACATGTGAATGGGCTGTGTTCAGTACATGGGACAGCGCACGGACGGGATGCCCAAGTGCTCCCCAATGCAAGTTGTGCCTGAGAATCTCTTGAATAACTATTAAAATGCTCATCTCTGTGTACCCTTAATGAGTATTTCCTGCTCATAGTCAACCATGCTCTTAATTAACATTTTAATATTTAATTCCTAAACAGTATATGACTGACTGACCATCTGTTTAAAGGGACTGCTGGGAGAACCACACAGGGTTAATTATTGAATTGATCTGACATTAAGCCACTTGCATGAAAGTAATAAAGTTGATCACGGTTTGCTAAAGCTCTTAAAATAAATTAGGAATATTACTATCACATTTCATGAATGGTAGCAGAAACTTAATCACATTCAGGAATTATTGATACAATCAAAGTCTGTTATGAAGGAATATGATAAGCAAGAAGGTCTTAGCGCTCTGAGTTAAATAGCATGCATATCCTTTAAAGTTATTTGCCCTCCAGATTCTCTTTTTTTTCTATCTGCTAACTTCATGTAATGTGTTAGTGCAATTTATCACATTATTAAAGCTGGGGAGATATTCCAAAAAACCTTTAAACATACTGTAGATGTTTATCTGACATTGGTTTGTTATTGTACTTCCAGAGAATGCATATTAGCAGGTGCTATGTTTTATAAATATGTAATGTGCAGAGCAGTAATAGCATTTCTGGCTGAAATGTTTTATGGATCTGCAGCCAAGGGGGGCTTAGCCTGGCAGCGGGGTTGTTAGCCGGCTGTCACCCCATTCCCCATAGGTGCTGCTGAGCAGCTACATTGGTTGCTGGGATGCTGAACCTAACAATACACTAGGGGCCCACTTAAAAGAGATCACCATGAAACGGCTAATGGCTCTACAGTTTATTATGTATTTTGTATTATGTGTATCTTTGTGTTTATATATGCGGGTATTATGAATAAAGGTAAATATTATATAGAAATCATATTACAAATAGGAGCAGGACAAGCTCTGCTGGTGCACAAGCGGTGGTTTCAGAAGGCTAAAGCCGCCTGTCCAGGGGCATTTTGTTTTAATGCAAGCGGATTTCCACCACGGGTGAACACTTAAAGTGACCGCAATTTTCCGCGATGAACCTATCAATATGAAAATCGTGGCTAATCGCAGCATTCCCCAGTTTTTATACGCGAACGGAAAATCGTGGCAGAATACTGCTTGTGTACATTGGGCTGCACTTTTTATAGTCATCCTATGGAAAGCATTTCATGCATTACCTGCGTGCGGATTATTTCCATGCGTAACCCAATGAAGAATCACCCATGGACAGGAGGCCTAAGGCTGCTCTAATGCAAAGTGTTGCGATTTCAAACATGGCGCTTTGCCACAATTTTATTTGTGCTTTCTCATGCAGCTCCCTGAGGCCGACAGCATGTTTTAGCGCACCCTATCATTGTGATTGGTGATGAGGTACGCTAAACAGACAAATATATAGCAGACGTCCAGGCCCCATTGATTTCGAAACACATTGTTAATCGTGATAAGAAGCGTCCGTGTGAGAGAGGCCTTAAGTGACCTCATCCAAGTAATGCACATATAAGGCAGCACAGTGGGCTGTGTGGATATGAAGTATGGAGCTCACTGTTTTCCTCTTTTATACTTGTTTTTGTGCTGTGTTGCTGAATAGCACAAGTGTGAACATATGCCTAAAGACCGTATGACATTAACTGGAGCAAATAAGTGTCTGCCATCTATTGTCATCTCTGACCTGTACAATGTAGAAATGCTCACTGCTATCCATAGCGGAGAACAGCTAGACAAAATGACTTCTGTCCCGGAATCCTGCACCAAATCTGTATGGCTAATTAAGGATTTTGATGCGCAATTGCCAGCAGGATTCTGTTATTTTCAATTCCGCACCAAAATCTGCTGCAGAATATTCCATCCTGTACGAAAGGTCTCCAATACTGTGGCTTTAGGCAGTCACACCTGTGATGATTAACTGATTAGTAAAGATACTTCAATTTGAGTCTGGGTTGTCATGTAGAGGTCCTTGTTCTCTAATGCAAAAGATATACCAGCACCTCCACCCACCTCCCAGTCACATACAAGAAGGGTGTTTCCACTTGTGCAGCAGAGGAAGCTAGAAACTCTTACCCTTTTATAGCTTCTGATACATTACATATTCCTAGAACTATCCCATTACAAAATATGTAAAAGTTTATAATACAAATCAAAATTCTGCTTCCATTGACAGGTTTTCAGAGTATTTTCAATGCACATTATAGCTTTTAGTTATAAACTATGACTGTAAAATATCTAAAAAATCCAATCCACTTATAAAACATCTGTTCTCTGGCTATACATGGGTTAAACCTTAGCTCAATTCGCTATTTCTACAATCACAACGCACTTTGTGGGGTCAAGAAAGACTACAGTCTTGTGAATGATGGTTCAAACCATTAATTGAGTAAATTAATGATTTTTTTAGCTGTCTTAATGAAACATAATGCTATCTTGATGCAATCAGATACTTTTCTAACATTTTTAGAGATCATCAACAACAGTCTCAAAAGTAGAACGTATCACATTTTGTAATTTTTTTAGGCATTGCACTTGTGGTCTGCTATCCTAAAACTAAATATTCAAACAGCATATACGCTGGTTACACCAAAGCAGTAATACTTATATCTTTCTAGACAAACCAAAGTAAAACTTAGGTCCGATGTCTACGGGCGGATTTGATTTGCAGAACCCGTGACGGAGATCCGCAAAACAAGCCGCTCATATGGATACATTAGCGTCTGCAAAAGAAGTAAAAGCATGCGGATGTCATTTTTTGCTGGTGTGCGGGTCGCAGCATGCTTTATTTCCAGAGGATTCTTGCATGGATGGCTTCCATTGAATTCAGGAGGAGGCAAGGATCCGCAGGAAAGCAGGAGTTCAAATTAATTTGACCCAAACCATAACTTCACCTATACCCCTAAAAGTGATGAACAACACTGTCTAGGAGCCTTCCTTGCCTCCTCCTTAATAAACGTATGTGCTATATAAATAAAGGTTAAGAAGAAGAAATTCATACAATCACAGGAAGAACACACAGACTGCATGCAGATGTTGACCTTGGTGAGATTTACACCTAGGACTGCAGTACTGCAAGGTAACAAAGCTAGCCACTGAGCCACAGTACTTCTTTCAAAGATGGAGGTGGAAGAAGAATGGCTTAGGAGTTCACAATGTTGCCTTACATCTCTGGGGTCCTAGGTTCAATTCTGACCAAGGACAACATCTGCTTGGAGTTTATATGTTGTATGTAAGTGTTGGTGTGGATTTCTACATAATAATACCTTTTTTATATAGTGCATGCATTTATTAAACAATTATTTTGAGATCGACCCAGACAAACTACCCGAGGTTTGTGTTCGCACTGAACCATACTTTTTAGCAAGGCTCAACCCAAAACAGTTTTAATTCACTCAACACTCGTTGAAAAAGTAGAGATGCACAATTTTCACAAATTTTCTCTTCCCCTCTAATGACGCTCCTGATACAACCTGCCTTTATTTTAAGTTGTCTATACAAGATTTGCATCAACCATAATGTGATACCCCCTGCCAAGCTTTATATTGCTCTGGCAAATTGGGTACCATAAGTGTTAATTAAACAACAGTTCAGCAAAATAGAATTCCTGTTTTTTAAAATTGTGTTCTAAATTTTGTTAAATTGTGACATTCATTTCTACTAGAATCACAACATACATCCTACACTTATATGGTTACTGTACGAATGTACATACAATATTTGGAGAATAAGGTATATCAATTATCACATTGTGGTGTTATGCCTGTCATTATGTTCCAGCTCCAAACAAAGTGAGAAACTATTTTACTTAATTTAACAGTCTTAATGCACTCTGAAGTCAAAGAAATCATTTGAAGGGCACAAGTAAATTAAGGATATGAGATCATTTTAATTAAGCTAATTGTGCCCTAAATGTACAAGGAGAAATCATTCCAGCTGTATAAGTCGAACACTATTCTGTCAATAACAGGAAGAAAATTCATTTTCTATAAATGAGATAAAAATTCTGAAAAGTAAAAATAGTGGTTGGTTTTCTTTGCACTTATTTGTTTGCCAGTAACTTTAGAATGTGGATCAACATTGAAGTTGATTTCCAAAATATATACAGGAGGGGGTCTTAGCAAGACATTCCATTGCATGTTTCGCTCTCCCCAGTCACTGCTGTGCATGTTTAAATATGTTACATCAGTTAATTTGTGATTGCAGTGCACAAAATTTTTGACTCACCCTCGTATTTATAAAATAATCCATTTTAATATAATTTTGTTTTGTGTCCTCCATATTTATGTGTTGATACATTGTAATGGAGTATATACTGGTCAAGCATAACATTAAAACCACTGGCCTAATTTTGTACCGGTTCTCCTTGAACTGCCAAAACAGCTCTAACCCATTAAGGCATGGATTCCACAAGATCTCTGTATGGTGTCCTGTGGTATCTGGCACCAAGAGGTTAGATGTAGATTCTTTAAACAGGTAGTCCAGGATTAGGAAAACATGTCTGTTTACTTCCAAAAACAACCACACACCCATCTGCAGTTTGCGTGGTGCATAGGCGTACCATCAGGGGTCGCTGGGGTCGCAGTAACCCAGAGGCTGCCCTCCGCCATATACATATGCACATTCAGTGCATCACCAGCTGGTAGCGCTGTCGGCAGCACTGCAGCATTCATGCCTACAGTGTGACCGGCCGGGGAGAAAGCCGACACACTGCAGAGAAGGCAGGTGGAGGGAGGCAGGTACACAGTTCGACAGGGAGCGGAGCACAACAATGATGTCATCATTGTGCAGTCCCTACCTCCTGCTGTACAGCGGCTGCATCTATTTGTCCTGCTGCTCTGCTCATACGAAAAAGTATTTTGGACCCGGGGTATGTGAGTGTGTATATATGTGTGTGTGTGTGTATGTATATGTGTGTGTGTGTGTGTGCATGTGTGTTTATTTAAATTTATATATGTGTATATTTATATATGTGTCTGTGTATACGTGTGTGTGTGTATGTAAATGTATGTGTGTATGTGTGTATATATATCTATCAATCTCTCACATCTATCTATCTATCTATCTATCTATCTATCTATCTATCTCATATCTATCTATTTATCTCATATCTGTATATTTATCTCATATCTATATATCTATCTATCTCATATATTTCTATCTATATATCAATCTATGTCATATCTATCTATCTTATATCTATCTATCTATCTATCTATCAATCACATATCTATCTATCTATCTATCTATCTATCTATCTATCTATCTATCTATCTATCTATCTATCTATCTATCTATCTATCTATCTATCTATCTATCATTGGTATAAGTTATACATCTCCCTAAATATAATTGCACACTTAACACACAATTAAAAAAACGCATCAAAAACTCATGTATTTTTTAATTGTGTATGCAGTCTCTTAAAAACAGATGTGGTCTTTGAATACCACATACAGTTTTTTTAATGCGTTTTTCTAATTTGTCTTTAAAAAGTACAACAAAACATAAACACACCCTAAGGCCACTCTCACGGTGACTGGCACAATCTGGCACATGCATTAAGAAAACGCAGCTTGAAATCGTGGCATTTTTACCGCAATTTCGAACTGCGTTTTTGAACGCATGGCACAGCGCTTCTTAAAAGACTCCATTATTGTGATGGGTGTGGAGTTGCATTAAAAAACACAAAAACGCAAAAATAGAACAGACAGCTCTTGAAAATCGCAGTTTCAATGCAATTGAAATCTGGATAATTTTGAGACCAAAGCAACACCTGAAAGCTTTGTTATGTTCTTCAAACCATTCTTGAATGATTTTTGTAATTTGGGCAGGCAAAAAGAGGCCACTGTCATTAGGGAATACCATTTCTATTATGGATTATACTTGGCCTGCAGCTATAGGTGCATGCCAAATTTCCATCAATGTCAGGACCCAAGGTTTCCCAAAGGAACATTGTTCAATGCATCACACTGCCTCCACCTGCTCGTCCTCTTCTCATAATTCATCCTGGAGAAATCTCTTCCCCAGGCAAGTGATACATATGAATATATGATTCATCAGACAAGGCCACCTTTTTCCATTGCTCCATTTCAAATCAAATTTCAATGTTAAGTGCCCACTGTAGGCATGTATGGCTATGCAGCCCCATACACAGCAAGCTGCAAAGCATTGCTTATTCTGATACATTTCTATCATAGCCATCATTATCTTTTACAGCAATTTGGGCAACAATAGCTCTTCTGTGGAATCAGACTAGACATGCTAGCCTTTGCTTCCCATATTTCTAAATGAGCTTTGGACACCCATGGCTTGTCACTAATTCACTGGTTCTCCTTTTTTCAACAACTTTTGGTAGATACTAACCACTATATGTTGGAAAGACTCCATAAGAGATGCCTGTTTGGAGATACTCTGACCCAGCTATCTAGACTCTACAATTTGGCCCTTGTCAAACTTGCTCAGATCCTTACACTTATCCAATTTCCCATGTCCAACATGTTAAATTCAACAACTTACTTGTTCCCTTCCTGCCTCATATACCCTATCACTTTCTAGATGCCATTGTAATCAGATACTCAATGCTATTCACTTCACCTGTCAGTGGTGTCAATGTTATAGCTGGTCAGTATATATAATCCGTATCTTATGTACAGTATATTTGTATGTCTGTATATCTATTTCTACAGTACCATGCAAATCTTCATATCAACCAAGCTTCCCCCCACCCCTCTCCCTAACTTCCCCACAAATCCTTGAATTGGGTTACACCATATTTGGCAGGAGCCTATACAAATATTCATCCTGTTCTTTCTGGTTTACAAAAAGTTCCACTCATCAAGGTGACATTTAAACATAACAATGCTGCTGGAGATCCCTTCCTAGGCACATATGAGATATGTGTCATAGAAACTAGATATTCCACTCGGTGCATTACTAATAAAGGCACAGATTTAATGAACTTTACAAAAAAATAATCTAAAAATAAATGATTACTTTTTGTAGCCGCGTACAAAACAAAATATAGCAGCTGTTGCTTCAATTAATCTTCATTGCTCAACTTTTTTTTTCCAAATACAGTAGGAACATTAACAGTAACACCAGATGACAGTTTCGCTAATTGAAGAGCATGCATTACTACCCACAGAGCAATCAGCGCTGACCAAGATGCTGATAAATTAGTTACAAATCTGTATTTAAGTAGCTTCTATTGTGTGAATGAAATCATATACATGGTATCGTTTAACCAAATGGTAAGGGCAGATATCAGACGTGTGAAAGGTTATTGTTACTACTGCATTATAGTGTAATACCATTCATCTTTTACCTGTAGAAACTGACAGATTACCAAATTAAACATTTCCATGTAGAAACCTTCATAGCATAATAACTGCCTTTAAGGAATGCATTTTCTTAGTTACATACATTAAATATCACGTCAGGTTCAAGTAGCATATAATTCAACAATCTAGTGTCAGAAGATGTGTAATTCATCTATGATTAGCAGAGCTAACATGTTCATAAGTTCGCATCAAGGTGTTTATTATCTTATTTCACCAATGTATTCAACTGAGAAAGTTGTCATGTACAGAAAATAAATGTGAAATATACTCCGATCAGCATCTACCAAAGGAAACGGCTACTTGTAGGATGGTCAGCAGATTTGGTAATATTCATATATGTGTCACTAGAATATTTCCAGATCATCATTTATTTCTTGTTGCTTCTATAGAACCAGTAAATGGCACAGCTCTCTACATAGATTGTGCCAGTCACCGTCTCCAACACTCCTTGTGTAGACATAGGCGCTTACCTGAATCCCCGCGCTCCGGTGACTTCTTACTTACCGGTTGAAGATGGCCGCCGGGATCTTCTCCCTCGGTGGACCGCAGGGCTTCTGTGCGGTCCATTGCCGATTCCAGCCTCCTGATTGGCTGGAATTGGCACGTGACGGGGCGGAGCTACACGGAGCCGGCATCCTGCACGAGCAGCCCCATTGAGAAAAGAAGAAGACCCGGACTGCGCAAGCGCGTCTAATTTGGCCATTAGACGCCGAAAATTAGGCGGCTCCATGGGAACGAGGACGCTAGCAACGGAGCAGGTAAGTGAAAAACTTCTTATAACTTCTGTATGGCTCATAATTAATGCACAATGTACATTACAAAGTGCATTAATATGGCCATACAGAAGTGTATAGACCCACTTGCTGCCGCGGGACAACCCCTTTAAGCTATCCGTGTAGTGTTTCGCAGTGTGGGAGGAAACCCACACTAAAGTGAGCAGAACATTTCAAATAATTTTAAAAAAAAACAATTTTCAGCACTTAAATAGATAAAATGATAATCTGGTAATCCACTTTGTTTATAATTTATTTAAAATTCATAATATGGATCCGCATGGACAGAGCATCGGCATGCCTGCATTTCCAATGAATTATAAATAAAGTGGATAATAATTTTATCTCAAGGTGTTGGATTTTCTATTTTTTAATTTGCAGACTTATTAGCCAATGTTGTTTTCCTTGCACTGAGGAATTCAGACTAGTGAATGGGTATTTAACATGCACAGTGGTGAGCATAAACGTCTGGTGTTCTCTGTGAAGATATATTCACAGCTTAAAGACCTGGTCTTTAAATCCACCCAAATGTATATTTACTACATGGACTTAAACTGGCTGCTTTAACCATCGGGCCAGAGTGGGACAGAACAGATGAACAAACCAAGGTAAGAACTTGAGAGCCACTATAGTGAGCACTAGAGTTGAGCGAACATACTCTGTGGAGCTTGATGCTCGTTCGAGTATTAGCGTACTCAATGGTGTTCGTTACTCGAACGAGCATCAAGCCGTGTTCGACCCCGGCCCAGTTTTTGGCTCCTCCCCACTGTGATGTGCCTGTTTTGGCCCCTCCCCACCGTGACGCAGCGCACGTCATTGGCAAATTTTTTGTCTGGGAGAGAGAGAGAGAGATCGAACCTAGAAGAAAAAAAAAGCTTGGCACCCGGCATCCCACATACAAAAATGCTCGAGTCTCCCATTGTAGTCAATGGGGATCATTACTCGAGTAGAGCTCTTGAATTTTACGAAAAGCTCGACTCAAATAACGCGGACTCGAGCATGTGGGTGCTCGCTCATCTCTAGTGAGCACCAGAGGAAGTAGCTGAACGTCACAGTCCGAAATCCAAAGTCCAAAAGACTCACACACAATGTAATACCCAGAAGCACCAGGAAACCATGCCACACAGCTGAGCAAGATCAGTATGCATCCTATGCAAAGAGATGCCAGAATAAATACCCAAAACAGGTCACTGATAGGCTGGCTGAGATGATAGACAGCTCAGCCAACCTATCAATACTAAAACAGAAAGGGGATGTGTTCTCCATCAATGTGCAGCAGCGTTTCTCAACTCCAGTCTCAGGGACTCCTAATAGGTCATGTTTTCAGGATATCCTATAGGAACACCTATGGTAATGTCTGAGGCACTGACAATAATTACTTCACCTGTGCAACACTGAGGAAATCCTGAAAACATGACCTGTTGGCGGTCCCTGAGGACTGGAGTAGCGAAACACTAGTGTACAGCACCAAATGTCACTGTGCATTCGCCAGCAAGTGTATCACACGGTCATCATACCGGACCCATACATGCGCCTGATCCCTACCAGTGTCATCGGCCCCATGATAACAATATTAAGAAGACATACTTTTTTGTATAGCAGAGTAGTGGACTCAATAATTTTATGTTGTGGGTACAAAATAATTAAATTGAAGTTTGACCTTCAATGTCAATTCAGAAAAAGGCATACAAATGTCACTACAGTACTCTACAGTATATTATAATTCTATTGAAATAGGAAGAACAGCAGGACATATGCAAAAATGTATCTCACAGTCACTGATGAGCAATAGGTGGAAGAGAAGACAACCAGTGGTGTGATTAAGGGTGATAACAATCTAAAAATGTAGAACAATGAATATACCATTCAATGATTACGTTTCATGTGGATATTGTTTTATTAATATTACATCCTGGTCACATGTTTGATTATGATTTATTTCAGATAAATTGTAATTTGCATTTGAACTGAATCACATATTCCCTAAAACACGATGACAAAGGTATAAAAATGATTTCTCGATGTTCTATTTTACCATCCACTTTTTACTCTGCTTTTCAGTAGCTTGATTTAAAGATATTGGTTCTGCCTGTAAAAAGTAATGTCCCTTTAGAATAAAGAGCACATTGTTATATTTTTTTAATTAAAGCCTTTTAAGGTTTGTTTCGCATTGTAAGTAGTTCAAGCTAAGCAGTGATCAAATTTATCATTTGGTTATATGAGTGCTACATATATTTTAATTCTCTGAACCCTAGTTTGTGAGTAAACTGATGTTTCTGAGTCTGGAGTCTTAGTAAGATCGGGACTAGTGACCCAGGCTGCTGCAAACAAATCCTAAAAACACATTGCAAATACTTTACAATGCCCAAATTGAATGTGAGAGAGCATGATAGCAACATTGTGTAGTTACTTTTACAATGACTGTCATATTGAGACACCTTTTTTCATTTTCTTTTTACTTTCCCTAGGAGGAGTCGTCCTTTCCTTCTAGCCATGCGTCTCTCTTCACAATGTACATACAGTAAGTTATTCACACCAGGTTGATAAAACCAACATGGCTTCTAAGCCGCTATTTGAAGTAGAGTTATATATTTATTGCCGAGCTCATGCTCAGATCATGTCAAGACAAAGCACAAAAACCTTTCTCAAACAATGCTTTCTAGAAAGATCTCTTTGCATCTACCTGATGGGATAATATCCTGTTCTTGGCATTAAATATTTGACTACTTTGTAGAGTCATAATAAAACCTTCTGAATATGATGTAAATGATACTTGCAAATAGTTCAGGAAGTTAAGGTGTATGCTACTATTTGCTTGTGCTAGAGAGTTGCTTTAGCTGTGCATGACTGGCTTTTAATAAACAAAATTAATTTTTGATTTTTGACTAACAAAATCGTATTTCTAAAAGGAAAAGCTTATTACTGCAGGCCCCATTTTCCTAAAAATAAGACCTACCATGAAAATAAGCCGTAGCGCGATTTTTCAGAATTTTTGAGGATGCTTGAAATATAAACCCTATTTCAAAAATTATCCATAGTTGCAGTTAATGAAAAAGTCAATTTAAATAGTGTACATGTAAAAACTCTTTTGGAGCAAAAATTACTATAAGAACCTGTCTTATTTTCGGTGAAGCAGGATAGGAGCTACAGCCATATGCATCTGTTTTCTAGGCTCCAATTAATTCAGAATTTTCAAGTCTTTAGACTGAGGGTGGCCTTATACGAGTGTGTTTTTGTGTGTGCATACACGCGTACAAAAACACACGTCTATTACAACCAATACATTCCTTAAGGTGTGTTCACATGTCTGTGTTTTATAGGCGTGTGCCTGTAAAGATAGGACATGCGCGCACCATAGAGAAAGCACGCATTGCCTTCAGTGGTGCCCCAACTGCTGCTGGTGGCTTCATTGAAGGCAATGGTCTGCCGGCACCACTTAAAGGGGTTGTCCCGCGCCGAAACGGTTTTTTTTTTTTTCAATAGCCCCCCCGTTCGGCGCGAGACAAACCCGATGCAGGGACTTAAAAAAAAACCGGACAGTGCTTACCTGAATCCCCGCGCTCCGGTGACTTCTTACTTACCTGGTGAAGATGGCCGCCGGGATCTTCACCCTCGGTGGACCGCAGGGCTTCTGTGTGGTCCATTGCCGATTCCAGCCTCCTGATTGGCTGGAATCGGCACGTGACGGGCGGAGCTACGAGGAGCCGCTCTCAGGCACGAGCGGCCCCATTCAGAAAAGAAGAAGACCGGACTGCGCAAGCGCGTCTAATCGGGCGATTAGACGCTGAAACTTAGACGGCACCATGGAGACGAGGACGCTAGCAACGGAACAGGTAAGTGAATAACTTCTGATAACTTCTGTATGGCTCATACTTAATGCACAATGTACATTACAAAGTGCATTAATATGGCCATACAGACGTGTATAACCCCACTTGCTTTCGCGGGACAACCCCTTTAATTGTTTGTCAGGGAAGAGCCTTAAATATAAGCCCTTTCCTCAAAAACAACCATTTTAGTGTAAAAAAAAAATATATATATATATATTTATAAATATACTTTCCTGTCTGCTGCTGCCATTTCCCACACGGGGATGAAGAATACATCTGCCACAATTCCCTGCTGCACTTGCCCCATCTGTGACAGATGCAGTAAAGGGATTCTTCATCCCTGCGGGGAATAAAGAATTCCCTACCACAGCTGTCACAGATGACAGCTGCGGTAGGGGATCCAGCTGCCGGCATCCTGTAATTGTTTTTCAGGGAAGGGCTTTAAATATAAGCCCTTCCCTAAAAAGCAAGGCAAACTAGTGTAAAAAATAAAAAAAAACACATATCTTTCTTTAGCTGCCGGGCCTCAGCCATGTCCTCTCTGCACTGTCCCTGGCTCTGCAATGCAATTCTTTGAGCAGGCAGAGAATTAAAGTCCTTGCTTGCTGAAAGAGCTGCTTCTGATTGGCTGAGGTGCTCAGCCAATCACAGGCAGTTCTCACTGAATGAATAACAGGCGAGAGCTGCCTGCGATTGGCTGAGCACCTCAGCCAATAAGAAGCAGCTTTTTCAGCAGGCAGGGATTAAATTCCCTGCCTGCTCAAAGAACTGCATTGCAGAGCTGGGGGGAGCGCAGGGAGGACGCGGCTGAGCCCCGGCAGCTTAAAAAAGGTGAATATGTGTTTTTTTTATTTTTTACACTACTTTGCCTTGTTTTTCAGGGAAGGGCTTATATTTAAAGCCCTTCCTTGAAACCAATTACGGGGTGCTGGCAGACCATTGCATTCAACGGAGCCGCCGGCAGCAGCCATGGCTCCATTGAAGGCAATGCGCACCTGTACACACGCGTATTTTTGCACGTACAGGGGTGCGCGCATATGTGCACACCTATGTACACACAAACACATGCTCGTGTGAAGCCACCCTAAGATTTTAATCTGTTAGTACTTTTAATGTACTGTCCTGCAGAAAAAAACATGGGAAATTCAGAAAAAATACAATAACCGAGGTAAATTGTTACATTTCAGCTATTTACCCTTAACATTTCGCCTCCCCAGCAGAAAAGTGACTTGCTAGAGCAGAAGAAACTAACATTCTGTCTTCTGGTAGAAATTCACTGAGCATTATACCAGACAAGACTCATAAGTACAAAAAACAAAAGTAATGTTGGCACTGCTTCAATATGTTAGTCGTTTAACTATCCTGGAGTTTGGAGGTTTGTAAATTCTAATGATGCTCTTTAAAGACAGTTGATAACAAAGTTTTCAATACATCCAGAAGAATAATTTGCGGCACTCATCAGTACTCACTTATTTAAGTCTTGGTGAGTGCCACAAGTGATTCTTCTGAATGTGTTGAAAACCCATAAGTACAGTGTCAGCACCAACGTCAAGTATCAGCGTCAGGTGTCAAAGTGAGAAATTTGTTTCCAGTTTTCATTAATATGATGTTTGACTCTGATATCTGAAGATGTCTAATATCGAAACTACATAAGGAGCGTCCTCCGGCTTTTGTAACTACTTTATTATTATTATCATTAAGTTTAATATCATGTTTACTATCACTGTGATAAAATCATTTCATTGTATGGCAGGGCTGGATGAAAAGACTGAAGATAACAGCTGTACACTTTATTATTATTGTAGATACAGTGCTTGGGTTTTCCCACAGCCTATGATATTGTAACATCAATTACAAAATTATAGAACTGCAGCTGATATGCAGTCCACGGCTTAGAATTAAGGTCTGGGAAATCCTGCAGGGCAAGCAACAAGAGAATTATAGGATTTCGAGGGAAAAAAGGAGCAGGAGAGTGTGTTAATGCAATGTGCTGGCTGAAGGATTTAGCTGAAACAACAAAATCAAATCAGTTTCACCTTCTATAAAATTTTATCAGATGTTATGAGGAGATCCAACAGTGATTAATGACACAAGGTCATAAAACACTAAAGTCTTCACCACCTACCTGTCCTCTACTGGTAAAGTAATGAAACCATTATTATAAATAGATGGCCCCTTTGTCCCACGGGTAAAATATTATTCACATTGATCTGACACTGGATCAATAGGTGAGGAAATTTGACAGGTTTGTGGCAGGACCTGAATATTCATATTTAAAAGAACAGAAGAATGAATAGCGTATATTCCTCTGATTAGATGCGGTGTGTTATATTTCATATTCTTCATTCTGAATTATGTAATATTTTGTAAGTATTCAGTTTTTTTGTGCTGGGAGGGAAAATCATGTTATCAGTTTTTCTATTATGAAATTAGTACATGTTCCACCATATCTGTCTGTCTGTCTTTACCCATCTAGTTATGTATCTATTTGTTGCAAAATACATAGGTTAGCTTATAGGGTGTGTTTATATCTACTGCATTCATAAATCCACATTGCATTAGCACTGAATTCAGTTGCAGACATATAATAATTATAGATGGCAAGGGCTGAGATAACAGAGGAGATTCAACATCAGCCAATAGCTATATGGTAACTTTAGCTGACTTAATTTTTCACCTGCAATGTGCCATGCCCAACTCGGTGTTCTGCATTCAAGAGAATAAAGGCCCATTTATATGGAGAGATGATCGCTCAAAAATCACTAAAAGTGATTGTTTGAGTGATAATCATTGCGTCTTAGGCCTTAGTCACACGGGCGTAAATACGCGCGTATATACGCGCATAAAAACCCACGGGCGTTTTTACGCGTGTAAAAACGCACCTACAAAAGATAGAACATATTGGTGGCAATGGACATGGTCACGCGTTTTTTTACGCGCGTATATACGCGAGTATATACGCGCGTATATACACGCGTATTTACACCCGTGTGACTAAGGCCTTAACGCGCGGCCATCGTGCACTTTTCGTGCACTGTCAGCTGATCATTAAATTCTGTCCAACCTAAAAATCGTTATTCAGCCTTATCAGCAGTTCTCCACGGGTAGTGCTGATAGCATTGTTTCCCACTGGAGAACAAAGGAACTGAATGCAGATAAGAGCCCTCTTATTTGCTTTCAGCTAAGGCTTCATTTGCACACTTAATTGCTCTTAAGTAGCTGAATAGCTACTTAAAAGTTTATGCAAAATGATCACTCAAAGCTGTCACTCAAACTGTCGTTTGAGCGATCTTTGAGCAATCATTGCTCCATGTAAATGAGCCTTTAGTCTTTTTGCAGTAACTTATAGCATCGGGTCAACAGTGCAAGAAAAAGATCTGAATAGTATTCTGCATTTTACTAACTCTCTGAACTCTTCACTTAATTATAGGATTCTCATAGGTAGGACCCTATCGATCAGCAAGTAATGATATACAGTGGATATAAAAAGTCCAAACATCCCTATTAAAATGCTATATTTTTGTCATGTTAAAAAATCCCACAAAGATGGATAATTTCAAAATCTATTTTCACCTTCAATGTGACTCAATATCTGTGCAATCCCATTGAAAAACCAACTGGAATATTTTAGGCTGAAAAAATTATTTTAAAAAACTAAAATAATGTGGTTGACTGTATGACAGCATTCCGACTTTTTGACTAGGTGTCTATCAGCATGGCACATCTTTCACTTGGCAATCTAAACCCACTCTTCCTTGCAAAAGTGCTCCAAATCTGTTAGATTGTGAGGACATCTCATGTGTACCGCCCTTTTCAGGTCAACCCACAGATTTTCAATGGGATTGGGCTCTGGCAAACCTTTTTTTTTAAGTTTGATAATCCGTTGGCGCAACAAAAGCCATTGCAATATCAAGTTATAGTTTGATGCAACTGTGTGTTTAAAACCTTAGTTGTCCCATTAAGATTTGTCACATCTGTACTTGTCTAGACACAATACCCAGTATTATACTTTGGCAGCCATGACTTTAATTCCAGAACTCCTAGTTCTAACGATGACTGTGATCATGGGGTCTTATAATATAGATGTAGTATTTAACTATAGAAATATGAAGATTTCTGACAGCCAATATTCTGTACTGTAATACCTATAAAGCAATTTTCTTAGCCAACTCATAATACATTGTACTTTAATCCACTGCATTGTCTGCTTGAGCTTATTGGTACAACAATATACAGATGCTGCAATTTAAATCTCCTCCTAACAGCTGTTCATGGGCCGCATGCTGAGTTCATGTTGACAATTCAGCTGGAGTGTGGGACATGTGTTATATTGCTTGCTGCACTTGTCAACATGTGCAATAATATGTGCAACTTTATACTAAAGACAGATTGATGAAACAAGTAGTCAGACGTGTTAATAAGGTCAACAATTGTGGAGTTGCTATTTTGAATTCTAACACACAGGGATAGTGGCAGAAAAATGGCAGTCAAGTCATAAAATACATGGAAGTTGGCCTTGCAAGATTTTTGTTTTTTATTTGTGCGAGATATTTGTCTATATTTTTCATTTTAATTAGACCTACTATATAAACCTCATATTATCAGATGTCCAATTGGAGCTGCATCCCTAAATTATCATTATTTACCTTTACCTTTTAATTCCTTGAGGCTAAAAGTGAGTAAAGTTGCTCAGCTAAGATATTTTTTCCAAAAATAGTGCCACTCTGGTTCATACGTTCCTCTCTATACAAACTAATGGTCCTTTCACAAAAAAAAAATTTCGACCAGCTGAACCGAGCCCTGGTCAGCATGCATGTTAATTCTTAGATTGTTTTGTTTTTGAATGGGCCAAGAATTAGCATGTAGAGACAAATGATCACTAATATAATCCATAGGCCAGTTGTACTGTGAATCCCCCTGTTCACACGAGGAGACGTACCGCCAATTAATGAGCATTTTTACGTTCACATAAACAAGCCAATAAGCCAATCAATGAGGGTTGTCTGCCCTTTTTTCAATAGGTCATCAGTAGTTGATGGATGGGGCTCTGCCACTTGGGACCCTGTCTATTAGCTGATTGACCCATTGTCAAGTAAAGCAGGCAGGACATTATCATCAGCAAACAGGGGAGGAATTTGGAGCACCAGCTGCACTCCCATTAAAATCAATAGGAGCATTGTGCTTCTCTTTCACTTCATGTTTCTCTCATGGTCAAGACTGGATGTAACGGCTTGACTATGAGAGAAATGGGGAGTGGAAAAGCAGTGCTGCACTCTCATTGATTTCAATGGGAATGATGGCGGAGCTCCTACTTCCTGTGCTGACCACTGATGACAATATCCAGCCCACTGCACTTACAGCGAGTTGGACAGACCACCCATTCATCAACTACTGATGGCCTATTCAGAGGATAGGTCATAAGGTGGAAAAAAGGAAGGAACAGAAAACCCCTTTAAGAATGGGAATAGAATGCCAAGATTGTTTTTTAACCATCAAAGGTCTTCCAGCTTATTTATCATTCTTGAGTTAAGCCTGTTGTAGATAGCTGAAGACTCAGAGGAGTGAGCACCACTAACACAAAGATGGAATGGAGAACAAGAAATGCAAATACACCCTATGAATGCAGAATCGGTGTCCTTTTCTGACATTCCTCTTATATAAGAAGACAGATCTGAACAGTTTCATTGATACTTTGGCAAAGCTTAGTGACATCTGTCATTTAGATGTTTCCTAGCTACATCAAGGCAAGTAACACACAGTACCCAGAGACTCCTATTTAGAGATGTGACTATGGTGGGTTCAAAGGTTGCAGTTACATTTGGGTCCTCTTACCAGATGGAGCCCAATATCCCTTCTGTTACATGATTGAAAAACTATAAATAGAACATGCTAATTGTTGAACAGACTTTTTATCAAGGCCTTTGATCTTTTAGTTCAGCGGTTTTGACTTTTGAGAACCCACAAATGCACTGGGACTGAGAGATCCAGAGCTGTTCCTTATTGCAGCTCATAGCTGTGAAGGGAACGGGTATTATATAAATATTCAGAGTAGATGTTTCAATTCCATACAAATTGCATTATGTTCCCAGATCAGGATGTCATCCGTAGCCATAAAAAGCGTTGTCCTTGATGCTTTAATTATACAGGGATGCTGAGTGCACACATATATAAATGCATAATTTGTGGAAAAGCTCTTTCATATAATCATGTTCCCTTAATCATACATACTATAAAACATGTAACTTATTAAAAAAAAAAGTTAGTTTCTCCCTAGATGGAAGATTAAGGCAAAAAAATGATTTTGACATCTGTTACACACTTTATAACAGTAATTGCATTCTTAATCATGTTAGTTTGAATGTGTTCCAAACAAAGTTAACACCAGCCAAACTTAATAGAGCATATGTCAGATTCAAGTGAGAAAAATAAAAAGAGTTGATGTGCTTTTGCTTTGAATAAAGAGAGCTTGATATGCATAAATTAGTCTAAGATTATTTTCTTTTTAATTATTTTTTGATTCTAAAGTTTGGCCAAATGTATCGCCTTTTTAGAGACTGAGCTTTATGGATTGCATTCTTATTCTATAAATTACAAATTAAGTCTTTAGTCAAACTAACTTATTGTATTAGTTAGGAATCTGCAGCCAATGTCCAACTGGTGGGGGCCCAATGGCTATGGCCCCGCCGATCAGTAACACAAAGTGGCAGCACTAGGAAAACTCCATGCCACTTTGTTTCCTGCTGGCTCGACTCTCAGGGGTTGCATGTTTGACTATCGAGTATAATGTGCTAATGTGCTGACCATGTTGGCTTTGAAAAAAACCGAGCTGAATGTCACTGAGCTTTACCTAATGCTGCTGTCACTTTGTTCTACAGATTTTCTTTTTTTATGTCACAGCAGTTGTGTTGCCCTGATCGAATATTGATGACACATATGAGCAATATGCCATCAATGGCTTTACAGAGACTACCAAATCACCCGGTCATATAAATGTGACAACTCTGTACCCCCTTACCTCTGTGCATTGACACTCAGGCAGCCAGTATGACAACCTCTGATCAGATGTGATATCAGCCACATGGGTTGTTACTTTACATTTTCAATAACAGGGATGACAAGAAAACAACATAAAAAGGAGAAAAAACGAAAAACAAAATAGGAGAACTCAAGGACTCTACGATGTTTTGTTTTTTTTTTCTATTTTATTTTAAAGAACATAAAACGTGATTTGAATCTCATTTCTGTTTAACAGCAAAACAAGAAAAATGTTTATAGAAGAGATTTTCGTTTTTAAGTAGTATATTCCCTTGGTGCTTCATTTTGCTTGTTCTTAACTGTTATTTAGTGTATAGTGGGTGGTAGCAGTGTAAATATGACTGTAAGAATAAAATGTGCTGTTTTGTGGAATGTGTGTTCTTAAATTACATAAATATATTGTATTAAAAACATTTTCTGCTCTGCAGATGATTTTAATTATGATACTTTAATAACCTATAGCCTACACATAGGAAAGTAATCTTAGAATGTAATATATATTAATGGTATCCTATGTGAGATTGCACTCTAATTTCTTATAATACATCATGTGAAAGAGATGAAATTGGATAACTCAAGTCGAATAAGAATTATGGATGTCATTTGTTCCTTAGGATAAATTTGTCTCTACATTCTATATGTCTGTAATTTGTGTTACATCCTTTTCTATCTTCACCTGATTTAGATTATGGTAAAGTCTTCAGTTCAAATACTTGCTAGGCTACAATCGCACCTTGGATAATGCAGTGGGATAGTTTGAAAGGGTTTACTAAACAAAGTCCCAGATGTATATATCTATGTGCCTATACAGTTGCATGTGCCTGCCATTAAGGGACTCATGCCAAGAACACAGCGTGTGTCTATGTAACCCGATTAGGCATACAAATGTTACAGAGTGGGGCACCCAGTAGTGGAGCCCTGCCAATGTACCATAATTAACAGTTGCTCTGTAAAAGCAACTCTCATTCTGACAGACATTCAGCCATCCTTGCACTGCAGGATGACGACTCTTTTAAATTACCATGCTGTAAGAATACATATGTTTGGCTGCTACAGGAGTAATGCCTGCCTGGCCATGTCTTCCAGCTCTTTGACAAGGTTGGGACCTCAACGTCATTAGCTATTTGCTCCAAGGCACCACATACGAAAAAGAGTTGTCTCTAATGGGACATTCCCTCAAATTTCTTATGTCTATGTTCTATTAGCATACAGTTGAATTGAACATCGTAGTTGAGTGTGCCTTTCAATGCAGTTGTGGCCTTAGTGTACCAATAAAGTTTATTGGCCAAATTTATGCAGAAGAAGATTAGTTGATAAAAGTCATATAGATTGGGACATTTTCCTGGCATATATACTGAATATTCACCATGAAAGTGGTGTGAACCTAGTCTTGATTAGCACATGCAAATCATGTGACATAAAACGTTAAAGAAGAGATTCACTTTTTGCCCACTTCTTTGCATAAATTACCTGATTTTCCTTTAATACGTCCAAGCATTTTTGTACCTCCATAATGAATTCACAGATATGAAATTCAGCCTTACAATATATACTATTCAATACTGCTGCAATATGCTGTAAACTGTGCTTTATAGAGCTCTGCTAAATAGCTGGTAGCTGTATAAGATATCAAGTAGGTCACTGCTGCAGACTAATGACTTTACTTAAATAATTATTACCAGGTCTGCATGTTGGCGCTTAAAGAAACACAGAGTAATGGCATCTTCAAGGGTCTGAGGTTACTAGAGGCGCACCCACCTAAATGACAGCTGCTATATAACATGAGGGAGGATATCTCCTATTGGACTAACTAGTGAGAGACACTGCATGCTGAGCAACCAATGGAGAGAAACCTAAAAATGCAGGACATGTCCATGAGTCAATTTTACAGCGTTCCTCTCTCATGCATATCTCATCCCAATGTGTAATGATGTAATCAGCCCACTGAAGGGCCATTTGGCCTTTTCCAGCATACTCAATTTGTTCTTTCTAGAACTTTGATACTTTTTCCCTTCATTTTGTGTTGCATGCTAAGTACATAAAAGCTTATACTTAGGCTGATTTGCCCAGGGCTGCAATTCGGCAAGATATTATGATTTCTTCATGCTATTTACAACCTAATGAGTATAGAAGTATAGCCGTTGTAAGTTCCTATATAGTGGATGGTGCCTGATAAGCATCAGACAGGAAGCTTCACTGTATGGAAGTGACTGAAATATATAGAGGAGGTCTGCAGAGTTTGACAGGCAATCATGTGAGAGATCCAGGACTAGAAAAATGTGTTTTTGCCAGAGTTCCCCTTTGAATATCATTTTCTTTGACTTAGGCTATCCTTACATTTGTGTCAAACACTTTGTTCAAAGCTTGTGTTGATTTTTTTTTCAGATTTGACAGAACAATAGCACTTTATATAACATCCCAATGATGGACACAACGATTGAGCCCCAGCAGATCTAAATGTAAATCTGATGGGTCCATTGTCTATAGATGCTATCTTCTGTATGGTACATTTAACACTGTGTTACAGCTTCTGTCATGAAAAAACAAATATTGTTCTACAAGAATATTTTTGTTTACTAACCATCAAGCTATGAAATGGAATTGTTTCAAAAGAAGCTAAATTATATTTTTGTTTGATTAAGCACACATTTTTCTTGAGTCTGTTAAAAGTAAAAAATACGGCATTTTCGCATTTAACCCTTTGACAACTAAAGGTAAATTATCCTGGAAAAGTAAAAAAATAAATAAATCACAGATCATAGACACAAAACATTGACCTTGGTAGCAGAGACTTTTCTGCATACATTTGATGAAAGAGCATTCAAAGTATCTGGAAAAGCAATCAAAACACAAAACAAATTAGCCTTTTGCTTAACTACAATTTCCACTGAATTGCTTAATAATAAAATGCATTTTAATCTTTCACAAAAGAACACCCTAATGCTAAATACAGAGTGGAATAATTGAACCGAATAATGCTAAAGTGATGTATTAAAAATATATTTCATTTGTTTTAAATTGCAATTTTCTCTCATAAATGATTTAATCATTATTTAAACAGTGTCTGCTACTGGTAAAGCATTTGAAGCAGTATCTAAATACTACTGCCTATTAATCTGAATTGTTCAGTCAGAGAAGGAAGATTGCTTATCACCTTATTTGTATTCCTGAAAAAGCAATTGCCATTCTAACTCTTTATGTTATCTGGATGGGAGCCTTTAACGAATGGAAAAGTAAATTGTATGGAGAGTCCATTATTAATCAGAGATGTTATTTTTCATTCAAGAATGGTTTTATGGAAACTAAATAAATTATTTCACTGCAGTAGCTAATATTTCCCGGGAAGAACCAACTCCTGTATTATGATATAAGAGTTTCACTGAGGTATAGACATGGCAATAAGATTTGTAATCATGTTTAATTAGTAATTATTAGGGCAGCACTACATCAGCTGTTAAAGAAAAAGCCTGGCAGAGACATATGCTTAGTGCCTTTGCAGGGGTAAAGGTTATAATGATGAGCGATTAGTGGAATCATCGGAAATCGGGAAGGTAATTCCAACTTCCATTAAAGTCAATGGGAGTAAAGAAGGGGCTCAATAATTTGCCCATCTGAAGATCCTCCATACAGCTAAATACCCCCAAATTGCAAGGGAATATGGACATACATCTGGGGAGCACTTGCTCAAAATAGTGTACAGTGCTGTAGGGGTCAATCATAGATGACGGTTGTCACTGAAAACAAAAAGAAAGCCCCCACAGGGTCTTCTAGATTATAAAGTATGCCAAGGAAGTTAGCAAGTTTCCTTTTTGTTTTAAAAGCAATATCATAAATTTTCAAGGAGAAATTCTGCCAGGTGAGCACAACACTCAAGCACTGGCCTGGTTCAAGTAACAGCTGTTGAGCTACAAAAAATTTTGCTATACAAGACAGCAGGTTTGCTACTTGTTTTAAAAGCAAGGTCATAAAATTTGCTAAGGACAAATTCTACCAGGTGAACAGAATAGCCAAACACGGGCCTTCTCCAAGGAAAAACTGTAGAGCTAGAGCTGTTTCTTCTGCTTTAGAAAATATTCACTTGGAAAGAAAAAGAATGATAGGGAAACATGGCGGAAGCAGGAAAAGGCGAGCAGTAGCACCTTGAGTAAAGAGTGTGCTTCTCATGGAAACATGAGAGCTGAAGATCCCTATTTCCATATTGATATTTTTTTCATTTGGGGTGAAAAAATGGGAGCTAATATGATGGAACAGGAGAAGTAGAACAACAGCACCGCCACCACCACCACCACCTAGAGGACACAGTTTGGTCTTTCATATAAATTTCTGTGCAGTCATATATGAGTAAAAATTGATAGCATACTAATCAATGGAATCTGTCATGGGGGTGCAGAAGTCAGGTGAAATCCATGTCTAGTTCCCTTTTATAAATAATAATAATAATCTTTATTTGTATAGCGCCAACTTATTCCGCAGCGCTTTCAAATGTCAGGCGATCCACACTGTGTGTGGACAAGAAGATGTGTCTGTCAGTTATCACACCCCCAGCTGTGCTGAACACCTTTTATAGTAGCACACTGGCAGCAGGGCCGACAAACATGTTCAAAACATGTTGTGCAAGCTCTTGCCACTCTTCCAGCTTAGGCACCCAGAAGTTAATGGGGCTATTACCATGTCTGAGTATATCCATGTGGGACATACTTTTTGTCCATCATGGATAAGTGATGCCTGTGACTGTCAGTCGTACCCTGTGCTTTTGCTGCAGGCCACCACAGGCTGACATAACTATGCCACATCTATGTTAGACTTTCCCTTCCAACAGCGGTCATGCTGCTTCGGCAGCTTCCTGCTCGTCCACCATGAAACGCAGAGCTGCGATCCATTGCAGATGAACCCATGTGGCCATGGAAAAATGTTGAGCTCAGTCTGCTTAACAGTCTATCCTGATGGTGTAGCATTTTAAAGTCCCTCTCCACTGCTGAAATTAGATTTGTTATTTTGTCCTTGAAGCGGGGATCAAGGAGGGTGGCCACCAAGTAATGATCTGATGTTTTGATTTGGGCTATGCAACAGTCCTTCAGCAAGCACTGCAGCATTAAAGCACTCAATTGCCTCAAAATGCCTAAGGGTCATGACCCACATTTCTTGGGGTCAGGCCTTAGAGTGCCCTCTGACTTATGGTGCCATATATGTAAAATAGCTAGAGTGATGGATGGAAGGAACTTTGTATAGCCCCCCCTCTCCGCCTCTGAGCCTATATTATCCTTTGCCTCATTCTTCTCCTTTATACTTCCCACATGGGTACAGAAAAGTGTTGGAGAAGATTCCCCCATTTCTTGCCCAAAGTCACCCTCCCTACAGTTTTAAATACTAGAGGAATGGCAAGACAATTCGGAGATTGGTATCCTTTCTTCCTCCTGTGATAAAACAACCATGCATCAATGTCCCTGAGGCCCTGTAGTATTTATTCCAGCAGGCAGACAACAGAGATGGTCATACAATTAACTATTTTGGTTGCTTCCTTAAAGCAGGCTACAATTGCACACACATCTTTGATCTGCCACCACTCTACCTTCAAATAATCAACCTGCATCCAGCATCTGATTATGGCATACACCATATGATACTCCATGATCACTCTCTGCTTCTGGCTTAGCCTCTACAACATTTACAATGTGAAATTTCCCTGTATAGACATGCCACAGATGGTGACATCAGCAATGTGTCCTGGCTGCTAATTGACTGCATGCTGACCTCTGCAGCAGACATTATGGGAAATTCGATTTTCCCATGATTTTCAACAAAATCGGTTTGGACTAACCTGTTTCAATTTTGAACAAATCGGGAAAATTTTATTCCCTAGACAATCAAGATGAGCAACACTACTTGGTTGCTCTTATAGCTGTATTGTATGGAGTCAAAGGCACCTGACATGTCACTGTATGGTGTCTTTGTACATCACTCTTTTAAAGATGTATGCTACTCTAGAAACAATGCTTAAAGATGTGAATGATTAAATTATTTGTAACTCAATCAAGCACATCTCCGTATAAAATTGGAAGCACTTGCAGATGTTCATGACCATATAGACTTCTATTGGTGCCATATTGTGCTCTTCTTTATAAGCTCTTAAAAGTTTATAGACTGTTCTCTAGATAAATAAGTAACCAATAAAAACTCTAACACAAATAGGAGAATTTAGAGCAACACATCTTAGGCATTCATCTCTAATTTATGATATCTTCAGTATTTATGATGATAGGAAGGCATGAATGCATTACACAATGGTATGGTAAATGGGCCCGTGAGGGCACTAGAACATGAATTTCAATTTTGAGTTGTGTCCGCTGTAAGAGATGAAGAGTAAAACCCAATTGCATGGTTGAAGAGTAGAATGTGAGAAGTAGAAATGCACATTCCGCATCTAATGCCCATGTAAGTGCTGCTATGACTGCAGCATACTCGAAGTGGTCTTCTGATATGATACATGTATAGAGCCATCTTTGAACCTCTGTTAATTCCAGGTACTCTCAACATGGATCAGTACTAGAGATGAGCGAGCACCAAAATGCTTGGGTGCTCGTTACTCGGGATGAAATTATCGCGATGCTCGAGGGTTCGTTTCGAGTAACGAACCCCATTGAAGTCAATGGGCGACCCGAGCATTTTTGTATATCGCCGATGCTCGCTAAGGTTTTCATTTGTGAAAATCTGGGCAATTCAAGAAAGTGATGGGAACGACACAGCAACGGATAGGGCAGGCGAGGGGCTACATGTTGGGCTGCATCTCAAGTTCCCAGGTTCAGCGTGTTCAGGTTCAGGTGTGAGTCAGACCTGCCCCCTGATTGGCTCAGCCTGAGCCAATCAGAGGCAGGTCTGACTCACACCCCCTTCACACCCACTGCCGGCCGCGCTGAACTCCGTCTGCCGGGACAAGGTAAGTATATATATATTTTTTTATTTTAACACATTTCTGGATCAATTGCAGGGAAGGGCTTCTATATTTAAGCCCTTCCCGACAATTCATCCCGCGCACGCTGGCAGCCCATTGCTTTCAGTGGAACCTGCTGTATTGCCGGCTCTATTGAATTCAATGGGCAAACATCGTTCTTCTCTGCCACAGCTGTTACAGCTGTGGCAGAGAAGAATGATTTGTCTTCTATATGTTCCCAATGGGGTCGGCGCTGCTGCCGCCGGCCCCATTGAGTGCATATAGAGAAGAGAACAGGAATCGCAGATCACAGATAGGTGCGATCTGCGATTTCTGACTATGGCCTAAGAAGGACCGTTGGGGTTCTTGAAGCCTAAAATAACTCCTAACGCTCTCCCTATAGCAGCTCCGGCATCAGCAGCACTATCCCTGATCTCTGTCAGAATGCATCTGTGGCGAGCCGCGGGCGGGCAGATTTTAATACTCGGGTGACACCTGATCTCGCCAGCCACTCACTGCAGGGGGGTGGTATAGGGCTGGAACATCACAGGAGGAAGTTGTAATGCCTTCCCTGTCTTTCTATTGTCCAGAAAAGCGCGCAAATTTCTCAGGGAAGAAAATGAAAGTTACTCGAACACTGCGTGGTACTCGTCTCGAGTAACGAGTATCTCGAACACCCTAATACTCGAACGAGTATCAAGCTCGGACAAGTACGCTCGCTCATCTCTAATCAGTACCTGAATATTCTGCAGACAGCGTGGATGACTTCCTGGATGATCTGCCCTTATCATAGCAGAAGGAGACCTTGTTGAGTATGTTCTCCATGCTTGTCATAAGTACTCAAACCAAGTGATAAGAGTAATAAACATAATTCTTAGAAACATATCCCATTTATGTGGACAAGGCATGTGCTGTATATACAGTATATCGATCTTATTCTTTTCTAGTTCTCATACTTCAACAATAACTCTTTTCACAAAGCCAGTTGATTACAATAGGAATAAATCAGCTGCTAACAATATATCTTCTGAAATTAGTCTTTATCCTCTGATCCCATCAACCTTTTCTGCATTCCTTGTGAAAGATGTATTTCTAAAGTATGCTCCTAGTTAGCTCGTGATAATTCATTTCGGACAGATTTAACTGTAGACTACAAGTGTGGGACATCTAATCTGGCTAGTTTTAGGTCAGACATTGGGAAGGCGAAGAGCTTCTCTAGGAAAAAGCTGAAAACTAAACCTAAAAGTAGATCTACTGTGGTTATTCAGAGTTTAACCAAGAAGCAACATTAAACTATCAATGTCAGTCAAAAATGGTGAAAGGAAAGTGTGTATGCCATTTATTTCTTTAAATTCACACTACAATTACTTGTTATTGTTACATAAACCAGATTGGTGATAATCTATTGAGACAGAAACCCCAAGTAATGTTTTTCGAACTGCATGCCAATTGTTATTTTCACCATGGGCTGTGGGCAATGAGATTCCATACAGTCAACTAATTAAGAAATATAATCCATCATTGCCATGGCAATTTACGAACCAAAAACTAGAGCTTTCAGGCAAAATCTAACACTACATTTGTAGTATTTTGTAATTATGAATAGTAGTAAAACCTACAGTGCCTTGAGAGAGATTTTTCCGAATATAGGCAGTTTGGTTGACATGGAAATAATCTATATTAGTGAACATATGCACCATCTCATTAGTTGTTGAACACATTCAAGTATAAAAATCTTAATATGTGCCACTCCTATCTTGCGAAACTAATGTTCTATCTCAGTGGAGCATGCTAACATCTGACACGTTTATATGCCTCCTGATTGTCATGCAAGCAGTCACCACTAAGGTCCTTTGGGCCTGCTGCAGGTGCATATTTAGTCTGGCAGCTGGAGGAGGTAGCGTCAAGCTGCTGAGTTGTGACATAGCAAGCCCAGATCCTGAAATACTTTATAGAGATATTTACTTACTCGATTTGCTGTGCTAGAGAAATATTATTGGGCTTTGGGATCTGCCTCACTCTGGAGGGCAATAGAAAACTCTTGCATTATTGTGGGATTATATTGAAGCTGGCAATTAGACTGGTCTGAAAACATTTTTGTTTTCCCTTGCAAAGGATAGCAGAACTAAAGGATCACATACATCAACAGCATGGATCCCTAGAGATTTATTTGATAAGGTTCTTCTCCAGATGATTGTCATGTTCATATAGTACCATAATTCCATTTCATGTTCTGATGTGGTCCCTATTTCTTTATACTAATGACACATCTGAACAAAAAAATCTTTCTGTTATCTGGCTTATTCCTCCAAATTAAATGCAATTTCTATTTTTACAAAACACTACAATGAATTCATGTCATTTAAAAAAAGCCAAGTCTTTAAGGAACTTTCATAGAGAACAGAATATTTAGCTCCAAATTTGTAGATTTTGAGGGAAGAATTGAAAATAGCAGAATCCTGCTGGCAATTTTGCATCAAAATCCATCAAGTATGGATTTTGAGGATGAATATTCCATCCCATGTAAAAGGTCCCATAAGGATCCCTTCACCTCTTGGGTCAGTGCCAACTGAACGGAAGTCAAAGGTCTGGATGTTGAAAATTGTTGCCAAATACAAATTAACAAATGCCTTTTCTACAGGCCAGATATTATTGTCCTGTTGTCCATATAAAGGCAGAAATCTGAACACGTATTCATAATCAAGAATTTGTATGGATTCTACAATCTAGTTTCCTCAATCTGCAACAGATGCTTTTGATTTAGGAATCCTTATTTTTTTCCTTATACAGTATACCACCTCACAGACAAAATGCAATGAAGAAATGTTCGAAATGAGACAAAACTCAAAACACAGATGGAGAATTAAGATCTGAACCATCAATTTTAATTTCAAACTATTTCACGTCTCCTATAACCCAATAAACAGAATGATCAGTAAGTAGGGGGCCGCCATAATGGGTGATACAGTCATTAACATGACATGGCATCAATTCAATGAGCACTGTACTGTAATGGGATAGTGTTGACCATGTGGTATTGACCATAGTCCACAGTTCATCTTCGTTATGAGGATATGGGATATCCAGTCATATCCCACAGATTCTCTGTCTAAAAGGGCCACTACAGAGTTATCTGTATTGTCAAGTCATCAGCGCTGCTATGCCCACTTCTTGCAGCCTTATCTTTCCCGCTCTTCAGATTTAGGGTAGGTGTACAGAAGGAAGTACCAGGTGTGGGAATTTAGAAACTTCTGAGCAAGGAGAGGATAGAATCTGCATGGCTGCACAGCTTAAAGGGAACACTAGTATTGGCAGGGTCATTCGGGACCAGGGTCCTTTAGGAGTTGCATGGTCTCCCTCTACTGTGTCAGACTCTCTTGAGAACTAGAGTATTTTGACCCCTATGGTTCCATATATGGTACCATATTATTAGCTGAGTAAAGCAACCCTAAGTATGGTCGCGTGCATCAGCCGTTTAAAGCACTGTCATGAGCAACAAAAACAAAAAGCAATGAAGAAGAATGAGGTGGTAATTGCATATTAGTAACCACTAGAGGCAAAAAGTTTTCCACTCCACCTCAATTACTCAATAGAAAAGTAATTATGCCCCTGATTTGCTTACAAATGAAGAGCTGTAGTGTGAAATTGTTTCTACATACAAATAGGAAGAACGAGATACCCTCAAGCATTTACATGAAATGATTATCTTTAAAAAAAAATCACTGTACGCCTCAGATTCTGCAGAACATGACATTACATTGTAAGGCCTCATTCACACGAATGATTTTGCGTAGCTAAGTTAGCCGTGCAAAAAATTTTTTTGACTATTAGAGCCAATGGTTTCCTATGGAATCATTCAGACGAAGGATTTTTACCCACTTGTGTGGAAGATTGTGTGGAAGAAGATAGGACATCAGTGATGGAATTTCCTGCTGTGCAAAAATATAGTTCTTGCTCTATCTTTGGACTTAAAAACGCTGGAGAATCCATAGACTCCTATGGTAGCTGCAACAAATGGAGGGGGAGGGTGTTAAGCTACATGCAATGCCAGGAAAAGATTCCTCTATTTAAGTCATTATAGGTCATTAAGAGAATTTCTGCCAACGGAGGAAATTCCGATGAGCATCGCATTTTTTCGCCAATACTTTGCACCCAGCTGTGTGAGTGAAAACACAATCTGCTACACTACAGGGGGATCTGGTGCAGAAATAAAGGGATGGAGCGAGGTAAGGTATAATGCTAAGGTATTATAATGATTTAGAACAAAGACTTTTGCTCTGACTATGTAAGTGTCACTGGTGTCAGAGAAGAGTAGTAGTACTAGTTAATAATTAACTTGCATTAATAGTAGAACCGTCACTCTCTGACTCCTCCGGAAAGTTGCTTTTACATGAAACGATTATATCATTCAGTGTAAACAAGACCAATGATTTCGCGATAATGAATTCATCTAACGATAATTTCATGGAAGCATAAAAATCATCGTTGGCTCGTTCGCTAATCGCCTGATTTAAAGATTGATCATTCATTCATTTCATTTACTTATACAGTGAATGACCCTGTAAGAAAATGAACGATTAATCTGTGTGTTTCAAATGAGCAGACTGTGTCATCGTTTGCTTCTTTGTTCCAGCTAATGATTTCTCATTCCGTGTAAAAGTACTCTTAGGGCTGCTTTCCACTGGCGGTAGCGATATCACTTCGAGAAAATCGCAACGCTGCAAAATCGCAAGCTTTTGCGTTGCGATGCGAGAATCTGTTTTGCCACTGCACTGTATGGGCCACAGAAAAATGCAAAACGCTGAAACAATCCTCCTGCTGCGATTTTTAATCCTCGCATTGCAGCTTGCCCTTAAACATCGCTAGTGGAAAGGTTGTTATAGAACAACATGTGTGGGACTTTCCTGCGAGAGCTCGCACTCTCGCATCGCACTGAAAACGTGCGATTACCTCGCCAGTGGAAAGGGGCTCTTAGGCCTCATTCAAAAAAGCATTTTCTTGCAGATAATAGCTGCAAGGAAGTGTCGCCGGAAAATCGTGACCATGTAAAGTATTGGATTCCAACGCATTCATTTGCATGGGGGATTTTTAGCCACGAGAAAAAAATGGCAACTGAAAATTGCCAAATCACCAGCGATTATCAGCCGTGATTTTTCCTCGCAGCATTAAAACGTAGGCCATGACCTATGTTTTGCCAAAATTTACAGGGAGCTCCCAAAGATTGGGGAGAAAAAAAGTGAGGAAGAGGGAGTTTTCTTGGGTCCAGCGCTCCTTGAAAAATAAAACTGTCTCTATATAGCTATATAAGCAGGAGCCATTCTGTCGACCACCGTTGCAGCATCCTTCTCACATGATGCGGCCGTGTGAATGGATGAGAAAACCCGAATCCCTTTTGGAATTAAATTGCGGCAATGCAGCGCTGCCACGATTTTTTGATGCGATGCATGAAAACGCATCACTCATTTGAAGGAGGTCTAAATCAGCTAAAAATAAAAAGTGAACTATTCAAAATAAAATTAGAAAGTGGAGAAACTGATGGCCATATTGTAAGGTATATCAAAATCATTGCCTAGTTGACTATATACTATATAAAGTAAATTATACGTATAAGAAAAAGATACGAAAATCTAAAGACGCCTAAGCTGCTTCTGCTTAATATGCCAAGTGAGGAGTCATATGGCTGAATGAGCATTAAATTGAGTGGTGTACATTTTATCTATAGCACCATGATCCGGCTGGCTACTAATAGATCTTTTATATAGTCCATTCATAAGAAAGATAGATGCATTTATGGGGTTTTATAAATCTCATATCGGCATCTGTTTCTTATTTACTGTCTTCTTGAGATCTGTGTAGTTTTAGAAGTCTTATAATAAAGGACACATTACATTTTCAACAGCAGCGGACCCCAGTGAATAGCAGGTACTAATCTTAAAATTAAATGGGAATTAAGGTTTTATGATTGACAGATTGAACTACTTGAAGCAAATTGAGAGATGAAAAAAGGAGACAAATGCACCAAGAAGTAGTTGAATACTCGGGAAGAGCTGCCGTTAGGTGTGGCTAAGTCACTCTTATATGGCAGTAATACAGACACATTTTAGCATCTGTATAAAGGCTATAACACTCACCTGCTATGGTTCAACTGATTTACTGTAAATCTGGTTAAAGCGACCCTCCACGCCTGGAAAAACAAAGATGGTGGCACAAGGTCTCTGACTACCTGATGCACACTGTGGATGGTGTGCATTGGTAGTCTAATGGGCCATTTATATGGGACAAATATGGTTCAAAAATGTATTTAAACAAAAGAATTTGCGCGATAATCGTGCACTGCAAATGCACAAAAATTGCTCACTTTTCGTTCACAAGTTCTTATCACTGACTTTCAGTCAGCTTAGAAACCTTTGCTAGGTTGTAGGCTTGTCGTTTCGTGTAAACGCTCCCCGCTTAGTGTTTCATGTAGAAGGTGAAGCGCTGATTGTGAAGTCAGTGAGTAGCCTGCAATCCAGCGGTGAAGTCTGTCAGTACAAACACTCTGCACGAGCGCCAACGACCTTACTAGTGACAATAGGGGTTGTGGAGTCTTTTACCTCACTGTTGGCCTGTGGAAAAGGGCCATTAGGGTTGGGAGGGTAACATCACTCCTTAGGAAGAGCACCAAAAAGATGAGTTAGGAGACTTATAGGGCCATCCATGCTCCTCTAGGTAATATATTCTCTGAGAACAATACCTCTGCAGCACCACCTATTGGACAGCAGCATTCCTTCAAATCAATGCTTGATCCTTTATACAGGTCTGTAGAGCAATGATTATGAATTGAAAACCAAGCCAGAATCCAAAGACAGGCAGCTGTTTCAGGATTTTTGCCCCTCATCAGTGTGCAGTAGGATTCTGGCTTGGCTAGTGAGAGGTCTATAACGTGGGTCAGGAGGGGTAATATCTCTCCTTAGGGTGAGTGAGAAGACTTTTAAGACCACCCTTACTTCTCTGGGAAATATATGCAAATAAAGGAGATGGAATAATACCTCTGCAGCACCACCTATTGGATGGCAGCATTCCTTCAAATGCTGCCATCAAATAGGTGGCACTGCAGTTGCATTATTCCATCTCTCTTATTTGCAAAGGGCTATTAAACACTACATTTTGATCTGACTATCCAGGTCTGCTCATGTTGGCAGGAATGGTTAATTAAAGCAGATGTTTTACGTTTTTTATGCTAAAGATTAGAGATGAGCGAGCGTACTCGCTAAGGCAAACTACTCCAGCGAGTAGTGCTTTATGCGAGTACCTGCCCGCTCATCTCAAAAAATTCGGGGGCCAGCAGGGGGCGGGGAGCGGCGGGGGAGAGCGGGGAGGAACGGAGGGGAGATCTCTCTCTCGCTCTCTCCCCCCCGCTTCCCTCTGCTTACTCCTGCAACTCACCGCTCTCCCCCGCCGGCACCCAAATCTTTTGAGATGAGCGGGCAGGTACTCGCATAAGGCACTACTCGCTCGAGTAGTTTGCCTTAGCGAGTACGCTCGCTCATCTCTACTAAAGATGCAAACTAATACACAACATGCATCAGGTAGTTAGGGAAGCCGGTGCGGCCATCTTTGTTTCTCCAGGCCTAGTAGGTCACTTTAAATAGAACTGTGAGAGATCCTGGTATCACAGTCATAACACAGACATGCATAAACGTAATACAGTTAACTTAATATACAAAGATAATTGTTCTGCTAAATGGGATTTGTTTCTTTAAGAAGTGTTTGTGCTTCCCCTAACTATTTAGCCGAATCTTTGTTTGTGCTTGTGATGGAAAGCTGTACGTTGCAATCCATTAACGTGTATAATTGTCACAGCAAGAAATCTTTTTAATTTACAAAAAAATATATATAGTAATTTATGGTGTGTTGGCGTCTTGATCTGTACGGTTTAATTAAATGCTGAGAAAAACTAAATAAATAAAATTAGTTGAGCACAGTTTAGTGCAAAGAATATTGCCTTTGCATCTGATGTGAGTTTTGCTTTTAAAAACTAAAAACTTTAATCATAGAGTGGTATAAATGTCAGTTTCCTACTAGGCTAATCTACTTAAGAATATAATCAAAGGTAAATATGAGGAAGAAAACAATCATGCTTGACTTTACTTTATGATGAATTCAATATACTGTATTTAATGTGGCTTTGTATTTAGAAGAGTGTTTTGCACTTCAAGGACTCTTTCTATCGCTCTGTACAATATCATTAGTTAAAGGGGTATTAAAGGGGTATTCCTAGGTCAGACAGTCCCGGATGAAATGGGAATAGCTTGCTGAATGGGCAAAGATGAGAATGGCCAGCAACTGGTGGCCAGGATTATTGAAATAGCTGAACTAGCTGTTCTATGTTGTTTCCATAACTCCCATAAAAGTGAATGGGAGCTCTGGAGCAGCATAGCAAGTCAAACTGTTCCCAGAACTTTTAAGATGTGGAAACAGCATTGCTCACTGCTACACTGTACATACACCTCCTAAACACGTCTATGAGAGATACAGAGACAGTAAAAAATGTCCAGTTCTGCTGTTTCCATAGTTCTTGCCACCTTAGGCCACTTGCAGACAAGTGTGCTTTTTTGCGCGCCTATGTGCATGAAAAAAAATGCACTCCTCGCATAAGCAGAAAATGTGTGAACGGGCAAAGTTTCACATGCGCAGCACATGAAACTTTGTCCATTCACTTGAGTAGCTGCTCCACGAAGGTCCCCTCATTACTGAGCAATGTGACAGCAATGCGATGGCTTATTTTCAGGGAAGAGTTTCTATTTTAAGCTCTTCCTCAAAAATCCCTGTGGGGGTTGCCTGCAGCCAATTGCTGTCAATGGGACGGCAGCAGCGCCGGCCCCATTGAAAGCAATGGGATAGCATCATGGTCCTCTGCCACAGCTGTGGCAGGAGATTCTTTTGTACCTGCTGCAGTCCCCTCATCACTGAATACTGTGACAGTGCTGTCACAGTGTTCAGTGATGAGGGGACTCCCCGTAGGGATTAACGGAAACCTCGGGGAGTCCCCTCCTCCCCGCGCGGACTAAGGGGTTAACAGTGGGACATTTAAAAGGTGCTTTTAAATGTCCTGCTGTAAGCAGCGGGTAAGCTGCTCCCTGTGCAGGAGTTTCCATTAACTCCTGCTTCCATAGGAGTCAATGGAAACTCTGGCAAAGAGCGCACCATGCCCCATCTTTTTTAGGTGAGTGCTGTTTTATAGGAACCCATTGGTTCTTTTAGAAGTGTGCATTATGCGCACGCAAAACACACACTCGGCTGACCGAGACCTTAGACAGGAGAGGCAAATGCAAATGAGGTCAGGGAGGCTATTTTCGATATAAGGGCTGGCCTCAGAGGTGTATGGATTTTTCTTCCCTAGAACTTTGGATATATAGATCGCCTTGCCCTTGTTGTCTGATGCCATATTGCAGTCTGGGACTTTGTTCGTAAAGAGGTCATTAAGTGTTTGGACTTTGTCACTCATGGTTTGCATTTGTAAAAGTAATCCATCTATTTTGTTTTAAATACATTTGTTCCTAGAGTCATTGCAAGTTGTAGATACTTGCAAAATCAATCAGATGGAGGAAACTGTAATTTAAAACTCTGTCTTTGTTACTATGAGGAAGTGTAAATTTTCATGATCATAAGACTATTACTCAGACAAAGGCTTGAATGAATCATGCATCATACATTGTTCTTTACAATGATTCACTGATAGAAATACTAGACATGTTGTCAATCAGTGATAGGATAGTTTTTGGATGTGGTCCAGCACTGATTGGTTATTGATTCCCCCCTGATTGGGGGGGGGGGGGTCGTATTTTTTTGCATTATGACTTATGGCAGGTTGAGTGGATGAATTTATTTATTTCCTATACACCTTTGCTATTTACATTTTGTAATCCTTTTTTGGGCTGGTCCTTGGATATCTCAGCACCGGTATTATCTGGTGACTGTGTGTTTCTTATGTTAAGTGCTTTTAATGTGTCAGTCCTGCCTCTATTAGTATATATGTTATGGTGTGAAGCCATTGTGTTATTTCTTTATCAGTATGGTGGGACATTTGCGTAATTGTGCCTTTAATACAGATCACAGAACTTAAAAAGAGTAAAGCATTAAACAGGAGTTTCCAGGTCTGTCCACTCTTCCTCTAATCTCCTGTAATCTTTGGTCAGTTTTTGGGTAGAGAGGTGGTTGAGGGGCTTCAGTAAGAAAGGGAAGCAAGTGCAGCAACTCCACTGCAGAATATGGTCTGGACCCAACAGGGAACCAGCAGCAAAGCTCCATATGAGCATAGAAGAGGAGACAATGCCCCAACTGCATTTACTCTTGGAACAATCACACCCAGAGGGTCCTCTGGATATCAGCTTGTGGTGGCCAGTACCCGGCTTGATTCTGTCAGTTACTAAATGGCACTAATGAACTTGGACTGTGAGTATCCAGATTGCAATATACTGTAATCAGCGCGATTGCGCTCAAAGGCTTGAACCTTTGGTTGTACGTGTTTAGTGAGAGGATGACTGTTTTTATTTTTTTTTGTTTAAAAAACTGCAGTCAAAAATGGCGTTATTATTATTCCTGACATATAATCCTAGTAGCATAGTATGTTAAAAAAACAATGAGGTAGAAGCAAATTTTCCTATTTAGGCCTCGGTTAGATGAGCGTGTTATTTTGCACACCCATGTGCGCGTAAAAAATTGCGTCTATTAGAACCCTTGGTTTCCTATGAAGTGTTCACATGTCAATTTTTTACAGGCGCAAAATACTCGCACCTGCAAAAGATAGCACATGCATGCCTAGAATGCGCGCCTGTAAGGTCCGTGCTGCACGTTAAATATAGATCCGCACACTGTATAGGTGCGAGCTGCTCATAATTACATCGTGTGGACAGACTATTTTGCGCACATGTAAAAAAAAGCATGGAGCTTTGGTCACACGCATTTTGCACATGCGTGCGGCGCATTTTTTTTCGCTCAAATAGACTCGCAAAATTACACACTCATCTGACCTGGGCCTTAGGGGAGAATTTTTTTTTTCTACTCCAATCTGGCTATAAGAATAATCCCTGGATCAACAACCATTCTGCACAGACTAAAAAAACTGTTGTATAGACAGACCGGCCAGAAAGTTAAAGTTGTTAATAAAATGTTCAAGATTGTTCTGAGAAATCTCGTCCACATGGCTGGCTAATTCCGAGATTAGCGGCCGTGGGTGGATTTGCCTCGGCGAAATTCCGCGCGGCAAAACCGCGGCAAATCCGCCCTGTGAGAACCTAGCCTTTAAGTAACCCATATCTTTGCCACTTATTAGCCTTCATTATTGTTTTTCCCCATGTCAGAGTAGGAGGTTACTGGTTACTTATGATAGTTTGTGAGCACACTTTGTCTTTCTGTCAATTAGTTACCATTTGTTTGAGCATAATAATATGGTTAAATAGAAAAAGTAACCCAGTAAAAGTTAAAATATATATATATTGACTGTCTCCGATATGCAGAAAATATAGCCCTGTTGTATGGAATTTGGGCCCAAAATAAATAAAGATAAATCTTATATTTCCATTTACTTGACTGGGGATGAGCTGCAATACCAGACCTAGACCATGGACAACAGTGGCACTATTTCTGAAGAAAGAAGCAGATGCTCTTCCTTCTATAAGCTGCTAGAGTGTTGTATCAATAACCTTTACAATTACTGATCAAAGCACGTTTGACTTTAAATATATTTAACAGAAACCTCTGTCCGATCTTTGTCACATAGGCTTAAGCTGCTTTAATTGCCTGCAATCAAAACCGGCATGTTGTGCTATCTGATTAACCTATGGCACTGTTACATTGCCTCTGCTAATAAATATTTGGCAGGGAAAAAGCCTGCCCAAGTACTTGGTTTACTAACATATAATGTTATTAGATATCAATCCAACAAGATAACAAGAATATGTTTCTTCTTTGTGCCTTCTCACACTCGCAGACAAAGTTAGTAATGGATATAGAAATCTAAAGTATTTTTTTAACGAAGTTTATATAAAAAATATTGCCATCATTAAACGCAATTCTAGGTAATCCAATTAAGACTTGAACAACAGCACTCAGAACGAAAGTTACACAGCAGGTTCCTTTTAACTGTGTTGTAATAGATGAGCTGAAATAGACCTGCGACGACTAAGAATGCTTTAAGTATGCCAAGGGGAAAAAAATGTAACGGTGAAGAGAGGGTTTGATACCAGAAAGGATGCAAAGGCTTGTTCATAGGAGATCCAATCAGTTTTCTAAAGTTAAAACACTGAAATCACTTGCATTCAATTACTGCCCACTCTTCAATCTTAATAGATCTGTGCTGGATACAATTTCAAAGCATTATTCACATAGTGGAAGAAATGTAAAACCAATTTGGGAGGAGATGACACATTTTAGCCATCCCTACGTACATGGTCACCCAGTCTTTAAAGTGCTTTGTGCTATCTAGATGAAAAGTTTATTTACCTAAACAGAAATAATATCCGCATCAAAGAAACATTACTGATGATAAGATATTCCTGGCTATTTTCTCATTCTGTCCTCTATGCTATTAGAACATCATCCATTTCAGAGCAGTAGAAAACAAATGAAAGGCTTTAAATGACAAAGGATAACATTTTGGAGGAGGCGAATGAATCAATATTGCAGGTTGTTGTTTGTAGATCAAAATGGTGAACATTTCATAGCTGGATGCTGGGATGCTTTTGGGGTTTGTGCATTAGTCAATCTGCAGTGATGTCAAGTCCCTATTTAGTAGATGCACTTGGATATGTTGTCTAAATGGATCATGAAAGCTTGAGAGTGGTTCCAGAAACATCAACTGAAAGTTAACTCTTACTACCAATAATACCTTTCTATATGGATAGGTAGATAGATAGATAGATAGATAGATAGATAGATAGATAGATAGATAGATAGATAGATAGATAGATAGATAGATATGAGATAGATAGATATGAGATAGATAGATAGATAGATAGATAGATAGATAGATGATAGATAGATAGATAGATAGATAGATAGATAGATAGATAGATAGATAGATAGATAGATAGATAGATATGAGATAGATGATAGATAGATAAATATGAGATAGATATGGGATAGATGGATAGATAGATAAATAGATAGATAATGAAATAGATACCATGGCTTCTGTTTTTACATCCTTCACAATAGATAAACCAGATCCATTGTCATGCATTTGGATCTGTTAACCCCTTTAGTGGCACGCCCGAAAAATCTCCAGGGCTTGCTGCACTGACCAGGCAGTTAAACCCCGGAAGATTTCCGTCGACAGCTCTAGTGTTAAAATGTTGTCATCTGAAATCTTCCATGGTTTTAATTGCATTGTGACTCATTAAAAAAAAACCTGCCCTGTAAGGCATGACATGGTAGTAATTAACTTACCACTGAAGGGTTAAAAGGGTCTGCCATGTATGGCTTTTTTAATGGATACAATAGTGCAAAGTGCTATACTATACTGACCTTAAAAAAGCAACAGAAACCAAGCAAAAAAGAACTAAAGATATACCACATATGAGTTTGACAATTACATTATGTGAACTAATTGGCTTTAATGTAGTAAAAGTATATACAGTAATTAGCACTGGCAGGCATGGGGTAACAATCTACCACCAGATATATCTATTAATAAAATATATGGGATACAACATATAGAAACATATACTTTTTATATGTGGGTCTACGTAAAGAGTACCCTGGTGTGAAGTGCACCAAACTGATTAAGAAGTGCATGCCTCTTGATAAGTTTGGCACATGTCTGGCCAGTCCATGAGCCAAAAGGAGAAATGTATCCCGGTTATGAGCTGCTGGAGATTTCCACTATAATTGCTGCGAGTTTCTTGTGTGAGTCATAGTAAATCCAACAGGCCACTGAAGGTCAAAGACCCTTTTGGCTCTTTTTTAGAAAAGCGATGAGCTGGATGAAAAGAGATTTTTAAAAGGTCCCTGCAAAAAATGTGATGTTTTAATACCAGAATTCTTGTGCATGTTGTTTAATAAATTCATCCCATAGACTTACTGAAAACTTTTTCATTTGACAGACAAATTATATATCCACAGGTGTACAATTAGCAGAGTCACTGTACAAGAATGTGTATGGGCCTCAATAGTTCATCATAAGGCACCCCCTTAGGTCCCCTAACGATCCACCAGTAATTATGAGTTATATCACTTTTTAGCTTAGTCTTTTACATACAATCTAATACACAGTAGGAGGTTGGTTTTGGTGGGCAGTGGGCCTATTTACCTACTGGGCCCATGTATATCTGCACAGGTTGCACATATGGTATATCTGACACTATATATAGCCATCACAGTTGTGCCACGTTAGCTTTTTATAGCATGTCTAATTTTGTGATTGGTGGGATCAGCCTAACCCATCTTGAGAATAATGGGTCCTCAGTCTCTGTACTAAGCAGAGCTACATGTAGGGATAAATAGGAAAAAGAAGCAAGTGAGCTGAAGTTCCCCCTCATTCTTGGGATTGTTGCGCTTCTAATCACTACCATTAAACAACATCATTTAAGAACTAACAGGTGTCATATAACCAATAGAGAAGAAAAATGGTTGCTGGGCTCTTTGTAGGACTATATGCTCTACTTGTGTCTAGTTCTTCCAACTTTGGGCTAAATAACTGATTTAAAAATTTTAATGTCTTTTCACAGAAATATCTGTGCAGAAAATATACACAGAAATCTATGAATTACATAAAAATTAAATCTATGTGCAATGCTGTATGTGTCTTGGTTTCTTGGGTAAGACATTTGTGAGAATGTGTCTTTTACATGCAGTGTAATTTTAGCACATTAACCGTCAGGAGCCATACTGTGATCGTCTGTCACTTTCAAGAACAGTATCTTGAAGAAGTAGTCTGAAGGGAAGGTAGGGAACCTATGACTTGTGCACTGTACTCTTGCATTGCAGTACACTCTAAGAATATCTAACTTTAAACCAACTTAGTTGAAATACTCTGCTTAGGGGTCCTTAGAGAAGAGTTTGCGCTGTTCTGTCTGTCAGTTCCCGCGAAAGGACAAATATGAAAAGTCTAGAAAAATAACAAGTTCCCTAAGTGAGTAGGTACTTTTAATAGACAAGAAAAGTCTATTACAAGTTTACCACATGATCTATCTATCTATCTATCTATCTATCTATCTATCTATCTCATATCTATCTAATATCTATCTATCTCATATCTATCTATCTATCTCACATCTATCCATATCATATCTATCATATATATCCATATAATATCTATCTATCTATATATCTATCTCTCACATATCTATCTATCTATCTATCTCATATCTATCTATCTATCTATCTATCTATCTATCTATCTATCTATCTATCTATCTCATATCTATCTATCTATCTATCTCATATCTATCTATCTATCTATCTATCTATCTCATATCTATCTATCTCATATCTATCTAATATCTATCTATCTATCTATCTCATATCTATCTATCTATCTATCTATCTATCTATCTATCTATCTATCTATCTCACATCTATCCATATCATATCTATCATATATATCCATATAATATCTATCTATCTATATATCTATCTCTCACATATCTATCTATCTATCTATCTCATATCTATCTATCTATCTATCTATCTATCTATCTATCTATCTATCTATCTATCTATCTCATATCTATCTATCTATCTATCTCATATCTATCTATCTATCTATCTATCTATCTATCTCATATCTATCTATCTCATATCTATCTAATATCTATCTATCTATCTATCTCATATCTATCTATCTATCTATCTATCTATCTATCTATCTATCTATCTATCTATCTCACATCTATCCATATCATATCTATCATATATATCCATATAATATCTATCTATCTATCTATCTATCTATCTATCTATCTATCTCATATCTATCTATCTATCTATCTATCTATCTACCTATCTATCTACCTACCTATCTATCTATCTATCTATCTATCTATCTATCTATCTATCTATCTACAATACAATAACTTCTGAAGGATAAACCTGCCACTAGAGTGATCAAAGGATACAGGGTGCTTGCATTGAACACAATGAGCTGGTAAACAGATGCATTCAGTTGACCTCCCCTGGTGAAAATCCTGTCCGGCATAAAATAAAGGTATGATCTATCTATAGAATAGTTGATAAATGTCTGATTGCAGAGGGTTCTCCATGCTTGGACCCCAGGGATTGGAAGAATTTTATTCCCCCGAGTCCCCTAGTGAATGGAGTAGTAGTATGCATGTGTGATCACTACTCCATTCCCTTTTTTGGGCTTGAGGGAGATAGCTGAGTGTATCGCTCATCTCTCTCTATAGACACTGAATGGAGAGGTGGTCACATATGCGCACCGCTGCTTCATTCACTAAGGCAACTTGGGGTGCTCTGTTCTTGTGATTTCCAGTGGTTGTGCTCCCAGTAATCATACATGTTGTTTGTTTATGTCGAATAACCCCAATAAAAAATCTATGCATATATAAAGATAAATCTCCATATCACAGAAAGAGTGCCGAGAATCCTATTACGATATATTATTGAATGCTTCTGTGTGAACTTGGGCATTTATTGATGTTCTGCAAAAAATGTATGATAAGTGTCACTTTAATATAATTCAGTTTACTTGGATTCATATGAAAAGCAACAGATAATACTTTAGTGGTATTACAATACATTGTATCATCTCAGCTCTATTACATTGACATATTCAGCCCAGTTATAACTGTAGATAGACAGATAGATGGAGATTTTTCCAAGAAGGCTTATATGACACAAATGACTTCAATACAAGTTTGAGTGAAATGCCATCAGTCTGTCTCTCTAGGTATTCTTCTTCAGCAGAAGTACCCAGAATAACAGTTTTCCATTACACAAATGACACAATTAAATGCAGCGTTAAGTGCCCCAAAGCCTTACATTCTGCTTATTCAACTCTAAAAGGTAAGAAATCTCTCTGAGGAATTCAAAATACATGTTAACACTATCTACTGAAATAAGACATCCTTTTATATAGAACTTGTACATGTATGTAATGCATTATTAATAAATGCAGAGCATGGTGATGAGTTGTTAGGTCGACTTTTTATAGCTTTCCAGTAAAAGATGCAGGTATCAAACCTGTCACAGAGAAAATGTGGTATTACTACTCACCCCGACCAATCAGACATTCTGATTTATTTTATAGTGCAGTTCAAAAGATGACAGCTGAACTCTGATTGGTTGATAAATGACACATGGCCGCATTTCCTGTGAGACAGGTTCAAAGCGTGCTGTAGTTTTACTTCAATAATTAAAATGATATATTATATTAGAGGGCAAATGGAACAATGTCCCGGCTGTAGGTGGACGGCTCTGCAGCCTTTAAAGGAGACAAACTTGAAAAAATATATAAAATGTAAAGTACTACTGTAAGTTTCTAAATAAATATTCAGCACCCATTTTAACCTTTTCCAATCCACTGTCTGACGTCTAAAGACATTATGATTTAAGGTTGTGCAGCTCTGATGTTAGAAGACATCCGTCGGGGTTCTCTTACTGTATATTGCCAGCCTCTCTGCTGTCGGAGCCTATCCAACGTGTCACCTCATGCAGTACTGGCTTTAGCCAGTAGATAGCGCTGTTGTATAACAGCAGAAAAAGAGTAAGCCCCCTAGGAAAACCAGGATACAAATTGGATTGGAAAGGGTTAAGGCCGCTTGCACACGGGTAGATTTGCCACCCCTATGTCTGCTTCTCTTGTCCCTTTTTCAAAGAGATAAGAACTGTTATGGCAGGATGGACCCAACACATTTACTATACTTTATTCCAGAAGCTGTCATAAATTGTAGCGCAAGGCTACGCCAGCTGATAGCTTATGGAAAAAAATTGCCTTTCTGGCACATGGCCAGCCAAAGATGTGCCCCATTTATTTAATGGCACACAACTCTTCAGAAATTGGTTGCACCTTTCCCTGGCTCAGTGTGGTATAAGATCTCCAGTCTGTAGTAATTTCCCCCTACTGTCCAAGCTCTGCTTGATCAATAGCCAGCGTCACGGGACTCAAGAGGTCTGTATTGTCGAATGTGGATGGTGTATCTAGTATATTGCTAACTTTGCAAAACCGTTTTATTTTTTATGTTAACAGCTAGAAGATTGTTAAACTGTAGACTTCTGCACATTTACGCTGACTGGAATGATGATTGTGTGCTCAGTCTTCAGCATGCTTTGTTTAATCTAACCATCAATATTTGACTTCAAGCATAGCTGCAGGTTGGCATTTCATTGTTTTACTAGCCTCATCAACTTGTCACAATCAAGACGGTAAAACACAGAAAATTTATGCTGCTGCTAACTATGAAAATAAATTATTGATTTTAACATTTAATGATATGACCAGATATTATATGTGTCCCCGAATTTATAGCCTGTCTAGGTGTCGTGTTTTTCTTTTTATTCCAACCCCTCTCCTTACCGATCTACAGTAAAATGTTCAGCAGATTCTGCTTGTATATCGTATCATGAAGGTGTGAAAGTATCCCAGCAAGATGGAAGCTCTTGTCTTATTTATTATCAACTTGCAGTTGATCTTCACACATGCCATCATACTTATTTACTCACTTACTGTAATGCTCATGCATAAACATGATGGGATTAACATTCAATAATCTAATAAGTGAATCTGCATTCATTCACTCTAAAATAATTTGGGGGGATTAAAGTTCCCTTACTGAAGTAAAGACATCATGACTCATCACCACATATTGTTATTCAGTTCCTCGCTGATCTTTTTGACTAGAAATGAAGCAATTTGATGTGAATTTATTCTAAAGAGACCATTTTTAAATGTTGGCTTGACAAGCCAAATGTATATAGAGTTTAACTTTAAACTGCAATATCGATATAGTCAGATACTGAGACATATACCAAAGCAGCTACACCGGTAATTTGTTATCTACCAGTTGGACTGGGCTCACACAAGCGTATGGTCACAGCCAGGAGCGTAGCTAAAGGCTCATGGGTCTGGGTGCAGAAGTTTATCTTGGGGCCCACCAACTTCTCTTAACCCCTTAAAGCAGAGGCATAATTTGAAGCTCCTGGGCCACAATGCAAAACCTGTAACAGGGCCCCCAACTATAATGCTTTATTCATAGTACTGGGCTCCCTATATGGAGAAGAGAGGTCTTATGGGCTCCCTAAGACTCCTGGGCTTGGGTGCAACCACAATCCCTGAATCCCCTATAGTTACGCCAGTGGTCACAGCATATTATGCGAGTGGGTTTTGTTCATGCAATACACTGCACGAATTGCACAAAATATGTGTACAAGAAAATCAAAGTATGTTCTATCTTGGCGCTTATTATATGCTCATACTCACCAAGATAGTGCATGGCAATTGGTGGCATGCAGCATGGACGCAATGTCAACTTATTATCTTTGTAGGTATGCGTTATCATTATGTATGGATAGGGAGGAGCTGAGCTGTGACCATTACCCACTCTCAGTGATGGATTCTGCATTATCTGTCTCCAGCTTTATATAATAAGTATTACCTTACATTGTCATCTTGCCTATGATGATAATAAGGTGACTGCTGTGAAAGCTATTGTGAGGGCTCAGTGAACAGCATGAAAGTTGCATTTTTTTTATATAAAAGGGTGACATGGAAGATATTTAATTAATATGTAATTTTTTTGGATGATAATTTCTCTTTAAAGCAACTCTCTAGTTTGAGGGATAATTTTGGCCCCAGGACAGAAGGAATAGGGGGGCATATTACCTGCAGTTCTTCTCTGCTGCCTTTCCGATCCGCTGGTTTTGAGGCCTGCTTTCAGTTGGCTAAGATGACTGCAGCAACTTTCTATCTAGCTAAAGCACACTGTGCACTGCTCTTTGATTAGCCAGTACTGATCACATGAGCAGCTGGGGCCAATCAAAGAGCAAGTATAATCAGAGGTGTAACGTGAAGCTTCTGGGCCCTGATGCAAAATCTGTAACAGGGCCCACAACTGTAATGCTTTATTCATAGTACTTGGCTCCCTATATGGATAATAGAGGCCTTATGGGCCCCTAAGGCTCCTGGGCTCGGGTGCAACCACATCCCCTGAATCCCCTATAGTTACGCCAGTGGGTATAATGCATTGGTAGTCCTAATACTGTCAATGCACTGTGGGGAATAGGCAGTTTGAAGATTGCGTTGGCCATCTTGGATGTCTGAATATAGAACCCAGAACTGACAGATTTATGGGACTGCAGGTCGTATACCCATTCCCCCTCCTGTCCCGGGTCAGAATTTTGGCTCAAAACAAGAGGGTAAATTTAATGATTTAAATTTTTTTTATGACCTTATTCTGGTATTAAAGGAAGTCCGCCGTTTGATTTTACCAGATTCAGCTAATTGTATTAGAAGAGGTGGATGATAATAACAGTGCCTTTCATTTTTTTATAAGACACTCCAATGCCCAAATATTTAGCATACTGAACTTTTCACATGATATGTAAATGACAGCAAAACTGTGCCATGGGCGTATCATTTTCTCCAGTGGTCACTCCACTTTACTTCTTTAGTCTATACTTGTCACTCTGAGACTCCATGTATTGCAATCACTCGGCACCTGTGCCGCACTAGGGGTCTGGTGCATGCACAGTGACTCACTGGCAGCTGCCATGTCAAAAATGACCATGCACGTGTGCCAAATCCACTAATGTGGTGCAAAAGACATCAATCAAAACTCAGAGGGGCGTGTTTAGGATAAAAAAGGTTAAGTAAGCCCGGCCCACTGCAGGAGATGATCCAATTATCGGATGATTTCTGTAAATATGACAAAGCTTGTACAGTAGTGAATGCACACTCGTCAGGAATGGACAATGGGGCATTGTGGGAGATGTAGTTTTTGCGCTGTCCTGTGAAAATTGGAAGCTGACTGGGATGCAACGTTGGCAAAAAAAATATACTGCAGCTCAATTTAGAGGGATGTTTGGAATAATGCCACTAAGTGGAAACATTAGGGAACATTTAAAAATGTTGTCCAGTCTCCCTTTAAGATCTTATTGGTATAAGTCTATATCCTGCTATCCTTCTGCTACAGTGCTGTCATGACAGAACTTAAAGTTCTCCGCTCTGACAATGTTGTGTTGTCATATTGACATAGCATTAGAGATGAGCGAGCACCAAAATGCTCGGGTGCTCGTTACTCGAGACGAATTTTTCGCGATGCTCGAGGGTTCGTTTCGAGTAACGAACCCCATTGAAGTCAATGGGCGACTCGAGCACTTTTGTATATCGCCGATGCTCGCTAAGGTTTTCATTTGTGAAAATCGGGGCAATTCAAGAAAGTGATGGGAACGACACAGCAACGGATAGGGCAGGCGAGGGGCTACATGTTGGGCTGCATCTCAAGTTCCCAGGTCCCACTATTAAGCCACAATAGCAGCAAGAGTGCCCCCCCCTCCCAACAACTTTTACATCTGAAAAGCCCTCATTAGCAATGCATACCTTAGCTAAGCACCACACTACCTCCAACAAAGCACAATCACTGCCTGCATGACACTACGCCGCCACTTCTCCTGGGTTACATGCTGCCGAACCCCCCCCCCCACGACCCAGTGTCCACAGCGCACACCAAACTGTCCCTACCCAGCCTTCAGCTGCCCTCATGCCAAGCCACCCTCATGTTCATTTATAAGTGCGTCTGCCACAGGAAAAGCAGGCATACACTGCAGAGGGTTGGCACGGCTAGGCAGCGACCCTCTTTAAAAGGGGCGGGGCGATAGCCCACAATGCTGTACAGAAGCAATGAGAAATCCAATCCTGTGCCACCTCCATCTGGAGCTGCACACGTGGGCATAGCAATGGGGAACCTATGTGCCACACACTATTCATTCTGTCAAGGTGTCTGCATGCCCCAGTCAGACCACGTTTTTTTATATATAGTCACAGGCAGGTACAACTCTGCAATGGGAATTCCGTGTGCACCCACAGCATGGGTGGCTCCGTGGAACCCACCGGCGGTACATAAAAATATCCCATTGCAGTGCCCATCACAGCTGAGGTAGTAATGTCATGTTTAATGCAGGTGGGCTTCGGCCCACACTGCATGCCCCAGTCAGACTGGGGTTCTTTAGAAGTGGAAACAGATGCATTTACAACTCCCTGTGGACCCACAGCATGGGTGGGTGCCAGGAAGCCACCGGCGGTACATAACAATATCCCATTGCATTGCCCATCACAGCTGAGGTAGTAATGTCATGTTTAATGCAGGTGGGCTTCAGCCCACACTGCATGCCCCAGTCAGACTGGGGTTCTTTAGAAGTGGAAACAGATGCATTTACAACTCCCTGTGGACCCACAGCATGGGTGGCTCCCTGGAACCCACCGGCGGTACATAAATATATCCCATTGCATTGCCCATCACAGCTGATGTTATGTCAGCTGTAATGCAGGTGGGCCAAAAATTTATTGGATTACACTGTAGGCGAGGGCCCACAAAAATTGGTGTACCAACAGTACTAATGTACCTGAGAAACATTGCCCATGCCCAACCGAGAGGGCAGGTGAAACCCATTAATGGCTTTGGTTAATGTGGCTTAATTGGTAACTAGGCCTGGAGGCAGCCCAGTTAAAATAAAAATTGGTTGAGGTGAAAGTTTCAACGCTTTAATGAGCATTGAAACGTATAAAAATTGTTTAGAAAAATTATATGACTGAGCCTTGTGGGCCTAAGAAAAATTGCACGTTCGGCGTGATTACGTGAGGTTTCAGGAGGAGGAGCAGGAGGAGGAGGATGAATATTATACACAGATTGATGAAGCTAAAAGGTCCCCGTTTTGGATGGTGATAGAGAACGATGCTTCCATCCGCGGGTGCAGCCTACGTATTGCTTAGGTATCGCTGCTGTCCGCTGGTGAAGAAGAGAAGTCTGGTGAAATCCAGGCTTTGTTCACCTTGATGAGTGTAAGCCTGTCGGCACTGTTGGTTGACAGGTGGGTACGCTTATCCGTGATGATTCCCCCAGCCACACTAAACACACTCTCTGACAAGACGCTAGCCGCAGGACAAGCAAGCACCTCCAGGGCATACAGCGCGAGTTCAGGCCACGTGTCCAGCTTCAACACCCAGTAGTTGTAGGGGGCAGAGGCGTCACCGAGGACGGTGCTGCAATCGGCTACGTACTCCCTCACCATCCTTTTACAGTGCTCCCGCCAACTCAGCCTTGACTGGGGACTGGTGACACAGTCTTGCTGAGGAGCCATAAAGCTGTCAAAGGCCTTTGAGAATGTTCCCCTGCCTGCACTGTACATGCTGACTGACCTCTGCGCCTCCCCTGCTACCTGGCCCTCGGAACTGCGCCTTCTGCCACTAGTGCTGTCGGATGGGAAGTTTACCATCAGTTTGTCCACCAGGGCCCTGTTGTATAGCATCATTCTCAAACCCCTTTCCTCTTCGGCAATGAGAGTGGAAAGGTTCTCCTTATACCGTGGGTCGAGCAGTGTGTACACCCAGTAATCCGCAGTGGCCAGAATGCGTGTAACGCGAGGGTCACGAGAAAGGCATCCTAACATGAAGTCAGCCATGTGTGCCAGGGTACCTGTACGCAACACATGGCTGTCCTCACTAGGAAGATCACTTTCAGGATCCTCCTCCTCCTCCTCAGGCCATACACGCTGAAAGGATGACAGGCAAGCAGCATGGGTACCCTCAGCAGTGGGCCAAGCTGTCTCTTCCCCCTCCTCCTCATGCTCCTCCCCCTCCTCCTCAACGCGCTGAGATATAGACATGAGGTTGCTCTGACTATCCAGCGACATACTGTCTTCCCACGCCTCCGTTTCTGATTCCAAAGCGTCTGCCTTTATGCTTTGCAGGGAACTTCTCAAGAGGCATAGCAGAGGAATGGTGACGCTAATGATTGCAGCATCCCCGCTCACCATCTGGGTAGACTCCTCAAATTTTCCAAGGACCTGGCAGATGGCTGCCAACCAGGCCCACTCTTCTGTAAATAATTGAGGAGGCTGACTCCCACTGCGCCGCGCAAGTTGGAGTTGGTATTCCACTATAGCTCTACGCTGCTCATAGAGTCTGGCCAACATGTGGAGCGTAGAGTTCCACTGTGTGGGCACGTCGCACAGCAGTCGGTGCACTGGCAGATTAAACCGATGTTGCAGGGTCCGCAGGGTGGCAGCGTGCGTGTGGGATTTGCGGAAATGTGCGCAGAGCTGGCGCACCTTTCCGAGCAGGTATGACAAGTGGGGGTAGCTTTTCAGAAAGCGCGGAACCACCAAATTAAAGACATGGGCCAGGCATGGCACGTGCGTGAGGCTGCCAAGCTGCAGAGCCGCCACCAGGTTACGGCCGTTGTCACACACGACCATGCCCGGTTGGAGGCTCAGCGGCGCAAGCCAGCGGTCGGTCTGCTCTGTCAGTTCGTGGGCCGTGTGGCTCTTCTCTCCTAAGCTGAGTAGTTTCAGCACGGCCTGCTGACGCTTGCCCACCGCTGTGCTGCCACGCCGCGTGACACCGACTGCTGGCGACGTGCTGCTGCTGCTGACACATCTTGATTGCGAGACAGAGGTTGCGTAGGAGGAGGAGGAGGGTGGTTTAGTGGAGGAAGCATACACCCCCGCAGATACCACCACCGAGCTGGGGCACGCAATTCGGGGGGTGGGTAGGACGTGAGCGGTCCCAGGCTCTGACTCTGTCCCAGCCTCCACTAAATTCACCCAATGTGCCGTCAGGGAGATATAGTGGCCCTGCCCGCCTGTGCTTGTCCACGTGTCTGTTGTTAAGTGGACCTTGGCAGTAACCGCGTTGGTGAGGGCGCGTACAATGTTGCGGGAGACATGGTCGTGCATCTCTAGGCTGATCAATTTTGCAATGTGCACGTTTAACGCTTGAGCGTGCGGGTGCGTGGCGTCGTACTTGCGCTTGCGCTCAAACTGTGGCGCTAGCGACGTCTGGACGCTACGCTGAGAGACATTGCTGGATGGGGCCGAGGACAGCGGAGGTGAGGGTGTGGGTGCAGGCCAGGAGACGGTACTGCCTGTGTCCTCAGAGGGGGGTTGGATCTCAGTGGCAGGTTGGGGCACAGGGGGAGAGGAAGTGGTGCAAACCGGAGGCGGTGAACGGGCATCGTCCCACCTTGTGGGGTGCTTGGCCATCATATGCCTGCGCATGCTGGTGGTGGTGCCTCCCCAGCTGATCTTGGCGCGATAAAGGTTGCACACCACTGTTCGTCGGTCGTCAGGCGTCTCTGTGAAAAACTGCCACACCGTAGAGCACCTTGACCTCTGCAGGGTGGCATGGCGCGAGTGGGCGCTTTGGGAACCAGTTGGTGGATTATTCGGTCTGGCCCTGCCTCTACCCCTGGCAACCGCACTGGCTCGGCCTGTGCCCACACCCTGACTTGGGCCTCCGCGTCCTCGCCCGCGTCCACGTCCTATAGGCCTACCCCTACCCCTCAGCATGGTGTATTAGCAGTAGTGCAGAAACAGAATGCTGTAATTAAATGTGCCGCTTATTGGCCTGTGGTTGGAGGCTGACTTTGTTTACGGAACCCCAGGAAATAATTTGGCGCAAGCCTGCTGTAACACTTAGCTGGCTGCGTATTTATTTGGAGAAATACTACCCCCAGCAGACACGGACCCAGAACACTGAGCACAGTGACAGGCAGGCCAAATAGATTTTTTTACAATATTTTTTTCAAAAGGACCACTGCGTATATTCAATCAATAATATATGTCTTCTGGCCCCGCCTACACAATTCTGTCCCTGCAGTGTGTCACGGAACTGCAGTGTTGCACTGTTATTAACTGCAACAGACCGGTGATTTCAGAGCCAGGAAATAATTTGGCGCAAGCCTGCTGCAACACTTAGCTGGCTGCGTATTTATTTGGAGAACTACTACCCCAGCAGACACGGACCCAGAACACTGAGCACAGTGACAGGCAGGCCAAATAGATTTTTTTTCAATATTTTTTTCAAAAGGACCACTGCGTATATTCAATCTATAATATATGTCTTCTGGCCCTGCCTACACAATTCTATCCCTGGAGTATTTCTGCAGGGCGCAATGCTCTGCACGGCCGATATACCAAAAAAAAAAAATGTGCAACACTGCTAAAAGCAGCCTCCACAGTACTGCACACGGTTAGATGTGGCCCTAAGAAGGACCGTTGGGGTTCTTGAAGCCTACAATAACTCCTAACGCTCTCCCTGCCTCCACACTTCTGTCCCTGGACTATTACTGCAGGGCGCAATGCTCTGCACGGCCGATATACCAAAAAAAAAAAATGTGCAACACTGCTAAAAGCAGCCTCCACACTACTGCACACGATTAGATGTGGCCCTAAGAAGGTCTGTTGGGGTTCTTGAAGCCTACACTAACTCCTAACACTCTCCCTATAGCAGCTCCGGCACCAACAGCACTGTCCCTCAGCTATCTCACAACGCATCTGAGGCGAGCCGCGGGAGGGGCCGATTTTTATACTCGGGTGACACCTGATCTCCCCAGCCACTCACTGCAGGGGGGTGGTATAGGGCTTGAACGTCACAGGGGGAAGTTGTAATGCCTTCCCTGTCTTTCAATTGGCCAGAAAAGCGCGCTAACGTCTCAGAGATGAAAGTGAAAGTAACCCGAACATCGCGTGGTACTCGTTACGAGTAACGAGCATCTCGAACACGCTAATACTCGAACGAGTATCAAGCTCGGACGAGTACGTTCGCTCATCTCTACATAGCATGGATTAAAATTAATATCTACCTCAATATTCACACATTAGCCAGTTTGTAGAGTTGTAGGTAGAATGTGATCATGGACTTTTGGCTACACAATGTTTATTCAAACTATAATCCAAGTGCCCAGAACAGTAGGTGGTTCCATGGGACATTAAAGTACAGTGAAATACAGACTTTGAATTTTTAACTTCAATCAATGTACGTACAGCACATTTTATATAAGAATTTGAGTATCTTTTATTTATGATTGTCTACCCTTTGGCATACTTTGAAGCCCTTTGGCCCACAAGCAAAATCTATAACTGCACCTCTCTCATGTTCGATTTGTAAAATAGGGACCTAATTTTGTGCCAGAGCAGATTTTGGGCTCCCTTTGGCACCAGATCTTGGATGCAACTGCAATCTCAGCTTTTCCGAACCCACTCTCCTCTAGTATACACTAGAGATGAGCGAACGTACTCGTAATGAGTACTTACGCACCCGAGTACCGCCATTTTCGAGTACTTCAGTACTCGCGCGTAAAGATTCGGGGGGCGCCGGGGGGCGGGGAGAGGCGCGGCGGTGCGGGGGGTAGCAGCGGGGAACAGGGGGGAGCCCTCTCTCTCTCCCTCTCCCCCCTACTCCCCGCCGCAACCCCCCGCGCCGCCACGGCGCCCCCCGAATTTTTTCACCCGAGTACGGAAGTACTCGAAAATCGCGGTACTCGGGCGAAAAAGTGGCGGGGCCGAGCACGTTCGCTCATCTCTAGTATACACTCATGAATATGACTCTTTAAAGCTAGCACCTTCCAATCTTCTGAAGTGCCAGCTGCACATTCCCCCATCAATCTATGCTTACCTAGACTGTTGCTGTGACCATCCGTACTGACACAGGGCTGCTTCAGCCAATCACTGACTGTAGTGGTCTGTACCATACTTACTGAGGTCTCCACTGTGGCCAGTGATTAACTGCAGCAATAATGTGTCATGGAACATCACACTTCCAGCCAATTTGAACAGAGATTGGAGGAGGATTGCATATTAGCCTTTTTTGTGAATGAAGCTATTTGGAAGTAAAATTACGATTTTTATAAAGCACAGATAACCCTTTTACTGCGCAAAGTCCAGGAAAATTGTCACATTTTCATTTTTGCTCTAGTTAAGCTGTAATATTCCTCTACTGTACCTCATGACTATACACTGAATAAGCCATTAGCCTATTCTTCTTTTTAAACAAGAATACATTTGTGAAAAGGAAAGCCACAGTAAAAGCCAACCCAAGGACACATTTTATTTTCCTAGAACTGCACAATCCATATGCATGTCTACAATTGTTCAGTCATTAATGTAACTTAACAATTATGTTCTGTGGGAAGTGATTACTTGAAAACAAGAATATAAGCAGTGCAGCACATTCATCAAATAATCTGCTAATGTTCTAACATGCCTGCTGTGAATCTAATTGCTTTCCTTGTACCTGTTAAAAAGTTTCATTTACTTAAAATTTACTGGGTTTGGATATTGATGCATGTAAACTGCCATTAGAACTTACATTCCAAATGATTAAGACTGAACAGCAGTCCACTGTATATTGATTAATTTATTTCATGTGCAATCAGAAGAAATGAGTAAAATCAAATGATGACTTTCTTTTTATTTAAGACTTCAGATTATCAAATTTACTGGTTGTTTTCATTTCCTGCACATCAATCTTACCTACAAGTGTGTTCCCAGATTGGATGTCCTCAATGGCGGATTATAATAGGAATGACTGCAGTGCCCGACCTGGGCCCAAGGCTCCAGGGGGGGTCTACAACTGTCCAAATCGTTCCTATTAATAATGTGCCAGTGAGTAGCAGTATTAATATACTGGTACCCAACTGCACTTGGCCTCCAGCCTAAAACTCTGGTGGCTGGTTGAGGAGGAGGGTAAATTAATTAATGTGCCCACACTGTCTTTTGATGCAGCATGCAATCTTGCATGAGTTCACAGCTTAATGTATTCACTTTTTTGCCTGGCTACAGTGCTCAGGGTAGTCATATTATGCTGTTAGTCTGTGCAAGATCGCATGCAGTTCCAGAAGACAGTATGAGTGCGTTCATGAATTTAACCTCCTCCTCTGCCAACCACTGGAGTTTTGGAGCTCTCTACCATCAGCCACAGAGTGGCCCTATATTATTTAGGCTACAGAGGATCCTATTGCTAATTGTGGCATACAAGAGGACCTATTATCAAGTGGGGCCACGAAGGAGTCACTGTGAATAACTGGGGCCACACAGGGTATCCTATTGCTAAGTGGGGGCACCCAGGGGGTCCTATTAAGAAGTTGGGCAAAAAAGGGGTATTATTAATAATTGAGGACACAGAGGTCATAATACTAAGTAGGGGCACACAGGGAGCCCTATTAATAAGCTAGTAGGAAAATGGACAATAAGCAATTTACAAGATTAATGGATGATGGTTGTGCAGAGTAAGGAGATAGCATGGAGCAGCAATTCTCTAGGCCCAGTTTAGCTTTGGTGGAGATAGCAAGTCAGTTTCTGCATCAGAAATCTACAGTAATTTATACTGTATTATAAGATGATGGAGATTACAAAACACTATACATATGTAGAGGAAAGAATCTGTACAGATTTCAGTGCCTTCTGCAAATTCTTCAGTGAAAATGATAAAACCTGCAAAAAATTGGCAGCAGAATTTGCAATGAAAGCACTCTTCCTGCAGATTCACTATAGATTTAATTTACACAGTAACATTGTATGTTAGGCTGAAGGGAGACAATGTCCATCTAGTTCTGCCTGTTTCCACCCCCCTTGTTGATTCAGAGGAAGTATTTGCAACAGAACCCACAGCCAAAAAACATCAACCCAGCCTAAGGCCTCTTTCACACGAGCGTGCATGTGCGCATGCGTAGGAGTGCACAAATCTGTGCATCCATGCACGGGCCAAAACACACACGAACGAAGCTACGTGCAGCATTGCTCTCAATGGGGCCACCGCTTCTGACGCTAGCCCCGTTGGTAGCAATGGCCTGCTGGCAACACCTACGGTGATTTTCAGGTAAGGCCTTTAAATATGCCCCTTCCCTGAAAATCACCCTAGACGTAGTAAAAAATGTAAAAAACATATACTAACCTCTCCACCACTGCCGTGGCCAGGCACGTCTAGCCAATTGTTCTCCCTGCACTGCTCTGAAGCTCTTTTATTTTAAATCCCCGCCTGCTGAAAGGGCTGTGTCTGATTGGCTGAGCGCTCAGCCAATCACAGGCAGCGCTCAGCCATTTATTGAATGACAGCTGAGCGCTGCCTGTGATTGGCTGAGCACTCAGCCAATTAGACACAGCCTTTTCAGCAAGCAAGGATTTTATATCCTCACCTGCTGAAAGAGCTTCAGAGCAGTGCAGGGAGAACAAGCGGCTAGACGCACCTGAGCCGCGGCAGCGGTGGACAGGTGAGTATATGTTTTTTTTATTTTTTACTACAGCTAGGGATGATTTTCAAGGAAGGGCATATATATTTAAAGCCCTTCCCCGATAATCACTGCAAGGGTTGCCGGCAGACCATTGCTTTCAATGGGGGTGGCGGCATCCCCATTGAAAGCAATGCGATCCTCTGTCACAGCTGCCACAGCTGTGACAGCTGGGGCAGGGGATTCTTTACTGCCCGCGGGAATTCCCCTTGTCACTGAACCCTGTAACAGTGTTGTCACAGTGTTCAGTGACAAGGAGACTCCCTGCCAGTAAGATTGACCTGCAGTATGGACCTATGGTTCACGCATGTCCTATGTTTTGCAGGTATGTGCGTTTTCAAGCCTGTAAAACACGGACATGTGAACACATCATGGGGAACCAATGGTTCTAATAGACGCGTGGTTTTGTGTGGATGTATGTACTCACATGAACACGCTCGTCTAAACAAGGCCTAAGAGTTAATCAGTTGTATGTACCTGACCAAAACACAGAGAAAGGTATATTAATGTAGCAGATTTGTCACATCTGTGATTATTTTATACTTGGCAGTGGTCTTGAGCTTCTACAGTTCTTCTACTTAAAATTGTAGGCATAGATATATAGGGGATGTAGAGGTAACAGTTGCCCAAAAGACCCTCTGACATATTAGAAGACACCAACATTACAAAAGGCACATGATATGTGGAGAGGGGGGTTGGCATGTTACAGATATTGCATTGGAGTCAATATCTTCAAAATAAACCTTTGTCTAAAATACATCCAATATCATACTCTAATATACAGAACATAGCCTCAGTGTACTCAGAGCTTCGGGAATTAGAATTAACACTACAGTATAAAGTTACTTTTTTAGCTGTTGGGCTCTTGAGAGAAATAACACCTTGTTATAGATAATCTTGTATCTTAGACCTACGCTGTATACTGCTAGTCTCCTCACATGAACCCAGTGAATAGAAACAATTGCTCAAGTAGCCAGTGGTTTTGGATTTTCCATATTGATTGTAGTGGATGGAATGAAGATTGTGATCAGTTACAATCATATGAAGCCCATGAAAGCCTTGCGCCTGATTCGAGCCTGAAAACACTGGCATGGAAAGTTGCTTGCTAAATTACACTGAAGCCAAATGATATTAAGCATACTGTATGTGTGTATATTGAGGATATTATTTGTTTATTTAGGATATATTTTTGAAATATTCTCAGGTGGTCTAACTCATAGTATATTAATGAGACTATTGTTTAAATATTGCTACATGTATTTTCATCATAGTGTTTATATGTCATAGATTCATGGTGTAGCAGGGGTAAAGGTCAGCGACAAAACTGAAGGGCACCAAATTACAAGGTCCAAACGTATAAACATTACAAGAGGGCTCTTCAATATAATGTTGTTGCTTCATTCGGATTTATCCAGATATATGAAAGAGAAAGTGTCATAATCCTCTGCATAATAGAGATATATAGGCTCGGTGTTTGCAAAAATTGTTGTTCCCATTGACTCTAGCTTTTTTGAAACCTGCCCCTCGAATAATTTGCAGCATTTTTTTAAAACCAGTATGCAAAATAATAATAATTGAAGTGAAGGACATGGTAGAAGAGGAAAAACGGGTCCTGGTAGATTACATTCAAAAGATCGGAAATACATCCTTGTGTGCAAAATTCCCAATCTTTTGGATGTATCTCTTATAAGAAGCCACAATGACCGAAAGGCTGTTTATTCACCTGTGAGCATACCTGTGAATGGAATGAGGAGAAGCAGACCAGCATAAGCTGGGACTTTACTTATTACTCCTGGTAGATTACATCTAATAAATAAAAAAATGGGCGCTGATGGAAATGAACAAAAAGTAAACAAACAAAAATATCAGGATTAAACTGTGAAACTTGTAATGCTGACTGGCATAGTAAAGCATTTGTAGTGGCCCATAGTTAGGGCCCCCTCAGCACTTATTCAGTTACCTCATGTGAAATGTCGGTACTATTGTATCTTGTCTCCACCACAAGTATGGGTGGAGACCTAGTGATGGGCTGTATCCGCCCATGTTAGGCCCTACAAGCAAGTGATTGGTTGGCTATAGCAAGGTCCTAGTAGCATGGGGAGTGAGCTTTGCCTTGGATGGAGGGTTACAGTTAGGGTTAGTTGTAGTGTTAGGCTTACATTATTAGCTGTGGAAGCAATTACAGCTAATAATATAAGCCTTCGACTGAACTAACCCCAACCCTCCATGCAAGCACACTGCTCGGAACTTCCTCTAGAGAACAATGACGGGCTGACCTGAGATAGAAATGCTTGTCCTCAGGTCCTGCTCTCTCTACCCTTCTGTCTGCATCCTCCAGTCTCGTGCCCGTCCCACCTGCTATCAGTCACCCTGAGGCTGTGCCTTCTCCTGCAGTCTTCCTGTCTCCCCTCAGGGCTCCTGTCAGTTTTGCCCAGCCAGGTCCTGACACTCACCCCATAGTCTCCCTTGTTGGCTCATGATTCCTGTGCAGTCACTGCCCGTGGCCACAGTGCCATCCATCCCTCCTCCAGTGCTGCTGAAGAACTCTGTGGTCCGGAGGTCCTGCTCCCTTGTCCTTCTCCTGCGCCGCTGAAAAGGGGCCGCTCTCATCATGGCTGAATGGAGGGCTGCGACTCCGCTCACAGCTGTGGGGGCATTTTTTAGAAGCTGTAGGGGGAACATGAGCTGACATGGGCGGAGAGGTCCGAGCAGCGGATGGACTTTGTTTTGGCTGGGATTGAGGGTTATGTTTGGGTTAGGTTCAGTGTTACGCTTACATTAATAGCTGTAAATGCTTCCATGATACTGTGGCCCCGATCTCTCACACAGAAGCATTTACACCAAATAATGTAAGCCTAACATTGAACCTAACCATAACCCTTCCTCCAAGCAAAAACTCACTACCACGCTGTTAGGACCTTGCTGCAGGCAGCCAATCATTATCTTGGGGATGTACAATGGACAGATACAGCCCTTTACTAGGTCTCCACCATACTTGTGGTGAAGACAAAATACAATAGTACCTGGAATGTCTTTGTGTGTCTATATAAGTATGTCAATGTTGTCTATCTTGTATGCATCTGTACCCCTGTCACCCTAACCTGCTCTGTGTCAGGTCAGTTGTCTATCTCTGGGTTAGGATTGGTCAGGGGGTGGGGTTATAGTTAGTTAGGCTTGAGAGGAGAAGGAGAAGTAAAAACGTAGTTGTAGATAAATGGCGCGAGAAGCCAAGTTTAGGCTCAGATCAGCCAGTCTGAGCTAAGCTCAAGTAAAGTCTAGCCTGGGTTTAGCTTGTGAATCCTCCAAGGAAATGGGTGAAGGACAAGACATGGAGCCAGCCACTAGAGAGTCTTCTTTCTCCCTGCCTAATTATGGAAACAGGCCAGGGCAGACTCCGCAGATAAAGGAAGGCATAGAGATCATGAGTGGCTATTATTCTGGCTAGGTCAGAAGTTGGCATGTCTAGTAAAGCAAGTGAGAGACCGTTAGCTTCCATCCATTCCTCCACAAACAACCATCTAAAGCAGCCACCAGATAACCTCGACTGGCAGGCATATCTCCCTTAACTAAAACAGAGAGTGAATTAAGAAATCAATGCCTGTTATGCATATTACCAACAAATCTACTGAAGTTTGTCATTGACTGTAACATCTGCAAAGTGTGAACTGTTTCATAATATTTCAAGTTTCAAATAAACCGTGACCTCTGATTTTACCAAAGTTCTTTGAGTTTGGGTTCGTTATTTTCTTCATTACTTGATTCTCAGAGGCACTGGTGTGATATAGAACTTTGACTACCATGGTTTCTATCCACCCTTGTGTGATTTATCTACTGCACGGGCCTTTGTTACACACAGATTAGCCACCACCATAATGACTAGGCCTAAGGAATGACAACCCGCTCGAGCTACATCTGCCAACTTCAGCTCATTGCACATTCCCTGGCCAGTTTTGGGGGAAAAAATGTGGCTAAAGAAAAGACCTGGCTATAGATGACATCAGGAACTTAAAAAAAAAATAAACACAAGGGCTGATTTTTATCTGCAGAAGAACAGACAATCAAGACAAATGTGATAAAAGCCAGAGTGGAATAATTTATAATAGATGCAAAATGCTGACTTTGCAAAGAAACTGATGAAACGATCGACCACAAACTTAGATGTTGCAAAAAATTGCACGGCTTGAGTACAACCAAAAGACACAATTCAGTGGCAAAAATGATTCATCGGAACCTCTGTAAAAACTACCATCTGCCTACTGGGTTCCAGAAGACCAAAAAAGTGAAGCAGAAGAAATACTCAGGAATTTTCAAATACAAACAGCCAAGGTTTTTGTCCCATAACATGCTAGATTTGACCATCATTAAAAGAAAAGGGAGTGGGTCATTGACATTGCTCTTCTCAGTGATTGCAGGGTCATTGGGAAACAACAACAGAAAATGGACAAATACAAAAAAATTTAGGATCAAAATACTATACAGTGTCTCTGGCAGAGTGACATCAGTACACTGTCATCAGTACACTGGGTGCCATGTCTAAAGAGCTTGACCGGCACTTGCAACAACTCAATATCAAGAAAATTAACATTTGTCAATCACAACAGGCAACACTTCTGGGCTTTGCACACAGTTTCTGCTTATATATAATGACATCCTAGGTTCCTGGGTAGATCCCAATGCGTTATGGAGACGAACTACCGAGCTGTGATCTCGTGCTTGTGTTGCACTGCTTTTTTGTGAATAATAATTGTATTAGTAGTAGTGGTAATATTAGTATTAGTATTGTTGTTGTTCTTTTTATTATTGTAATTACCCAAAGAGCATAAATTGTCATCTACTCATTATGTCATAAAATCCAAATTTAAAAGAAACAAAAAAAATAAGACACTACTAAGTAGTTCTTTTATACGAAATATGTTTTCTATAGTAAAATGACAAATTTATGTATACTACCACATTATAACAGGAGGCATGACATTAATCTAAATCTGTTTTGAATATCAGCAATAATCCACCAGTTTTTAATTGTTCCATAAGTCATTTGTACCCATCAGACACTCACCATAAAACCTGAAATCTTTAAACTGAAATCTTAGCCATTCCATCTTGAAATGACAGTACTTATAATATTGATCTGATTTACTGAAACATAAAAAACATCTGTTTTTATACAGAAGCAGAGAGGGTTTTTTTTTTTACAGATTCCATGAAAATCTGGAAGAAGAAAAATTGTAGCATGCAATATTACATGCCATACTGTGGAGGTATTCTCACATTGCCATAGAGTGGTAAACAGTGTCTGTTGATACATGTTCTTACTTGTTTGGATTTTGAGTACTGCCATATACAGTAGGGTTGGCCCATGATGCACTGCCATGAGACTTATTCATATTTGATAAAAGTGAGCCAAACCAGTTGATTTTGGTGGGACTGCCGCCTATCTAATGTGTCTACCTAATGTGTCCTGATTCCACTAACAACATATGATGTATTGGGAATGGCCGATATTTGCTTGCACGAGAGATAAGCCAATGCCAACTGTGTCTGGCAGTGGCTTATCCCCATATTCATATTGAAAAAACATGCACAGTTGCCAAGCATGGATGTATTTGTAATCAAGTATTCATCCAACAGCCATGTTTCCTAGGTGGCTATGGGCAATCTAGCCATTCTTACAGCTGCTAGAACATTGTATTTATGAACAACCAATAAGTTCCTATAGATTGCCGATACAGCATGTCAAGTCATTACTCTTTTTTTAAACATTTATTCATCTTTAGATTTTTTTTATCTGTCCTCATATGCCTGGTTAAGTATCTATAACAAAGTTTATCCTGATTCTCCTGTTTCATCAACATAATTTCTGAAGTACAGTAAAGTACGGTGCAGACCGACACTCAGGTATAGAGTACCGTATGTGCGAAAAACCCAAAGCTAAATGTAATTTTGTATGATATCACAACTTTAAATGTCTGTAATGATACGTGAAAACTAGGTGACAATTGTGAGCACCATTTTCTCACCAGTAGAACTTGAATTTACTCTTTTAAATAGTTTTATAAGGATAAAATATTTAGTTTAGAATTATTGTTACACCTACTTGACGGTATATAAGGAAAAAGTTTAACACCACAACTGCTGGAATGACAGAAAACGTTTTCAGCATTGAACCTTTAGAGGACCACAGTCAGGCCTGTAATCACCACTCCTGATGATGTACATAAAATCAAGTGGTGCCATCTATTTTTTTTTAATCTCAATCAATACAGAAAACACATTAATACGTTTAGTGAAATTATGGAATATACAGTAAATATGTGGTCTATTCTGACACCAATTAAATAACAAAGCAGAAATCTGTAGAGTCTACTTGAAAATCCAGTAATTACTCAACTCTCCTCAAACATAAATCATTACGTCTGTTAAATCCATTAATGTGTAATTACACTTAAGTCTTTTTCTGTCTACCAATTACTTGGTAACCTTGTATTTGCCCACCTCCTTTCACCCCTAGGTTTAAAGTATTTTACAGATACAATAACGAAATCAGTAATCCATTATTACATAATTATATTCACTGTACAATGAAATACTAAAAGTCCAATAATAAAGCAGAGCATTGACCTTGTACATACTGTGGTTGTTTAAGCTCCAGCACCACTTAGCAAGCCACTTACTTTCATAATTCCATAAATATATATTTTACCAGTTCATTTTGTATTTTTTATGATTTTTTCTTTTCAATGAAAAAAAACATTAAATAAATATTCATCCCCTTCTTTTGTTCTTTAAGGGCTAATGTAATGTTATATAGAGTATTTCAAGGACTGATGAGTGGCTATAGGTTGAAAGGCTAGTAAAGGAAATAGATTGTAATTGTAGCTATTTGCTTGCTCAAATTTAATTAATAGTAATTAAATCAGAGTAGGCAAATAATAGGGTCTGGGTTCTGACATGTACTTAAAGGGGTTGTCTCGCGAAAGCAAGTGGGGTTAAGCACTTCTGTATGGCCATATTAATGCACTTTGTAATATACATCGTGCATTAAATATGAGCCATACAGAAGTTATTCACTTACCTTCCCTGCGCTGGCTTCCCCGTCTCCATGGCTCCGTCTAAGTTCAGCGTCTAATCGCCTGATTAGACGCGCTTGCGCAGAAGGGTCTTCTGCCTTCGGGTCTGTCCGGCAGCAGCGGCGTTCTGGCCCCGCCCCCTTCTACACGTCATCGCGTAGCCCCGCCCCGTCACGTGTGCCGATTCCAGCCTCCTAATTAGACGGAGATTAGTTAGACGGAGCCATGGAGACGGGGACGCCAGCGCAGGGAAGGTAAGTGAATAACTTCTGTATGGCTCATATTTAATGCACAATGTATATTACAAAGTGTATTAATATGGCCATACAGAAGTGCTTAACCCCACTTGCTTTCGCGAGACAACCCCTTTAAGAGTCTGGTCTGGTCTGGCATCTGTTAATTTAGGAGGTACAAGGGGCATATATTGATGTGGAGATTATAAGGGATCTATATTTAAGGGGTCTGTTTCCATTTATTGAGACTGAGGGGGAGCACGAGTCTATATTTGTTTAGCGGGTCTGGTTTAGGTTTTGTATATATTGGGGATCAGATATATGGTTCCTATTTTTCTTAATTTTTTGGGGTGACGGTCTTTACTTACCCAATAACTATTTTATCATCTTGGTCAGCAGTGGGAAAGAAGGACAATTTTAGGGAAAGCCCAAGGACTATGGTCTATTTAATCTACTACTGGTGATGACTGTTTAGTACAGGTTGCATAGTAATGCTTTATTCTGCCTTTCCAATAATTACACCAAAAACTTTGATATTTCTACTCCACGTTTCATTGTACAACTATTTTGGTCTTTGAGAGTGATCCATGGTTATTTGTAACCATTCTTCAATCAGGTTAGGAGCTGTCAGTCCAGAGCACAGACCCCCATCTACAGCATTAATGCAATATTCCCCATTATGGTTTTCATAATCGTTTTTCCAAATCAGCCAAGCCCTTTACAGAGACTCAGTGAACTACTTTTAACACTATAAACTAAGTTTATAGGTTGAAAGTAGGTAGCCTGCTGAGTCCAGGGATGTAAGTGTTATACTTACCTCCTCTGTCGTTCCCCCGAAGTCAGCACTGACAGCTGCAGCTCAATGCACTGAACGATGCTGCTAAGTAATCAGTCTATTATAAAATTAGAATGAGCGGCCACAAAGTGTAGCGAGTGGGAGTTTGGGATCAGCTTGTAAACACGGTGGCTATATACTCTGACTTCCATCCGCTATACTTCAAATAAAAGAGTAATGGTGGATGATGATGGGTGTGGTTTGTGATGCCAGTCTGCAGCAGGCCGGAGTGAGGGGCAACTTAGTAGTTGCACTCCCACCTGGTCACGCTACAAGCAAAGTTTATGAATCATGGTGGTTGTGGTGCCTGTCCCTGGAGGGCAGTGTAGTGTAGCTTAATGTGAGTGTTCCTAGTGGGATGGAGGCTCAAGGAGATGATGGTAATGGTAAACTGTTGAACTTACATTTATTAGGAGCTAGCTGGCAAAAACACGGCAACGTCCAAAAGCACAGTACGAATTCTCCTTTACATCCAGAATTTAATGCTTAGAGGAAACACTCTGTTCCTTTCCTTTCTCTTCTCCTTATGTTACACCTCTCCATAACCACTGCACTAATTCCTTAAGAACTTTGTACTTGCTTCTTCTAAGCTTAAAGGAGATGTCTCGAGGCAGGAGTGGATTTTTTTTTTTTGCCCAGTCCCCCTAATTAAGCATACATTACTAAGCCCCCCTGTAAATGACGTTTCTAGCTGGTCTGTACTTACCGTTGCAGCGTTTCAGCAACTTATAAAAAGTTTCCCCAAGATGGCCGCCGGCTCTTTTCCCTTCGCTTGCTGCAGCCCGACGTGCACGCTCCCGAGACGCTACCAGCTGTGTCTCCATGACAACCAGACGCCCTGCAGCCGCCGACCGGACCCCTGGAGTGAACACGGCCGACCACGGCACACAGTCACCCACCGCCAGGCAGCAGGTAACCGGCGCAGCCCCCCCCCCCCCCGGCACAGCGGCAGCCCCCCCATCGCAGCGACAGCCCCCCCATCGCAGCGACAGCCCCCCCCATCGCAGCGACAGTCCCCCCCATCGCAGCGACAGTCCCCCCCATCGCAGCGACAGTCCCCCCGGCACAGCGGCAGCCCCCCCATCGCAGCGGCAGCCCCCCCATCGCAGCGACAGTCCCCCCCGGCACAGCGACAGTCCCCCCATCGCAGCGACAGTCCCCCCCGGCACAGCGACAGTCCCCCCCGGCACAGCGACAGCCCCCCCATCACAGCGACAGTCCCCCCCCCGGCACAGTGACAGTCCCCCCGGCACAGCGGCAGCCCCCCCATCGCAGCGGCAGCCCCCCCCCGGCGCAGCGGCAGCCCCCCCGGCCCATCACTTACCAGGATGGCGGGACAGCTGGACGGCGGGACAGCAGGGCGGCTTCTCCGGACAGCTCGGCAGCTCTGCACCTTCCTCTAACAGAGGATGGTACAGAACGGCCGCTCCAGCGCGCTCCCGAGCAGTGACAGCTCGTCTGCGCATGCGCAGAAGAGCTGTAGCGGGGAGCACACTGAAGCGGCTCGTGCTGAAAGGAGAAGACCGGACTGCGCAAGCGCGTCTAAAAAAGCAAGCTGCCAGCGAATTTAGACGGAACCATGGAGACGAGGACGCTAGCAACGGAGCAGGTAAGTGAATAACTTCTGTATGGCTCATATTTAATGCACGATGTATATTACAAAGTGCATTAATATGGCCATACAGAAGTGTATACCCCCACTTGATTTCGCGAGACAACCCCTTTAAGCTATAACTGCTGGTAACTATATCTAAGTGATCTCTCCAGAACTGGGTGAGTCTATTTATGGACTCTGGGTCCTCCCTTAAGCATATGGCTCTTGGGTAGAGCGGAATATAGACTACCATCTGGTTCTATACGGGTTTTGAGCTTGTTGTCCTCTCATTACCAACTACATTCTAGAGATTTATTTAAAGGGAAATATTACCATATTTCAAACCATATTCTGTTTTGTCGTGACAACTTCAGGTCACTACATTAGCAGTGCTGCTGAAATATAATACTTACCACCCCAGAATCAGTACTTCACCTACTTTTAGCCCATAAGCTTAGCTTATAGGGTAAACCAGGTAATAGATTCCCTTTAAGTTTGACTTGATTAGTAGTTGTAGACCATGTTTAAACAATTTCTTGTAACTAATATCTTCAGGATGCATAGCAAGTAGGCACGTATGATGTGTCATGCTGTTGCTGCATCATGAGAATCATACTTGTCCTGTTGTACATGCTGCCACTGCAAGTATCCATACAATAGGACCTCAATCTTGATTTAATGATGGAGATCAGAGGAATATCTAATCTCCTAGATTTAACTCTTTGAATGACGTGATCAACAGTGATCACAGCATTCATACGTAAAGACTAAAGTGGGGAACCCCTTTTGATCATGTCACAAGGTATTCCTCTGATATAGTTGGGGCCTATACTTTGTTTGGGCAAATAGCAGAGTATCCTCTGATCATACACCATAACAGGAGCACATATATTTTAGCATAAATATCCCATGAAATATATAGAAACCACAGTGAAATTCAGCATTTTGCCAAAGTAAAAATTGATATAATTAAACACTAATATATATATATATTTGATGAATGACACCTGGACAAAAGACAACTTGCCCCACAAGAAAACAGATCCTCTTACAGCTGTGAGCAAGAAGATTTTAAAAAGTTAAGACCACCAAAATGCAATAAAGAAAACTACAAAATTGTTTTGTCCCATAAAGATAAAATTGGCCCAGTCTCATGCATTCTGATGTTATTAGCAAAAGCTGAAAGCAACGTCAATCTTTTCTGGAGAACCACCTGTTCTATAAAATCAGTGGACACTTTCTAATTGGCATCATACAGCATATTGCTTAATTTTTCTTCCAACAGTGCAACATCGTGGGATCCGCAATTTGAAAAGACTCTATCTAAACAAAGACAAGCTCGCCAAAAAAATCAAAGACCTTTAATGTGATGGTATGTTGGAGGTGATAATGATGTCGAGCATATAGGCTTGCTAGATCCGGAGTTCTTCCTGCTTTTTATAGTAGCTTTCCCAATATGAAGAATGGAATAAGCATTGTTTTCTGCCCCTACTAAAACATGATGGTTAATTAGTTATTTGATTATGATAATCAGATACACTAATCACAGCAGTCTTGATGAAAATTCAGAAATTATCCCTAGAGGGCTTCGGTCCAGTAAATGTGTTGACAGGCTATTTGTTATTATGATGGTGATGCATCACAATGCTTTACAAAGAAACAAAGCCAGTCTGTGGATATGGTGCATGATAATCAAGTACAGAACAAATGTACCAAAAGATAGATTAAAAACAAATCAGGTTCAAAGCAAATGGTGTGCTCCAGCCAATCACAGTTCAGTTGGATGTTTTTACTGTTCTCATTAAATATATTTATTGGGGACAATGTACGACCTGTGTTTTCTAATATCATTTTCAATGTTCTTTATTAATTCCCTGTATAATTATTCTTCTCATAATTAAGAGCTGATGTGATAATAATTAACAATCGCTGAATAGTGTAAAGTATCATATTGTTCAATGTGTGTTTGATTTAACAATTTCCCACTTGTATTATTGAACACAATCAGAAAGAGTTATTAAAGCTGTTTCTATAGAGTTTTTGAAAAATGCACGTGCATTATAAACTTTCTTTAAACACAAGGAAAAATCTGATTGCTGCTTTGAAATCAGGATGGGTATTTTTCTCATACAAAAGACAAATAAAAGCTTCAGTGATTTTGATTTTCGGTGCATTTTAGAAATTTGCATAGGAAAAACCTTAGAAATTTAACAATGACAGAGAAGACTGGAAAACTGGAAAAATGCAGCGGAGCTGAGGTTGTCATTTGACACATGATATCACATCATGTTTATTTCCATAAATCTATAGGGAAACCTTTGACATCTTTCAGTTGTAACTCTATAGAGTCAAATGACAAATGTGCATGTTATGACATCTGTAGCAAGGCCCTAACCCAACACTGACAATTACAACTACCTGCAGCTATAGGTATAAGTAAAACAATTACCTGCTCTTTCAGTCCATTGACAGTGGTTTTACAAGTGATCACTGGTTGTCTATGTAATTCCCATTACTCATGATATGCAAAACAAGCGTTAATACTCTCCAACTTTCTTCAACATAAAGATCACAAGTTACAAGCCTCATACACACAACTGCTTTACAGGTCCTTGTTATACATACTATTGGCCTATTCTGTATATACAATATTTAGACAGGAAAAGATTACATTATTTCACCCGTTAGTGACCATCTGTATGAGTTTTTAGCGGTGGTTACTGAAGGGCCTCACTAATGAAAATTTGTCATAAGAATCCCCTGCAGAAAGAGTCAGATGACAGCCAGAACCCTTCACTAATGACCATTCAACCTTGTACATCCCGCTATCAATAGTGATCATTGCATGTAAGTAGGTGACAGATATAAGTAGCTCCATTGCTGATGGATTCCCATGGCGGGCCAAAGGCTTCATTAAGGACTCCGGGTCTACCATGCATGCCAGCTAAAAAATACGCTATACTACAATACGTATAGTGCAGTGTAGTGGTACAGTGTAGTTTACCAGTCTTTGAATGATCGCATCTCCAGGTGCCTTGGAATGACAAGAAATGTCTTTAAAAAGTTCAATAAAGTTTAACTTTATTTTAAAAACATAGAAAAAAAGACCAGTTTTTACTTATAAACCCATTTTATTATAGGAAAAAAAATTAATATCACAATGATCATAATAACTAGAGATGAGCGAACGTACTCGGTAAAGCACTACTCGTCCGAGTAATGTGCTTTATCCGAGTACCTCCCCGCTCGTCCTGAAAGATTCGGGGAGCACCGCGGAGCGGGGAGCTGCAGGGGAGAGCGGGGAGGAACGGAGGGGAGATCTCTCTCTCCTTCTCTCCCGCCCGCTCTCCCCTGCTCCCCGCAGCAACTCACCTGTCAGCAGCGGCGCTCCCCGAATCTTTCAGGACGAGTGGGGAGGTACTCGGATAAAGCACATTACTCGGACAAGTAGTGCTTTACCGAGTACGTTCGCTCATCTCTAATAATAACGCATACGTAGAAATATTATGTCCTGTTCCTTTTTCCTTTCTTTTTCCTTTTCTCTCCTCTCTTCAATAGTATTGTCATGTTACGCTCTGCCCATGCTAGCCCCCGATCTACACAAAGATAATTGATGGAGGCAACACAACCAAATACACGCATACCGAGAGAAGGTATACTCTCCCACCCACTTGGACATGTGCAGGTTCAGATTCAAACAAGTTAGCCAGTCAACATCATTCCCAAGTCCCATTATATATTGGAATGTGAACCACATGTTGACTTACTTGATCGTCTATATTAAAGGCTATAAATTGTGTATTGTACACCCTATGGAATGGGTACATTTTTGCAATATGTAATTTACATGTTCTCTTATTTTATGTTAAAAAATCCAATACAATATTTGTTGACAAAAATATTATTTACATTATCCCACAGAAATGTGAGAATTTATTTTTTCATTCATCTGTCTCCCAAAAAAGCAATAAAAGTGATAAAAAACTAGCATATATCACGAAATGGTACAAAAGGGATCTACAGCTTATCTTGCAAAAAGCAAGGCCTCTCACAGCTGATTTCATGAAAAAATAAAAATGTTATGGGTCGTGGATGGTGGCGATGCAAATGCATCGTGGAGTTTTCACTAAACCATCACTCATCGTTGTCTTTCAGCGTGCCGAAAGACAACGATGAGTCTTGACGATGATCACAACGGGATACAGCTGATACTATTGTTTCAGCTGTATCCCGCTCCCTGATGGCAGGCAGGGTATGAAGAACGCAGCTGTCCAGTTGCGTTCTCCATACCCCGCATTGGAGCGCTCCGGGCAGAAAACAGCTGGATGCAGCAGACAAGCGGGGCCATCTAGACAGCTGGATGCAGAAGACAGGCGGGGATACCCCACTTGTCTCCTGCATCCTCCGTTCAGAGCGCTTAGCTGTATAACAGCAGGGCGCTCCGAGCGGGGAACAGCTGGATGCAGAAGACAAGCAGGGACATCCCCACCTGTCTTCAGCATCCAGCTGTTCCCTGCTCTGAGGGATCCGGGTGCTCACATCAACAAAAAAACGAACAGTGCAAAATTTTAGCTCAATCAGACAACTGCGTGGCGACCTTCATCAACTATGAAGTTTTGAAATTTTTTCCCCGGAAATTCATTTTTTCAGATAAAATTTTTTTTTAGGTATTTTATTTATAATCCCTTATAAGCACTAGTAATGGAAATTAATGTGAGTTTTCATTATTTAATTAGCATTGCTATTGCTAAGTTAAGCTGGTGCTACAATTGATTTAAAATATAATTATGTTATGTGATTTGCATGTTACACAATAACGTGGCATGCAGTAGTTTCGTGCGTTAGAAGTAACGTCGCTATTAGCAGCGAAAATGGGATGGAAACTGCCAGAAAAAAAGGACTTGTGAAGAAATGGAACAACATTTTGCTACTCATCCACTTGCTACATCAGAAACTGATGTTTCAACATCAAGCCGGCAAAGTATTGATGGTGGTGAGGACGGTGAAAACTCCTGTCATCATTCAGCAAATAGCAGCAGCAGCAACAACCTCAGCAATAGTTCTAGCAATTTGAGGTACATTGCAGTTTTTTACTCCCCCATCTCTCTGAAGTTTTTGATAGGTGCTAAATCACTGATAGAAATGGGGTTTGCATATTAATGGCTGCTGCAAAAGCTTTCGGGCGAGATACTGAAAACCTGGTAATAAATCGCACTTCTTTTCAACAAATTTAACCTGAACGACTAACAAAAATTAGTGTTGCACCAGGATGGGAAGCTGCTCCCAGCATTCATAGGTGTTGAAAAGGTTAATAGACTAGCGACAATAATAACTTTTTAAGGCAAAGAGCAATTGTTGGGAGTCCCTGAAATCCCAACATCTTCAGGAGAAGAGCAAGTCATGGCTGTTTTTAAACAATTGCTGGGGTTGCCTGGATATGTCTTCTCTAAGAAGAAAAAAGAAAATGGTTGAGAAAGAGAAGAGTATGCTGCTTTTGAATGGAATGAATCATTGCGTAATGAGTATACCATATTCCACCTTCAAGGCGTTTAATGGTTGCCCTCCAGTTGTCCCATTGAGTTGAAGTTTTGCACAGCCCATATTTTTGTTTATTGGAACAGGATAGGGGGATGGGCGCAGCAAAAGTGTAACTTTTGGAAAATTACCTATAGCTAGGGGCCACCTTATATATATAATGTGCTGTAGAAGGGCAGTACACAGGGTGGCCTATAGGGGACTGTAGACAGGCATTCTTGTACCAGAGATTAGAGAGAACATCTGTGGGTGTGGAAGGAAGACAGAAGTATTATTTCCTGCCACACTCAGGGGAAAGGTTGGATGAAAGCCAGAGTGATACACTGCAGCAGCATCAGGAACCAGGAGCCTGAGGTCCAGGTCAGACCAGTTTTGGCCCGTCACAAGGTTTGACAATGGAGGAGGCCCAATAGACACCCTGAGTGGAGGATAGTGATAGGGACCCTGTGGGTTATGAACCCTGCAATTGCTTTATGTTGCAGTACGTTTTTGATATGCATGAAATAAAACTGGTGGAAGCCAGACTTTGAAGTGATTCGGTGGTCCTGAGCCTTTATGCATGTAGTGCCAACCATCCTGAACAGAGAAGATGATGATCCAACCCCCAGGTTGCCACAGTGTGTATGTATTTTTGAGAGCTGACCATGGCCAGTAGCCATGCAGAGTACCTGGGACTTTCAAGTGAACTCTTGCATCCGGGCCCACAAGAATTTAGCTGTGGCTCTGTTGTTGAGTCAGTGGATGGGAAAAAACATGGTAAAAGTTGATGCTGACACTTGTAGCAACATTTACTATAGAGTATAAAGAAGTTATCATAACAGTCCTATTTGTCACTTGACAACAGACCTGAGCCAGCAAAACCTCTGTCCTTTTTGCAATGACTATCGGCAATGACTTTAGCAATGGGTGCATGTAAAAATATGACAAGCATAACAGAAACTAACAAATCTGCATATATATCTAGGCATGTACTCAATTTTATTTTGCGAGCACTATATTTCTGAGCTGTAGAGTTTTATTTGCCTTTCATTTTGACATTAATTGAGTTGAGTGTGTCACTCGTAATGTACATATGCATCTATATGTGTAATTATTAGAGATGAGCGAACGCGTTCGTCCGAGCTTGATATTCGTGCGAATATTAGGGTGTTCGGGATGTTCGTTATTCGTGACGAACACCATGCGGTGTTCTGGTTACTTTCACTTCCTTCCCTGAGACGTTAGCGCGCTTTTCTGGCCAATTGAAAGACAGGGAAGGCATTACAACTTCCCCCTGCAACGTTTAAGCCCTATACCACCCCCCTGCTGTGAGTGGCTGGCGAGATCAGGTGTTCGCCTAATATAAAAGTCGGCCCCTCCCGCGGCTCGCCTCAGATGCGGTGTGAGTTAGATGAGGGACAGTGCTGTTTATACCGGAGCTGCTGTAGGGAAAGAATTGGTAGTTAGTGTAGGCTTCAAGACCCCCCAAAGGTCCTTATTAGGGCCACTGATAGCTGTGTGTTGGCTGCTGTTAGCAGTGGGATTTTTTTTTCTTTCTCAAAATCGCCTCTGCAGACCGTTGCACCTGGCATTAGGGACAGAAGTGCTGCATAGGCAGGGAGAGTGTTAGGAGTGAGTGTAGCCTTCAAGAACCTCAACGGTCCTTTCTAGGGCCATATTTATCCGTGTGCAGTACTGTCCAGGCTGCTGTTGGCTGTGCTGCATTTTTTTTGGGCTTCTCAAAATCGCCTCTGCAGAGCATTGCACCCTCCATTGATACTGCAGGGAAAGAATTGTATAGGCAGGGCCACAACACAGTTATTATTCATAGAATATACGCAGTGCTGCCTGTTGGTGGGAAAAAACTGAAAAGAAATCTATTTGTCCAGCCTGTGTCCGTCCTTACGCCTGTGGAGACGTGTGAGCTGCGTGAAAAACATTGCTAAATCATACGCAGCCAGCTACGCTTTACTGCTGGGTTCGCCATTTGCTTTCCTTAATTGGGGAAAAAAATACCTGCTCTCCAAGAGTTATAATAACTCTGCTACCCTCACGTTCTGTGACACATAAGCAGGGACACAGCGCAGTTATTAAACTTCGCAGGTTCATTGAATATACGCAGTGCTGCCTGTTGGTGGGAAAAAACTGAAAACAAATCTATTTGTCCAGCCTGTGTCCGTCCTTACGCCTGTGGAGACGTGTGAGCTGCGTGAAAAACATTGCTAAATCATACGCAGCCAGCTACGCTTTACTGCTGGGTTCGCCATTTGCTTTCCTTAATTGGGAAAAAAAATACCTGCTCTCCAAGAGTTATAATAACTCTGCTACCCTCACGTTCTGTGACACATAAGCAGGGACACAGCGCAGTTATTAAACTTCGCAGGTTCATTGAATATACGCAGTGCTGCCTGTTGGTGGGAAAAAACTGAAAAGAAATCTATTTGTCCAGCCTGTGTCCGTCCTTACGCCTGTGTAGACGTGTGAGCTGCGTGAAAAACATTGCTAAATCATACGCAGCCAGCTACGCTTTACTGCTGGGTTCGCCATTTGCTTTCCTTAATTGGGGAAAAAAATACCTGCTCTCCAAGAGTTATAATAACTCTGCTACCCTCACGTTCTGTGACACATAAGCAGGGACACAGCGCAGTTATTAAACTTCGCAGGTTCATTGAATATACGCAGTGCTGCCTGTTGGTGGGAAAAAACTGAAAACAAATCTATTTGTCCAGCCTGTGTCCGTCCTTACGCCTGTGTAGACGTGTGAGCTGCGTGAAAAACATTGCTAAATCATACGCAGCCAGCTACGCTTTACTGCTGGGTTCGCCATTTGCTTTCCTTAATTGGGAAAAAAAATACCTGCTCTCCAAGAGTTATAATAACTCTGCTACCCTCACGTTCTGTGACACATAAGCAGGGACACAGCGCAGTTATTAAACTTCGCAGGTTCATTGAATATACGCAGTGCTGCCTGTTGGTGGGAAAAAACTGAAAAGAAATCTATTTGTCCAGCCTGTGTCCGTCCTTACGCCTGTGTAGACGTGTGAGCTGCGTGAAAAACATTGCTAAATCATACGCAGCCAGCTACGCTTTACTGCTGGGTTCGCCATTTGCTTTCCTTAATTGGGAAAAAAAATACCTGCTCTCCAAGAGTTATAATAACTCTGCTACCCTCACGTTCTGTGACACATAAGCAGGGACACAGCGCAGTTATTAAACTTCGCAGGTTCATTGAATATACGCAGTGCTGCCTGTTGGTGGGAAAAAACTGAAAAGAAATCTATTTGTCCAGCCTGTGTCCGTCCTTACGCCTGTGTAGACGTGTGAGCTGCGTGAAAAACATTGCTAAATCATACGCAGCCAGCTACGCTTTACTGCTGGGTTCGCCATTTGCTTTCCTTAATTGGGAAAAAAAAATACCTGCTCTCCAAGAGTTATAATAACTCTGCTACCCTCACGTTCTGTGACACATAAGCAGGGACACAGCACAGTTATTAAACTTAGATAATTCATTCACTAGAGGCAGTGGGGCCTTTCGTTTTCCAAAAAGGGCAAAAATTATATTTGGCCTGCAGTCTTGCGCCAATTTATTTCCTGCCTGGGAAATCTAATCACTGGTAATACAGCATGCTGAGGGGTAGGGGTAAGCCTAGAGGACGTGGACGTGGACGTGGCCGAGGACGCGGAGGGCCAAGTGAGGGTGTGGGCACAGGCCAAGCTCCTGATCCAGGTGTGTCGCAGCTGTCTGCTGCGCGATTAGGAGAGAGGCACGTTTCTGGCGTCCCCACATTCATCGCCCAATTAATGGGTCCACGCGGGAGACGGTTATTAGAAAATGAGCAGTGTGAGCAGGTCCTGTCCTGGATGGCAGAAAGTGCTTCGAGCAACCTATCGTCTACCCGCAGTTCTGCGCCGTCCACTGCTGCCAATCCGAATCCTCTGTCTGCTGCTCCTCCTTCCTCCCAGCCTCCTCAGTCCACTACAATGACACCTGCTCAGGAGCGGGAACACTCCCAGGAACTGTTCTCGGGCCCCTGCTTAGATTGGGCAGCAGCGGTTCCTCTCCCACCAGAGGAGTTTATCGTCACTGATGCCCAACCATTCGAAAGTTCCCGGGGTCCGGGGGAAGAGGCTGGGGACTTCCGCCAACTGTCTCAACAACTTTCTGTGGGTGAGGAGGACGATGACGATCAGACACAGTTGTCTTGCAGTGAGGTAGTAGTAAGGGCAGTAAGTCCCAGGGAGCAGCGCACAGAGGATTCGGAGGAAGAGCAGCAGGACGATGAGGTGACTGACCCCACCTGGTGTGCAACGCTTACTCAGGAGGACAGGTCTTCAGAGGGGGAGTCAAGGGCATCAGCAGGGCAGGTTGCAAGAGGCAGTGCGGTGGCCAGGGGTAGAGGCAGGGCCAGACCGAATAATCCACCAAGTGTTTCCCAAAGCGCCCCCTCGCGCCATGCCACCCTGCGTAGGCCGAGGTGCTCTAAGGTCTGGCAGTTTTTCACAGAGACGCCTGACGACCGACGAACAGTGGTGTGCAACCTTTGTCGCGCAAAGCTCAGCCGGGGAGCCAACACCAACAGCCTCACCACCACCACCATGCGCAGACATATGATGGCCAAGCACCCCGCAAGGTGGGACAAAGGCCGTTCACCGTCTCCGGTTTGCACCCCTGCCTCTCCCCCTGTGCCCCAACCTGCCACTGAGATGCAACCCCCCTCTCAGGACACAGGCACTACCGCCTCATGGCCTGCACCCACACCCTCATCTCCGCTGTCCTCGGCCCCATCCAGCAGTGTAGTTCAGCGCACCGTTCAGCCGTCGCTTGCGCAAGTGTTCGAGCGCAAGCGCAAGTACGCCGCCACGCACCCGCACGCTCAAACGTTAACCGTCCGCATCGCAAAATTCATCAGCCTTGAGATGCTGCCGTATAGGGTTGTGGAAACGGAGTCCTTCAAAAGTATCATGGAGGCGGCGGCCCCGCGCTACTCAGTTCCCAGTCGCCACTACTTTTCCCGATGTGCCGTCCCAGCCCTGCACGACCACGTCTCCCGCAACATTGTGCGCGCCCTCACCAACGCGGTTACTGCCACGGTCCACTTAACTACGGACACGTGGACAAGCACAGGCGGGCAGGGCCACTACATCTCCCTGACGGCACATTGGGTGAATTTAGTGGAGGCTGGGACAGAGTCAGAGCCTGGGACCGCTCACGTCCTACCCACCCCCAGAATTGCGGGCCCCAGCTCGGTGCTGGTATCTGCGGAGGTGTATGCTTCCTCCACTAAAGCACCCTCCTCCTCCTCCTCCTCCTCTGTCTCACAATCAAGATGTGTTAGCAGCAGCATGTCGCCAGCAGTCGGTGTCGCGCGGTGTGGCAGCACAGCGGTGGGCAAGCGTCAGCAGGCCGTGCTGAAACTACTCAGCTTAGGCGATAAGAGGCACACGGCCCACGAACTGCTGCAGGGTCTGACACAGCAGACCGACCGCTGGCTTGCGCCGCTGAGCCTCCAACCGGGCATGGTCGTGTGTGACAACGGCCGTAACCTGGTGGCGGCTCTGCAGCTTGGCAGCCTCACGCACGTGCCATGCCTGGCCCACGTCTTTAATTTGGTGGTTCAGCGGTTTCTGAAAAGCTACCCACGCTTGTCAGACCTGCTCGTAAAGGCGCGCCGGCTCTGCGCACATTTCCGCAAGTCCCACACGGACGCTGCCACCCTGCGCACCCTGCAACATCACTTTAAGCTGCCAGTGCACCGACTGCTGTGCGACGTGCCCACACGGTGGAACTCTACGCTCCACATGTTGGCCAGGCTCTATGAACAACGGAGAGCTATAGTCGAATACCAACTCCAACATGGGCGGCGCAGTGGGAGTCAGCCTCCTCAATTCCTTTCAGAAGAGTGGGCCTGGTTGGCAGACATCTGCCATGTCCTTGGTAATTTTGAGGAGTCTACCCAGGTGGTGAGCGGCGATGCTACAATCATTAGCGTCACCATTCCTCTGCTATGCATCTTGAGAAATTCCCTGCAAACCATAAAGGCAGCTGCTTTGCGCTCGGAAACGGGGGCGGGGGAAGACAGTATGCCGCTGGATAGTCAGGGCACCCTCCTGTCTATTTCTCAGCGCGTACAGGAGGAGGAGGAGGAGCATGAGGAGGAGGGGGAAGAGACAGCTTGGCCCGCTGCTGACGGTACACCGGCTGATTGCCTGTCATCCTTTCAGCGTGTATGGCCTGAGGAGGAGGAGGAGGAGGAGGATCCTGAAAGTGATCTTCCTAGTGAAGACAGCCATGTGTTGCGTACAGGTACCCTGGCACACATGGCTGACTTCATGTTAGGATGCCTTTCTCGTGACCCTCGCGTTGCACGCATTCTGGCCACTACGGATTACTGGGTGTACACACTGCTCGATCCACGGTATAAGGAGAACCTGCCCACTCTCATTCCCGAAGAGGAAAGGGGTTCGAGAGTGTTGCTATACCACAGGACCCTTGCGGACAAGCTGATGGTAAAATTCCCAGCCGACAGCGCTAGTGGCAGAAGGCGCAGTTCCGAGGGCCATGTTGCAGGGGATGTGCGTAGATCGAGCAGCATGTACATCCCAGGCAGTGCAACAGTCTTTAAGGGCCTGGCCAGCTTTATGGCTCCCCACCAAGACTGTGTCACCGCTCCCCAGTCACGGCTGAGTCGGCGGGAGCACTGCAAAAGGATGGTGAGGGAGTACGTAGCGGATCGCACGACCATCCTTGGTGACGCCTCTGCCCCCTACAACTACTGGGTGTCGAAGCTGGACACGTGGCCTGAACTAGCCCTGTATGCCCTTGAGGTGCTTGCTTGTCCTGCGGCTAGCGTGTTGTCGGAGAGGGTGTTTAGTGCGGCTGGGGGAATCATCACAGATAAGCGTAGCCGCTTGTCAACCGACAGTGCCGACAGGCTAACACTCATCAAGATGAACAAAGGCTGGATTTCGCCAGACTTCTGTTCTCCACCAGCGGACAGCAGCGATACGTAAGCAATACGTAGGCTGCACCCGCGGATGGAAGCTACGTTCTCTCTCACCATCCAAAACGGGGACATTTCTGCTTCATCAATCTGTGTCTAATATTCCTCCTCCTCCTCCTCCTGCTCCTCCTCCTGAAACCTCACGTAATCACGCTGAACGGGCAATTTTTCTTAGGGCCACAAGGCTCACTCAAATAATTTTTCTGAACAATTTTTATAAGTTTCAATGCGCTTAAAAGCATTGGAACTTTAACTTGAACCAATTTTTCGTTACACTGGGCTGCCTCCAGGCCTAGTTACCACTTAAGCCACATTAACCAAAGCGATTAATGGGTTTCACCTGCCCTCTTGGCTGGCCATGGCCAATTTTTGGGATGTACATTAGTACTGTTGATACAGCAATTTTTGTGGGCCCTCGCCTACAGTGTAATCAAATTAATTTTTAGCCCACCTGCATTACAGCTGACGTTACCTCAGCTGTGTTGGGCAATGCAATGGGATATTTTTGTGTACCGCCGGTGGGTTCCAGGGAGCCACCCATGCTGTAGGTGCACACTGAGTTTTTAATACTTCTGTACACTTCTAAAGAACCCGTCTGACTGGGGCATGCAGTGTGGGCCGAAGCCCACCTGCATTACGCACGACATTACTACCTCAGCTGTGTTGGGCAATGCAATGGGATATTTTTGTGTACCGCCGGTGGGTTCCAGGGAGCCACCCATGCTGTAGGTGCACACTGAGTTTTTAATACTTCTGTACACTTCTAAAGAACCCGTCTGACTGGGGCATGCAGTGTGGGCCGAAGCCCACCTGTATTACGCACGACATTACTACCTCAGCTGTGTTGGGCAATGCAATGGGATATTTCTATGTACCGCCGGTGGCTTCCTGGCACCCACCCAGGCAGTGGGTCCACAGGGAGTTAAACCTACATGTGTCCACTTGTAAAGAACCCCAGTCTGACTGGGGCATGCAGTGTGGGCCGAAGCCCACCTGCATTACGCACGACATTACTACCTCAGCTGTGTTGGGCAATGCAATGGGATATTTTTGTGTACCGCCGGTGGGTTCCAGGGAGCCACCCATGCTGTAGGTGCACACTGAGTTTTTAATACTTCTGTACACTTCTAAAGAACCCGTCTGACTGGGGCATGCAGTGTGGGCCGAAGCCCACCTGTATTACGCACGACATTACTACCTCAGCTGTGTTGGGCAATGCAATGGGATATTTCTATGTACCGCCGGTGGCTTCCTGGCACCCACCCAGGCAGTGGGTCCACAGGGAGTTAAACCTACATGTGTCCACTTGTAAAGAACCCCAGTCTGACTGGGGCATGCAGTGTGGGCCGAAGCCCACCTGCATTACGCACGACATTACTACCTCAGCTGTGTTGGGCAATGCAATGGGATATTTTTGTGTACCGCCGGTGGGTTCCAGGGAGCCACCCATGCTGTAGGTGCACACTGAGTTTTTAATACTTCTGTACACTTCTAAAGAACCCGTCTGACTGGGGCATGCAGTGTGGGCCGAAGCCCACCTGTATTACGCACGACATTACTACCTCAGCTGTGTTGGGCAATGCAATGGGATATTTCTATGTACCGCCGGTGGCTTCCTGGCACCCACCCAGGCAGTGGGTCCACAGGGAGTTAAACCTACATGTGTCCACTTGTAAAGAACCCCAGTCTGACTGGGGCATGCAGTGTGGGCCGAAGCCCACCTGCATTAACCCTTTCCAGTCCACTGTGTGACCTGTGAAGACATTAGGGTTTAAGGCTGTACAGCTCCGTTGTTGGTAGACGTCCGTCGGGGTTCTCTTACTGTATATTGCCAGCCTCTCTGCTGTCGGAGCCTATCCTACGTGTCAGCTCATGCAGTACTGGCTTTAGCCAGCATATAGCGCCGTTGTATAACAGCAGAAAAAGAGTAAGCCCCCTAGGAAAACCATATACAAATTGGATTGGAAAGGGTTAAGCACAACATTACTACCTCAGCTGTGTTGGGCAATGCAATGGGATATTTCTATGTACCGCCGGTGGCTTCCTGGCACCCACCCATGCTGTAGGTGCACACGGAGTTTTTACTACATCTGTACACTTATAAAGAACCCCAGTCAGACTGGGGCATGCAGTGTGGGCCGAAGCCCACCTGCATTAAGCACGACATTACTACCTCAGCTGTGTTGGGCAATGCAATGGGATATTTCTGTGTACCGCCAGTGGGTTCCAGGGAGCCACCCATGCTGTGGGTCGACAGGGACTTCACAATAGGGAGTTGTACCTGCCTGTGTCTATGAATTAAAAAGCCCGGTCTGACTGGGGCATGCAGACACCTTGACAGAATGAATAGTGTGTGGCACATAGGTTCCCCATTGCTATGCCCACGTGTGCAGCTCCTGATGGCGGTGGCACAGGATTCTATTTCTCATTGCTTCTGTACAGCATTGTGGGCTATCGCTCCGCCACTTTTAAAGAGGGTCGCTGCCTAGCCGTGCCAACCTCTGCAGTGTGTGCCTGCGGTCCCTCGTCATGGCAGACGCAATTCTAAATAGACATGAGCGTGGTGTGGCATGAGGGCAGCTGAAGGCTGCGCAGGGACACTTTGGTGTGCGCTGTGGGGGGGAGGGGGGGCGGTTGGGCAGCATGTAACCCAGGAGAAGTGTCAGTGGAGTGTCATGCAGGCAGTGATTGTGCTTTGTTGGAGGTAGTGTGGTGCTTAGCAAAGGTATGCCATGCTAATGAGGGCTTTTCAGAAGTAAAAGTTGTTGGGAGGGGGGGGGCCCACTCTTGCCGGTATTGTGGCTTAATAGTGGGACCTGGGAACTTGAGATGCAGCCCAACATGTAGCCCCTCGCCTGCCCTATCCGTCACTGTGTCATTCCCATCACTTTCCTGAATTGCCCAGATTTTCACACATGAAAACCTTAGCGAGCATCGGCGAAATACAAAAATGTTCTGGTCGCCCATTGACTTCAATGGGGTTCGTTGTTCGAAACGAACCCTCGAGCATCACGGGAAGTTCGTTACGAATAACGAACACCCGAACATTTTGGTGTTCGCTCATCTCTAGTAATTATACCTCCTTTAATAGCGGGAGTATAAAACATTATCCCCACATTGAGGATAATCATGGTCCATCTGCATGGTCATTCTGTACTATCATTTCAACATCACCATCAAGCACCACCTGCTATCACATTTTGATTGTCCACTTAGATTTCATCATTTTCCTTGCCCTAGAATAATCGTGCTGGAACTTACTGTATCTTATCATTTGTTTCAGTTTTATCTACCCAGCAAATCATTTATTGGGATCTCATGATTTCATGATCACGAGAACTGGGGTCCCATGTCCCCTTTCCTCCTCATTGTGAGCTTCTTGCAGTCCCATTAGTGAGAAGGAGACTGAATGGAGCAGCGGTGAATGAGACTGATGGAGATTGCTGAGCGCTTCTACTCGGCTACTTTCATCAGCACCATTGAAATGAATGGAATGGCATTTGCAACCACTGCTTCATTCAATCTCCAAATCACTGCAGATGGTTGCAACAAGCCCACAGTGATGGGAAAAGGGGGGCATTGTCCTGTTCTTAGGGTTGTGGAGGTCTCAGCAGTGAGATCCTCACCAATTAAGCTTTAATCACCTATTCTGTGGAATCTATTGGGAATAGGTCCTTAGGCTATTATGTCTGTGTGATGCATGCTTCGAAGACTTTGGAGATGGGTGAGAGATAAATAAAGACAATGAGCAAACTTTTAAAAAGTTTGGCTCATTTGGTTCACCAAACTTTTGCAAAACGTTTAGTTCAGTACACATTAGTATGAACTGAACAGGAAGTTCACCAAAACCCCTAAAATGGTGTATAAGAACCATAAAAGTCCTTTATTACGCACTAAGAGGCTTTAATGGCACTTGGGGCAAAAACACATGGGGCATTCACTAATACGCTCTATGGAGCATATGAGCACATGAACTGTTTCTTTTTTTCAGACTATTCAAAGTCTATGCTAATACATGGAAGTTTGATGAAAAAAAACGGGATGATAGGTCCTGCCCTATCTTTCTTGCATATATTATCAACTACGTGCGAGAAAGATAGGGCAAGTTCTATCTTTTCTCATGCATAGTAAATAACGAGCAGGAATTCTGATAGTGGAAACAAAACCATTCAAATCAATGCTTTCATTATGTCCCGTTATGTGGCCATGATTTTCACAACCGCATAACGGGGCTAAAACACCCCTGTCTTTTAAGCCCTGATGGTATATAAACACAAGCAACTTTTTTTGGTCCTGAAAAGTTGGTCCAAGTCTTCTTGCAATTTTAGGCCTCAGTCACACGGGGGCGCATCGGCACCCGCACTCCGGCTCCGATGCACCCGTGTGACTGCAGGAAGGAGACGGACGTACCTGCAGACGTCCGTCTCTCTGCAGCGCCGGAGGAAAGAACACATGATCGTCAATGAAGCCGGTCACATGTTCTTTCCTCCAGCGCTGCAGAGAGACGGCCATCTGCAGGTACGTACGTCTGCTGGTGTCAGTCACACGGGCGCATCGGCGCCGGTGTACGGGTGCCGATGCGCCCGTGTGACTGAGGCCTTAATGTGTTTCAGCAATTTTCAAGTACGATTTGATTCCATTGTGCACTTCCTTGAGCTCTTAATTTTTTTTAATGATTTCCATGGTTAAATGCATTAAAAACAGATCACAAGCACTATGGCTATATTTTAACCTAGCCATTGACTTGAATTAGTGATTTTCATAGAAAAATCTCACCAAAAAAGAACATGCTGCTCTTTTCAGTGTCATGGATTGAACCCAGGAACTCCTGTACTCCAATTGGCAGCTCTCCCTGCTGAGCCATCTGGACAGCATCCCTGCTGAGCTTAAAGGGGTGGTCTCGCGAAACCAAGTGGGGTTATACACTTCCGTATGGCCATATTAATGCACTTTGTAATGTACATTGTGCATTAAATATGAGCCATACAGAAGTTATTCCACTTACATGCTCCGTTGCTAGCGTCCTCGTCTCCATGGTTCCGTCTAAATTCGCTGGCAGCTTGCTTTTTTAGACGCGCTTGCGCAGTCCGGTCTTCTCCATTCAGCACGAGCCGCTTCAGTGTGCTCCCCGCTACAGCTCTTCTGCGCATGCGCAGACGAGCTGTCACTGCTCGGGAGCGCGCTGAAGCGGCCATTCTGCACCATCCTCTGTTAGAGGAAGGTGCAGAAACTGGAGCTGCCCAGCGGAGAAGCCCAGCCCAGCCCAGCAGCCCCGAGAAGCCTCCCAGGTAAGTGATGGGTCGGGGGGGGGCTGCCGCTGCGCCGGGCTGCGCCGGGGGGGCTGTCGCTAGGCCGGGGGGGCTGTCGCTGCGCCGGGGGGGCTGTCGCTAGGCCGGGGGGGCTGTCGCTAGGCCGGGGGGGCTGTCGCTAGGCCGGGGGGGCTGTCGCTAGGCCGGGGGGGGCTGCCGCTGTGATGGGGGGGCTGTCGCTAGGCCGGGGGGGGCTGCCGCTGCGCTGGGGGGGCTGTCGCTAGGCCGGGGGGGGCTGTCGCTGTGATGGGGGGGCTGTCGCTAGGCCGGGGGGGGCTGCCGCTGCGCCGGGCTGCGCCGGGGGGGCTGTCGCTAGGCCGGGGGGGGCTGCCGCTAGGCCGGGGGAACTAGCGCTGGGCTCCGGAACCTAGCGCTGGGCTCCGGGGCCTTCACCTGGGCTGAGGGTCTAGCGCTGGGGAGCCGGGGGCTAGCGCCGGTTACCTGCTGTCTGGTCGGCGGCTGCGGGGCGTCTGGTCGGCGGCTGCGATGCGTCCGGTTGCCATGGAGACACAGCTGGCGGCGTCTCGGGAGCGCGCACGTCGGGCTGCAGCGAGCGACGGGGAAAGAGCCGGCGGCCATCTTGAGGAAACTTTTATAAGTTGCTGAAACGCTGGAACGGTAAGTACGAACCAGCTAGAAATGTCATTTACAGGGGGGCTTTGTAATGTATGTTTAATGGGGGGGACTGGGCAAAAAAAAAAATTAACTGCTTCCTCGAGACATCTCCTTTAAGCCATGATCCTGCACTCCTGCTCTGGTTCCCTGTCCTGGCTCCGCCCTGCTTCTGATTAGGCAAACTACAAAAGCCTGGCCCTATCTCTGCCCCAGTGCGTGATTATTGTGATTATTGACACAGCCATAGTCAAGCTCCACTACCTGCCAGCTCCTCAGCAACCAAACAGAGACCTATTGTTACCAACCTATGGCATTCCAACTGACAATGTTACCTGCTTTAGTCTGCTTTTCTGAGTTAAAAAAGGCCATGTAAATATTCATATTAAAATGAATGTATTCTATTTCTGTCCAATTTTTTAAACCTATTTTCTTGGTCCAAAAACTAGATAGAAAAATCGTTATGTGAATATACCATTATATGTCATTCACTGAATGCCTATTATTGGCTCATCAAGCACTGGCTGTGATCAATTAGTCAATCACAACACTCACTTTGCTGAAGGTGGGGTTTGCAAAGCCCCGTCACCAGCAGAAGCTCAGCTGTGAGACGAGGAGGCCAACGTTTACCGCAGCGTCGCCGCCGGAGACCATCGGGAAGCATCAGGACAAGCGCAGACCAGGTGAGTATTGATTTTTTTGTGGGGGGCACTTTAGCTAGGTCCTAATTTCAGGGGAGGCCTATTATTTCAAGCCTCCTCCGAAACTCCAATAGGTCTTACTATAGGGGTAGGAACTATTTTCGGGGAGACATGGTATCTGTCACGAGTTCATGCTGCACGTGGTTCGAGCAGCATATACATAGGGACAGGTTCACTTTAAAGGCTGTCATGTCTATGTTTGCACTGTCTTACTATTAGCGCTTAGTCATATGAGTGCTTTTTTTTTGTATTCAATGAATTTTTAATTCAATGAATGGCTGAGCACTGCTTCTGATTGGCTGAGCATTGTGACCAATCACAGGCAGCACTCAGCTGTCTTTCAATGAATGGCTGAGTGCTTCCTGTGATTGGTCACAGCGCTCAGCCATTCAGACCCAGCGTTTTCAGGAGAAAGGGATTTTTAAATCCCCAGCCACAAGTAAGTGCTTCAGAAGAGTGCCTGGGAGAAAATGCACTGGAGCTGGACAGCGGTGGAGAGGTGATGTATATATTTTTTTTCCAGCAGCTAGGGATGATTTTCAGGGAAGGGCTTAAATTTCAAGCCCTTCCCTGAAAATCACTGCAAGGGGTGCCTGCATCCCATTGCTTTTATTGGGGCGGCAGTAGCGCCCGCCCCATTGAAAACAATCAGAGAACATCACGATCCTCTGCCACAGAGTAAATATGTCCCACCATAAATAAATAAGTATTACGTAACAATATAGACAGTAATCTACATGTGGGCATATGCATCTTCTGATTTTTTACCAATAGTAAACACACTGGTTCTAAAGAAGTACTTAAAATATTTTTTAAATACATTTCTGTCTTACTTGTCGTCCTCAACATCAGTTAATGAATTTTAATTAAATTGAATTGGCCCTTTATCTGACATACACCACATTGACTATCACCCAGTTTTTAAATTAAATGGAAATTTAATTGAAATATAGCAGCAATAAGAGCATGCATGGAAATGGTTTACAGAGCTTTGGAAAATGAACTTTGCTTTAATCTTCCTTATAATACAATTGCAGGAAAGCAAGGCTGAAACTCAAATGGACATTCTGACTGATATAAAACAAGAAAATAATCTAATTTTACAAAGTTCATTATCAGGTGACCTTGTGCTGAATATTAATTGGCAAAGCAAAGAACATAATAACATACTGAGTCTAACAATATGCCCATATTGCAGCCTTATTAAATACAATATGTAATGACTTCTTCAGTCAGTTAATACAATCCATTGTATTTATGATGTAAATTTTGTCACCGAGTGCAGAAGAAAGTCCAAATTAGTTAGAAAGCACTTCACAGCTTAGACTTCTTTAAAAATCTCATGGATATCTAAATTTTTATTAGAAAATTCACTAAAAAACATACACACGTAAGGACTGGACAGCTATAGCGTGAAGCCCCTAAAAAAGATGTAGGGGGCCCAACATCGCAGCCAAAAAGCAGATGATACAAAGCACTCAGAAACATGAACAAAAAAAGGGCGTGGGGGGTGGGAGCTCTTTCATAAAAGTCCCACTGAATGTAACAATGGTAGGGCTCCCCCTCTAGAGCACGTAGCCCCAGTATGGACACCAAAGGAGGTGCCAGCACTGTGCCTCAGTTACTAGACCAGATATATTTGTTTCTTTCCACCGAATAGATAAGCCCTTGAAGCTCGAATAGATAAACCCTTGAAGCTCAACGCGTTTCACCGCCAATTAGGCGGATCCTCAGGAGATGCGAGAGCAAGGTTGATCAGATGTGCCTTGAGATTCCAAAAAGCAAGAATCCCACCAAAACTCAAATCTGAAGGTGCCACTATTGTAAATTGGCTGCGGATACTAAGTAAGCATTGATGTCTGAGAAATTCACTGCTGTAATATTACAGCAGAGCAATACGGTCCAATCACCCTATTTGAGACAGGATATTAGGTACAGCCCTGATGCATAAATATGCTAACAGTTCCTGGATTACAGGAACTGGGTACAAGATTGTCTGAGCCCAGGGTCAGGCCTGATGCATGAATATGCAAACAGTTCCTGGACCAGAAGGACTAGGTGCTAAATGGGCTGAGCCGTACTAGTGGAGCTACGTGCTCTAGAGATGGAGCCCTACCACTGTAACATTCAGTGGGACTTTTCTGAGAGGACTTCCCCCACTCCCTTTTTTTTTGTTCATGTGTCTGCGTGTTTTGTATTGTCTATTTTCTGGCTGTGACATTGGGCCCCCTACATCTTTATTAGGGGGTTCACACTATAGCTGTCCAGCCCTTATGTGTATATGTTTTTTAGTGAATTTTCTTATAAAAATGTAGATATCCATGAGATTTTTAAAGAAGTCTATGATGTAAATTTTGGTTTAATTTGGAAAGGCTTGGGGTGATGTTGAGGTGAGATAGAAAACAGCAAATCAAGTCACACACTTGTCATATTACATTTCAGATAAATTAGTGATTTCTCAAAAGGATATTCCCACCTCAGACTTTCATGTTATATCCACTGAATATACTATAAAAGTCTGATAGCTGTGAGTTCCACCTCTGAGGCCTACAACTATCTGCAGAATTGAGTCATACTTATCCCACCTGTGTGCGGTCTCGGTGGGGGTTGTCGGGGGGGGGGGGGGTGACATAGAACTAGGGAAAAAGCCATATGTTCTATGCTGTTACTGTAACTTCTATAGAAGTGAATGGGAGTTACAGTAACAGACTAGCCAAGCCCACTCAGCTATTTCCATACTCCTGGCAAATCTGGAAATGCTATGATGACCTCAAATAAGAATATCACTTTAAGCTAGCTGGCCCTATGCTGCATATGTTCTGAATGGGGCTAGTGGAGTAATGACCCATTTAGACACAACGTGAATCACTCAAAAACCACTCAAAGCCATCTTTTGAATGATTCTCATTCTGTCGTATTGCAGGGACATCATGCAGTTTTCGTGCATGAGTCAATGATGGCTGAATTCTAATTTGCTAGAGTTGAGCGATCAGCTGTTATCAGCAGAGCAGGCTGATATCACAGCCGGCTGCGCTGATAAGATTCCCTCTGTCAGTTTCTCACTGTGAATTCACAGCAGGGACGCTGGCAGTCAGAGTGGAGAAGAATACAGCTGTTTGCTTATGCAAAACAGCTGTATTGTTCTATTAGTGGCCGAGGCTGTGTCCCGCTCTGGCTGCATATTCTATAGTAGCTACTTAGTTATAAAGTATGCAAAGATGATCACTCAAAATTGTCACTCAAACTATCATTTGAGTGATTATCTTTAAGTGTAAATGAGGTCTTAGCCACTTCCAGATACCTATGGCAGCAGCTTATCCCTTCTGAAAACAAAAGAGTCAGGAATTTTGCTTGATCCTTCTTTACCCCAACATTATCCACAAGGAAAGTCAGGACACCCCCATACACATTAGATGGCCAGTCTGTCCTGTTGACATTGGCAAATCCGGTTGGCATTCATTTAATGAATTTAGTCTTAGTACTCAGAGCAATAATCTAAAAGTCTAAGGCCACAAGACTGAGCAAACATTTTTACACTTAAAAGGAACTAGAACAATAAATTGAGCTATACAATATACATCACACAGAGAACACGTAATATGATGCCCATTGAATGTATTTTGTGCTATAACCCATAGGAAAGTGTATGGCCCTTTCTTTTTCCATAAGGAAACAATCATGAAGATTTCATACCTGATTGTTTCATCTTTCAACAGGACAGTGCACCCCCTATTTTTACAATGAAGTCAGAAGTGAGCTCAATAGGCAACTATTAAACCAATTGATTGGCCGTGCAGGTCGTGCCGATAATGAATTTTTTCCTTTACTTTCACGTTCCTGGACATTACACCTTGTGGTTTGTTTTTTCTGGCGGAGTATTAAAGATAGAGTCTACATGCCCCCCATACCACCCAACATGCATGATCTGTGAGTACGCATCACAGAAGCCATTGTATCTGTTAATCACCATGCACTACAACATGTATGACAGGAACCTGACTACAGGCTACGACTATGATATGTGTCGAGTGACAAAGGGGGTCACATCGAAAACCTCAGCTGTTAAAAACATTTTTGATGTTGTACAACAAAACATTTTGATTTTCGGAATAACCCTGTATATAGACTACAGCTGCCACACTGGGACCGGCTCTAGTAAATATATATTAATTTTGTATGCTTAAATCACAACAAAAATGACATCCTATTGGTTTAATGTATTTTCTTCTCCTTTTTGACAGTAGATTATTTTCTGTCTTTTGGTTGCCATTTTCCTAAAACTCCAAACTTGGTACCGTCATTCCTTTGTGTCACCTCTTTCACGGTTTTTCGACAGTGCCATCAACAGCCTTAGAATGAAAAGGGGAGAAACAGCTGTCCCAGTCAGAGCAAGACTAAATGTGTTGGAAAATGTGTGAAAAGTGATTTGTGCGTAATTAAACTTCTTTATCTAAAATCCACATTTGGGATATCAATACAGAAAAGTAATATATAGATATTTCCCATTTAGTTAGACAGCAAAATAAAAAATTCTATCTATCTATCTATCTCCTATCTATCTATCTATCTATCTCATATTTGTCTATCTCATATCTATCTATCTATCTATCTATCTATCTAATCTATAAACCCTTTATCCTAAAGCAAGTCTGCCATACTGTACTATGTGATACAACACAGTAGGGCTCATTTCTGAAAAGCTGATCTGCCGCACATTGTATTCCTCATCATGGCACATGTCAGCTGAGGAATATAGCAAACAGAACTGAACAATGCCAGATGGTACTCAACATTTTGCCTTCATAAATATGGTGCTCATGCTTAATGCCATTTATCAATGAAATTATGCCAATAGATTAATGTAATGCCACTGCTAAATCTCTCCTAGTATATTACATGAAATTAATTATCTTGTTTTATCAGAGTGTAAGGTGGCAGGAGTAGAGCTGGGTTTTGCTGGAATAAGCTGTTGCCATTCTAGTTATGTTATGTTGCACTATCTGTGCTGTATTTTTTTTACTTTAGCCTCATTCACATGAGCCGTGCGATTTTACGCCAACCACATCGCGGCCGAAAATCGCATCACTGAAGAATCAAGTCCTGAGATGAATTAGTGTTTTCTCGTCCATTCACACGGGCATATCGTGGGAAAAAAATGCTCAGCTCGGAATTCTGTTGGTCTGCTGAAACTGACTTCTAATGCTTAAATAGAGCCAGCTGTCTTCTTTCCCGAGCCTTTGACGCAGGTAAACTCCCTCCTCATCCCTTTTTTTTTACCTCCCATCGGAGTCTATGGAAGCCTCAAGTGTTTTTCGTCAAAAGATAGGTCAAAATGGTTGGTGATTTGACGTTTTAAGGGTGCGATTTTTTTCACGCACCTGAAAATTGCTAATGTGAATGAACGCATTGGAATCCAATAATACACATGGTTGCGATTTTCAGACGACATTTTATTGCAGCAAAGCAGCCGCGTAAAAATGCTCATGGGAATAAGTCCTTTGAGGTAGCCATCGTTAATTTGCATGCTAATTTTTTTTTTTGAGTAAAATGCTAGGAAGCATTTGGGAAGCCTCACTAGATTACATTTGTTACACCTATTACACCTGTAATACAACTTGAAAGCCTCACATCCGTCCTGAATTATGCACAATCTTATGATACGAGATCGACCCATAAAATGTTTCAAAAGTGGTGGTTGTGAACTTCTCAATCTGCTTGGTTTGGTGATTATTTAGAGTGTCACTTTGTATTTGGAGCAGATATCTAAAAGTAAAAATCCTACAGGTCTCTATCTGTTTGTCTGTCTTTCTGTCTGTTTGTCTGTCTTTCTCTCTAAGTCTGTCTCTCTCTGTTTGCCTCTCTGTCTCTCTCTCTGTCTGTCTCTTTCTCTGTCTGCCTCTCTCTATCTGTCTTTTATTGTCTCTCTGTCTGTTTCTGTCTGTCTATCTTTCTATCTGTCTTTCTGTCATGGTATTGCTCTGAGTGTCTGTCTCTTTCATTCTCCTTCTGTCTCTCTCTGTCTGTCTCTTGCTATCTCTTTCTGTCTCTATTCCTCTCTCTCTCTGTCTATCACTCTCTCTATGTCTCTCTATCGCTTTCTCTGGGTCTCTCTATCGCTCTCTCTGTCTTTCTATCTATGTCTGTCTATCATTCCCATTCTGTCTGTCTATCGCTCTTCTTCTGTCTGTCTATTGCTCTCTCTCTGTCTATCACTCTCTCTTTCTTTCTATTGCACTTTCTCTGTCTGTTTCTCTCTGTCTCTCTATTGCTATCTCTACCGCTTTCTCTCACTGTCTCTCTCTTTATTGCTCTCTGTCTCTCTATCATTGTCTCTCTCTCTCTATCGCTGTCTCTCAATCACTCTTTCTCTCACTGTCTCTCTCTCTCTCTATCACTCTCTCTCTATGTCTCTCTATTGTTGTGTCTTTATCACTGTCTCTCTCTCTGTCTCTCCATTGCTCTTTCTCTCACTGTGTCTATTGCACTCTCACTCTGTCTCTCTATTGCTCTCTCTGTCTCTCTATCGCTGTCTCTCGCTCTGCCTGTCTCTCTATCGCTCTTGGTTGGGCAGTGTATGCTGTGTTGCTTAGCAACGCTTCACTCATTCCAGCACATGCCTAAAGCCCAGCAGCGCCACCCATAGACTTAACAATGCAACTTTCAACCCACCTGACAGTCCCTGAATGTATTAAACTCACATTTGATGACTTTACGGCACCGGTGAGCATGTGTGTCATCTAATGACACCAACATCATCCACCAAAATTACAGCAAAAGGGTCAAACTGTGGTGCAAGTAAAAGCATGTAGACTTCTTTATATTAGATGTCTTAGTATGTTATAGTGGATAGCAGTGAGTGCCGTTTATGTTGTGTTAACCAAATTCATTTGCCCATGAACAGTGATGAAACGGCCATCCTGCATGTGTGTGGGGCATAGAGAGTCTATCCATTCATGGTGTGGCATGAACTATGGACAGGGTGCAGCAAGTATCATCTGCAACCCACTGAAGATTAGGGTCAGAGCTGATGTAGTCCACAGTAAAAATCCTAGCAGATAAAAGTGTGGGTGGGACTGGAGCTCTAGTGGCCAGGCTCAAACACAAAACAGAGCTGACGTGTAAACCCTATCGGTTGTTTTCTGGGACCCAGCAATTTCCTTCCTGTTAGGGCTTCTTCAGACAATTGTATTTGCATGCACAAAATTTGTGCTCATGATACACAGAGAATAGATCCCAATGATTCAATGATTTCATTGGGTTCGTTCTCATTAGTCTTTTTGTGCACACATTTCGCACATGCAAAAAAAACCCATGCTCCAGTTTTGTGCGCATTTGCATACCAAAGGTCCCCATAGAAATCTATGCGAGATGCGCAAATGCACACTCAATACCTGCACAATTGCGCAATACGCTGGGCAATTTCAGGCGATAGAAGGACAAATCTGGAACTCATGTGAACTGGCCCTGCGAGTGCAAAAAGTATGCACAAAGGCGCATCGTTCGTGGTGCATATGCGCATGTGAAGGGGTCCTTAGGGCTCACTTATGTAGGCGTATTTAGTTTTGATCTAATGGACCAAAGCTGTGCCTCTCCCCTGCCTGCATCTTGTTTGTGGGCATATTAATTGCATTTTTCAAGCACCCCAAAAAAACCACAAGCAGGTCCTAATAATTTCATGTATAAATACACAATGAACATGCATATGCCATGTGTATTCACTGCGTATTTGTGCAATCCCATTGACTTCTCTATTCACTCCTGCAACATCCCAACAGTGGGATGAATTCTGTATGATAACAGCATAAATTCAAAGGCCGATTCTTTTACAGAGATTCTGTGACTAAAATTGAAGGCAAGTAGTTTGGGGTCAATCGGAAAGAAATGCAGCATTCTATATGCACAGGTAATGTCAGGCTGAGTAGACAAAGGTCCACAATTAAAATTCTATTGAGGGGTCCACTGAACAGTTACTTGGAAATATTTCCTGATGCCTATTTACAAATTCCTCGCCATTGCATTCTCCATATACCTTAATAGAAAAGTGACAGTGTTTGTGTGTGGTCCTGTCTTCACTGAAATATATGGAGAATACAATGGGCTGGAAATGGTAGACTCCCATTCACCCAATATGTGCAGATTTTATGCAAGAGGTGGAGGCTGGGGACCCACTCAAGCTCACATCCCACCAACCCATTGACTTGTTCGTCTGCGGCCCAGCCCAAGGCTTAGAGAAGTAGTACCGCGGTGTCAATACTGGTGATATGAGAAAAATATAATTCTAATACAAGGGCTGCAACCAGAGTATTTCCAAATTCATGGCTTTCTTGGACAAAATCAAAATGAAGTTGTCAAGAAGTCTTCATTAATCCTCTCCCAGTCCCCATGTTCACACTTTTAAGCATACTATTGGGAAATATTTGGACCATCTTCTGAAACCTAATTAAAATCAGCTTTGGAATATTTTAAGAATATGTTTTCAATCTCCAAGCTATGTGAAGTGTAATAAGTATTAAATGTGTATGTATTTAAGTGAGAAATCATATGTACACAACATCATCTTAGAGTTCCCAATGAAGTTGCATCATTCATGACCTCTAGACCCCACTGTAATATGATATTTCACATATTATTGCATTATTTTCATACTATACAATTCTAGATACTAAAACAAAATGACATAACAAAAAAGTTATCCAAACACCCATGTCAATATGGAAAAACAATCACCCCTTTACATCCTGGGAAAATTTGACCCACTGTGTATTACTAATGGGGATATGCGTTGCAGAGTTTATCCTCTTAGTGTTCTTTACATTTCCGTGTCATGTATTGCCCCTAAGACCACCTCAACTACAATGAAAACAATTACCACGCAATGGAGTAGACAACATAGAATAGTGGTGAATTTTTCCAGAAGTAGTTAAAATGTCTGAAAGAACACAGTTATAATTGATCCAGGAAGTCCCAAAGTGTCCAAACGCTTTGATGTTTAGAGGGATTGGCCCATAAACAACATTTATCACAAGATGTGCACTACTATTTTATTCAGTGTTTGTTAGACTGATGAAGACAGCTCAGTACTGTACTTGTCTCTCTCTATCAGTCCCACAGACAGTGGATGGATCAATAATCAGCATGCATGATCACCACTCCATTCAAACAAGAGACTCAGCACCTCAATTTACATGATCAGTGGCTCTCTTGATGATTGGATCTCCTATGATCACACCTATCCTATGAATGGGTGATGAGTGCTGTTCATGGCCAATCCCTTTAAAAATTTGAGGCCAATATGAAAATAGTTTTAGCCTGGGAGTTGCGGCAAAATCACCACACCCTGTTTTCCCAAAAATAAGAGCCTGTCTTATATTAATTTTTGCCCACAAAGAGGCGCAAAATCTTATTTTGGGGGGATGTCTTATTATACTTAACTAGCAGACTCGGTCCAGGTCCCTCCGGCTGCTCTCCAGAGCTTTGAAGCGCTGATCCGCGGCATTGATTATCCAATTGATAAATCACGCCTCCACAATGCGATGGCTGTGATTGGTTCTTCGAACGCTGCTCAGCCAATCAATGTAGTGCTCGATGAACCAATAACAGCCATCGCATTGGTTCATCAAGCTTTGCATTGGATGGCTGAGTAGCTCTCAAGAACCAATCAGAGCCATCGCTTCCTGGAGGTGGGATTTATGAATCCTGTAACCAGGAAGTGATCTTCTCTGGGCGACTAAGGACTACAAGAAGTGCGGTGGAGCTCCAGAGAGCAACGGGAGGTAATGATATTCCTTTTTTTTTAATGTAATGCAGTTAGGGTCTATTTTCGGGTCTTATATTTCAAGCCTCCCTAAAAATCCTGAAATATCAGGGTGGGGCTTATTTTCAGAGTAGATTTTATTTTTGGGGAAACAGGGTATTACCACATCTTGAATGTTTCTCTATGGGAAAAAAATCCAAAAGGCATTTATGTCCATTGAAAAAGTACCAGCTATGTTGATTTTTTTTGTCCATGGTTGCAAGATTTCTCTGCAACTTTTTTCTATAACAAAATGTTGGAATTCCAACATGAGTCGTGGTGATGTGTCGATTTTACTATGACTAACGGGAGAAACCTTGCTTCACTTTTTTTATTAGTTTTGGACTTTTTTTATTGGCTTTGTGGTACAAAATCCGCGAATTAAAAGTATGAATTGTATTTGAATATCTAAACTGTGTTTTTTTCTCTTTATTGAATATACAGTGTATGAAAACTGACTGATACATGAAATATGCTTGAAGCAAAGAGCCATAAAATGTAAATCCCTGTAAATCTGATGACATGTCATACGCTAAAATATTTATGTTGTTTTTCAGCATCTAAACAGCATTTTCCTTCCTGCCAAATTTCTGACAAATCAGGATCTTGGTCCACTTAGTAGAGAAAACGAGTAATGACATAAATCTCCTAATTGGTCAGTTTTTTCTGAGTCAGAAAGTAAGCCTGCGGGCATATTTAAGCAGATTCAGTTCTGACTTATATTTTGGTAGACATTATATGGATACTATGCGTTTTCAATATGGTACGTGATTATATGATATCTGCTTATGATTCATTAGCATAAGTACTTTTACTTATTTTATTGATTTACGATGCAGGCTGTATAATAACATTTACCAGAGTAGAATTGTGCTGACACCTGTATAAATTTATTGCTAAAGATTTTACATGAAAACTGAGAACTTAACCATTACATGTGTATTATAGATAAATGATGTACACGCTTTTTATTTTCAGATATAAATAGTCAACGCAATAAAAAGTTCTTCCAGTGCCTTGCATTAGAACTAGAAACTGTAACAAAATTAGTGGTCTTAAATCTCTAGTGACAGTATTATGGAATATGTAAATCAAGTACATTATACACTATTTATGACCAGAAGATCAGATGCAAATTGCAAAATTATACTCTTATGTCGGATCCATAATACTGCACTTTCAAGTCGCTATTTGCCCACATTGTACCGTAGAGTGCTATTGATGTTATGCAAAGGTGTATTCCTCATATATCCATTTATAACCTGTGAGCATACGGTATTATGTAGCTGTTGTCTACTAGAAGCATTCATCGAATCATAGAGTTGGAAGGGACCTCAAGGTCATCAGGTCGTCCAGGGACATCGGACATTGCTGTGGGACACTGTATGGAAGTACAACTCTATCATATAAAAAGTGGCAGCTTTCTGGCCTAAAATATTCACACTTTTTGCGTCATGCCATACTTTTGCAAAAATGTATGACCATTTCGATTTTTTCCATTGCCTTCACAATTTTTAGAATGTGAGCAAGGCTTATCTGTAGAAGCAGAGTCACGGCAGATGGTCAGGTTTACTGTAATTAGTGCCAGAAACTGATATAATAATAATCTTTATTTGTATAGCGCCAACATATTTCGCAGCGCTTAATATATATAATAATATATATGTCAGCTGAAACCTATACCAGAGCGTAGCATATGGGAAGCCAGAGATGAGGCTAATTTATTAGGATACTTTTACATTTACCGGAAATTGCCACTGGTTAAAATATCTGCACCAAAATCCCTATGTCTAAGGACTTCTTCACACGACCGTATTTGCGCATGTTTTTGTGCATGTCAAATATACGCATGCTAAAGAGAGAGAAAAGAACCCATTGATTTCAACGGGTTCATTCTCATGAGCTTGTTTTCAGTAGGAGCTGCTCTTTTTTTTGAGTTTTGCACAGTAAAAGCATTCATAGAAGTCTATGGAAGGTGCGCAAATATGCAAGGGGATGCGTGAAAACCACAAAAAAAAAGAAAACACCTGTACCTTGATTTTAGCGTGGAATTTGAGTATGTATGAAAGAACCCTCAAAGCCTCATTCACATGAGCGTGGTTTTAGCGACGTATAGATGCTTGAAAAGATTGTGGCTATACTGCACTAATAATAGCCTGAATAGGCGATTTCCAGCTATTAAGTCTCAGGGCTTAGTCACACAGGCGCCGATGCGCTCGTGTGACTGAGCCCTTACTGTAGGAAGAAGACGGCCATACTTCAAGACGGACGACTCCCCGCAGCGCTGAAGAAAGAACACATGACCGGCAATGAAGCCAGTCACATATTCTTTCTTCCGGCACTGCAGAGAGACGTCCGTCCTGAAGTGTGGTCGTCTTCTACCTGAAGTAGCCCGGGCACCGATGCGCCCATGTAACTAAGCCCTCAAGCTTAATTAGCAGTGAAACTGCCTGTTCACACAATCAGGAGCTGTGTGGTGTTTGTTATCCAGCTCCCATAGGAGTCTATGGAAACTCTAGCGCAGCTCACACCAAAGATAGGTCAGGTCCTATATTTTCATGCAGCACGAACCTTAGCTGTACTGGTGCATCCTAATGCCACCAGGAAGTGCAGGTGGAGACCAGATTGACAGGGGGTTGACGCCCACTGTTCCTGATTGGCCAGCTGGTAGACTCCTCTCCCAGGTCCTGGCATTCAGTGAGCAGAGAACGAGGACGGGGAATTGTCAGCATTGACAGCTGCAGCAGGTACAGGAGGCAGGGGGGCACTAGCAGACAGCAGGGTTGTTCCTTGCGGCTGTCCTCTCCCACCTCCGCTCCCCGCTGTCAGTCTCCCATTTCCTGGCCTAGCTCCTGGCGCCAGTCCTCTCCCAGCTGCTCTGCACCCCATTGTCAGTGTGCTCATCTCCCCTGAAGTGTCCCCGGTGCCACCGGCTCTCCTCTGCCACCTCCAGTCCCTGCTGTCACTCACTCTGTCTCCTGTGTACCAGCCCTGCTGCTGCCAGCTCTGCTCTGGCACCAGCGATCCCCTTATCACCTCTGCTGTCAGTCTCCCCATGTGCATACACAGGTGGGAGCTGAGCAGGGACCTTACCGCAAGCAGGCTTCTGTGAAGGGGAGTAGCTGACCTGGAGGAATGCAGCCAATCAGGAGGTAGGGGTGTGACAGGGGCATTCCTGCATCCCTACCCTGTCAACTCCATAGCTTCTTGGTGGCGTCAAGATACACCAGTACCGATGCGAGCTTTGCACACGCATGTTCTATCATTGTTAGGTGCAAGTTGTTTGTGCGTCTAAAATCCCTTCATGTGGACATTTCCACAGGAAACCATTGGTTCTATTAGTCGCAATCTTTTCACATGCCTATTATGTGCTAAAACCACGCTCATGTGAATGAGGCCTAAGAAGAATGTGTCATTTAATAAAATGCATGCATGTTGCTCTGGAGCACCATTTTACTTAGATCATTACATAAAACACAGGTCTAAGGGCAGACTCACACGGGTGTATTTATGCGCCACCTTTTTAATCACGGCATGGGTATGTCCCGTGCGGATGTGTAAGGTCCCCATCAGCGCAAAAAGTACAATAAAGTGTGCTAAAATGCATGCAAAAAAGGTACCTTCATGGCCTGAACACGAGAAATTTATTCCCCTTCACTGGAATTCTGCTGGCCAAGGGGAGAGAGTTTAGTGATACTAAACTCCCTCCCTCTCCTTTTGACGGCTGATCGTGTCCATAGAAGCTCCCTTAGAAATATATGGAAGCTGCCGGCAAGGGGTAGGGTGGGAAGGGGTAGGGAGTTTAGCAGTGCTAGTCATGCTAAACTTCTCCCCTTTCCTTTGCAGGTAGTTCTCATAGGCTTCTATGGGAGGTATCAGCTTTTCACGGCCAAAAGATCAGACAAGATCTATCTTTTTCGGCTGCACGTAAAAGTGGCCATCTGGAATCCACAGTGTATGTGTTTTCTTTTTCAGCCGGGCGATTTTACGTTCTGAAAAATCGCTGATATAAACAAATGCATTGGAATCTAATGCCTCAGATGGCCACGATTTCCGGCCGTCATTTGATCGCTGCAAAAAAAGCGCAATAAAACGTTTGTGTGAATAAGGCCTTAGAGAAGTTTTCCAATTCAGATCATATTTACACAGACCATTTTGAGTGTGGGCACAACAATGCTCGACAGCACGGAGCGTAGTTACGCCTGAATGAGGGAAACACTTCCCCCTCGACAGCTTTTCAAACTTTGTGCCAGAGTGCAGGAGTTTGAAAATAACCGCGGGAAGATAGCTGCCACCTGATCTTTCCCGCACGTAGTATTCATTACATGCGGGAAAGATAGGGCAGGTCCTACCTTTTTTCACCCATACAATTAATGGACAAAAATCCCGATAGTAAAAATTAAACCATTGAAATCCCATTGATATCAGTGGTTTTGTTTTGTCTTCTTATGCAATCGTGATTATCAGGGGACAAGACCGCGCTCGTCTGAATTCGCTCTGATGGTGATATGGACAGAATTTGCACGAGGAAATAAGTCATTATTTTCCATGTATTTACATACATGGATGATTTTTCTCTTGGAACGAGAGCTCAAGATAGAAAAACTGCAGTACGTCCTATTTTGGGTGATGTTGTCCATTCATTTCTATGACTGCATAATACAAATCACACTTACATGTAAACGCGATTTATATACGAGTGCAATGCATTTCTTATTTTAAGTGTGGCTTCACAAGAGCCTTAGCACAACATTTTAGCACTACGACCGATGTTGATTTGCGCACGTGTTGGTGCATAGTACTGCACTTTTTGCTCACGCAGGGCAGATCACATGTGCACGCGCCACACACACCTTCCATGAATTAAAAGGCCATTTAACCTAATAAGGTCCAGATGTGTTCATTTTTTTTCACGGAATTGAGTATTTGCATGCATACTAAGCACCTCCCATGGACTTCTATGGGGCCCTTGGTGTGCAAATACGCAGGAAAATAGAACAGCACCTATACTTTTGCACAAGTGCGAAATGCGTACACTAAAACAAGCTCATGAGAAAGAACCTATTGACATCAATGGTCTGTATTCTCTGCGCATTGCCCGCATATATTTTATGTGCACAAAAACGATTGTGTGAAGAAGCACTCACTATTGAAAAAACATGCAACTTTCACGCATGTTTTTCACGCAACTTTCACGCATGTTTTTCATGCACACGGAAATCGAATGCATGTTAAAAAAAACTGCATATTCAGCAATGCATTTTTCTTGCAAAATACATTGCAATATTTATAAACAGGATATTGATCCAAATTTCTTGTACTGATATCGTTCTCACTTGTGTAACTATGGCCTCAATCAAGCATATATACATACTTACATACATCATCTCGCATGCATGCCCCAAACGTGATATGAATGGTGCTGAGATTCCAAATGAATAACTGGAATGAATGCTACATAGTAGATCCTACTATAATAGTTTATTCATGGCTTCCACTGCCTGTCTATGTTACCAATAACCAGTATATAAAATATTCAAAATGTTACTTTACCCTTGGAAACTAGAACTGGGGGACAGCGCGCTTATCTGGGCAAGCTTTACGCTGGCAGAAGGCAGTGCACATCAATATAACACGTAATAAAGCAGCACAGCAGCGGAATCAATCTAAATCTGAGTATACAAGTCTATCCGGTATATAAATATTCTTGCTCCAATTGGAAGTTGTGGGCGTATATGGGGTTAACAATATGCCTGGAAAATAATTATCTCTGACAATAAAACTATCCAAAACATTTTTATTTAATAATCCAAAAGATACCCCGAGCGTAGATAGAACAATTCAGATGTCTTCACGCCTTATACTTTTGACTACTCATATTTTCCAAGACTATGTTTTCCTGATAAACAAGTAGAGCAATTGCCTTATGCATGAAAAGTTTTCAATGTAATTGTCTGTCAATGATATGATGATTTATAATGCAATCTGTTACTTCTGCAGCTACAGATAATTCTAATTTGCCACAATTGTTTTAGATCTGATGAACTTGACAATCACTCTCAATTTTCTATTTTGGCTTTTTCTCAGGTATTCTAAATCAGCCAATCAGAGCCTGTTCGCGGCAGTTATTAAATAGAGATTGTAAATACTTTAACAGCCATCAAGCTTTCATAGAAGATGTACACAAATTCTCTTGTGACAGATCCATTACAGCTTAAAGGAAGCAAAACAACAGAAATGTATGAATGCCGTTACGTTTTACCATGAATATAAAGGAGGAGATGTGGCAGGAGAGGCTTTTTTCAATGTGCCAAGTACTGTAAGAATCCGGAATTTGATGCCTGGGGAAATTTCTATGCCAGCTTGCTGCATTACACTGTGAGGTGGTGTTCTTGTTATAATAAGTATTTGCAAAAATAAGGAGTAGATACAAAAACGAGAAATCTATCCTTTATTATGCTATAGACAAGGTGAACACTGGCATAAGAAGTCGTCGTGTTGCATCTGCAAAATACAGACATTTTTTCATCCATATGTGGTTCTTTGTGCCATATGTATGCGGTCCATATGCCCGTTTTTCACGTCCGCAAAAACATCTAGTAAGGTTAATTATTTTTCTCTGCATGTCTTAAAGGGTCACTCTGGAGATTTTCTTATTCATTATGTAGCTATTCCTCATAATTAGATATGTATATACTTACTATATTATGTATACATGAATAGGGCTCCTTCACACAGGCGCTGAATCGCGGCCGAAAATCACATGAACGAGAAGCAGTCACAACAAAGTCACGGCTGCATCTCCCGCTTTCATGCCCATTTAGACGGCCAGGCTGCGGTGTATATATGCCACAACCCATAATGACATCGAGTTGCAGCAATGGTATTCCTGGTTGTAGCTCCTTCCCCCTCTCCCTTCCCCTCTCCACCCTTTGCCGGCTGCTGGCAAAGGGAGGAGGCGGGAGCTTAGCAGAACTAGTGCGCTAAACTCCCAACTCCTCTTCACCCCTTGCCAATTGCTGGCAAAGGGAGAGGGCGGGACAGGGGCGAGCTTAGCAGAGCAAGTCCCTACCTCTCCCTCCCTAGCCTATGGGAGCTGCCGACAAGGGGAAGGGGAGGGACTTTAGCAACGTGAACCACTGCTAAATTCCTTCCCCATTCCCTTTTCTAATGGTTCTCATAAGATTCCCATAGGAGTCTATGGGAATGGCCTACGTATTCCACCCATCTGAATAAATGCATTGGAATCCAATGCATTAGATGGTCACGATTTTTAGCCGACGTTTTATTGCATCAAAATTTCCGCGATAAAGCGCTCGTGTGAATCCAGCCTCATATATATACTCTATATATATATATATATATATATATATATATATATATATGTAAACTAGTCTTACCTTGGTTAGTTATTTCTCTATATCTGGAATCCCCAGTCTCTTTTCGCCAAAGATACTCAAGTGTTCTCAGTTTTGACTAGCTCAGATCTGCTTGAGGCCTCTTTTACACGGGGACCTACGCGCCCAAAAATCACACACATAAAAAACTCGCAGCTATTAGAGCCAATGGTTTCCTATTGGAGCATCCAGATGAAGAAATTTTAGATGCGCAAAAAACATCTGAACGTTTGCATAGGAAACCATTGGTTCTGATAGCAGCAAATTTCTTACATGTGTGAGTATTGCACGTATAGGTCCCCGTCTAAAAAAGGCCTGAGGTTGTGTGCTCATTTTCTAGTCAATTTCTTAGTCTGTGTGATGCTGTTACACAGGACTTATCTGCAGGTTGATACAGTCATTCTTGTCACAGTTACTGATGATGATCACACAGCTCCGGTCACATAGTTATAATAGAGGAGATCACAGCTCATCCTCCTGACTGTATACTTATGTGCTGTAGCTTATTTAGAAGACTTTTTGATGTATTGATAAGTAAAGTTCCCCCTTTTGCTGAAAGAAATAGTATAGCTGTGCTAGAATACATGTGAAAACCTTCATGGGATACATGTGAAACCAAAATCTTTCAGCATCAAATAGGGGCGGTTAAGGGGACTACAGTTCAGGGAAGTAACTGAAATATACAGAAGAGATCTCCAGAGCATCAGAGGCAATCAGGTGAGGGGAGCAGAAAATTTTTTTTTTGCTGGAGTGGCCCTTTAAGAAAAACAGACAGCACACAGATTGCACAAGGACTGCACATAGATAGCATCTGAGTGCAGTCTAGTTTTTCCCCATTGACTTGAATGGGCTAGTCTCATTCAGAAATTGCCTCAGAATAGAGCATGTCATAAGTTTTCTCTCGTGATCTGTGTACCCATGTAAAAAAACACTGATGTATCTCTTGTTGCATTGACTAAGAAGGGGTCATGTGCTGTCTGAATCCAGTCCGTTTTTTATTCAAAAAATGGACTAGTGCACCAAAAGCCTGAAACTCTGGAGTGGACTACCATATATCGGCCATATAGCGTCTGTAATACAGAAATGGGTCCTGTCTTGACTGCAGGCTTCCTGGACCAAACTTCGAGCATCATAGGAATATATGATACTTGGAATTCAGATCAAGAGAGCCATTGTCAGACTGGAATGTACTTCCATATTATGGACACAAAACAATGGCCAAAATACGGTAATGTGCCCCCGGTCTTAGGCTGGGGCTACATGGAGGTTAAGTTTAGCTATTGATGGCAGCTGTAGTGCACTCAGGAGTTCAATCACTTGCACAATTTTCCCCTAGACTGCAACTTTAGCTTGTGAAATGGAAAGGTGTTCTCCAGAAACTATCTATTAGTATTATACTTTCCTCTATTTAGGAGCCACTTGTTGCTTTGGTTAAAAAAATATATCTATCCATGTGACAGGAAATTACTCGATGAGCCATCAAGAATCTACATCAAAAACTTTGGGAAGTAAGTTGATTTACTCATATTGGCCAAACTGGATGTTTTAGGGATCCATATTACAATAAGGTTCTTCAGGCGTTGCGGTGAAAGTTTAAACCCCAGGAGCAAGCCCAGCAGAGAAAGCATCAGAGTATGCCCACATGTGATGGAAAACTCTGCTGAAACTCTGGTAAGTGTAGAGCATAATTCACATAACATGGAGATTTTGCTGCAAACTTGTGGCGGATTTCATCATGACATGTTACAGGTTTACAAATGGACAGCACAGGTTAGTTCCCATGCGGGAAGGTTCTACAGCATGTAGCTAATATTTGTGGAAGGCTATGAGTGCCATATTATAGAATTACACAACCTGAATCCATATTACTATAGTATACATGAATATATATGAATAAAGGGAATATGGAAGAGTTTTACCCAAACAACCAAGTCTCAGATTTCCTTTTGCAACTAACCTTGATAAATGAAATCTATAATTTAAATGTTGTTCTCGGACAATACCAATACAGATATGCAAAATTAAAAAGTATGCCTTTCCTTGCCTCGTACAGTCAATAAGGCTACATTCACACTACATTCCTATGTTCACCCAACCTTTCCATCTCGATGTTCTGAAAAAAAGTTCAAGATAGAACCCAGAGCAGAACCATGTCATCACTAAAATGGAGAACAAAGCTTTAGTTTCTGCTCCAGAAAGTTTTCTTTCCTTTCTGGACACAAAAGCACAGTCAAGTACACTTTTATCGATGGCATAAATGCCAGAAAAGAATGGAAACTTGTTGAAAGGAAGTTGAAAGTTGGCAGCTTTTGTTTCCATTTTAGTAATTAAAGCCTATGGTACCATCCAGCGTTATGTGTGGATGCCATCTTCGGCTATCCAGATGGAACCCCCGGATAGTAAGGTTGGGTGCTCAATGAAATGCAGTGTGAATCCAGCCTAAGCTGTAAGTTGAATGCTAAATGATTTGTCTTTTATAACATCTGGTAGAAGCATGCATGATTATCACAGAAGATACTAGGAAGAACCCATCTGCATTTTATCTTTCATAGTTCTATAGTTGCATCTATAGTGCTAATAAGATATTAGCAAAACTTACATAAGTGACTACTGAAATCCAGAAAAAACATACTTGAATTTTAAAGAAAATTGAAGCTTCTGGGAATGGACATTTTCCTACACTGGAGATATATATATATATATATATATATATATATATATATATATATATATATATATATATATATATATATATATATATATATATATAAATAAATATATATATATATATATATATATATATATATATATATATATATATATATATATATATATATATATATATACCAGTATATAGCCAAAGAAGTTTTTATCCCTCTTTCTACAGAAACAGGGAGCAAAGTAGAAGTAGACTATGCAGGTAAAGGGGATATTTATGACAATCAAGAGTGACAGTTCTAATAGGTACTGTCTTAGCTGTCAGCAGTGGTTGTCATTGTCAACTTTTGGGAATCTGATAGATCATCTTAAATCAAAAACTACTTCACAATGAACATTGTACAAAAAGGGATACTTTAGTGAAAAAGGTATATATATATATATATATATATATATATATATATATATATATATATATATTTATACATATATATATATATATATATTTACACATATATATATATATATATATATATATAGCTATCTCTCTCTCTCTATATATATATATATATATATATCTATAGATATAGATAGATAGATAGATAGATAGATAGATATAGATATGTATATATAGATAGATAGATATAGATATATATGTATGTATTTGTCATTTTTGACAATGACAACCACTGCTGACAGCCCAGACAGGACATATTAGGATTGTCATCACCCTTGATTGTCATATATGTCCCCCTTATCTGCATAGTCTACTTCTACTTTGTTCCCTGTTTCTCAAAAAAGAGAATTAACAAACTCTGTGGATACTATAATAATAACTGTTATTTACAAATTCACCAAGTCTTAAAATAAGACACACGACTAAAACTCAGATATTATAATTACTAGTTTAGTAGGAAATGTTTTTTTTAGGAGATTATACAGACAGCATATTTACAAGAAAGGGAAGAAAACTCAGAGATGGTGGGAGGGCAAATTTTCTGCTAGGTCATTTTCACACGCGTATAGCTGCATTTCTGCGTCCATAATATGGGCTTCTGTCCCGGCCCAACATGGGGTTACTTGACGGAACTGTGTCTGTTTTAGATTCCTATGCGGATGACACTCCAGGTCTGTAAACGTCACGTTCGGGTGGGGATACAGACACAGGAATGCAGCTGTATGTTTCATTTGCATGAAACTGTCCTTAGTATTACTTCAAGGGAAGTTCTATGAAATAAAATGCCATGCACAATTCTGGACTACAATGTAATGTCTCAATATGTAGAAACAGATATGCTACCAGTAGCTTCACTCCGATAGTTAATAAGCTAGCACAGACAACAAATTCACACCTAATACTACTTGTCTGATTCATATAAAAGAAGGTCACAGATATGATGAAAAGTCCAAAGGCAATAAAATGGGGATCATCAATTATCAGGACATACTGACAAATGACATAAATAGCAGCATAAACATACTGTTTTTGGAAAACACACAGGCTTTCAGCAGAAGCGGATAATCAGGATAAAGAACACTGTGAACATACCTGGAAAAGAAAGAAGCAGAGAATTAGCAGATTGCATTGATATTGTCATACTAATAGGCAGCTACAAGTGTTTAACCATTGTTCATAATTTGTATACAGATGGAACACATTAGATGTAGACAAATGGTGATATTAAGAGTAGAGATGAGCGAGTATACTCGCTGAGGCACATTACTCGAGCGAGTAGTGCCTTAGCCGAGTATCTCCCCGCTCGTCTCTAAACATTCAGGGGCCGGCGGGGGGCGGGGAGCGGCGGGTGAGAGCGGGGAGGAACACAGGGGAGATCTCTCTCTCCCTCTCCCCCCCCCCCCCCACCGCTCCCCCCTGCTCCCCACCGCAACTCACCTGTCACCGGCGCTGGCCCCCGAATCTTTAAAGACGAGCGGGCAGATACTCGGCTAAGGCACTACTCTCTCGAGTAATGTGCCTTAGCGAGTATACTCGCTCATCTCTAATTAAGAGCCCTCAAATTTTGGTAGGTGTGCTTGATTGTGCTATGTTGACGTAGGCCAGTCAAGAGATGCTATACACGGCAATAGAAGGCTTCAGTGCCAAATGATGGCATGCAATATTTGAGCTACACTGTCGATAAGATAGATTGAAAAATTCTGCTCCATCTATATATTATTTACTGTATTATCAGACAAATTCAGAGCAAATTATATTACTTTTCTGTAGAGTATAACGGCTCAAAGTTGACTCAGCCTTCCATCCTCCCGAGGTTGGTAAAATAAGTATCCAGCTTGGTGGGGGGTGAAACATAACTAGGGAAGGTAATGGCAAACCACCCAGCAAAAACAGTCTGCCAAGAAAATGTCACAATGTGATGTCACCCTAGGGGTCAGTCATGACTGAGTGCTTGCATCAAGGGACTTTACCAAATATGAATAAAACACGAGCTCTGGTGTATTTACCCCTTATATCCTCATTGAAGCTTGTTCTGATGCCTCTTTCTCCCAAGTCATTAATGACTTATTGTATTGGTGACCATGCCATCATTACATATATTAGGCACAACACTGCAGTAAATGCTTCCTGACCTCTCCCTTCTGCTCTTGGGTGATGGCTCTAATGTTCATCAGGGAGACCACTAGAGCTGCCTATCAAGAGCAGATAGGAGTGGTTGGGGTCAGTTTACTGCAGGAAGCCTAGAAAACTTTAGAAAGCACCCAGCGGATACTTGGCATGGGAAAGATTGATACTTCTTTCCCTCAGTCAACTATACAGCAAATCCACAACATAAGTTGACAAGCTGTGGATTTAAATGCACCACAGGTCAATTTCCACATGGAACATTTCTGCAGTGTATAGATAAGAATTGTTGAAATGCTATCTACTTTACTGCTACTGTATTCTGCTGCAGATTCTGCACACAACTCCGCACAGCAAGTCTGCAGGAAACCCTACAGAAACATTGTAAGACTCGGTATGTGAATCTAGCTTAGCAAAACACTCGGGGGGCATTTATAACACATTTTACACCAGATTGTGGCGTAAAAAGTCCAACATTTTGTCTTCTTTGTCATTTTTGGTGGTTTGTGCTGCCTTCTGCCACTTTCTCTTAGGCTTGTTGAGAGAGGGTATTATTCTCTTGAACTGACACATTTATGAATAACGCCGAAAATGGTGGAAATGATACCAGTACTGTAGACCAGGTTTGACCTGGTGTACATTTCTATGTAGGCGCATGAAGGGGCTCAGTTACACCTAATATTAATATTAAAACTGGCGTTTGAAATGCCGGTCTTAATAAATTTCCCCAACTGGCTTTTAATTTTAAGCAGAAGTCACTTTTTTTACAAGGATCTTCCTGTATTGATGTTTTCTACCTGTTGACAGATAAAGGTTTATCACTAAAAAATGTATTTAGGTTACTTGTGGCGCACATCGGATGATATGTGTGAACGGGTCTTTTCTTACATGTGCTGTATTTACAGCGTTTTGCCTGACTCTGATAGATAAAAAGTAAAGTAAAAAATCTCAGTTCTCAAACATTTCATACAATAAAACACACATCATTGGAAGGAAAAAAAATCTCTTCTAAACAGAAAAGTATATTAAACTTTGCAAAAGTAAAACTTCAGCAGCAAAACCAAATCTGACATTCCCAACTGTTTGTGTTCTTTATGGCCAATATGCTTTCATAATCCAAACAGAACAGCGGAGTTTGGCTCTCACACTATAAGATGTTTTGAAGATTTAATACTGCACAGACTAAAAAAATTGATTTATTGGTCTCAGCCCTCTAATAGGGTGTCAACATTCCCCGGAGGGCAGCAAAATATTAGTTATTAGCTTAGCAGTGAGTAACCCAAGAGATTGCATGTTTGAGGGGGATAGATATTTATTCTTTATTTATTCTTGTGACTGGAATAAAGCGTGCACGCAATTTACTGTTTTACTGAGAAGAAAAATGTGCTCATGCTATATCTTTATATATATATATATATATATATATATATATATATATATATATATAAATGAATTTCAGTTGTATGTTCTTTATGCACAGCCGAAAGGCTGGACCAATCTGCACCCAATTTATTGAATAGGTGCATCAACAGCTTCCGCAGGTCTAGGACCTACCGTTAATTACATATTCGCAAAAAAATCCAGATACAGCCAAAAAAATGGACTGATCTGCACCAAATTTGTCACATAGGTAAATCAGGAACATTGTAAAGTGTTAGACTAGGATTTATCTAACTAGGACCTACTGCAGTTGAAATATTTGCAAAAAAAATCGAAGTACATAACCAATTATGAGCTGAAACCTGGTCTAAAGCACTCCAAGGTGCCTGATTTACCTATGTGACTAATTTGGTGCTTATAAGATGTTGCCTTCATATCAGTAGCAAACTAAGTTCCTAACCACATGTACAAACTCCAGTTACAGAAAATAGACCAGTGTGAAGGGGTGATTTTATATATATATATATATATATATATATATATATATATATATATATATATATATATATATATTGTAATGTATATATACACGCACATTGTAGAACCAACATATTCCACAGCACTGTACAGAAATCATACACATTGTTTCATGTCCCTGATGGGGTTCTCAGACTAATCTCCTTACTGCAGATACACACACTGGGGACACTTTCATAGAAAGCCAATTAACCTAACCAATATGTTGTTTCAGAGTGTGGAGAGAAGACAAGAACCCAAAAGAGACAAAATGAAGTACACAGTTTTTACTAATTCCATTTTTGTTAATTAGATTAGATCGACAGATATGCAGGTCCACATATTTTTATTCTTGCAAATGCAATAAATCACAAAAGTGGCCATATGTTAGACGGTAGGTAATGGGATCTTGTAAAATCCCATACACATAGCACAATTGAAAAACATGTCTTTTAGGACCTACTGTAGTTTTTGAAAATTAGTAATGTATTTAGTAATACAAGACAATATCAGCATTGAATGTTATAACTTATTTCATTATCAATTAGTGAATCCAAATCTTTCTCTGTTGTAGAGAAATCATATTTCATTTAAGGAATTGAATGAATAACAAATATATATTTCCCTGAAATGTGCAATTTGTTCAAGGGACAATGACTCCCAGTAGAGGATTTAGTTATTTGGTTAACCACAGTTCATGCAGGAAGAGACTCCTATTTCCACCATTTGTTGAACCTAGCCTTGCTTCTACTATCCACTACAGATCCTACTATCCAGCCTTTGGTCTAGCTCCACCTGTTCCTAATTAGAGCCCACTATAAAAGCCTGGCCTTGCCACTCCCTCACTGCGAGATTATTGTGCTCTTTGCCTTGATCAAGCGTCACCTCCTAAACCTGCCTCTCTACTGCAAAAGTGATTACCTGATGACGACTCCTGGCTTCCATCTGACCACGGTTTCCACCTTATCTATTTGTACTGCAAACAAAACTTCCCGATGATTACTTCTGGCTTCCATCTGACTACACTTTCTGCCTCATCCATTTGTACTGCAACGTGACTACCTCCAGCTTCCGACTGACTACTCTCTAGTCCCACACGGCCACTACGCCCGCGGCTCCTATCCAGCACTAGTAAGATGTTACAGGACCATTTATTGACTGTGATAATTCTACATTGCGTGCTCAACATTAAAAAATCCCTTTTCGTAGGGTACGAACTTTTTTTCATTGTACCCAAATAATACAGTTGTATGGTATTGCCATATTATTCTTTCTCATACATTCAGTAAATCATTGGTTGCTCAATAAACTGGTGTAAAGCCTCTCCATAACTGATATCATATTCCATACCTGCAAGTCATTTCAAATGCCACCCCAATTACAGCAAATGCTTTCCTTTTTGCTATATCTGTTGTGGTGCAGCTAGGGTTTTAGCTCTCACCATACCATTATCACCTCATGACTATATGGGCTCTATAGCTGTTTGGCCAACTAGCCATACTCGCATGTTTTTATATTAAATCTCCTTAGCCTTAGTGGTACACAAATTCATCAATTACTTTTCCTAAAATGTTAAAGGGGCAATCACTGGCCTCAGCGGTCATGTACTTTAATGGCAGGTTTTCATAATACATGGAAGCAGACAGATCAGGAGGTGACCTGAGGAACAGGAGACTGGAGTGCCCAGAAGATCAATAGTGTGAGTATAAGTTTTCATTTTTTTATAACTTTAGTAGAACCTACATTTTGAGGTTTTCCTCTCATGCTCTCTCTTCCTCTATGCAGTGCTAGCAATCATATGAGCACAACATTACATAACCAGCTAGAGCCCACTCCCTACCCAGTGAAGAGCTTGCATGGTACAGTTTATGCAGTTTCATCATATGGGAGGTGATGGTGACTGAAATAGTGACTTCTTCAAAAATCACAAAGCCAAGTAATTCCCAGGCAACCATAACGAGATCAAATGACGCAATGACCCACCTGAGGAGAAGTAGTCCAGGGATTTTCCGATACAAATGAATAATTGAAAACGGTAATACTAGCTGACTTATATATACTGCTAGACTATTTACATAATGAATGGGGGAGGGGGGAGGGGTAATTAAGTGGCCCTTTAAGATTAGAAACTCTTCAACATCCAATTTAGCGCACAACTACAGTCTGTAGTTATGCATCATTACATCATAAATATGAATAAAATCTTGTTTGTAAAATACTTGACATGCTTTACAAATATCTGCTATTCTTATCATTCACTTGGAATTGTCAATGTCATTTATTTAGACACAATTATCACTGATAGTCATTACAGCATGATTATCATTAACAGATATTCATTAAATGATAATGACTTCAAAATTACATGTAAATGGATACAATTTATTTTGAATTGTGTTTAATTTGACAACCATTTTAAAGAACATCAATATACATTTTAGACATTTATCATGTTTTTGAGAAATTGAAAGAAATGACTGCATATTTTATAAGAGTTTTCGATTATTAGTAGCATGCTGGATATTAAAAAATGCATTGCTTATATTTGATATGATTTAATCTATATTTATAATCAGGTTTAAAAAAAACCCCGAAATCCTCCCCCTAAAAAACACGGAGAAGACATAAAGTAAATTGATCCCTGGGGAAGGAAGAGGGATGCCAATGTTCTGTATGTATGTTCATTTTAATATATTTACTGGCTGTACTTAACTACATGCTGCAACTTCATAAAAGGGTCGGGTCAGACTCAAACCTTCATCTTTTCTATGAACACATATAAGATTATCATCAGTGAGTTCTTGTTTGGATTCTAGTACCTTGTACTATTAAAGAGGCATAGAATTTGCATTTAGCTCATTTTAATTTTAGATTTCTGATAATCTTTTTGAAGACCAACATCTTTTCCGCTATGCTTTAAGGGCTTGTCCCGTACTTTTGTGGACTTTTACTATTGCTGATCTATCCTAAGGATCGGTCATCAATAGTTGATCAGAGAAGGTTTTTGATTTGGCATCCTTGCTGATCAGTTAAACCATGGGCTCGCTGTCAGTGTGGACAGCGCTGGAAGCAAATAGCTCTGACCGTATTAAGGTCCTTTTGCACACAATGATAATCTTTCAAATGGTCGAAAGATTGAAAGATTTAGTAATCTATTTGCATAAAGTTTTAATCACCATTAATGGCCATTAACACGTTATCATTCTTATTTGCATGTAAAAGGATCTCTAGGAATTGTTTGCAGAGCCCAGCTTGTGTTTAAACATACGCCCAGCTGTGCAAACAGCTGCCAACACATTACATTGTTTTTCTCACATCTAGTGTAAACATGCCGCAAAGAGAACATCATGCAGTCTAATCACAGACGAGTGAAATGCATTCAAATGGAATGTTTTTGCTCAGTCTTTCAGCGGCTGAACGATGGATTTTATGTGAGTTGAAATCCATCGTTCAAGCGAAAAGTGCAGGACTGCACACATTTACATGTTATGAATATCACTCATTTTCAGCTGTTTGGATGAATTTTGAGCAATAATTGTTGCATGTAAAAGGCCTTTACAGTAGCTGTTTGGATATTGCAAGCATAGATACAATTGAATTCAATGGGAGCAGTGCCTGTAGAACCAAATCAGGCAGAAGCAATGCTGACAGCTCTATCTGCTTCCAGTGCTCTCCACACTGACAGTAGTCCTGGAAATCAGCTTATTGGTAGGGATCCTGAGTGGTGGACCCCCACCAATCAACTATTGATGACCTATACTGAAGATAGATCATTAATAGAGATGAGCGAGCGTACTCGGAAAAGCACTACTCGCTCGAGTAATTTGCTTTATCCGAGTATCGCTGTACTCGTCCCTGAAGATTTGGGTGCCGGCACGGAGCGGGGAGCTGCAGGGGAGAGCGGGGAGGAACGGAGGTAAGATCTCTCTCTCCCTCTCTCCCGCCCGCTCTCCCCTGCTCCCCGCTGCGACTCACTTGTCAGCCGCAGCGGCACCCAAATCTTCAGGGACGAGCACAGCGATACTCGGATAAAGCAAATTACTCGAGTGAGTAGTGCTTTTCCGAGTACGCTCGCTCATCTCTAATCATTAACCAAATAAAAGTACATAAACGTCCCAGACAGACCCCTTTTACTCAAACATGTTAGTCAAAGAGAAACAAAGGATAAGAATCTAGAACTATACAGTTGGTTTTTAGAACCTAAAGCCAACAGAAATGCACAATAACTGAGAAATACTGTAGAAAGCTTAGTTCTATATGGATTAGAACAGCTATTCCTACATACATATGCTAAAGTAAATTTACACCTTTGAACATCATTTTATTTTAGATCTTCCATTTTATACTAATTAAAGTCATTATATTTATTTAAAGAAGTCGGAGTTCTTTTTCTCGAATAGGGAGCCCTATTGTCCTTGACACAGCTATATGAATAAATGATAAATTTTGACTGACTAGAGTCACTACTAGGGGAAGTTTAAGAACTTGCTGCATATTGATGTATTATTGAACTCAGTAGGAGATATATGCAGTGAAATTTTATGCCAATGCTGCCTCTAAGGTCTTATTCACACGACCGTATTTACTCAGGCATTTGGCCACGTAAAAAAAATGGTGATACAACATGACCATCCAAAACATTGGATTTCAATGGGTTCATTCAGATGAGTGATTTTTTGCCACGTAAAATTATCACGCAGAGAAAAATATTTCAGTTGCGTCTTTTATACGCCATGTGAAAAAGTAGGTCTGGTCCTATCCTTAGCCATGATACGCAGCAAGCTCCCATAGACTTCTATGGAAACAAGAAAAATAAGAGTTATCCTGCATATAACACTGGGGAAAGAACACAGCTTGCCCTAGTTAGTGCCCTGTGTGAATGGCATGAAATACGTGAAAATAGATCGGGACTTGATCGGGTCAAATAAGGCACTCCTTAATAGAAGAATAGAGGTCTAGCTCCTATAAAGATATATTATAAAATAAACCAACACTGATTTTTTTTTAGAAAAATTACCATATATACTCGAGTATAAGCCTAGTTTTTCAGCACATTTTTTAATGCTGAAGAAGCCCCCCTCAGCTTATAATCGAGTTAGGTAACAAAACCAACAACAAAACTCCCACAATACTCACTTCCCAGACTGCATCTGTGTCCTCGGCGCAATGGTCTCCCCGACGGTGCAGCAAGCTGCTTGACAATTCTCTCCGCTGTCATCTCCCTGCTCGGCTTTGAATTTCCCCGCCGTCAGCGCTGTGTAAGTAAGCTCTGTGATTGGATCGAGCGCCAGCCAATCACAGCCGGTGCTCGATCATTCACAGCTATTCAGTGGATGACATCACTGAATGGCTGTGATTGGTTTATTGAGCACCGGCTGTGATTGGCTGGCACTCGATCCAATCACAACGCTTACTTACACAGCGCTGACGGTGGGGGAATTCAAAGCCGAGCAGGGAGATGAAAGCGGGGGGAATTCTCAAGCAGCTTGCGGCACCACTGGGGAGACCATCGCGCCAGGGACACAGACGCTGGCTGGGAGGTGAGTATTGCATTTTTCTTTACCTAGTATATACACGAGTATAGCTAGACTTATACTTGAGTCAATAAGTTTTACCAGTTTTTTGTGGTAAAACTTATTGACTCAGCTTATTCTCGGGTCGGCTATTACTCGAGTATATACGGTAGGTTAAAAAAGGTGATAGTTTTGAGAAGAAATGGTTATATATTGGTATGGAAGCATGGGGCATGCCTTGGTCCATGCACAGCTAGCTTATTTTCCCTGTTTATCACATTTACAATAATATGTGTTATCTGCTTTCCAGAAGGACAACACAGTAGATTGTATTCACATAATCTCCTGAATGTTTGTCACTCTTTTGCACTGTTGTATTATATGGATTGTTGTTAGTAGCTACTTGGGTGATTTTTGGATTAAGTTTCTTCTAAATCTGATCAACTAGCCACCTGTGTCCCTGGAAAGTCTTGCTTTCGGGCCATTTACGGATTAGTAAATTCTGCTTTTAGTCTGCAGTTAACAAGCCCTAAAGCACAACATCAAGGTGCAACTTTATGGGAAAGCTAATTCAATGCAACTACAGTATAAATCTACTACAGCACCATCAGCTCTCAGCATGATCATACTCATTAGTGATTTTATTGCCCATTATATTTTACAGCAGTGTATAAGGCAAAACTTCCAAGATATTTATTGAGAAAGTCTGTAAGGCTGGAAATGGAAGCGTAGTAGTGATCGCACATTGGAGTGTATAATTTCAAGAACACAAGGCTCCAAAAGAAAAGGAATTTACTGTATATTCACATGTAAGATCTTACATGTCAGTATGTGTGTGATTCCAAAAAGAATGGTATAATGTTCATGGCTATAACTAATTTAAACAGGAAAAAAAAAAGAATATGTACATTAAATAGTCACAGACATGCGCAGTGTGATTTTTTTTTTAACTTGCATATAGACAGCGTATCATACGCAGCCCATGAAAGGGCTGCGTATCATACGCAGAGACATAGAGCATGCTGTGATTTATTTCTTTTGCATATCGATACACAGTGCCCACACTGCATGGAACAATGGAAGTCCATTGACTTTCATTGTTTCCGTTCACCATGTATCATTCATGCGTGCAACACACACGTGATATGCAGTGGAAACACGGTGCCCTAATTAGAGACATACATGTAGTATCCCATTGGACCTCCCTTAGCCTTCGAACTGCAGCAATTTGTTGTGGCATATATTCTGCTAAGTGTTGAAATTATTCTGCAGGAATATTGGCCCCTGCGGACAGGAAGCTTCTTGCAGTTGCCACAAATTAGATGGAAGTGCTGACACACTGTGAACTGCTGACAGGAAGGATTCATTAATTTATGCAATTCCGACCCTCCCATCAGCATGGTGCAATGACACTCTGGAATAATTTGAGTAGGCAATGCTTTTCCATTGGTCAGTGATACAAATTTTTACACTCTTTTGTCCACTGAAGTCTTGCCTTTCTGTTCCTCATTCTGGAACTCATTGCTAAGTAGAGATGAGCGAGTATACTCGCTAAAGGCAATTCCTCGAGCGAGCATTGCCTTTAGCGAGTATCTCCCCGCTCGAGATTGAAGGTTCGGGTGTCGGCGCGGGTGAGCGGTGAGTAGCGGCAGTCAGCAGGAGGGAGCGGGGGGAGAGAGGGAGAGAGAGATCTCCCCTCTGTTCCTCCCCGCTCTCCCCCGCAGCTCCCTGCCTGCCGCTGGCACCCGAACCTTCAGTCTCGAGCGGGCAGGTACTCGCTAAAGGCAATGCTCGCTCGAGTAATTGCCTTTAGCGAGTATACTCGCTCATCTCTATTGCTAAGGCATGGCCATTTGTGCATTTGGACACTTGATTTAGAGCACCGGTGTTGTATGCAACTGCAATTTGCTTGATTGTCTACTGCCTGTTTGTCAGATGCGTCCTTGACATCCTACTGTGCCCCCTGTCATTGATGAGTTTTTTATGCCCACAGGATTTACTTTCACTGGATGTTTTTGTTTGACCGCACCGTTTTGGTATTCTCTTGACACCATTACACAAGAAAATGTCCGCACACTTGTCAGTTTTTGGAATACTGGCTCCAATTAGTATAGCACTGATGACCATACCTCAATGTAAGTATCTCTGATCATTCCATTTTCCTATTCTAATGAGGACTAATGCTGAAACTGATCCATAGAAGACATGCTCACTTGATTTTAGGCCTCTATCACATGACTGTATGCGTTTTTACGTTTGCCCATGTGCATGAAAAATCACATGAATGAAGAATTGCCATGATTGAGCTCCAATCTTTAGCTGCGCATTTTCTGACGTTCACACTATTGGCGAAAAAATACGCTGCTCCGCGAAAATCTCTCGACCGGTAGAAATTCTTGTAATGACTATTAATACTTAAATAGAGCCATCTGTCTTCTTTCCCAGAGTTGCCAAAAAAGAAGTAGTGGCATCATCCAGAGGTGAATTTAAATAAAAGCCAATTTTTATTGCTCCATATTATAAAATGTACAGGCAATGTTTCGACTAAAGGTAGTCTTTCTCAAGCTTGAGAAAGACTACCTTTAGTCGAAACGTTGCCTGTACGTTTTATAATATGGAGCAATAAAAATTGGCTTTTATTTAAATTCACCACTGGATGCTGCCACTACTTCTTTTTTGGCCACTATACGGGGACTGGAGGTCCATGGTCCCATGAGTGGCTTTGCATACACTTCAAGGCGCCTGCATCATTAAGCATAACTAGGAGTGTCGCAGGTTACTAACTTTGGATGCACCTTTTCCCTGAGTTGGACGCAGATTAACTTCCTCTCCCTCATTTTCTTTTCCGCTTCCATAAATGTCTATGGGAGCATCCAGTGTATCTCGGCAAAAGTCACCAATGTGCTATTTTTCCCAGGATGATTTTCTTATGCACCCAAAAATCATTCATGTGAATGAATACGTTGGAATCCAATGCTTCACATGGTTGTCATTTTTGGACCTTTTTTTTAATGCCGCTAAATAGTGGTGTTTATGTGTTTGTGTGAATAGGACCTTATACTGCACTCCGGGGCCTTGTGTCTAATTTCTTTACACGGAAGCTCCAACTGTGAAATGGCATGTGTGTATGTAATAAAGTGGCCAATCAATGTCTACATATACTGTATAAACAGTAGTTTATAAACAGCAGAAAATTGGAGTAAACCCAAGCTGAGACTAACTGTATTAGAGAGCCATCCTGGTGCACAAAAATCAGGTGCATTACTACAGTGGGTGCAAAGGTACTAGTGACACCAGGACCATCGTGTGTAAAGGGGGCTTAATTGCTCCTCCGCCAAATGAGAATATAGTACATAAAAAAGATATATATACATACATGATATAAAATTCTAGTGACAGGCTTTATTATCCTCCTTTTATAAGAAGAGCATTCTGAAGTGCGATGCCATCTCGCTGCACTTTCCATCTTATAATACATTTGAATATTTTTGCTGTTCTTTCCATGTCTGCAATTTTTGATGGAAATTTTACTAGTTTCCCGCAGTGCACAGTCTATTTTAATCATTACTACATATACAGTTAACAGTGCTTAGCAACATTCGGTGATACCGAGAGCACATGTAGTGTACCAAATTATATAGCTCGAAAAAAGAGTCAGGGAAAGATATAGATAGTCTAGGAAATGGATTCACTTGAGAATAACTGCTATCTGTTTAGTATATCTGCTTTTGCATAGATAAGGATTTGGATATTGTATTATTGAAACCACTAAAATGCACATTCTCACCACTGATAAGGGAGCCACCATTCTCCTCACTGCCACCATATAAATGACTTTATCCCTCTATCTATTTCCAACTGTTCAGCTTGACACTGACAGCTGCAATACCCCTGTTAATGTGATGGACATTTGATTGGCGGCTCAGCTTGCACTGCTTTTTATTATAAGGATTATTATAGGATAGGAAATCTTGGAAAGAACAAGAACTCAATGACATTAAAATAACCAAACTCTCTGCATGGGGATGATGCTATTTTTTAATTCTATCAGGCACTGTATCATAATTACTATTGCTCAAAAAGCTAAACATGCCTTTAAATGTCATCTCATGCCATGCTTAAATGTCATCGTATCTGTACTACAAATAGTACAAATCAACAGATAATAGAATACACAGTATGTTCTGATCATGGGACTATTACTATTAAAAGTGAACATTTCTGTATACCCAAGAAATCACATGCAATCTCCATTACGTTACATCTCCAAGAGCTAAAAATTCTATTTACCGCTTAGACTGAAACATTAACCAGGAGTGGTTTTAGAGGCTGGCAAACTGGACTCACATTACCTCTGGTCCTTTTACACAAGACAAGCCACCGGGCAAAGGATGCTGTTACACAGAAGCGAGTATCGTTGGCATTGCTCACAGCACCGCCGACATGAAGTCGGAGCAGGCTGGGGAGCGTTCTCCCCCAGCCCGCCTCCATTCACAGTAAGCGGACAGTCGTTCAAAAGTGAACAACTGCTGTTTATACTCAATGGTGATTCGTTCATTTTTCTGCATGATGGAACAAGTCTCGTTCAGTCGGGAGCACAGGAATCGGAAGAATTCTAAACGATAATTGTCCCATGTAAAAGGGCCATTAGTGAACTTTCTAAGGACTTTCCTTCCTCCTCGATATATTTTTTTACTGAAATTGAAAAACATTCCACTACATTAACCCATTAACTATCCTTGACCACTAAGGACTTTATCACTTTAAATTAAAAGCAACCCTAGGGCTCAGTCACACGGGCGCATCGGCGCCCGTGTTACTGCAGGAAGAAGACGGCCGTACCTCAAGACGGACGTCTCTCTACAGCGCTAGGAGAAAGAACATGTGACCGGCTTCATTGCCGATGATGCGTTCTTTCTTCAGCGCTGCAGGGAGTCGTCCGTCACAAAGTACAGCCGTCTTCTTCCTGCAGTGAGGGCTCAGTCACACGGGCGCATCGGCGCTTGTGTACTGGTGCCGATGCGCCCGTGTGACTGAGCCCTTAAGTTAACTACTTGGTGGTATTTGGAAATTAAATTGCACTTTTATGTGGAAGCTATATGGCTGTATTGTTGTCATATTCATGTAGAGAAAATAGAAATAAAATTCTACAAACAAAATGAAAACGTTAGAAAAAATAATATGACTTTAATCAGTAAAAAATGTAGGTGATGCATTACCTTTAAAGATGGTAGAACAAAAAAAAAATTGATACAGTGTTAACCAGTCAAACAAATATTATTACCTTCAGGAACCAAATAATTTTGAAGTTATGATACCTTCTAAAAACAAAATGATGATCCTAACATCATGAGCTTTTGAGGCTACTTAGGCCTCTTCATCAGCCATGGTATAAAGGTTATGCCATGCCTGATGAACAGACCGAACAGTCTTCGAAAACTTGCAGTCTTAACACGATCATTTAATTGTTAGCCATGAAATGGTATTGTATCTACAAGAATTTTTTGTTTCCCTTACTGAGAACAATGAGTCTTTAAAAATGGCTCAGATGTCAATTTTGCTATTCAATAGTTCAGCACCCTCAAAGTATCCTCAAAACAAGTTTGATATTGGACTATTGGATTTTCTAGCCTACTATGTATTTTAATGCATGTAACCAAGAATTCTTCTTAACCATCGCTCTCTATACAGACATTTCTCCCCATATTCTGCTATGTTTTCTTTGAAACACTACAGCACTTCAAAGAAAAACATAGTTCTTTGTAATGTGGGCGTCGTTCAGTATGTCATGCTGCCCATGGTGGTCAAGGTTGACTTGCTTCAGAAATGGAAGCTTACATAGGTGAGTAAGGCTATCTTCACATCGGTGCTTGGTACTGCTATTGAGGATTCTGCTGAAGGTTACACAACTTTTGTAAAAGCTTTATGCTCCTGGTATTTACTGCTACAGTATGATTCCAACAAAGAAACAGTGGCAATTTCCTTGACAGATTTTCCAACACCAGCAAATATTCAGTATGTTAGACTACATTCCGTTATGTTATTGGCTTGCCTTATCTCTCTATAGCATCCACTGAGTTTAGATGAAAAAATTATCATTCATAAAATCATTCAAACAAGTGAAAATGAATAATAGTCATTCAATTTAAACACAGCCAATGATTGAATGATGGACGAGGGGAGGTTCTCGCTCATCGTTCAGTTTCAACCAGCATAAAAATCAGCCCGTCCACTCGTTGGGCACAGATCGTTCCAGGTTTCACATCTGAATATGAAACGCAATGAGAAGTGAACGAGACTTGCACAATTCTCAATAAGGATCATGCAGTCTAAACATTGGCCTGAGAGTTGATGAACTGGTGAAGACGTTCCAAGCTCATTCACTCGAGACAAATGAGAATTGTGAGATTCCCGACCCATGTAAAAAGGCCATTAGTATTGCTATTCTACAATTTTCCAACCCAATCATAGATGTCATCAATGTAATCTTATATGCTGAATGTAATTTTTTTATGTTCTACAGTAACGGTGACACTTTTCTTTACAGTATTCCGATTAGTCTATGCAGATTAATCTTGTAGGAGCTGTAGGGAGCCAGTCTGGAGAGACAGAAGACTGTATCTAAGCGAGGTTTATTCACTAGATACAAAGAAAGCTTTCACATTGAAATTTTCACAGTAAGCAGTACCAGATGCATATATGTATTTTAGCTTTTAACTAAAAGCCCAGAATAAAAAAATAATAATAACTTCCACTCCAAATCTAAATTTAGATAGCAGATTCATTTTGTTTTTCTTATAAAAGTGTACAGCCATGCAGAGAAGCTATGACAAGGGAAAGCTTATCATTAATTGTGGGCTTTGTGCCAACTAACTCTCACAATACAATGGATCTTGAGAAAATGAAATATGTAAAGTAGGAAACTGGTGCATGTAAAAACCTGAAGATTTTTCAAGCAAACATTTAAATGAGAGGCAAATCAATCTTTTGAAGAAGAAATGCTACACTGTACGAGGACAAGAAATTAATTAATTGCAGAATAAGGGATGAATTTACATAGGATTGAACAGCACAGATATGTTTCCCAGTCTTTCAGTTTCGTACCCTTGGTCAAGTTCTGTAATTTTTTTTTCAATACAGTTTTGTTTTTGGAAATTAATATCATCACGGCTAATTAGAAATCAGTTTGGAGATATACAGCTATTTAGACTTGAAAACTCCACAGTAGGTTGTCTGTTTTGCATAGCAAATTGCTCTGTCTGTGCTACCTAATCTGATCCATTAGATGCTAAATCGCCATTAGTAAGAGAGACTGATCTCTTTAATTTCATCTCTTTTTATATGTCACCGAAATGTTTAAGAAATATGTGAGCAATAATTTTGTTTGCAATTACAGTATGTGCCAGTTCTTTTCATTTTTATTACGCACACGGAAGGTTAAACTTATCAATGTAGAACTTATTTTACACCCTGCACGCTGCATATACCCACTGACAAATGACCTGTATAAAGGATGTCCTCAATGCTTTTGAACCTCTCTTTAAAAAGAGCATCTCAAGCAATCTGTAAATTGCTTTTCTGACATAATTTAGGACAAGTCTATTTTGAAGATGGCCACGTTAGCTGACCCATAGGTTTCTTACTAAGGATTTTAGTTCAAGGAAACACCAGAGATGGAGATTTAATAACTGTAAGAAAACTTTCTTGCTTTAGTAATTCAAACATTCATTGAACAGCCTTTTATATGAAATAATATTACAATGCTTAGAACTTTATATTGTTATTATCATGATCTGTCTTAATACTCTATTCTATGCACATTTGTATCCCACTGTTCTTAGAGTTCTTAGAAATGGCATGGCATGGGAGTAATGCCGTATAATGTGAATGAAGCGCATTCAAATCTACGTTTGTCAAGTTAATCCATTCTACTGTTTCCATACTGCCTTGCTTGGCTTTTAGGTGCAGTAAAACTCGAGCTAATAGTTGAGATAACTTTTTATGAACATTTAGGAGCTGCATAAAGGCAGTGGTGCATCTAGATATTGGCAGCATCAACATACTGTACAGGTGGAGGGGTGGGTATGACTACTAAAAAGTTTGCCTACTATTTTTTATACAAAATTGAATGAAAATCAGTTTTTTTTTAACTAATCTCTGGCCAGTGGGATGATCTCTAGCCTTCTAAATATGCAAGTGGTCAACTGCAATCATTTCATATCTTTAGCACCTACATGCTAAGCTCAAGCAAAGAGCCTTTCACACTGGCAGATTGTTTTGATTAATATTTTTTTCTAGTTGATCAGGGCCGATTCAACATGATTTCAGTCGGTGGCACTCAAACGGATTTGCATTGCGGAATCCGTGGTCGGTGTCTGGACCACAAATTTACAGCAATACCATTTGGAGCATGTACAATTGGTTTTTCCTACACCCTCGCAGAATCGAATTGTGATTTCCACAAGCGGAAGAAAAATCGCAGCATGCTCTATTTTTGTGTGGATTCCGCATTGGACGGCATCCATTGAAGTCTGTTCGAACCCCGAGCCATCCACAATTGACATTGCAGATAGGTCATGGGTACCCGCATCATCATATAGTGACGGCATGGAAAAATAAACATTTTTTAAAAATCTGTACCTCGCATGTCCAATGGCAATACAGATTTAAACATTTCCGCGCAGACGAAGGCCACAGTTGGAGTTCCACTGTGGGATTTCAGATGCGGAATCTGACCTGTTTGTGTGCTGCCAGCCTTACATGGAGAAATCAATTGTACTGTATGTGCCCTAACAATTGTTAGTCTGATGCACATACAATTCCATTGTTGTCTACAGCACATCGCTGTTTACACAAGATGATATGTTGCTGGCAACAGATGATTTTTGGTGCCACATAAAAGATGTAGTCATCTGACAAATCAGTGTTTGTTCATTTGTCAGTTGATTGGCATCACATTCACATAAGCAGATGACCTGGTAAACTCATGTTCGGACACGATCATCTGCCTTAAAAAGGAAAGAGGGAGACATACAGCGAGCAAGGAGGGGAAAACTGGTGGTGAAGTGGGAAGATGCATTTGATAGTGAATCTTAATAAGGACTGTTAATCCTTAATAAGTCTGACCAGGAAATCTTGAAGATGGAGAATGGATTCTACAATCTCTAGTTCTGAGATTCCCTCCTGAGTTCTGTTTGATTCAGGGATGGACACAACATGCATTGGAAAAGAACCTATTCATTTGAATGGGTTAATTCAAATGAGAGTTAGAAAAATTGCTAAATGTCCTATTTTTGGGCAATTTTTGTTCCAGAATCACCCATTATTGTCTATGGGAGTGTGAAAAAAGTGCATCATACTCACATGCCCTGCAATTTGCATATAATTTTCATGCGAGTGCAATGCAATTTTTAACACAGGTAACTACAGGAACCACATGAAAAAAGGAAGCTGGAAGAGTTGAACACGTGTAAAAAATGTATGGAGATTGCATGGAAAACATTCTTTTTTACTGATTAGAATCACACACGCCCGTCTGACTACAACCTAAAAATAAATATGTAACTCAACTGCTGTAGGCATTATTTTACTAGATCATTTACCCTTATTCCTGATTTTTTTATGTGTGGCTTTTATTCTTCAACTGATCTGATGATGTAGTCTTCACTAATTTGCTTACAGGAATTCAATCCTATATTCCACATGCTATCCTTTAGGAACAAAGATGGAAAAGAAATAGCTTCATTGCGCATTTGTTTACCACGGTTATAAAAATAGAAGAGGTTTTACAGTCACAGAATGCATTTAAAGTGATTTATTTGGATTTTATTGCACTGTAGAATTGGTACAAACCTAGTGGTAACCCATTAGAAATAATTAACTCACACATATGTTCTCCGAAAAAGCGCATACATTTTATGGGATAGGAATGGCATTACAAGCACTTAAGGTTATGGTCCATTTCCTAATTATCCATCAACTAAGTTGTATAAATCGGTTTGTGGATTTATCAGATACAGGCAAAATTCAATTATATGTATAATGAACAGTCAATATTGTAGTCAAATGATTTTTTAGTAAATAGATGATCTCAGGGATTCTGTGGCTTTGTGCATTGAATTAATCTAATGTAATAGACAGTTATATTTGTAGTGTTATTTATACTTGCAAGAACATACATTTTGTACTAAGCAATCTTTAAAGAAAAACTGGCAGGGAAATATTGCTTATTCAGATCAACATTTCTACCAGCTACCAAACCCACATATTTATGTAATGCCTATTTACTCCACTGCTACTCAGTGGATATCTTCTTTAGTGGCACAAGAACTACCAGCACTTCTTTTACATAGCAGTTGGCCATGCTAGACTTATACAAGGTCCTGGACATCCAATTTGTTCACTTTCCTTGATTGCTACATAGAACTAAAATGTATTCAGCCTCTGCCTAGAAAGTTCTATGCTCACAAAGCTTATTCATTGGGGACCCCTCTTCCAATGTTGGCATTAGGCTATCCCGTGCCCTGTACACAACTTTTTATTGGCACCCCCATCCTTCTCCAAACACAAAAAATAATAGGTAGAGTACTGGGTACTTCGACAGGTGATTTATAAGAATATGAGCTATTTAACCCTTTCCAATCCACTATCTGACGTCTTCCAACATTCTAATTGAAGCCTGTACAGCTCTGATGTCGGATGATGTCCGGCTGGGTATTCTTACTGTATGATACTGGCTGCACTGTTGTTGGGGGCCTCTCCGCATGTCACATACTGCAGTACTGGCTCTAGCTAGCAGATAGTGCCATTGTAAAATGACAGAAAGAGAAAGCCCCCTAGGAAATCCTGAATCTGAAATTGTATTGCAAAGGGTTAATATGTGTTTTAATCGCGTTTCACACAAGCATATTACAGACGCAGACATGTGGCTGTAATACGAAAAAAACCATATGGAGCTATTTGTTTTCATGCTGCCCAGTTTACATCGCAGCCAGTTTTTCATTCACACCTTCTAAAAACCATAACTTTTTTATTTTTCTTGTCACTTTTTAGTTGTATGAGGGCTTGTGTTTTGTGTGATGAGTTATATTTTTAACTCCTTTCTACTGTAGCCCTTTTTTGTTTTATCAAAATCATTTTTTCCTCCCCGCTTTAAAGAAAAACACAACTTCTTTATTTTTTTGGTGGCATATCTTGTTTTTTGAGAAACAAGTTGTATTTGTCACTGGTACCATTTATCATATCCTATAGTACTGGAAAACCTTTAAAAATTCCTAAATGGGGGGAAATTAAAAAATACACAATTGTGCCATTCCGAGGGGGGTGGTTGCTTTATGGTATTCAAAGTACAGTAAAAATGACAATGTTATCTTTAGTCTTTGGGTCAATATGATGACAATGATACCAAATCTATATAGTTTTTTTATGTGGTACTGCTTATAAAATTAAAATACCGATTAAAGTTAGATTCTGTCACCATCTTTGCCCCCCTGTAACATTTTATTTAAACATCAATAGGGTTGAGTGAAGGCTCATTTTTTGCAGGGTGACTAATGCGATCTTGGGGGCTCACTTGATATTTTAATTGCTTTTTATTCAATTTATATCTTGGAGATAGGGGGAGCAAAAAAGTACAATTCTGGTGTTGCAAATTTTTTTCTGACAATGTGCTCCTGCGAGAATCTGAATGATAATCGTTCAATGTAAATGCATTTAGCGACTAAATTACTGAACGAGAATCATTCAGTTGTTCAGTTTCTGCATGCAGAAAACTGAACGATGTGTCCTTCAGTGTAAACAGCAATTGTTCAGTTTTGAAAGACCGTCTCCTTACTGCAAATACCCTCGCCATGATTTAAAAGGCTGTGCAACCCAATTAGTTCCTGGTGTTTTTGATTTCTTTGTGAAATTACACAGTTCATTGTGCGATTTTGCGGGGATTGGGTGCACATTTGCGTACCCCCATAGACTCATATGGTGCACTAGGTGTTCAAATGCGCATCAAAAAGAGCATTTTGAATTTGCCCATGTAAATACAACCTTAAAGGGGTTGTCCCGCGCCGAAACGGCTTTTATTTATTTTCAATAGGCCCCCCGTTCGGCGCGAGACAAACACAAGGGATGGGTTAAAAAAAAAAAAGTTTAGTACTTACCCGAATCCCCGCTCTGCGGCGACTTCTTACTTACCTTACCAAGACGGCCGCCGGGATCTTCACCCACGATGCACCGCGGGTCTTCTCCCATGGTGCACCGTGGGCTCTGTGCGGTCCATTGCCGATTCCAGCCTCCTGATTGGCTGGAATCGGCACACATGACGGGGCGGAGCTACGCGATGACGCGTAGAAGGGGCGGAGCCAGAACGCCGCTCGTGCCGAGACCCAAGAGAAGGGAGAAGACCCTTCTGCGCAAGTGCGTCTAATCGGGAGATTAGACGCTGAAATTAGACGGCACCATGGAGACGGGGACGCCAGCAACGGAGCAGGTAAGTGAATAACTTCTGTATGGCTCATATTTAATGCACAATGTATATTACAAAGTGCATTAATATGGCCATACAGAAGTGCTTACCCCCACTTGCTTTCTCGGGACAACCCCTTTAAGCTCATCAGCATATACCAGCCTTTTTTTGTTTTTTGGATAGCATTAACAAAACACAAAAACATAAACAGCAGCAGATAAAGAGCAATAATAAACAAATAGTCTTATTTTAAACAGAGTAATACAAATCTATTAGGGAGAGGTCTGCAGTGTCATTTTCCTTATGTGTGTTATTTCTTTCGTACCTACTCTCTGAAAACTGTAAACAACATTATTACATGGCGGTACGTTTTCGTAGACCACTATCCAGTTTGTAGAAAAATTATGCATGTTTCCTGCCAGTAAATGTTGCCAGATTCCATGAATACCACCTCTCCTGGAGGAGATATGTATCCCGCAAGGCACTGTGGCAAACTGATAGCTCTGATTTTTGGCAATGGAACTGTATAATCAGGTTGAAATAATGTGCTCGAAGAATTTCCCAAGTGCACGCAATCTGTATCTTCACGCTTTATATATATAGTTTTTCTCAGTTTTTTTTTTAAATTTTCATAGACATGTTAATTATAAGTATATTTTATTCATAAATACTTTTTAAAATCGTTCTCTAATAGTACACACATATGAATATGCAGCATTTGGTTTAGTGAAATCACCATGTTCTGCTATTTTACTGCAGTTGTCACTAGTGATGAGCCATTAGTGAAGTAATCAATTTGTATCGGTATCGGGCTGATTTAATTAAAATCATCGAGAATCAGGATGTTTGATTCTCACTTCCTTTAAAGTCAATGGGAGTAAAATTCAGGTTGACTAGCTTGCCCTCCAGAAGGCCCCCCATGCAGCCGAAGCCCTCAAATTGCATGGGAATATAGCCACACATCAGGGAAATACTTTGCCGCTCCTAAATATTGGTTAAAATAGTGTACAGTGGTATAGAAGGCAATCGTAGCACATTCGTGTTACTGAAACAAAAGAAGACCTACACAGGGTCTCCTTGATCAACAAACACAGAAGGTGTGTGGTTTGATTTAAATTCAATGTCATAAATTTTACAAAGCGATATTCTACCGGATGAACACAACACTCAAGCACGGGCCTGCTCCAAGGAACAGCTCTAGAGCTACCAAACATTGTGCAATACAAGACAGCAGGTGTGCTGCTTGCTTTAAAAGCAATGTCCTAAATTTTACATGGGGAAATTCTGCCAGATGAAGACCACACTCAGGCATGGGCTTGATCCAAGGAACAGCTGTAGGGCTACCAAAAATTTGGGTAAGTGAGACAGTAGGTATGTTGCTTGTTTTAATAGCAATATCATAAAGTTTGCAAAGGACAAATTTTGCCAGGTGAATAAAACAGCTAAGCATGAAACTTCTCCAAGGAAAAGCTGCAGTGTCCCAGATGCTTCTTATACTTTAGAAAACTGTGTTTTGAAAGAAAGAGGAGTAGATGGAAACATGGTGGAGGTAGAAGAAGGAGAGCAGCAGTTTCACCACCACCAGCAGCAACAGGACCTTGAGGGCAGAATGCGCTCCTCGAGAGAACATGAGAGCTGTAGCTCCATATTGGCATATTTTTATTTTGGGGGGTAAGTTAGAAGGGGAAATATGGCTGAAACAGGAGAAGGAGAACAGCACCATGACCAGCAACAGCAGCTTGAGGGCAAAGTGTGGTCTTCCATGCTAACTGATCAGTGAAATCTGCCATAGGGGGCAGAAGTCAGGTGAAATCCAAGCAAGTTCATATTTCCAAATGTCAGGCAAACCACATTATCTGTGGAAAGGCAACTACATCTGTCAGTTATCACACTCCCAGCTGTGCTAAGTACACTGGCAGTAGAGCATTTAAGCATCATCCAGCTTAGACACCCAGAAATCAAAGGGGCCAACGCCATGTCTGAGTACATCCACACAGGAGCTGACATCATGGATAAGTGCTGCCTGTAACAGAATGAGCTTGCTTTATGGAAACTTGGACCAACAGTTGTTTATCCCTCGAACATTCTAATCAAGAATGCCTGAATTGTCCTTGTCAATAATTACAGAAACTGTAAGGGGGATTTCCACCTTTAATTATTTTATAGGTTAAACCCTAGAGACAGGACAAGAAATAAGGTGAAACCCACTAGAATGAATAGAATTATTTCTCTAAACCACTTAGAAGCATGATAGAGTTTCCATAACTCAATGCAGCACTTCTGCATATAAAGCACTGGTTTAAAATTGGTTGTGCTATGCCAACGCTTTTTTACTTGCCAATCAAACAAATCACGAAAATAAGGTAGGTGGGACTCTAACCTTTATGGTGCCATCATTGCCAAGAACAAGAGACCCCAAACCTATTTTCTTGGCTGGAATTCCGAATGAGTATGTGTTTGCATAGAGATCAATGGATGTGCCGGGAACAGACAGTCAAAGTTATCTTGTGCACACAGTCAAAGTTATCTTCTAAAATGTAAACATCCTAAGGTAGAACTCAGAGAATCCTTGACTGTCAATCATTTTCTAATTGTACTTGTTGGAATAGGTTGCTATACTATTCCCTTCTCCATGGTGTGATCATATGACATATTCATGCTTGCAAGAGCATGACGTAATTGCGCTCTGAATGGACATACTCTCAAGAGCGTAACCATGCTCCTTTACTTCTTTGTGCTTCCAGGCCTGTTTACATTGGTGGGGAACACAACTTTACCATGTTTAAAGAGGCGGGGCAGCCTAATTAGTAGGTGTGACAGCCTAATTAGTCCCAGGTGTTATCGATTAACACTACAAAATTGTGCAGTTCAATGTGATATTTCTTTTGTGACAAGTGCCCATTTGCCCACCCCATTGACTCCTATGGGGCCTCGGGTGCGCAAATGCACCCAAAAAAGATCATATACCATATTTTTTTGCACGACTGAGTTTTGCCTTGCTATTAGTTTCAAATGTGCTGCATAGGTCTATTTACACAGATAATTATTTCCATAGTATATGACTGAGTTTTTTCGAAATCACATTTACATTGCTTATGCTGTCAATTGCTTTGGATTTTCTGCATACGCTGTGGAAAATCTGAAGCATTTATGCTACATTTTGATGTAACATTAAAGGGCTGTTCCTCAGTTATTCTTACTAAATTCCATAGGAAGGAAAATGCAAATACTATTTATCCGCACTCAGATGTTGAATTCCAGAGCATGTTTGTCATATATGAATGGGTTCTAATTAGAGTTGAGCGAGCACGCTCGGCACTCTAGGAATCAGCTGATTTTGACAAATTAGAAATCTGCAGCCAGTCTGATATTTTGCTGCAGGAAAAATGGACTATTACAACATGGCCAATCTCATGAATGGTAATATAACAGGACAGAAGGTCCGCCAGGACAGGGCAGCTCTTACTGAGTGGCTCTCCATTCTGGTACCTATAGGGATGTCCTGATGTGGAGACCCCACTACATGATGTTAATTTGCCCTAATAGGGCATATGAACATGTGACACTATCATGACACAATCCCTTTAAAGGGCAGAATTGTACACCAGCAATATTACCTGTGTGGAAAAGCAAAGATCCTCTTAGTTAAAAAATAATTACCCAGGATTTATCTATAATTACTCTCTAAATCTAATATAGAAATGATTCCTCACTATATCATAAACCATGGCAATGAAGTCACTTGTGACAGGCAATAAAAACACCAGCAGAAATTAATTACAACAACATGTTCGTTTAGAAGTTGGGAAACTTTTAAACCACAGCTATTGTCTCCAGTTGTAGAAGTCAAACGGATGTAGTGAAGCAAGATACTCTGTACTATATTTCCCATTCATTGTGAATCCACCACTGGCTTTGGCTCAAAAAACTGCACCAAGAACTGCCATAAAAAAGATCTATGCGTGAAGTAGTCTTTAGGGCTTAGTCACATGGACGCATCCTGGTGTCGATGTGCCCGTCTTCCTGCAGGATAAGACGACCGCACTGCAGGTACAGACAACTCTCCACAGAGCCGGAAGAAACACATGATCGGCAATGAAGCCGGTCATGTGTTCTTTCTCTGCACCTACAGTGCAGCCGTCTTATCCTGCAGGAAGATGGGCGCCCGGATGCGCCCATGTGACTAAGCCCTTACAAAGGTGCTTTCCTTCACAAGCATTCAAGGGACGTACAGGTGCTATACGGAAACAACATATGGAAACACAGAAAGACTACAACTCTGTAAGGATACATTCACACTAGCATTGTGTGTTCTGCAAATTTCCATTTCTCTTTAGTAGCAGAAGAAAAAAAGTTTGTTTAATTCTTATTTCTTTCAGTGGGGGTTTCGTTTTTACACTTGTTTTCTCTTTGCTTCTGTTCAAGTTAGCTTTATGTTTTTTGCCAGAAAAAACAGCTCAGGCTGCAGCGTTATTCTTCTATCAAAAAATGGAAAACTAACCGAACAAAAGCACACGGAAGACAAATGTAAAAATGGTAACCTCATGGAAATAAATGAGAAGAAAATAGAGGCTTATATTTAATTTTTCTTTTATTAAGGGCTTGGTCAGACCAGCGTTGTTTCCTCTCTGCTAGAGCAGCGAGAAAACAGAGCCGCTATAGGAACCAATAGATTCCTAAGGAAGCGCTCACATGGCTGCTTTTTAGATGTGCGGAATCTGTGCTTGTAACAAAGAAAGGACAGCGAGTACAAATTTGCATGTCAGTTCCATGGTGCGCCGAGGTGCAATGTACTTTCCATAGGCTCCTATGGGAGCCATAAAAGCACGTAGCCCGCACATCGAATCGGTTGACCGGGCTGCTTCGCGGAAGTAGAAGCAGCCCATTCATGCAATCTTTTCAGGTAAAATAGAAGCGTGGTTTACTTGTTGCTTAGCAGCGAGTAAACAACACTCGAACCCTAAAGATGGACAAGAGAAATGGATATTGCACAGGACAAACAACGTGAGAGTGAATTTACCCTAATATGCAACTGTAAGGATTTTGCAGACCACTTAGTAGGCTCTATGCAAGAACTAAAATTGAATTGCTGCATGTTCTGTTCAATACTACTTTAAAAAGTTTTCTGTATATTATGAAAGGATTTTGTAAAACACATACATTATAAAAAGGCGCTGTGCATCACACCTGAGCTCTGACTGTCTGCGAGTGCAAAATGTATTCAACTAACATCAACACATCCAATTATTTCAGAAATTCAGCTTTTAATAGTGGGTTTTTGTGAGTGTCTATCAAAAAGCTAATTTAATAGAAGTTACAAATTATGCATTAGAAGGTGCCAAACAACAGAAATATTTTCAAAGACAACATTAGCATTCAAGGTGCTTGTAGTACAATAGAGTATCTGGTAGAATACATATTTGTATAGTAATAACTGGTCTGTAACACCTTTCAAATGTTCTTTTTAAGAGTTATTTTTGTTTTTCTTCCCCTCACTGGTAATTATTTTAGGTACTATTTGATATAAAAGGCAGTTTAATGACATTCCTTTTATGGATTTAAACATCTGCTATATTTGTGCTGAAATTCCACCAACAGTCCTGGCACATATTAATTGCATCATTTAATCACACTATAAGGTTCCAGAAACACTCAGTAGCTTTTAAAGTACCTCAGTTGCTCTTTCAAAATTGCCACTTGGCTTTCCAAGTAGCAGCATGGGCATCAGAAGGGCTCCAAATTACAGTAGGACTCGGTGAAATTCATTCATGTTGAAGACTAAACTGATTTATCTTGTAAATTTAATGCAAAAATGAGAAAATACCCATTTTAACGTGACTTAGTGTAAAAAACACAACAGTGCATAAGGATTTTAAGAGTCTGAAAAGTCTCATGATTGCTAATCTCCTTGCAGCAATCTGTTCTTTGTAAAGTAACTAAATCATAATGACAGAGCAATGAACTGCATCACATTAAATGCACAGATGATCCAACATCACTTCATCGGCTTGGATGGAACCAAAACTTGTGCAAATACATCCCTTGGTTATGAAATGAAACCAAGCAGATAAGTGTTTAACTGCTCTTCCATCTGCTTACACAGAAGTGAAAACTATAGCGTAATGCTTGTATTCCGCCTTGAATACTTGTTTATTTTAGACAATGCTCTCTTTTAGCACCCTTATATTTTTTTAGCCAACGCATATAGCTTTTAGATTGAGCACTCCACTTCATGGTCTTGATCCCTTTAATTTGAAAGCCAGCAAGCATTTCAATGGATATTTGGTTTATATGTATATTCTTTTTTATATTGCCGGACATTGTTTTCAACCAAGATGTATTAACATGTGGATGCAAAAAAAAACCATAATGACCCTGAATTAGGTCCCAATCTAGGTATATGATTCTATATAATGATTCCTGGCCAATTCAATCACCACATCTATGGGGTATATATGTAGCAAAGTTGAACTTGACTTTTAACATGTTATGATAACTTTTGTGTCGTAGCTTGTTTACCCATATGATTGCCTTACAATGAGTTTTGTTAACTAAGGATAAAAGAATAATCGATTTTGAATGGCTTAAGCTAATACAACTTGTTGCAGGAAGTTATCACACTTAAGTTAAACTTTGCCATATCTGTATGATTTTTTGGAAATGGGTTAAGAGCCTGAGTCAGGAGCTCTAAAATTGCACTCATGCTGCAGTTAAAAATCTTCAACTTTGATAGAATTTTTCCATACAGCTGGTGTGCAAGAAGTATATATTTTTTTGAGTCTCCTTCACTGTAGTCATAGAATCATAGAATGGTAGAATTGAAAGGCACCTCCAGGGTCATCGGGTCTAACCCCCAGCTCAGTGCAGGATTTACTGAATCATCCCAGACCATAGAGCTCTAGTCCATAGAGCTCTGTTTTTATGCTACATATTCTTTTTCATGATATTTCTGACTAAAGGTGGCTTCACATGAGTGTGTTTTGGTGCGTGCATACTTACGCACAAAAACACGCTTGTATTTGCAACATTGAATTCCCTATGGTGCATGCACATGTCCGTGCATTACAGGCGTGTGCCTGCAAAGATAGGACATGTGTGCACCATAGGGAATGCACGCATTGTTTTCAATGGAGCCACGGCTGCTGCCGGCAGCTCCATTGAAAACAATGGTCTGCCGGCACCCCTGCATTCTTTTTCAGGGAAGGGCTTTACATATAAGCCTTTCCCTGAAAAAGAAACATTTTAGTGTAAAAAAAAACAACTTACCCCTCCGCCGCTGCCGTCACCCCCGCGGGGATGAAGAACACATCTGCCGCATGCATGAATGACGGCATTCATTTGGCAAGAGCTGCCTGTGATTGGCTGAGTACGTCAGCCAATCACAAACAGCTCTTTCAGCAGGCGGGGATTTAAAATTTTTTTTGTTTTTGTTTTTTCAACACTTTTTACTTGATTTTCAGGGAAGGGCTGATATTTAAATCCCTTCCCTGTAATCAATTGCCAGCAGCAGAATCCTCTACCGCAGCTGACGTGTGACAGCTGTGGTTGAGAATTGAAGAATTCCCCTGCTGCATCTGCCACAGATGTGGCAGAGGTAGCAGCAGGGAATTCTTTTAACTAGCAGGGATTAAGGAAATATCTGCTGCATGCGGCAGATGTGTCCTTCATCCCTGCGGGGGTCACTGCAGTGGCGGAGGGGTAAGTATTTTTTATTACACTGAAATGTTTCTTTTTCAGGGAAGGGCTTATATGTAAAGCCCTTCCCTGAAAAAGAATGCAGGGAGCCGGCAGAGCATTGTTTTCAGTGGAGCCACAGCTCCATTGAAAACAATGCACACAGCTGCATACAAGCGTGTTTTTGCTTGCGAGTAGATGTGCACCTATGTACACGCAAAAACATGCTCGTGTGAAGCCACCCTTATTCTGTACAGAGTGTACTGTTTTTAATACTTTTATAGTGTATAATGAATTTTATAGCATCTTAACTACTCAGGACACAGTTGGTTTATAACAAGAAAAACTGTAGATCAGGGGCGTAACTATAGAGGATGCAGTTGCACCCGGGCCCAGGAGCCTTAGGGGGCCCATAAGTCCTCTCTTCTCCATATAGGGAGCCCAGTACTCTAAGTAAAGCATTATAGTTGGGGGCTCTGTTACAAGTTTTGCATCGGGGCCCGGGAGCTTCAAGTTACGCCTCTGCTGTAGATCATAGGCTTTTTCATAATAAATGCCCTAAAAAATAACCTGAAAAAGTCCAAATTCCCATAACTCTGGGATTACTAAGGATATAATAAGCTGATCGTTTATATTTGCTACAATTAGTACAATACTAAAGAGGTGTAAAAGGAATCCACATATTTTGTAGTGATGAAGCGTTTTACCAGATTAATGTTGTTTTTTTCTGCTCTACATTTACAACTCTTGATAAATGACCCTCAAAGATACAGCTACAGATTATATTTGAGAGCAGTTAGGAGAATTATGTACTATCAAGGGATGGCCTTTAATATTCCAAAACTTAATAACCTGTCTACAGGGTCATTATTTAAAACATGCATGCTCTTTCAATCAAGAATCTGGTGGAATGCAGGTGGAATAGTAAATTTTCAATGTGGTCATTAAAGTTGATAATTTTCAACAAATTAGACTGCAGAACTTACATTGTAATTCAGCAAACAATAAAAAATGTCTAGCTCCAACACAGCACACTGTAGATTAAACAGAAGCGAGCTAAAGATGCTAAGGTATACTATGCAGTATTAAGAAAAATATTCAATGACCTAAAAAAGGAGTAATATCAATCATTTAAATGACCATCAATAAGGAACATAAACCATTGGGTTACCTAAATAGTAGAAGTATCAAGAATTTCAGTTACATATATTTGTCAAAAAAGTATTACAATAAACACCTCTTAATGAGCTACATACACAAAAGAGTTTTTTGAAAATTGAATTATTAATGACTTGTCTTATTTTTGGAGATGTTAAGCTAAACTGAAATAATATATGGGTTGTTCTAATCAGGCCAATCACGCTTAAATCTATGTGTTCTTCAATAGACTTTAGGGCTCAGTCACACGGGCGCATCAGCACCCGTACACTGGCGCCAATGCGCCCGTGTGACTGACAGTTAGAAGACGGCCGTACCTGAAGACGGACAACTCTCTTTGCAGCGCTGATGAAAGAACACATGACCGGCAATGAAGCCGGTCACATGTTCTTTCCTCCGGCGCTGCAGAGAGACGTCTGTCTTCAGGTACGGTCGTCTGCTACCTGCAGTAACACGGGCGCTGATGCGCCCATGTGACTGAGCCCTTATGATGTAACTTGCTATTGGCAAGTGGAAACTTTAAAGTTCCAGTGACAGTAATAAGTAGTAATCCAGTAACGGTAGTAAGAATAATATCTGTATTAGACCCCCTAATGGAAAAGATTGACCTCATTGACAGAGCATTGCATTTCTTTGCTTGATTGGGCTGAAGAATATTTGTAAAACAAAACAAAAAACACAGATTAAAGAAAAGTTGCTAAGCAACTAACAGGGGTCTCCATGTCAGAAATTTGTTCTCAAGATTTTCTTTCCTCTTATTTATTTACCACCTGTTCTTATGTCATTCAGCATGTGACATCATCGATGTCCCCATCTATTAGCCAATAAAAAAAAACAACTCGCACTCTGCTAGGCGAGCCAAGCCAGGCCTGTTCTGTTGGATTCAGCCCAGACATGTATTGTCAGACACATCTTCCACTGGCAATATCAGATTTTTGAAGCCAGATCCACCTCAGTTTGAAAATGGATCATCTTAATAAAACAACCCCTGTAACCTTTTTGTTCATAAAGCATGAACAGGGAAAACTAACATTTTTGTCTATATGAAGTCTACCATTTTATTTTAAACATATTACGAGAAAATGTAATGTTTGAACGAGTTGAGGGCGAAAGACAAAGAGGACATTTAGGGCTTGTTCATATCAGCATCTGATGTTTCCTTCACTGAATTCCATTTAAAAACTAGACAACATAGCGCAGCATATTGCGCTAATTCATCCTATAAAAAGCTGGAAGCCGACTAGAAATTGAACTGACTTTAATATAGTTAATGGGATAATGGCCAACAAGGACAAATGCGAATGAGCCCTTTAAGGACCAGGCTGTTTTGTACCTTGAGGGCTCAGTCACATGGGGCCATTCCAAGCGCCAATGCGCCCGTGTTCCTGCAGGATAAGACGGCTACACAGCAAGTGTGGACGACTCTCTGCACCGCTGGAAGAAAGAACACTTGACCGCCACTCGAATGTGCCTGTGTGACTGAGCCCTAAGGACCAGACACTTTCTAGGGATTTTAACCATGTGGTAGTTTTACTGCCCTATTTTATTTCATCTAGCTACCAAAATTATTTTTGCTGCAATTTTTTTTTCCATGACATATAGGGCGATTTTTTTTCATATCTTTTTCATAGACTTTTTTTTCCGTTTTTTTTTTGTTTGTTTTATTGGCGGTAAAAAGCTTAAAAAAATATTTTTTTTAATATTTATAGTTATTTTTTAATTAGTATATTTATGCTAAAATAAAGTTTGCAATATAATAAGTATGGTTGGGGTTTACAGGGCGCTTACGGCGGCAGTTTTGGGTTATTTTCTTTCTTATGTATATATTGTTGTTGTTTTATGTAATTTTGTTTTACTCATGTATGTAATTATGTTTTTTACTATCTATGTTCCCTATTACATCATATAAGACCTCTGGGGAATATTTACAAGTTTTTTTTTTCTTTTTAAATTTGACATTTTTCCACTGTAGCTGCATCCATAGGAGCCCCAGTTACAGGGGAAAGCAACCCCTGTAGTGACATTAATTACTGGCAGAGCTGGTCAGGGTCTAGTACAACTCTGCAGCTGTGCTACAGCAGGGAATTCCAGTGGTCACGTGACCCCTCGGCTCCCATAGTGGAAGTTACAGTTCCACTTTCACTTTCCAGTACACAGCGCCCATTGAGCACTGTGTACTCGGGGAAGGAAAAGGCAGAAAGGATTAAAGACGCCTCCCAGCTTCTCCAGGTTATCAGCTGTCACTAACAGTTGATAACCCCTCCTGCCTCTGATTGATTGCAGAGACAGGAGGCTTAAATCCCCACCGTAATTTTACTATTAGCTGGGCTTTAAGCCCGGGACCAAGCGCCATATATTTACTGTGCTTGATCCTGAATGGGTTAAGAAACCGAAGACCCAAAGATAAGACAAAATATTCTAGATAGTCACTATTTATATAGTTTCCATGTGTTTTAAATGGCTTCATAGAGCCCAATAACAATAAGTTATATGACCTACAAACCCTTATTGTTTTATACTCTCATTAGATAAAAAGAGTTAAATCTAATAAATGAGAGCATAAACACTGTACTAATCTTTTTAACCTTGATCTTATCCAATAAAATATGGAGATGAGCAGGGGGTACTCTTGCGAATTAGTATGCAGAATAAGATTTTTTTAACTAAAAATGTAAAATGAAAGTAGCAGGGAGCATCTCATTTATTACCCTGTCTATAATTAATATTAGAAATTAGTTAAGCATAACTTTTAATTAGCACAAGACACTTATTTCTCTTAACTGCAAAATAACATTTTCTGAATGGTGTGACATTCAAGTGGAACATCTGATGATCCTAAAACTTGTACCTGCTCATTAAAAAAATCAATACTAGTATTTAAATTGCATTCTAGAGCTTGTAACTAAGCATACCTATACAGAAGTTAAATATTGCTTAAACTATAAATTACTTTGTACATTGCTCCTCAACTTGACATACCTGTTCAGTTTCTGTGCAATTATCAAGAATCATCCATTTTGCCCTTTTCATTAATGGAAATGAAATGAGAATTTTCTTGGAAGGCAGTATAGTAATATGTGTTTGCCAACTGTGCACCACGGCTCATTCATCCCTCCTCCCTCCTCTCAAACACCAACCTTTGTGATGTTTCGCTCATCTCTTTACTACAGTACTTCTGTAGTTTGAATTGATTCCAAATACCTATGTTGACCCACTGTTTTAATGTTTAAAGATTCAAACCCAAATCACTGCTGTAGCCTTTGTTTGTCATAGATAGAAAATGTCAGCACACTCTAGGCCTTAAATTGCTTTTGAATTTGAACAGAAAAGCACATAGAAAATATCTCCTTTTCCATTTCCAGGGAAGAAAATCTGTTCTTTATAGCGTGACAAAACAACAGTGCAGTGGCATAACATGTGAACCTACATGAATCGACAAGCCTCTCTTACTGCTATCAAACAAATGCCTTGCATAGGCTCTAGTCCATTTTCTTTATGTGCTATAGAGAATAATTTTAGAAAGCTGAATATATCACATTTTCAAAAGACTATATAATCGCACTTGTGCTTATCTACAAATGTTTTGCATTTATTTGTTACTTAGCTCCATTCTTTGGGTTGTTCTTGAGGCAGTAGGTTGAAATTCTAACTTTGACATTCCCAATGTTTTTTTTCAGAATATTATAATTCACTATAGTAAGACTTTGTCCTATGTTCTAAAAGGAAAACATAAAGTAAAAAAGAAAAAAAAAGTAGACTACACTTCACAAGGATACTGTATGCACCAAATTAAAAAGTGCTGACAATCCATATCAGAACCAATGGTGTTTACTAATATTTAAAATATAGGGTAATGTCAACAAGCATCATTGGCTGAATTCAAAGCATGGGTGAGCCATAGAGGGAAAGAGGTCAAGCCACCACGGGATTTGAACCCACACACAATAGACTAGTCAACAGACAAACAAATAGCTCAATAAATGTTCTTATATGAACATACACAAGTACATAGAGATAGCAGGATGATATTTTTTGTGTATGGACTCTTTTTATTTTAGGATGTTCCCTGAGGTATTAGCTTTGCACAGTTTTCTCACCCCCATGCCCAAAACTATATAAAAATAATATAGTTAAACTGGTGCCAGACTGCCGCTTCAGCGCACCAATGCCACGTCATCTGACAGGTGATGTCACCCAGCTAGAAGGCCTCGTCACTTCCCATAAACCTGTCACATGGGTTTCTAATATAGAAGCCCCAAGGCAAGTTTATGGCATGTCACTGATGACGTCCTTGTCCGGCTTCCTATTGGCTTCAGTGGTCATGTGGGTTTTCGCCAATGTAAAACCCCTTTAATAGTTCAAATAAAACTGTTTTTGTTTTACTTTACAAGATTCCTGGTCCTGGATTCTACATTTACTGAATCATGCTGACTGCGCTAGTACAACCAATAGGAATTGTTCTAACTCACCCCTGGCAGAAAAGATAAACATGTGATGTTCAGCAAATTGGCCAATGAACTCAATAAACTGTCTGAGTTTGGCTTATGAGACAGAATCACTTCTGGGGATACTAGTTCTCATTAAAGAGGTGCAGTTGATGTATAGCAGGCAATGCGTCAAAAGATATGCAAATTAGCTCTCCTCCAGAAGGAAGAACACCGTCTCTCTAGCTCTAAGTAGGTAACCTGTAAATTAATGTCCAACTGATAAAAAAAATCTTAAAACATGGCTAGGCATATTAGACAAACAGAATTACAATAAAATGGTATACTAGTCTACTGCCTACTGTAAGGCCTTAGTCAGACAGGCGATTTTACGCACGATTTGCGGATCGCATGACGGATGCGCATCCGCAAATCGCGTGACTGGTGCGCGCAAGTCGCCCGAAAATCGCCCGAAAATCTGCTCCTAGCCGCGTTTCATTAGAAACGGGCCGGAGCTGTCCAGCGCATTGCATTCAATGGAGACGGCAATACAGCCATCTCCATTGAAAGCAATGCGCTGCGGGCGAGCCTGGGATGAATTGTCGGTAAGGGCTTAAATATATAAGCCCTTCCCTGCAATCCATCCTAAAATGTGTTAAAATAAAAAAAAATTGTATACTCACCTTCTGCCGGCAGCCGGAGCTCCGTGCGGCCGTCCTGCAGTGGGTGTGAAGGGGGTGTGAGTCAGACCTGCCCCCTGATTGGCTCAGCGCTGAGCCAATCAGAGGCATGCTTCACTCACACCCATTCATGAATTCATGAATGGATGTGAGTCAGACCTGCCCCTGATTGGCTCAGTGCTGAGAGGCAGCAGTCACTCACCCATTCATGAATTCATGAATGGGTGTGTGAGTGTTTTCAGCCTCTGATTGGTCAGGGCTGTGAGCAATCAGAGGCAGATCATTCAGCAGGTGGGGATTTTAAAGCCCCGCCGGCTGAATAGTGCCAAGAAGCAGTTCAGGAGAACTGACAGCGGCCGCGACTGGACTCCGGCTGCAGGGGAAAGGTGAGTATACAATTTTTTTTTATTTTAACACATTTTAGAATGAATTGCAGGGAAGGGTTTATATATTTAACCCCTTCCCGACAATTCACCCCGCGCACGCCGGCAGCCCATTGCTTTCAATGGAGCGGCTGTATTGCCGCTCCATTGAATTCAATGGGCAAACATCGTTCTTCTCTGTCACAGCTGTTACAGCTGTGGCAGAGAAGAATGATTTGTCTTCTATATGTTCTCAATGGGGTCGGCGCTGCTGCCGCCGGCCCCATTGAGCGCATGTAGAGAAGAGAACAGGAATCGCAGATCGCAGATAGGTGCGATCTGCGATTTTTTGTTCTATAATTTATCGGACGAGCGCATAAAAAGCGCTCATGTGTCCGATACCATTGCAAAGCAATGGTTTTATAAAATCACCGGACGCATGCGCATGCGCAAATCGCGCGAAAAATCGCCCATCTGACTAAGGCCTAACAGTGAGGTATAATTGAAGGACTATTCAAATCTTTCAGAAACCAAACAACAACTCTGCTGCAGCCATTTAATAAATGTGGTTTCCAGCCTTATGTACATATTATGCTTCTTGATTATTGCAAAATGCATAATTATTATTTTTTCTAATATGCACACCTTGTGTTCTAATTCCCCACCACCACCACCACCACCACCACCACACACATATTTTTAAATACTTATGCATGGTTAAAAAGGATATTTAAGGGGTTTTTCCATTAAACGCAAGATAGATATCTGATCAGCGTGAGTTGCGCCTCCAGTGTTCCAGAGTATACACCGTATTCTTGCCATGTTTCTTAGGGCGCTGTTACACAGAATGACTTTTCGGCGCAGGTGCCCAACAAGTCATCCCAGTAATCGCTCCTATGCTTTTACACAGTAACGATCATCGCGAGTGAATGGAGGTGAAGTTCCAGCTCGCCCGCCTCCATTTACAGTAAACAGGCAGTCATTCATGGATGAGGTGTTCATAGATGTACGAATGCCTGTTTACATGGGCCGGTCCATCGTTCAGTTTTTGTGCATGTAGAAACTGAACAACGAGCAAATTTATCATTTTTTGTTCAGTCGTGCAATCATTTAGGCTGAACGATGTTTGTTCAGATTCTTGCTGATCTCGGCCCCTTTAAAAGCCTTTAATGACTTTTATTTCTTCAAATTCTAATTAAGCACAATTTACATAGCAAACAGAAACTAGCCTGGAGTTAATCCTTATCACATATACACAATAGCATACACTAGTTGCATTGCAACTGAACTTTTTTTTTTTTTGCTTACATTCTAATGTATGCATGTTTCACTTATCCGTTACCTATAATTCTACATTACTTGTGAAAGAAGGAGTGGGGCACATGGTCAGCCGTGACTCTATTCACTTCTATGGGACACAAAGAGATTATAATGGGTGTTCATATCCACCTGTTCATAGAAGTTAATGAAGCTGCTATCCAGCAGGTGCACCACAGCTCCATTCACATGGGCCATTCAGATACACCTGTTTTAGGATTGCTGGGGGTCCCAACAGTCAGACCCCTAGTAGTCAGACATCTATTCCCTATCCCAGGGACAGGAGCAGTGGAAAGGGGATAAATATCTTTAAAGGGGTTGTATCAAAATATGAAGTTATCCAGCTCTGGTATCTTGGCAGTCCCATTGAAAGTGAATGCAGCGCTGACTGCTCAGCACTCTATTCAGATTGATATCACTGTTGGAGAAGAAGCAGCCCCCACAGTGACAGGAGAACAGAACATAGGAGTCCAATTTTTGAGATCGGCAGGGGTCTCAGCAGTGATTATTAGCAAATTAGCCCCTATCATGTGGATAGGGGATAACTTGATATTCTGGTACAACCCCGTTAATGAGAAAACTCCTTTAATTGAGTAAGCTATATAAGTTTAATAAATATATCTACACCATAGAGAACTTGTAGTGCTTTGGTCTCTCCTTATGTTTCATTGGGACAATATGTACCTGGATCTATGTTGAGCTATTCCATGTTCACAAATGTTTATCAATCTAGAAATTTTTATAACTAGCTATAGATCCCTGATAATAAAGTGTTTCTAGAATATTACCTTTCGTATTTTATATATTATAATATCTGAATTATAGTTATTTTTCTAGTTAGATTAAGCTGTAACATTTTTTGTATTTCCATGTAGCATAGAGTACATTGCTCTAAGGCCTCCCTCACACAGACATTTTTGCACAGTGTTTAGCACTGCCTTTTCAGCGATGCGCTAAATGCTGTACAATGCTCCCATTCATTTCAATGAGGCTGCTCACACAAGTGTCAAAACGCTGCGCTTTGACAGCGATGAATGCTCTATTTTTGGCCATTTTCAGTGCTGCTGAAAAAGCGACTTGACTTTTGGCAGCGCTAAACGTAAGCCCTAGCTCCACTACCTAAAAAAAAAATCAATACTCACCTAGTAGGTGCCGTTTGGGTCCCTCCTGCTGCTCTGCGGAGCTCCAGGCAGCCTTCTGGACACTTGTCATCATTGACAGAGCACCTTTTGCTAGTAATGGGGTTTGAAGACCCTACCTCCCAGCAACAGATTGCTCTGATTGGTTCCTCAAGCGTTGTCTCAGCCAATCAGAGCCAGCACTCGATGAACGAATCACAGCCATTTGACAAATGACTGTGATTGGTGCATTCAACGCTATCTCTGATTGACTGAGCGTGCTGTTCAGCCCATGGCTCAGCCAATCAGAGCAATCTCACACCTGTGTGAGGGAGGCCTAAAGCCCCTTTTACATGGGATGACTGTTGGACAAACGATGCCTGATACTCGTCCCCGCATGCACTCGCTCCTGTGCTGTTGCACAGGAGCAAGTATTGTTTGCTTGCAGTAGGGGAGCTGAAGGAGATTTCACTCCTTGCTCTTCCCTGCTCCTCCCCATTCACTTAACAAAGCGGCTATTCATTACTGAACAGCTGCTATTTTCACTCATCATTCATCGTTCAGGATCATTGCTCATCGTTTGGGCTGCATAAAATCCTGAACGATGAACAATGAGTACTAAATGCTGCTGCGTTAAGTGAATGGTGAGGGGTGAGGGAGAGCAAGGAGTAAAATCTCCTCCTGCCCGGGAGCTAGTACATGCGGGGACGAGTGTTGGGCATTGCTTGCCTGACATTTGTCCCGTGTAAATGGGACTTAAGACAGACAAATCTAAATTGATCAAATCAAAGACAGGTAGTTTCATGTTGATAGTTAGTTAAGAGTTAATAAAGGTCAGCATGGAGTAAAGTTTATTTATTGGAACTCTTACATCAAATCATGGAGAAAAAAACTTTAAGTTTAGAAATAGATTGTTGAGTTTTCTGGCAGTAAATATTGACTAGTAATGTGAAAAACAAATTTTGCTTTAACAAGTAGAAAAGGCACATATTACTAAGACCTCTGCACAAAGTATTGTAAGCAATAATCAAATTGGTGCCTTCAGTTATCTGGAGTGGTTTTCACAAGTCTAAAAGCATGTAGGAGGTTAAAAAGAGACATTTGTTCTGATCGTGTATTAAGTGAGAGACAAACAAATGCATCAAGGCAAACTATTTCTGTATAATAGTACTCAGGTTATTCTACTGCTGGAAAACCATCATAAAAGATTGTAAATAGAGATGAGCGAGCACGAAAATACTCGGGTGCTCGTTACTCGGGACGAAATTATCGCGATGCTCGAGGGTTCGTTTCGAGTAACGAACCCCATTGAAGTCAATGGGCGACCCGAGCATTTTTGTATATCGCCGATGCTCGCTAAGGTTTTCATTTGTGAAAATCTGGGCAATTCAAGAAAGTGATGGGAACAACACAGCAACGGATAGGGCAGGCGAGGGGCTACATGTTGGGCTGCATCTCAAGTTCCCAGTATTAAGCCACAATAGCGGCAAAAGTGCCCCCCCCCCCACCCTCCCAACAACTTTTACTTCTGAAAAGCCCTCATTAGCAATGCATACCTTAGCTAAGCACCACACTACCTCCAACAAAGCACAATCACTGCCTGCATGACACTCCGCTGCCACTTCTCCTGGGTTACATGCTGCCCAACCCCCCCCCCCCCCCCGCACGACGCAGTGTCCACAGCGCACACCAAAGTGTCCCTGCGCAGCCTTCAGCTGCACTCATGCCACACCACCCTCATGTCTATTTATAAGTGCGTCTGCCATGAGGAGGAACCGCAGGCACACACTGCAGAGGGTTGGCACGGCTAGGCAGCGACCCTCTTTAAAAGGGGCGGGGCGATAGCCCACAATGCTGTACAGAGGCAATGAGAAATATAATCCTGTGCCACCGCCATCAGGAGCTGCACACGTGGGCATAGCAATGGGGAACCTATGTGCCACACACTATTCATTCTGTCAAGGTGTCTGCATGCCCCAGTCAGACCGCGGTTTTTTATAAATAGTCACAGGCAGGTACAACTCCGCAATGGGGATTCCGTGTGCACCCACAGCATGGGTGGCTCCCTGGAACCCACCGGCTGTACATAAATGTATCCCATTGCAGTGCCCATCACAGCTGAGGTAACGTCCGATTAAATGCAGGTGGGCTTCGGCCCACACTGCATGCCCCAGTCAGACTGGGGTTCTTTAGAAGTGTACACATGGAGTTACAACTCCGTGTGGACCGACAGCATGGGTGGGTGCCAGGAACCCACCGGCGGTACATAAATATATCCCATTGCATTGCCCATCACAGCTGAGGTAATGTCATGTTTAATGCAGGTGGGCTTCGGCCCACACTGCATGCCCCAGTCAGACTGGGGTTCTTTAGAAGTAGACACATGCAGTTACAACTCCCTGTGGACCCACAGCATGGGTGGGTGCCAGGAAGCCACCGGCGGTACATAAATATATCCCATTGCAGTGCCCAGCACAGCTGATGTAACGTCAGCTTTAATGCAGGTGGGCAAAAAATTAATTGGATTACACTGTAGGCGACGGCCCAAAAAATTGGTGTACCAACAGTACTAATGTACCTCAGAAAAATTGCCCATGCCCAACCAAGAGGGCAGGTGAAACCCATTAATCGCTTTGGTTAGTGTGGCTTAATTGGTAACTAGGCCTGGAGGCAGCCCAGTTAAAATAAAAATTGGTTCAGGTGAAAGTTTCAACGCTTTAATGAGCATTGAAACGTATAAAAATTGTTTACAAAAATTATATGACTGAGCCTTGTGGGCCTAAGAAAAATTGCCCGTTCGGCGTGATTACGTGAGGTTTCAGGAGGAGGAGCAGGAGGAGGAGGATGAATAGAATACACAGATTGATGAAGCAAAAAGGTCCCCGTTTTTGATGGTGATAGAGAACAATGCTTCCATCCGCGGGTGCAGCCTACGTATTGCTTAGGTATCGCTGCTGTCCGCTGGTGGAGAAGAGAAGTCTGGGGAAATCCAGGCTTTGTTCATCTTGATGAGTGTAAGCCTGTCGGCACTGTCGGTTGACAGGCGGGTACGCTTATCCGTGATGATTCCCCCAGCCGCACTAAACACACTCTCTGACAAGACGCTAGCCGCAGGACAAGCAAGCACCTCCAGGGCATACAGCGTGAGTTCAGGCCACGTGTCCAGCTTCGACACCCAGTAGTTGTAGGGGGCAGAGGCGTCACCTAGGACGGTCGTGCGATTGGCTACGTACTCCCTCACCATCCTCTTACAGTGCTCCCGCCAACTCAGCCTTGACTGGGGAGCGGTGACACAGTCTTGCTGGGGAGCCATAAAGCTGGCAAAGGCCTTGGAGAATGTTCCCCTGCCTGCGCTGTACATGCTGCCTGATCTCTGCACCTCCCCTGCTACCTGGCCCTCGGAACTGCACCTTCTGCCACTAGCGCTGTTGGATGGGAATGTTACCATCAGTTTGTCCGCCAGGGTCCTGTGGTATAGCATGACTCTCGAACCCCTTTCCTCTTCGGGTATGAGAGTGGAAAGGTTCTCCTTATACCGTGGGTCGAGCAGTGTGTACACCCAGTAATCCGTAGTGGCCAGAATGCGTGTAACGCGAGGGTCTCGAGAAAGGCATCCTAACATGAAGTCAGCCATGTGTGCCAGGGTACCTGTATGCAACACATGGCTGTCCTCACTAGGAAGATCACTTTCAGGATCCTCCTCCTCCTCCTCCTCCTCTTCCTCCTCCTCTGGCCATACACGCTGAAAGGATGACAGGCAAGCAGCATGGGTACCGTCAGCAGTGGGCCAAGCTGTCTCTTCCCCCTCCTCCTCATGCTCCTCCCCCTCCTCCTCAACGCGCTGAGATATAGACATGAGGGTGCTCTGACTATCCAGCGACATACTGTCTTCCCCCGCCTCCGTTTCCAAGCGCAAAGCGTCTGCCTTTATACTTTGCAGGGAACTTCTCAAGAGGCATAGCAGAGGAATGGTGACGCTAATGATTGCAGCATCCCCGCTCACCATCTGGGTAGACTCCTCAAAGTTTCCAAGGACCTGGCAGATGGCTGCCAACCAGGCCCACTCTTCTGTAAAGAATTGAGGAGGCTGACTCCCACTACGCCGCCCATGTTGGAGTTGGTATTCCACTATAGCTCTACGCTGCTCATAGAGTCTGGCCAACATGTGGAGCGTAGAGTTCCACCGTGTGGGCACGTCGCACAGCAGTCGGTGCACTGGCAGATTAAACCGATGTTGCAGGGTCCGCAGGGTGGCAGCGTCCGTCTTGGACTTGCGGAAATGTGCGCTGACCCGGCGCACCTTTCCGAGCAGGTATGACAAGTGTGGGTAGCTTTTCAGAAAGCGCTGAACCAACAAATTAAAGACATGGGCCAGGCATGGCATGTGCGTGAGGCTGCCGAGCTGCAGAGCCGCCACCAGGTTACGGCCGTTGTCACACACGACCATGCCCGGTTGGAGGCTCAGCGGCGAAAGCCAGCGGTCGGTCTGCTCTGTCAGACCCTGCAGCAGTTCGTGGGCCGTGTGCCTCTTCTCTCCTAAGCTGAGTAGATTCAGCACGGCCTGCTAACGCTTGCCCACCGCTGTGCTGCCACGCCGCGCGACACCGACTGCTGGCGATGTGCTGTTGCTGCTGACACATCTTGATTGTGAGACACAGGTTGCGTTGAAGTGGAGGAGGAGGGTGGTTTAGTGGAGGAAGCATACACCACCGCAGATACCAGCACCGAGCTGGGGCCCGCAATTCTGGGGGTGGGTAGGACGTGAGCGGTCCCAGGCTCTGACTCTGTCCCAGCCTCCACTAAATTCACCCAATGTGCCGTCAGGGAGATATAGTGGCCCTGCCCGCCTGTGCTTGTCCACGTGTCCGTTGTTAAGTGGACCTCGGCAGTAACCGCGTTGGTGAGGGTGCGTACAATGTTGCGGGAGACGTGGTCGTACAGGGCTGGGACGGCACATCGGGAAAAGTAGTGGCGACTGGGAACCGAGTAGCGCGGGGCCGCCGCCGCCATCATACCTTTGAAAGCCTCCGTTTCCACAACCCTATACGGCAGCATCTCCAGGCTGATAAATTTGGCTATGTGCACGTTTAACACTTGAGCGTGCGGGTGCGTGGCGGCGTACTTGCGCTTGCGCTCCAACACTTGCGCTAGCGACGGCTGGAGGGTGCGCTGAGAGACATTGGTGGATGGGGCCGAGGTCAGCGGAGTTGAGGGTGTGGGTGCAGGCCAGGAGACTGTAGTGCCTGTGTCCTGAGAGGGGGGTTGGATCTCAGTGGCAGGTTGGGGCACAGGGGGAGAGGCAGTGGTGCAAACCGGAGGCGGTGAACGGCCTTCGTCCCACCTTGTGGGTTGCTTGGCCATCATATGCCTGCGCATGCTGGTGGTGGTGGCTCCCCAGCTGATCTTGGCGCGACAAAGGTTGCACACCACTGTGGACCTTGGCAGTAACCGCGTTGGTGAGGGCACGTACAATGTTGCAGGAGACGTGGTCGTGCAGGGCTGGGACGGCAAATCGGGAAAAGTAGTGGCGACTGGGAACCGAGTAGCGCGGGGCCACCGCCGCCATCATGCTTTTGAAAGCCTCCGTTTCCACAAGCCTATACGGCTGACTTCGCTTACGGAACGCACAGCAGAGGCAGGAAAGAATTTTGCGCAAGCCTGCTGTAACACTTAGCTGGCTGCGTATGAATTAGGACAACTACCCCCAGCAGAGACCCAGTACACTAGTGGACAGGAATACAGCGGTGATGTAAGAGGCAACACAGAGGCAGGAAAGAATTTTGCACAAGCCTGCTGTAACACTTAGCTGGCTGCGTATGAATTAGGACAACTACCCCCAGCAGAGACCCAGTCCACTTGTGGACAGGAATACAGCGGTGATGTAAGAGGCAACACAGAGGCAGGAAAGAATTTTGCGCAAGCCTGCTGTAACACTTAGCTGGCTGCGTATGAATTAGGACAACTACCCCCAGCAGAGACCCAGTACACTTGTGGACAGGAATACAGCGATGATGTAAGAGGCAACACAGAGGCAGGAAAGAATTTTGCGCAAGCCTGCTGTAACACTTAGCTGGCTGCGTATGAATTAGGACAACTACCCCCAGCAGAGACCCAGTACACTTGTGGACAGGAATACAGCGGTGATGTAAGAGGCAACACACAGGCAGGAAAGAATTTTGCGCAAGCCTGCTGTAACACTTAGCTGGCTGCGTATGAATTAAGACAACTACCCCCAGCAGAGACCCTGTACACTTGTGGACAGGAATACAGCGGTGATGTAAGAGGCAACACAGAGGCAGGAAAGAATTTTGCGCAAGCCTACTGTAACACTTAGCTGGCTGCGTATGAATTAGGACAGCTACCCCCAGCAGAGACCCAGTACACTTGTGGACAGGAATACAGCGGGGATGTAAGAGGCAACACAAAGGCAGGAAAGAATTTTGCGCAAGCCTGCTGTAACACTTAGCTGGCTGCGTATGAATTAGGACAACTACCCCCAGCAGAGACCCAGTCCACTTGTGGACAGGAATACAGCGGTGATGTAAGAGGCAACACAGAGGCAGGAAAGAATTTTGCGCAAGCCTGCTGTAACACTTAGCTGGCTGCGTATGAATTAGGACAACTACCCCCAGCAGAGACCCAGTACACTTGTAGACAGGAATACAGCAGTGATGTAAGAGGCAACACAGAGGCAGGAAAGAATTTTGTGCAAGCCTGCTGTAACACTTAGCTGGCTGCGTATGAATTAGGACAACTACCCCCAGCAGAGACCCAGTACACTGAGGACGGTCACAGGCAGCCCAAATAGATTTTTTTTCCCAAATGTTTTTGGAAAGGCCCACTGCCCATATACACTAAATATGTCTTCTGTCCCTGCCTCACCACTACTGGCCCTGGACAATGTAAAATTACTGCAGGACGCAATGCTCTGCACGGCCGATATACAAGAAAAAAAAAATGTGCAACACTGCAAAAAGCAGCCTCCACACTACTGCACACGGTTAGATGTGGCCCTAAGAAGGACCATTGGGGTTCTTGAAGCCTAAAATAACTCCCTATAGCAGCTCCCGCACCAGCAGCACTGTCCCTGATCTCTGTCACAATGCATCTGTGGCGAGCCGCGGGAGGGGCCGATTTATATACTCGGGTGACACCTGATCTCGCCAGCCACTCACTGCAGAGGGGTGGTATAGGGCTTGAACATCACAGGAGAAAGTTGTAATGCCTTCCTTGTCTTTCTATTGGCCAGAAAAGCACGCTAACGTCTCAGAGATGAAAGTGAAAGTAACTCGAACATCGCGTGGTACTCGTCTCGAGTAACGAGCATCTCGAACACGCTAATAGTCGAACGAGTATCAAGCTCGGACGAGTACGTTCGCTCATATCTAGTTGTAAACTATGTTCATGTTTGGTGATCATACTTAGATATAATTGTACTAGAATGTATGTACATATGCGCATATATATATATATATATATATATATATATATATATATAGAGAGAGAGAGAGAGAGAGAGAGAGAGAGAGAGAGATACATAGATAGATATGACATAGATAGATAGATATGAGATAGATAGATAGATATGAGATAGATATGAGATAGATAGATAGATAGATAGATAGATAGATAGATAGATAGATAAACAGATAGATAGATAGATATGAGATAGATAGATAGATAGATATGAGATAGATAGATAGATAGATAGATCGATATGAGATAGATAGATAGATAGATATGAGATAGATAGATAGATATGAGATAGATAGGTAGATATGAGATAGATATGAGATAGATAGGCCGCCTGCAGACGAGCGGGTCGGATCCGGCAGCGAGAAATAGCCTGCAGGGACGAGCGCGTACTCACCCGCGCCTGGCGGCCCCAGCTCTTTGATGTGCCGGCTGCCGCGCAGCCGGCGCATGCGCAGACCGGAGCCGGCGGCCAGGTGAGTGCGTGCCCCGCAGAAAATTAGAACATGCCGCGGTTTGTTTGCCGCGCGAGATTTCGCGCGGCCAAACCGCGGCCGTCTGCATAGGAGTGCGTATTGTAATGCACTCCTATGCAGACTTTCAGCGGCGGAAATCCCGCGGGAAATCCCGCGGCGGGATTTCCGCTCGTCTGCAGGCGGCCATAGATAGATAGATATGAGATAGATAGATAGATATGAGATAGATAGATAGATAGATATGAGATAGATAGATAGATAGATAGATAGATAGATAGATAGATAGATAGATAGATAGATAGATTGATATACACATGTCTAATTGCTGATTTTTTAGCCTTACAACAAAATAAATCTGCAGTGTGTGTATCATATAAAGCAGCCTGATGGGACACTTTCATCCAAGGGCCCACGAAAACCTGGAGCCAGTCCCGTATACATTCACTTCTGTATTTACTTCTGCTTACTGATGCCACCCTCACACACAGAGGAATATTTCTGAAATCTACATTTTGCAAATCAGCAGGATGCTCTAAAGCCCACATGGATCGTTTATCGTAGTTGCACCTTCAAGAGGAAAATTTCTTCCCCGGCTTATCAAACTACGCGCCAGAGTGCAAAAGTTAGAAAAAGACTGAGGTAAGATAGCGTCTGTCTGATCTTCCTCACGTGATGTAGTCACTACGTGTGGGGAACATAGGACAAGTCCTAACTTTTTTTGGCTGTAGTATTCATGTTCGTGAAATCCGTGCAGTGAAAATAAAACCACTGAACTCCCATTAAAATCAGGGGTTTTGTTTTGTCCCGTTATACGGCCGTGTAAAATGCTTTACGTGACTCTGAGATCACTGGAAGGTTGCATTCACACGGATGTATTTGCAATCGCATTTCTGAATGAAAAATTTGCATGTGGAATACGCAGAAGGTAGAATCCATTGATTTCAATGGGGTTGTTCACATGCACAAATTTGGCATGCGCTATTCAGTCTTGCAAAAAGAATGCAGCATGCACTATTTTCCTGTGCATTTGTCAAAAACACTAGCACACACTAATACATCACACCCAATGCACAGAAATACGGCACAAATGTGCGCACAAATACATAGATGCCCATGTGAATTCGGCCTAAGGGTCAGTTAAGACCTGACAAAAGTCAGAGTTTGCTCCTTCGCTCGTTGCACACAGGCAGATACATGGTTGGCTTGTTTAAATGGGAAATTGTTCAGTCGCTCACATTCACTGTATTAGGGCTTATACAGACAAATGTGTTTTAGTCCCGTTGTCTGGGAAAATTATGACCATATAATAGGACAAAAGTAAAGATGAGCGAGCACACTCATTAAAGGCAGCTACTCGAGTGAGCATCGCTCTTCTCAAGTAACTGCATACTCGTCCGTACCCAAACCTAGATCCTACAGGTGAAGTGTTTCCTATCTACAGAGTTAGACGGGCGTTTTTTCGCGCGATTTGCGCATGCGCATGCGTCCGGCGATTTTTAAAACGATTGCTTTGCAATGGTATCGGACACATGAGCGCTTTTTATGCGCTCGTCCGATAAATTATAGAACAAAAAATCGCAGATCGCACCTATCTGCGATCTGCGATTCCTGTTCTCTTCTCTATATGCGCTCAATGGGGCCGGCGGCAGCAGCGCCGACCCCATTGAGAACATATAGAAGACAAATCCTTCTTCTCTGCCACAGCTGTAACAGCTGTGGCAGAGAAGAACGATGTTTGCCCATTGAATTCAATGGAGCCGGCAATACAGCCAACTCCATTGAAAGCAATGGGCTGCCGGCGTGCGCGGGATGAATTGTCGGGAAGGGCTTAAATATATAAGCCCTTCCCTGCAATTCATCCAGAAAAGTGTTAAAATAAAAAATATATATATACTCACCTGCTCCCGGCAGCCGTAGTTCCGCGCGGCCGTCCTGCAGTGGGTGTGAAGGGGGTGTGAGTCAGACCTGCCCCCTGATTGGCTCAGCACTGAACCAATCAGGGGGCAGGTCTGACTCACACCCCCTTCACACCCACTGCAGGCCGGCCGCGCAGAACTACGGCTGCCGGGAGCAGGTGAGTATATATATATTTTGTATTTTAACACTTTTCTGGATGAATTGCAGGGAAGGGCTTATATATTTAAGCCCTTCCCAACAATTCATCCCACACTCGCCCGCAGCGCATTGCTTTCAATGGAGCGGGCTGTTTTGCCGGCTCCATTGAATGCAATGCGCTGGACAGCTCCGGCCCGTTTCTAATGAAACGCGGCTAGGAGCAGATTTTCGGGCGATTTTCAGGCACCGGTCATGCGATTTGCAGATGCGCATCCGTCATGCGATCCGCAAATCGCGCGAAAAAACGCCCGTCTGACTAAGGCCTAATAGAAACAGAGTGGGAAAAAAAGAAACACAAACAGCAACATTCTCCAAGAATGGCAAGCTTTTATAGAAGAATTCTTATTTATACTAGAAATCATGGAGCTTATGAGTTCTTTAAACTTAATGCCAGTACTTTGGGGAAATTAAAGGTTGATCGATGATATCATACCCTAATTTTATGAAGTCTCTTGTCCATGAGAAGATGAGAGGTGGAATTTATTTCATTCTGTTTTCTTGAGCTTAATATCAAATATTTGACAAGAATATCTGTGGGGGATTTTAGTATATAGACAATTGTTTAAAATATTAATCTATGGTCGATTTTCTTCTGTAAACCCCTGTTAATTCTATACCTCTTTATATGTTTGTTTGGTATTGGAAAAAGTAAATAAGAGTAAAAAAAAATTATTCTGCATGCTGATTTTGGTATGAGTTTTCATGCGGCTTTTCACATGAATCTTCCCTGCGATGTGTGCACATACCCTAAGGCTGGATTCACACTCTGTGTTGTAATGGTGTTTTCATTGGCATTTTAATGCCTTTTTAGGTCAAAAAATCTGCAGCCAGATGTTATATTAATGTATAGACTGCAATACAGAAAACATTAAATACAAAGTATTAGGAAGAAGTGGTGTTTTTTTTTCAAAATGCAACATTTCTAGATGTGATATTTTTTTTTTCTGGCATTCATCCCATAGGCTTTGCGGTAGGACTTGAGAAAAAAATGTGTATTCTAAATGTTTACAAATGAGTCAACGCTGACGAAAATACTTGTGAGAAAATTATAAAGAAGGTGAAATTCATGGCATTCATTTGCAAGCTCTTAAAAACTTGGAAAAGTAGTATAAAGAAACCTGAGACATAATTTGCGAAGACTATTCTCCTTGTGCTTATATTAATACCAAAGTCCCATCTCTGCAGAATGGATGATATGCCATTTATTCCTTATCTGCCATTTCTAATCTATTAATGATGTACATTTATATGAACGGAAATGTAATGATGAACATTCACAGGAAGAGAGCGGAGATCCAGAGGCAAGAGCTGCTACAGCAATGTCTGCGGTTTAGGGCATTTAAGCAACAGATCTTGGATTCTAGGGTTCGTATCGCTACTTACCTAGCAACTGGCTTGCTGCAGATAACATTTGGTTTGGCTTCCTCACTTCAGAGGTAGTAAATTAACAAAGAGATCCAAAATCAAACAGCAATGAATTCACTCATTTGCGATACCCAATTTTCATTTTGCAGTACTATTAAACCAAAGCTGTCAGTATGTCTCTCACATGATAAGAACGATGCATAATTTCCTATACTGCATTACTTGCACACAAATCATTTTAATTCTAAGCAATTAGTGTGCATTTTCCGTGATACAAAATAAGTGTATTTTGTATGGATACCATTTTTCTAAAGCCAGTTTACTCGCAGGTGTCTGGGGTACTTCATAGCTGTGGAAATATAGTGTTGACATTCCTCATTAAGGGTTCCAGCTGGTAAAACATTTAGTTCCTTCTGGAATAGCTGAAATCCTGGATCTAACAGCATAAATATAATAAAGTATTACTTGTCAGAAGCAAAGGATGTTTAAGCGACTATGTCTTAGCAGGAGCACTAGTTGGGTTCTGATGGGAGAATATAGCTAAGAAGCTGCAGACTGTGATATATTGCAATTTATAAGCTCAGCACTTATAAAGAAATCCACATACATATCTGACATGTATAATATTTTATCTTTCATTTGTTTTGTTTTTTTAAGTATTTTATACAAACTCCCTGCTCAGCAGTTCACAGAATTGAAGTTAGGCCGCCTGCATACAAAAGGGTCGGATTCTGGTTGCGGGATTCCGCAGCAGAATACAACCCTGTGCCCAGGCCGGTGACCTCTACTGTGTGCAGGCGGCCGAAGTACTGCAGATGTGCCGGCCGCAACCTCAGCGCACATGCGCAGTATAGATTATCCCACGCCATTGCTAGGCCATGATGTGGATTCCGCAATGCCTCTGCAATGCTCATTACAGGAAGGGCCGCAGGACAGACAGCTTCGATTGAATTCAATGGAATCTGTCCGCACAAGTCCTGCACTAAAATAGAACATGCTGCGATTTCCACCCACCCTCCATGAGCAGAAAATCACAATTGATTTCCTCTCGTGGGCAGGGAAAAGCACTTTTGCATAGCAAGTTAATGGTAGGTATTTGATGAAGAATCAGGGGGCCGGATGTCGGACACAGATTCTGCAATGCAAATCTATCCATGTGCAGGCAGCCTTAATCATGTACAACTAGATGTATAACTGACAAAATGGAAACATTACTGACTTACTTGCCTAAAGGCTTCTTCACATGGGCGTTTTTGTGCACGCAACATTCGCGTGTGTAATATGCAGAGCATAGAAAACATTGATTTCAATGAGTTCATGCACACATCCTTTTTTCCGCACGCATTTCTCATGCAAGCAAAAAAATAGAACATGCTCTATTTGCCCTTATGTTATCATTTGGGCAAAATATCATGTGGCCATGAGCCTCATGTGGCGCAGAGTGTTAAGGCAGCAGAAATGCAGTCCTAAGCTCTAGCTCACGGCCAGAGGGTGTGAATTCAAGCTTTCCATGGTTCAGGTAGCTGGCTAAAGGTTGACTCAGCCTTTCATCCTTCCAAGGTCAGTAAAATGAATATCCAGCTTGGTGGGGGTAAAAATTTAACTGAGGAAGGTAAACCACCCCACAAAAACAGTCTGCCGAAAAAACGTCACATTGTGACATCACTCAAGGAGTTAAAGGGGTTGTCCCGCGAAAGCAAATGGGGGTATACACTTCTGTATGGCCATATTAATGCACTTTGTAATGTACATTGTGCATTAATTATGAGCCATACAGAAGTTATTCACTTACCTGTTCCGTTGCTAGCGTCCCCGTCTCCATGGTGCCGTCTAATTTCAGCGTCTAATCGCCCGATTAGACGCGCTTGCGCAGTCCGGTCTTCTCCCTTCCGAACGGGGCCGCTCGTGCCGGAGAGCTGCTCCTTGTAGCTCCGCCCGTCACGTGTGCCGATTCCAGCCAATCAGGAGGCTGGAATCGGCAATGGAACGCACAGAGCCCACGGTGCACCATGGGAGAAGACCTGCGGTCCACCGTGGGTGAAGATCCCGGCGGCCATCTTAGCAAGGTAAGTAAGAAGTCGCGGGAGCGCGGGGATTCGGGTAAGTACTGGACGGGTTTTTTTTTTAACACATGCATCGGGTTTGTCTCGCGCCGAACGGGGGGGGCTATTGAATAAAAAAAAAACCGTTTCGGCGCGGGACAACCCCTTTAATCATAACTTGGTGCTTGCACCAGGGGACTTTATCTTTACCATGGGGGTTATATGGAGAAAGCTCAGGAACAAGTCCTACATAGTAGCTCAAACGTTTCACACCACGGAATGCCAACGTTTTCCGCGGACTAGCTCGAACATTTTGGAGATGTAATTGTCAATTAGTACGGATTTCATTGTGGAATGCCTTGCAGAATTTCTTTTGGGATTACATCTCCTGTATGTTAGAAATCTGCAACAACAATTCCGCAAGACGTCCTTGATTCCACAGCAAAAAGCTATTCTTCTACAGAGTTTAGAGGATCTAAATCTGTGCAGATTTTCACAGGTGCAGAATTCAAGTCCCCTAGGGATAAAATTGTGATGCAGAAATATCTGTGCAAACTAATTCCATCCCATGTGAAAGGTTCCTCACTGTTTAGATTTGACATCTAAGCAGATAAGGAGAATGCCATAAAAATGAAAACGTCCAAAGATGGTGCAGCTATGGTTTTTTTTTTATTTCACCCCACTTTTTTGAACCCTTTGAGTACAACAAATAGTATCATTACAAATACAATTCATCAACCAAAAAAACAAGCCCTCAGACATCTATGTTGATGAAAAATAATAAAGTTATAGCTCTTGGAAAAAAAGGATGAAAAAACAAAAAAATCTTTGGTCTTGAAAGGGTTAAAGGTTGAACTTTCAGTTTTTGCCTGAAGTTTCACTTTAAGCTGAGTTTAGAGAGTGCAGTTTGATATAGTTTTTGGTACGATGCTTCTATTTCAGCCACAACAAGCATTGGATATAAAACAAAGATTAGTGTAATTCTATCCTTCATGCATTTCCTCAATTTAGAATCCATCCTGTGTAAATTTAGCCTCAAACCCATCTACAAGCATTGTACTAGTTTTCTGTGGACCAACATGTAAGTGCGGTCTACATATATGAAGTAAAAGAAGACAAGAGTGTTGCGAGTGGTATAGATGATTGAGGATGATTATGAAGACACTCTCTGCTGTGTCTTTCAAGAAACCTTTTCTTTAGCGGTTACCTGGTTTATAAACCAGATTTTTTTTAATCCTGTACATGATTATGGCGGCTGGCATCCTGCCCGAGCTGCATACGAGAGCTTTTAGAGCATGCGCTTGACAGGAGATTCATGGGCCATTCACACAATGCACTGTATGGGAGAATGTTCTAGGTATGTTCTGCAACCTGTGCAGAGGTCATTCTGCATGAGGAGGGAGGGAGTAGATAGTAACAACTATTCACCTATTGTGAATGGTGGATCCTATGTTATCTACATATAGGTGTTAAATTTTCGGTGTATTCCTGCCTGTGATTCGAGTGCCTTTTGCAGCTATTTCTCTATGTTTGCTACAGAAAGTTAGGGAGTAGAGATGAGCGAGCACCAAAATGCTCGGGTGCTCGTTACTCGAGACGAAATTTTCACGATGCTCGAGGGTTCGTTTCGAGTAACGAACCCCATTGAAGTCAATGGGCGACTCGAGCATTTTTGTATATCGCCGATGCTCGCTAAGGTTTTCATTTGTGAAAATCTGGGCAATTCAAGAAAGTGATGGGAACGACACAGCAACGGATAGGGCAGGCGAGGGGCTACATGTTGGGCTGCATCTCAAGTTCACAGGTCCCACTATTAAGCCACAATAGCGGCAAGAGTGCCCCCCCCCCCCTCCCAACAACTTTTACTTCTGAAAAGCCCTCATTAGCAATGCATACCTTAGCTAAGCACCACACTACCTCCAACAAAGCACAATCACTGCCTGCATGACACTCCGCTGCCACTTCTCCTGGGTTACATGCTGCCCAACCCCCCCCCCCCCACGCACGACCCAGTGTCCACAGCACACACCAAAGTGTCCCTGCGCAGCCTTCAGCTGCCACGCCACACTCATGTCTATTTATAAGTGCGTCTGCCATGAGGAGGAACCGCAGGCACACACTGCAGAGGGTTGGCACGGCTAGGCAGCGACCCTCTTTAAAAGGGGCGGGACGATAGCCCACAATGCTGTACAGAAGCAATGAGAGATATAATCCTGCGCTACCGCCATCAGGAGCTGCACACGTGGGCATAGCAATGGGGAACCTATGTGCCACACACTATTCATTCTGTCAAGGTGTCTGCATGCCCCAGTCAGACCGCGGTTTTTTATAAATAGTCACAGGCAGGTACAACTCCGCAATGGGAATTCCGTGTGCACCCACAGCATGGGTGGCTCCCTGGAACCCACCCGCTGTACATAAATGTATCCCATTGCAGTGCCCTGGACAGCAGAGCTAACGTCAGATTAAATGCAGGTGGGCTTCGGCCCACACTGCATGCCCCAGTCAGGCTCGAGTTTTTTATAAGTATACACAGGCACGTACATCCCCCTAATGGGAAGTCCATGTGGACCGACAGCATGGGTGGGTCCCAGGAAGCCACTGGCGGTACATAAATATATCCCATTGCAGTGCCCAGCACAGCTGATGTAACGTCAGCTTTAATGCAGGTGGGCAAAAAATTAATTGGATTACACTGTAGGCGAGGGCCCCAAAAAATTGGTGTACCAACAGTACTATTGTACCTCAGAAAAATTGCCCATGCCCAACCAAGAGGGCAGGTGAAACCCATTAATCGCTTTGCTTAATGTGGCTTAATTGGTAACTAAGCCTGGAGGCAGCCCAGTTAAAATAAAAATTGGTTCAGGTGCAAGTTTCAACGCTTTATTGAGCATTGAAACGTATAAAAATTGTTTACAAAAATTATATGACTGAGTCTTGTGGGCCTAAGAAAAATTGCCCGTTCGGTGTGATTACATCAGGTTTCAGGAGGAGGAGGATGGATAGAATACACAGATTGATGAAGCAAAAAGGTCCCCGTTTTTGATGGTGATAGAGAACGATGCTTCCATCTGCGGGTGCAGCCTACGTATTGCTTAGGTATCGCTGCTGTCCACTGGTGGAGAAGAGAAGTCTGAGGAAATCCAGGCTTTGTTCATCTTGATGAGTGTAAGCCTGTCGGCACTGTTGGTTGACAGGCAGGTACGCTTATCCGTGATGATTCCCCCAGCCGCACTAAACACCCTCTCTGACAAGACACTAGCCGCAGGACAAGCAAGCACCTCCAGGGCATACAGCGCGAGTTCAGGCCACATGTCCAGCTTCGACACCCAGTAGTTGTAGGGGGCAGAGGCGTCACCGAGGACGGTCGTGCGATCGGCTATGTACTCCCTCACCATCCTTTTACAGTGCTCCCGCCAACTCAGCCTTGACTGGGGAGCGGTGACACAGTCTTGCTGGGGAGCCATAAAGCTGGCAAAGGCCTTGGAGAATGTTCCCCTGCCTGCGCTGTACATGCTGCCTGATCTCTGAGCCTCCCCTGCTACCTGGCCCTCGGAACTGCACCTTCTGCCACTAGCGCTGTTGGATGGGAATGTTACCATCAGTTTGTCTGCCAGGGTCCTGTGGTATAGCATCACTCTCAAACCCCTTTCCTCTTCGGGTATGAGAGTGGAAAGGTTCTCCTTATACCGTGGGTCGAGCAGTGTGTACAGCCAGTAATCCGTAGTGGCCAGAATGCGTGTAACGCGAGGGTCACGAGAAAGGCATCCTAACATGAAGTCAGCCATGTGTGCCAGGGTACCTGTACGCAACACATGGCTGTCCTCACTAGGAAGATCACTTTCAGGATCCTCCTCCTCCTCAGGCCATACACGCTGAAAGGATGACAGGCAAGCAGCATGGGTACCCTCAGCAGTGGGCCAAGCTGTCTCTTACCCCTCCTCCTCATGCTCCTCCCCCTCCTCCTCAACGCGCTGAGATATAGACATGAAGGTGCTCTGACTATCCAGCGACATACTGCCTTCCCCCGCCTCCGTTTCCGAGTGCAAAGCATCTGCCTTTATGCTTTGCAGGGAACTTCTCAAGAGGCATAGCAGAGGAATGGTGACGCTAATGATTGCAGCATCCCCGCTTACCATCTGGGTAGACTCCTCAAAGCTTCCAAGGACCTGGCAGATGTCTGCCAACCAGGCCCACTCTTCTGTAAAGAATTGAGGAGGCTGACTCCCACTGCGCCGGCCATGTTGGAGTTGGTATTCCACTATAGCTCTACGCTGCTCATAGAGTCTGGCCAACATGTGGAGCGTAGAGTTCCACCGTGTGGGCACGTCGCACAGCAGTCGGTGCACTGGCAGATTAAACCGATGTTGCAGGGTCCGCAGGGTGGCAGCGTCTGTGTGGGACTTGCGGAAATGTGCGCAGAGCCGGCGCACCTTTCCGAGCACGTCTGACAAGTGTGGGTAGCTTTTCAGAAAGCGCTGAACCACCAAATTAAAGACATGGGCCAGGCATGGCACGTGCGTGAGGCTGCCGAGCTGCAGAGCCGCCACCAGGTTACGGCCGTTGTCACACACGACCATGCCCGGTTGGAGGCTCAGCGGCGAAAGCCAGCAGTCGGTCTGCTCTGTCAGACCCTGCAGCAGTTCGTGGGCCGTGTGCCTCTTCTCTCCTAAGCTGAGTAGTTTCAGCACGGCCTGCTGACGCTTGCCCACCGCTGTGCTGCCACGCCGCACGACACCGACTGCTGGCGACGTGCTGCTGCTGCTGACACATCTTGATTGCGAGACAGAGGTTGCGTTGGAGGAGGAGGAGGGTGCTTTAGTGGAGGAATCATACACCGCCGCAGATACCACCACCGAGCTGGGGCCCGCAATTCTGGGGGTGGGTAGGACGTGAGCGGTCCCAGGCTCTGACTCTGTCCCAGCCTCCACTAAATTCACCCAATGTGCCGTCAGGGAGATATAGTGGCCCTGCCCGCCTGTGCTTATCCACGTGTCCGTTGTTAAGTGGACCTTAACCGCGTTGGTGAGGGCGCATACAATGTTGCAGGAGACGTGGTCATGCCGGGCTGGGACGGCACATTGGGAAAAGTAGTGGTGACTGAGAACCGAGTAGCGCGGGGCCACCGCCGCCATCATGCTTTTGAAAGCCTCCGTTTCCACAAGCCTATACGGCAGCATCTCCAGGCTGATCAATTTGGCTACGTGCACGTTTAACGCTTGAGCGTGCGGGTGTGTGGCGGCGTACTTGCGCTTGCGCTCAAACAGTTGCGCTAGCGACGTCTGGACGCTGCGCTGAGAGACATTGCTGGATGGGGCCGAGGACAGCGGAGGTGAGGGTGTGGGTGCAGGCCGGTAGGCACTCGTGCCTGTGTCCTCAGAGGGGGGTTGGATCTCAGTGGCAGGTTGGGGCACAGGGGGAGAGGCAGTGGTGCAAACCGGAGGCGGTGAACGGCCTTCGTCCCACCTTGTGGGGTGCTTGGCCATCATATGCCTGCGCATGCTGGTGGTGGTGGCTCCCCAGCTGATCTTGGCGCGACAAAGGTTGCACAGCACTGATCATCGGTCGTCAGGCGTCTCTGTGAAAAACTGCCACACCTTAGAGCACCTTGGCCTCTGCAGGGTGGCATGACGCGAGGGGGCGCTTTGGGAAACAGTTGGTGGATTATTCAGTCTGGCCCTGCCTCTACCCCTGGCCACCGCACTGGCTCGGCCTGTGCCCACACCCTGACTTGGGCCTCCGCGTCCTCGCCCGCGTCCACGTCCTCTAGGCCTACCCCTACCCCTCAGCATGCTGTATTACCAGTAGTGCAGAAACAGAACTCTGTAATTAAATGTGCCGCTTATTGGCCTGTGGTTGGAGGCTGACTTCGCTTACGGAACGCACAGCAGAGCCAGGAAAGAATTTTGCGCAAGCCTGCTGTAACACTTAGCTGGCTGCGTATGAATTAGGACAAGTACCCCCAGCAGAGACCCAGTACACTGAGGACGGTCACAGGCAGCCCAAATAGATTTTTTTCCCAAATGTTTTTGGAAAGGCCCACTGCCTATATACACTAAATATGTCTTCTGTCCCTGCCTCACCACTACTGGCCCTGCACTATGTAAAATTACTGCAGACTGTTTCACTGTGGACAGGAATACAGCGGTGATGTAACAGGCAACACAGAGCCAGGAAAGAATTTTGCGCAAGCCTGCTGTAACACTTAGCTGGCTGCGTAGGAATTAGGACAACTACCCCCAGCAGAGACCCAGTACACTGAGGATGGTCACAGGCAGCCCAAATTGATTTTTTTTCCCAAATGTTTTTGGAAAGGCCCACTGCTTATATACACTAAATATGTCTTCTGTCCCTGCCTCACCACTACTGGCCCTGGACAATGTAAAATTACTGCAGGACGCAATGCTCTGCACGGCCGATATACAAAAAAAAAAAATGTGCAGCACTGCAAAAAGCAGCCACACTACTGCACACGGTTAGATGTGGCCCTAAGAAGGACCGTTGGGGTTCTTGAAGCCTAAAATAACTCCTAACACTCTCCCTATAGCAACTCCAGCAAGACAGCACTTTCCCTGAACTATGTCAGAATGCATCTGTGGCGAGCCGCGGGAGGGGCCGATTTATATACTCGGGTGACACCTGATCTCGCCAGCCACTCACTGCAGGGGGGTGGTATAGGGCTTGAACGTCGCAGGGGGAAGTTGTAATGCCTGCCCTGTCTTTCTATTGGCCAGAAAAGCGCGCTAACGTCTCAGAGATGAAAGTGAAAGTAACTCCAACATCGCGTGGTACTCGTCTCAAGTAACGAGCATCTCGAACACGCTAATACTCGAACGAGTATCAAGTTCGGACGAGTACGTTCGCTCATCTCTATTAGGGAGCAGTATCTCCTATTTTCTCTATGTGCAGTATATGGATATCGCACCAGCTAGTCTACACCAACCAGTTCAAGAAAAACTAAGAATTAGAGATGGAGCCTGCTGAGTGTAACAGTTGTTAAAATGTATAATACACATCCTATAATGGCCAGATATGGTGTTATTAAATCTAAGATTATTTGTTAATCCGGGTATATAGGCAGGTAGGAACTATTGGGGGTTGATCCAGAGAACAGTCTGATTGCCATTAGGGAGTTGGGAAGGAATTTTTTTCCCCAAAAGGGCTAATTGGCTTCTGCTCTTGGGTTTTTTTTGCCTTCCTCTGGATCAACAAAACAGGAGGCTAGGCAGGCTGGACTAGATGGACATTGTCTTCATTCAGCCTTACGAACTATGTTACTATGTTACTATTCCTCATGTGTACACGTAAAAACATATTCTGAAAAGTCACCTGAAAGTGCAGGTATACTTTAAGCCCCAATCCCCAGCCTATAATGGAAGAGATTAGTAGGAGAATAATCCCGATGTTCTCTGCAGGATTTGTACAAGACTGATTGTTTCAGGAAGATACGGAATATCCTGCGGACTGACAAATGTTGAGCTCAGGATTATTCCAGCTTACTTTTCTCCTCTATTTCTAGGTGTAGTGTTCCTTTAACTTGAGAAAATAAAATGTGTATATGAGTTTTTGTTGAGCCTTAGTATACTTGTGCATAAATTTATAAAATTCATTCTATATATATATTTCTTTTACTTTTCCATAGAATTGTAATTGACTTAGGCTTAATGGAAATGTGCATGAAATATTAGAAGTTGTTCATAACAGGGTAAACATTTCACAGTAATACATTATCTGAATACCTTTTTATTTTCCCATATTGATTTCACAGTTCTACTGCAAAAAACTGTTTTGAGCATTATTTCTGCACTTGAGCAGTAACATACCAGCTGATGAAATTTATCAGGCAGTGGCATAATGTTCAGGTGGGCTTAAAACAGATTGATTTATCACAGGTCCTTCAGGGAGAAGGGGTAAGGCGTACTTTCATCAATATATATGTCTCCTGAAAAACCTACAGGGCTCTTATTTCATTCAAAGTCTAGCCTTAGCAGTGTGAATTTATGCTGGTAGTAACTCCAAGTTTGGGTGACAATAGTAGTTTTATTTTTAAATGGATTTAAAAATGTGAAGTGAGACCTGCTTCTATCTATGCAAATAGCGCTTTCTGGAATATTCCACTATGAAAATGTTATAAGTCTGGGCTTTTTGGGGTTATACGTATATGAGACAGGCATTCCAGCCCATTAAAATGATTACAATTCTTTTTTTTTTTCTTTTACAAATTAATTTAAAGCAACTGGCACCAAAATGGATCACTAATTTTCTATATGCATTGGGCAAGTTTCAAACAAGCGTATTGTCACACATGTGTGGAATAGGGTGACATTGCATCAATATGTCATCAGTATTTGATTGGTATTTGCCTCCGTATTTGCTGTCATTGGTTTTATTTTCTATTGGACAGACCCTGATCCATATTTGCCTAATAGAAAGTAATATCAATTAATGGGGGCAAAACTGGACAAGATTGTCAAAAAGTACAGCTATGTGAATAGATACATAGATTTACAATAGTTCTCTATTAATGTCCGCAAAACGAACAAAATATGGAGTAAAGTTATGCTCATCTAAATGTAGCTTTACTGAGTTTGCAGATTATGGATTTTAAATAGTTATTAAAGGCAATATTAATAAACACTAATTTGGTTCTCTTAAACTAGATAGATATGGGTTTGTCAAAAGCAATACAAGTAGTAACTTTTTTTGTGGTGTTTTGTCTCACTTTGGGTGCATTTTTTGGATTTACTGCCCTATTTTCAAAAAACAGTATGCACTGGCATAACTATCAGGGATGCAGAGGGGGCCCATAAGGCCTCTCTTCTCCATACAGGGAGCCCAGTACTATGAATAAAGCATTATAGTTGCTGCCCTGTTACAGGTTTTGCATTGGGGCCCAGAAGCTTCCAGTTACGCCTCTGCGTTAAGGGTTAAGAGAAGTAGGGAGCCCCAATATAAATTTTTGCACCCAGGACCACGAGCCTTTGGCTATGCTCCTGACAGTATGCATATGGCATTTTTTCAAGCATTTCACCATAAACGTTTCAGTTGGAGAAAAAAAAAAATGGCTCCCACAAAATACAAAAATAAAGCTTATAAAAAGAGCATGAAATTCATGGCACTTTTACAAGCTAGAAAAAACACCACAAACAAAACTGTGCGAAGGAAGCTTAAGGCGACATTTACATGTATTTATGGCTTACAATTTTTGTGGGAACAAACAATAATATAAACGATTGGTTGTCCTTAAATCTGTCCATGTACCTGGGAAGAAAGAGCACTGATCAACACACCCATTGTCAATTAGCTCTCATTAGCACAGATCTATTATATAGCCAGACAAAAGGGCCCCTAGTTTAGATCATGGTTGTACCAAAAATTTCCAAAAGAAATGCTACACAATAAATGCATTACTATGAACAAATCTTAAAGGCTCCAACAGAAAGCTTGTAGGGTCCTTCTACAGGGAACAACTTTCAGGCAGTTAAGTGTCCAACAGTTGTCTTAATGATAATTGCTCCTATACTTCCACACAAAAGAGAGGGTCAGTGAATCAAGGTGGAATGCATCGAGGATCTGTCTGGTCACCTGCTTCCATTGTTAGTGAATAGGCTGTCATTCATAGATAAACCATGGACTGTTTACACAGGCCAATCATCGTTTGATTTTTATGCCTGCAGAAGCTGAATGACAAAAGAATTATTGCTTGTTGTTTAGTTGATGTTTTAGCTAAATAATTTCTGTCTAGTACGCTACATATTAAAAGGATTTTCCCATGACTTAAAATTGCTCCACAGCCGCTCTATACTTCCTGGTTGCTGCGGAACAGGACATGTGACTGCTGCAACCACAGCAGAGACCTTCTAAAGCAGTCACATGTCCTGTCTGCAGCAACAAGAAAAGAAAGAAAATAAGAAAGAAAATAAGAAAGAAAGAAAGAAAGAAAAAGAAAGAAAGAAAGAAAGAAAGAAAAAGAAAGAAAGAAAGAAAGAAAAAGAAAGAAAGAAAGAAAGAAAAAGAAAGAAAGAAAGAAAAAGAAAGAAAGAAAGAAAGAAAGAAAGAAAGAAAAAGAAAGAAAGAAAAGAAAGAAAAAGAAAAAGAAAGAAAAATGGAAGGAAGGGAAGGAAAGAAAGAAAGAAAAATGGAAGGAAGGGAAGGAGAGAAAGAAAGAAAAATGGAGGGAAGGGAAGGAAAGAAAGAGAAAGAAAGAAAGAGAAAGAAAGAAGGAGAAACAAAGAAAGAAAGAAAGCTGGACATATGTTCTAACCATTATATTAATTATAAAAGCGTGCTGCCATTATAACATTTATTTCATATTCACCTTATTGCTGTTTTTACTGTAGCAAAGCATGGCTATTGATAATCTACCACAATCGCTCTATGGGATGTAACAAGTGTTAGCTGCTAAGCAGGTGCCTACTGCATCATTGTTTTATACAGTGTCAAATCTTAATTCTAATATAGCAACCTGTTAGAAAATAATTTCTCCAGTGTAACGCTTCATTTAGAGTGATTTGGGGATCGTGATCATCCAAAACTAAGAAATTTCTCCAGAAAGCTGAACACAATGCAGTAAAAAAAGAGAATTTTTAGTATAGCAATGTAGCCTATGGTGGAAGATCAACACGCTTAGAAATATGTTTTATCCGTTTCCTTTCTGTTGTGATCTTTTTCCCAGCTCTCTTGTCTGTTAGTCAACAGGGATTTCAGTAATAGTAATACATTATATATTATTTTGAATTGGTGAAACATTGAATAAAAGAACAAAAGATAACAAGCACTTTGTGAATGCTGGAGACCATAAATCAGACCTATGAAGAGGCAAAAAAAAAGATGAGGAAAAAAATAAATAAAATAAAACTAGGAAGGTAATAAGCTACAGCCAGTCTCTCTTAGTCTTCTAGTCTCTTGTTATGTCTTTTTATATGATTGCTTATTTCAATAATGAGAGAAAATAATGTCCTGGGCACTTTTTCAGTGATTTTTAATATGATCTCAGCAGGATATGATGTGCCTACCTTGAAATGTTTCAAGGGCTGTGCCAGTTGGATACGACGAATATTAAAATTATTTCCCTCAAGGTTTTAGTCGGCAAAAGTTTTTTTTTTTATACTCCACATATTTCCTGTTTAAATGTATTACACAGTCTGCAATTGTAATATATGTATTTCCACAAAAAATATATTCAAAGGGGTCCGCAATCAAAATCAATGAATACTTAACAGCGGCAGCTGTAATGAATACAGGAGTACATAGAGGATCAAAGGAAATTTACGAGCCTTCTATGAGACATAGCCTTCTTGTTTCCTTCAACACAAATATTTATCCCCGGTAGTGAAATTTGGGAGGAGACTTCACGCATTTTCTTTACTTGTAACTCTTTTCTCTGCTTTTGAATGTTTTTTTTTTTTTAGTAAAGCAAGACATCTAGAGAAAAATATGCAACAGATTGCATCTATAAATGGCAACGAGACTTCAGCCATGTGCAAGATAAAACAATACACCCTAAAGAGCTCATGGTGGAAACGTCGTGCCATCTGCTCTATAACTTACACCTTAGTCTAAAATAAAATGGGTTGAAAATACCAGGGAAGGTAATGCTAGATATGCAGAATGAGAGCTCCAGGGCACTGTAACCACAAGACCTTTTCATGAGATATAAGGATAGAGTCTGACAATGTACTATGAATCATATTTTATGTTTGTGCTGTTGTTTAGGACATTGAAGAGTCAGCAGGCCTTTTACTGGCTGGCCGCCATGTTGTTTAATAAATCATGGCATTTCACAGCATCAAGCTCTGCTCTACTTTAGAATAGGAACATTTGGGAATGGATCAAACAAGAAACTCTGTGTAGCAACACCTTCTAAGTTGTTGTGGCCATCAGACATGAGCAATTGCATCCCATGGGAGATGATGCTCCGCTGTTATTAAGTGGCATTTTATGTTTTTTTGTTTTTTTTCTTTTTTAACTTCCACTTTGCTTTTGCAGCACTATATTACATAGAATATACAACACATGAAACACATATTAAATGTTCCGTGACCCAAAAGTAAATTATGCAGAGGAAGCAGATAAAAGAGATAAGAAAAGGAATCAGTTTTGTCAGAAACAAGAAAAAGTTCACAACTGTCTCAGAAAATATATTGGGATTCTATGTTGGAGGAAAATGTGCTGCTGTGTTAATGTGATTGGTCTGTAAATTTAAAAAGATGTAAAGTGCAGACCGAAATAGACAGAGGTAGCTGATGGGAATGGATGAGAGGGCAATTTGGACTTCTCCTATCTCATTACATTAACCCTTTCCAATCCACTGTCTGACGTCTAAAGAGATTCTGATTGAAGGCTGTACAGCTCTGATGTCGGAAGACGTTTGGCAGGGTATTCTTATGGTAGATTACTGGCCGCGCTATTGTTGGGGGCCTCTCCAGCATGTCCCATACTGCAGTACTGGCTCTAGCCAGCAGATGGTGCCCTTGTATAATGGCAGAAAGAGAAAACCCCCTAGGAAACCCTGAATCCAAAATTGGATTGCAAAGGGTTAAACTTGTTTTATATGGAACTCATTAGGCATAAGGAACACCTTAAGGGCTCTTTTTACATGAGTGATTTTTTAACGCTGGGTAGGTGTGTCAAAAAATCGCATCTAAAAGACCCAATGGTTTCCTATTGGTTCTTTTAGATGAACGATTTTTTGACATGCTGAAATATGCGCACCTCATAAGATAGCACAATAGGCACATTTTTTTTACATTAAGATTTCTCTCCGTCAAAACATAGGACGTGTCCTATCTTTTGACGGCACAGCGCCGGCAGCTTCCATAGACTGCTATGGGAGCTGGCAGGCAAAGGGAGAGGGCGGGAGTGAGGGACGAGGAGCGGCATACTCGCTAATAGCAGCCTCGCCATGCTCGCAGCTGCTATTTATTCACCTGATTTAACGCTCAGATAGCCGCGCTATTTGAGCCCTGAGGCCTTAGTCAGACGGGCGTTTTTTTGCGCGATTTGCGCATGTGCATGCGTCCTGCGATTTTTTAAAACCATTGCTTTGCAATGGTATCGGACACATGAGCGCTTTTTATGCGCTCGTCCGATAAATTATAGAACAGAAATCGCAGATCGCACCTATCTGCGCTGAGCCAATCAGTGGGCAGGTCTGACTTACACCCCCTTCACACCCACTGCAGGCCGGCTGCGCGGAACTCCGGCTGTGGGGAGCAGGTGAGTATATATATATTTTTTATTTTAACACTTTTCTGGATGAATTGCAGGGAAGGGCTTATATATTTAAGCCCTTCCCAACAATTCATCCCACACTCGCCCGCAGCGCATTGCTTTCAATGGAGTCGGCTGTATTGCCGGCTCCATTGAATGCAATGCGCTGGACAGCTTCAGCCCGTTTCTAATGAAACGCGGCTAGGAGCAGATTTTCGGGCGATTTTCGGGCACCGGTCACGCGATTTGCGGATGCGCATCCGTCATGCGATCCGCAAATCGCGCGAAAAAAACGCCCGTCTGACTAAGGCCTAACAGTGTAGTACATCCACAAGGGTCAGGATTGCAGCATATTTTTAGCGTAAACTTTTGCACAGAAAGTGGATTACAATACAAACCATCTGTATGGCATTTGAAAAAAATCTCATTCAAATGCTGCAGAATTTTACTGCATGGATATTGATTTATGTCAATTTATATTGCTGATTTTCACTACAGATTTCACCATTTTGAACATAGAAGGATAGTATCTGCAAAAAATCCCCAAGAAAAATCTGAATATTACCATGTACAGTTATTACAACTAAAAATCTTTATTTATTACTGCATTTTATTATGCTAATAACTTTTTGCCACTATTTATTGTCACTGACCTATGCGTATGAGTACAAATCCAGATTCACAGTTCTCTCCACACTGACCTGCTTGAATATGTATATATTTTTGCAGTGGGCCTAAAAGTGGATCATTATAGAACAGGTTTTGTGAACTAAACTTTAAACATTAGAAGAATTAATTTTTTATCTAATGCTCCATAAATCATATTTGCACATACAACGGCCATTATTAAGAATAGATTGTTTACATTGCCAATATAGTAAAAGATCCCTTAACTAGCACTTCAGATTGTCATGTTGTCTTCTGTATTGCACCGGTGCCCATTCTACCTTTCCCCTGACAAACTGAGCTAATTTAGAGTCTGAAAAAGGCTGAAAATAACTTGACATTGCTGGAGAGTTTCTCCTGACCACTGTGCACCAAGTCTACTTGTTAACCTGGAAAGTGCAAACTGCATCCCAGCGTCTCCTACTTATACATTCTGTTTATTTAGGGCACATAATGTGCACTGTATTTGTTTACCTAAATGTAACACTGCTTTTAATAGCATGTGGAAGTAAGTTTATTTATACAACGTGTTAAATAGCAACTTTTTAAAATACTCATTAAAACTCCTGTTCACAGTCTACAGCCAAAGCTGAACACATTTTATTTTATAATTATTGAATATAATCCTAATTAACAACATAACAATGTACATAAAGACTTTTAACTATTGTCATTGAATTTGGTTTAGAAAACTGTAGGTAATATTTAATTGAATTAAAGGGTGGTCTGAGTTATGTTTTTTAGTAAAAGTATGATCCTTAGTAGAGATGAGCGAGCGTACTCGCTAAGGCAAACTACTCAAGCGAGTAGTGCCCTATTCGAGTATCTGCCCGCTCGTCTCTAAAGATTCGGCTGCCGGCGGGGGGCGGGGAGCGGCGGGGGAGAGCGGGGAGGAACGGAGGGCAGATCTCTCTCTCACTCTCTTCCCCCCGCTCCTCCCTGCTCACTCCCGCAACTCACCGCTCACCCGCGCCGGCAGCCGAATCTTTAGAGACGAGCGGGCAGGTACTCGAATAAGGCACTACTCGCTTGAGTGGTTTGCCTTAGCAAGTATGCTCGCTCATCTCTAGTCCTTAGGCATCATTGTCTATGGGCGGATCGGATTCCGCATGCTGGAGCCCACAGCAGAATCTGACTTTAACTTACCCGTCCAGGTCTTCTCTCTTCTTCAGTGGGGATATGTGCGGAAGCACCGACCACTGACCTGCTGCACATGCGCTGTGGAGTGGAGGCTTGTTTGTTTAATTCTTGCTTTCCCGTGTAAACCGCTGCCCATCCACAATTCAATAGGCCACGGATCAGAAGGCTTCCATTCACTTCAATAAAGCCATCTGTACGGGATCCAAAGTAAAATGGAGCATGCTGCGATTTTTTTTTCAGAGCCAAGAGGTCCGCAAATCAAGTCCGCATGCTTTATTTCACTTGTGGACGCCCATGTATTACTATGGGCAGCTTCATTTGTGGATTTTCCGCACTGCTGACCTGCACAAATTCCACAAATCAGATCGCCCATGGACATTGGGACAAAGGCTTTCACAGGAGCATATGTGATTTTATGCTGGCCAATTGTAACAGTGAAGAATAGCCACGATCTAATTTTAACAGTAATTAGCGTTTTCTCGTCCAAACACACAAGCATATTGCATGGAAAAAAAAACAGCTGTCTTTTTTTTCCCGGCATCAAATGCAGGTAAACTCCCCCCCTTTTTTGTCAGCTCCCACAGGAATCTATGGGAGCCTCCAGCATTTTTTGGCAAAAGATAGGTCATGGCCTATCTTTTGACACTGCGAGAGAAATAAGCAACTGAAAATGGTCGCTGATTTGACGATTTAACAGTGCAATTTTTTTGTGCGCTGTAAAATGCCCATGTGAATGAATGCATTGGAATCCACTGCTTCACATGGTAATGATTTTCAGCTGATGTTTTATCGCGGCAAAATAGCTACAATAAAACGCTCATGTGGCCAATGAGGCCTCATGCAATGAAATAACAAATCGGCATATACTCAGCTCTCAATGCTAGCTCCAGCTGTGTCGCTGTTTTTTAACAGGCTGCAGTCCTTCCTAGTTTACGAGATGTCATGGGACTGAGGTCTGTTATTGGCTTCAGCGCCTGTGATGTCCAGTAAACAGGCTGTGACATCACCAAGGAAGACCCAGAACTTCGGTGTGGGACACAGCAGGAGTATTCATATCATTGGGTCATTGTGGTGTAAAAATGAGCATAGCAATAATATAGTAAAGTAATAATCATTATATTAATCCACAGTACTATACATAGTAGTACTGATTTGAATTGACTAGGAATCATATAGTAAATATATTATGCGTATCAACTTAATAAACAAGCATCAATCTTAGGGCTTTTTCAGACGTCCGTATATCAGACGGGTTTTCACTCCCGGCTGATATGCGCTGTCCCTCTCTGCAGGGGGAGAGGGTGGGATGGGACAGGAGCAGTGCACTGAGCTCCGGCCCCCTCTCCGCCCCTCACCATTTTTTGCAATTGGAGGGGCGGGGGCGGAGCTAAGCCCCGCACCCTCCCATTGCAAATAGTGGAGAGGGGGAGAGGGTGGGAGCTCAGTGCACTGCTCACTTCCCATCCCACCCCCTCCCCCTGGGCAGCGTATATTGACCAGAGTGTGAAAACCCGGCCGATATACACACGTCTGAATAAGCCCTTAGCCATGGATGCATTTTTAGTTTACTATGTCTATCTATCTCATTGCTCTCAAAATTATTCTGTTAGAGCAAAGAACCATTTATAATAAGAGGGTCAATTCACCCATACAGTCAATGGTCAATAACTGCTTTCCCTTTCACCACAGCCTGATAATTTACTGACAAGGCCATATGTGTATAGATTATCTATTATTCACAGACAAGCTACTGGCAGCCCACACACTGTCAAGACTGACAGTACAATATACATTAGTTTACTCATTACATTTGACAATTCTAACATCAATTGGTCGGGGATGAACAGGCCAAACCTGGTACGAGGGTAAAGATTGTTGTTAATTAATAATTCAGCTACATTGATTACCGTGCAAATTATTGTTTTTTTCTATCTTTTGAATACAAAGAAATGTGCGGCAGAATTAAAGTCTGATGTTCCGTACTGTGCAAAAGTTTTAGGCAGGTGTGGAAATAATGCTGCAAAGTAAGAATGCTTACAAAAATAGAAGTAATAATATCTTATCTTTGTCAATTAGCAAAATACAAAGTGAATGACAAAAGAAAAATCTAAATCACATCAATAATTGGTGTGACCACTGACCACCCTTTGCTGTCAATACAGGATCAATTCTTTGAGGTACATTTGGACACAGTTTTTGAAGGAACTTGTTTCAAACATATGGAGAACTAATCACAAAGTTTCTGTGGATATAAGCTTGCTCAAATGCTCATGACTCGTCATGTAATTCCAGACAGACTCAATTAATTAAGCTTTCTGTATAAAAAATGTACAGGTTGCTAGGACCCAACCATTTATCATTGCAGTTTACCCAGGAGATATAACTGGACAACTGTGGCAGTGTTCTTGCTCATCCAATAACTTAATGGGACAATGACTTGCACATGGGCACTGCCACCTCTATACATATATTCCCTGCCTGGATGAGGCGACTGGTGGCAGGAGGTCAGAGGTGAAACCCACACCTTTCAGACATTTGTAAATTCCCACGGAATTGGGAAAGCACTTTAATGAGGAAGATTCATGAATGCAATTATACTAGTAGTGACCCTTATCAATATTATATTTCTGAAGCACCCTCTTCTCAATACTTGTTACAAGACAACAAAGTTAGTTTTTCACCTATGTCATATTCATTGAAGTGCCACCACCACTATTCAGCGTCATTATGGGAAAGACAATTTTCCATCCATATTCACCAAAAAGTGGGTCATGCTGACCTGATCAGGTTCTGTGAAAATCAGTCATATTTTATCCTCTGGCCTACTTATAAATGTCTCTCTTTTTGTTGACTAAATGCTACAGTTACAGTATTTAATCAGATATTGCAGGTCACCCCATGTGAAGGTCAGTAACAGCTGTTGATGAGGTGATTGCCTTAGTTCTAACATCAGCCCCCACAACAAGCTGTCACCTCCAGGGCTGTTGGTGGCTACACATTCTACCCGACCTGGTGACCGTAGCAGAAATGTGTCAGTCATTGAAAAGAATAGGCAACCACATAAACCATGTTCACCCTGAGTAGTCCAGGATGACAGAAAATATTTGCACTAGCTCTAATCTAATTTTGATGCTTGCACAAATTGCGGTTAACCATCATACATCATTTAAAATGACTGTCCAGTCATGAACTTAAAATGATATTCAAGCCAGTAACTAAAGAGAATGATTACCTGCTACCATTTTCAAGGTAGGTCTTATTTTCAGGGAAACAGGGTATTTGCTTTCTTCAGTTTTTACTACTTGACTATGTTTTTAAAACAGCTCCATTCAGGCACAACTGAGATTTTGAACTGCATTTCATCTACAGACGTCTGCAGCAGTCTGTGACACACCCCTTGTCTCATCATTGGTTTAAATAGACACACCTCCTGTTTCATCATTGGTTCAGGCTGCTGATCTCTTGTTTCCCCTGCAGCTCTGCCTTTTTTGATTGGCTGCTATGTATAATATGTCTATGAGAGGCTCACTGGGAGATCAATGTATGTACAGCTAATTTGTAATAGAGGAAGGACAAAATGATTAAAAAGTACAGAACACTAAAGTAAACAGTGAGAAAAAGATTATCAAGAAATTGGCCCACACAGGCTGAGGTAATGGATCCTGAATAAGGGTGAACCTAGAAGGTCGCTTTAACTGTTGTGCTAAAATCACCTAAATTATGCATCAGTGAATGCAGCAGCACAGAAAATAGCAATTGCTTTTACTTATGGAGGAACTTTTCTGTACTCTGGACATCTCATTCAGGCTATTAGACACACAACCATGTGAATACACTTGTGCTTTTTCCGCCTAAAATGTCAGTCTAATAGAAAATAAATTAAGGCTAGGTTTTTCCATCTAGGGAACAGAAAATCTATCTATACAAAATAGTGTAGACATATTTTCAGTATTGCAAATCAGTATCTTGGTTTCAATAATTCCATCCACAATTGGTATATTTATGTAAATAAGGGAAGTATCTACTTTCTACTGTCAACTATTGTTCCACCGTTAGAATAATAGAGTTATGAAGTATGAGGAGATAAACAATAGGAGTTCACTATATAAATGTCAGGTGTGTTTTTTCTGCATCTCACAGTTGTCAAGTAGTCTGTCACATTTCAGACTAGAGAGGGCCATTTTGTCAAGCAGCAATAATGACAATATCAAAAGGCAGATATAAATAGCAGCAAAGAATATAAAATAGAAAAAGATGATACTTCTCTCAAATGTAGGCAACCCAAGAATGCAAAATAGCAAATTGATGGAGGAAATATGCCACGCTGCATATGCCATATTATCACAACGTCTGTTTATTTGGCATTACGTTAAATATTGGAAATTGGGAATGTTTCCAAGTACAGTTTAATTATCCTTTTTGACTGTATTTTAATTGCATTTAATTTAGTAGCCATTATTTGGCCCTTAAAGCCAGAGAAATGAATGTTAGAAAGTAATTGTAACTATTACATGCAATCCCATTCTACAGAGAATCTCATAGCCATTCAGCTATTACTGCTTGCTATAAATTACACCGCAGCATGTGTATTTATTTGGCATTTATTAAAATCACTATTAAATTGAACCATTTATGTCTTTTAGGGCTTAGTCAGATGGGCATTTTTTGCTGTGCATGTTTTTTGCGTTTGCGATTTGCATCTATTAGAACCAATGCTTTTTAATGGCAGCGGTCACATGTCCGATTTTTACCTGCGCAAAATATTTGCACCGGTAAAAAATAGGACAGCGAAATGCAAAACACAACTAACAGCGCATCAGGATTCTTTGAATGTGAAACTGCTGGATGCTCTCACATCCAGGGGTTTCACCTTGTGTTCAATGGGGCCGGTGGCAGTAGCGGCTGCCCCATTGACAACATACAGAGAAGGTCACGATCCTCTGCCACAGCTGTGACAGATGTGGCAGAGGATTTCTTCATCTCCGTGTGGAGTCCCCTCATTACTGAACAATGTGACAGCATTATCACAGTGTTCAGTGACAAGGAGACTCCCCGTAGGGATGAAGAATTCCCCTGCCACAGCTGTCACCAGCTGTGGCAGAGGATTGCAATGCTATCCCATTGAACTCAATAAAGCCGGCAATACAGCCGGATCCATTGAAAGCAGTGAGATCCTGGCAGCCCCCGCAGTGCTTTTCAGGGAAGGGTTCGAAATACAAGCCCTAGGTGAAAGGAAAAAAAATAAAAAATAAATCACCTAGCGGTGCTGTCCGGTGTCAGACATGTCTTCTTTATGTGAAGCCTACACTATACTAAAGCATTTTCTTCGGGCAGGGGATTTAAAAATCTCGCTAGAAAAAATCCCTGCCCCTGAATGGCTGAGCACTGTGACCAATCAGAGGCAGCGCTCGGCCATTAAATGACAGCTGAGCGCTGCCTGTGATTGGTCCCTGCACTCAGGCAATCAGAGGCAGCACTTAGCCATTCATTGAATTCTGCCAAAAAAAAATACTTTAGTACAGTACCAGCTTCACAGAAATAAGACTTGCTGGACCCCGGACAGCACCGCTAGGTGATGTATTCATTTTTTTCTTCTTTCACCTAGGGCTTATTTTCAGGGAAGGGCTCGTATTTCAAGCCATTTCCTGAAAATCACTGCAGGGGTTGCCAGCATCTCACTGCTTTCAATGGATCCGGCTGTAGCGCTGGCCCATTGAATTCAATGGGATAGCATTGCGGTCCTCTACCACAGCTGTGACAGCTGTGGCAGGGGAATTCTTCATCCCCGCGGGGAGTCTCCTTTTCACTGAACACTGTGATAATGCTGTCACAGTGTTCAGTGATGAGGGGACTCCCCGCAGAGATAAAGAAATTCTCTGCTACATCTGTCACAGCTGTGGGAGAGGAACGTGATCTGCTCTGTATGTTGTCAATGAGGCAGCCGCTGCTGCAGCTTGCCCCATTGACCACAAGGTGAAACCCCTGAATGTGACAGCATCCAGGGGTTGCACATCCAAGGAATCCCCTGCTAGCGATGGCACTGCACTTTATGTGCAAATTTTGAATGGACCCAAGTGCGATTTTTAGAATGTGCCGCCCGCTTAGGTCACACAAATGTTTGATGCATGCATTTTGCATACGTTTCACACAAAAAAATGCGCCAAAAAAAAAATCACCGTCTGACTGAGCCTGACACGCCCGTGTTAATGCAGGTAGCAGTCGGCCGTACCTGAAGACAGACGTCTCTCTACAGAGCCGGAGGAAAGAACATGTGACCGGCTTCATTGCTGGTCATGTGTTCTTTCATCAGCGCTGCAGAGAGACGTCCGTCTTCAGGTACGGCTGTCTTCAAACTGTCAGTCACACGGGCGCATTGGCGCCGGCGTACGGGCGCCGATGCGCCCGTGTGACTGAGCCCTTATGTTGCATTCACTGAAGACTGCATAAATTAGTGACAGACATACTCAATTCAGTGGTATGTTACTTATAGCATAAAGTGCAATGGTTTTTAAGAACTTACAGCTTGTTCCTGCAGCTCCCAGTAAGAGATTAGTCTAAGTCATTCCTATCCTGATCGTCATTCTTGTAGTTAGCACACTGCATATAGAGGGCTTAGTCACACGGGTGCATCAGCGCCCGTGTTACTGCAGGAAGAAGACGGCCGTACTTCAAGATGGACGTCTCTCTGCAGCGACGGGAGAAAGAACAGGTGACCGGCTTCATTGCCGGTCATGTGTTTTTTCTTCAGCGCTGCGAGGAGTCGTCCGTCTTGAAGTACGGCCTTCTTCTTCCTGCAGTAAGGGCTCAGTCACACAGTCGCATATGCGCCTGTGTACCGGTGCCAATGCGCCCGTTTGACTAAGCCCTGAGAGAACTGCCAATCATAGCGGGTGGGCGGCTCATGAATAAACTGGACTCATCTCTTGCTGGAAGCTGCAGGAACAAGCTGTAAGTTCTTTAAAAACACTGCACATTACCCCATAAGTGACAGACCAATAAAAACAGCATGTTTTTCACTACCTTATGCTACCCAAAGTGGAGACAGCATAAAGTACATGACAGGTTCCCTTTAACTGCACTATCCCTCAACAGCAAGAGCTACTGTTTGTACTCAGTGTCTATTGCATTTGCTGGGAGTGATTGTGAGTAGATAACACCGCTCAATAACATACATGTGTCAAGCTTTGATGTATGCACCAAAATTGTGACTTTTTGAACTTTTTTGCCAGGCTCCGCCACTAGTTCAAAAAGTGAGTAGGGCCTAGCATTAGCAGAAACGGCCACATGCAGCCCATCACATTAACTATAATTTACTCCAGAAACTGAAAAAAATTATAGTAGAAACCTACTCCAGCTCACAGACGGTGTAGGTTTACATCTAGCGAACTAGAGGCTTATGGCTGATAATACATTTGACGCTCAAAACCCAGCACACATTTTCTAGCACTGCAGCAATAGTAAAAAGATAAATACTTACAGTAATGTTTACTGCTTTTACAATAAGGACCAGTAATGCGTAATCTTACCTTGCATCATCAACACTTCTACAGTAGAAAAGGTAACATCAAGAGCGTGGAATCCCAATTCTTTCCTATAAGTCAGCACTTACGGAAATTCCCAATGAATAATTAGCAATGGAAACTACACTTCTTTTTATGTAGAACAAAGTACTTAGTCAGACACCCTAAGGACCAGAATGATGCTAACCGCTGCATCTTCATTAGCAGGTATTCTACTACAGGAATATTGCACATAAGTCCTTATGGTTTATGAGTGAACACACATCCAACTTCTCATCTGATAGATCAGCCTTACACTTCAGACTTTCACTAAACATATTAATTTATATTTCATTATATATTGCTATATTCGTCTGGACCTGTAACCCCAAATGGCCAAGATCATGGCTAATTCTTAAAGGGGAACTAACGTTTCAGACAACTTATGTGCATCTACTAGCTTGAGTTAGTGATATCATTTCTGTAATACACTTGCATTATGCAAATAATGCAGATGGATCAATGCCTCCACAGTGCCACCTATTGCAAAGCAGCATTCCTTCAAGTCAAAGCTAGACTCTTTATACAAGCCTTGTAACAATGACCGGTAATTGACAGCATTTCTGACACTTGCATTAAACATGTTGTTGCTTTGCCACTGTAAATCATATTTGAAGTGGCTAACACTAGGGCTCTTCCTTTCAACTTCTCTGCAATTCACTCTCTGTCATTAGGTTCAGAGCTTCTGCGGTAATAAAGACACATAGATGTTTCCATAGCAACAGGGGAGGGGCTATCTTTATAGGCATCTCCCTTGCACTTACAGGAAACAGGCTGACAGATCTGCAGACACTGTGATAAGGATCTTCTCAATCTCTGCCTGTCCTGCTCCTACATTGCCTGTGTATAACTGTGCATACATTATAGTGGGTATCCTAAGCATTGGGCCAGAATGGTTGAATACTTGAATCCTCCAGGGAAAGCAGGGAGCTGGGCATTCAAATACTGTCTCCCTGCTGATTGGACCAGAGAGTGCAATGCAGCATGGGAAGTAAAGGCAAGCAAGTCTAATCAGTGAACTACTGTCAGAATTCTATCCTTCCTATATGCCCTTTCCTTGAAAGTGGATTGCAAACAGCAGTAGAGCAGAAAATTGGGAAGATCACCTAAAAATCAGAACTTACAGACATGCAACGAGTTCAAACAGCAGCAAATGAGGGGGGAAGGCGAACATGGTGTTAAAAGTAACTTGTTGAAAACTCAAGAGAACTTTATTATCAACATTTCTATGGTATTCTCTTTTTAAGAAAAGCTTATGTTCAAAAGGTGTAGACATGACTCAAGGCATAAATATGTATCTAATATAAATATCTATATAAACTCATGAAACACGCGGGATTAAGGAATCTATATTTGTTGATGCCTTCTTACTTATTAAAACTGAGGTCCAGTAGTTCAGCACACGTGATTTATTCCAAAGCTGCAGTGATCTATAATTCTCTTTGATCCTGTAAGTACATAGGACACACTTTTACAGAAACATTGAATGGTATGGAAATTCACTGCTTAATATATCAGTCTAGAATATCACATTCGCTTGTTCTATACTCAGATCACTTCTGGACTTGACATCGCTTTCCCTTTAAGTCATTATAGTATAATGTGAAAGTCTATAACCTACTTTTAATTTCCATTAGACCATTTTGTGATCTTACTCAAATTAATCTAAAGTTATTTCCCTGTAATAATAGGTGAATATTCCATGATTTTACTACAGAAAAGCTTCTGAAAGCTTTGAAACATTTAATGGATTATCGGCTATTCTATCCAGATACTGTTATGTGCCAATAATGTATGTGGTATTTTAAAGATTACTGTATTTAATGACTTTATCTGTGCAATGTTCCATTTTATAATTTTATTTTACCTAACACTAATCCAAGTGTCTGCCTTGAGCCCCACTGTTCATAAATAATAAACTAGTCACTGAATGCATTGTTTGAGAAAGCTTTAGATGGCTAAATTATTGTGGGAGCCAAGCTCATTATTCCATCTCTATAGTTTCTTACATGCCATTACTAACCACCGCAAGCTTTCCACTCTCTTTCCGCTACAGATACGTTCAAGGCTATAGCTTTTGATAGCAGAAATGTGCATACAGAATCTGTCTTAAATTGCACATTAAAAAAAAACCTTACTGCATTTCATCTAAATCGACCCTAGCTCTGAAACAGCGTTGGGTACACAGATAGAGTTCAGTTTATGGTGGGGGCATACATACGTTTCCATGGTTTACTTGTGAGTACATCACAATATCTGAGTCACCGTAAAAGGTTTTAAGTGTTTTTTTCTATCTTCAATAACATCCTGTATTGAAATAGCTAAACAAGATGTACACAGCAGCACTGACGTTAAGAAAGGTAAATAGGTGCATGTCTCACAAGGCCGCAAAAAATGCTCAAATCCAATAAGGTAGAGGGAGCCATCGCATCCAAGAAGTGGTGACTTGTTTTATCTCACCATTAGGCCTTATTTAAATGACTGTATATGCGCAGCTATTTAGCTGCGTCCAAAAATCGGGCAAAAATTGTGAAGTCTGAAGCATTGGATTCAGATGTAGTCATTCAGATGTCCAATTTTTAGCCATGTACAAAAAATTGTACCGGCACAAATAGGCGGCCATTTTCGGTTACCGATTTTATATGCTGAGTCCAAAGATAGGTCTTGATCTATCTTTGGCTAAGATACACTGGAAGCTCCCAAAGACTCCTATGGGAGCTGAAAAAAGCGAGGGGAGGGAATCTAGCTGCGTCCAATGCTTGGAAAAGAACACAATTGGCTCTATTTAAGCATTAGCAGTGACTCCAAGGATTTCTGTGCTGCAGCATATTTTTTCTTGTAGATGCGCTCCGGCCACCCGTGTGAACGTCAAAAAATATGTGGCAAAAGATCAGGACTTGAACGTGGCTATTCTCTATTTATGCAATTTTTCAGCACATATGGCCGAACGTAAAAACGCATAAGGTCGTATGAAATAGGCGTTAGCAACATTCGAGTTCCTGTGAACCTTTCTCAAGTCAATCCATAGAGCAAATGAACAATATATATATATATATATATATATATATATATATATATATATATATATATATATATAAATCTCAATACTCAATTGATTTGCCGCATGTCCCAGTGGGAGAGAGATGATTGGCATGCAGCACGTCCTAGATGACATTTCGTACTTACTCCGTATTGCTAATTGCCATGCACTATCTTGGAATGTATGCACGTATAATACGTGCCAACATAGAACATGCTGCGATTTTATAGCAGCCTATGGAAGATTGGTACAGCATACTCCATGTGCAAAACCTGCTATTACAATATGTTTGTGTGAGAGAGCCCTAATAAGGCTAATACATAGATTATTTATATAACATGTATTTTAATTCATATAAGAGTTCATTCTGTAAAAAAGTGACAAATATGTAAGGGATATTTAAAAAATACATAATTTCCTCAAGTCTTATTAATGTGCTAATATAAAGCATCACCTAATATTGTATATTCTAATTATTAAACTGCTTTAAGATCTATGGGAGCAGCTTCCTCCCGCCGCAGTCTTGGTGTTTCAATACTCACAATGCACATGGAGAACTAAAAGAACTGCATTGACTTGAGAAAGGTTCACAGGATTTGAAATATTGCTAATGGTGAGATAAAAGAAATCTTCTCTTGCTGGATGTGCTTTCTCTCAACTTTATTGGATCTTGTATTACATATTTTTTACTTGAAGGGGCTGCCCAGGACTTATGCTATTGATTGTCAGGGTTCCGTCCCTCGGGATCACTGCCAATCAACTGTTTCCTGAACCAGCCATCAGTGTGGATAGCACTGGAAGCAGATAGTTCTGTCAAAGTGGCAGCAGCTGGGTTGTTGCTGCAGGCAGAGCTCCCAATGTATTCAGTGGGAATTGTGCCTGCAGTATCAACCCAGGGCAATGCAATACAGAAAGCACTATCTGCTTTCAGCTTTGTATATACTGACAGCTGGTCTGGAGAACAACTGATGGTGGGAATCCTAAGGGGTAGACCCCTGTTGATCAACTATTGATGACCTATGCCAAAGATAGGTGATCAATAGGAAATATCTTGGACAACCCCTTTAAAGTGCACATCTAGTTTGCTGTAGCTGACAGACTATAGAAAAAACTTCCCTCCATTGGCTCTACACGCTGAACCATAAAATTCACTGCTATGTAGATAAGATCTATAAATGCAAATATGGTTTGTAATAAAGACTTGTAAAGGTTCCCCAACCAGGTATAGAAATGTGTAATACATTACAAAAGAAGCAGTGCCTCTAACCTCTACACTTAGAAATGAAATTGTCTAGAAGAGGGTTCTTTACTGTAAGAGCATTAAGACTATGGAACTCTTTGCCTGAAGACGTGGCGATGACAAATTCTGCAAAAGAGTTCAAGAGGGGCCTGGACGCCTTTCTTGAGCAATACAATATTATATGTTATAATCATTATTAACTACAAAAGGGGTCGGTGATCCAGGGATTATACTGATTGCCAGATTGGAGTTTTTCCCTTAAATGGGAGAAATTGGCTTCAACCTCATTGTTTTTTTGCCTTCCTCTGGATCAACATTGGGGGGTAATAAGCTGAACTGGATAGACATATGGTTTTTTTCAGCCTTACATACTATGCTAATTGTTGGTTAAAATCCACTCTGGAAAAACACTGGCGCCAGGCAGACAAAAATGTACAAGAAAGAGATGCTCCAGTTTGGGAAATAATCCCGGAAGTTTTACTAATCACCTAAAAAGACAACACAATCAACAAATAGATCCCAAGTTTGCACGTTACTTTTCCTACATGTTTTAAACTGAAGAGTTCTTGGCATTTGTATCTGGTGGCATTATATTAACATATGAAATGAATAGCAAACATCAGGACTCAAAATTAGAATTAACCCCTATTGTGCTGAATTGAAATTAAATATATTGATTCCATGAAGCTGTATATATTAGAGATGAGCGAGCACCAAAATGCTCGGGTGCTCGTTACTCGAGTAGAACTTTCAGTGATGCTCGAGAGTTCGTTTCGAGTAACGAACCCCATTGAAGTCAATGGGCGACTCGAGCATTTTTGTATATCGCCGATGCTCGCTAAGGTTTTCATTTGTGAAAACCTGGGAAATTCAAGAAAGTGATGGGAACGACACAGAAACGGATAGGGCAGGCGAGGGGCTACATGTTGGGCTGCATCTCAAGTTCCCAGGTCCGACTATTAAGCCACAATAGTGGCAAGAGTGAGACTCCCGCCCCCCCCCTTCCACTGTCAGCATAAAGATCGTTCTCCTCTGCCACAGCTGTAACAGCTGTGGCAGAGAAGAACAATGTTAGCCCATTAAATTCAATGGAGCCAGCAATACAGCTGGCTCCATTAAAAGCAATGGGCTGCCGGCGATCGCGGGATGAATTGTCGGGAAGGGGTTAAATATATAAGCCCTTCCCTGCAATTCATCCAGAAATGTGTAAAAATAAAAAATATATATATATACTCACCTGGTCCCGGCAGACGGAGTTCAGCGCCGCCAGCGGCAGTCCTCCTGAACTGCTCTGAACAGCTGTGAGTAGTATTCAGCAGCTGGGGATTTAAAATCCCCGCCTGCTGAATGAGCTGCCTCTAATTGGTCACAGCCTGACCAATCAGAGGCAGATTCCACTCACACACCCATTCATGAATTTATGAATGGGTGAGTGACTGCTGCCTCTCATCTGATTGGTCCCGCTGAGCCAATCAGAGGCAGCAGTCACATACCCATTCATAAATTCATGAATGGGTGTGTGAGTGGAATCTGCCTCTGATTGGTCAGGCTGTGACCAATTAGAGGCAGCTCATTCAGCAGGCGGGGATTTTAAATCCCCGGCTGCTGAATACTACTCACAGCTGTTCAGAGCAGTTCAGGAGGACTGCCGCTGGCCGCGCTGAACTCCGTCTGCTGGGACCAGGTAAGTATATATATATATATATTTTTTTTTTACACATTTCTGGATGAATTGCAGGGAAGGGCTTATATATTTAATCCCTTCCCGACAATTCATTCCGCGCTCGCCGGCAGCCCATTGCTTTCAATGGAGGCGGCTGTATTGCGGGCTCCATTGAATTCAATGGTCAGTGCTCGTTTAATCGAGACGAGTACCGCGTGGTGCTCGTCTCGAGTAACGAGCATCTCGAGCACCCTAATACTCGAACGAGCATCAAGCTCGGACGAGTATGCTCGCTCATCTCTAGTATATATATAACAAAATACCAGAAAAAATATATGGCATGCCATGACTAACAACTCTTCAGTTCGAAACGCATAGGAAGAGTAGTGTAAGAACCTGGGATCTATTTGCAGATTATATTGTTTTTATCGAATCATCAATAAGTCTTCTTAATTCTATTCCAAGAACCGAGTATTTCTTTCTTCCATGTGCAATGCATTACTAGGGACAACCGGACTTCTGTGGTGCCATATTCCATATTCATTTACCACTTTGAATAAATCAAGTAAAGCCACATAGATGTGAAGGTTTTGAGTGGTCCAAGTGGCTTTCTAATAAGAGGTTACTATGTTTGTTATACTGTTTGCTGCATTTTATTTCTGAACTGAAAATGTCACTCTTCAAGTGCTCTGAAAAGTTCAAACAATGATTTATATGAAAATCCGGGACCTGCATTAACATACCAGAGCAATAGTTCAGTGCTCCTCAGGCACCATCCAAAGACTAAGATAATTACTTAGACCCAGGCCACGTTGGTGTGCTCACTTATATGCCATAGATATGCTGTATATGGCTTTCATTTAATCATCTTATATTTTTCTATAACAATATGAAGGATATTATTCAAAGGACCAAGTTACATTCCACTTTATGTATAGCACATAATTAACATCACATTTGGGTACACTGGTCTCAGCTGAACTCCGCAAACAATAAAGCTTGTCACTTTTCCCAAAGTACGGCACAACAATAATTTTAGATAAAAAATAATTTGCATAATATAAACAGTTGGAAAATATTCATTAAATGAGTTTGACGTATGCACATTCCCTCAGTCCAATGCAGTCCTTTCCTAGAGGCATAGCCACAATGCCCTTTCGGGCTGCTGTAGGCCATTTTTCCTTAACTAGCACTATTGAATACATGTATTCAAGTCACATACAGTATTTTTCTTCTGGTTGTATTTGCGATGTTTATTTGTCATATACATTCTAGTAATTAAAATGTAAATATAGCTTTTGCGAATACTAAAATGCAAAGATTACAGGCCCTGCTGCCTGAAAGTTCTCAAAAAGTCCATTCTTCTGTAAGAGAATAAATAATGCTCTGCACTTTAGAGGGGGGCTGTTACAGGTTTCGCATTGGGGCACAATAGCTTCATAATATGACTCTGTATTTCATATTATATTATTAGTTGACCTTTCAAATTACTACGAAGTCAATGGAAATGAAGCATCAATCATGCATTGACGAGATTTATACTTTTTCCAGTTTTGCTGGCTTTTGCAATGAATTGTTGCAACCAGTCTCTATTACTTACATTAAGTTGTTTCCTATAAAACAGATGACATTTAGGGGACAAGGCAGTTTCATTTACAATAAGCCATTAATACAATGCCATATTAATTCTGAACTAATGGGCACAATAGCACACTTTAAGCACACTCTGAACAGTTCCAAAGAGGCGGACTTTTTCATAAATTCACTCAGCATAACATTGAGTGGCACACAACAGACTTCCCTGAAGCCTCTTGTGAACCACAATTCACTTTGATAGCCTCTAGTGGGTGCAATTATGGGACATAGCACAGCATTGATACAAGCATTGTACACATGCCAAACACAATAAACACTGATTATCAAAAAATCAAGCACCTGGAAGGAGGTGTCATTTTGCCGCAAAGCTTGGCATGCAGTTACATCTCAGGCAGACATGCAAATGATTAGAATTGTGGTGTGATTAGATGTATGGTCTTGCCACCTGAGGCTCTATAAGTGCTTCCACCCTCAGCCCATAAAAAAGGCTGTCCGAGGCTTCTTGTGTGTAGTCGACCTTTTTTCTTGCCTGTGTAGAGCTTGTTCACCACTAGACATGCCTCTATGATACAATCAAAGAGATTTAGCCAAGTTCAAAGTGTTTGAGAAAGGGGCACATTATTGGAATCCAAGAATCAGGCCATTCTGGCCAGACTGTTAGGAGGTGTTGGGACCAGTGGATGCATGGGGGCATGCACACAAGGCAATCTGGCTCAAGATACCCTCAACAGACCATACATTTAAAAAAAAAAATCATTTTGTTTACCTTTTTAGCCCCAATAAAACAAAGAAAAAAAGCAGTGAAAAAAACTTCCCTATATGTAACAGAAAGAATGCAGCAAAATAAATTTGGTAGCTGAAGAAAAAAGCAATAGGGCAGTAAAACCGCCACATGGGTAAAATCCCTAAAAAGTGTCTGTAACACCCCGGGCGTTAAGGGGTTAAGTGATGTACAATTTAATCCAAAGCCATTTTCTTGTTATGGCAGTAGAGAGCACAATCCATTCCAAATTTCAGATACATGTTTTTAATAATATATTAATTTGTTAACTTTTGATTAAATTGTTTATCATGTACTGTAAATATTAAAGAAGACTGCGATCTCTGGTAATGATCCAGGAAACCGGGAATTTTCCAAAAAACTTTTGACTTCAACATCTTCTCTTGCTATAGAATGCACTGCAGCATTGAAGCAGCTCCCAACACTTTCATATGCCAGTCAATGGTAATGTAATATTTATAAATACTATTATTTAGTCTTTGTTCTTTACTAACAACATAAAAATAAAACATCCACTTTCTTCTTCCTGATAAAAGGCATCAAAGACAAAAGAACAAAATGTACTGCATGTCAAGCAAATCAGTGTATTGTCAGTGATACAATGCAAACGTCGACAGACAGATGTTAGGTATGTGTGCTTAATGCATAGCAGCAGAATTAAACCTCACTGATTAACAGCTTCCTGATGAAAATAACCTAGTTTATCTTATAATGCAAATTTAATAGGGACAAATTATCTTTGTTTGTCGTAAGATTAAAAATGATCCAAATAGATGTTTTCTAAGACCATATAAGCACACTTTAGCTTTAAAGACTCAGTTTCTTAAAATACAGTGAGTATGCCTAATTTAATGTACTAGTAGGATGGCTCAAAGTCCCTTCTGGCTCAAAGAGGGTAGTGCCGATCAGGGGCTCAAAATTTATGACAATTACCTATGTCATGTGTAGGAAACAAGAAATGATGCAGCAGATGGAGTAACCAAGGTGCACAATGTTTATTTCAAAACACAGAAATAAAAATGAACAATAGAATAATAATGACTAGGCTAGTAAGGTTATGTTTTCAAATATCTATGTGCTATCTGCTGCCAACTAAGAGAAAGGTCGGGCTCAAATGGGAGATTACATCGGAATCCATGTGGATGATCAGCGGCAAAACGCGGGCATTGTAAAGCATGCGAAATCGTTTTTTTACTCACACTCATGAATATGCATTGTGTATTCCATGAGCGGAGGAAAAATCACAGCATGCTCTTTTTTGCTGCGGACTCCACATAGACGGCCTCCATTGAAGTCAATAGAGGCCGTCTTCCTTGCAGCCCATATGCAATTAACATTGCTTATGGACCACGGGCATCCGTGTTGTCGCTAAGCGACGGCATGGGAAATACAAATATTGAAAAAAGAAAACCTGTGCTGCAGATGACCGACAGCGAGCCGCCACACCGCCGCTGTCATTTGCAATACAGAAACCAGAGGTACGCAGGGTTGCTGGCTAAATACAGGCTACAAAATGTAAAACACAACTTCCCTTTTGGATTGAACACTCTTACACCTCTAATATCATCTGTTGTTCCCCTTGCAAAACATCTCAGTCCACAAAGCAAAGGGGTTCCAACAGAGGCGTAACTTAAAGCTCCTGGGCCCCAATGCAAAACCTGTAACAGGGCCCCCACCTATAAAGCTTTATTCATAGTACTGGGCTCCCCATATGGAGAAGAGAGGCCTGATGGGCCCCCTAAGGCTCATGGGCCCGGGTGCAACTGCATACCCCGCATCGTCTATAGTTACGCCAGTGGGCTTTGGCATTAACCAACAGTCTTATTTCCTCAGGTCAGCCTCTATTACCTGTAGTAGGCCTGCTGACTATTTTGAATCCTATTTTGGTGACAACATCCAGTGTTTCTTTGAGGCCAGCTTCACGTAAAGTATGTTATATGGGGCTGCAGCTCCTGCCAACCCAAGCAGTTCTGGAGCATTGCCTGGGGGTTGGTAGCATTTGCCCGTCTTTTCATCTATGCTGCTCTGCCCAGTTCAGCTCAAGGCTGAAAAAATTCTCCTGTCTCCTCCTTCAGCAGCTCTTGTCTAATCACTGAGGCAGTCACAGAAGTCTATACCAAAAATGTAAAGCCCTATCACAGAATAGACGTAAGTCACAATTTTAAAATTTTATTAATAATCTTTTTTAATGATTATTAATAACATTTGGATATTTTAACTAATGTCTATTCTGTGATAGGGCTTCAGCAGCTCTAGCAACCTTCTTCCAAAACATTTCTTCCAGTTGTGGTGCAGTAGAGCCAGCAGCTTCTCTTCACCAACACTGTGCGTCTCTTCCTCGCACCCAGCAGCCATTCCTGCCTCTGCCCAGCATCTGCCCCCGTCACTACACAGCAAGAACTTGTCCTTCTTACCTCAGGGCATTTACCAATCAGAATCAGTCCAGTAAGCATGCTCAGATCCATTGCACCAAAATAAGGTGCACATTTTGTCATACGGGCTGATTTCTACACCATTTTTGGTGCATTTCCCATTCCATCTCCATGATGAAAAACATTGGTTTCATAATCTGATTTTTCATTGACTCTCGCATGGCGTGAAAATCACATGATTTTATCACCCTGGTGAAACCACCCTTCATAAATGAAAACATGTCAGCAGCCAGTAAAGATGAGTGCAATAAATTATGCGGTTCGCAAAAAAAAATATTCCTTAGTACATACAATTTATGCCATTAATGCATATTATAATGTCTACATATTAATAATGCCACAAAATGCCTTATTTCAGTAGAATAGCAATATCGTTTGGGACTACATTTTAATGCTATAAGTTCATAGGGCTTGCAGCAGACAGCAGCAGTGATATACTGGGAGTAGTTTAGAGGCGCAATGATGTGGAATGGGATGATGAAGCTATATAAAGCTAATTCCCTCCTCAAACATGCACTTTATTTGGTAAAACCTAGCTTCTAAATCAATGGCACATGCGCCCCAGGTGCGTGCTGGGTCTCTGGGAAGCACTCTCATCCTCTCACCATCTTTAGCTTGATTCTGTAGTGAAGCATGGTGGATGATCTTGGCCTTAAGAATGTTGATGTCATTTATTTGAATAGAGGGTACTTGGCTTAATAAACACAGAATAAGGGCTCTTTCACATGAGCGCTGTTTTGACACTGAGTTGGTGTGTCAAAAAATTGCATCTAAAGTACCCCATGGTTTCCTGTGGGTTCTATCAGATGAACGATTTTTTGATGGTACAGCTCCGGCGGGTCCCATAGACTCCTATGGGAGCCAGCCAGCAAAAGGGAGGGGGCAGGAGGGAGGGGGAGCAGCTGCAATGTGCTCGCGGTTGCTATTTGTTCACCCGATTTAACACTCAGATAGCCACCCTGTTTTAGCTCGGCTATCTGAGTGTTAAAACGACATGTGAAAGAGCCCTAATGCTGATATAGACTGTATAGCTCCTATATAGCAGTTGTCTTTAATCTGCAGATCTCCAGCTGTTGCAACTCCCATTAATTTTAAAGGCATGATGGGAATTGTATAAGTGGCGATGTCACTCTTATATGTCATAATCACATGCATCATGTACAGAACAATGCAAGGCAATTGGTAGTCGGGGGGCGTATCCAGGTTTAGTTTTTGCTGTGGGCTCCTATCTTGTTTATTTTCACTTGCAATCAAATTTAATGATAAAACTTATACCCTAAACATAGGCCCAGTGCCCATGGACGGATTATCGCTGCAGAATTCACGGCCAGACGCCTGCCGCAAATTGTGCAGCAATGTCCGTCCATAGACTGCTGTGTTAAAAGATTCTCCCCTGCCCACAGGTGGAAATCAACTGCGATTTTCTGTTCGTGGGGGAGAATCGCATCATCATGTTCTATTTTGTGTGGAAAATCGCATGGATAGGTTCCATTGCAGTCAACGGGAGCCGTTCATACCCCAATATTACGCGCAGTGAGCACTGCAGAAGTATCGCAGGAATCTATGTCATAGCCCAGCACCGGCACGTCATGCCCTGCACTGTGCATGTACTCTGGCTCACCAGGTGAGACACTCACGGCAAATTAGACAGGTGAGTATGGGGTCTCTGGGTGTCACTAGGTCTGATTCTATAGTTGGAATCCGACCCGGCAGTGGGCATGAGGCCTTATACTTCGCAGCTCTGTCATCTTTTGTGCTACAGATAAAGACAGTACACAGTAGTTTTATACTTGTGCTTGTCAATTGTCTTTAGAACCATTGACTCCAATAGTTTATCACCTCAGTTGCTCATAGAACCTGTGAAACCGCCATTATTATTGTCCCCAATGTACTCATATTGAACATCCATGCGTGTGACGGAACCATTTCACACAATGAGTCGCTAGATATCACGGCTGCTTCTCCCACTCTGTTGTCTAAAACACTATCAATATACTGTACATCTCCTATACACAGGCCAGCTAATACAAAAGATTACATGCATTTTAAATACTAGAAATAATGTCCCCAATCCTGGTTTTAAGACAAAGTTTTGTTGACTGACCGGAGGGGAGCACTTATTTTGCCTGCTGCCACTTTACTGTGTTGATGCCCCACTGATCCACCGGTCTCAGATCCTATTTTCAGCTAGCTAAGATGGCTAATGTGATCTTCAGACTGCCTAATCCCCACACTACATTGATAGTGTTAGACTACAACTACACTATATCTGCTCTCTGATTGGTCAGCCCTGCTCACATGACCAGTGCTAACCAATCAGAATGCAGTGCACAGTGTATATTAAGTAGCTAGAAAATTGCAGTGGCCATTTTGGACAGCTAAAAACAGGATCCCAAAGCAAAGAATCAGAGGGACATCAGCAAAGAAGAACAAGGCAAGTCATTTCCCCTTTTCCCCTTCAGTCCTGGGTCAGAATTTTTCCTGAAACTGGAGAGTCGCTTTAATTTAATATTCCGTTATTATTTAACTTGCCCCAAATAATCAAGATAGTTAAAGTCAGCAACCACTAATAGTAAAGGGTAATCAGCTAGCTCTCCACAGACACTACATAACATGTACAGTAAGAGCTCATTCCCACAGGCGTATGCGTAAAACGCTGCCTGGACCATGCAGCATTTTACCGCCGTAATGGCAACGGGGATCCGGCTATCGCCACGTGTGGCAGCGATCGTGCACTGCACATGACAGCCTATATCACAAAAAGTATGACTTGCTTTTTTTTTAATTCCCCGCTCTGTTTCATAGTAGTGCCACCCATATGCAATCTATTGTGTATGCGCATTAAATATGTTACCCATAGAGAACAATAGGGCAGTACAAGTGTCATACGGGGTGAAATAGAGCATTCTGCACTCTTTTTCACGCAATGTATATACGCTAATGTGAATGGATCAGTGAAAATTATTGTACTTTTATTGTCTCCATTCACCACGTGTTACGCAGGCGTGCATCATGTGCATAATACACAGTGAAATCACGCTTGTGGGAAGGAGCCCTAACTCCATAAGATTCTATTTCTTTGCTTGTGTTTCACTAGTGTTCTGTCTGTTACCTATTTTGTTTGTGAACCACAAGGCTCAAGACGCTTTGCAGACCCACATAGTATTCTCAGTATTCTCCCTTCGTGCATGAAATTGAAGAAAAAATTCAAAACAAAGGAAAATCTTAATGCAAATGTTAAAATTCAATGTGGTTATAATTAGTATTCTGCACTTCATCTATAACTATAGGATCAACTCTCAAGAAATATCAAGATTAACTACAGTATCGCCCAATTAATGTAAATATTTGTGTTCCGTATGTATCACTTGTCTCCGGTTCAAAATAGTTTTGAGGTGATTGTGCTAAGAATAGAACCTTTACTTTGTGTAAATTGATTTTATGCTGTCTACATACTTGTAGACCTTCTCTGGGATGTCATCTGCAATACATTATTGATTCAGTACGCATTCTCTATGCAGTTCACATCTGGAGATTACAGATTCAAATTGATATGACACAAGAACCCGGTAAGATTTATTAAATAAGAAAGAAAAGGATGCACATCAGTAAGATTTTAATGTAACACTTTTAAGAAATGCTAATTATATTCAGACAATTGCACATTCTCCTAATTATGGCAGCCAGCAACATACTGTACATTATTCCTGGATATTAATACCGGGGTTGCGGAACCTTTAACTCAACTCAAATGTTGCAATACTTTCACAGAACAAGCCAGCAATGAAAAATTAATTATTAAACAACTGCCTTGAGAAGACATCAGTGGCCTTGTCACTAAAGCGCAAGATTGATGACACATTATGTTCTAAAAAAAAATGGGACCCCATAGCTCTTGAATTGAAACCCTGGAAGGGCAATACCAATGCTAGTCACAGCATAAGTCAATTTTTAATTTAATTTTGTATTAAATGTAAGATAGGATAAATTTATCCAGGCCTCACGGACTCTATCTTAATAAAAGAGTTGGCACTCTTTCAAACATAAAGAATGGTCAGAGCTTTTCAAGGACATCACGAAGCCTGAAGCATAAGACACCAGTAAATAGTAAAGGTAGAACAAGTAGAAAGAGATATATTCACACGAGAGCTGCACAATGGTAATGTTTAGCATGCATAGACACTAACAAAACAAATACAGCAAACGGCAAGAGCGGTTAAGCAGCTGGATACGGTATCTCTGCATAAGTTAAAACTGTCAAACAGCGCAGAGGGGAAAAAAAAGTATAGCTGGAGAGAGTCGTATTTTAAAATATATTTAGCATTTGCATTAATTACTCGATATTGATGTACAATGTGATATAGAGGTTGAATTGTTATCGACTCGGATTTGGAAATTTTTTTTTGCATGGTTTACCCTGTACCTTCATATAAAACATATGTATTTTTTCATTTCAGTCATCTTCAGCGACAATGACCAAGAGAGGATGGGGTAAAAAACTATATGTCACATGGAGAATAAGTAGTGTATGGGGAGCAATAGAATAGTGCAGTAAAATGCTGTAAATCCCGTATAAGTAACAATGTCGTTTTCGACTAAGTGGAGCTGCAAGAAATGGTACAAAAAGAGGAATTATACAGTAGCTGTGTATATTTACGTAAAAGATTCTAAATAAATGTATATCACTAAGAAGGTCATGTGCAAATAAAACTCATTCACCATATCCCAACATACATTTATCTGCAGAGCAATTATCATGTTGCAGCCATTCTGTCCACTGGCTCTGCACTTTACTATCCAGCATATGCCAAGTTGGACAGCACACTTCAGTTGATGCAATAATTTTAGTGTTCTGTTGCTCAATCCTCAATATATTTCTGCACAATTAATCAACTCAAGTGTGTGTTGTATTATTTGGCATATTCGGGATTACTTTAGGGTTCATGAGACTGGCACCCCTTTAGGATCTGCATCATCTATGCATGAGTACTAGCCTGAGAGGGTGCTGACATACTCTATTACACATTTTACTATCCATTATAGGGACACTAAAGTGTGGGATTTACTAGGGGAAAATACAAAAATAATGAGATCAACTTTTCCATCACTAAGATCCCCCAATTTGCAAAATGGAAAGAAACAGTTTTTATATATCAGTTTGCATAGAACATACATATTCCTCATTATCATTGGTTGTGTTTTACATTATTGCTGGATACCATACCATAATAAGTGTGTAATGACACCAGCTGGACAGTAAAAACTGCAGCACATGACTAGACCTATAGCATTCACCTTTCCTGGGTACTAACTGTGCCTCCCAATATTCAGATATCCCAAGGACTTACAGTAAAGCTGAATAGTGTAACAACCAGATCTTCACATGAATAATAGATATGAAGTATGTATAAACACATGAGAAAATATAAATGCAAAGCTAGGGACTCACCATTAGATGGTAACTAGCTGATGAGGATGAAGATGATGATAACGATGAAACTGACAGTGAAGTCTGAAGTAGATGGTATGGAGCATAAATAACAAGCAGAGAAGTCCTATCCCTAAAACTAACTCTACTTATGTTCTTCCCTAATCTCTCCCTGAAACCAATGCTAATACCAGACACCACTAACTAGCCCTAATTTATCTCTACTGGCGACCCTGCCTAAAATACTGTTCATAAGAGCAAGAAGGCATTAGGACCCAGGCAAAAAGCCAAACAAGCAAGCTGAATGCTAAGCCAAGACTAGACTGATGCAAACACGGAATGAGCAGACAAAAAACAGAAGCTAAGAAACAAGATTGGACTAGGTTTGTACAGAAGCTAGGGCTACCAACATTCATCTTAAAGAGAATGCATAACAAGAAAATGAATTACTGTTTAAATCACATTTTTGCGTTAAGCATTATCTAAGACTTCTTGGTGTTTTTTGACATTTTACTCATATATATAAAAACCTGACACCCTGTAGTTTTTACTCTGGTTACTGATCCTCACAATTTGTCAATTCCTGTTCTGTATAGTTCACTTTCTAGTAGTCATCTCAGTATCATCACAGGCAGAATTATAACGAATTGTAATATATATATATATAACAAAGGATCAACCACTCACAATAGGTGATGGTCATAGTTTCCCCTGCAGCTGGAACGAGCCTTGATGGAGATGCAAGAGAGATAACAGATGTGCACCTGCTTGTCCTCTTTTCAAGAGGTCCAAGACATTGGAAGCTAGAACACATGAACTGCTGGTGGGTGGGATCACACTGCTGGTGGGCTTGGGTTCTAACCAGGAGGTCTCAAGTGTCCTGCCAAGAAATACTCCTGTGGGCTTCAAGTCGAGACCTGAGATCTATGACACTATTATTATTACTTTTGAGATTGACTATGGAACTGTACAGCATGAACTTGTTAAATGTAAAGATCTGGATGTAGAATTCTTATGGGGAAGAGACTTTCCCTACTTTTCTTAGTTTGGGAGGGATATGATGGTGTAAAGCCTCCTGTAGAGACTAATATGCAACTGCCTAAAGATAAAAGGCAGAGGAATGTCCCTGGACTGGCGGGTGGATACTCGTTGTCCGACTGTCTGAATTGTGACCAAGTTGGGTCAAAAATGCATCCAGAGATGTTACATTTCAGGAAGGTTCCTGAAAGGGATGAGACCGTTCTAATGTCTGTTGAGACTACACAGTATGGACTTTAGTCTGATGGACTAAATGATAATATTGCAAAGGCATGTGATGCGTATAACATGTGTGACTTTATTTATATGGAAAATGAAGCCAAGTCCAATGAGCCGTGTGTTGATTCTGTTGCAGTAGTTGCTGAATTGACAGTAATCTTGATTGAGCAAGTTAACCCTAAATACTGTCTGATGAAACTGACCCAGAATCCTTATGTTAAAAGATTAATATAATGTCCTGTTCTGTGTAGAAAATGCCTATAATCTATGAAAGTATCCCACAGTCTGCCCAAGTGGTTGCAGAGTATGAGCAGGCTGGTACAAGAAGCTCAGCCACCAGTGCATGAGGGAATTAGCTCAAGAGCCTTGTGTGGCACAGAGTGTTAGGGCAGCAGAAGGCAGTCCTACACTCTCGCTCTCGTCCTGGGAGTTGCAGATTCAATCCTTGCATGGTTCAGGTAGCTGACTCAAGGTTGACTCAGCCTTCCATCCTTCCGAGGTCACTAAAATGAGTACCCAGCTTGCTAGGGGGTAAATATGATTGGGGAAGGCAATGGCAAACCACCCCGTAAAAACAGTCTGCCAAGAAAATGTCATGGTGTGACGTCACCCTAGGAGTCGGTCATGACTCGGTGCTTGCACCAGGGGACTTTACCTTTTACCTTTATGCCCCTAATGGTAGGGAGTAAAAGAAAAAAGATTACCTCTAATTCTGAGGGTGAAGGCAAACAAGAGTTTGAATTTTTGCTGTGAATAAATATAATAAAGCTGTCTAAAGTTAGTTTAGAGTGGATCTCTGGTGTTGAAATGAGGTCCTGTGGATCGGTACCAACCATCTTGACCCGGAGATGGTGATCCAGCAAGTGGACTAACCCCTAAGGTATTACCAAGTCTAGACAATTGCTTCAACAGAGGTATAGCTGCACATGAATGGTTTTCTCTTTACTAAAATTCCTAATCCAAATGGCTCTACATAGCAGTGAAGATCCTCACTCCTGGATTTCCAGCCAAGAGATATTGAAGCACGACTAACTGACATTTCCAAAGATACTAAAATTTAAAACCAGCTTTAGGAGGACAAAAAAGCAGGTCATCCAACTAAAGCTAAAATGTTATTATTAATCACTTAATGACTACTACTAGGATGGCCAAACTTAGAAACAGTAGCATTTAAATAATATGAAACTAAGTGAACTGAATTTATTAAGGTAGATGGGTCCCAATGAGGTTTCACCTCATGAATTTTAAAACCCTGTTAAAAAAGACAAACAAATAAATGCATGAATAACACTGTAATGTGTCTGTCATGGTAGCCCTGGGAAATACACCAGAAAATAATACGAAAGCCACCGGGAAATTTAAATTCTGATGTAAAAGAACCGTAATGTCAGCAACTGTACAGATTTGTAGCCATTTATCCACTAATGTACGTGTTAAATAACTTTTTATTCATTAGGTTAAACATAAAGCCGTAGACCAAGTTCCCTTGCGAAGGTAAAAATGATTTACAATGTAGTAGTAAAGCAACATAGTAAACATCTTGCTAAATTGTTCAATTAAATAGAGGAAATGCATTTACTAGAATGTCTAGAGCCAATTATAGCCAGGTTTCTATAGCTGTTACACAAAAAAGTTTGTGAAAATGCCAATAACGGGCACACTAAGTGCTGGATTCTTCCATTTGTTTTCAATACAATATTTTAAAGCCATGTAATGAAATGTCAGCGAGTATTATGTCTGCCCTTACCTGGTCTATGCTAGATGTATGATATTGGAAAATCTTTATTGATTGACTGCAGTGCAGGGTTTTAGCTGCCTTCATCTGGATCAAATCGCATACATGACAGTTCAACAGCAGAAAAGGTGAAAGAAATTGATAAAAACACAGTCTTTTCATTTAAGTTTAGGCAAACAAATATTTAATTGTACATTCATTTAAAAATACCCTACATTATATACTCTATTTGCACATATTATAACTAAATGGTCCTCCTTACTTTCGACTTATTCCCTGCATAGCGGCACACCTCTTCTCTATCTTTGCAGTGAAATGCAATACTGTTCCTACAATAAATTGCCCTGCATTGTAGTTTCCTTCATCACTAGTAACCAGAATCATCCCTGTACAAAAAAAAAACCCTCACTTAAAAAAAAACAAACATAGTTTAAAGTAGATGTAGAATTTAAATTGGCATCATACAATGTATGTGTAGTTAAAAAAAAACAAAACACTCTTTTTAGTTTAAGAGTAGTGCCATAAACAGTGAATCATGGATATAGCGGTTGATGAATGCCCATTAGTATTAATTTCCAGTGACTCAGACCATCTCACTCGGTCCATGTGGCAAGCTAATGAGATTCACTTGTCACATATTTTCATTATTTAATGCAACATTTCATTTGCTATGCTCCAAGAAAGGATCATTTTACCAAGAATTGACCAGTTATAAAAGCTACAGTATGTCGATCAGCACTCACTAACGCGGTTTAAACCAGCAGATGATCACTGGTATGGAGATGAACAATCATTATTACTATCGTTCATGTTTAGGCCTCGGTCAGAGGAGCGTGTTTTTGCACATGAATAGGCGCGCAAAAAGATCGCGTCTATTAGAACCATTGGTTTCGTATGAAGTGTTCACATGTCTGTTTTTTAGAGGTGCAAAATACTCGCACCTGCAAAAGAAAGGACATGCTAGTGCAAATGCATTTGTTCACACGCATCATGCACTTGCGTGGAGTGCATTTTTTTCACGCACATAGGCGCGCAAAAAAACCTGCTCGACTGACCGAGGCCTTACATGGTAGATGTGCTGCCGACCAGCGATCAAGTTTATACCAACGTGAAAGAATCAGTCAGTTAACAAACAATAGCTTAAGGTCCATTTAGGCCTCATGTCCACGGGGAAAATCAGGCCCGCCGCGGATTCTTCATGCAGAATCCCGCAGCGGGTCCCTCCTTTCCCACGGACATGAGGCCTAAAAAGAAGAATTACTTACCTGTCCGGATGCTGCAGATCAGCCCTCCATCGCGGCCTGATCTTCTTTCTTTGGCCCAGCGGATGTGCTCGGCACATGCGCCATGCACTCCATTTTTTTTAAACTCCTGCTCTTCCGCGCTCCCACGCCGGAGAGCAGGAATTCAGCTGTTTGTGTGCCGTGGATCCGGACGGCTTCCAAGCCTGCGGGAGCCGTCCCCGCGGGAGACCCGTACTAAAATGGAGCATGCTGCGGGTGTTTTTCCGCACACGCAATCCGCGCCTCAGGGGAAAATGACATCCGCAGGTATTTAATTACCTGCAGGTGTCCAATGCATTCCTATGTGTGCGGGTGATCAGCTGCGGATCTGTCCCCGTGGACATGAGGCCATAAACCTGCCGATTTGTTGTTTGAACAAGCAAACAATGTCGGAGTTGGCAGGAGCAGCCTATTTATACAGGCAGATACATCATTGGATCGTTCACATGAGAAATTGCTCAGCCATTCACATTCACTGCATAAGGGCTTATTTACATGAGCGTATATTGGCAGCCATTTTCACAGCTGTCCATTATGCACTACCATCTGATGCATTGGATTCCAATGCATCAGATCACATGGGCGTATTCCCATGGCGTAAGAGCGCCTGGCTGGCCAATACAGTGCCAGGCACTTTTACGCTGGGCAGTCATCCTATAGAAGCCTATGACAGTTGCCAGAGAAGGGATTTCAGAGGGAGTTTAGCAGTGTGACAGGTAAACTCCCACCCCCTTCCCTCCTCCTCTCTGCTTTTTGACAGTTGTTTGCAATGGGAGGAGGTGACACAATGGGTGGAGCTAGTTGCTAAGCTCCCGCCCCATCATGCCCCCTCCCATTGCTGGCTGCTGACAAGGGGCAGAGAGGGGACGGGAACTTAGCACACTAGCTCCTGCCCGATCCCGCCTCCTCCCTCTGCCAAGAGCCGGCAAGGGGGCAGAAAGGGGAAAGGCAGTTTAGCAAAGCTAAACTGTCTTCCCCTACCCGACAGCATTGCGGGCTCACCGTATACGTGCCGGGCCCAGGCCATCTGAACGGGCACATAAACGTTAGCTTTGTGCGCCCATTCATGCATTTTTACGTTGCCGGTGGGTGATCGTAAAAACGCTGATGCCCGTATGAAAGAGCCCTAAGTGAATGACTGAACAATCAGTATTTAAACCAAACAATTAGTGAACAAGTCAACGATGATTGTTATGCCTGCAGAAAATGAATGATAAATAAAAACTATAGTTCATTCTTGCTCGTTTGAATGATTTTTTGAACAATAATTGTTCCATGGTAAAGGGCCTTAACTCATTCATTAGTCGATCACTGGCATAATCAGACAGGCTGATGATCAGGCAAACAAACATTTGGACTATTGTTTGTACCTGATTATTGCACTGTATAAAAAAATTTTAAGAATAGTAAGTGTATTTGCACTAATTGGTATGAAAATGTTTTACGCATTAATGCTAAGTTTTGTAAAAGTTTGATTATCACCTTAATAGAAATATTTTATGTCTCCTACCTGATTTTGATAGACATAAGCAGAATAAGCATATCGAGCTGTGAATGAAAGATATCAGGGGCAGCTGAAAGAGAAATCTGCCAGTTTGTGTCTACTTGCAGAACAGGCCAAGAGGCAAAGCTACTGGCAGAAGAAGAAACAGGAAGATCCGGAATGAAAAGCTGGCTGCCATCAATGAGGTTACCCAATTGAAAACAGAAGCTGAGGTCATCTTAAAGGAACACTTCAGAAGATTAGCCAAAATGAAGCTGATCGTAGATTATTACTGGGAGAGCGAACTGCTCAGTGCAAGCAAGACTTTGAAGAAAAAATCTTGCTCTGTTAAGACAGGCCTCTGACCGTGAGAAGCAGAGTCATAGAGGGAAGATGAATTGCTCCAAGTAAGAGCATAGATGGAGGAAGTCCTTAGAGTAAAGGCTGAGTTAAAAAAAAAAGCTCAACACACAAAAAGGCAACACTCACTTTGCGCCAATAAGGATGTTGACAAGTAAATTCTGGAACTGGACAAGTCCAAGTGTGTGTTCCAACAGTTGGTAGAAGAAATAAAGACCCTATTGTAGAAACTTAAAGATAAGTTACAAGCAACAAAGTATTCCAAGTTGTGCATAGAATGTAACCTGAAAGTTATGTGCTAAAAGTTTGTGAAAAATGAAAAAATCCTAAAAAAAAGAAATAACCTGTGTGAATAGTAGAGAAGAAACTATGTAGAAACTGCATGAGGTGCAGGAGCAGCTGAAGGATTTCAAAACATAAGAATGTCAAAAGAGAATTGGAAGACACTAACTCATCCGGGGATTTTGCACTAATTGGTATGGAAAACATTTTACACATTATCGCAAAGTTTTGTAAAAGTTTGATTATTAGTTATTACTCTTAATGGAAATATTTTATGCCTTCTACCTAATTTTGATGAGTGTAAGCCAATATAAAGCCACATTTTTATAAGTCTCATGCACCATTTTGAGAGTATTCTGCATTCAAAACTCTACGAAAACAAATATTAGATACGTGGAATTTTATTCTATTCCTAAAATATTTCACCCTGCAAGCGGTCATATAGTTGAGTGTCAACTGATTGAGACACTATCAGTATCCTAAATAAACACACCCTTCTAAATATTGCCAGCTGAAAGATACTCATTAAACAGGCTTGCCAACTTCAATTCTTCTACTTTCTGGACAAGTGATGTATGTTTCTAGCTGAGGTACAATATGAACTCATTATCAGCGTCTACTGCAAGCTGTAAAATGACAATAATTACAATCATAATAACCTGCTCAAGTACCAACAGCTCAAAAAAAATCACAGACACATCTATATTTTTTCACGGACAATGGAAAAAAGGTCCAGGTACTTTTGAATGGTTGGCAACCCGGAAACTGTATATAATATCATATCTACATTAGTCATGTCTGTTTTAGTAAAATATCTGGATTGTGCCATTCTACCTGAAATATATGAATAAATTGACAAGTTGGTAGTAATATTCCCCTGGTCAAGGAAGCATGTCCTATATATTCTGACATGCCCAATCACTAGTAACATAGTATGTAAGGCCGAAAAAAGACATATGTCCATCCAGTTCAGCCTATTACCCTCAATGTTGATCCAGAAGAAGACAAAAAAAAAACACAATGAGGTAGAAGCCAAATTTCCACAATTAAGGGTAAAGAAATTCCTTCCTGACTCTAATCTGGCAATCGGAATAATCCCTGGATCAACAACCCTTCTGAAGTCATTAATGATTATAACATATAATATTGTATCGCTCAAGAGGCTATTAATACTGTGTAAGAACACACTATATTGGGAACATGAATGGTAATTTCCAATTGTCAAGAGGGTATATCAGTAGACTAGCACAATGCAGTCCTCTAAGAAAAGAAATCTCAGAATCGTTATTACATGAGGATACAAGATTCCCTAAAATAGACTTGTCAGTAGAGCTGACCAGAGATACAGTATACTCCAGTATGTGCGCGCGTTTAAGTACCCCCACTATAAATGCTGATGTTAAGTGATTCTCTTTCCTGTCTAGCGCCAAATAGTACACTATATTGCATAGCTTTTTATTTGCACTTGTGACACTAGAGTCATAGAAATGTTATAGATAAGAACTATTAAAACCAGAGATCTTCCTGCTTAGATTTTAATACTGTAAGAGCGCAATATTGTAAATTAGAAATTCCATATTCTATGGCCTCCTGTCCTTAAATCAGATAAATGCTTCAAATCAAATTCTACCAGGCTCATGCATATAACACCCCTCAACCAATTATGCGTTTTAACTGTCATATAAACCAATATATTTCCACCTAATGACTTCACCACTAGAGAACAAGTATATTGCAAAACATAGTAGTTTATTTTCCTGACAGAGAAGGACACACAATAAAACCTCCTACTGATTAAATCCTGACATTGGTATCTATCAACCTACTTCATATTGAAGGACGTTAGTCTTTACATTTTCATGCTGGAAGGAATATGCAGGGGAAAGGAATAAAGATGTGTTTTGCACTGTGCATTAGAAATTCCATCAAGTACTTTTTAATCTAGGTCTTATTAATATAATGACTTATTTATCGGCTGATACCATGCATGGCTTTTCTGCGCACAATGTGAGCGCTGATAGATACCATAGGTTAACTCTATGCAGCATTCAATTTCTATATGATGATTAACATATTACATGCAAGTAATTATCAATTATTAGCACCTTAATTCTGCAATATTTATTTTCCACTTTCAGAATAAAAAATCCCGTACTTGATCTTTAGGGGCTCGTTCACATGGGCGTCAAAATCGTGTAGAAGTTCGCCATGCAAAAGAATTGTTGCAAAATCGCCCAAAACTCACATCAATGGACAATTTTTTTTAATCAAGTTCCATTAGCATTTAAAGTGTCCATTCACATGATCAGGAGTGGCGTGTTGCCGAAAAAATGCACTGCTGAGAAAGAGAGTTTTTTTTTTTATTTCGTCTGGACAGCACAAAACTTTCAACCCACTATATACACCCATCCAACACCCTTTATCAGCACTACCCCTGCTAATCTCACTCCCCCACCCTCTGGCATTGGTTCACAAACTGTCTCTCCCTCCCATTGCCATTGTTTAGCAGTGTTAGTTAAACAATGGCAATGTTTAGCTGCTAATCTCAATCCCATTCCCCCTCACATACACTTCTATAGCACTCTTTGTCAGTTAGTTATCTTTTTGCGCAGCAGGGAATTTCAGTTGCTCAGTTCAGTCACTGATGTCCTATCTTCTCAGATGTCATTTTTTTTGCGCGCGGCTGAAAATCGTTCATCTGAATGTTTCCACAGGAAATCATTGGTTCTATTGGTCACAACTTTTTGCACGTGTAACTTAGCTGTGCAAAATCGTTTATTTGAATGTGCCCTAAAGGGGTATTCAAACCATAGACATTTATTACCCTCTAGATAATAGGTTGAAGCTGCTAGGACCGCATAGGACAGCATTTTTAGTTTTTTTATGCCTCATCTCCATGTTCTGGTCAGATTCCGACTGCAAAATTTCATGCCAGAATCAGACCCGGAGCCCTGCCAGTGACCCCCAGAGACCCATACACACCTATCTGGATCCGTCGCAAGTGTCTCGGCCGGTGAGGCAGTGCGCATGCGCAGTGCAAGGCATGACGCATCGGCACTGGCCTATGACTCGGATTCCAACAATACTTCTGCAGTGCTCACTGTAGAAGTGCTGCAGGATGGACGGCTTCTACTGACTGCAATGGAAGCCATCCGTGTGATTTTCCACACCAAATAAAGCATTTGAATCGCAGTTGATTTTCGTTGGTGCGCAGGGAAGAATCTTTTAACAGAGCATGTTTATGGACAGACATTGCTACAGAATTCGCGGAAGGCATCCAACCGCGAATTCCACTGCAAAAATCCATCTGTGGGCATTGGGCCTCTCAGGTATCCCCTTAGAGAGCGGCCTATTTTGTGCCTTAAGGACCAAGCGATTTTTATTGTCACATTGCAAGAGCCATACCTCTTTGATATAGCCATGTGAAGGCATGTTTGTTGTATTTTAGTGATGGCCCCACTCTGCCATAGATATAATGTCTTGTATAACTTTCCTTAAATTATTTTGTGGATAGATGGAAAAACCCCTCAGAAATTCCATTATTGTTTTTTCGGTTTTGTTTTTATGGCGTTCACCATTAGGTAAAAATAACAGTATAAATGTCTTATCTGGATCAGCACGATTCCTGTTATACCAAGTTTATATAGATGTTTTTACTACTTTAGCACAATAAAAACACATTTATGAAGAAAGTCTATTGACTCTGCAACCTAAGACCACTCTTTACTTTTCTGGCAACATACGTAGTCCTGGTTTTTGCATGAAGAGTTTTTTTAAGTACCATTTTGTGGTCTATGTGCCTTTTGGGTTGGCTTTTATAACGAGTTTTGGTAGAAGAATAGTGCGAGATAAATACAAAAATATTTTCATTGCTTGGGTTGTTAAGAACGTAATAGTACATATAAAGTGTTCTTTTTTAAAATATGTTTTATTTTAGCCAATTAAAATGGAGAAAAATGTGTACTATTTTTTTTTAACCAGGATTTATAAAAATCTTTATTAAGCTTTTTTGACACTACTTTTTGTCTTAAGGGGACTGGAAGATGCAATTGTTCAATAACTAGGATAATACATCGCATTACTTACATAGTGCATTCTATTATGCTTATAACATCAGCCTATCAGATTATGCTGGAGGCAGGGTCTAATAGGCTGAGTTACATGGCAGACACAGAGGCTTTTGTCAGACCTTTGGCTACAATGGAAATCCATTGGTACCTTGGAATCGAATTGATGCAGTTGCTATTAATTGTGGTATGTAAGAGGTTAAACTTCTAGGATCGGAGGTTTCTCTGCCCCTGGTAGTTAGAGCAGGAGCCTGGCTGTCAGTAGTCAGCCAAATGACTGCCTTAACAAGTGTATGTACTGGTTTAAAGTCCATTAAAAAAGGCTTTACAACTTTGGGCTGACAGATTCTTTTCAATATCTACATATAAGATCCCTCTGTATAGCACTTATAATCTTTGAATAGTTGATCTATCTGTCTAGTTTAAATGTTTCAGCAGCACCCCTTGCAAATGGGTGCATAAAATCAAACAAGCAAGTGGTAGACCATGCAAAGTCACACAGTGAGTCAGTAAGTGCTACAGAGTACGATGCATACAAATCACCTATTCTCAGCATCACTCACTGCAAAGCTCCAAACTAACTCTGAAGATGACAGCAGCACAAAATCTGTACATTAGGGACTTCATGAAATGGGTTTCCATGGTTGAGCAGCTGCAGACCAATTTAAGATCTACATCTGCAATGTGTTGGCTAGAATAGTATAAAACATACGTTTCAGCTTTTCGGCTAGCCCCTTATTTCCAGCGAGGGACAATGTCAATAGTACAGCATACACAAATATTTTAGACAGTTGTATGCCCCTAGCTTTGAACAGTGTGTGGTAGACCCTTGCTTGTTCCAGCATGGCTGTCCCCTGTGCAAAGCAAGATCCGTAAAGACATAGTTTAATGAGTTGGATGTGAAAGAAGTCAAGTGGCTGCCCAATTCCCTGACCTCAACCTTATTGAACATGTTTAAGATGAATTGAACAGCTTGCAGGCGAGAGCCTCTTGTCCAACATCAACGCTTGACCTCACAAATGTTGTTTTGCCTGAATGGGCCCAAATTCCCTTAGGCACTCTCCAAAATTTTGTGGAAAGCCTTCTCAGAAGAATAGAGGCTGTTACAGCCACAAAAGGGGCACACATACATATTAAATGGGTTCAGAATTTTTTGTACTGATGATCAGCAGAGGTCTGCTGATCGGGATCCCTGACTATCAGCTGATTCCTGCCGCCACTAGTCGGGACAGCTCAGGTAGCAGACCACACTGTCTGTACGGCAGTGGCCTGGTCTGGTACTTCCATTTCCTGCTGATTTAAATAGGAACTGCACCTGCACTACCAAACTAGGCCATTGCAGTATGAATGGCTCAATCTGCTTCCTATGTCATACTTGCTGACAGTGTTGCTGGGACTCAACTATTCACGGGGATCCCGAGTTAGGACTCCTGCCGATCATCAGAAGACAAAAATGGATGAAGTCCCGTAAAACCCCTTTAATGTTCATTGTTTTGCAATTTGATGCCCTTATACAGGTGTGATGGCCCGATGTCTACATACTATATATCATATAGTCTATCTATCTATCTATTTATCTATCTATCTATCTCATATCTATATACTATCTATCTATATACTATCTATCTATCTACTATCTATCTATATCTATCTATCTATCTATCTCATATCTATATACTATCTATCTTCTATCTATCTACTATCTATCTATCTATATCTATCTATCTATCTACTATCTATTTATCTATCTATCTATCTCATATCTATATACTATCTATCTATCTACTATCTATCTATATCTATCTATTTATCTATCTATCTATCTATCTATCTATCTATCTATCTATCTCATATCTTCATACTATCTATCTATATACTATCTATCTATATACTATCTATATATATCTATCTAGCTATCTATCTACCTATCTCATATCTATATACTATCTATCTATCTACTATCTATCTATCTATCTACTATCTATCTATCTATCTCATATCTATATACTATCTATCTATCTATCTCATATCTATTTATCTATCTATCCATCTATCTATCTATCTATCTACTATCTATCTATCTACTATCTATCTATCTATCTATCTATCTATATCTATCTATCTCATATCTATCTTTCTATCTAACTATCTAGCTCATACTTTACATACTATGCATTCAGTATTTCATGCATCAGACAGACAGTTATTATTTTCCCCATTTCTCACTTTACTATTATAAATGCCATACAATTATTGCACTGTATAAGTCAATGTTTCTAAGAAAGTGATACAAGCAACAATTTATACGATCTTACCCAGCAGTTAGCTAGACAAAAAAGCTGTATATCAAAATACATTTTCCTTTGTGATGGTGCACTGATTCATTAGGATTCTTCAGATATATAGCCCTGCCGTTCCAAACTATTATCATGTTTGTGATCATCCCATAATAACAACATGACAAAGTTTTATTGCCATTTTTCCATGATTTGTATTGAATTATTCTTGTTTGTATTTCCTTCCAGTTTTCGAGGTATCTTATGGTTTGCATTATCATGAGTTATAACACTATCAGTGTCTCTAGTCTGTTATGTGCCGTCTTTTTATGCTAATATGCATTTAAACATTGAAACAACCTTCAGCTTAGGACGTCCAAGTTAGTTTAGAAATTGTTAATGTAGAGGTGTAAATGTAACCTTCTGGGCCCTAATTCAAAATCTGTATTGGGCTTCCCACCTAGCAGGTGTCAATTAGAATAATAGTACATTCTTCCATATGTGGCAATTGGCCTTTGAGCCCAAAAGTTACAAGAACCTGGTTAGGGCTGTAATCTCTGTACAGCTGTAGTTAACGGGACTTAAAGGTGATGACAGTATCTCTTTATCAAACCTGTTAAATAATTGCTATCGTTTTAAAATGATATGTAAAGGGTTTATGCAGAAGATAACTATTGATGGATTATTCTTAGGATAGGCCATCCCTTTCAGATCGGTGAGGGTCTGACACAATAAAACATACTCTTTTGTCACAGATGTATGTCCTCCACCACTAATTACCTCACTGTACATCAGTCCACCTCCGGCGAGGTAATTAGAGGTGGAGGACATACATCTGTGACAAAAGTGTATGTTTTATTGTGATTGGTTAATTGTAGGTGATGTATTTTGCATAAATTGTCTGAATATGTACTGTGTTATATAAGCTTGAGGAAGGCCACTACAGCCGAAACGTTGCTGTCATGGTGATGGGGCAAAGTCTTGTCGTCTACATCCGCTTATGCTGCCAGTTACTTGCTTAGTTGAATGACTTACTAATTGGAACTTGTCTGACTTGAGTTCCTTCTCTGGCTTCTGCATGACCCAGCCTGACCCAGAGTGGGATTACTTCTGTGCTACTAGTTGGACTCTGAATATTCTGGACAAATAGGTCCGACTGTGACTTTACACCAGACAACTTTAGAGAAATACAGCGATTATTTTTTTTTATAAGTTTAACAGAAATGACTTAAGACTTATCGCTCGTCACCCTGTTGTTGGCCATGATTGCACTGAACGAGTACCATTTCAATTTTCTGTTTCAAGTGATTATTCAGCCGATGATTGTCCCATGCAAAGGTACCATTAGTTCCAAAATACAGTACTGTATAATAGTTTTAGGCAGATGTGGAAAAATGTTACAAAGTCAGGCCTTAGTCACACGGGCGTTTTTTCACGCGATTTGCGGATCGCATGACGGATGCGCATCCGCAAATCGCGTGACCGCTGCGCACAAGTCGCCCCGCAAATCGCCCGAAAATCTGCTCCTAGCCGCGTTTCATTAGAAACGGGCCGGAGCTGTCCAGCGCATTGCATTCAATGGAGACGGCAACAGAGCCGGTTCCATTGAAAGCAATGCGCTGCGAGCGAGCCCGGGATGAATTGTCGGGAAGGGCTTAAATATATAAGCCCTTCCCTGCAATTCATCCTAAAATGTGTAAAAATAAAAAATATATGTATACTCACCTTCTCCCGGCAGCCGGAGCTCCGCGCGGCCGTCCTGTAGAGGGTGTGAAGGGGGTGTGAGTCAGACCTGCCCCCTGATTGGCTCAGCGCTGAGCCAATCAGAGGCATGTCTCACTCACACCCATTCATGAATTCATGAATGGATGTGAGTCAGACCTGCCCCTGATTGGCTCAGCGCTGAGAGGCAGCAGTCACTCACCCATTCATGAATTCATGAATGGATGTGTGAGTGAAACCTGCCTCTGATTGGTCAGGGCTGTGACCAATCAGAGGCAGATCATTCAGCAGGCGGGGATTTTAAAGCCCCGCCGGCTGAATAGTGCCGAGAAGCAGTTCAGCAGAACTGACAGCGGCCGCGGCTGGACTCCGGCTGCAGGGGAAAGGTGAGTATACAATTTTTTTTTATTTTAACACATTTTAGGATGAATTGCAGGGAAGGGCTTATATATTTAAGCCCTTCCCGACAATTCACCCCGCGCACGCCGGCAGCCCATTGCTTTCAATGGAGCGGCTGTATTGCCGGCTCCATTGAATTCAATGGGCAAACATCGTTCTTCTCTGCCACAGCTGTTACAGCTGTGGCAGAGAAGAATGATTTGTCTTCTATATGTTCTCAATAGGGTCGGCGCTGCTGCCGCCGGCCCCATTGAGCGCATATAGAGAAGAGAACAGGAATCGCAGATCGCAGATAGGTGTGATCTGCGATTTCTGTTCTATAATTTATCGGACGAGCGCATAAAAAGCGCTCATATGTCCGATACCATTGCAAAGCAATGGTTTTATAAAATCGCCGGACGCATGCGCATGCGCAAATCGCGGCTAAAAACGCCCGTCTGACTAAGGCCTCAGAATGTTTTAAAAAATAGAAGTGTTAATAGTTTCATATTTTTTGTTAATTAATAGAGATGAGTGAGCACCTAAATGCTCAGGTCCGCGTTATTCGAGTCAAGCTTTTCGTAAAATTCGAGAGCTCTACTCGAGCATTTTTGTATGTGGGACGCCGGGTGCCGAGCTTTTTTTCTCTCTTGTTTCTCTCTCTCTCTCTCTCTCTCTCTCTCTCTCTCTCTCTATCTCTCTCTCTCTCTCTCTCTCTCCAGCTTGCCAGACAAAAAATTTGCCATTGACGCACGCTGCAGGAGGGGCCAAAACAGGCACGTCACAGCGGGGAGGAGCCAAAAACTGGGGCAGGGTGGAACACGGTTTGATGCTCGTTCGAGTAACGAGCACCATCGAGTACACTAATACTCGAACGAGCATCAAGCTCAGCAGAGTATGTTCGCTCAGCTCTATTAATTAACAAAATGCAAAGTGAAAGAAGAGAAGGGAAATCTAAATCAAACCAATATTAGGTATGAACACCCTTTTACCTTCAAAATAGCTTCAATTCTTCTAGGTACACTTGCACACAGTTTGATCTTTTGTGGATGTTAGCTTGTTCAAAACCTTCTGTCTCTTCATGTAATTTGAGACAGACTGTTAAGATCAGGGCTCTGCTGGGCCATATCATCACTTCCAGGACTCCCTGTTCTTCTTTACACTAAAAACAGTTGTTAATGACATTGGCTGTAGGTTTGGGGTCGTTGTCCTGCCGCAGAAAATAATTCTTACTTTGCTGAATTTTTTCTAATTCTGTCTAAAACGTTTGCGCAGTACTGTATATCAATAGCAATGCTTTTTAAACTGTAAGTAAACAGATAACCACAAGAAACCTGCTATTTTTATTTTATTTTATTATCTCACGCCTTTTGCAATTAAGTGATTTGATCTATGATATTAGCAATCCTGTTTGTAACTTGAGACTATTCATGCTTATTTTCACCTTGTACTCTGCCTTCCCTTTAATTGTCACCTAGTGACCATAGTAATTTTAATGACATCTCAAGATTCCTTCAGGTCTGTGTAGTAAAGATAGGCATCTGTTGCCATGGCAATTTGCTTCTTACAAAGGTTGTGTCTGAACAAGCGGCTTGTTTGTAACAATATCCATGAAAGCTCAGCTCTAAAATACTACTGCACTTTTTAAATGTTAATCCCTATATTTGCTACATGTTTATGTCTCTTTTGTTACTTATTTAAAACTTTCTTCCCTTGTTAGGCCTAACTCCCACGGCCGGATGTCCGCCGCATAAAACGGGGCAGAAATCCGCGGCGTTTCACTGCAGCTATTAGGTTCTATTGAACCTAATAGCTCAATGTACATGCTGCGGAATTTCACAGCGGAATTCCGCAGCATGAAATTATCCGCAGCATGTCCTATTTGCCGCGGGAGTACACAGACGGTTTCTATTGTAATCAATGGAAGCCGCCCATCACTCTATACTTCCACTGTAGCACAGCGGAAGTATAGCGTGAATACGTGACCCACTCACTGCCAGCCACATCATGTGACGACGCTGGAGCGTCATATGACACTGTCGGCGCGTCATGCACTGTACTGCACATGCACGCCGGAGCGTCACGTGGGACTTTGCACAGTGGATCCGGAGGTAAGTATGGGGTCTTTGGGGGGGCGCCATGGCAGGCTCTGCAAGCGGAATACCGCAGCGGAGTCCGTCATGGCCGTGTGCATAAGGCCTTAAAGTAAGTCTGTAACCATGCAATGAAGAGTGTCCATAAGATGTTCACAGTAATATGCCTCATTGGGTATAATAAGAGGCATAACCTAAAGCACAGAGACTAAATGCAACATCTGTAATAAGCCCGTCCCAAAAACTATCCTGCATAATTTATTTTACTTGTCCTTGAAGGACCTTTTTGGTCTCCTCAAGCTTCAGGGCCCAGATGCAACTTCAAACTCTGGACCATCTATACTTACGGCCCTGGGTGTTATTGCATCCACTGAACTCCCATTCAGGATGCCATTCAAAAGCATGTGACACTCACTAATTACCCTGCCCTCCAGCCACAGTGACCACATTGTGCTTCTCAGCCAATCAGTCTAAGAGGTGCTTTAATTAGCATATTGTGAAACGCTTTAGAACAGTACATGGCTTAGAGGGATATTTCTGATGATTGATTCTGATTAAATGCATAAGGCCGCCTGCACACGGGCGGAAGCGTAATCACACTCGCAAGAGGAGGATGCATTTGCACTCCGAATGGAGCACTATCGCATCCTCTGGTGAGCAGATGCACGCTCCTTACTGTACTCTTCCTCTCTGCCAGCCCTGTTCACATCAGCACGGGACACACCTGTGCCATGTTTGGACAGGCAGGGCAGTCTAATGAATAGGTGGGCCAGCTACTTAGTCAGCCGAAGAAGTTTCTAGTGTTAATCAATTAACAGCAAGAAATTGTGCTGTGAATTGCGCAATTTCGTTCACAAATTTGTGAACCCGATAGAATCCTAGAGCATGTTGCATATTTTTGCCATCGGCAGACATGCGTGCAGAAAATCAAGCAACGTGAAGGAATCAGTTGAAAACTATGGGTTTTAATCATTTTGTTTCCCGTGGCCGATTTTCTGCACGCAAAACTGTCTGCAGGAGCCCTAAGAACATATGTACTTATCACGTCTTATACTGTAGCCTACTGGAAGTAAAGATTGCCCTGGTATGAAGTGCACCAAATGTATTAAGAGGCACAAGACCCAACACATGGACACATCTTTGGGTTGTCCATCCACCAAATCTGAAATCTACGTAACTACAAGCTTCTGGTGTAAATTATATTAAATCTGATTTGCTCACAAGGCCATGCTCTACTTTTGCTAAAGCCCATCCACTTTTAGAAAAGTGGTGAGTGAGGTGTAAGAATGCTGAAAAATCACAAATTATGTCACAAATATGGCATAATTCATGGCTTTTGTCCACCAGAAATGTGGCGTATAGGAGTTACTAAATTTCCCCAATATGCAGATATATTTTGAAGATTATATCTCTACTTGAAAATGGCCAGAAGCAACTGAATGGCGTTAAATAGCCATAGCTTACTGAGTGTGTTTGGTTATCACATATGCATTTTAGAAAACCCATTTGCAAATATTATATCAGAAAATTCCAACTTAATAATGGGTGCGGTGGGAGAGAGTTGTCAATCAGAATCTGCAGATCTGGACATTACACAGGCAGTCTATGATTTTAATGAGAACTATTGTGTGCTGCTTCATTTCCCCTGCAGCAGCATGGCAGGGAAATTGAATTCTTGCTGCCAGGCTTCCATAAAGCCTGCAATTGATTGCCAGAGGTCCCAGCAGAGGAATACCCTGTGATGAACTCATTGTCAGGGGATGTTTGCAATGAAAATGGGTTGTGTGAAGTGAATGACCCCTTTAAAGTTTACTGCTACATTGTTTCTGTATGTGTGAACCCCTCCCCGCCCAATTATGTATTTGGTATGGATCTTGGTGCAGAATTCACCACCTCATTAGAAGATATAGAATCTGCACCAAAAAGTTGGAGCTATAGTTGACATGCTGCAGGTTTTTTCCACAGTACATGGAAGAGATTTTTGAAAATCCAAGTTCTACCATGCAGAGGGTCCATATGGAAAAGTATTAGCAAATCCGTCCTGTCTTTATATAGCCTTAGGACTTGAGTGAGAAAAATGAAAGCACAGAGAATAGAACCCATTGCTTTTAATGGATTTGTACTAACAAGCGTGTTCTGTGTGAGCATTTTACGCCGGCGGAAAAAAGTAGGACTGCTGTATTTTCTTGCATTCTGCGCAGCAATGGCCCCCATAGAAGTCTATGGGATGTGCGCAAATACACAAGAGGAAGAATACAAAACGTGGGGAAAAGAACACATTTGGACCTTATTAGGCTAAATAACCTTTAATCCACAGAAAGGATGTGTTGCATTTGTGTGAACTGGCCATGCATGTGCAAAAAGTACAGTACTATATACAGACATGAATGTAGATATGCCTCATCCAACCTCGTTCGTGCGCAAATACGTTGTGCCGCAGTGAACATATTTGCGCATACGGTCGTGTGCATCAGCTCTAACAGTATGTCTAGTTTTATACCTCAGTTCCCTTACAGTGAATAAGGCTGAGTTGCAATACCACACACAACCTTTCTACAAGTGTCACACTATTTCTTTAAGTAAGCAGCCATGTTTTTCTAATCCTATCAGCGTAATACGCAGCGCAAATATGCTCGTGTGGATGAGCCTTAGCTGAATTAAACTTCTCCAACTCAGAGGCCTCTGGATGGCGCTCACAGACAGCGGCCACCTTACATGATGCACTCTCTATCTATGGAAAAGAAAACAATTGGTAAAAAAGTCGCTGATGGGTGGCGGAGCAGGTCTACCGTAACGGACCTTCAGTGCCATATCAGAAGGTCAGCATTCATCAGCATGTTGGAGCGATTAAAGCTGACCCACTGTATTTAGAGGTGGAAAACACGGTTTTGCGTTTGGAGAGCGTTGTTAAAAACCAAGGGAGACTTATTGAACATTTGTAGCATTATTCACATAGCTACAGCGCCACTTATCTGCAAGTTTTGTACCAATTATTTTTCTCCGAAATGACAAGCGCGTTGTATGAAGTGGCCATTGTGCAAGTTTTGTCTTATTTGCGGCAGCACAACACCCTCCAGAAGACTCAGAGTTGGCTAACTTTAATTTTGCCAAGGGCTTATTCACACGGGCATATATCAGCCAGGTTTTCATGCCCGGCCAATATACGCTGCCCTTCTGATACATTGGCTTACAATGCATCAGTGTACAGGGGTATTTCCACGGTGGATGCAGCTGCATAGATTCCTATGGGAGCTTATGCTTGCTGCTGGAGGTGGGAGGGAGTTTAGCAGCGTGACTGCTAACGCCCCCTTTTCTTCTCCTCTCCGCTCCTTGCCGCTGTTTGCAATGGGAGGGGGGGGGGGAGCTAAGCTCCACCTGCTTCGCACTCTCCCATTGCTGGCTGCGGACGGGGGGGGGGGGGGAGAGGGGGCGAGTGCTTAGCTCAGCCCCCATCCCACCCCCTCCCATTGCAAACAGCCGGAGGGGAGGAGAGAGGAGGTGAGCCGGCGAGGGGTAGGAAGGGGGAATGTCTACTCATGCCCCATGGCGTAGCGACCTCGGAGTATATGTGCCAGCCTCTTTGCTGTTCAGGCATTTTTACAACACCGGTGGGTGCATGTAAAATGCCTACTGCCATGTAAATGGGCCCTTACCCTGTACATTGGTAAGCAATATGCCAAAGAAATATGAACATTGTATAACATAAATCAGCAGGGATTAGGTTGCATACAGCACAGGATACGTAGTACAGCTGATTTGTCTGTATTTTTTTTATTAATACTGTTTTTATTAATAGAAAATAATTAGAGATGAGCGAACGTGTTCTTAACGAACACTTACGCACCCGAACACCGGCTTTTCCGAGGACTTCCGTGTTCGCGCGTAAGTATTCGGGGGGCGCCGGGGGGCGGGGAGAGGCGCGGCGGCGCGGGCGGCAGCAGCGGGGAACAGGGGGGAGCCCTCTCTCTCTCCCTCTCCCCCCCACTCCCCGCCGCAACCCCCCGCGCTGCCACGGCGACCCCCGAACTTTTTTCGCCCGAACACGGAATTCCTCGCGAAGTTCGGTGTCCGGGCGAAAAGGGGCGGAGCCGAACACGTTCGCTCATCTCTAAAAATAATTAATTCCTGCTTTTCATAAGGTATTCAGCCGTGTTCATCCCTAACTCATCGTGAATTTCATGAATGACCCCAATTTCTCATTATACAAATTTGATACATTCTTGCCCAGACACATAGCATAAACAACGCCGTAACACATTTTTTTCCCTCCAACTATGCGTCTTTGTTTATCCACGAATTTGGTGTACATATTCTCACAATTATTTCTGTTTTCACCTGTTGAGATGTGAATCTACTTGGCAGCGCATCTAGGCACATTTTGGAAGCTATTTATAAGAACGCGGCTCTTTATAGCGAATAATGGAGGGTGGATCAGTGGAAGCTATAAGAAAAAACCTTTAGAACTCACAATATCTGTCATAGTTCGTGATATGCTGTTAATCTCTTGGGAAGGCAGATGGATGAATGCTATTCCCAAGTGTAAAAAGATCTAAGAGACCTGACTGTGACACTCCAATAAATCTTCCCCATGTTCACATTAAGTTTGATGACGTTTTGGGTTTTTTTTCAACAAAATGAAGAAAATGTTTCTGGAAAAAAAAAAATCCCATCACATCCCATGTCTGAAAACATTCATTTTAGGAAAAAAGGTTTAAACCATTTTTGAAACTTTTATCTTGTGCATGCTTTTGCACTCCAGGGTGATTATACTGAAAATATATTTGCTTCCATCTTCACTTTTTTGTGACTGACAGCCATAAAGAAATATTTACAATTCCAGAAATACAATCTATTATTTGCCATTTGAATAGATCAGCTTTGACTGAAAATACAAACAAAAACAACTAAACTGTTTTTTATCAGAAAAATACAGAATATTTGTAATCTTAAAGAATTCTTATTGTTAAAAAACATCACAGTTCATCCCTAGATGGCTGTAATATGCAGTAGTTGGAGTGAAGTCAGAAATAGAATGCCTAACATGCAGATTTAGGGTCTTTCTTGGGATCATTCCTATGCTAGGTCTTGTAAGAAGAAGTTTGCCGATGAAGAATGGCCATCCTAGTATGATGATAGAGTTAGACTGTGTACGCGGAACCAAATCGATGCTTCTCCTCCCCTCCAACATATCGTTTTTTCTGTAGATGCTGAATCTTCTTCCATGTCTTGGAATGTTTCAACCTGGACTCATATGTTAGATAAGGGGACTGCTGAGATATGAACAAGACGTCCCTTTCCATTTAGGACAGACTATGCTTTGTTCTTCGAAATACATTGAATCCTGCTAGAATGGCACTATGCATAGTAAACATTCATGAGACTGTCATGTGACAAATACTGTATATAGATGTTTGGTGAATTGTTTTCAAGTCCTATGCAAGTCTCATGACAATAGCTGCTGACGTTTAAAAGGATTTTCTGGGACTATAGTATTCATGGCGTATGCTCTGGATTGGTCATCAACATCAGATCTTTCAGAGACCAACACCCAGGCCCCCACTGATCAGCTGTATGCAGGAACTACTGTATGAGACTAAGCTTGCAATACCATTCCAGACCACTACATAATACATGGAGTTGTGCTAGTTCTGGCATATCGCAGCTACTGCAAACAGTTGATCGGCAGGGGCACTAGACCACACAGATTTTATATTGGTGACCTATCTAAAGGCCCATTTACACGTAACGATTATTGCTCAAAATTCATTCAAACGACCAAAAATGAGCGATAGTCGTTACAGGTAAACGCAGGCATCGTGCACTTTTCATTTGAATGATGATTTTAAGGTGAACTTAAAATCCATCGTTCATCTACTAAGGGCTTAGTCAACGGGCGCATTGGCACCCGTACACGAGCGCCGATACGCCCGTGTGACTGAGCCCTTACTGCAGGAAGAAGACGGCTGCACTTCAAGACTGATGACTACCCGCAGTGCTGAAGAAAGAACACATGACTGGCAATGAAGCCGGTCACATGTTCTTTCTTCCAGCGCTGCAGAGAGACATCCGTCATGAAGTGCGGCCGACTTCTACCTGCAGTAACACGGACGCCGATGCGCCCGTGTGACTAAGCCCTGAGAGGTAAAGCAAACACATTACCTCTCAGTAGACCGCACACTGTTATCTCCATTGGAGCTGGCAGATAACATTGTAATCTGACGAGAGCCGCATGCAGAACAATGCAGCTGTGTGCACAGCTGGGCATGTCATTAATCTGCAAACAGCTCCTGGGGGCCATTTTACATGCAAATTAAGATGATAAAGTGTAAATGGCCATTAACATTTTATGCAAATAAATCACAAAAACTTTCAATCTTTTAATCATTGAAAGATTATCTTTGTGTGTAAATGGGCCCTAACATAGGCCTCCAAAACCCCTTTAACTGGAGCTGTCATATGACAAACGCCTGTGTATAGACCCAACTCTATTCTTCCATTGTGCATTGTTATAGCACACTGAACAAAGAGCAACTCAGAAGATTTATCTGAAGTCTAATGCAAAAGTACAGCTTTCCTATATATGTTATGATGGGATCGATGCATATATTGGTTTATACAGTATGCAAGGCAGACAGGGCAATGAGAAATGATCTCAGGACTTCTTCAGATGGGCATGATTTCGTCCCAATATGCAACCGCGATTATCACAGCTGCATGACGGAACTAAGTGAAACCGTTAATTTCAATGCTTTCATTTTCACTAGTGGTATTCTCGTTAATAGAATTGGCGAGAAAATATAGAACATGCCCTACCTTTCTCGTACACACTTAATACTACATGGAAGAAAACTCGGGCAGAACTTATCTTCCCGCATTTTTTTTCAAACTCCCATCAAATAGCACAGTGTTTGAAAGGTCCGAGAAAAAAACAACAACCCTGGTTCATGTGCAACTATACTCCATAGCGGCGAGCAAAGTTGTGCATACGCCCATCTGAAGAAGTCCTCAGGGTATGTTGGTACACAGTGGAAATGGGGATTTTCCACTGTTGAGTTAACTGCAGAAAATCCACAGCATTATACAAGTTCTAACAATGTGGATCGGGTTTCAAGAAATCTCATCCACATGATATGGAAAAAAATCTGCATTGTAATCCCCAGCATGTCAATTTATACTGCAGAACATAGGCTTCAACTCTTCAATTGAGCAAGTGAAATCAATGTCGAATTCCACACCAACATGTGCATCAATATCAAGGTTACATGTGGATCTGCAACAAAAATCTGCTACTTGTGAAAGCATCCTGAAGGAAGCCTGGGGCTAGGGTTACATGGTGACTTTTAGCCGTAATAGGGATTACAAGACTGAAGGTTGCTGTGTAGCTCTGTGATCTCACAATCTCATTGATGTAAAGGGTGTCATGGTGTGAGTAACAGGGTGTCAAGATCCAGTGTTACAGGTTGCACAAGTCATGGATTTCTTGTAGCTTGTGACCCCCAGTCACAACAACCTCACATTGTGATCCCACTGACCTCAATGTCAGTGCAAGGTTACAGGACTACCGAGTGATCTTTGGTTGCACAACCCCTGCCATAGTCAAAAGTCACTTTGTAGCCTTAGCTTAAGACAATCCATTTTCCCTATAGCATTATGCAGTGTCCTTGGAATCAATGGGCTATCTACATAATGCATGGGTTAGTTGTATAGGGAGAGAAAGTCTTTGCAACCACACTTTGCCTAACAGATGAGTCTCTTGAATGGGGACCTCCCTCTGCTATTTACTCAGAATGTCCTTTAAAGGTATATGAAAATTGATTTTTCTTTAAGCCACATAACCCCTTTATGTTTAATCTACTCTTGAGCTTCGCTTTAATATACTAACTTTTGCCTATCAAGAACTATTATTAATGAAATATTTATATAATTTGCTCTTTGAACAATTTATTTTATATTTTGCCATATTTCATTCGGCAGTTGACCACTTATATGCTCTACTTTTATTGCTGGCATTTACCGTGCCCCATTAACAGAGCGAGACCTAGCTGATCACTAAATTATCAAAATAGAATCGTGTAAATAAATTATACTCTGGGCCTGCAGCATGATCCTCATATTCAATTTCTATTACATGAATATTTTATTTCTCATTAAACTCTTTTTGTAATGAAAATGAACAGGAAAATAGTGGAAGTTACACTGCTTACATGGATTGATATATAACAGTAAATCAAAGCCCGAGTTTTCCATTTGTTAAGAGGAAACATAGTTGAACTCTTTCGGCTGAACTATTTTCAAGTCTGTTATTCTTTATAATGGTATCCATTTTTGGATAACCCTTCAATAAATTCTGTCACAATGGAGTATGTACCATTTTATGACCCCTGTCCATTGGCTAGAGCTGAGAACTGTATATTATCTCAGGTGGAGTTCATCCATATATCGTGACCCATTCAGACCTATGAAGTGTTCTTTAAGATGATCAATTAATGAGATAGCTGCTCTGTATGTCATAAATTTATCTATAATACACATATAACAATTATTTACACGCCCAAAGCAAAGAATTTCAGTTCTTGAAGAACTTTGCAATATGGCAATTGAGAGATATTTAACAAGGGGCATTTTTATCAGAATGGCACTGTGGTATAAGGTACTTAATTACTACACAAGATTTGCTGATGTCTTAGTCTTATCAAACATTATATCTAACTGCCATTTTTGTAAATCTGCAGGTATGAAATTACTATGTAGATCTGCAAACTTGCACCTTTGTAGAGCTAGTTAACTAATATGTGGCTAATGCCCCTTTTACATGGGCCAATTCTCGTTTGCCTGAGCGAACAAGATGATGATGAAGTCATCACCAGCTCGTTTGCACTCAGGCCGCCTTAGGCTGGGTTCCACGCTATGGTAACTGCATGCATCCGAAACCAGACCCATCGGAGACAGTAGCTACACAATCAATGGCACCAATCAAAGGGTGGGATATATTAGGCAGCAAGTGAACAGTCAGTTTTTGAAGTAGATGTATTGACAGCAGGAAAAATGGGCAAGCATAATTTTTTTTAAGGGCTTAAATAGTCTACTGTGATTTTGTCAGGTTTTGCAGGCATGAAAATCACACCGCAAAACGTGATGAAACAAAACCACTGATTTCAATATTTTGTTTTCACAAGCGTGATTCTCCCACAACATTGGTACATGCAAAAAAAGGTAGGACTTACCCTATCTTTCTTGCACGTAGTTTTTCTATGTATGAGAAAAGATAGGGAAGGACATATCTTTTTGGCTTTTTTTGAACAGTTAAAAAAAAAGACTTCACTAGATCACATGCAAATGTGCTCTGTTGTGGCAAGCGTATTTGTGCATGTAACTATGGGTTCAAGCCCTAAGGCCTCGTTCAGACAAATGTGTTTATAGCGCAAAGAACGCGCTTCTATAGAATCCAATTGGTTACTATAGATTTGTTTACAGGGATGATTGTTATCCGCGCTAAATTAACTCATCTAACAAAGATAGGATATGCGTGGCTACAATGCCCACATCGCAGGTCCATCCCTCTAGCCCTGCCCTCTCTATCTTTGCTATAGGGTATCTCTGTGAGAAACCCTACAGCTCTGCCCCCTCTCTCTAGCCCCAACCACTCTCTCTGCGCTACGGGGATATCCCTTGGGGGATTAACCCATAGCAGGGAGAGAGAGAGAGAGTATAGCTATGGGGGATTAACCCATAGCAGGGAGAGAGATAGAGCTGTGAAGGATTAACTCAAAGCAGGGAGAGACAGAGCAGGGCTATGGGGTAATCCCCTGTAGACCCATTCTCTCTCCCTGCTATGGGGAGGTCCCAAAGCCCTGCGAGGCGTCTGAATGAGGCCAAACCTCATAAGAGAGACAAAAAAACGAAGTAGGCAAGCACATCCAAACAATGTAAAGTAAAACTGCAGATGTGCACCACTATAACTGAAATGCAAAAGCAAATAAACACAACATACTACAGCACACACATAAACATGTATTGTATGGATTAACATGAACTACATTACTGCTATATGTATTATACATATACATTTGAGGTTGTTAATTTGATCAAACTGTGAAACCCATTTGCATTGATAAGGCAGGTGAGACACTACAATAACAAACTTACCTCTTCTGCTCCTAGGCCTACAAAGTGGCAGAACTGATAGGAACAGATAGGATTCAGCTACACTCTGCTCTAATTAAGAGCTTTGGAGAGATGGATAGATGTACACACGCACCCAGCATATCAGCATTCACCTATATACCTGGTTCATTTTGTTTGGATCTGTTGATCTACTTTTTTTTGCATAGTACATCTGAGGGTTTAAACAAATGAGCGTGTTTTTGTCCCGTTTTGCGGCCATGAAGTCACGGCTGGAAAACGGGATGTAATGAAACCATTGACTGCAATGGTCTTGTTTTCACTATTGGGATTCTCATTCATTAATACTACGTGCGAGAAAAGTTAAGACGTGCCCTATCTTTCTCACATGTAGAAAAACTACATGCCAGAAAGATGGGGCAGGACTTATCTGCGCGCTTTTCTTTTCAAACTTGCGCACAATAGCGTGGAGTTTGAATAGTAAGAAAAAAAATCTGGTTCATGCGCTAATACCCTCTGCAGTGGCGAGCGTATTAGCACATGCGCCCATCTGTTTATGCCCTGAAGGACTGGCTGATTCCATTTTGGCCATGCACTCCTACCAATCAGTCAAAGGCTTTTAGCTAGAGCAGAGTATAGCCTGGTCTTATCTGACCTGACTTTATTTTGGAGGCCTAAGGCGAGAAGAGGTAAGTCTGTTAGTTAAGGACTCCATCAGAAGAGGTTGTCTTGTTGTTGACAAGCTGGGTCTCACAATTTTTTTTTTAAATCTGTGCCAAGAAAGTCAAATTTATATGTATATTAACTACAGACGCAGTGACAGCTGCTGGTGTGCTGCAGGACTGGATTGCTCCCATAGGCTTCAATGGAAGCCTGTGCGGGAAACTCGCACAAAATGGAGCATGCTGCGGGGGCTTTCCCACATGTGCGATCTGTGCATTAGGGAAAAATGACATCCCCGGGTATTTAATTACCTGCGGGTTTCCAATGACTCCCAATTGGCGCGGATCACGCATGCGGGACAGCCGCTGGGATTTACTAATTCCATTTTGCCTATGGACATTGGGCCTAAAAGCTGTGTGATACTGTATGTTGTATTTGTTTGTAATAACAACAGTATGACACAAATAAATATGTAGGTAATACATATAATATTCTTGTTATTAGCATAGTATATATTGTTATGTAACTAGCATAGTAGATTTATCCCCTGATGGTGCTATACTTGATATATTCTTGATTTGAACCCAAAGTGTAAATGTGAAAGGTCTGCTTCCATTAACAGCATTATTCTATTAGCTGACATTTATTGAAAATATATTTGACAAGTAAATATACCATATTGTGCAGCACAGACGTTTCAACATTTGGTTGGAAAAAATGTTACATGGGTAAGATTATTCCAAATGTAACATCTACAGCGACTTGTAAACTTACTCCATACAAGACTTCACTAATTCAATACGTAAGACAGATATCATATCCATATGGTGGTAATCCCTTTGCCCATACCTTTTTGGCTGCCAAATCTGTAATAGGTACAGTATTGCTACAATGTTGTCTTGACATGATGGCATTGATACATTGAGATCTGAAATGATATTGGTAACAATGAAGTGCAGAAAGTCTAATATATCAGCACATAGAGGAACTGGAGCTGGTCAAGTTATAAAGGTTTTGCTGTAATGTATACTTTTGGTTCTCCACTAGTTAGACTCTAATTGTATCTGCAATAAGGGATCTGCCATAGTTCTCACCGTCCTTTACTGTATTTTTTACAAGTGCAGCCTGCAGTACCATTCTTGCAGTCAAAAATGCTGGAAATACCAACAAACTGTGACAGATGCCATTAAAGTCAATGGAGTCTGTTGAGATTTACTGACATCTGTTTGATGGTGGATCCAGTATACTGTAATTGTTATACCTCCATTAAAAACTGAAGCCATTGTGCTAGTGAGAGCAGTCTTATTCTTTCATTTTAGGCACTGCCAACATAAGTCAGCTTGTTATTACATATCAGTAAGGGTTAAAAAAATAGTGCATCTTGTAACCAACTTTCAATCCCACTAATGCATCTGAATAAAGAATAGAAGCAACTTAGCAAGTAGCATTATATTTTAAAATATCTAACACTTTTGTGTATGTAGCTGCTTGACACATTCCTGTTTTCTGTGTTTTCAAGGCCACAGACTACAAACCTTATATTTAATCAGATTCTGCTGCTTATGTATCATTTCCATCCATCTGCCTTTTTTCTACTGTCTATATGTGTTTTTCAAATTTAGTACATTGGCATATATTCCATTACATGTAGCGCTTGCTGACTTCTGTATGCTCATGCAATGATGACCCTTTATAGGTATTTATCAATTGGCATGTGATACTTCAGCTAAGATTAGGACTAGAGATGAGCGAGCACCAAAATGCTCGGGTTCTCGTTATTCGAGACGATCTTTTCGTAAAATTCGAGAGCTCTATTCGAATAATGAACCCCATTGACTTCAATGGGAGACTCGAGCATTTTTGTAAGTGACCCGCCGGTTGCCGAACTTTTTTTTTTCCTGTTCTCTCTCTCTCTCTCTCTCCTTGAAGTACGCAGCGTCGCAGCAGATAGGGGTCAAAACTGACATGTAAGCGGAGGGGCCAAAACTGGGGCGGGGTCGAACATGGCGTGATGCTCGCTCGACTAGCGAGCACCATCGAGTATGCTAATACTCGAACGAGCAACAAGCTCGGAAGAGTACGTTCGCTCAACTCTAATTAAGACCCATTTACACATAAAGACCATCTTTCAAACGATTGAAAGGTTGGCAGTGTAAGTGATCATTTGGCATAAAGTGTTAATGGACACTAATGTACATTAACCCTTTATTAGCTTCATTTGCATTCAAAAGGGCCTCCATGAGCTGTTTGCAGATCACAGCATGTGGTCTGAGCTCCGCACACAGCTCCTTGTTGTCACAAGGTCTGTTGACAGAATACAATGTAATTTCTGACTCCTGTGCAGAACACAGCATGTGGTCCCTGAAATCTCTCTTTGGCTGAATGCTGGATTTTAAGCTCACCTTAAGCTCAGCAGAAGAGTGAACAATGAAAGTGCTTGCACACAATGATTATCGCTCATATACCATCGTTTGAACGAATTCTGATCGATAATTGTAGTGTATAAACGGCCTTTAGTCTCCTATCTCTAAGATATCACAACATCTTTAACCATCCAAGTGAACCTTAAATGGGTTGTCTCCCTTCTAGCTGTTTTGCTGCAGGAAGGAGACAGCTCCATACATTGCACAGTGCCCTGAGTTGGTACTGCAGGCTGAGTCCTATTAAAGTGAATGGGATTTACTCTGATAATGTCTTTACTTCAATAAGTAGCTTGTTAACTCAATGTGCGCTTCACTGAAATCTCTTCATGGAACTCAATTAGCTCAATGTGAGTTGTCTTTCTCTTCAGTTTACATGTCAAAAATAGAACAGAGAAGCCTCAATGAAGATTATAAGTGATTCATGCCTATATTAAACTATACCTTACATGTTTTTACTGAAAGCAGGACACTGGTTATGTATGCACCCTTATACTCTCTCTTCAACTCTACCAATAGGACCTAATTGTAGGCTATAACTTTTTTCTCTATATTGCCTAAAAGTGATATAGAATCTTAAACTGTGCCTTCTCTGTCTATAAAGAAAAACAACATTAAAGTCCCCATACACATTATTGGAAAGTCATTTCAAGCCACTGATTTTGGCACGATTGGATGTGCAAGTTTATGAAGGCCTGCTGACTATCCCCCAACAGATGATGGTGAAAGAATGATTGGGAATTTCACGACTGATCATTTTGTTCTTCCTGGAGGTAAGTGTCACCAGAACTGTCTGGCTGCAGCTTTCTCCACTCTTCCCTTGGAAAACACAAAAACACATGAACACTTGGCCAAACTAAGAAATCATGTTTGGCCAAACATGGGAGTCCGGAGGAATAACTGTCAGCCAAATAAGCATTTGGCCATAAGTTATTGAAGGTTTCTGGGGACCTATAGGCTTTGTTTAGATCTTGTTTTTTCTTGTATTGAATTTATATGTCAAGGGTATCCCCAAACATACATCTCTGACCAAAGACTGTGGCACATGCCAATGTATACAATTAAGAACTCTGCACTCTTAGTCTCCGCTTAGGGTAATTGTGTTCTGCTGTCTATTGCATCACATATATTCTGTGGATCTATGGGGATAACCTAGTGAGCATTTGTATTTTATACACACCACATTATCTCATGCACCTATCTATACTATAGTATAGATGCATTTAGAATGTTGTCTCGTAATTCTGGTATGCCCCATTTACAGGGGATGCCTGGCGGCTAAATGGTCCGCACAAGCAGGTGAAGTCACGGTATATACTGGCCCAGCCTACAATATGTCAAAAGTACATTCTTTTGATATACCCTGGATGTACAGGGTCCTGTGCTTGCATTTCAGCTATGTGCTAGAAGCCTTCCTAGCACATGTGCTGAACTTAATAAGAAGACAATTCTAAAGAGGGGTCAAATATAAAGTGCATTTAATGAGGGATTTCTTGGTAGCTGATTTTACTAACTTGTTTTGTTGAGTTTATTAGAAATTGGTTGATTTTCTACATTCTCAAAGTAAGAAGCAGAAAATGTTATATTTATCACTTCTGAGTTGTTCCTAAGTGCCATAGGAAGATGGATAATATATCCATCTTCAGCAGTATCTTTTTAGAAGCTTAGGAATTGTTCGAACATGATGAAAATCTCGAAACATATGCACACTTTGGAGAAGAAGAAATTAGGTACTTGTGCAAGGCAATAATATTATAAAATGTTCACCTGAAAGCCTCTTCTCCTTTCTGCTCAGAGTACAAACGAATGAATATTGAGCATTTTATTCAATTCCAGATTGAAAACGGAAGCCTGCTGCTTAAATGATTCTGGCAATATATATAAAGTATAGTTCAGCACCTAATTTGTATACAAGAACCTGTTTAGCAAAAGATGACAATAATACAATCTAAAATAATAAGGATTGCTTTCAAAATGTAGGTCTAAAGAAAATTATATTGAAACATGGAAAAATCATAATTGCAATATTGAAAGGATATTCAAAATGTTTTATAGAGGAGGACACTGATTAGCATGTCACTGTGAAGATAAAAAGGCCATTTATAATGAAGTTGAACTTATAACAAAGTACTTTCTTCAGTGCTGAATGTTGGGTCCGAGGTTTGGTTATTTAGACAAGTGCTGTCAATATTAAAGTAAATTAAGGGATATGGACGGCAATGAGAAGGGTCTCCCAATCACACCCTATCTAGGAGCCAGAGCTAAGGGCCACTTGAACAGCACAATAACATATTAACCCTTTCCAATCCACTGTCTGACGTCACCCTACATTCTGATTGAAGCTTGAACAGCTCCAGTGTCAGAAGACGTCCGACAGGGTATTCTTACCATTTATTGCCAGCCACTCCGCTGTCGGAGCCTCTCTGGCACACACACATTGGCTTTAGCCAGCAGATGGCACTGTTGTATAACAGCAAAAAGAGAAAGCTTTTTAGAAAACCCTGAATCCAAAATTGGATTGGAAAGGATTAAGTAAGGTTGATAAAATTCTCCTGGATTATTGTTCCAGAGGAGGGGAAACATATGAAGCACAAACAAATTTCCTTTATCTTATGCCTAAAATTGCTTCCAATCTCCAACTATGGCAACTGTTAAAAATCCCTTGATTAATAATATTTTTCTGATATATTCTAATCCGCAAAACAAATATTTGCTGTTGTGTCATAAGATGATGTGAATAGTCTATTTGTAACTGTATTTTAAATAACTTGAACCAGAAGCAAACCAATATGTCCAATCGTCAAAGTTTTATATATCTTCTAACTGTGCAGCAAAGTTCCAGTTCCTTACCTACTGGGGTAGCTCGGTATTTAGTCAGGTTTGTACTCATCAATTTAGTGGTCCCATAGGGTTTCTTAACATTTTGCTTCATAAAATAAAGGTATTAAGTACAAAGTGTATTTATAAGTACTACACAATTGCCTTTAAATCCATAGTGACAGCGTATCAAAGGTTAAAAATACTTGTGATATAGTAAAGGCAGAGGTGCTTCACACTCCCTCTGGACTTAGGTATATCTGTTACCTCTGCACCCCCTCTAACTTCCTTCCAGAGAAAGCCACTCCGCTTCTATTCGCAGAACAACTATCGCTACTGTGTGAAAGCATAAGAGCAACAATCGCTGGGACGACTGTTGGGTACCTAAGAAAATGACAATTGTCCCATCTAAAAGGACCATCACATTGCAGTGTCTGTATACAGTAATCTGTAGAACATGCAAAAGACAAAGGGTGGAAGACTTTTAATTGAACTCAGTTAAAGAAAAATGGTTGTCAGTCCAAAATACATGCATTTAAAGGAAAAACAAAAACAAAGATGTACGGAGCCTTTAACCCTTATATTGAGACAAATTCTTAATAGTGTCAAATGCAGTGCCCCCTGACTATATAATTAAGGATGCTCCATCCCGACAAAAAAGGCACTATCAAAACTAATTATATATTTAGACATTTAGAAAAATTCTACTGTGCCCCCTCAATAAACATATTGTCAACCTGTACCCCATTTTAAAAAATTGTGAACTTTGCCCCTCCAATTAAAAAATAGTGCCTTTGTACCCCTTCAATAAACTATAGTGCCACCACGCCCTTGTGCGCCTCCAATAGAAAAAAATAACTTTGCAATTAAACAACAAAATCCCTCACCTTTGTACATTCCCATGCAGCTGTACCATCTTCCAGCCGCAACCTATTTTGGCCAGCAACCCGAACAACAACACATGCAGTGCAATGACATTACTGTGACATTTGCATCATGGTGAAGGCATCAAATGGCGTGGCAGTGAGCCAGAAGCATCACTGTTTTAGTCTATTGTATCTGCATGTTATAGATATGGATCAAGTTGGTATTAGGACAGGTAGAGACATTGCTGGGCAACCTGAACCCCGTGAAAGATGTGCCCCTACCATTATAACAGAAGCCATGCTAGTGTGAACAGAGCTTTAGCAACAATTGTAAGCTGGAAGACAATGACTTCAGTGTCCTTCAGACAAACTAGCGCTTAGAATTTCTGCTCCATATACAAAATAGTTTCTTCATCACAAAATTATTTCAAGTCAGTTCACTGTGGAAAACTTTGCAGATGAGCATCTGAAACCTGTAAACTTGCAAAATGTTGCAGATAATATTGCTGGCAGTTAGTTAATTAGTAGAAAAATATTACAGAATAAAAATACTTCAACTTCTAAGTTGGAGACATATTGTGGCATATGTAGAAGACAGCAGAAACAAAATGTAAGCCCCCTAGAGGTACTGCTTGACACCACCACACACCTTACCACCTGCAACAAGAACTGGTGGGGCCTAAATCTCATTTTTTTATCAGATTTCTCACTTAATTGTTTGCTAACATTGCAACATCTGTGGCATGTGCTCACCACCACCCATGTGCACAAAACCAATATGGAATGAGGCCCCTTTCTCCAGGGGTCCCATATTAGCAACTTTGGTAAGAATTTGAGCTTGTCCAGAAACCCCAGAAAATAATACAGATGAAGGGCATTTGGTAATATATTTCGCTATTATGTAACAATCTTGAGTTATAATCATGATGTTGGTAATTGCTCTATCATGTGACCTGTTAATTGATGCTCAAGTGTCTGTAATTACCTATTTACTTTTTAAACGACGTGTTGGTGATTCACCTATCCTACAAGTAAAGGCACAGTTACAAGCCAGAAATGCGTCTCAGGAGTTTTTGTAGTGGCGGTCGTCTTTCACTTTTTGAATATTTATCAGATAAAGTGGAGTTTTTAGATTGTTCTAGGTCTCCAGATGAGCTGAAATCCCTTTCAAAGTTGTTTGCTTATCTGGATGGTTAAACAAGTCCATACTCTCTTGTGGATCTGGAATGGGCTGGTGAGCTGGTTCTTTTCTTTCTATATTGCCTCATGTTAGCCCATGCAATATCTCTGTGGTACTGACACCCTTGTGAGCTACATTTTATGACATTTCAGTCTGCTAATTCTAGTCCCAGACCTTGCTTTAAGAAGAGAAGTTGCCATCCACGCATGTCTATCCTCCAGTGAAATAGCATAGACACTTTGGCTTCTGCCCTTGGGGTTTTTTGCCTTCCTCTGGATCAACACAGGAGGATAGACAGGCAGGACTAGATGGACATTGTCTTCATTCAGCCTTACATACTATGTTACTATGTATGTTACTATGTTACTTTCTACTCTGGTGTTTACACCATTCTCATCCAGTTCTATTCACTATTGCTCCCTTTAAGGTTAGTGCCACAGCACGGCTGATGCTAAAATAGACAGAACACATTTGGTGGTTTGGGATGACTTGACCATGTGATGCTACTATTGGAATATGCACAGTGTTGCTAGGCATTGCATGGCAATGGAGAAGCATCTCCCTTTTTTTAGCGCACTAATAGGCTGGTTGAGCTGTCCATTGTCTTCCAGCTCCTCTTTACAGAAAAGGCCCATAATAACACATTTGTGTTTTGGGCCTGCTATGCTGCTGGGGATGTTTTGCCTTGTTGCTCCTGAGCATTTCTTTGATTGTGTCTGTGTTTTGAACTTTGTTCTTCATACTGCAACTTTCTGCTAATCCTAGTGGCATCTGCAGCCACTCTTGAGTGTTCTGCTCTGTCCTAGTGCATTCCCTCTTCTCCCTTTTCCATATAGAAATATATAGGTAATCTATCTAGGTTCCTGATCAGGGGTCGGACTTTTTGGGGCAAGTGCTCTACGTTTTAGGCAAGATCAGTTGGAGTAGAATAGGAAAAGATCCTTGTTTTCTTTTCACGAATGTCTAGAAACCCAGAAAGCCAGTCCTTTTCCCCTTTTTCGGAATTTTTTGGGTCAGTTTCTTTGACAGGACTGGGAGGACATGACAGTTGGGACTGTGTGCCTGGCTATTTTTTGGAATCTGTGGAATCTTTATTGCTAAATCCTCAATAATTTGACTTTTATGACACGTTCCAAAATGCATTTTGGGGCCAAGCCAATTAATTATAATCACTAATTAGTAAGTATATTTGTAGTCAAATGCCATGCATTCACTTCTGAGTACTTTAAGGTTAAACAAGTAATAATAAGTACTTTGTAAAATTCATTTCGCAAGATAAAACCTCATGATTGTACTTTTAATAAGGTTCAGATTTAGCAACACTGCCCTGTTTCTAAAATATCCATGATAACTGACTAGAAATAATAGACTAGATAATTACTAACACGGGTCATAGAAAAAAATGTACCATATGGTAAAATACAAGTTATTCATATAATTTATCATTAAAGTGACCTAAATGAACTGAAATACTTATCCTTATTAAACAAATTTCATATTAATTAGGTTAGTACCATGTCCAATGAGGATTATTTATAACTCTGTATCCCCAAACTAATTTTCATATCATATGGAAGGCCTAATTCTTACAAATGTGTGATTATACGTGAGTTCTCCCTAGCTACATTACTAATTCCCATTTTGTTTGCAGGAAAATTTGCCTCCTATAATTATTTCTCATTCTCATGAGGTCCCAGTGTGGAAAAACCATTGTGTTTTTATGAGCTGACATGCGGAGGGGGATTTAAAGCAATGAACATGAGCTGAAAGCTGTCATTTACTTCATAGGACAAGCTTAGTTTTGATGAAAAACACAAGTAGAATGATCACATCTTCAGGAATACTGTCTATATACTCTATTACTTCCTATCTCTGTCTTGTAGAAGTTCGGTATATTAGCTGTGTAGAATCAGGGAGGCATTTTTTAAGTCCCTCCTAACGTATTCACCTTTGTCATACACTGCAATGAGTTTTCAGTTTCAATGATATCTCATATGTGATGGAACTGTACATCTCCTATGATGTGTACATGCAATGTCATTCAGTATAACATGCATAAAAGATTTCATGTGCGATATTCTGGGATTTAGGATGGAAACGTCTTTTAGAAGGTAAAAAAAACCACCATTTTGCTATGGTGCTATCTAGAGGTGAGCGAACGTACTCGGTAAGGGCGATTTCGCAATCGAGCACCACGATTTTCGAGTACTTCACTACTCGGGTGAAAAGTACTCGGGTGCGCCGGGGGGCAGGGGGTGGCGCGGCGGAGCGGGGCGTAGCAGTGGGGAACAGGGGGAGCCTCTCTCTCTCCCTCTCCCCCCCCACTCCCCTCTGCAACCCCCCGCTCACCCACAGCGCACCCGAGTACTTTTCACCCGAGTAGTGAAGTACTCGAAAATCGCGGTGCTCGATTGCGAAATCACCCTTACCGAGTACATTCGCTCATCTCTAGTGCTATCACATAACAGTACAATTACTTATCATCCCATGTGATTTGAAGTGTCAAGTGACATATGCCAAAAAGTCGAATCCTCATAAAAGACAATGTAACATCTAAAAATGACATATTGTTTAAATTAGGGTTTAATTATATTTATATCTGAAAAACAAATGCTGTTTTTTAAATTTATTTCATATGACTATCCTTATAAACAAGGAGGATAATAAAGGCCCTTTTACACGTGATGATTATTGTTCTGGTGATTAACCCTTTCCAATCCAATTTGTATCCTGGTTTTCCTAGGGGGCTTACTCTTTTTCTTCTGTTATACAACTGCGCTATATGCTGGCTAAAGCCAGTACTGCATGAGGTGACACGTTGGATAGGCTCCGACAGCAGAGAGGCTGGCAATATACAGTAAGAGAACCCCGATGGATGTCTTACAACATCGGAGCTGTACAGCCTTAAAACATAATGTCTTCAGAGGTCAGACAGTGGATTGGAAAGGGTTAAAAAATCCTGCGCTCCTGCAGGGTTTTGAACGATAACCGTCCAGTGTAAAAGCATGCAGAAACTGAATGACTGAGTGAGAATCGTCCAGTTGTTTAGTTTTAAGCAGCTTAAAATCTGTAATGACCATGGGTCCGTGGAAACAGCAGGCGTTCAGTACTGAATGGATGGTGCTTACAGTGGAGGGAGAGCGAGGAATAAAATCTCCTTTAGCCCCTCCGACTCCCTGCTAGCCGTGCTGTGAGCGATCCAGCGATACTCGCTCCTGTGTAACAGCTTGGGAGCGAGTATACACAGGGACGAGTATCGGGCACTGATTGTCCAACACTCGTCCTGTGTAAAAGGATCTTAAAGGGTGACCAAGTTAATGACAACTCTATTGTACTGCTAGAGACCTAGATAGGGAACGGTGGGATAGCAACAGTATAGACGTTATACATCCAGAATATAATAAATGTTATGCATAAAAAAACCACACATTGTGGCAAATATGTACAAATTAAAAACAGCTAAATGTTTCCTTTTTGTATAATTTTTCCTGACCTTATTCATGTGTTTTGTTGTTTTTTTCAACAACACTTGTAGGCAGAGGATAGCTGTAAGGCAATAAGAAAATATAAAATGCAACACAAATAGTGCAGTTTTTTTGTGGCATTATTTTCTCACTTTTGGTACATTTTTTGGGTCAATAGAGTTTTTCTTCTTTTTTTTTTTAACCATAGCATGTTCTAAGTAGTGTTATTTTAGGCGTTTTCCATAGGGAACATAAGAATGCCTGGAAAAAAAGCAAATACAAAAATATCTGTAAAGTATAAAAACAACGGCTGCAAAAATAGTTGTAAAATGCACTTTTTTCTACAAGCCCCATTCTCAAAAAAAAAACACAAAAAAGGATATGAAGAAACCTGGACCTAAAAATATCAACTCACAAGTCACTTGGTCTTCCTATCTCCAGAATGCAGACAGTATGATTCATCTTAGAAATGAGAAATAAAATCCAATTTTATTCTAATAATATAAAAATCCATAGGACACATTGGAACAGAAACGTGTATCAGCTATTTCTTGCATCCTTTTACTCATAGCCTCTTATAGTATAAAACTCAACAGCTATTTATGTAACATAACCAGTCCGTGAATACAATCAAGTCACATGACCATGACAGACTGTAGTCATGTGACATAATTTTATTCACTAATTGGTTATCTGCGATTTGAATAGGTGTCAGGTTTGTAATATTGTATAGATAATATACGTAAGAACATGAGCAATGTCTGTTATGTGTGAACGTCTCTGTTTCGGTGCCTCCAATGGATTTGGAAATTCTTTGAATAAAATAGAATTTTATCTTCATAACCATGCTGGATCATACAATTTATTGTAGTGTGTGAAGCAAGCCTAAAGAGGTTTTCCTACTAAAGTAAGTGGTAGTATATTGTAAGGATAGGCAATCGCTTGCTGATTAATGGGAGTAAAACTGCCATGACACCTCCAATTCGTATCATGAAATTTCCTTATTTTTTAACCCGTTCAATTTGAAATTTAGTTAGCGCCTTAAAGGAGTACTTCCATATAATTCATAACTTCATATAATGGCATATTGCTAGGAGGTCCCCTTGGAATGTCTCCTGCAAACTGATCCTTCCAGCCTCCTGCCATTCAGAAAACCACTATACAGCTTCATTAATCTTCCAGATTGGCAAGAATTCTATAGGTTGGATCCTTATTGATCATAATGGTTCTACAAATTCTATTGACTTACTACCCCGTTTCCCTTAAAATAAGACATATCCTGAAAATAAGCCCTAGCCCAATTTTTCCAGATTTCCAACGAAGCTTGAAATATAAGCCACACCACAAAAATAAGCCCTAGTTACACTACATTAAAAAAATAGGAATACATTACCTAGCAGGCTCGGTTCCGGTTCTTTCCGCTGCTCTCTAGAGCTTCGTTGCAGTTCCCACAGTCCTTGGCTGCCCACACAGGATCACTTCCTGGTTATGGGATTCATAAATCCCACCTCCACTAAGCAATGGCTGTGATTGGTTCTTTGAGTGCTGCATTGATTGGCTAAGCCCCGGCGCTCAAAAAGCCAATCACAGCCATCATGTCATGGAGGTGGGATTTATTAATTTGTAAGGGACCTGGCCCAAGCCTGCTTTGTAAGTAAAATAAGACACCCCCCAAAATAAGACCTAGTGCCTTATTTGGTGCAAGAATTAAAGGGGTTGTCCCGCGCCGAAACGGGTTTATTTTTTTTTCAATAGCCCCCCCGTTCGGCGTGAGACAAACCCGATGCAGGGGTGAAAAAAGAAAACGGGATAGTGCTTACCTGAATCCCCGCGCTCCGGTGACTTCTTACTTACCTTGCGAAGATGGCCGCCGGGATCTTCTCCCTCGGTGGACCGCAGTTCTTCTGTGCGGTCCATTGCCGATTCCAGCCTCCTGATTGGCTGGAATCGGCACGTGACGGGGCAGAGCTACAAGGAGCCGCTCTCCGGCACGAGCGGCCCCATTCAGAAAAGAAGAAGACCGGACTGCGCAAGCGCGTCTAATCCGCCGATTGGACGCTGAAGATTAGACGGCACCATGGAGACGAGGACGCCAACAACGGAACAGGTAAGTGAATAACTTCTGTATGGCTCATATTTAATGCACGATGTATATTACAAAGTGCATTAATATGGCCATACAGAAGTGCTGAACCCCACTTGCTTTCGCGGGACAACCCCTTTAATATAAGACAGGGTCGTGTTTTCAGGGAAGCACGGTATAACTTTGGCAATAGGCTCAAGATATAACCTATACTATGGATTAAATAAATTGTAGGGTTTTATCTCATTAATGTGTCTCCAATATCCCCACAATGGTGATAACAATTCAGCCCATGTACAGTATGTGCTCACCCAGTTGAGGTTCCCCTATATCCAGTATTTTACTGCTTTAAAATTGCACCAACCCAATCCTTTACACCGCCTTGTGCTTCTTATGAAACTCACTTGTGTAATAAATCCTTGATGTTTCCCAATTTAGGCAATGTTAATGATTGTTTTTCCTGGTACCCACTGATTAATTCTGTCAGACAAGAACCCTGACATCATCCATAAAATATTACACACAGTCCCAGTCCGAAATTCCAAGAAGAAACATTGCTTTGAGTTCAGGGACTTGAGCATGAAAGTGCTGCCCACATACAGTACATGCATACAAAAGGTACAATTTATCACACCTACTACTCAATACCGACTCTTTGTTATTGGCAAAGGCCACTTGTGTAATATTAAGTCAAGTGATGCATGCTGTTTTTATGGGGAAAATATCCCAACTGGCTGCAAGCTCATTTTGTATGTGATTTTCACTCAATTTAAACTCTGGTCTCCAGATGTAAAAGTCTAGAAGGTAAATCACTATATCACACTGTCTCTCAGTTTGTATTCTTGTTGGATAAAATGTATGATTCTGCTCTGCCGCTTCTATCCTGACAGATTGAAAAACAAACCTCACAGCTGTTCTTCATTAGGTGAAACATCCCTCTATGTTAACATCTTCCTCTTTCCTAACACTTTCTAACATCTTCCTGTCTGGAATATCTATTAGTCTATATATAATGCCGAGGTGTGCCAACTATTAGCTTCCTTTTTTCCCTTTAATTGAACTAAAATTAGACTTTCGCGAAAAAGTCAGTTTTTTTCTAATCCCAGTATGGTGAAGTAGCATGATAGATAATGACAAATCTGTTGTGAGTTTTAAATAACTTTAGATAATTTAGACTGAATAGCCCCCCCACCGACCCCCACATGGCACGGCCATCTAACTTTATTCTGCGTCCTTTAGATCCAATATGCAAAAAGCACCCAAATATGTAAAGATACAGTGTTTGTTATTTAGCACAATGTGCAGTGTCACGAGGGTTCTGTTCATAGCATTATTACACATCAGACGGCACATAAACTTGCTAAGTTTGTTATCACAGTGCATAACACCTGAAACAGTGAAGTAGTATATGCTGTATTACGTTATATGGCTTGTATAGTTGTGTCACATACACACATTGTAATCTGTCACAACGCCAAGACACATGCAAATTAATTTCCCTGCACCCCATGCACCTCAGGAACAATTCTATAGAAAACCTTTATAACTGATCATCATGTTCTTGGAGAGTGCAGTAAATCCACACAGGCACAAGAAGAACATTACTGTATGTTAAAGAATATTGGGAGGAATGTCAGTCTTGGAAAAATTTCGCATGGCGTACCATGCCCCTAATACATGAAGAGACACACAGCTCATCATGTATAATGCACATCCTGGGACCTCCATGCGTCTTCTCAGAAATGTATGCCAAGTCCAATTTGCAGTACATTTCGGGCATAATATATATTAGTTTCTAGTGTAAATTATACATAAACTTGAGGGTTCATGGGGGCCACACTCCCTCCTAACAAGTCATGCATCCTTTTTTGGAAAAGTGGCTAGGCTGGTATAAAAACAAAAAAAGTCACAAATTCTATTAAAAATGGGCCTTGCAAAAATGTTGGTGACTTTTTAACACCAGAATTCTGGCATAAAAGCAGCAATAACTACATAGTAAGGCCTCAGTCACACGGGCGCATCGGCACCCGTACACCGGCGCCGATGCGCCCGTGTGAGTGACACCAGCAGACGGACGTCTCTCTGCAGCGCTGGAGGAAAGAACATGTGACCGAAAGAACATGTGACCGGCTTCATTGCCGGTCATGTGTTCTTTCTCGGCGCTGCAGAGAGACGTCCGTCTGCAGGTACGTCCGTCTCCTTCCTGCAGTCACAGGGGCACATCGGCGCCGGTGTACGGGTGCCGATGCGCCCGTGTGACTGAGGCCTGACATAGTATGTTAGGCTGAAGGGAGACAATGTCCATCCAATTCAACCTGTTTCCATCCCCCCCCCCCCCCCTTGTTGATCCAGAGGAAGGAAAAAAAACAATGAGGCAGAAGCCAATTTAGCCCATGTGGGGAAAAAGATTCCTTCCCAACTCTATAATGGCAGTCAGAATGATCCCTGGATCAATGTTTTCAAAGTTCCTACCTGACAGCAAGACCTGAATCAACAACTTCACTGGTCATTTATTGTCTATATCCTGTAATATCATAGTCTAGTCTAGTCCCCTCTTAAACTCTTCTATGGATTTTGCCATCACCATGTCCTCAGGCAGAGAGTTCAACAGTCCCACTGCTCTTACAGTGAAGAACCTTTTTCTATGTATGTGATGATACCTTCTTTCCTCTAACCGAAGAGGATGCCCTCTTGTTGCCGTCAGAGTCCTGGGTAAAAACAGATCATGGAAGAGATCCTTGTATTGTCCCCTAATGTATTTATACATAGTTATTAGTCTCCCATTGTCCCTGATATCTATCTATCTTCATTACCAATAACCAGATAACTCATAATTTGCATCATAATTCTCACAGAATTGTCTCTATGTGCCGTCTTATGTGTTATAATTCTCACAGAATTATGGCACAAATGTGGGTTCAGTCAGATCTTTAGAATTGTATGGATTTTGCCCAATTAAAACTCATTATGTTACTGTTAGTTAAGCTAATCATACATATTTGGCAAATGGAATAACAATGGTTAAATGAGATGAATTTCAACCATACAGTACCATGAGGATTCATGATCCATAGTGTAAAAGCATTACAAAAACTGAGTGACAGTCACTTGCCTCATATCTCCTACTGAATATATATGGAGATAACTGTTGGACAAGGAACCCTTCAGCTGACGACCAACTGATTTGTATACCCAACTGTAAGATAATATAGCAAATTGTATCTGCAATATTATACAAATCCACGTGTAAGACGCCATAGTCTTATGAATAGCTAATTCAGCCCTGCTCCATTTGTAAAGTATGATATACACTGTAATGTCCCACCAAGAAGAGTAGCAGTTTATTTTATATAGTCATCTCATGCCTGTCTAGAATACTTTCCATGACAATGTAGAACACAAACCATGCTAATTAGATTTATTTGTTTAATTGCCTTGTCTGTGACATTTTGCAATTAAATTTGGTTTCCATTCAAGATATTGTTAATGGTATTATATTCCTTTACCTCACCATCTGTTATTATATATTTATGGCAGAACACAGGCCATGGTAGACAAAATACTAGAGTAACTCAAAAGGACAAGTTTACTCCTTGTATTAAAGGTTGAATGAAAGAATGCTCAAACTGAACTTAGAAGGAAATAGACAACAATACTTTATATAGGAAAACAAGATATATTATTTAGTGCAAATTTGCCAAGGTGGCACAACTTATGACAAGTATTTGTGTCGTAATGTTGACTATTTCATATATTTGGAGGTATTTTTGGAGGAACAGCACAAATGTGAAGATTGCCAAGATTGTCAAGACAAATGCTGTTGTCAATACTTAATATTTTAAAGTATAGTTTAAAGAATTTCTTTTGGAAAAGCAAATTTTAATATTAATGCTGCAGCTCGTGGAATTGGAAATCGTCATTTCTCATAATATACATCAGTTTTTACCCTAACATTTCTATTAGCAGATGTAACAAATGGGAAGGTGTCTTGCTGTATAGCTGCCACTTTATTTTTTGCCATATCTCTATGGGCCACCCTACTCCTCAGCTGCATCATCCTTGGTTAGCACAAACTAATTTCATCCAGCTCTCTGGGTTATAAGTCTTCAGAACGTTATAGTTACAAAGTTAAAAGAAATCCAGGCAACATCCAGAAAGATAAACACTAGAGATGAGCAAGCACCCAAATGCTCGGGTCTGTGTTATTCGAGTCGAGCTTTTCGAGAGCTCTACTCGAGTAATGAACCCCATTGACTACAATGGGAGACCCGAGCATTTTTGTATGTGGAACGCAGGGTCCCGAGCTTTTTTTTTGTTCTTCTTTGGTTCATGTTTTTCTCTCTCTCTCTCCCCCTTCCCCTTCCCCTCCCTGCCAGACCAACAATTTTCAAATGACGCGCGCTGCGTTGTGGCAGGGAGGGGCCAAGACAGGCACGTCACAGTGGGGAGGAGCCAAAAGCTGGGGCTGGGTCGAACGCGATTTGATGCTCATTTGAGTAACGAGCACCATCGAGTACGCTAATACTCGAACGAGCATCAAGCTCAGCAGAGTATGTTCGCTCAACTCTAGTAAACACCAATGCGTTTCAGATGTCTAACATGTCCTTAGTCATGGCTTTGGTCCAGACACGTAGGCCACCTTTACCCACTACGTAAAGTGGCAACTACTGTGCAAAGGAGATTGATATACATAAAGTTGGTTTAGCGTCACCATACCCTGATCATTTGCGCCATAAAATACATTCCTGTACCAATTTGTACTCATGCATACCAATATCATAGCAACTTATACCACTTACATTTATTAATGTAACTTTATGTACATTGGCAAATAAGAAAATGCTTCCTGTAGGAACTACTGTATGGTGAACATTTGGTGAACAATTCGGAAACTTTAAACACTGAGCTTTCTTTGACTTCACTCGCTATGCAGCATCCTTAATCCTTTTTAATCTTTTCCCTTTCATCCTGACACAAAAACACGGGGTGTACATCCACAAGAACTTTATGAGTACCTCTAATCACCAGACTACTGTAGTGGGGTGGGTGGGAGTTGATGCCTTTTCATTAGTGAGCTCATAAGCGAAGCTTCTAAAGTGATTGAAACTTCTCCTCTAGTAGTAATAGCAGTATCTAGAGACACAGACACATAATGAAATATAACCTGTCTGATTGTTACAGGATGAATACGAATCCTTTGCACAAGGAAGGAAGATAAAACTGTGTTAACATCCAACAGAAGCAAGATCAATGCATCTGAATAAAAGATCCTGTTACCTGACCCGTTTCGCAGTGACCCCTTTTGCAGTGATATCTATAGGATGATGATAATTTATTAACTATTTGGACGATATAACTATTTAGATAAAACAATTAGAACTACTCTTAATGCTTTTATTGAATCACATTCCATATACATACGTAAACAACGCCAATATCACCAACTTCATCGTGGGCTTTAAAAAAACACAGATTTAGATGCTTTAAGCCTTTTTGTATAGAAGTAGGTGACTTTCCATCTCAGGGGCTTTACAAGTCCCAATTTATCCATCTACAGCTATATATTATCAAAGAAATATAAAAAAAACCTCCTTGACTAAATGTTCCGTTTTTGTGTTAATTAGATTTTTTTTGTTCTACACCATTCTATTACTTGGCAGTCACAGTATATTGAAGCTCTTTTCTAGGCCCGGGCCCATGAAAAGTCTTTGGTCCAACATCAAACCATGATCAGATAATAATCTTGGTGTTTTTCAGAACCATCTCATTTCAGTAAAAATGAATTAACGCATGCATAAATCCAGAAAAAAAAACAAAAAATGTTTCTTCTTTATGTTTTTCTAAATAGGCATGGATGCAAAAGTTACAAATGTTCTGGCCTCATAGGGCCGTTAAAAGCTACATGACTTGGATAGATCTACATGGTGGCAGATGTACATGGTGGTATTCACTTGCAATTTCAAGCATTGGCAAGCTAATACCAGAAAACATCTGGAAGGTAATTTCACAGTTTCCTTCAGGAATACACACAACCTTCTTAAAATGACCCTACGGGCTCCGCCTTATTAAAGGCCCTTTTACACAAGCCAATTATCCGGTACAAGAAATGTATGTTCAAACATTTGTCATTTCATTGAATCTTTCATGCGGACATTAAAATCACCAGTTGCCGGTGGTATATGGTCCTGTGTAAAAAAGGATATAAGGCTAAAAATGAAACTGTAGCTCTCGAACATTCGCACTAACTCTTGTTCTATCACATACAGTGCAGTGCTAATGATTGTTCCTCATATATAGAATTAAACAAACTATATGCTGTCATTTTGTGCTAACAACGTCCCGATGATTAAATACCTGTATGTCATGGAGCGGCAGAGGTCATAGAGTTTACTTGTTAATTATGTCGTCTTTTGTGATTTTTTAAAGAGTTTTCTAATAAAAAAAATTAGGGCATATGGATTCTATTGAGGGCCATCCACTGCTTGGGACCACTCCCCATGACAAAGCAGCTCCCCCTCCTCTGGAGTTGACCTGTCCATGCACTATATGCTCATCCATCCATTTGAATGGCCAACATGTAATGCTACATTTGAATGATCACAACTAGTGATGAGCGAGCATACTCGCTAAGGGAAATTGCTCGAGCAAGTATTGCCTTTAGTGAGTACCTGCCCGCTCGAGAGAAAAGGTTCGGCTGTCGGCGGCTGGCAGGCAGCGGCGGGGGAGAGCGGGGAGGAACGGAGGGGAGATCTTTCTCTCCCTCTCCCCCCCCCCCCCCCGCTCCCCCTGCTCACTGCCGCAACTCACCTCTCACCCGCGCCGGCAGCCGAATCTTTTCTCTCGAGCGGGCAGGTACTCGCTAAGGGCAATGCTTGCTCGAGCAATTGCCCTTAGCGAGTATGTTCGCTCATCTCTAATCACAACATGTCGTGAAATCTAGGGTTTTACTACCCCGTTTACATGTACTGTAATCTGTTGTGGATTTTTTGTGCAGAATCTACATCAAAAATGTCCAAATCCACTATGCTTGCTTTGGACATTAATCCAGCAACAAATATTCCAGAATACCTATTATTCCTGCATTGAATGAAATAGTACCACAGCCAGTAATCCTCAGAATTGCTAATTGAAGTTTGCGGTTTTCTCCTGCTATTTATGACTCTGGATATATTAAAAGAAGTGACAAGTTGAAATAAATTCTAAATAAATGATATCTACTTTTGCTAATGCTTTTGAAAAGATGTTTCCAAGTAAGAAAGAGTTGTATCTTGTGAGTAGATGATTGTCTACTGACTTAAAATAAGTTCATTTTTGGTAAATGCTCTAATTAGGAAACATATCATGCAATAGATGTGTATCACAAATAGCATTAACAGCTTCAGTGTTTTATGCTCATGGAAATGTTTCTAATAAATAATGCAAAAGTCAAGCACTGATGCAATAACAAATGTTATCAATTAAAGATAATGTATTTGCATATATTACTAAAAGCACAGATTATTTTATTTTATACCAGGTACAGTGTTCTTCCTATGCATCCACTGAATAGCAGCAGAATAAATTCAGCATTACTTTATAGAACATTATGTCCTACTACATGGATTTTCATTCTGGTTTGTTCTCTGAACATTGAAAAAGCATAGAGCGTCATATCACGTCATCTAAGCATACTGTCTGGTGGTCTCTGGTAGCAGTAAATTCTATATTACTAACTTCGCTTAAAGGGGTTTTGTCATTAAAAAAAATCAATACTTACTAGAGATGAGTGAGTATACTCGTTAAGGCACTTTGCTCGAGCGAGTAGTACCTTAGCGGAGTATCTCCCCGCTCGTCTCTAAAGATTCGGGGGCCGGCGGGGGGCGGGGAGCGGCGGGGGAGATCTCTCTCTCCCTCTCTCCTGCACGCTCCCCCCTGCTCTCCCCCACTGCTCCCCGCCCCCCGCTGGCCCCCGAATCTTTAGAGGCGAGCTGGGAGATACTCGGCTAAGGCACTTCTCGCTCGAGTAAAGTGCCTTAGCGAGTATACTCGCTCATCTCTAATACTTACCTATGACTCCTCAGGCAGATTCCTTAACGCATCTTCTCCCCGATGATCTTCTTCAGTCCCCCCGGTTACCTCACTGCAAGTCGGATGGATCCTCTTTGTCTTGCTATGATGCATCCATTCCTTGCATTCTTCTTCCTGCCGAACAATGTACGCTACGTCACTAGTGACATAACATTCACTGCCAAGGAAGGAGTGCCGATCTATTGCTGAGACTGCATGCATGCACGTTTGATTGGCTGCAGCAGTCAGGCATCACCTTTCACAACAATCACTGGGAAGATGGCAGGGCAAAAGCGCTGGACCCCACGGTAGATGATGGGTGACTACTACTCTATTTGGTATTTTAAGACAATTGGAGCTATTGCAGCAATGTTGTCTGATAGCCGGACAATCCCTGTAATGTGGCAGTGAAATTTCCCTTCAGCTCGGAGTATATATTTCATTAACCATAGATTAGATGATGCTGTTTCAGAAGAATAATATTTCTATTATAGCAAAGCCCTTTGAATATGAAAGCCTCAAGTTCCCGACAGTATAGGCAAGCAGCGGATTTTGCCAAAGCCAGTTGTCATCTGCTGCTCGTTTCCCCTGCAGCAGTCACTACAGGGGAAATGTAGCCCTACATGCAAACATAGAAAGGGAAGCTTTCATGTTGGAAACACTGGCTGATTTGCAGGCAGCATGTTATAGATCCGGAGGAGTAGAGCTGGTGGATATATAGTTTTGTAGGGAAGAATTCAATATGATCTACTATTGAAATAAAATGGCACGAGTGTAAAAAGAGGTCAACTGGCTGTATGTAATTGAAAATTGAGCATCAGGATTATCACTATGCAACTTTTGTCACTTATTTCTTCTTTTTCATTTTTACATTGTGCAAGGCCTCTTGGGGTGATGCAAGACTAAATAGAGGACTTATGCACTTCAAGAAAATGTGCTCTAATGTCCAAGACTTTCAATTGTTTGTCTAGATCTGAATGTTTTCCATTGTTTTGGATGAATGTGGCATTTTCTCAGGCAGGGGATGATTGGCGATTAAGTTGTATTACTAGTTATACTGCAGTGTCAGTACTCCTACACTTAGGGCACCCACCCACTGGCGTTTGCGATTTTCGTGCGTGAAAAGCGCAGCGTTTTTGGCGCGTTTTTGCCGCGTTTTCCGTGCGTTTTTCGCGGCATTTTTTGCGGCGTTTTCGCTGCGTTTTCGCGCCTTTTCCATTAATTTCTATTGACATTCATGGGTGCATTAGGAGAAAAATAAGGACACATATGCAACTGACAGTTCCTATGTTAAAAATCGCAACGCACCGCAAAAAAAAACGCCAGTGGACAGGAGTACATTCAATTCTAATTGCTCTTGAGAAAAAACGCAAAACGCAAAGAAAAAAAATCGCCAGTGGGTGGGCGCCCTTAGAGTAATGTTTCTAACTTAAAAGCAGCAGAAAATGCGTTTTCTCTTGTCACTGGTGATGAATGTTAACAGTAGACATATGGATAGAAAAACTATGTGGTAAAATGTCTCCAAAAGACAGCTTTTGGTAAAATGTGGTAAAATGTCTCCAAAAGTCAGCTTTTCATCTCCACCAGATTTTTTGTGATAGATTTCCCATTTTGCTTATATTCTGTATATATTTGCCTCTTCTTTGGGAGGACACCCCCCCCTCACCAAATTTCAGAGTGGTCATCTTAAGCGTTCTTTCACACGATCAAATGCATTTTTATGGTCGCCTATGGGCGTCGTAAAATTGCATGAATGAAGAATTGCTGCAATTGAGCCCCAATCTTTAGCCATGTATTCTCTGCCTTTCACACGGGTGGCTGATGCGTATTGGCAAGAAAATACGCTGCAGCATGGAAATCCCGCGATCGCCAGAAATCGTGATAATGACTACTAATGCCTAAATAGAGCCAGCTGTCTTCTTTTCCCAGCTTTGAGCACAGCTAAACTCCCTTCCCTCCCCCTTTTTTAACTTCCAACGGAGTCTATGGGAGCTTTCAGCATATCTCGGTCAAAGATTTGGCAAGACCTATCTTTGGACGCAGAATATAATATCGCTGACAAAAAACGGTTACCGATGTGCTATTTTTCAATTTGTGATTTTTTTTACATGGCCAACAATCATTCATTTGAATGAACACATTGGAATCCAAAGCTTCAGATGGTCGCGATTTTTATCCGGTTTTTGGATGCCATTAAATACAGTTCATCTTTGTACAAGATTTGTGCATCTCGCAATGCAGAATCTTGCATGAGAATCTCTACCATGTAAAAGCGGCCAAATGAGGTTTCACTTCATGTTTACGCATTTTAAAGCTTAAATGCATAGGAGTGTTTTAGTTATGATGAAAATCACGGCCACATAACTGAACAAAAGCATTGATTTGAATGATTTCATTCTCACTAGCGGTATTCTGGCTCGTTATTACTACATGCGAGAAAGATAGGGCAGCACCTATCTTCGCGCTTTTTTTCAAACTCACTTGCACTAGCATGAAGTTTGAATAGTCAAAAAAAAAAAAGTTTCATGTGCTAATAGAATCTTGTTATTTGTATAGTGCCAACTTATTCAGCAAAATGAATGGCGGAATCAACCTTGAACCGGCTACCTGCTGAACCATGCAGAGATTGATCTTGCAACCTTCAGGTCATGAGCAAGAGCTGAGAACTATATTTCTGCTGCTCTAACACTCTGCGCCACACGAGGCTCCACAGCGGTGAGTGTATTGGCACACGCTCCTTGTGTTTTTGCTCTTATATAGATTATTTCATTTTTAAGTAGAAAGCCATCCTCTCTCAGTATTGCACGTCAAATGTTTAAACATATACCGTATTTTGGCACATGTTGTTATACATCTTTGTAAAGATTGGCATTTATTTCAGGTCTAGTCCTTTTCTGAAGAGCGGTGTGTAAATTTGCACAACGTTTGTGCTGCAGCAGTCACATGAACGGAGTGCTAATGCCTCTGTCCTTGTATAACTCAGTCTATGATAATAGATTTTCTGCTTTTCCCAGAAGTCCATTTCTAGCTGCCTGCTAAACTGCAAGTGAACTAAAGAGATACCAGTCAGTCTGCCAATACATTATGATTTTAATTTGATTTTGGCAGAAAGTATAAAAAACACTGGGAAATATTTCCTAAAATTGTTAGCGATGTAGGCTGTATTGTATAAGCAATCAATTAGGTTGAATGTTCCTAATTTAATATTGGTCATCGGTTGGTGCGCTCATTTTGAATAGCTGTTATGCAAGGAAGCTACATTTACTGTATGACAAGCTTGAGAAAGAAATACAGGTGCCTGGAACTGACAGTATCGTTTCCTCTAAGGATTGTTTGCATTTGTCATTTTAAAGACTTGTTAACCCCATATGTGCCAAACCGTTTTTGGCATTAAAACCCATAGGATTTGATTTTTTTTTTTTTTTGCATCTCTACATTTAGATAGCCATGGCTTTTTTTTCAATAGCACCATTTTGGGCTACACATAAGTTATTGATTCATTTTTTTAAACTCTTTCTGCGGATGAGATGGAAAAAAAAGCAGAGATTTCGCCATTGATTTTGTGATTTAAATTTTGCGCCATTCACCGTGCAACATAACTAATGCGTTACTTTTATTCCAAGGGTCTATACAGTTACAGCAACAACATATATGTATTGTGTTTAAGTTTTACTATTTTTGTGCAATAATAGCACATCTCATGAAAAAAAATATTAGCAATTCTGCTTTCTTTGCATTTTTAATTTACGCAGTTCACCACGTGGCATAACTATTGTATTACTTTCATTCTGTTCAATTTTTTGTGGCACTTCTCATGCAAAAGAAAATATATTTTTATAAGCAGAGCCATAACTTTTTTTTTTAATTTGCCATTAATGTGGCCATATGAGGGCTTGTTTCTGCAGGACAAGATGTAGTATTTATCGGTGCTAGGTCTATAGGGCACACAGGTCATACGGATTAACATATATTATTTTGGTGATGGATAAGAAAAGCAATTTTACTGCTGTTTTGCATTTTTTAAGCTGTTCATGTATGGTTAGCTCAGGGTGTTAACTTTGTTATTTTGGTCCTGATGATTGTAAGGATACCGTATATCTGCGTCTGTGGTTTTTTTTTTTACATCTTTACAAAATAAAACCACTTTTTTTCTGAAAAAAAGCTAATTTGTTGTTTTTTTAACTATGTCTTTTTTTAATAAACTTGATTACATTTATTTAGCTATTCATTTAGACCCAGTTTAGATATCACATTGTAATCATTTGATTGCTTTTCTAATGCTTTTCTCTGCTAATTATACAAAAGCATAATTCCCTTAGTCTTTCAATCTTACACTCAATCTATTAAGCTGGCAATACAGCCTAAAGCTGGATTCAGACGAACGTATATCGGCTGGGTTTTCACGCCCAGCTGATATACGGCGTCTCTTTCTGCAGGGGGAGGAGGCTGGAAGAGCCAGGAGCAGTGCTCTGAGCTCCCGCCCCCTCTCTGCCTCCTCTCCACCCCCCTGCACTATTTGCAATGAGGAGAGGCGGGACGGGGGCAGAGCTAATTCCCCCAAAAAATCTTTGCCCCGCCCCGTTCCACCTCCTCTCATTGCAAATAGTGCAGAGGGGCGGAGAGGCGGTGGAGAGTAGGCAGAGAGGGGGCCGGAGCTCAGAGCACTGTTCCGGCTCTTCCAGCCTCCTCCCCCTGCAGAGAGAGACGCCGTATATCGGCTGGACGTGAAAACCCAGCTGATATACGGACGTCTGAATGCACCCTAAGGGCTCAGTCACACGGGCGCATCAGCACCCATACCCAGGCGCCGATGCGCCCGTGTGACTGAGCCCTCACTGCAGGAAGAAAACGGCCGTACCTCAAGACGGACGTCTCTGTGCAGCTCTGAAGAAAGAACACATGACCGGCAATGAAGCTGGTCACATGTTCTTTCTCCCGGCGCTGCATAGAGACATCCGTCTTGAGGTATGGCCGTCTTTTTCCAACAGTAACACGGGCGCTGATGCGTCCGTGTGACTGCGCCCTCATAGAGGTTCAACCATGGCCTTTGTTAGACCTCGGCTTGCATCAGCACCCCACGGGTTCAATGGGGACAGAGGAAGCCTTCTTTCTTTGACAAACTCCTAGATTCCATGGTTGCTATTGACTGCAGCATCTACGTGGAACTCACAGAGGCAGTGAAATACCGAGAAAGACAAGTCTTTTTTGGAAATATTCACTGAATGTATTCCTAAAACGTAACTTTTATTAAATAATATTTTAAAACCTCAAGGTGCCTTAATGACACGACGTAACATAGACAAACATACACATACAAGGGCAACGCTATATTGAGCTAGTAGTAAAAGATGCTAGGAGAAGAAGCCCCATATGAGTGAATTGCTCATGTAACAAAAGGAAGGCACCTATATACGAAATTAGTATACGTTGGTGCCAACCAACAATAGTACAGGGCTAATGACCAAAACCGCGGTGGAGCAACTTATAAATATATAACAAGTCTCTCAAAAGAGAATCCTGGACAAATGCCAGAAATGTATGAGTTGTTTCACGAATGTAATTTAATTCGTATTTGGTTCTTGGTTTGACCGGAACCGCGGTAGAGCAACTCATAGATATGAAAAGTTTCACAGAAGAGAATCCTGGAAAAATGCCAGAACTGAATGAGTTGTTCCACGAATGTAATTTAATTCGTATTTAGTTCTTGGTTCACGAATGTGATTTAATTCGTATTTGGTTCTTGGTTCAACGCATTTCTGTCAGAAAACTGACTTCATCAGGAACCTATTGTTGTGGAAGAGTTGTACTAAAAATGGGTGCAATAACCCTAGCTGATGTAAAAGAGCGAGGCTGCCGTAACTTGGCGTAAAACGGATGCAACGATACCACGAGGCCCGATGGTAGTGCTGTACGGGCCCTTGGACCGTGCACCCCTCTCTAATACTCCTAGAGGGTAGACAAATACCACCCAGACCAGTCGCCTAAAAGACGGTCACCCAAAAATAGTGGTTAACCAACGAGCCTTCAATAAAGCCAAAAAGTGGATACTTATAACCAGCCTATTCTAAAGTAACCAGATTCAATACTGTTACTAATAGGGCAAAATACCCAGTAGAGATAGATGAAGTAGGAGCGAGAGAGCTAAGCAGCAGCACCTCCAGTCTGGATGGTAGACTGGAGGTCAAACAGCATCTAAGGAGTTAAATGGCTGGATTGGAGTTATTTAGGATCATGGCTGCTACTGGTGGAGCCAAGCAGTATTTCGGTGAAAAGCTACTGCAGAGATCATGCGGCATCGCTGCTGTGCCCAGATGATTACCCTAATGTAAATGTACATTGTGGACTGCATCAGAGTATCAATAAAGAGTACATAAAAAGGATCAGTGGGAGTTCGCTGAATTTTATAGTGCTGAGTTGTAAGTATTAGGATAGATCATGGAGGCCATTGTATGAAAGGCTCTGTTTACATCAAAACCTATGTTTAGAGTCTACATTTGCTATATACGCCAAATGTATCCACAGGCTTACTTAATAGAGGACAAAACAAGTATCTTATTGGCCTTCATTGGGATGGTATAGTGTGATATAGCTTTCTTTTTGCAGTATGGAATAGCGTAGCAAACTATATTATTCCATGCAAGGGTATGCAGTAAAAAATATGTTGCAGCTTTCTGATGGAAGTATACATCAGGAGATGCCCACTGTATACTTCTGTATGCTCTAAGCATGATGAGAACTGAGCCTAACATTCTATACAATGGAGAACTCGATGAAAAAGCAATGGAGCATCTCTTGTTTTTCTTGTAATAATGGCTTGAATATGAAGAAGTCCTTGTATGATGTTGCCTGTTGGATGGCTTACTGTAGGTGCTGCTGGCCCAGGTAATGCCACACTTAGAAAATGGACATTAGAGCAATTAAGAGAATGTGCAAAGAGCTAAGACTAGGGGAAACTTCTAGCGATAGCACAATAAGAATGAGAATTGTAGAATGAACCCAACTGCTCTGTTTATTAAACAACCATCAAATATAACACATTTCTTGGTAGCAAACCTCTAAGGCCCAAAGCCCACGGTTGTATTTGCACTGCGGGATACAGAATGAGCGTTCACCTCTGGATTCCGCAACAAACATTCCCCATAGGACATGCAAGGAAAATGCTTTTCCATGCTCACGAGCGAAAATCAACTGTGATTGTCCGCTCGTGGGGGTAAATTGCAGCTTGTCCTATTCTAGTATGAGGCTCGTACCAACGGCTTCCATTGCAGTTAATGAAAGCCATCCGTCCCGCTGCGAGTCGCAGTGGATCTGCGTCATCACCGGCGCGATTCTCCGCAATGTGCATGTGTGGCAGCACATCCGCAGAGCAGAGAGAGAAGACAACTGACAGGTACGTGGGGGTCAATATCGGGGCACAGGGTCTGATTCAGCTGTGAGATTTCGTTTTCGAATCTGACCCGGCCGTGGGCATGAGGCCTTACTCAGAAACAGCTGGGGTGTGTGCTATTTAAAAAAGGTACAAGTGAAAGGATGACAAATGGGGTGAAAGACGGAAAGGGATGAGGGAAATAGGGGGATAAAACAGGGAAACATGTAAAAAATATGTACTAAAATAAATACAATCAATAATATAAGAAATTAAAAATCTATATGAGACATATATACTATTTTCATATATCAATGGTGACCAAAATTTCATTTAGATGGCTGAATAATAATGAATGAATGAATGAATGAATAAATAAATAAATGAATGAATTTATAAATAATCAATAGATCAATAATTACATAAATACCTCAATACAAGTAATGTATTGACCACTATTGTCTTTTACCCGATTTGTTATTCTTTCATTTGTACCACCGTGTAATAGTATACATATCAGCTGTATCTGAGAAAGACGTTTGCAACCTCGAACTGTATTATATTTGTTGGTTGGTCATTAAAGAGAGGAGTCAGGTTCATTCTACGACTCCTATTGTGCTATTACTAGAAGGTTGCATCTAGTCCCAGCTCTTTGTACCATGCTCTTAATTCCACGTAACTGGATTTATTATGCACTGATGTATTTTCTGTATTTTGTAAATAGTGGAGTAGCTCAGGGACATTATTACTGCAGGTAATTTAACAGATTGTCGACTGTGGAAGAATACAAAATGAAAGGCTTACCCCTGCAATAAGCCACATGCTCACTAACCGAGCCTCCCCCAAATCAGGTGTCTACACATTAATAGTATGGTTTAGGAGCACTCATGAACTATACAAGTAACTTAGATCATGAACTATATAATTGTAGGTAACTGGTGGGATCATGTAATGCATTGAAGGTCCCATAACAGGTTTTGTATCTCATCACAATTGCCTGATTTGAAAGCACATGAAAACAACTTTCTATACAGTCAATAGCAATTTTCTTGGTGTGTAACAAAAGAAGGTTTCTCTTTCCTTGCATCGGAGAGTTAGAGAGTGCTATATTTTCACATTGATTAAATGCATACCATTGTATTATATCATTTTATGTCTTATACACATTTTTTCTACAGCAGGCTTGGCTTTGACAATTTTGACAAGAATGTTATTTTGACAAATTAAACTAATGTCATTTTAAAGGGGTTTTCCAGGGTCAAAACCATTAGTGATCTATCCTTAGTAGCAGGTTTCAAGAGTCTGCCACTCAAGAACCCCATCGAACTGATGATTAACAGCTGCTACAAATGTCTGGAACTGTCAAAACACAATGTATAGCACAATGGTCTGGTTTCATATTGCAGCTCTCTCCTACTGAGGCATATGACAGCTGCAATATTCAACTAGCGCACTATATTAGAAAAGTCATTTTGACAATTCCAGCTATTTGTATCAGCTTCGTATCAGCTGATCAGTGTGGGTCCTGAGTGGTGGTCTTCCACCAATCTGCTATTGGTGTTCTTTTCTGAGGATACACAGACAAATTCTGATTGCAGAATCTGCGATCGCCATCCGCATGGAGAATCCATGGCAAAACAGCTGTGATTGGTTCATCGAGAGCTGGCTGTGATTGGCTGGTACTCGATCCAATCACATCCCTCACTAACTGAACCTGGGTAAATTCAAAGCCATGTTCACCAAAGCGTGAATCCTCTGACAGCGGGAAGGATAACACAGCAGCCTGCCGCAGTTCTGAGGAGACCATCGCGGGGAACACAGATGCTGGCTGCGAAGTGAGTATACACCAGCCACCCCCAAAAATAAGACACTGTGCCTCTTTGGGGCCAAATTTAATATAAGACAGTGTCTTATTTTGGGGGAAACATGGTATCTGGGGTTACCTGCTTTAATGCAATTCATTCTCCAATCAATGTCTACACTGAGTGGCATCATCTTTAAGAAAACATGTACTCTTAATTTCATAAGATCCCAGCAGTGTATTTCATTATATTATATTTCATATCTATCTATCTATCTATCTATCTATCTATTTCATATCTATCTATCTATCTATCTATCTATTTATCTGATATCTATCTATCCATCTATCTATCTATCTATCCATCTAATATCTATGTATCTCATATCTATCTATTTATCTATCTATCATCTATCTATTTATCTATCTATCTTTCTATCACCTATCTATCTATTTATCTATCTTTTTTGTTTCAGAGATCTGTGACTCAAAGCTGTTTATATATTATGCTACTACATGTATAAAATACACAAAAAGAAGGAAAGTAGCTATTCTGTCCGAATATAAATGATTACATATACCCTTCTGCCACCACCAGGGATCTCAGGCTGCTGTCAGAGACTGGCCTATTTCTAAGCAACCAAGTGAAAGAGAGGATGGAAAGTTACCAATGATAAAAGCAGAATGCTGGCTTAGAAATGAGCCACAACTCAATAGAGGAATAGAAATAAGCACTGGAGTGGAAATAAAATGTGCTGTAACATACAGAAGAACCACAGAATTAGGGAATCAACTGAAAGAAAGTAACAATGGAAAATGACACAGCAGGGTAAAATAAACAACCAGCTAAGAGCAAAGCAACATTAACTATAGAATCCCAGCCTGTGCAGTAACTAAAGGAACGCAGGAATGACATTTACTTGTGGCCAATGTCACAGCGAGTTAAAAGACTATAAACAAAGGGGAAAAGGGAAAAAAGGAAAATGTAATACTTGTATATACCGTACATCTTACCCTCATGCGGTGCAGTTTGTTATAAAAAGCACTCTGCCCTCATGTGTATGCATTATGCAACTACACACTATGTTTCACACTTCATCCTCATGTTGTAACATTCAAGTGCCGTGGTGTGATAAATATAAAAAGTTAGTAGTGTAAAAAGATAAAAAAAATAAATAAAAAAGTTAAAACCTCACTTTTCCCATTTTTTTCTGTAAAAAAAATTTTTTTTTAAAGTCATCACAAATTTGGCATTTCCATGTTTGCAATGACCTGTATAAAGAAATTAGAACATTATTTAAACCATGCGTTGCACGCCGTGAAAAAAAAAGCAACCTAATGAATATAGCTAATTTTGTATACCTCGCCTCACAGAAAAAGGAATAGAATGCGATTAAAAAGCAATTGGAATTACCAAATAGTACCATTAAAATTATAATTCATCCTGCATTCAAAACACACACCATAATTGAAGAAAAAAAATATTTGGGGTTTTTAAATGTGACAAGTAAAAAAACTTAAAAAATAAGTAAAAAAAAAATATTAAGAAACTGCATAGTTTGACATTTGCATACTTGTACAGAACTGCAGGATTAATTTGACATGTTATTAATGCCACAAGGTGAACACCATAAAAAAAAGAATAATAAACTACGCCGTAATTGCAGACTTTGTTAATCTTGCCTAGAATAACAAAGTGGTATATGTTCTCGGAAATGAGATAAATGAAAGCTAGAGATTATCCCACTAATAACAAGTCCTCATAGAGCTTCATTGATGGAAAAAATATAAAAAACTATGGCTCTTGGAATGCAGTGACCCAAAAGCATTTTTGGTGTATCGAATAGCAAAACAAGAGTAAAACGTAAAAACCTATAAACTTGGGATCAGTGGAATTATGCTGACCCTTAGAATAATACTAGTATCAGTGATTCTAGTGGCACAATTCACCACTTACTAATGTAATATAGTGAAAGAGAGTGGAGAGGGTCAGAATATTTCCACATGCTGCACATGCTTTACAAACTTCAGCAGCTTTCTTAGGAGACATGTTGGCTTGTTGCTTCCGCATCTGAGCTCCATGTCATTTCCAAACCAGCAGCTCACTGAAGAGAAATCGGTTCATGATTAGATGAAGGCTGGACTGGTGTTGGTGGCAGATGACATGATATCACGTTCAGGAGATATGAAGATAGAAGTGAAGGACTATGCTTCAAAATTGTTGATCAATACGCACCCCAGCTAAGTATGTGTACATTTGTGAAGCGTAATTTATTAGAGTCTCTACACAGGTTTCCAGCTGTCTCACAACCAGCTACAAACTGCAAGACTGAGTACTGCTGTATCCATAGCAACTGAGGTTTTGAGTGTTTGTGGTGGATGAAGTCTGCTCATAATCCCTCATTCAGTGCACAGGGATGATGTCACCACCATGTGATCAGGGATGGTTCAGAGCCCCAGTAACTGATCACATGATGGTGACATCTTCACATGTAACTCACACAGTCACTCGATCACTCATCACTCACAGACGGGTGGTCGTTGGTATTTTGATTATCACACAGATAGGAGGGTGCTTTCAGACATCCTGCGGAGAATAGCGCTGGCAGCCTCAGCGATGAGGTCCCTGGATAAACTCTGGTGGAGGAAGAACATAACACTCACGACTAAGATTCGATTCTACCAGACAATATTATTGTAAGGCTCAGAGACTTGGACCTTGCTGTTGCATACCACTGAGCATCTGGAGTCCTTTCACATGCAATGCCAACGCCAGATTCTCCGTGTCCGTTGGTTTGACTTCATCAGAAACAGTGAGATACAGGCTTGCACGGGGCTTGAGTCAATCACAAAAACAATAACAAGGAGACAACTCAAGCTTTTTGGTCATGTTGCACGCTTGTCAGAAGCTGTTCCGGCCCACGGTGCTATAACCGCAGCAATTGCTAGGAAAATCGGGAGACGACCCCCTGCCGAATGGCAGAGGCCCCCTGGTCATCCGCGGCACTTGTGGGTGCAACAGATAGGCAATGGTACCTCCTCCGACATCAACACCGAATGGAACAAAGCTCTTGGACATGGTCATTCTAGATAGGCGTTACGGACCCTGGTCGTCCAAGCGAGATAACTAACTAGCTATCCCAGCCTGTGATGCATGAGAGCATGGTTTGATTCCTTGATAAAGATCACTTTAACATTTTAAACCAACAACCTGTTGGACCCTAAACAGCATGGCTTTACTGAGGGCACGTCATGTCAAATTAATCACGTTGATTTCTTTATTGTCAATAGAGTGAATGGAGGTGGTGCCATGGATATCGCATATGTGGATTTCAGTAAAGCTTTTGATACAGTTCCACAAAAAAAGCTCATAGACAAGTTATTGAAAATTTGACTTATTCCTTTGCTAGTCCCATAGATTCACAATTGGTTAAAGGATAGATATCAGAGTCTTGTCATTAACGGAGTGTATTCTGAAAAGGGGCTAGTTATAAGTGATGTACCAGAAAGGTTTGTTCGAGGTCCTATTTTTATTATGTCTTTAAGTGACATAGGAGAAGATTTAACAGGTAAGCTTTGTGTGTTTGCTGATGACACAAAAGTTTTCAATTTGGTTGATACTCTTGGTGGTGTCTTGAACAAGGAGAAATATATATTTAGCCTTATTGAATAAATGGTCAAAACAATGGAAACTGCAGTGCAATGCTTCCAAATATAAAATAATGCACATATGGAAAAGAAATCCTCGAAATGAGTATTATATTGGCTGTTCTGTGTTTTCCGGAACTTCAGAAGAAAAACATTTGGGTTTCTTATTTCTGACAGTCTCAAAATGAGTCCACAGTGCAGCTAAGCAGCAAAGTAAGTAAGTATGTTGCTTGGCTGCATAGCTAGAGGTATTACCAGTAGAAAGAGGGAGATTGTGATCTTACTGTATAGAGCACTGGTAAGACTACATCTGGAATACTGTGTTCAGTCCTAGGGACCTCATCAGCAGAGACTTTGATAAAATAGAACAAGTAAATTGCTATTCTGCAAGGACATAGAAGAAACATCCTGGGCAGGAAAAAGTTTAAACTACTTATTTAAGGTCAGGACTCTGACTTGGCCATTCCAAAAACACAAATCATCTTTTTCATCTATGATTTAGTTGATTTACTTCTGTGCTTGAGGTAATAGACTGTGGCCACTCTTCTGTAAAATAGTTTGATATACCTTAGAATTTATAGGTCTTTAAAACATTACAAATCATCCAGACCCCGAGGCAGCAAAGCATCCCCAAAGCGTGATACTCCCTCCACCAAGTTTCATAGCTGGGATATGGTTTCACTGTTGGTGTGCAGGGCTCTTTTTCCTCCAAACATAATGTTATACATTTGTGCTAAATGGTTCTACTTCTGCTCATCTGTTCATAGAACAGTTTTCACAAATATTGTGGAACATTCAGTTGATCTAGTTGAGGAAACTTGAGAAGGACAGATATGTTTTTTTATTGTTTTTTTTACAGTATAGTGTTCTATGAACACCATTCTTGTTCGGTGTTCTTCCAATAGTGGGCAGATGAACAGTGTTTTTTGCAGTTTGTAGAGTCTTCTATAGGCCTTTTGTTGTTTCCCTTGAGTTCTTTCCCACCTCTCTCTGGATTGTCTGTTGTGTTCTTGGAGTAATCTTAACAAAACACCTGCTCCCATATAGAGTGGCAACAGTGGGATTTTGTTTAATACTCTGCTTAACCATGAATTGATGTACAGTCAGCTATTTAACAATACTTCTGTTGCCCTTTCCAGTTTTATGCATCTCTATAACAAATATTTTGAAGCCCTTTGAAAATTATTTGCATTGATGCATAGTTTAAACTAATACATCTCTCTTGAGAAAAATTGTTTGTTATTAACCAGACTTTGTGTGCCTTTATTTAATGGGAAAAGCACCTGCGAAAACCAGAATTCCTATCTCCTCTCCTTAATTAAAACACCTTTTGACCATTACTGCAGCTTTTGGAGAAGTAATTAACACAAAGGGTTCATTTACTATTTTGTCCCTGTACTGAGAATGATTACTCAATATGCTCACTACAAGACACGAAAGTTACAACTTTTTTGTGTAATCAGTTTAGTTAATTATGTCTTTCTATCACAGATTTATATAAGGATCATTCCACATTTTATTATTAATCCATGCAAAAATACAGGTTATTCGAAATAATTCACTTACTTTTTTGAAGCTGTATTTAATATGTTATTTCACTTGTTTGGAAAAATAACTCTACTAAATGTTAACATTATGCAGTACAGTTATTATCGTATTGTGTTACGCTAAGTAGAAATTGTAAAAATAAGGATTAATGTATTCTGTGATGAGCAGTCCTGTCATACATTACTTGTAAGTCAGACTATATATGAACGGACCTGCATAATCTAAATATTTAATGAAAATAAATAAACCTGATACGGGTTTTTTTATACTTTTTGCTTAAAAAATAACAGGCAACAGTTTCTGTAATTGTCAGAATTAAAATATGCAAAATATGGAAAAACAGTTTTAGGAAGCAGTTATTCCTTTGACAGCTACAGTCATTGGGCTCGCCTGCAGCAAAAGTGCCTCTGGCGAAAACGTGAAAGAAATGAACCTGTGTGAAGCCTAAGGTTACATACTAAATGTGCATAGTGCTGAGGTTATTGATTGTTTAGGGATTTACCATTGTTTCTTATTCCAGAAGTAGATGAAATTCACAGAAAAAAAATGCAGCTTAAAGAGGCTATAAAGTATTGCACCTACACAAAGCGTATAGAACAGTAGAGGTTGACTCAACATATTGTGTTGGCTTTGGATATCATCGAAGCCTACACATTCATCTAGGCTCGGCCAGATGAAGGCATAGGTATGACTTTTTGCATAGCTATATCTGCAGCAGTGTTTTCAACACAGATTTTAGGGTGAATGCCCACGGACGGATTCCTACCGCATTTCCCACTGCGGAAATCCACACGTGAATTCTGAAGCTATTAGGTTCTATTGAACCTAATAGCTTTCTGCCTGCCAATGCTCACATGTGGAATTCTACCGTGAATTTCTGCAGCGGGAAATAAATTGCGGCATATTCTATTTGCAGCGGATTTACACCACGGGAGGTCTCCAGTAATATAGCATTAAGGAATTCCGCGATCAGCAGCAGGCACTTTTTTGTTTTTAATCGCGGTACTCCAGTGGCGTAAATCCGCTGGCGTATCCCGCGACGCTCATGGGCATGAACCCTTACTTAGTTATGTTTACAAACCTAAAGAAGTACATAACAGTTTGCACCAAAGTTGCATGAAAATATTGATGTAAAATAGTGCTTTTGAAACTCCAGTCCTCACAATCCCCAAACAGGACATAATATGAGGATATCATATATAGAGAGCACCTATGGCAATGTCTGAGCAACTAACAATAATTATATTAGCTGTGCAATACTATGGAAATCCTTAAAACCTGACCTATTGAGGGGTTTGAGGACTGGAATTTGGGAAACACTGGTGCAAAGTAAGCCAATCAAGAGGTGGCATGAGCTAGAAGGAAGTGTGTAATATTGTATCTCAAGCTTCAGACACCACATTTATCATCCAGCATGAGGAAGGATGATATATTTGACCCAACTTCTTCCTGTCTCGCTATCTAGTTTTAAGCTGACTTACCTTAAGACAGAATTATTAAATCATTATGCATCAATATATTTTCTGTTCTTGGCTGGGCATAGGACTCAGATTTTCAATTACAATCCTGGGGAAAGCAGCTTGCACCATATAAAATTGCCTCCACCTGCAGCTCTATGGATGCCAGTTGGGAATCACTGTCTTGGGGCTCAGTTAGATGAGAGTTGTTTTTTTGCACACCTATGTGCGCAAAAAAACCCCGATCCACGCATTAGCAAAATGCGTGTGACAGTAGCTCTGTACCCATTGCTTTCAATGGGGCTGGCGCTATTGCAGCTGGCCCCATTGAAAGCAATGCGATGCAGGCAACCCCCACAGTGATTTTGGGGGAAGGGCTTCAAATATAAGCCCTTCACTGAAAATCATCTCTATCTGGTGTAAAAAAAAAAAAGTATATATATACATCACCTCTCCACCACTGTCAGGGCTCAGCGCGTCTAGCACCTTTGTCCCCGGCACTGTACTGAAGCTGTTTCAGCAGGCAAGGTCTTAAAAATCCCCGCCTCCTGAAAGGGCTGCGTCTGATTGACTGAGCTCTTAGCCAATTTAATTCAATGAATAGCTGAGCACTGCCTGTGATTGGCTGAGCCCTGTGACCAATCACAGGCAGTGTTCAGCTGTCATTCAATGAATAGATGAGTGCTGCCCGTGATTGGCTGAGCGCTTAGCCAATCAGATGCAGCCCTTTCAGGAGGCGGGGATTTTTAAATCCTCGCCTGCTGAAAGAGCTTCAGAGCAGTGCCTGCATGGAAGAAAGAACACATGACGGAGCCCCGACAGCAGGGGAGAGGGGAGTATATATATTTTTAAATTTTTTACACAAGCTAGGGATGATTTTCAGGGAAGGGCTTACATTTCAAGCCCTTCCCAAAAATCACTGCCGGGTGGTTGCCTGCAGCCCATTGCTTTTAATCGGGCCTGCTGCGGCATCGGCCCTATGGAAAGCAACAGGAGAAGATTGCGATCCTCTTCCACAGCTGTGACAGCTATGGCAGGGGATTCCTTCTTCACCGCAGGGAGTCCCCTTGTCACTGAACACTGTGACATTGCTGCCACAGTGTTCAGTGATAAGGAGGACTCCCACCAGGGATATTTTACGAGCAGCATGGACCTTGCCACTGCACAGATGTTCTATCTTTTGCAGGTGCAAGGATTTTGCACCTGTGAAAGATGGACATGTGAATAGAGAATTGGAAAACATTAGTTCTATCAAATGCGTTTTTTTGCGCACATAGGTGTGCGCAAAAAAACGCTTGTCTGACTGGGCCATCAGAGTGTGAATATATACAGGGTGATCATAGTTAACCCTTTTCAGAGATAGCTAAAGAGACATCTACTGGGTGTTATTTAAATCAAACATGGTAATACCCAAGACATGCAGAAGAAATCCATGCCCCAAAAAGTTAGTTACAAATCAACTGTTTGAAGGCAGTTAGACATGTCCTAGTCAGCAATGCTGAACATCCTATGTAAGGTGTTGCATTTTTCCTGTATAGGACCAACTGCTTGCAAAAACTGCTTCCTGAAGACCTAGAAGTCTGACTAATGTTTGCACTGAAATTCCTCGGTCGATTGGAGCTGGACAGTTCCTTGAATTGGTTTTATAAATCTCACAAGCACCCTGGTGAAATTTGGAACAATTATTTTTTTTCACATGGACACTTTCTGTATGTCCTAGATTGTATAATCACCACGTTTGGTTCAATTATGCCCAATAAATGATTCTCTAGATATCTCCAAATAGGAATACATTAATTATGAAATTACATCCACACTGCTCAGCACTTCTCTATAATGTCTTCCATTCTGCTGATGTTTCTCTATATATAAGAGGTAGTAATAGGGGAGAAGAATCTTCTCATATTTCTGTGTGCAGCATATGTGCAACATCATAGCAGACACTCTACATCTCGCAACTCAGGGAAAACTGAGAATTAGAGATGGAGCCTATTACATAATGGTGTGATCCCACCTGTACATACATTACAGGATATTCTGAAAAGTCATCTGAAAATATAGGTATGTTTGAAATAAACTATTTTTACAATGTATTATTATTTATTTTTTCTTTACTCACTCTTAGCTGTGTGAAACACGTTAAAGCCAGACGGTACATTTACATACTTCCATTGATCTCATTTGATACTATAGGCATTAACGTTGTAAGCTGATTTTTTTTTTCTGCTGGAACTGTACAATGCACATGTTTTTATTGTGTATTTTGCAAGTCCTGTAAATTAATGCTCTCCCCTGTGAAGATTACAGAGAAATACATATTGAAAGTAACAAAAGACTAGCTATATTAGAGTTGGCAGAGTAAAGGTTACCAAGAGTGACAGACTCAGCAGGTGTGCAAGGCTTTGCCCATTGATTCAAATTGAAACTGAAAATAGCACTTTATTCAGCAAATCAAACCCAATCACTACTGAACAGTCTTCAGCTCTTATTTCCAAGCCCACTACTCTTTATTACTTCCTTTTTTTCTAAGAGAGAAAGAAAATACTTCTTTTTAAGGTACTAAACGTCCTCCTTCCATTTACTTGCTATCGTCAATTGCTTCTCTCCTTTTCAAATGAGGCAATCATCTTAGTATGCTCCTCCATGCAATTCAGTTCTTCAGAAAAACTATCTTATTTTGTCACAGAAATTTGCTACTATTCTGGAAATTAATCTTTCCTGTAATGTTTAATATTTCTTCCGAAACAATTACAATTTAATAAAGCATTGTAGCAAATGCCTCTATTTTCCGAATGCTTGAAGATTGGGAGACATTAGAGCCATGCCTGGCAGCAGCAAAGCCTGGATCTACAAGCATGAAGAATTAATGTACGTTGACTAATAGGAAAGCACTTTGGGAAGTGGCTCATGTTTTGTTAGAAAAGGTGCCATCCGATTGGATATCATAAATAAAGAGAATTAGAACAGGCTACACTGCACAGAGTTTATATATGAGTTTCAATGAGACGATCATTTAGGCTTTCCAGGCTCATTGAGAACATGTTGCCATGGTAACCCGGGAGAAACTTAGCCACTAAATAACGGATCAGAATGCACAATTCATAATGTTCACTGGAACAATATATCTTATTTCTGATTCCTCTGTGTTTTCCTCTTAAGTACAACATGAAGAACTTGAACTGCAAATATTAAGTATTTATCTATATTCATCAGATAATATGCATCACACACCAGCCGGGGAAAATGTTTGCTCAGTATCCTTGACGTTAGCATTTCAATATGGATTTCTAATGCAGAAACAGCCTGCAAATATTACCTTTGAGCTGGATAACATAAAAAGATTATGTAACTACTGGACATTTTATCGGATAATGTGACATAAAAGGACACAAAAAAAATACAAGATACAAAGAACATTCCAATTTGACGCCTGACATTATCCTTTGAAGAGCTTTATCACTAAAAGAATGCCCACCAACTGAGATCTGTCCTATTCTAAATTGATGTCTAGTGCAACCTGGCATTACGGAATTTAATATTGATTTTCTTTATCCACGCAAAATATCACATACAAGTATTTTAGATTATTTTGCAGAGGGAGATGCTAATCTATGCAGTCTGAGACAGATGGATGCATGGATGGTGAATAGATAGACACAAAATGTGCAGCTATCCGATTTAATGTACTGGTAATAAATAAGGCTGATATGAGCTTTGAGTCTTGCAGAAATCCTTAACCCCTTTACGAAATCTGACATATATCTTCGGAGGATGTGTGGAGGATTGTATGGAGTGGGATCGGGAGCCTGGCCTACACCATATGCGGCAATGTTGGCTGTTTTTGAAAGCTGGCACCTGCCACAGTGGCTGCATAACTTCAGTCTCGGTGGCTATTTATATGTCAATTCTGATAGCAGCATTTAAATGGCCTCAAAGAGGTAAGGGGCTCCTTCTTTACCCAAATGGCGCACTCTCACCAAGATCATGGGTGGCTGTTTCTACGTCATGGCAGCCTGGGGACAGTAAATTATATGATACATTTACTACTATTATTGAAAAATACAAACTCCAATATATCTGGGTTGATGAAAAGATTAAGAAATTGTTATGTTTTTTGTTTTTTTTTACATTGGGGAGGAGAAAACAAAAAGGAAAAAACAAAAAATGCCCATGGCCTCAATGAGTTGAAGTATCGGAAGAAGTAAGTCCTTCCAATGCTTGGGTTTTTCATTTTAATGAAAGTCTAGACATATCCCAGGGGACACGTTGCAACTGCACCTGAAAACCTTTAGCTGGAATCTACCTCCTGGGAATCTTTTCCATTGACGTCAAAGGATCCACATTTTAATTAGCAACTCCTGAGAGGTCTGAGTTATCTTTCTGCTAAGCAGGTGAAATGAGATGTTGTTTACCTCTTAAACAAATTCGTATAACTTGCCTTAAGGCTCTTTTGCACGCAACGATGATCTCTCAAAATACACTCAAAAGCCATCTTTTGAGTGATAATCATTGTGTGTAAATATGTGCCCATCATGCACTTACCGAGCACTTTTCGTCCATCGCTAACTCCAGGTCCGCATGAAATCCTCGTCCCTCAGGACTATAAGATAAGTAGGACCACACGCTGTGTTCTCCGCGGGCAGCGTTGATAACATTCTTTAACAGCTGTTAACAGCAGCTGTCCCACTGGAGAACAATAGTTATGTATTTAGAGAACAGACCACTCACTGTTCTCTAAATATATACAATGAAATATTAAAGGGCTGATTAGCCCATTAGTACCTAATGCAAAATGATCGCTCAAAACTGTCAGTTTCTGGTAAATTTTGAGCGATCATCTGTGTGTTTAAATGCACCTTAACTCTATGTCTAGAGAATTGCATAAGAGCAGGCTTTGACTGTGATCATTAAAGGAAACCTGTTATCACCTATGAATATCATGAATTAAGTTATGGTGCTTACCAGGCAGGCCTTGAGGAGTTTGGGGACGTGCTTTGCATAATAACCCCGTCTGTGTTATCGCCCATGGCAGTCGGCATGCAGGCAGTGCATCCCACATATCTATGCACTCTGTGTGCATGCATACACATTGTTCTCTATGGGAGTACATGTACACAGCCTACAAAAATGAGTTTGCTGCACTGTCTCTGCGCTAACTTTCATGAGCGATAGCACCGGATAAGAAAGCCAGGTAAGCATCAGGACCTCTTCTATGAACACCATAACTGAGTTTGGTTCTCTTTAAAATGGTATTGTATTAATTTGGCAGTGTATTTAATCTTGTGCATGTGCTGTAGAATCCATAATAGAATATCTCACGGTGCTCATTGTGGATGGATTGGTGTCTTTCTAAAAAAAAGGATTAACTGAGTTACTGAATCAAAGTCTCTTACAGAGTCCAAGACCTGAAATCCTGCAGTTTTCATTCTATCCATTGAGCCTCATAATAGAGAGAAACTTCCTATCCTGTAGAGATCAGTTTTCAGTAGTGATTTTAAGACCCTTTTACTCTAGTTGATGATCTGCCGAACAAGCGTTCATGTAAACGCTCATTCCAAATCATGTGGATACAAACATAGAAAATGAACGGTCACATTAATGAGCACAAGAAGTAAATGACTGTTTGTGCAGTCATTCACTCCAGCGACCCTTAGCCTGTATGTAGTCCTTTAAACAAAATCTGCAGGACTTGTCATATTGTCAATCGGCGTTTGTATGGGCAATTGCTCTGCTTGTCTAATGCACCATTTACACAGGACTACTGAACGATCTGCACAAGTGGGCTGACATCACTGCTAGTTCACAGCGCTCGTGCAGAACCTTAAGACAGGCAGATCATCACTAGGATTCACTCACTTGTTGGTAACTCTTCATTTTATGTGAAACACTGAGTGGGGATCATTTAAATGCTGCGATAAGTGAATGAACCATTAATTATTTGTATGCTGTTTGAAAGTGAGCAACATCTGCTATATCGTTCAGTATTCTGTGCTATCAATCCCATAATGCATCAGAACAACATGATATAAGTAGCTACAGCCTATACCATCTCTGTCTGCTTATATATTCACCTTAATACCTTTCAGACCATAAGTTTACAGTCAGGAGGCCGAACTATCATCTCCTCCATTATAACTGTGTGACAGGAGCCTCTAGTCATTATCAGTAACAGTGATAAGAGTTTTTGTGCCCCCCCTCTAAAGAGCTTGTGTGGTCGGGTCCATCACACAAGAATTATGCTGACTGAAAAAATGACTTTTTGAGAAAGCATAAAGCCAAGTAATTCTCAGGTGGGAATCAGATGATCCACCTGAGAAGAAAGACTCTAGAAAGTTTCAAAAAGAACGGAATAACTAAAAAAAAGTAATAGTAGCCAACTTATCAATGCTGGGGCACTAGTTACATAATAAATGCAAAAAAACATTACAGCTCTGTAATCCATACGGAAGCTTCAATAAAGGGGTTTTCCAGGGAGAATACTACTGACAACCTATGTTTAGGATTGATCATCAATAGTTGATTGGTCAGGATCCGTCGCTCAGGACCCCAACCGATCAGCTGAGTGGGGGCATGCTGTCAGTGATGTAGTGGCCGTCAACGTCCATGTAGGGGCCGGTGCTTGTTACTGTAGGCACAGCTCACATTGATTTCAATAAGACCTCAGCCTGCAGGTACAAGTGCCGGCCGCTACTCGGAGGTCAGCATGGAGGCTTCCATTCTGACCTCTGTTTATTTGCGGTGGTGACAGCATGTGCCCGCTCAGCTTATCGGTCGGGGTCCCAAGCGATGGACCCCATCTGAGCAACTATTGATGACCTATCCTGAGGATAAGTCATCAGTTATATTCTCCCTGGAAAATGCTTTAAAGTATCAATGTGCAGTATGAATTATTATATCTAAAAGTAACATTGGATTAATACATTGACTAACTCTATTAGACATATTGCATAGACACGCGGTTAATTACAGCGCGGGATAAGGTAGATGGCGGTAGTAGTTTATCAACAGCTGCTCGCCATAGGTTATCTACTTCATACTTAAAAAATGCAAGCCCCTCTGAGCAATGCCAAATATGTGTTTCAGTAAACTGATCTGTTTGTGTATTTTTTAGAGGCAAGTAAAACTGCCACATATCTGCTATATCACTTCAATTGTGTGACATAATTCAAATCTTCACAGGGTTTTGGCAGAAAAAGAGCAAACAACAAATCAATCCCTCCAGCATGTAAAAATACATGTCACTGGTAAACCATAACCAAGATTTACTTGTGTTTTTAAATCCAAGCACAACACTCTCCTCGCAAACACCACTTTAATACAAAACACAAGGGGGAGATGTAGTAAAGCCCATTAATTGTGCCAGCCTGCTGTGTCAAGAGGCACTGAATGAGCAGAATGTATTATTTTTACTGTATGGAGTACTTTGCATTGTCCCGCATTGCTAAGAATTTTTACAGGATTAGAATGATATTGACTGTTTTTAGATTGATTCTGCAAGTCAGAAAAAAAATGACCTGATTACGTATTCATTGGAATGATGTATATCAGGGTTGATTGCTTTGTTCCAAAGTCATGTCGCGTGTAGAAAATGTACTAAGATAATGCAAAGGGAAAATATTATGCGAGAAGGTAAACATAAATATCATTAACGATATAGCATATTTTATGGCAAGATAATGAGCTGTGCTAAGGTAGGAATAAATAATCGAAATGTATGCAGAAGGATGGCACTACCCATAATGCAACTGGGCATAAGAACAGGATATGAGAAAAAAATACTGCTTTTAAAACAGTCCACCTCTAGGAACTCATAGAAGGTATATAAAAGCTAAGAAATTGTACCTACAGCTTGCTACATACATTCAGTTGTGAATGGATTCCTATCCACTTACATAGATCTGTCATAGACTGGCATTAAAAAAAAACACATCCTGTTGGTCTGAGGGGTGCAGTCAATATGGTTGGATATGCAAGATCCCAAGTAATCCTGGACAAATGTATGGATAGCCCAAGATCAGCCCTAGAAGATGTATAGGCATGTTGATGTGTATGTGTCGGTAGATCTTCCAGGTGTATACTGCAGTATATGTCTTTTTAGACATTTTGCCTGCAGCCACCACTACATGGGAAATGTAGCATTACATAGCAGGATAGCAGTCTGTAGGATGCAGCAAGAAAGCATCCATGATTTCGTTTTAGATAATTCAAATAAATTATAATCAGATGCAACAAATTTTAGCTTGATGGCGATATCACAGCATAGAAAGTTATCTTATTGTTATGTCTCTAGCAGGCTTTGTAATATTGTATATCTACTGTGCTTTGCATTATGTGTAATAGCTCCATCTAGAGGCTGTTTGTGAAAACAGCTTTTAGTGAGTTAGTCCACAATCTAGTTTGTCCTATGAAAGCTACAGCAGCAGCCATATACTCAGAATCTGCTGTGAGACAAGTAGCATTCAGTGCTGCTTCTTTAGCCAGGCCTACGGTAGCATCACGGGTATGGTCAAAATAACATCTAGCATGGTAGGTTAATATTTTGATGCATATTATCATGTTTTCACGCCTCATCCTGTTATGCAAATAAGGAAAACGGAACAATACCTCTGCAGCGCCATCTATTGGATGGCAGCATTCCTTCAAATCAATGTCAGACCCTTTGCACAGGTCTTTATAATAATGATTCCCCATAAATTACCCAGAGGAGTTTGCATGGCAGTATAAGTCTCACTCGCCTCTCAGGTGTCTTCTCACACCCCTTCTGGGTGCTCTCCTTGGGGAGAGACGATGCCATTCCCTGACCCACTCACCCCCTAGGTGTCTCCACACACTTTTTGGGTGCTCTCCTTAAGGAGACACAACACCCCTCTTGATCCTCTTGCTGTTATTTCGCAGTTATAAGTTGCCAGTCAGTCACTATACTTGTTATTGACAGTGCTGCGTCTTCACTGTGTGTGGCCTATGGAGACAAGCCATCTTTCTCATTTGTATAGCATGGTATAGTAGTGTGTTATCACATGCAGCATGTAACAGTAAGTGCATTATGTTCCTGTTCCTTGGTTTCATCTATCCTTGCAATAAAAGTTGAAGTTGGACGTTGCCTCTGAGTTAATGAGTTGCTTGGATTGAGTTTAGCTGCCTGTCAACTTATGTCACTTTCACACATAAGCAGGACAAAAAACATATTTAATGGCTTAAGGGCCCATTCAGAGGGGAGTATTTTCTGTCTGAACTAAATCCTTATTTTTTACCGACTGAATATAGAAAGCACACAGACTAGAGATGAGCGAGTATACTCGCTAAAGGCAATTCCTCGAGTGAGCATTGCCTTTAGCGAGTACCTGCCCGCTCGAGACTGAAGGTTCGGGTGCCGGCGCGGAGGAGCGGTGAGTAGCGGCTGCAGCAGGAGGGAGCAGGGAGGAGAGAGGGAGAGAGAGTTCTCCCCTCCGTTCCACCCCGCTCTCCCCCCCAGCTCCCTGCCCGCCGCTGGCACCAGAACCTTTTGTCTCAAGCTTGCAGGTACTCGCTAAAGGCAATGCTCGCTCAAGCAATTGCCTTTAGCGAGTATACTCGCTCATCTCTAACACAGACCCATTGAGTTAGATTGGTGCATTCAGATGTGCGTCTTTTATGTGGACTAATGTTGTGCGTAAAAACATTTGCAGCATGTCCATATTCATGGCCCAAGATCGCCCATTAAAGTCTATGGATGCATAAAAAAACTGCAGTGAGCACACATTAGCATACATGTTCACTGCAGGTTTTTTTGCACACCCTGTTTTCTGAAGGTTGTGACAAAACTTACATCACTTGAGCCTTTTTGCCTTTTTTTTTTCGCACATAGATTCAAAACGGAACTAGAGAAATGCACATACACAGCAAAAATGCCTTTACCATGGACATACACATTCAGTATATTCACTGATAGTAGCAAGCACAATATAATGATTCACCGAATAATCACATTAATTGAAAACAAACTTTATCATAAATATTAAAATATAAAAATCCCCAGATTCAGTAATGTATCACTAATAGAGACAAACAAACATAGATACAAACTTTCCACCTCTATCCTCGCAGTATAAACCCTAGTGGGAGAGAGTGTACTGGTTCAAAAAGTACCAGACCCCTAGATTAGTGGCTAATGATGAAATATGCTCCAGAACGATATAATTCTAGAAACTTCTTAGAGTTTGCAGCCCAGTTATTTCCTTCTAGGGCATATTTCACCATAAGCCTCTAATCTAGGGCTCTGGTACTTTCTAAACTAGTATCTTCTCTTCCACTAGTGTTTACACTGCGAGGATAGAGGTGGAAAGTTTGTATCTATGTTTGTTTGTCTCTGTTTGTGATACATTACTGAATCTGGGGATTTTTATATTATATTAATAATATTTACAATAAAGTTTGTTTTTAGTTGATACTATTCTTCAGTGCAACATACACATTCAGTGCAAAGAAAGGAGGTTTTTTTGGACCGAAACTGCATACACCCATGTGAATAAGTGCAACCCATTTGTTTTTATCAAAGAATTTGCAAGAAAGACACAAAATTCTACATTTACTGCAATTCTTATTTGAACAACCATAACTTCTATGTCTATGGCCACATACATGAATACAATACAAACTGCAGCCCCCTCCATAAAGTATCCAGATACAGGTGCACACAGCATTTCACCTACTAATAGAGCAGAGCCCCTCCAGCCATAGACGTCTTGTTACAGTTGATATTTTGTAAGACAACTCCTTACTAAACGTTAACATGGCAATCACTGAAGTGTATGCAGTCACTTAGTGAGATGAACAATAAGGTGTGTATAATGTAGACAGAACCACTAAGTGTTATTAGTAACGTCTCTGGTGCTTTGCTCTTGGCACAGCTCTGGCACATGACTAACAAAAAGCTCATATAGAAAAAAGAGACTTGGCATCTTCTTGCAAAATAATATGTTTTCTTTCAGTCGATTTAGGGCGGCTTAGTTATTCTTCATTTCTATGAGATCACACATGAAGTCATCAAAAAAGTAACAATGCTGTATTCGCCAATACTTAAAATGATTTCCAGGAATAATATGCCACTTGATATGTAAGTTCTATACACTGCAGTTCCCATTATAACACATTTATAGAGTGTGATTATCAATGACTGTTTATAATAATAAGGCTTCATTCACGCACAGAGGGACATGCTTAAAATACATACAAATCTCTCCATTATACTTTCTCTCCACTCCTGGTTTTGGCTCAAAAAATACTGATGAAAAATACAGACGTGTGAAGGTACCCTAAGGCTAATTTAACATGGACAAGCGCGATATGGGGCTTTCAATCCAGCCCCCATATCACGCTCGCCATCCATTTAAAATCCCCAGGGATGCGAGGTGTTTTCATGGCTAAACAGCCTTGCATCACTTCGGGGATGCAGAGATCCTCCATCGCGTGTGGCTGTCACAGCCGCGGCAGAGGATCATGGAGTTTCTCCCATTGCTTTCAATGGGTTCCGGTGATGCTGCCACTGACCCCATTGAAAGCAATGTGCTCTGCGATGCAAGAGCATGCAATAAGATAGAACATGCTGCAATTTGGCACTTCGCGGTGCCATGCAGGAAACCATCGTTCATGTGTATGACCCCATTCAAAGGAATGCGGTTCATGTTTCTACAAGATTTGTGTGTCTCGCAATGCAGAAATCTCATGTAATTTTGATGCCCGTGTGAATCCAGCCTTAGGGCTTCGTCAGAAGAGTGTGGTTTACATGCTGCTGAGCAAAGGGCAAAACCATGCTGGTGACATGCAGGGACTCTGCGCATGAATGAGCTGCCACTAGCTCCATGGAGCAGCCTGGTCACATGTCCATGGTGCACGCAGCCTGCTTCCACGGCTCCCATAGGAGCCTATGGTAAGCACCCTGTACAGCGCGCACCACGGAGCTGACAGGCGAGTTGGCACTCGCTGTCTGTTCTTTTTTAAAAGCGCACATTCTGCGCTTCTAAAAAGGGTCCATGTGAGCACTTCCATAGCTACCTATTGGTTGCTATAGAAAGGTTGTTTTACACGCTACTGTAGCAGCATGTAAAACACACTTGTCTGACCGAGCCTTCTGACGGAAGTTTAAAATGACAGTTTTAATAAATTTCTCCCATAAACTTTTATTGCCTTTTTTGCCCCTAAAAAAATACATATAAAAAATCCATGCATACGTGCATTCTGAGAAGTGGTTTGTGGCTGGCATTTTTCTTTAAATACATCAGCCTTTCTTTTCTGGTGTTTTTTTTTTTCTATAGAAAGGCCTATCAGAAAACACCAGAAGAATACCATACCTAGAGCATGCTACAATTCTGAAAAAATGCCATAGATCTAAAAGACACACCAAAAGTTGGAGAAAAGCCCCCCAAAAAGCCACAATATTTTGCAATACATTTCACAATTCATAAATTACTAACACCTGGACATGAAGTATTTTGACTGCTGCACATTTTCTAAAAAGTATCAAAACGTACATGCTTGAAAATAAATAAATCCATATGCATGCCAATGGGTAATCTTATGGTATGAAAATCTATCAGCAATCCATGCATTCAGCCTCCCATTGATATAGTACAATCCATTAACACTATTCATTTAGTTATGACTATCACTGAAATACTGTATATTCCACGATTGCCAACAATGACTGACATGTTTTGCTCTTCATGTAAGTTAATGACATTTGTTTTATATAATATGATCTACTGTAATGACAGATGCTTTTGTAGTGCCTGACATCAGTCTGAATGTATATATCTATCTAATGTAGATAAATAGAGAAACAGCAAGATAGACAGATATGAGGATAGATAGATAGATAGATAGATAGATAGATAGATAGATATGAGATAGATAGATAGATAGATAGATAGATATGAGATAGATAGATAGATAGATAGATAGATAGATAGATAGATAGATATGAGATAGATAGATAGATAGATAGATAGATATGAGGTAGATAGATAGATAGATAGATAGATAGATAGATAGATAGATAGAATCATAGACTGGTAGAGTTGGAAGGGACCTCCAGGGTAATCAGATCTAACCCCACGCTCAGTGCAGAATTCATAAAATCATTGAATATATATATATATATATATATATATATATATATATATATATATATATAGATAGATAAGAGATAGATAGATATATAGATAGATAGATATTAGATAGATATGAGATAGATGGATAGATATGAAATAGATAGATAAGAGATAGATAGATAGATAAGAGATAGATAGATAGATAGATATGAGATAGATAGATAGATAGATAGATAGATATTAGATAGATAGATAGATAGATAGATAGATAGATAGATAGATAGATAGATATTAGATAGATATATAGATTTATATTAGATAGATAGATAGATTTATATTAGATAGATATGAGATAGATGGATAGATATGAAATAGATAGATAGATAAGAGATCGATAGATAGATATGAGATAGATAGATAAATAGATAGATATGAGATAGATAGATAGATATGAGATAGATAGATAGATAGATAGATAGATGTGAGATAGATAGATATGAGATAGATAGATATGAGATAGATAGATAGATAGATAGATAGATATGAGATAGATAGATAGATATGAGATAGATAGATATGAGATAGATAGATAGATAGATAGATAGATAGATAGATAGATATGAGATAGATAGATAGATATAGAGAGAGATAGATAGATATGAGATAGATAGATAGATAGATAGATAGATAGATAGATAGATAGATAGATAGGAAAACGATATAACTATTTAAAAATAATTTCAAAATGATGAAAGAGAAACTTTTTTTATTTTCATTTTATTTTCACAGTAGGAAGATAAAAAGATGGCAAAACACAGGAAGTATAACGTGTCATGGTCAAATGCCTTGTCATTATTTCCTATTGGGGCAATTTATAACCGTGACAGCTGACTATCAAAGTTATATGGTTCAGCTGAGAGGTGCAACACAATGCTTGTCAATGAGTACTTAAGCCATGGGATGTCACAAAAAGGGATGTGTAGCTTTTGTATTTTCTTTAAGAACTGCTCTCCATTCATACTGTGATACATGGCCTTTACAAACACCTTCCACTGTGCATGTATTCATGGTAATAATAGTGTTCATAATACAAGGAATATGTAGTCATTAGCAGAGGATAGATAAAGTTATTGGGTCAATTACAACGGAGTAACAAAGATATCAGTGTGAGACAAAAGAAAACTTCAAATAACGAAATAATGACAGTTCCCTATCTGATTTCTATGGCACTTCAGATGTTTATAGGGATGCTTTCTACTGTCATTATTGGTTAGAATGCTCTTAGTAAATAATTGTTTGGAATGCTGATTCCCAAGCAATTCAAGCCAGACTTAGATATGACATCTTCTAATCCTCAGGGCTTATTCACACGAGCGTATATCGGCTAGCGCTTTCACGGACGGCCACCATACGCTACCATTAGATACACGGGCTCAACATATATGCTGATGGCATATACTGCTGGTGGAGTCACTGTGTCCCCCTTCCCTACCCCTCGCTGGCATACCTACTCTCTCCTCCCCTCTGGCTGTTTGCAATGGGAGGGGGTAGGACAGGGCAAAGATAAGCTCCCACCACCTCCCTGCTCTTTGCTCCGCCCCATCCTGCTCCTTCCCATTGCAAACAGCTGAAGGGGAGAAGAGAAGGGGGAGGGAGTTTAGCAGTCATGCTGCTAGACTCCTTCCCACCTCCCTTCTCCGGCCGCTGTCATTGGCTCCCATAGGAGTCTATCGCAGCAGCCATAGTCTGGCCAGGAAGATAGTTCCAGGACTATTTTTCCTGCCCAGCGTAAAAGCACCCAGCCAGGGTACTTTTACGCCAGGGGAGTACGCCTGTGTGATATGATGCATTGGAATCCAATGCAGCAGATGGCAGCGTATATTGGCTGGCCATGAAAACACCGGCCGATATACGCTCGTGTGAATAAGCACTCAAACTGTATTCACATGGGCAAGGGCAATTATGGTGAGCGAAAAACTTCCTGCAATTTTAATGCAAATGTTATGTTTGCTATGTGTTTTTGTGATTTGTATCGTGTTTGCATCCATTCTTTATAGTGTTTTCATTGAATCACACAAAAATAGATCATACAACAATTTTTCAAACTCGGACTAATAGTCTGAATGAATTCAAATGAAAGATTTCTTTTTCTGTGTGAATTCTATCCATTTTGCCCTTGGACAGAACTCAAACTTGAAAATTGCCCATGGGAATGCAGCCTCGAGCTCAAGTTCTTGAGGTGCTCGAGATAGTGGGCAAGATCGACAGAGTACAACATACAGATAGTCCCCGACTTGCGAACATTCGACTTACGAATTTCGCTAGATACGAACAATCTGTCCTGCACAGTATGATGTAATGCTATGGCATTACATCATACTGTGCAGGGAGCGGAGAGGCTTCTATCAAGCCTGATAGAAGCCTGTCCGGTCAGATCGCGGTTGCTAGGCAGCCGGGGGCCTTCTGAAAGGCCCTAGGGCTGTCTATGCAGAGCGCCTATCAAGCCGTGTGCTTGGTGGGCACTCTGCATAGGCAGCCCTGGGGCCTTTCAGGAGATCCCCGGCTGCCTAGCAACCGCACAGCGTCCCGCGATCTCATCGTGGGACGCTGTACGGGCCCCCTGAACGTCGGGTGCAGCGGGCACCCGGCGGCAGCAGTTCCGACGAGCCGCGCCGCTCGGTGGAACTGTTAACACTCTAAATACCGCTGTCAGAGCGGTATTTAAAGTGTTAACAGTTCTGACAAGCGGCGCGGCTCGTCGGAACTGCTGCCGCCGGGTGCCCGCTGTAAGAACAGCCGGCAACCGACGTTGTATGGAGCGGGATCCACCCGCTCCATACCATTTGTTCGACTTGCGAACAAAACGGACTTGCGAACGGGCTCCCGGAACGGAACCTGTTCGCAAGTCGGGGACCACCTGTAGTTTATTTTAAACACTTGGAATTGCCTGACGACCTACTGTGTGGTTTGAAGGGACACACAGCCCGATAGTAGGTGCAGCAATAATAGGTCTCCAAAAAAATGATACAGCAAGAGATACATGCAAAAAATAATGCTGCAATACAATAAATTATAATCATGGTTGCTGGTATAGGGCAGGGGATAATTTTATATGTCAGATTTTTATGAACACAGCAATACCAATTAAATGTATTTTTTCCCCCCATTTTTTTTACGCTAAAAATGCATTTCTTATGGATTTCTCTTTATCATGTTGGATTTTTGTTAACAATACAATATTTAATTCTTTTTACATTTATTAGTCCCACAAGAAGACTTGATCACGTGATTACATTTTCATGGTTTCTTGAATAATATACTGCATTACTTATATAGTGCAGTGTATTATGCCTGTAAGTAGTTTGATAGATCTCTCTGTCTCCCTCAGGATCAGATGGGGTTTATTACACAGTAGTTTCTATGGTCCATATTACTCCTGTGGCCATCATGTCAACCCACTGGCGAGCTGTGATTTTTTCATGGGCAGTCAATGGGGTACATTTAAATCATTTAGATGTCAGAATCACTATTTATCACAGTATTTAGAGGCTTAAAAAACAAGGATTGGAGCGTTCTACGATCCAGGCCATTAGAGCAGGAGCCCAACTGTCTGTTGACAATTGAGCTTTGCTTCATAGGACACCTGTGAAAGTGTTATACTAGACCTCATTATAAAGGCAGCAACCTAGTCTAGGAGCCCTTAATGGCCACTGTAAAATAAAGAGTTGTGAAACTTTCTAATATACTTTGTGTTTCGTAGGCCCACTGTACTCAAGATTTCTTATTCGCTTTCAGAGAAGTGCAACATTCTTGTATACAAAGATTGAAAATCTTTACAGATACTTCTAACAGCTTAAGGGAATCCGCGACTAAAAGCAACAAAAGCACAAATTTCTCTTTTGTGTTGAACAGAGAAAATTCACAAAAAATTATTTAAGCAAACTCCAAAGGTTTCTTCCTTAAAGAGGTTCTGTGACTTATTCAAACTTTATTTGAACAGACTCTCCATATCTAAAATACCAAACAGCTAAAGCTCACCGTTCCCGGTCTGCTGCTCCAGGTCTCCGCTCTGTCATAATGTTTACTGGCTGCAGCACCCAATGCACAGGATGTCACAGCCTGCTGCAATCAATGACAGAGCTCAGTACTCTATCACAAGGCAATTGGCTGAAACAGCATGTAATATCAGGACAGTGTAATATAGTGAAAACTTTTAAAAATGTTTAAGAGGTGTGAGGGGTGGGGGTGGGGGGGTTACAGCGTTCATATGCTGCAAAAAATGTTAACTTTATTCTGTGGGTCATTTAGAATGAAAACATAATACATTTATATCATTTTTTGTTTTATTGCTTTTTTACGGGCCCCCCTTAATAGAATACCAACTGAGCACCCCACCCCGGTCACACCCTGCCCCTCAACCCATCAACCCTTTACCGCCCTCAAAATTTTGTTAGGATACTCTGCATGTTTTAGTCAAAGTGGAAAATAAATCAAACAATAGATAACAAAGTTATTTGTGTATATGTTGGTCTGACATGTTAATTGCCTCAATATCAAATAAAGCTGAATTCTTTACAAATCTGAAAAAAAATGAATTTGGTTTAGCAATTAACTTAATAATATGATAAGTTAACTATTTTATACATCAGTTCTTATTGGAAATTCCGGCAACCAAATACACAGAGAACAGAACCCATTGTTACCAATGGGTTCATTCTCACTAGTATAGCGTATTTGTTGGCAGATTTCCTAGCCAGCAAAAAGATAGGCACTGACCTATCTTTTGGGCAAACACGGCAATTGTTATACTTACTAGGGTCTCAGCTAACAGTTGGTCCTCCTCCAAAGCCGGCGGCATGCCGCTTTAGTACAGTAAAGTGAGAAGTCGCCTTTTCAGGAGAGAAGACAGGCTGTCAACATGGACCCAGTGAGTAAAATCATATCCCCAAGTCCTTGTCATGTCCCCACAGTTCCTTAACTTAGCTTGGGTGCTGTGGGGACATGACAGGGTTGCATATGCTGTGTATTGGAAAAATAATCTTTTCTCCTGGTCAGCCAGGCTCCCTGGCCATGGATAGGGCTGCACCTCTCTATAAATGGCTCACAGAGAGCCCCCCTGACTAGCTACTTAATTGTAGCCATCAACATTGACAGCATCCATGTAATTAGGCATCCGCAATCAGAGCTACCACCGATTACCATACCCCACCTTCGAGTTCCCACCTGTATAGTGGGTAGTTGCTTACAGTTCATTATTAGAGATGAGCGAGCATACTCGTCCGAGCTTGATGCTCGTTCAAGTATTAGGGTGCTCGAGATGCTCGTTACTCGAGACGAGCACCACGCGGTACTCGTCTCGATTAAACGAGCACTGACCATTGAATTCAATGGAGCCGGCAATACAGCCAGCTCCATTGAAAGCAATGTTCTGCCGGCGATCGCGGGATGAATTGTCGGGAAGGGCTTAAATATATAAGCCCTTCCCTGCAATTCATCCAGAAATGTGTAAAAATAAAAAATATATATACTCACCTGGTCCCGGCAGACGGAGTTCAGCGTGGCCAGCGGCAGTACTCCTGAACTGCTCTGAACAGCTGTGAGTAGTATTCAGCAGCCGGGGATTTAAAATCCCTGCCTGCTGAATGAGCTGCCTCTAATTAGTCACAGCCTGACCAATCAGAGGCAGATCTCACTCACACACCCATTCATGAATGGGTGAGTGACTGCTGCCTCTCATCTGATTGGCGCTGCTGAGCCAATGAGAGGCAGCAGTCACTCACCTATTCATAAATTCATAAATGGGTGTGTGAGTGAGATCTGCCTCTGATTGGTCAGGCTGTGACCAATTAGAGGCAGCTCATTCAGCAGGCGGGGATTTTAAATCCCCGGCTGCTGAATACTACTCACAGCTGTTCAGAGCAGTTCAGGAGGACTGCAGCTGGCCGCGCTGAACTCCGTCTGCCGGGACCAGGTGAGTATATATATATTTTTTATTCTTACACATTTCTGGATGAATTGCAGGGAAGGGCTTATATATTTAACCCCTTCCCGACAATTCATCCCGCGCACGCCGGCAGCCCATTGCTAACAATGGGCTAACATCGTTCTTCTCTGTAACAGCTGTGGCAGAGGAGAACGATCTTTATGCTGACACTGCGGGGGGGGGTCTCACTCTTGCCACTATTGTGGCTTAATAGCGGGACCTGGGAACTTGAGATGCAGCCCAACATGTAGCCCCTCGCCTGCCCTATCCGTTGCTGTGTCGTCCCAGCACTTTCTTGAATTGCCCCGATTTTCACAAATGGAAACCTTAGCGAGCATCGGCGATATACAAAAATGCTCGGGTCACCCATTGACTTCAATGGGGTTCGTTACTCGAAACGAACCCTCGAGCATCGCGAAAATTTTGTCCCGAGTAACGAGCACCCGAGCATTTTGGTGCTCGCTCATCTCTATTATCCTTCTTTCTATTGGATACTATTTTGCCTTATATTCCAATTAAAACAGAGAAATATATAAATAAATCTTACCTATGTGTTCCAAAATAAGCCATTTCCCTTTCCATCTACTCATAATGTTGTAAAACAACTGGTTGCAGCAAGATACCTCAGTAGAACACAGAGATTCTTAAACCTCACTCCTTGGCTAAGCCAACCACCTCAGCTGTTCACCAGATCAAGACCAGCAGGGAATTACCCCCCGTGTTCCCTGCAGGATTTCTACTGGTTATCTCAAGAACATGCAAAAAATCCTGTAGACTGATAAACAGCGGAGACAAGTTTAACTTCTGTTTACTTTTATCATTCATCTCTGGTTAGTATTCCCTAAAGACACTGATACATTGTAACAAACTACAGCTTTTGTGCCAAATTATAGGCCCTTTACATGGCCGATGACTGAGCATGGATGTTTGCTTGTCCAGTCATTGGGCCATGTGAATATGCGGCCAATCAGCTGATCAATGAGCAATCAATGATTTATTGGCTGATTGGATCTTTTAGGTAGCCATAAAATTGCTCGCTCATCAGCAACATATTTCCCCATGAAAATAAGGAGATATTCTGCAGCAAGAGCAATCCATGTAGGAACAAACAATTGTATTTATGAATAATCATTCATTCCTATACCAACAATCCTCTGCCATATGTGAATGGCAGAACAAGCACCAATCAACATGCTACAGTGCCGATCGGTGCTCGCTAAAAACAGCAGAGAACTGACCCATATGAAAGGGTCTTAAGTAAAGACAGGTTTTCAATTTTTTTTTAATTAATCAAAATTGTTTTCATTTACTGATCTGAAGCAAAGATGTTAAAAACAGTGTAACATGAAAAGAAAAACTATATGTAATAGTAGTATAGCTTTTCATGATACATTAATTGGGATTTATTTACATATGACTGGATCTCTTCTTTAACACAGTAGCTTAGAAAGGTTGAAAAATATGCAAATAAATGTAGTTCAACCTAATTACCTATAGCATTGAGCAACAGGAATGGAAAAAATATGAAAAATCCCTCATGAGCTGACTGCCACATGTCCTTATTGTTCGGAAACAAATCCCTTCCCAGCTGAAAAATTGCAGAATAAATTGCTGAATCAATTACCTATCTCACACAATTAAATGTTAATATTTAATATAGACAGTTATTAACCCTAGTTATACATGTTTTCCCCAATCCCGTTGCTTTATGTACTAAAATCTATAAATCCCACAAAAGGGATTTATTCCGAGCGTTCAATGAACATGGGCAGGTCCACTCTTAGGCTGGCCATGCACACAGCTCTCTCCCTGCTCTTCCATCCGCTATAAATATGCATGTCCAATTCGGGCAAGCACGCATGCATTCTGAATGGAAGAGAGCAGTTGGCTGCTACCAGACACTGTTAATGGTGGCTTATCTTTCCAAAAACAAAAGCATGGATGGTAGTAAGTTGAAAACCAATTTAATGATCCTTATTTTCCCGAAATATCCGCTATCAGGAAGAGTAGGACTGGCTATGCTTATTGGATGATTGTCCATTCCTGCCAAAATTGGCATGTTCAGCTAATATACATCTAAGGTGTTTGGCCAGATTAATACCATATATTGTATTTAATTATACGTATTGTTGCTATCATAGCACACACATAGTCTATGTCTATGGACATGTTCACGCTGCAGAATCTGAAGCAGATTTTTCCATGTGGATTCCGCTTCCAAAAATGCTGGAGAAATCCGTGACTAAGCCATGGATTTGTACCATGTATGTTTTTTTGCAGATCCACATGCGATTTTAGCCCCTGTGAATGGACCAAATGTTTTTGTAAACTCTAGAAGAAAAAAACTTCACAGTCTTACATAAATCCAGGAAGTACTAAAATACATTTCCTTTTCATGTCATACAATGCAGCTCAGGATCACAGCCCACAATGTAGAGACAGACATAGCTATTGTATCTAGTTAATAGTTGGAGGTCACAAGTAGAGGACTGTTTTTATCAGTTCATCATGCCCCAACAGAACATAAGAAAACAGCTTTTCTAACCCATGCCATTTCTTTTAATACAGCTATAGGAGCAGCATCTAATTTCAATGTAAAAGAGTTCTGGAAAAGACAACACATATGGAGGGGCATTTTAATACCTGAGTGAGTATTAAAATGGGCCGCCCTCCACTGTAAACCTGCTCTCTTTGCACTGAACTTGTTTGTGGAAAAAAAATAAAGACATACTCACTTCATCCAGCAAGCTATACTCCTCTTTGTTACCTCCCGATCATCTCCACTCCAGTCCCAGTCCAGCAATCACATGCCTGTCTAAGCACATGAGTGCTGCAGCCAATCACTGGCCTCATTGGATATTGAGACCAATGATTGGCTGCACTAGTCGCATGCTTAGTCAACACATGACCAGTGAACCCGGAGCAAAGACTGTGGAGACCAGAGCATTTAGGTGAGTATAACTTGCTTTATTCTATATTTAGCTATGTTTATTACTATCGTGTGAGTATGTTGGGTGCATAGACTATTCATATTTAGACCTCTCTTTAGTTTTGCTTATTTAGGCTTGTTGGGGCCAGTACCACCTCCATGCTACCACAGAGTGTGCAAGAAACAACAAAGAATAGGTCAGCACTCCAAATTAAATCTTTCACGTTAACATTTTCATCCATGTCACACATAACCCCAGAGTCATCTGCCTTGCTTCAAAAGTTAAACGTGCCCCCCCACCCCCACTAGCACAACTTCTCTTCAAAGCTGCCAGCCACTGTTTACCCATGAGTTTTGCCTGTATCAAAAACAATGTTTCTTCTAAGACATTGTAGTTAGAAAACTAGTCACTGTTCCCTCTAAACTAGGGACTACATCAAGTAAATATTAATGTATACCCCATAGTAATTAGTAATAAAGCAGACAGATATATTGGGCCACATAGCATCCAGGCATGGATTAAACAGCATTCAGGTCTACAGCATTCAAGATGATTGACTGCATCCATGGTGGTCTAGGGAAGTGAAGGGTTTAATGTCAGTACTCCTGGTGGTTTAGGGCAATGAAGGGGTTAATGGGTTAATGGTTGTGTACCTAGTGATCTAGAGCAATAAAAGTGATAGTGTTAGCATATCAATGATTTAGGACAATGAAAGCATTAATGCCAATATTGTTGGTGATCTAGAGCAGTTATATAGTTATTTGTAAATTCCCTATTATAAAGTTTCTGAATCAGGTAGTCTAGGTCAACAAAGAGGTTATTACCAGTATCTCTGATCATTTTGGACAGTGAAAGTATTAATATAAGAATCTCTAGTCAGGGGCGTAGCTAAAGGCTCATAGGCCTGGGTGCAAAAGTTTATCTTGGGGCCCCCAACGTCTCTCAATTCCTTAATGCAGAGGCATAACTTGAAGCTCTTGGGCCCGATGAAAAACCTGTAAAGGGTCCGCAACTATAATGCTTTATTCATAGTACTGGGCTCCCTATATGGAAAAGAGAGACCTTATGGGCCTCTTAAGGCTTCTGGGCCCAGCTGCAACCATGTGCCCTGCATCCCCTATAGTTACACCAGTGCTGGTGGTCCAGAACACTGTGAAGGGGCTGGTGGTCTAGAGCAGTGAGGGAGGTAATCTCAGTATACAGTATACATGGTGGTCTAGTGCCGCAAAAGGGTTCATTCCAATATTCCTTGTAATCTAAGTTAGTGAATGTATTCATTTAAGGGCCCTAATGGTCTAAGGTAGTCAAATGGTAAATAGTGGTGGGAAGTAGAAGGATCAATGATGCACACCTAATATCTAGCATTGTGCTGGCTGTAACTTCCCATTTCTTCCCTTCAGTGGTCATAGAGATGAGTGCAAGGAAAGGCTAAAGAGGAGTATCTGCACATTTCACTCTATGATTCCAAAATGCTGTGTCTCATCACTTTGGGCAGAGTCCATATGTGATGAGGGGGACCTGCGAGTGCCACTGACTTAGGAGCCTGTTGTAACTGTCACCCCTATAGCTATGCTACTGATCACTGTGGGATATTAATTGTAGTAACATCTCACACTTAAACCCTTCAATAGTGTTATTAGCAATTCATAAGAAGTTGGCAACCAGCTAATCAGAGGTTTTCATAGGCGAAATAACTTCCTACAAAAGCAATCGCTGACTACTTCTGCAGGAAGAGCTAATCTCCAAGTGTATGATATGATGATATTGCAGTGAGTAGCAGAATATTTAGAATTGCCTCTGGATATATCAGTGTCATTGATAGAATCCCATTACAGGGGTTGTCCAAGGTTAGAAAAACATGCCTGCTTTCTTCAAAACACAGTGCCACCATTAGCCATAGGATTGTGTGTGGTATTGCAGTGAAGTGAATGGGAGCTGAGCTGCTGAGCTGCAATACCCGACACAACACATGGACAAGTGTGTTGTTTGGAAGAAAGCAGCCATGCTTTTCTAACCTCGCACAACCCCTTCAAATACCTTCAAGGATAAATGCAAACTCCAAATTACTGAAGACAATAACATAAAAAAATAGGCAAATTTAATGCAAGCTGAAATCTAATGCTGACTTTGAAACACTAAATTATAAGGTAAAGCAGTTCAGAATTCATTTAGAAAGAAATTATAGCAATTAATTGAAAAGGGAAAAAAACCTTCCAGTTTAAAGCTTCCGGAGGTTCAGTTTTCATTAGAAAAAGGAACACAAGTAAAGCTCCAAATGAGGAAATATCTGAGCATCAGCGTGCTCGGAAAAGTTTATTTTTTTAACCTCCTGATCTTCCTTTACCAACATAATGTACTTCATTGGGTTATGCAGAGGGCATGCCTGTCTGTGGGAGTTTAGCATCAGGCAGGCTGTATGACATCATTCGAATATTCAAAACAACACATCGTGTACCTGATATTCAGCATCTTGATTATAAACCTTTTAAGGACTTTTATTTTACTTTTTTAAAGGGAACCTGCCACAACATTTAAACTCCCTGAACTACAAGCAGCATGAGCTTGGGATAGGCATATACAGTACACTGCAGGTACTCTGAAACATTGTGATATTCTAGAAAAAAACATTCTTTGAAAATTTGCTTGGAACGGGGCTTAGAGTCACAGGGGCAGCGCCGTGTCAGTCTCTTCCTGGCCAGATCACTTAGAATAACAGATCTCTGGCCTTACGCAAGGAAGGGAGAAGCCAATTAGACCCTGCCCTGTGACTCCGAGCCTTATTTCAAGAAGATTTTCAAAGTATGTTTTTTAAATGCTGTTAACATTTTAGAATAAAACATACATACCTTTTTTGGCATAAAAATGATGCATTTTCCTTTCTTTGCCCAATTACCCTTTAAAAACTCCCAAAAGCTATTTAATAACTGATGATTAGTACTGTAAAATGTTACTAATAAAGACTAAAACTCATCCTGCAAAAATCAAGCTCTCATACAGATATGTCAATGGAAAGACTAAAATTTTACATCTCTCACAATGTGAAAGAACTATTTTCTTCTCTATAAATATGTTTTGATTGTGCAGCAATACTAAAATATTAAGGGAATATTTAAGTTTAGCATTGTTGTATTTGTATCTATCGCACCTTGGCGGTGGCCTCGACTCAGGCCAAGACCTGTGACCGTTTTATGTAGGTCAAGGGTTAATGCACCATGTGCAGAGACTGCTGGGTGTTGTCTCTCTTTGCTGCATGGATGCATGCTGATGATTAGTCATTCCTGGGAGAAGGTTGGGGATGTGGTTCTCTAGTTGCTCTGCCAATCCTCAGGGATGGAGAGCCTTATATTCTTACCTCTCCCTTTGCTCATCGCTGCTTATTCAGTTCCATAGAGGAGTCGTTGGAGAGTGGATATCCTCTGTGGAGGGTGCATTGCTACTTATGCAGATAAGTGCTGCGGTTTACTTTTCAGTTGTATTTCTGCTGTCAATTCATCTCTCCAGGGGCTCCTATAGGGACAATCAGGGCCCAGGAAGAAGACAGTGGGGCTGCTTTTATCAAGGCGATGACTCCGCTTTTAGGCAGGGACCCTTCACCTCCCTGCTAGGTTAGAGCCAGGCTTCCTTCTCCCTGGAGGAGTGCTACTGATCAGCATACCATGGTATTCAACTGTTTTCAGCATTGTGTACTTTAACCTATGCCGTGCTGAGTGGGTGCTCTTGTAGCACACAGGCTTTACATACTGTCTGTCATATTCCTGGTGTGTTGTGCACTGTTCTACAGTGCATAGTGTTTACAACATCAATAAGTGTGAACATCACACTGCGTTCGTGCTGAGCCTTGTGCTCATGTGCCGCATAGACTTGACAGTATTGACCCATGCAATAAAGATTTTGTAATTAACCTCCCAAACTCCAGTATATATAATTCAGCTTGATTAGTTATGCCTTTCTATCTGAAACTCTTGCCCTTCTTCTCCTCAAATGATCATGTGATCTCAATTCTGACCAGCGCAGATTAAATTGAGTTTATGTATTCAGCTTCTAGGCAGTTTCCCAGTCTGTGTGCTGTTATTAAATTTATCCTAGCACAGAAATTGCCTACAAGGGGACACAGTCACTGCTATCACAGTTACTGATGATGATCACACAGCTCCTGTCACACAGCTATAATGGGGGAGATCACAGCTTATCAACCTGACTGTATACTTATGGTCTGGATACAGAAGGTAACAATTCAACTGCACCCGCCACCCAGCAAGCAGAATAGCATTGCATCTAGCTAATGGTGGGCTGATACATCATGGATTGGTGTGAAAATAAAAGCAAAAATCTCACCATCAAGATGGTGTCTGATAAGCACCAGTCAGTAGTCTGCACTGCATGAAAGTGGCTGCAATACACAGAGAAGACTTCCAGAGTGTGACAGGCAATCAGGAGAGGGGGAGGGGGGGGGGGGCAGACATGGAAAAATGAGTTTTCATCTGAGCTCCCCTTTATTATGTTATTCAATCCACATGACAACTGTGGCTGTGGATGGGTCACGTGACCAAAACTTGCAGAATAGCCCTGCAGTCTGCTAAACTAATAGATGTGAATGCAGGTGTTGCAATTTGCAAATAGCCATGACTGTGGCCTGAAGATTGCAAAAAATGCAGAAAAGTTGTTGCAACATAACCCTTACTAACTTCTATTAGATTAGGAGATTGCATTCTTATGAAACACCCATAAAACCCAATAGCAAGATGATAGAGACTTGGAGCACTGACTGAATTATTGCCCTTTTATTTGGTAGCTATTTTTATGTTTTCATGGGTTTTTTTGCTATTCTTTTCAGTTATATGTTTATACACTCAAACTATATTGTTCAATTAATGTAAAGCCATTTTTATATGCCATCTGATTGTACATCTTCTGTCCAAGACAGTTGATTGTTTAACCGGTTGTATGTTATGAAGTTGAAAAGTTTAATAAACACCAACATTGAAACAATAAAAGAAAAACATTAAACGATTGCAGGGTACACTGCAATCTTTTATCACAAGATGCATGCTCTAGCCAAAGTCACCATGTAGCCTTAGCAATGTAAAGAAATGTACACAAACAGTCATGGAATTGCTGTTTTTTTTTCCTTTGTGCACTTTAAAAAATGAATAAAATAATAAATGAAGGAATAAGAATTAATTATAGGTAACTAAAAATGATGTCAGTAAAAAGTGCAACGGCTCTACGCGGTTAAAACTGTCAGCTCTTTCAAATAACACATTAAAAGTAAAAGTATAGAATGTATAGCCTTATAACCATATCTATCCATACTGCATTTCTACTTTTAATTTGCCTATCACGAGTAGATTTAAATTTAATGTGTCCTCCAGCTAACTTCTAGTACATGACACAAAGGTGACAACTGTATGTGTTGGTGCCAAGCCAGGAAGCCATTCTTTCTTCCTCCTGTCACTAGAGCTCCAATTTAAAATAAGAGAAATGCTACCTCAGCAATGACATATCTGAGTACCTCGTTGTCATTACCAATACAAATCACTGAACTTTGAAATCTATTATTGATGCTCAGAGATGTGGATGCTTGCTATGTATCCTATTTACAATTAAGAGCCAACTTAGACTTCATCTGTAGAGTGATAATTACATAAATAAATTAGCAGAAACGGCTCAGATCATGAGGCACGTAATGCGAAAAAGCACCAAAAATGATGAAGAAATCTTGTCATTTTTAGACAATGGCCAAGATGCAACCTGACTCATTTTACCTGCTTCAATTTTGAGAAGGTGAAGGGGTCGAGGAGTTATGCAGGCTGTGTCATAAAATGTAATCCTAAAAATGAAAGCTGCATCCTTTGGCTGGGGATGAGTTAAACCCCACTTTAATTTACAGTCTGTAATATAGTTTTGTTGGCAGGGTTTCATAAATCTGTTTCATCAGTACGACTCCTGAATGATAATGGTGCTTTCTCTGGAGCTGAGTCTATCTTCTGCAAGCTTGCTTCTCAGGCCATGGAGGATTCAGCTGTAGGGATATCACTCGGTGCCAGTCTTCACAGAATCGTAAGCATTATTGAAAATGTGCTGGTGCCTCACATTATTATGCAGGTCCAGGGTCATTAAAATTTTATCATATAAACCCTGCCGTCTGCACAGAAGAGGAATTGAGATCCTTGGCAGAGGATGATCACATATTTTATCAGTTTTCTGAAAGGGAAACCAGCAGGTTCAGAGCAGGAGAGAAACAGAATAATATTCCCTTTAATATAAACATAATATTATGTCAAAACCCTCTGAAATTGACATTTATCTACCATGGTTAATATTAACTTTTCCTCCAGACTAGCTGAATGTCTCACGGATGCGTGACAATTCATACTAGTCACACTTGATATCATTTCTCCATGTTTTACTTTCAGGCGGGTTTAGTTAAGGAGCACAGAGATCAACACACACAGACTGCCAGTAGCATATACATGCAAACTCACAAGCTCTAAGAAGCATACACTGGCCCAGAAACCGGCTCGCTCAGTGTCACATATTACAGGCTAAGAGGCGGCTTGATAGCTTTTCCTCTGCTTCCAGAGTTCTATGATATGTATGATTGAATATATGTATATATATATATATATATATATATATAGTTGTGTTTCATCATTTGTGTACAAATGACAGTAAATACAGGGATGGGTTTCAATGTTCTGGATACAAATCAGTCTACTAATATCAGGAATGGAGCAACAATCTATCACTCCTGTCCATCTATGTAGTAAGTTGCTGAATCAGGAGTAGCTCAAGGGAAGTATGTGTCCCAGGTGCTGGGCAATGGGTATGGGGGTGATGCCAACAAGCCACTCTGCCTAGATCAGAGTATTTGAAAACAGTGTAAGGGGGTGGTAAGACAACTGGGTTCCTGAAGTAACACACCCTAAGTGTTTTTTCTACTGTTATAATGTTGTACTAGTTCTGAAATGTTAATGTAATGTGATTATCTGTGGATAAAGTCTGACCTCTGGTGGTTGCTTTAGTGCCTAGTCTTAACATATTGGTTTATTTTTATTGGCTGGGAGGATTATAGGAGGAGTATGGGCGTGTAGGACATGCCCTGGAGACAAACCAGCCTACAGACTCCTCCACCTTCTACCCAGGAAGTGGTAGGCTAATGGTAATGCTAATGACTGTCCCAGAGTGATGATGTTGTTGAAGGAGAGGTGGAAATCTCATACTTAACTTGATTGCCAGGTAGGCCTGTGTGTTCCAGTCCGATTGTGATTCTCCACTCACCCTTGAAAGGGCCATTTAGAAACAACAATTTTTACTCACAATTCACTCAAAGCCATCTTTTGAGCAATAACCGTTGTGTCTAAATGCATGGACATCGTGCAGTTTTCATGCACGATCCGTTCCTCGCTCAATTCTAGTTTTTTAGAATTGAGCGATGAACTCTTATCAGTGGTGCAGGCTGTTATCATAGTCGGCAGCGCTGATAAGATTCTTTCAGCTAATGTCCCACTGGTAGTTCATAGCGGAACATGAGCTGTAAGCACGGAAAGCAATGCAGCCGTTTGCTTATGCAAAACAGCTGTATTGTTTGCTGAACAATAGTAGCCCTGTTCCCCTCCGCCTGCATAGCTCTTTAGTAGCTAATTAACTACTTAAGAGTTATACAAAGATGATCGCTCAAAACTGTCACTCAAACTGTCGCTTGAGTAATCATTAGAGATGAGCGAACATACTCGGTAAGGCCGATTTCGCAATTGAGCACCGCGATTTTCGAGTACTTCACTACTCGGGTGAAAAGATTCGGGGGTCGCCGGGGGGCTCGGCGTGGTTGAGCGGGGGGTAGCAGCGCGGAACAGGCGCCCTCTGAATCTTTTCACCCGAGTAGTGAAGTACTCGAAAATCACGACTGCGAAATCGGCCTTACCGAGTACGTTCGCTCATCTTTAGTAATCATCTTTCAGTGTAAATGAGGTTTAAGTTGGACTGTGTTTTTGTTTGCTGCTGGAAATTAGATTTGAACCACCAAGATTTGAAGATAAAAGAAGATAAAGGGACTGTTCTATGAACTGCGAGTGGTTGGAAGATGTGTGCATTATGTACTGTTCACCTGATTTGCAAATGCATTGTTACTGTTGCTCAATCAATCGACAGCTGAAATATTGTCCTTTGTGCATTAAAGGCCTATTGAGAGCTGCGGTTGTAATAAGCTGTCCAATCTTTACAAAAACATACTTATTATATCAATGTTTCTACTTCTATAGTACATTAAAAGTTATGCAGCAAGATGTCGGCCCAGCAATCAATTGTTTGCCACAAGCCATTGAGCACTCTGGTACATGTATGTGACCAGGACCAGTATTGCAATTGCAGCCCATGGGCTCAGGTATGGATAGTAACACCAGTGACTGTCCCTGGGAGGAGAGGTGTCCATCCTCATTGTTGGCTATACCTGCTGGCTCTCAGGAGGAGTGTTTCTGGAGTTAGCTTCCATCCTGATTCCTGTCTGAGGGCCTAACCTTCACCCAGAGGCCCCTTTCAACAATACTAGTCTTTGCCTCAGGTGACAGAAAACCTGTTAGCTGGTGGTCTGCCTTTCCAAGATTGCTAGGCATGGGTCACTAAGAATAATTGTTCTCTACTCTAAAACCAGTAAATGCAAATGTAGCAGCAATAAATAGTTCTTATGTAAGAGGGTCAATAATTGTGAATGAGTGTTCGTTAGAATGTTCATGAACCTTTTCTGATTGGCTCAATTGTGCTGCCGGAAAAAAACGTTGAAAGCAGATCTTTGCAAGTGAACGATTGTTCATCCCCGATACAATCTGAATCAGCACGTATGAATGCCATTTAAACAAGCGCCAATCTCCTTGATTGGCATGTGTGTTCCAGCTCATATTGAGTCATGCTAAAGCCACCGTAAGAGATTGATTGAAAATGCCTGTTGCATCAAAGTGTGACTTCCAGTGGCATACAGTAGATTAAATAGAGACAGTAAGTGAATTAACAGTGAAAACATGTTTCACTTTAGTACACCATTTGGCCTGAAATGACTTTTTCTCACTTTCTATCCTTATATATAAAAATGAAATTCTGTTGTCTACTCTTTATGCACAGCCAAATGACTGGACCAATCTGCACCAAATTTGCCACATGGGTAAATCAGGAACTTTCAGAGATTCTAGACTAGATTTCAGCTCTCTAGGACCGACCATTCTTGACACATTCACAATAAATAAGAATACAAAAGCAAGTATGAGCTGAAACCCAGTCTAAAACCTTCCGAAGTTCCTGATTTGGCTCATTTGGTGCTACAAAGATGTTAGCTTTATATGAGTAGCAAACACAATTTTTAATCATACACAAACAAACAGAACAGCTACAAAAAGTAGATCCGTGCAAAGTAGGGTAATTCTGTTCTTTAACAGAGTTGTATGTATCCAATAAGTATTATATTCTGACAATCATGAATACATTTATTATAGCTGTATTTAAAGGGGTTGTCCTTCATCTTCAAACTTATTACCAATGCTTATCATTAAGGGCAGCAACAATTGATCCTTTTCACTGTAGTCAGGCAGCTTGGAAAGTAAAATCCTGAGGGTTTCCCCATAGAATTAATAGATGATTCATGAAACAGACACTTTGTAGCTCATATGTAATAAAGGAGGAGACCTATCTCTTACAACTCCATATTCCTTTAATGAAATATTTATTTTCAACAGATTCTGGCTTATGCATACAATCAATCTCTAATTGATCGTGCACTTTGAACAATCCATTCTGCTAGGATGAATGTGAACTAGTGGACTCCATACGCTTTTTTGAGTCTAAAAATATGCTAATGTATACATGAAAGTAAATAGTAGTGTGATTTACCAAAATAAATATATAAGCAGAGGATATAATCTGAAGAAAACAATGTGTTCTCCTAGCTACATTACCTGGGCAATAGCATTGACTGAGACTTATGTATGGAAATGTCACAAGTTGTTACATAAGTAGTAAGTAGCAAATCTAATTTAAGTAATTATGTGGTAAGCAACTTCTGCAGAGAAGTTCCCAAGACGGCACTTAGGTTTCTGAGCTTACCAACATTTTTAAAATGTCAAAGGGATACATTCTAATAAAAAATAGCAGGGAATAAGAGTGGTAAACAACTCCCCGTGTAATAGCAGGCATTTGTGGAGCGCCGCTTTTCTGAATGAAAGCTATCCAGCTCATGCATAGCTGCAGAGCTAAAGGGAATGCATTGCCAGAAAATGGCACATTATTTAAATCAGAGTTATACTAGAAATACATAAATACATATACATTTAACCCCTTGAGGATTTACCATTATTTAATTTTTCCATACCCGCCTTTTAACCCCTTAACGACTGCCCATAAAACCTTCTACGACAATTATTAAGGGGCCTTATTCTGATACATGCACCTTGTGTCAGGGGGAAAGAGTGCTCAGCTGTTGGATTACAGCCTGGCACTTGCTCAAGTGGGAGGACCGGAAAAATTTCTGATATCCACTGTTTAATCCTTTGCATGCCACGGTCAATGTGACCGCAGCATGGAAAAAGCTGAGACAAGTACTGCAATGCATTATCATAGCAATCATAGCTTTTCTGGTTCAAGTCCACTACATGGGGATTAAAAATGTAAAAAAAAATGAAAACAGTTTAAAAAAAATGAAAAAAAAACTGTAACAACCACCTCTTTTTTTGCGCATTTTTCTGTCTTTGTATAAAAGAAGGTTAAAAATAAAAAAGCACATATTTGGTATCATCGTATCCATAACAACCTGTACAATAAATTGAAAACACTATGTATTATGCATGGTAAAAACTGTAAAAAAAAAAAAAAAAAAAAAAAGAGAAAAGAAAAGGCTGTATGTTCCCAGATATAGTACCAATAAAAACAACAGCCTATCACACAAAAAACAGGCCCTCACAGAGCTCTGTTGATAGATCAATAAGTCATTGAATTTTGAAGCAATGCAAAAGATATATAATTTCCAAAAAAAAAAGTTTTTACTGTGGAAAGGTTAAAAAACCAAAAAAAAAATTGTATTGTTTATTGTTATAATCTTACCAACTCGCAGAAACAATGTAACATATCATTTATGCTGTATGATTGAGGGCTTATGTACACAAGTGTATATCGGCTGGCGTTTTCACGGACGGCCTATATACGCTTCTATCTAAGCAGTTTCCCTGTTCCCTCCCCCTCACTGGCTCTATGCTTTTCTCCTCCACTCCAGTCGTTTGCAAAGAGAGAGGGCAGGGTGGAGAGAAGCAGAGAGCTGGTGAGGAGGAGGGAGTAAGAGTGAGAGTAAGGTAGCCTGCACACGAATAAATCGGATTCCGCGAGTGGATTTCCACCGCGGAAGATTTGCGATTCATCGCGGAAGAAAATTTAAATTGTTTGCGGATGATCACGGATGGGGCTGTTTTTCAGCGTGGATGTACGTGGGTTCACAGCAGATCATTTGCACACACAAAAAGATCACAAGCAGGTAATTACGTATTCCTGCTTCCTTTTATTCATTTTATATATTAAAATTTGCACCCATCCAGAATGTAATTGTGGATGCAATGCGATTCAAATGCTCTAATATAAAGGGCAATGAAGCCCGTCAGCAAAGGAATCTGCGCAAAATAGAGCATGCTGCGTGGAAAAAAATTACTATTTGGATCCAGATGGCTGCTGGAAACTGCAGAAGTCAATGCCTTCTTAATTAGGTGAATATTACAGCGGATCTTCCATGCGGGTTCTGTTCATGGATTCCCCAATTAAAATCCGTTTGTGTGCACGTGGCCTAAGGGATGAGCTGCAGGTGGGAAGATCACTGCTCACCTGTAGGACTTATGCAGGAACAGGCACAATGCTGTCATAAAGCTTGTTCCAACTGCAGCCTCTCCCAGAGGACAGGTGATATGCAATCTCCGTGAAGAGCAGAGGAAGAGGAAACAGACACCGGGAGATATATGGCACAGACATACGGTCTGATGAAGGCGCTCATCCAGCACTGAAACGTGTTAGAATTAAAGTGATATATATTTCCTGGTGTCTTTTTCCTCCTCCTCTGCTTTTATTTAGTATGACTATCCACATAGAAACAAATCTTGAAATCTTCTCGTTTGCACACTGGTCACTAGAGTACTCGCAGTAAGCTGAGATTCCCTGGTCTCTGTAGCTCACCTTTACATTTAGCTGTATATACAGGCACGGGAAGAGGAGAAGCGTGTCATTATCATTAGAGAAGGGCAGCTCTATTGTACTGCTAGAAGCCTAGATAAGGCAATACAATACTGCAAAGGTTCAGTATTCATCTTGAGTGTCTCTAAAAGTTGTTCCATCACTTCCTGGAGGATCTAATAGCCCTTTTACACAGGGCAATTGTTCTCCATGCCAGCAGTGCTGTCAGTGATATTCGCTCCTATGTAACAGGGCAGGAGGGAGGATCACTGGGACGAGTTGTTGGGCATCATTTGCCCAATACCTCATCCAATGTAAAAAAAGACCTTACATTCCTATTTACACACAAAGATGATTGCTCAAAATTTGTTCAAAAGTTAGGCTCATTGACAGGTTGAATGATCATTTTGCATAAGCTGCTATTAGGCACTAATGCCCATTACCAGCTTATTAGCTTCATTTGCATGTAAATGAGCCTCCCTGTTATTTACATACATCCCCTTTGTACTCAGCTGAATACAATGATATCAGCACTCCCTTGGAGAATCACAGCCTGCAGTACCTGCTATCAGCTGCCCAGCTGAACGACGGATTTTAAACTCAACTAAAAATCATCGTTCAGACAAAAAGCAAATAATGGTAGCATTTACAGGCAATGATTATCACTCAAAAAACATTTTGAGCTATAATTGTTGCGTGTAAATGGGGCTTAACTCTATGACATTTCTCTGCTATTCATTACAGCTGCCATCAAGTGCATGCACCCTGCTGTACTGACTATGCAGGATATACAGAAAGGAATTATGTGTCTCCAATGTGGCCACCCTGTGGGAGGTTTTAGAAATAAGAAGTAAACACCTCTAACAATAAAAAATGCATTATTTGTTATCTAGATACCTCAATCTAATTAATAAAACTACATTTAAATTCCCTTTAAATGCTAAAATTCTGTCCCCCTATATATTAGCCACCATTAGGGGAGTCTTAGGTTCTTACTGCAGGCTCTTTCACATGAGGGATGTGTTGTAATGCATGTCACATTTGCGTCAAAAAATCGTGTCAACGCTGCACTGCTGCGATCTGATTCCAAAAAGAATTAGCTTTTTTTGTCCATTCGTACGGTCGCATCGCATGAAAATAACTCTGCAGTGGTGGACGGCAGAATGGCTTCTATTTAGTTTAAATAGCTAAATAGAGCCAGCAGTCTTCTTCAACGAGTGCCAGAGCAGGTAAACTCCCCCCCCCCCTCTCTTTTTTTCAGCTCCCATAGCAATCTATGGGAGCTCCCTGCAATTTTCGTCAAAAGATAGGACACGGCCTATCTTTTGACGCTATGAGGAAGAATTGCGGCAGAAAATCGCCGGTGATTTTCAGCCATGAATAATTCTTGCGATTAAAAATTCGCTCATGTAAACATGGACACGGTTTTCCGTCGACATTTTCGATGGGAACTCTATGCAGTAAACACCCCCTAGTGGTGGCTGCATATATTACAATATGATATGCATTCACTTGTACTGCTTTGCAGATGAGCAGACATTCATATTTTTGTGACTACTCATTATTCTGCTACGTTTATATATAGATTAGAAAGAGATTACTTCAGTTTTATACCAGTGTATTTAAGAACCCATTACTTGGTGCCTTTGGTTATGCCACAGCGTCTTTACTGAGAAATCGATCATTCAGACTGGGTTTCATTAGTGAAGACCATAGCACTTAATGTCTTATCAATCAGATTATGTTAAACATTGCTTCTACTCTTAAATGATGCTTTATAGCTGAGTATGTGCACATTAATTTCTGGTGTTTTAAGGGATGGGGGGTAATGGAAATGGGAAACATGTATGCTCTTTCCTTCTGATATACAGTAATTAAATAGCCTCTGACTTACTATAGTATATGTTTGCATTAAAGGGTAACTACACTTTTTACAAACTTCTGATATGTTATAGTGACATGTCAGAAGTTTTGATAGATGAGAGTCCGGATACTGAGGCATTGCTAAAATGAACAACCTGGCGCACTCATGTCAGCACTGTGCCCAATCTGTTGTCTATGCCGCTGTTCAGATGGTGTAAAACATCTAAAGTCGGTCACTGCTTGCGATAACAGTTGAACAGGCACAGCGCTCAGCTGGACACTTATGCCCGTTTGTTTTAGCGATCAGTGGGGGTCTCAGCACCTGGAGCCCCACCAATCAAAACTTTTGATATGCCACTATGACATGTTAGAAATTAGCAGAAAGTTTAGTTACCAGTTGGTCAACATCAAGACTCACCCAATGAAATAAAGCATGACGTAAAAGCACACAAGACAGCAGTTCATAATTCTGGATACATTAGATTATAATGATTAATGGCATTACCATTATATAACAGCATGATGATTCACTCGGCTCTTTTATATGTATCATAAATTAAGACAAAGCCTGCTTCCTTCACAGATACAACCATTCAGTAAGCATTTACCTAAGCAATATTTCATGGATGGCTTTGCAAGCACTTGTATATTTTAATGTTACAAACTCAAGTTCTCATATTTTCCCGACACTTGATTCTTGTTTTCTGGTACTTATGATTTTCAACTGAATGCACTGGAATAGCAAAACACAGATCCGTTAATCTCTAGCTTCAGAAATTGTGCAAATGTCTGAATGAGCTGCAATGCTTACTGATATTTGATATGTTAACTTAATTTGGAATACATTCTTACATTCAGACTCCTTTCCTATCCAACTGAGTTTGGGCCAAAACAACCAATCAAAAAACTCTAATTAAGAATAAAGCACTTTCAGCTACTTATGTTCATTGAATATTGTTTACAAGAACAATTGTGTTGATTTCCAAGATCTTCTAATCTGCAGAATGTAGTGGTTCAAGTACAGTGCGTCTCCTTTTAATGCTGGATTTGAAATATTGGATTACTCTGCTAACGAATTACATGCCAAAGACTTTGTAGATTGCCTGTGGAAAAGTTACAGTACTTTGAAATGATGGAAATTTGCTATACAAATTAATTATAAAGCAATTTGACCCAATTTATAAAGTCATACTGTACAATACTGTATGCACCTGGGGCTGATAAGCAATTTAACTTTAACCCATGCAGCATAGAAATGTTTGGGAAGACTGAAGAAACAACATTTGCTATTATTACCTATTATTATTTCCCATCACAGATGTAAGATCGTCTAGATCAGTGTTCCAGAACAGTTGGCTCAGGAGCCACAGCCTCTTGGACCCTCGCCTGTTTAATTCAAACACTTGACACCAGAAATGCCATTGCATACACTGGCTGCTGTATGTTGGCATACCTTTTTTTAACAGTATGTAGTATGATAAACTAATATTCTATTCCATACAGAGAGGCATCTAGTAGAAAAATATATACTGTGCATTTTTATCATGGATGCCACTGAGCAATGAATGCTACTGTACACCTATGCCTTAATATCCATTGGAGGCATCACTCGGGGGCAGGTATTTTGAAGTCATATACATTCAACACATTGTGAATAGACCCTTACACGGGTTGTGGCAAGTTATAGGGGAGGTAGGAGACAAGTCTGTGATTGGTGAGGGTTTGACTGTCGAGACACCCACCGATCTGGAGTACAGGGTTCCTAAAGGTTCCTGCATGAAAGGACCAGAGTTGGAACATATGCGCCGCTACTCCATTCAATTAAATGGCAGTGCTTTAGATTGCCAAGTTCTTGTACTCAGTAATTTCTGATGTTCTCATTAAAATGAATGGAGCAACAACAGTCATATGCAATCTCTACTCCATTTATGTGGGGCCTTCAGAGTCCCAGCGGTCGGACCACCATTTATCCTAAAGTTAGTTCCTATGCTGGGGAAAGGAAAGAACTATATAACGTAGAACAAGCTCTTTAATCACTCTGCCCTCCAAGCAATATGTGATAATGAGATTGAGTGATATTCCGATTTGCAACATGAACTGTGAATGGTCTCTGGTCTCAGAGCCAATATAGCCATAACAGCTGTGCTGAAACTGGCAAATCCTGATGAATTCCGTTTACTTTCCATTTTGGTTATGTGAGAAGTTCTACTTTTTTTGAGGGCAAAAACAAAACTGGAAATTGCTGTATTCCTACTGTCAAAAATATCAGAAAGGCCTAACGGAAGCATAGATGGATGTTATGTGAACAGAGCTGCAGAAAAAAAAAGTTCCTAATGCTATATTTTAACAGACAGTAACTGTATACATGTACAATCCTTATGGTGGAACTGTTCAATTAAACAATATCTGATATGTTAAGTATTGGTTTTTGAAATCTTATAACCTGAATTCACCACAAACCTTTGGGGTACACTTTCTCAGTTAAATGCATGCATTTTTTCTTAGGGTTTAGTTAAACATTATGTTAAGCATTGTTTGTTTACTGCAGCTTCTACATATCACTGTATATAGACACTGCAGTGTAAAGGGCCATTTACACACAATAATTATGAGCGATAATCGTTGTGTGTAAATATTCCCCATCTTTCACTCTTCGGCTGAACAATGATTTTTAGGTGAGCATAAAATCCATCATTCATCCAGAAAGAAGATAACACAGACTGCATGCTGTTTGCTGTCCATGGTGCTGTATTCTCCACAGGAGTGCTGATTACATTTTATTCAGATTGCAGCCCCAATGCAGAACAAGGGAGCTGTATGCAGATAACAGATCACTTGCTGTTCTCTGCATGCTGCTCCTGCAGGCTCATTTACATGCAAATGAAGGTGATAAGCTGCTAATGGACCTTAGTGTCCATTAGCAGTTTATGTATTAGCAGTTTATGTAAAACAATTGTTTAAAACCTATCTTTTGAATGATTATCCTTGCGTGTAAATGGGCCTTAACTCTCTATAGGAGATCCATCAGTAAGGCTGGACTGACAGTTTTCAGCTCTTATATCTCCTTTCTTGCACTTCTTATCAGGTAATTTATGACCATAACAAAGACTAAATTAGCTGATAATAACATGCAGAAAACAAGAGAGCTGGGAGAAATTAAGCTGTTAGTTCAGCTTCACTGATGAATGTCCTATTGAGACTCCCATGTAGACTTACGGCCTGGATGGCATGACTCTGAAGGATAATCGTTCAGTGTAAATACTGGCAGTGACTGAACAAAGAATAATAATTCATTTAGTTTCTACAGGCATAAAATTCAAACGATGATCAGCCTGTGTAAACAGACCACCATTTACCTATGAATGATGGCCTATGGAGGTGGGCATTCGGGAAGTGATCTCCAGCCCGCTCCACCTTCATTCACTGAGCGATGAGCGCTCCTGTGTGAAAGCACAGGACAGGAGGGATTATCGCTGGCACAAATGTCAGGCGCTTTACTGCCCGAGAGTCATGCCATGTAAAAGGACCCTTAGACTGCAGTGTCTATGTGCAATGATATGTAGACGCCGTAAGAGAGAATCGGTGCAATATTTTTAATTAAACCCTATTGCAAAAATGATTGTCAGACCCAAAAGGTGTCCATAGCTTTTAAATACTAACAGCGCTCCTTTGCCTTTCATTATAACCTTCCACAACTACAAATCATATAATAGTGTTTGCCTGCAGCAGCCACTAGGTGGAGCTTGCTAAAGATGGATTTAGTGCCCTCTAGTGGTATATCTGGTTGTGTCTTTACTAAACTACTAAGCTCCACTTCTTTCATTGATATGATGCAGTTTTTTATTCAATTAGTCATAAAACGAAAGATAACCAAAAAACTGAAAAAACTGCATAAATAAACCCTAGTGAGCAGGAAGGCATTTAATGTTTAATAATGTTCATTATATTCTATATGAAAAGATACAACATAGATACTGTATGTCCTGATGCTAAATACTTTGTTGTTAGAATTCTGCTAACTACTGCAGAGGTTGTTCATGCATTGTCTGTTTTTGTGCCTTCAAGTATATTGAAAGTCAAGCTGAGCCTAAAAAGAGGATCATGCATGAATTACAACAGTACATTATATTCAAATATTTGTAATACATTCAGATATTAATATTTGAAATGACTTTAATATTCTTACAGGATGTGTCACATTTAATTTGACTCCTTCTGCAGTTTAAACAATAGACTTCAGAGAATAACAGACCATCTTGATAATGACAGTCTGACAAAGGCAAATTAACATTTCATGATCTAACCCAAAATATATTTTACTTAGTGGAAACACTTGAATTATCATATGCATAACTATACCTGTCAGAAGAATCTTCCAAAATTTGCAGACAAACCCTGTGAACCATGATTTATATGGAATGGTAAAAAGGTGCCCTGGGGACATCTCAGACCATAGATGTAGCTCATATCAACAATGAATGAAATACAGAACAGGAAGATCCAACAGAATGTCTTTTCTAAGTCAAATTATGTCACTGGTTGAATATTAGGAAAAACATCTCAAAAATTTAAAGTAGCCCTTTTTTCCCCTGCAGTACTATATATGTGTATTTTAATTATTTATGACAGATAACTGACAGCTATACTGATGGTTCTTCAGTAATGATCTAAAGACTTAGAGCAGAGGTGCCCAAGTCCAGTCCTCAAGGCATCCCAACGGGTCACATTTTCAGGATCTCCTATAGAAGAACAGCTGTGACAATGTCTGAGGCACCGACAATAATTACATCACCTGGGCAATACTGAGGAAATCCTGAAAACATGACCTGTTGGGGTCCTTTCAAGAGTGGAGTTGTGCACCCCTGACCTAGAGGATGCACACCGTCACATCTGTACTAATCCTTATCCTAATGGTAATTTTTGTTTTTGTCCTTTTTTGCAACAGATGTATGTCATATGTTAATAGGCATTAAATCCTGGTGGATGTTCCATCATAATATGGTTATACTGAGAAGTTTAATTTAAAGTTGCACTGGGTTAAATGAGTGTATGCTAAAAAAGTGCTAACTGTCAATTGGATAGGTAGCTGCTCTTGATAAAAGCCTAGATGTAACACTCAGCACGAAAAACATCAGTTTAAGTAAATACAGTCATTTTCACTTCTGCTAGTTATCATACTCGCAATCACATAAGTACAGGCTGTTTAAAAAGTTGGTGGCCATTTAATCGCTGCGCTATTTCGTAGCTAAACATCAGTTTACTGTGCAGCCGTTAACAATTAAAGTGCTTTTAGCTGCAATCAACTTGAAAACTGTTCTGATCTATATGTCACAGAAGTTTTGGATACAGCCTGGGCACTCTTTGACCACATATCGGCTGCAATGTGTGAACTGACCTTAAAGGAGTAGTCAAGTTGTTTTTTCCCCGTGCAGCAACATAACAAACAGGCATACGTATAGTTGTCTCTCCTGGCTCCTTGCATCTCCACTGCTCGGTCCTCTGTTCGCGGGGTTTGTTTTCAGGCTGCAATTAGCCTATGTATTGATTTCACAGGCTGTTGTAGCCAATAACAGAGCTTAGCAATTAAGTGCTGAGTGCTGAGCAATTAAGAGCTCTGTCATTGGCTGCAGCAGCCTGTGACATCCCGTAAACGGGCTGCTGCAGCCTGTAACCATGACATCATGGGGGAAACTAAGAACAGCAGCACTGGATACAGCAGGGAGCTGGGAGAGGTGACTATATGACTGTTTGCTATTTTGGTATAGAGGGAACATGTTTTTTGAAAAAAATAAATAACTTGGACAATCCCTTTAATATTAGCTAGGTATAAGCAGCATATTTAGTGTACAATTTGTACAGGAATATTGTATTCCTTGTATCCCATATTTTCACATAAATGCATAAGGATATCAGAATCAATGATTCTAATACTTCATGCTGTATCATTCCAACACAATTGAGTGTCAGTCTGTCCTATTTTTACATGTTTTTTTTTCTTTTATTATACATTGAGGCTTGACACTACCTCTCATATTTCAAATTGGCTTGTGACTAATAAGGCTACTTTCACACCCAGAATAAAATTTCCGCTGTGATCCCCACTAAAATTCCACACCAAAATCCACAATAAAGCCTGCACATTATTGTATTGCATTTTTTGTGCAGATTTAGCCGTGAATCTTTTTTTAAATACATGAAATCTGCAATGAAATGCAGCAGACTTTTTTCCATTATGAGGCTGCTTTTACGCAACCGAGAAAATGGTGCGACATTTGTGCATTGTGAACCGCATCGCCCATTGTTTTCCATGGGACAGGAAAGCAAATTGCATGGCGTGCGATGCGAGGTTTGTCATTAAAAACAACAGGAAACACTTGCCAATCCTCCGATGCAGCTGAAAGCCATACCGGAGGATCCCGACTGTACAAATCAGAACTTTATAATCACAGATGACAGCATCTGTCAATGCAACAAACTGCTGACAGTACAGCTAGTACCTGAGCTCACAAACACCGGGACCAGTCATCAAGCACAAAATGGGTAACAAAAACAACAACTATTGTTTATAAACAAACATGCTATTTTTAAACAATTTATGCTGGAAAGTTACTAGTAGAGCTTTTAGATCTGGAAATTTGGCAACTATGAAATTTCAGCATGCTTAGCGCCATAAATTAAAAACAGACATTGCAATAATTCATCACAGAATGAAAATATATAGTAGATGTGAATTAAATTACTTATCTGGTGTCAGTATGGATGTTTATTTAGTGGTTGTAGTTGGATTTCTACTCAGGCCCCAATTTTATCATTGCTTCAGCTAACTAAGACTGGGTTATCATGAATAACATAGGCATCTGGCATGTTTTACAATGCACCATCCAATGGACATACAAGTTGGCTCTAATACGCCATTCATCTGTCAGCAACCAACAACAGAATCACATTCTTTTAAGAAATATGTGGCTGGAAAAGCATCACTAGAGATTTTTTTCTGCATCAATTGCAATGTGGAACCCTGTTGTTGCCTTATTTAAGTTATGCCCATTAAAATGTAGATATGGCAGCAGTTATCCCAGCAAGTGTCCAGTAACAACAAATATACAGTGCTTTTCCAGCTGGAACTGAAAGGATTAAAAGGGAATAACAAATCTTATAAATGCACGAGGAACTGTTGGGAGACAACACACAATTTTAAATTTATTTTTTTTTGACAAATTAGTTTCATTCTGAATAGGAATTAAATGGTTTTGCTTTGATGCAGAAATCAACGTAGCATTTGTAAATGTATATAATGATAATAATGGTAGACATTAAAGATTGCATCTATTCTAAATGCTCTACATGGCGCACCGTGAGTAAATACATATTCTGCAGCACCAAGCTGGGCTCAGAATCCATGTCAGATTCTGGAAGGGATAACGTATGACGATATGGTCATCCCCATCAAAGAACATCGCGAGGCCGTTATCGAAATTCAGAGTCTGAGACCAACATGAATGATCAGTAGTTACTGAGTCTGCTGTGTAACAAAGCTGAAAGTCCAAACCATCAATTTCAGTTCAATTTTTCAGGAGGTCTTTCTCAAACCCTTACAAACTATGGTGGAGTATTATGGTTCCTTTGTATTTTGAGCCTTTCTCATGGAAGAAATTTAATCTTCAAGTCACTATAAATGACTTGAAGATTAAATTTCTTCCATGAGAAAGAGTTTCCTAGGCAGATTGGCCAAGGAACTAAAAAGTGAAAATCTTATAGGTAAAACATAATATCCAAATGTCAAAAGTTCAAAGACCTCTGTGGGGAGGGCTAGCTTTCAGTTAAGGGACCATCCAACTCATTCCAAAAGCTCATCGAAGTTGGAGTGTTTAAAGCAGATTGTCAACAAACAAGGTCCAACCTAAAACTGAGGTATTACAGTAACTGCAGCACCAATGGGCATCTGTAGGACACTACAGAGAGTTAGGCTGAGCCTCTCTAAAATAACAGAAAAAGTTACAGTAATATCAAAACGTGACATCCCTATGCATGCTCTTTCCTTCCTCTTGTAGTATTAAACTTCAATTCTCACAAATGCATTGCTTCAGCACCTCCCACAGGCCTTCCTGGTCCACTTTTACTATTCACATTGTCAATAGGAATGGCCATTTCTGCAAAGGAGGACAAAGGTAGCCAATGGTGGTCAAGGAACAGACACTGAATAAAAGCCAACATATATATGCTGTCTTAGCTTCCAGACATGAGAGGTAACAAACTATAAATACGACCTGGTGCATGCTGTCTCTAGGTACTGTATATTATAATATCTAGCTCATGTAACTTTTTAGCTGGAAAGTCCCTTTTAAGCGGGCACATTATCAGCTATAATAAGCATCATTTGACGATATAGTAAGTCAATCAGTGCTCACTAGTTTTACATTTAGATGATTATACAAGAGTTCATACGAATGATTGTACAAGCAATTGTTCATTCGAACCAGTTTACATCATTGTCGGATGGGCATCACCTGTATAAATTATAAGATGTGCCGCCAATAAATAATAATTTGTATGTCCACATAAATGATGCAATGAGAAACAAGTGCTTTATTGTTTGTTGGTCAACCTCTGGAGATGTTTACATTGGACAATGATTGGAAATAAAAGTCTGTATAACCAGTTTTCACCTCATATAAAAGGGCCTTAAGATTTTTTTTTTGATGTCTGCAATAGAGATAAGTGGGGTTATACACTTCTGTATGGCCATATTAATGCACTTTGTAATATACATTGTGCATTAATTATGAGCCATACAGAAGTTATTCACTTACCTGCTCCGTTGCTAGCATCCCCGTCGCCATGGATCGGTCTAAATTCACTGTCTTCTGGCATTTTTAGACGCGCTTGCGCAGTCCGGTCTTCTCCCTGGTGAATGGGGCCGCTCGTGCCAGAGAGCTGGTCCTCGTAGCTCTGCCCCGTCACGTGTGCCGATTCCAGCCAATCAGGAGGCTGGAATCGGCAATGGACCACACAGAGCCCATGGTGCACCATGGGAGAAGACCCGCGGTGCATCGTGGGTGAAGATCCCGGCGGCCATCTTGGTAAAGGAAGAAAGAAGTCGCCGCAGCGCGGGGATTCGGGTAAGTAATAAACTTTTTTTTTTTTTAACCCATCCCTTGGGTTTGTCTCGCGCCGAACGGGGGGCCTATTGAATAAAAAAAAAAACCCGTTTCGGCGTGAGACAACCCCTTTAAGCCTCCTTGATGCCTTTAACCAACAGCACCGATTTTCCCTACAGTTCTGCATTCTTAAGATTTTTTTTCTTTGTTTTATGTATCTATTCTTTAACAATCTGTACCTCTATTGTCAAAGCTATGTATAAAGTAGAAAAAGACAATAAAACAGATTAAGCAGATCATATAGGGTGATGTCATGTTATCAATCTTCTTCTTTAGGAGAATTGATATAAAATTCTATATTTTATATGGACGTTTAACAAATATTTAAATTTGCAGAAAGGTCTTATATTTTAATTAGGCTATACACAGAATGATCTAAGCCACAAGATATCCCAATATTCTTTGAAACGTTGCACAAGAGAGAATTGTGATGTTTATTTCATTGATGAATATTAAACAGTCCCTTATTCCAATTAAGCTTCAGTCACATGTGGTCAATCAGCAGTTTTGACATTGACATTACAAGTTCATTTATCCCTTATATTAATTGAGTTCTGGAATATTGGTCAACATCATTAATTAATGTTTTCTTTCTGAATAATTTTGGAGCTAATCTAACTTCATGTCAAGACATTAAATAAGGAAAAGGCGGCAATAATTTACACATTGCCCAAAGGAAATCTAAAGTCTTCATCCATTTTTTATCTTTACATAGCTTGTGACAACTGTGGGGCACGTTAGCTCATGGGATCACCCTCTTCTAAGTTAGATTGTTAGCACACAAAGAGACTTCACTCAAATACACTGAATTTAGTCTAAAACTGGGCTCAGCCAGTTTCTTTTTTTTTTTTATATATATACGAGACAACTCACTACATAAACATGCAAAAATAAATCCTGCTTGCCTGAGCTCTAAACAAGAAATATTAGCATCCATCCCTTATAGGCTCTTGAACTATTTCCCAGCATCTTAAAACTTAAGAAGTTATCATTATCACAGTATTGTGACTCCTATCGACTTGGGAATACCAGACCTTCTGCAGACTGGGAGCCTTGTGAAAATGAACCACATTTTCTTTAAAGAGTTTATGCAAGTACTGTATAAATGTATCCCCTATCCAGAAAATAGGAGGTGTCTGATAGATGGGGGTATGACCACTGAGGCCCCCAATGATCAGGAGAATGTCCCTCCTGTATACCCCCAAATGAATGGAGCAGTGATCAAGCATGTGTGTTGCTGCTCCCTTCCACTCTATGGGACTGTTGAATATTGTTGAACACTGTAGTCAGCTACTGATACCAACATCACTCCCATAGAGATAAATAGACTGGCAGCACATCTTTAACTGCTGCTCTTATCATTTGGGGTACACAGAAGCCCCATTCTCTTGACCATTGGTGGTTCCAGTCTATCTGACACTCAATAAGTTTTAAACTTGGCACAACCTCTTTAAGGAGCTCCTGTTGTTTAATAATAGCCCAGGAGTGGGAGCTTTTAGTAATTGTTCTTCTACAAGCTCTATTGGGATAATAAGCTGACTGTGATATTTCTATTAGTAATAACAAGTGTATATGTGTTAAAAATACTAAGACGTTATAACCTTCTGCTTAATATTGTGTCCCCTCAATAACACCAAAACAGAACAGGAACTATTGAGACATAAACTCTGAAAGAGTCCTGTTTTATCTAGCATCAAGATGTTAACAGTAAATCTTTTAAGTTCTGTAAGTTGTGATGTGGGGCCTCCATGAATCAGACGTGTTCTGCTAGCACATGCCATTGACATCTGGAGATTTTGGAGGCCAAATGAACACCTTGAATTCTTTGACATGTTCCTCATTCTGGAACAATTTTACAGTGTGGGAGGGAATATTGTCTTGCAGAAAAAGGCACTGCCATTAGGGAATACCATAGCCATGAAGGAGTATACCTGATCTACAAAAATATATGTAAGTGGTACATGTCAAAGTAACATGCACATAAATTAAAGGACGCAAGGTTTCTACTAATTTACCTTCATCTCTTAATGCATCCTGGTCCATCCCTTCTACAGGTAAGCGACACACACACACAGCCATCCAAAAGGTGTAAAATAAAATGTGATTTATTGAACCAGGTTTCTTTCTTCTATTATTCCATTACCTAGTTATGATGCTCACATGCCAACTGTAAACTGGCCTAAAGTCACTCAAGTCAGATAGATAGATAGATAGATAGATAGATAGATAGATATGAGATAGATAGATAGATAGATATGAGATAGATAGATAGATAGGAGATAGATAGATAGATAGATAGATATGAGATAGATAGATAGATAGATAGATAGATAGATAGATAGATAGATAGATAGATAGATAGATAGATAGATATGGGATAGATAGATAGATATGGGATAGGTAGATAGATAGATAGATAGATAGATAGATAGATAGATAGATAGATATGAGATAGGTAGATAGATAGATAGATAGATAGATAGATAGATAGATAGATAGATAGATAGATAGATAGGAGATAGATAGATAGGAGATAGATAGATATGAGATAGATAGATAGATAGATAGATAGATAGGAGATAGATAGATAGGAGATAGATAGATAGATATGAGATAGATAGGTATGAGATAGATAGATATGAGATAGATAGATAGATAGATAGATAGATAGATAGATAGATAGATAGGAGATAGATAGATAGATAGGAGATAGATAGATAGATATGAGATAGATAGATAGATAGATAGATAGATAGATAGATAGATAGATAGATAGATAGATAAGGCTGTTTGAACAACATTAATGTAACAATATTTTGGTAGCATTACAATTTAGGTACAGGTGTGTACACACCACAGTTAGGCTCCATCCATTTCAGGGTTCTGCCTGGTTCATGTAAAACAACATCCAAATAGAACTCTGGATGGAACGGTAGTTTTTCATTACTCAAATGGAGACCAGATTGACTACACTATTCTGTTCAACACAAATGCCAAAAGGGAATGGAAACCTGCTCAAACAGAGACATTATCAGTCGTGGTTTGAGTAATGTAAGATACAACCAGGATTCTATCTGCCATTTTTGGTGATCCAGGTGGAACCCTGAAATGAAGCCCAAAAAACTAGTGTTAACCCACCCTTATATAAATTGTTTTAATTTCTAACATTCAGTTGTTAGATTATTAATGGGAGTATAAAATAAGCCCTCTTCGGCCTTTAGATAGTTATATGCCTGGGCAATCACACTATTTACTATATAATTTTGCACAGTATAGGGGCAATCAAACAACTTCCGTCATGTTCTAAATCACATATGCATCCACATTGTTATCCAGAAACATTTCACCATCTTGTTATTTCCCACAGCCCTCTCTTTATAAATGGGATATCAGTTTTTATAATTTTCTTCATTTACCACTATATTCGTGAACCGGAAGGTTCAGGATGAACAAATCCCTAGATCCTGACTCATGCTCATGATAAAGTACATAGTATTGTGGGAGAGCACATTAAAATGAATAGAACAAAATATTATTTACCATATTACATTTGTGATTATCACCAATAATCCAGACTGCAGTCTGCAGGAGATCTCCTGAAACAGTCCCAAAGCAGAGGTTCCCAGTCTTTTGTTGCCACTTTCAAATACGACAGATGGTGCTGAGCCATACTGATGATTGAAAGTTTGATTCTGTTTAAGATATGACCAAGTGAGATGGCTTTTATCATAGTATTATTTGTCAGTGATATGGTTTTGATCACAAGTTATAGTAATGCTATTACATCACTGCTGTCACTAGTAGATACTAGCAGTTAACAGCCGGGGAGCCACATACAGGGGACCCAAAAGCCACATGAGACTCCCAAGCTACTTTTTGTCAAATACTTCCTTAAAGAAAATGACTGATACATTGTTTGATTTGAAATGCTTTAAATAGATGTAAAACTATATTTCCGTCTTGCATTATATCCTTGTATTGAGACAGAATTTTTTTTATTCCACAATTTGAATTTTGTAATGTAATTCATTTTTACTTTGAAAAATCGCAGCCACTGAAAGAACAATAATGTGTTATTTATCTGGACTCCAGAAATAGACATTGGGACATGAGCATTCTGCACATCCCTGACTAAATAAGTGAATTTAAGAATGGCTAACATTTCCTAGCACCATTTGATCCTTATTATAAGTCTAGTCCAGCTAGAGAGTCTCATTATGCTTCTGGCAAGCCTGAGGAAATTAAGCCCTTTGCAGGGAAAAAGAAAATACAAATCCGGTTAAAAGTTATCAAAAGCTTACAAGCTTGTAAGCAGAAGGCAGCTTCTTATTGCAATCTTGAAACACGTCTAGTTGATGCTGACATTTGCTTCAAATTTAATGAAAGCTTAGGATAGGGAGTTCTAATGATTTGAACAGACTGAATAAATCTTTCAAAGCCAACAATAAAATGAACCAAGGAGTTACAGGCTCCTCTTACTGGAACACTTCTCTCCTAAAATTCAATTTAGTTGAAAGGTCTTTACATAGCCCAGGAATCATTCTTCCCACTTTTCCTGTGTTTCTCCTCAGCTTTGTTTCTGCTTACAGTTTGTATCTCTCTAATTAAACCTTCCTGACATTAGTTGCAAGTGTGGCTCAAATAATGTCAGTGCTAATTTTATCCTGCATGATCAATGCTTTATCTAGCAGCTACAAAAATAAAAAAGCTGTATAGTGAAGGGATCTTGTCAGGTGAATCATGTCTAAATACAATACCCTCTCCTGCAATCCAAGTGAACTACTGATATTGCAATATGTATATATGGATATAAATATATATACCGGTATATATATATATATATATATATATATATATATAAATATATATACCCTGTTACCCTGAAAATAAAACCTATCCTGAAAATAAGCCATACTCAGATTTTTCGGGGAGGCTTAAAATATAAGCCCCACATCAAAAATAAGCGCTAGCTGCATGACAAAAAAAAAGGAATACATTACCTAGCAGGCTTGGTCCAGGTCCCTCCTGCTACTCTCCAGAGCTCCAATGCGCTTCTTGCAGTCCTTGGTTGCCCACAAAAGATCACGTTCTGGTTACGGGTTTTATACATCCCACCTCCAGGAAGCGATGGCTGTGATTGGTTCTTCGAGCACTGCTTCGATTAGGTGAACAGCAGTTGAAGAACCAATAACAGACATGGTTTTTGGTGCTCACCAAAGCAATGACAATGGTTTTCAGAACCACAAAAAAATATATGTTAATATATATGAAAAACACATTTTTTACCCAAGCATATGGGTATATAATGGCATATATTCGCATATTATAAATTTGGATTGATTTAAGGAAAGATATGCAAAAAAGTCTTCAGATATATCAACTTTGTTGCAACTGTGTAACTATTTTTGATTGATTTGAAAGGGTTGTTAGTGCTAGTCCCCCCACAATTCGCTACCAATCAAAATATTACAAAAAAGGACTCTAAATGCAGTGTGCATTCCTGTTTCCATGTTTTTGTTATTTGGATCAAGAGCACTGACTGTATATGCATACAAATAAACACCAATATTCTCTAAGATTCTTCCTGAGCTGCAGGAGCTCTCTGGAATGTGCTACCCCATACAATATCCACAATCTTAAATGATCTCTTTAGAGAGAGCTATCACATTTCTTAATCTAATTAATTTCCTAATCTGATTAATCACCATTTGCGCCTCTTCTATATTCTCTCTCAGAACCTGATCCTTTCATCCATTAGTATATGCTACATCCTGTACACCTTAACCCCTTCCCAACATTAGCTATACATGTACAGCATATGTTGGGTGTGTATATGAAGCAAGCTCAGCAGCCAAACTGGCTACATACACAACTGGTTTCAGCCATCTTTGACAGCTGATGCCTGTCAGCAACAGCTATGATCATCGCTCATGGTGATCATAGCTATTAACCTTTTAAATACTGCTGTCACTTCTGACAATGGCATTTAAATGCCCCAATCATAGTTCAGGGCCCTGAAAGACCTCCTCGCACCAGATCCAGGGGTGGTTTTTCGTCGTCATGGCAGCCTGGGGGCTCCTGAAGGCACGTGGGGCTGACGTGAATGATTGCCTTTGGCACGCCTTGATAGACTGTGAGAATGTGGTGTAATGCAAAACTATTGTACTGGGTTAAACATAAAAGTTTAAAAATATAAATTTTTAAGTTGCTATCACTGCAACCACAAAAATTCAGATTATTAAAATATCCTATTATTAATCCCAGTTTTTCTGTGTTTCTTCTCAACTTTGTGTCTGCTTATAGTTTGTATCTCTCTAATTAAACCTTCCTGACATTAGTTGCAAGTGTGGCTCAAATAATGTCAGTGCTAATTTTATCCTGCATGATCAATGCTTTATCTAGCAGCTACAAAAATAAAAGCTGTATAGTGAAGGGATCTTCAATACTTCAGAAAAAAATACGCGCAATACCAGGAAGTACTCTTTTATTGGTCACTCCATATCCCCCAAAAATGGAGTGAATAGCAATTCAAATGTCATATGTACACCCAAATAGTACTTATAAAAACTACAGATCACCATGTAAAAAAGCCCTCACATAACCTGACTAAAAAATTAAAAAGTTATGGTGGTCAAAAATGGTGATAGAAAGCAAATTTTTTTAAAGATACCATATATAATCGAGTATAAGCCTAGTTTTTCAGCACATTTTTTAGTGCTGAAAAAGCCCCCCTCGGCTTATACTTGAGTGAGGTTCAAAAAGCAACAAAAAAACCCCCTGCAATAGTCACCTCCCAGCCTGCATCTGTGTCCCCGGCGCGATGGTCTCCCTGGCGGTGCGGCAAGCTGCTTGAGTATTCTCCCCGCTGTCATCTCCATGCTCAGCTTTGAATTCCCACGCCATCAGCGCTGTGTAGGTAAGCGCTGTGATTGGATTGAGGGCCAGCCAATCAAAACCGTCGTTCGATCATTCACAGCCATTCAGTGGATGACATCACTGAATGGCTGTGATTGGTTTATTGAGTGCCGGCTGTTATTGGCTGGTGCTCGATCCAATCACAGCGCTAACTTACACAGCGCTGACGGCGGGGGAATTCAAAGCCGAGTAGGGAGATGACAGCGGGGATAATTCTCAAGCAGCTTCCCACAACGCTGGGGAGACCATCGCACCGGTGACACAGACGCCGGCTCGGAGGTGAGTATTGCATTTTTTCTTTACCTAGTATGTACACAAGTATAGCTAGGCTTATACTCGAGTCAATAAGTTTTACCAGTTTTTAGTCGTAAAACTTATTGACTCAGCTTATACTCAGGTCGGCTAATACTCGAGTATATACGGTACATATATATTTTTTAAATCGGACTGCATAACAAAAACTTTATAAATGCGGCATTGCTATAATTATACTAACCCATGGAATTATACAGAATTTTTACTGCAATTGTCGTAAAAGCAAAAGCTCACGAAAAATGAACAATTGCATTTTTTTAAATTCTTCCCATTTAAACATTTTTGAGAGTTTTGCAGTACATTATATGGTACGTTAAATGGTACTATTGAAAAGTACATCCATGCACCAGAAAAATAAAAGAGCTATGATTTTTTTTAAGGTCAAAAGGAAAATGAGAAAATGTAAAAGGGCTCCAGCCAAAGGGGATTAATGGACTACACATTTGTATATACACACAGATACTAGCTGGTGCCCGGCTCCAGCAATTATATGTATACTACCCTATTTAGAAAAAGTAGCTCTTGTGCCACTGTTACTTCCTCATAGATTGCACTCTCTTACAAGCAGAGCCCTCAACTCCATAATTTATTAGTTTACTGCATCATTTCTGATTTTGTCTGTACATATACTCTCAGATTTGTAAAGCGTTGGCGCTATATCAAGATTACATTATTATCTCACTTGTCAATCATATACTGTATCATCAACAAGAATGTATCTTAATATCCACTTGTCTCAGCAGCACGAGATTAACAATGATGCAAATGGAGAACCGGCACCGAGCCCCATGTTCCCTTATAATTAGGGAGGTCCCAAGATGCCTACTCTTCAGTGGGCTGTGTAGGCCCAAGGCACTGGTTCTTGCTGGTTTGGTAGATCTGGGGAGAAGCAATTAGATCTAATAGTGGTTTAAAAAACAAAAATACCCTAGTATACCCTCTGCAAGGCATCCCATGCCACTATGGACTGCGCCACTGATCTTACAATCATAGAGTTGGAAGGGACCTCCAGGGTCATCGGGCCCAACCCCCTGGTCAATACAGGATTTACTAAATCATCCCAGACAGATGTCTGTCCAGACGCTGTTGTAAGACTTCACTACTTCTTATGGCAATATGCTGCACTCATTGATCACCCTCACTGTCAGAAAGTTTTTTGAAGCTTATCTAGATTTTATTAACCTTCTCTCTCTTCTCTAGTGTTAGCTATTCCTCCTAGCTTAAGCCCCATTTAGACGGATCGACTGTCGGGCAAATGATGTCCGACACTCGCCCCGCATATACTAGCTCACATGCTTTTGCACAGGAGTGAGTATCATTGCTTCACACCTCCATCCACTTAACACAGCGGCCGTTCAGTACTGAACAGCTGCTATTTACACTCATCTCGCATCGTTCAGATTTTGTGCAGCTTAAAATTCTGAAAGATGATCGTTCAGTGTAAATAGCACTTGTTCATTACTGAACAGCCGAAAAAATGGACGCACCGAAAAAAGGTCGTTTTTTTTTTTTCTATTTCTCTCCACTTACACTTTTTTTAAGTTTTTCGTTACATTATATGGTACATTAAATAGTACCATTGAAAAATAGAACTTGCCCGGCAAAAAACAAGCCATAATACAGCTAGATCGATGAATAAATAAAGGAGCTACAAATTTTTAAAGGGGAGGAGAAAAAAACGAAAATGGAAAAAAACAAAAAAGCCCCGTCTCTAAGGGGTTAAAAGCAGCAGAAACAGGCTGTGGTCACCTTTTATTAAGGGGTGTGGATTAAAAACTTGCAAGACTATTGCATTGCCTGTACTGTGGGCAGCCTTAATCTGCTCCTGTGTCTCAGGTACATATTCTATAATTGGCTGCATAAGAAGTGAATCATATTTCTAGAGCAGAGGCGTAACTAGGAGACCTTGGGCCCCCATGTGAAATCTGTAACAGGGCCCCCTATCTACCATGTACCATTTATAATACTGGTGTCTTGGCATGTAACAGAGGGGCCTTTGGGCCTCTTAAGGCTCCTGGGCCTGGTAGTGACTGCTACCTCTGCACCCCCTATAGTTACGCCCCAGCTCCAGAGTATATACAGCAAGTAAACTTGAGTGCTTGGAGGGAATCTACCCAAGAGTAGGCAAAACATACAAAATTCAAGGGAATTGAATAAGTGAAAAGATATGTAAAGTATCAATTGGCAAATAAGGATTCAATGGTTTATTTCTGTATGATGGTTTTGCACAGATCATTCAGTCCTAGTACTTTTTCCTCAAGATGTGACTCCCATTTCTTGAAGACATTGTGTATGGTTGTCACAAGATTGACTGAGTGTGTTGTTCTTGTGTTTTATGTAGCTGACTTTTAAATGCCTAAATACATAACTGTTTATCAAAATGCAAATTAGCAGAATGTTTAGTTTTATTTTGATAAAACAAAATCTCATTGCACCTCAAAGGATTGAAGAATTTAGTGGTGAGCAAGAAAAAGTGATGACAGCTGTTGGAATGCCTTTAGATATGTGTCTGATTTCCATGTAGTTAAACACTTCCTAAAACATGTGCCTGGTTACCTGTAAGTATTAGAAGCAGCAGGTTACAGTATTTCTGCCTATATTCCTTTTACAGGATTTCAAAAGGTTTGCTGTTAAAGCAAAACCTGACTGTATTTCACCTGTCCATGATATCTAGGAGGCGTAGGTCTCACAATGATGGGCCTCCAAATATAGTATAGCAATGTGATATGCTTAACACATCACTTTATTAGTGTTACAATTTGCAGCCGCTGACCTACCACTCCTAGCGATTGCAGCCCGCACTTGGCCTCGTCCTGAAGCAGATATTCACCCCTGCCATCTGCTTGCTTACTGTCTATGGCCTGTAGGGCGCGAGTGTGTTCCTGGTTGTCCTCTTAAAGGGACAGTACATCTCATTCAATATGCTCTGCAGCCAATCATCTTTAGATGTTGGTTATATCAAACATCCTCCCCCTATGGAGGGTTCTTTAGCACTGAGGTCCTTTGGTCTGCTCCAGATGCTACTACAAGCCTTTCCTGATTCTCCATTTCTAGACATTTGGCTATTCCTGGATACATTCCTGTCTCCTCTTCTTACCCTGATCTGTTATTCTGACCACACTTCTGTTCACTGCCTGGCCTGACCTCTGAACTGTTTACATGTACTGAACCTGTTCTCCGTGACCTGACCTCTTGGTTTTATTCCTTTTGTTGAAGGGTGCTTGCCAACTTGTATTATCTGAATACGCTCCTACGCCTTAAGTAGTATCAGCTGCCACTGCACTGGGACTGCTGCCGGAGTAAGGGCCTGGTATTCCAGCAGCAAAGCCCACATCCCAAGTGGTGGAGTTAAAGAGTGAAGGTATCTCAGGTATTGCCTCAAGATTTGGCCCAAAGTCAAACCAGTCTATGTTTCAGTGGATCCACATCCCCTGATCCTGACAATTAGCAAACCTCGGAGAGTATAGCCATCCATTTTATAAGATGTTGCAAGCATTGGAGTGGTCTTAACAAAATATCCTCATTCTAGCACTGAGGATTGGCAACACTTAGACATTTGTCTAACCACAAGAAAAAAAAGTGTAAAGTAAAAAGCAAAATCCGTTGCAGGGTGAAAATCCTACAATTTGGACCTCAGTCATCTTTACTAGGAAACAAGGTTAGACAAAACAATATTTCTCTACAATATATGTAATTACATTAAGTAATGTACACTACTTTCAGCACCAGTGTCAGTACTAGGGAAACCAGCCAGGCCACACTGAACCTGAGGAGCAATGTGGACTGGCAAATTTTATGCTTGTCAAGCTGAGGAATGGGTAGATGGAGATTTCACTATATTGGTAAAGATCAGAGAGAAAAAAAACAAGTTTATTTTTTCATATCCGTCACAAAAGAAGTAAAGCTGATGCTAGATGAAAGCCATACTGTCCTTCGACTTGTGGGGTGAGAAGAGTCTGCTACCAAAATAATATGCAGCTTTGCTAAAACTTTTGCTGCTGGAGCTAGGGGCCTTTCTTCTACACTCAGGACCTGCGGCACTGCCCGACCAGCCAACCCCAGTCACTGAAGTCTGTACTAATTTCTCACCCCAACATTTAATGCTTATGTTCCTATTAACTATGAGGGCTCAGTCACACAGGCGCATCGGCACCCATACACCGGCGCCGATGCGCCCGTGTGACTGAGCCCTAAGGATTTTTTTTCATAATTTTTTCAGAGTTTTGAAGTATCGTAGTAGTGTCTCTCCATATACCATTTTACTTCTTGTAAGTCTTAGTTCTAATGCTAGCACCCTCTTCTGGTGAGATGTTCTCCTGTAGGCCGTGGGCTGGCATGAAAGGGATTACATTTCAATATGTTATTAGTATGCACTGCTTAGCTTGCTTGCCATCTGTCTCTCTCCCGTGTGAGATGAGGTTTTTCATACTGTATATTTTCTATTACTTTTTTACAAATAACTTCATTGCAGCATTTGCTTTGCTACATTTTTTGCTGATACTTTTATAATTGGTTATCAATAGATTGCAAGCTTCTAACACGACCGAATACTATAGAAGTCAATTTCATTTACAAGTCGGCAATGTAACCTTGCTGTCTATAGACGTATTGTAATTTAAACACAGCCATATAGCTGGGAGTAATATTCATCTTTTGGCTTTTTTACTCTAAAGATGCAAAAACTTAATTTCATGGCTCTTCTAACCAATTCAGCACCTGACAATCACTCGGTTAATGTTCCAGGTCATTGAATGAGCTTTGGTGAGAGAGCTACATTCATACTCCTTGCTCTGAAGCCCAGCTGACCCCGAATGAAGAAAAATATATTTTTTTAGCTTCCTTTGAAGCAGTTTGTTTACAGGTGCTGAACGTGGAACAAAGCCCCCATTGAACACCTGTTCATGTAATTTATATTTACATCTGAAGAAAAGACATCTGCAGGCTTAAAAGATTATGCACTACATTACCTTATGAGAATGACACTGCATGTTGATCCATGAAAGAATATCAAAGCCAATGAAGCAACTTTTATTGCTAGAAAAGAACACTGATGATGAAAAGTATGTGCAAAGCAAATACTAAAAAGATGGAAGAGGTTTGTAGGAACAACAAATCATAGACTTAGAACAACAAAAAGAAAGTTGGATGGCATCAAATGGATATCAAATAAAGGTATTAATATAATAACAGGTGAATTATAAAAAAAGCTCCTGCAAATATTGTCCGGAACGGATAAAAAACCCGTAAAATTTGCCATAAAGCTAATACACACGCTTAATGGCTTGACTACATGGGAGATGAAAAAAGGATACAACAGTTGACGCACAGGGGATTTGATCACAGAAGCAAACGCAAGTCTTTTATGGAATGAGATTGACAATTACAAAAAAGAATAATTTTTCATTGATCTTATTGCAGACAACCTGCCTTTTGGGTACAACATACAAACAGGTGAGCCACAGAGAGCTTGCATCCGGTTGCTGTTTATCCACTACCACTAGGACATTTGATGATACCCTGTGCAGCACCTCTGTTGGACCCCCATGTTGTGTATGGCTTACAGTGTACAAATTATCAGATCATATTGAACCTAATTACTTTGTGTATTCCATATGGTATGTGCCCCAATGTCTTTTGATCTAGAGCTACACCTCCCTACTCGTCCAGTCTCTTCTGGGTGGTGCTCTAGTCTGTCAGATGACTACATATGGAGGTACATGTGGGCCACATGTCATCATGCCGCCTCCAGTGAAACACAATGTGCATGCTACTGTATATTGGAAATATACTGTGTTTCACTGGAGGTGCTATAATAACATGTGGCGGCATGATAACTATCCTAAAAGTGGCCAACCCCTTTAAGCAAGGGCAGCTGATGCAGCCTGTGGATCTGCACAGGTTATACACTGTAGAATCAGGTATCAAGAGATTTATCCTTGATGTCAATTTTTTTTTATAACACCATACCGTTAGGCTGGCTGCACACAAAGGGGTCGTATTCCGCATGCAGGAGCCTGCAGCATACCTGTATTAGGCCGCTCATGGAGGAAAAATCGCACCATGAGTTTTTTCGCGCGGATGGCTTCCATTGAAGTTAATGCAATCTATCCGATCTGCGGCTCTTACATTGCATAAAACGTCGCAGATTCAACGTGATTCAGCGAAATGCTAAGGTTTTATAATAAAAAAATTCTGTACTGCGCATGTCCAACGGCTCATCATGCGTACCATCAGCAGTACAGAGAAGACTTTACAAAAGCAGGTACGTGCAGATGCCGGCTGGGCACAGGGTCAGTTTTCGCTGTGGGATTCCGCATGCAGAATCTGACCTGCCTGTGTGCAGTCGGCCTTAATATGTATTGCTAATAGTCCAGACGATTTGCGATCGGACATGCGCAGTACGGATTTTTTTTTCAAATCTTTTTTTTCCTGCACTATTACTAGGCGAGGATGCGGAATCCGCAACCTTTCCGTATTGTGAATTGGAAGGCCCGCAGGTCGGAAAGTTTTCATTGACTTCAATTCACGCAAAAATTGAACATGCGGCAAATTTTTTTTTTACGCAAACGGAAATCGCAATTGCTGTCCGCTCGTGTGAGCTGGCATGCAAATGTTCTTTTTTTGGTAATGGATGAGGAATGCAGTGGGTGACGATTACGGATTCCGCAATCCAAATCTGGTCATGTACAGCTGAACTAAGGCTGGGTTCCCACACAGCGTATTCCGGGCGGAAATCTTGCAGTTTAGCTGCAGTGAAAAAACACAAAATTTCCACCAGGAAAGTGCTACTTCAAAACCTGCGGCACTTAGCCACGTGTTTTGGAGCGGCTTGGCCACACGCTTTTCTGTTGCGGCCGGCGCTTCCATAGGGGAGAGCACGGCCACAATGGAAAAGAATGAACATGCTGCCAGGCTCCTGCCAGTGTTGCCGCGACGGATATGCTGTCCTGTGTGGACGAGATTTCTCAGAAATCTCGTTCACATGGTTGGCTAACCCCGGGATTAGGGGCCACGGGCGGATTTGCCACGGCGAAATTCCGGATAGAATTTCTGTGTCAAATCCGCCCTGTGTGAACCCAGCCTTACTCTTCTCTTGCTCTGAGTAGGATGCACAAAACGGCAGTGTAATTCTTATAGAAACTATTTGCAAAAATGGTTTAGGCTTTATTTTAGATGCACTGTCACAATACGGAAATGTGTATGTATCATTTAATCTGTCAGCATGTTTATGAAACCTTGGAAGACATAAAGCTAAAAGACACTCATGCTGTCACATGCAACTAGGAAGTATCTGCCAATATTGTATTAGCCAGATGTTAACCTAAGGGCTCCATGCTGAAAGTGCTGAAAGGCAGCAGTAATAACCTTTATTTGATCATATGGCTGATAGCAATAGTGTAAGAGACGTGAAAGACAGAAACTGCCTTCAGTATAGAATTCAGAATCTTCAACGTACAGAAAATGATACATATTCAGTTGACTAAAAAGGAGTGAATCTGAGAAAAGCCCCTTCTCCAAAGTTCCACCAACGGGCATGCTGCATTTCCTATTACAGAATTCACCTTCGACAAAACCCTGGCAGAGCACATTTTCACAGATTTGCTATTCTCCATTACTTACAAATCCTAAAAGACTTATTATTTGATTTTTCCACGTATACCAAAGACATTTGACAAACCTGATATAGTCATTGCTTTCTCAGCCTTCCCTAATGGTCTGCATCTGACAATACTCTGTGCTGCTACTTCCAGGTATATTTTGCAGAACAGGAGACATCAATTCAGTAAACAAAATGTAAATACATTCTAAAAATATAAATAGATGGCTGATGAAACAATAACACTCATTGTGTCATGTTACTGTCATAACGACTCATTGCGAATGGCTTTTAGGGGGAAAATGATCAGCTTTAACAACTGAACAAAAAGAGCTAATTGTATTAGGCAATCAAGTGTTTAAAGCATACTGATAGGTAAATTGGCCTTCTATTAAATTGTCCCCAGTATGTATTTGTGCGTTAGACAGATAAATTAGATAGTGGAAGCGAGGACTGAGCCATATTAGCAATAGACAATAAACGAATACATTTGGCATCCTAATCTATAGTAGTAAGCAATGTATACAAGTACAGATGTAGCGAAGTTTAACATAATTTTAACCCTTTCCAATCCACTGTCTGACGTCTGAAGACATTCTGATTGAAGGCTGTACAGCGCCGATGTCGTAAGACGTCCGGCAGGGTATTCTTACTGTATATTACTGGCCGCTCTGTTGTTGGGGGCCTCACCAGCATGTCCCATACCGCAGTACTATTTCTAGCCAGCAGACGGCACCATTGTATAATGGCAGAAAGACAAAGTCCCGTAGGAAACCCTGAATCCAAAATTGGATTGCAAAGGGTTAATGCAATAATTTTCTATGTCTTTCAAGTATTTTACAAAGGGTTTTGTTGATGAAGGCGAGGCTCACACGAACGGGTCGTATTTTGCTTGCAGATATCCGAAGCAAAAAATCTGCGTGTGATCAAGGGAATGAATTGTGAATGGCAATGTATGCATGCCCATTTATGGACAGTATATGGTCTGCGCGGAAGAAAAATCGGACGCAGGTAATGACATCAGAACATGGAGCAGTCGACAGCCCAAGCAAAAATTAATTTTCATTCTTTTTCTCTCTCCTCTCCCCAAGCCGGAATTCCAGCTTTTCTACCTGGTCTTCCAGCAGGTTCCACCACTCATACGCAATGTTAATTGAATATGGGCTGTGGGTCGCACGTATCCACAGACATCAATGGGGCCTGTCTGCGCGGAAACAGTGCTTAAATGAAGCACGCTGCGATTTTTCTTCCACTCATAGAATACGCAACTAGGAAACTTTGAAACTACATGTCTTTCAATATCCGCATATTAAAGCAGATCATCCGCATGGACGGCAATCGCGGAATCCACTATTCAAATTCGGTCATGTGAGACGGGCCTTAAGATAAGAGATCAATATTTTTAATGGCTTAATGTGACCCTTTGAGCCTGGAGAAACAAAGATGGTCAAACTGCTTCTCGACTACCTGAAGAACACTGAGTATAGTATGCATTGGTAGTCTATGACACTACATGCTGCTATGACAGGTCAGTACTGCTCATGGGGGCAACACTGGTCAATCAATGCAGCAGATGTAGTGACTTATACTAATGATAATATACAGTGTATATCAGGTAGTCGGAGAAGCTGGTGAAGCCATCATTGTTTCTCCAGGCCTGGGGGGTTGCTTTATGGCAAAGTAACTTTCTGCAACAAGGTATCAGAGACAAGTTAAAATATGTTACATCTGATCAGATTGGAACTCCAGCAACTCATTTGACTGGCCAGCACCCAAAACCTGACTGAAGGGACCTCCTTAGTGTATGTACATAGCTGTAGTAAGTGGCGATACCATGCACAGCTAGTAATAAGTGTAAGTAAATGTAGGTAAAGAATAAAGTGGACACAGTGCTAATGGCCCATTTACACATAAAGATTATTGCTCAAAATTTGTTCGAAGAAACGAATTTAAGCGATAATTGTTCAATATAAATGCAAAAAGATGCTCACTATTTGTTTGCACTTCATTATCACTGACTTGCAGTCGGCATAAAGACTTTTGCTGGTTCGTTGGCTTCTTGTTCTGTGTAAACTCTCCCTGCTCAGTGCTTCACAGTGCTGAGCGGGACGCCAGTGAGATCCAGCAGTGAAGACTGTCTGTATAAACACTCTGCACAAGTGCTAAAGACTTTAGCGGTGACGTCAGTGCTTGTGCAGTCGTTTAGCAGACTGTCGTCCCATGTAAAAGGGCCATTAGTCCCTTTAGTCAGCTTATTAGTTAGGTTACCAAGAGTTGGACACAAATTGATCTGATATTCATGAGCAATAAATATTATTTTCTTGGAAGACCACTTTAGCCAATTAATAGTTCCCAATCTTCACCCTTTCCAATCCACTGTCTGACCTGTGAAGACATTATGATTTAAGGCTGTACAGCTCCGATGTTGGAAGACATCCGTCGGGGCTCTCTTACTGTATATTGCCAGCCTCTCTGCTGTCGGAGCCTATCCAACATGTCACCTCATGCAGTACTGGCTTTATCCAACATATAGCGCTGTTGTATAACGGCAGAAAAAGAGTAAGCCCCCTAGGAAAACCTAGGTACAAATTGGATTGGAAAGGGTTAACTTGTAGCACTAAGTTCTTGAATATGACCATCTATGGAAATATGTAAAAGTTAAAGGGGTTTTTGCACTTTAAAAAAAAAATAAATAAACAGCTAACCATAACCTAAAGCAACAAAATAAGCAGTGCTCACATCTCTTCTCCTCCTGGTAAGCAGCACAATGGCTTCCACATCTCTCTTGGTCTGTGTTGAAAGCAGAAGTCAGGTGACCATTGCAGACAATCAGTGGCCACAGCATCACCATCCCAAACTCTTGGCATCATGACATTCAGGATGGAGCACTGAATCCAGGAGAATTAAATATGATGCTGCAGTGTGTGAATGGCTGTAGTGGTCACCTAACTTTCTCTGTAAATACAGAACATGTGAGCCATGGGAGCTATTGTGCTGCCGGGATGGGGTTGGGAAGAAGGTGGGAAAAAAATGTGCATTATGCTTTTTTTGTTGCCTATGTCATGGCCAGCTGTTTCTATTATTTTAAAAAGTGGGGCCACCCCTTTAAACAAATGCTAAAGATAATTTGTTTCACAGTTTCTGAATTCATTAGTAAAGAAAGAGAAGTGTATTAATGTTGACATCCCTGTTTATTAGCGAAGATGCTTTTCCCTGTCAAAGCGGCCAAAATAGCAGTCTTTAGAGAGTTTAGCAAAGTAGTTTTTCAAGTCCACAGTTGGTCATTTCATGCCAATTTTATGTAAAGTGACCCAAAAGCTTGTTATTATTTAAATATATGCAATCTTACTGAGCATATACATTTAATAACATAAAGTGTCCAAAACATGTTTTAAGGAATAATTTTACCTTACAGGTCAAAAAAAGTTGGGAAGTTCCTATCTCCATAGCTTATAAATGTCGAAATAGTGAAAGTGCTGTTTACTCAGTTCTAATCAAAGCAGTTTTATGACTGCAAAATTGCTTCATAAAACCAACCAGTTGTGGTGCAGGATTCATTCGCCAACCAGGATTAACGTTTAATGAATTCTGAGGCTTAATGCTTTATTTGCCAAATGAGTTTTACTTCAAAAGAATATGTAAAGATATGCTACATATAGCCATCTTATTATTTAGTCAACAACTAAAGCTATTCTGTGTTTTCTCCTAGGAATAGGAAACGTAATTTGGATCACTGGGAACAGCTGGCGTTTCACATACCATTTAGAGCACTGGTATTACAGGAAACTTTTCAAAAGCAAAAACAAGTTACAGAGGGAAGCATCAAAGGTCTATGGGGATGTATCAAATAAAATGAAATCAGACTCAAAAGAAAATTTTAGTTAAATGTCTTAAGTACGAACAATCAAAACAAGGACTTATGTAATGTAATAATATGCTTGATGTAATAATATGCTTGATTTCTTACTACTGTAGCTTCTTGGTTCCTCTAGTTTTGTTTTTATTTGATGTCTTTTGGATTAAAGACAGCCACATTCCCATTCCCAACCTATTTAAAACTGAAATCATATACCACTTTTTGCTGTGTTTTTGTACCATTTTCAGAGGAGATTTTACTTTGTTTTGAGGTAATCAAAATGCTTTGGAGAGATAATACTATACATTCTATAGCAAAATATTGCAAAGTCTATATGCAAACTGTTTTGTTGTGGGGAAGTGGCTTTTTTAAATATGCAACATGTTCAGGGCATTGCTTTTAGTGCCATTTTTGCATAGGCTTCTTTCTTGAACTAGAAAAAATGTAACAAAAATGCCACCAAAAGTGCAATAGATTTTTTTTTAATCCATGGTGTTTTCTTGAAGAGTTTAAATTCTTTTCCTGCCCAGGGATGTATCTTCTACATCCTTACATGGAGGCATTTCAGAAGCAAAGGATGTATTATATATGTCCTTGCTTCAAAAGGCTATTTATATTTGACATTGTTTCAAGAATCGTAGCTTTTAAACAAGCCCAAAGTAAAAACTGTATCTGCAATACAGCCTGAGATATTACTGCATAAAATGGGAGTTGCGGATACTCGCAGGTCTAACTGCAGTCCTCACATCTGACAGTTTTTCCACAACCTGTATTTCAGGTTGTATTACAGATAGAGCTTTGTTTAATCTTGTTTTAAAGTTAAGAATCTTGACTTTAAAAGAAGACCAAAATCAATGTTCTATTGGCAAAGCATTCTGAAATATGACAAGTTGAAAATGATACAGCAAGTTGATGTGTTTTAGATATGAATTTGATGTGTTAAGGCATTTAAAAAGTGTTTCGGTTTGACACAAAGTTACAGGATGGTGAGCATAGTGGTCAAAAGCCCATCAAGAAAACTTTAATCAGCAGGTTTTCTGCTTTCAGGGTTTAGTTAAGGTTTAGTGGTGCACTTGCTTTTCAGATTGCGTAATTTCTGTATTTTATAGGTTGTTACTTTTTTAACATTTCCAGCTTAAAACTAGATTTTTGACCTTTCCACCAGATCTGGTGATTTTATGACAATATTTGCATGCAGACATAGGCATAAGTAATATACATGAACTCTGCATGTTTAACTTTTTCAGGAGGTATTGTGCATATTGTCCAATAGGTTCCTATGGAAGTGTTCATACAGACCCTTTTTAGAAGTGCAGAATCTGCGCTTCTAAAAAAGGACAGACAGTGAGTGCCGACTCGCCTGACAGCTAAGTGGTGCACAGCGCTGCAGGGTGCTTTCCATAGGCTCCTATGGGAGCCGTGGAAGCATGTAGCCCATACCACGGATGTGTGCCTGGGCTGCTTCACAGACCTAGAAGCAGCCTGGTGACACTTTTTTTCAGGATGACAACAGGATGGTTTACATGTTGCTTGGCAGTGCGTAAACCACGCTTGTCTGACCGAGCCCTTAGATACTAATATAACATTTTAATATTTTTTAATGAAAAAATTTCACTTTGACACAACATTTTATGAAGGTGTGCATGTTTATTTACATAAAATGTTGAATAGAATTTTTCAGAATGTGCAAGGTGTCTACTTCCTCAGAAAATATATAGGTATGAGGGTTTATTATGTTTTTTTACTTTGTCATTTAGGATTATTTGTGCATGTCAAAAGTTCAAAAATTGTCCTGGCTACTATATTTACTGAGCTCTCAAGGACATATTGAGTTTACTATACTACAGAATAGATGGGTGGTGGTGCTACGCAAACAGTGTAAGGCCTTAGTCAGACGGGCGTTTTTTCTTGAGCCAATCAGAAGCAGGACTCACTCACACCCATTCATGAATTCATGAATGGGTGTGAGTGAGACCTGCCTCTGAGTGGCTCAGCGCTGAGCCAATCAGGGGGCAGGTCTGACTCACACCCCCTTCACACCCACTGCAGGCCGGCCGCGCTGAACTCCGGCTGCCGGGGCAAGGTAAGTATATATATTTTTTTTATTTTAACACTTTTCTGGATGAATTGCAAGGAAGGGCTTATATATTTAAGCCCTTCCCGACAATTCATCCAGCGCTGTCCGGCAGCCCATTGCTTTCAACGGAGGCGGCTGTATTGCCGGCTCCATTAAATTTATGGGCAAACATCGTTCTTCTCTGCCACAGCTGTTACAGCTGTGGCAGAGAAGAATGATTTGTCTTCTATATGTTCTCAATGGGGTCGGTGCTGCTGCCGCCGGCCACATTGAGCGCATATAGAGAAGAGAACAGGAATCGCAGATCGCACATAGGTGCGATCTGCGATTTCTGTTCTATAATTTATCAGACGAGCGCATAAAAAGCGCTCATGTGTCCGATACCATTGCAAAGCAATGGTTTTAAAAAATCGCCGGACGCATGCGCATGCGCAAATCGCGCAAAAAAAAGCCCGACTGACTAAGGCCTAAGAGTGATACAAATGTTCATATTGCTCTTGCTACTTCTGTACTTAAAGGGGTTGTCCCGCGCCGAAACGGGTTTTTTTTTTTTTTTCAACCCCCCTCCGTTCGGCGCGAGACAACCCCGATGCAGGGACTGAAAAAAAGAACAGCACAGCGCTTACCTGAATCCCCGCGCTCCGGTGACTTCTATACTTACCGGTGAAGATGGCCGCCGGGATCCTCTACCTCCGTGGACCGCAGCTCTTCTGTGCGGTCCATTGCCGATTCCAGCCTCCTGATTGGCTGGAATCGGCACGTGACGGGGCGGAGCTACACGGAGCTACACGGAGCCCCATAGAGAACAGGAGAAGACCTGGACTGCGCAAGCGCGTCTAATTTGGCCATTAGGCCATTTTAGACGGCGAAAATTAGACGGCAACCATGGAGACGAGGACGCCAGCAGCGGAGCAGGTAAGTGAAAAACTTTTTATAACTTCTGTATGGCTCATAATTAATGCACAATGTACATTACAAAGTGCATTATTATGGCCATACAGAAGTGTATAGACCCACTTGCTGCCGCGGGACAACCCCTTTAAGCAGCAGAGACAGAGATTATATACTTTTTAGGTGATTTTTGGTTTCTTCCTGCAATCTGAAAATACAGTAATCAGTTAGTTAGCATTCTTTGAAATTGAACTTTATGTATGAATGTAATGTAAATAAATTAGTTTGCACCTCAATGGCACCGAGATTGATGTTAATGAATATATTCCAGGTACAAATTATATGGACAAAAATAGATAAAATAAATACAGTATATGGTTCTCCTTTCATGCTGGCTTTTATTGAACCCTTGTGTATTGAATTTAGAAGGAAATGAATAATTTTTGCACTTGTCTAACTGTACTCATTGATCTTGAAAAATGCATTTTTTTTGTCCAATCCCTTCCAAGCATAACAACATAAATGAACAACATAAAAGAAGACTCTGTACATCAAAAACAGTATCACTATAAGCTCAAATGTATTCTATGAATTTTCACCCTCATTAGGAGCCAGGTAAGGAATACAAAGAAGGGAAGTAATTAACAAGTAAAGAGGTCAAAGGCTTTGTGGTACGTTTGTGCAGGGTGCAAATATGGCATCATTTATGGACCACACCAACATGTCAGACCAAGATGAAACTAATGTCCAAAATAGATCAATATAAACATAAATTATATCACCAAAGCATGGCAGAACACAAGATAGGGCAGACGACAGTAACAGAAATTTGGGAATCCGAACACTATCCCTAACCAAATATGGAGTGGGAAAAGCAGAGTGATCACCTCAATAGGGTGTGACCCCATGCCAGGAGCCTAAGGGGCCTAGTACCTGGATTACAGAAAGGAAAGAGTTTTAGGCCGCCTGCACACGGGCGGAAATCCCGCCGCGGGATTTCCCGCGGGATTTCCGCCGCTGAAAAGTTTGCATAGGAGTGCATTACAATACGCACTCCTATGCAGATGGCCGCGGTTTGGCCGCGCGAAATGTCACGCGGCAAACAAACCGCGGCATGTCCTATTTTTCTGCGGGGCACGCACTCACCCGGCCACCGGCTCCGGTCTGCGTATGCGCCGGCTGCGCCGCAGCCGGCACATGAAAGAGCTGGGGCCGCCAGGCGCGGGAGAGTACGTGCTCGTCCCTGCAGGCTCTCGCTGCCGGATCCGACCCGCTCGTGTGCAGGCGGCCTTAATGTAGAAGGAAAGAGCTCTGTATATAACAGTATAAGTAGGCACAAACACAAGTACTTTAGTTTCACCAAACAGTTCAGACAGGAGAAAAACTAGTGCCCATGTGGGGGCAGGCCCAGAATAAATAAGCTTCCATTATGGCTAAATAGACCACTAGGGGAGGCGCCTCCCTGTTGGTCAATCAGTCTATAGAACATAGGGGATGTTGTAGCAAGGTTGAGAAGAAGGACACATCATACACTGAGCCCACAGAGGAATTTCTGACAGACAACACCACTGGAACCTTGCAGTGTGCATGCACTGGAAACAGGATCACATGGTCCAGGGGTGATGCCATAACATCTCCCGATCCCATTCTTTCAACGATGACAGCATGCCATGACACTTTGGTTGCAAAATTTGCAATTCTAAAGGAACACCCCCCCCCCCCCCCCCCAGAAAGACCCTTTAAAATATCGTAATAAACTACTGACTGGAAGGAAGGAAGAAAAACACTTTGCTGAATGTTGTATTTAACATGCCTACTTATTTGTTCGCAATGTGAGACAAGCTATTGCCAGATGCCCTTCTCCTCATTGTAATAAACACCCACTTTTGGCTGAGTTGAATTTACATGTTTGTAGTGAAGTTGGCTAAAATACTTTGTTTGACCCACAGTTAATACAGTACATGTGTATGTCCAACTTTAACCAATCAGCACTAGCAAAACTAGAGTTAATTCCATTAACCATAGCTAGATAAGGGTAGTATGGTCAAAGGTTTGACCACTGGACCCCAATTAACCCCAAGAACATGTGAATTTCAAGACCAACCTTAGACAAGGCAAAATTACAGAAACCTTTGGGAGTGCTTACCTGTTTACAGAGTTTTTATTAACTTTCTTTCCTTTGTTACCAACCCAGACGTATCTTCAAGTCAGGTAGGGTAACAGCTGAGTGTCCTTAACCAATCACATTGTAATGTCATATCCTACTGACATCTCAAAAGCCTCCTTTAACAAACTCCCTTTAAATTATTACTGAAATGCAGGCATCGTATTTTGTATTTAATATCAATACAGTAAAATACATAGCACAATAAAAATGAATGTTTTTTAGGTGAAAATACACTAGTGCTAATGTGGTATAATAATTAAGTCTTGTGAAAGCATGTCTGTATGTAAAACGGCTGTAGGCCAGATGGAGTGCAACCCCTGTATTGATTTGTGCCCTACATCTATGTGAATCAAGAAGTGATTTGTCATGGAAAGGCAAATGCTGCAGTTTATTTGCATCTTCTTGTTTGCTATACTGAATACCTCTAATTTATGTTTCAGGCCTCCTGCACACGGGCGGGTCGGACCCCACATGCAGACTTCCTGCAGCGGAGTTCGACCAAGTGCTTGGCCGGTAACCCCTGCATACCTGTCCAGCGGCTTCTTTCTGCACTGCGGATGTGCCCGCCGGCGCTCTGTCGTGCGTGCGCACCAGCCGTCGGTGCTAGGGGGTGATGCATATCCCACGATACTTCCGCATTGCTCATTGAGGAAGTGCCGTGGGACGGACGGCTTCCATTGACTTCAATGGAAACTGGCCGTGCGTAACCCGCACAGCATGCTGCGATTTCTTCTTCCCGAGCGGAAAATCACAATCAACTTCTGCTCATGGAGATAAAATGGTGTCTTGCCATTGAATGCTATGGGACTGTATTTGCTGCGGAGTCCGGTGGTGGACGCCCGCAACGGACTCTGTCATGCAAATATGCCCTTGTGCAGGAGGCCTTATGAAGATACATTTTTCATAATGTTGGACATGTTTGTTTTGTAATCTTTAGAGATGAGCGAGTATACTCGGTAAAGGCAATTGCTCGAGCGAGCATTGCCTTTAGCGAGTATCTCCCCGCTCGAGATGAAAGGTTCGGGTGCCGGCGCGGGGGAGCGGTGAGTAGCGGCTGTCAGCAGGAGGGAGCGGGGGGGAGAGAGGGAGATAGAGATCTTCCCTCCGTTCCGCCCCGCTCTCCCCCTCAGCTCCCTGCCCGCCGCCGGTAGCCGAACCTTTCATCTCGAGCGGGCAGGTACTCGCTAAGGGCAATGCTCGCTCGAGCAATTGCCTTTACCGAGTATACTCGCTCATCTCTAGTAATCTTAGATCGCCAAATACAACATATATAATCAAGGTATTTGATGTCTAGAGTTGAAATGTCCTTTCCTTATGTCTCTCTAATAGCCAGTCATGTAGATCAGTGCTTTAAAAAACTATGAAGCTTTATTCGTTCAGAATATATTTAAGTGTGCATTTAAAGGTCAGCGAATAAGAGGCAAAACTGAAAATAGCATTTCCTCCAAACGAGAGCACAATATGGGTTCTCTGACTCATCTCTAATTGTCTGGAAGGGTACAAAGAAATAGAAATGAAAAGTACAAATAAAAGTAAGGGTCAATCATAATACATAGAAATTACTTGACTATTTACATATAGCATTAATAATGTACATGCTACCACCAATCCTAAATACATGGGATCACATATAGCAAGAAATGTTTGCAGAATCCAACCCTGTTGGGCCGTATTGTGTATAGATTTACGTACGCTATGCTATAAATTAGGGCCTGGTGTATATATGTTCTCCCCTTGACACATTATACCACCATGTGTTACATATCAGCAATTCTCCTGTCATACTCTCACAAATGAACACATTTAGACAAAGTGCAAATTCAGATCAAAAAGGTTCACAAATAATTGTAAATTTGACACATGCAATACTAGCAGCATGTAACCTAGCAACACTGACAGTTTGCATGAACAAAACTTTGATTCAATGGCCCCATGGCGTCCCTGTACGAAGAATAATATAGCAAACATCAAGAATATTGAAAAGGAAAATGGGATATATTTTAGAAATAACATTTTGGATGCTAGACTTTCATCAAGAAATCCACACTCTATATGTTTTACATACAATAAATGACAAAATCCTTCACAGGTTATTGTTATGGCCATAAACTATATACTGTTACTGTTCTATTTTGCTCTAAATCAGGGGTGTCAAACTCACCGAGGGCCACATAAGCCTTATGGTTGCCTTCAAAGGGCCAATTGTATGAGCGTATTTGTGCAGTGTATCATGTGGAAAGTTTTTACACTAGTTACCTTGATGCCATGTCATTGAACCAACGGGCAAACACAACTAATAACTGTATATATACATATATTATAATATAGAAGGATCAAGAAATATATGGTATATAATGAACAGTACAGACAACACTATTGCAAAAATTATAGTCAAGGTAAGGGGATAATCCTGAGAACCGTTCTAGGTACATGCAGCAATAACATGGGTAAGAATAGTGGTGATAGTCATAGTAAAACAAATGTCACATTAATAAAGGGTGGCAAGGCTTATGCCGCCTCTTTGCAAGTTTAGTTGCATTCAAAATCCTTAAATTAAAGCGTTTAGCAACGTAATGCATAGTATTTACATGTATACTGTAAAAACGAACATAGCTAACGTTCTAATATGAAGTCTAGGGATGGACAAACTTTAGAAAAGTTTGGTTTTCTGAATTATAGATAGGCTACTCTTTAGCTAGCCTCTTAATATGACGGGCTATCAGGGTGGTTCATTTACACTTTGAATTGCTTTACAATTGTTGTGTTAACATAAGAGAACAATAGCTTTTTAATGGGTTAAAATAAAACAACTATATGCGTCATGGTATCACAATCAAGGTAAAGTTTGTAACATCTGTACGTCAAACGACATTAACCGGAAGTTCATTAAAAAAAAACTAAAACAAGTACTGCACACTGTCTAAAAGCCATGGTGGGGGTTCTTTTTCTTCATTGCTTAGCACTGTTGTATTGCAGTGCTGGTGTCCCAGTTTCAAATCTGAGTACAACATCTGAACGGAATTGGAAAACTCCATGCAGATGTTGTCCTTGGTCAGATTTAAACCTAGGACTCCATCACTGCATGGCAACATGCATTGAACCACCGCAACCACCCTCCTCTTAGACATTGTTCAGTACTAGATTTAGGGGTTTTTATGAACTTCTGGTTCTGCAGAAACAAACAACCTGAGGTTCAACCTGAATTCATGTTCTGTTGGTCCAGTTTGCTCATCTCTAATGAAGTCATTAGAAGTTCTCAATTCTTTTATCATTCCAGCAATCCAAGTTCCCTTGTTAAGCAAAGTGTTCCCTCTCTAAAGCACCGCTGCTTCTGTCCTGAAACTGGGTACTAAGGGTGCTTTCAGACAGGTGGAATTATTCCACATTTTGCACCCAGATTCCGCCCCAAAATCTGCATGTCTCCTCGCATGTGGAATCGAAATGCCTTAAATCAGCCTGCAATTACGCAATGAGACTTACACTTTTCAGTGCAGAATTTGCAGCAGCGGAATAAGCTGTGAGTCCGGGTGCGGAATGCAGAATAATTCCATCCTGTGTGAAGCACCCTAATGCAGTATGTGATGGCCTACCATCAGAAACCTCTATACTAACATATCGTTGTACATCCAGGATACCAGCTCATGTGTAGTGCAAGTAGGTTGACTATATTTCAGTAAATTCATAAAGAGTATGCATAAAATGGCCAACCCATTTAGGGGGTGACAGCAGTTAACCTCAATATCTTATCCCCTGTTGCCCCACTCACAGAAGCCCTGGAAGCTGAGATACTTCAGTGACTGTAGGGTCAGATATAGTAGATCTTCATTCCGTAGCAGAGCTGCTATTTCTTTATCAAAAAAAGAAAACTACGTAAAGATATTCCTCCCTTGCCATCAAAGGTACTGTTGCTGAAGAAATTCTACAGTGTAAAATCAACTACCTAAAAATAAGTTTAATTCTTGACCATTTTAAGTGTAACATGAGGATATATGAGAGGCATAGAGGGATATTGCAGTTATTCGCAGTCACATTTAAATATTCAGGCATTGAGTGGAGTTGGGTTTTAATATTAATGGTCATATGATTTTTTCTATTACCCTGATGTTAATCCATTCAGATTTGAGATACAGTTAGTGAACATTATGGCTGATGAATAAAGAAAGTGAAAGGGGATATAGACAAAAATCAGATAATTGGGAAACCAAGGTAAGGAAAAAATAACATAGGCAATGTAGACCAATTTACTCACAAGCTTTTTAAATGCTGACCTCATTGGCTTACAATGGTGTGGTGCCATTCTAAGCTTTATTCAGAGCCCTGTGGTTACCTGTTACACCAAAAGTGAAAAACATGATGGCCAACGGTGTAACTATAAAGGGTGTAAAAGTTGTAGTCACAACTGGGTCCTGGTGACTGAAGAGGCACGAACGTGTGTGCACCAATGGAAACCAATACTATAATGATGTGACAGTGGTGAGCCAGATTGTCCAGAAAGTTCATGTTACACCTCCAATATGTCAATTTTAATATTTGCTCCAATGGAAAACAGTTATAGAAATCAGATAAATATATATTAACGGGCCCATATTTCCAGTAAAACACAAAGGATATATATGATGGGTGACTTTTATGCTCAGCATCAGAAGCCAATTATAGTAAATGCAGGAGTTTATGTTGCTGTCTTCATTCCATAATTCTACACACGTGACAGTTTATTTACAGATCATTATTATACAGGATGAGGTTCTAGTTTAGTGATAGAATATGCAGCTTTGTTGTGGGGTATGAATGGGAAGGGCCTAAAGAGCAACCCATATTTCACGTACAAACTCCAAAAATGGAAATATGGCACTGCACATTAGAAACTGCAGAAATAAACCTAATGATGAAAAAGTTACACAAAAATTCCATAAAAGCAAGCAACAAAGTTGTATTCTCGAAAGCATATAGACACTTGAGAATGCAAAACTGTAAAACATGTTCTATCAACATATTAATCTTTATTGCGCTCTTTTGTGTTTTATATGATTTGGTTTTAATGGTCCTGATATTGTGTTTCCTAATCTCAATGTGGATCTGCAGTGACTTTGAAAAATCACCTTAACACCCACTTGTAATGAACCTGTAGTTCAAGAGCAACCACCTGTGCAGTATTCAAATTATCTTCTGGCTTTATCAGCTCACTGAGAAATCACTGAGGGTAGGAAGTAATGAAACATTTTTCTTTATTTGCAATCCATTAAAATGCATAAGGACACATTAGTCCAGAGGGACCAAGGCTCTAATTCACAAATGCTGAGACCAGATATGTATTGTGCCGAGCATGGACTTCATGGCAGCTTTTGCTACACAAAGAGAACATGTTAGGCTTTTGTATATGGAGAATAAGTAAGAGCTAAACCTGGAGGCAAAAAAATAATAATGTAAATGCTGTGTATTCATAATACATAGTGTATGTACCCAACCACAAATCCCGTAACTCCATATTGCATCCATATTTGATTATATACATATTTGCATCGCTCTAGTTAAGTTCAGCTTTGCTGGTGCAAACTTGTACATTAGTATTTATGAATGAGGGTATTTATTACCTCCTGATTTATAAGGCTAATAGCCAAAGAGAGAGCCAATAGGGTTTAGACCATATAATAAGGTAGTCACATCGGAGGGGACGAAAAAAGTACAGTAAATGGTTGTAGAAAAAAGTATGTAATAACCGCTACTCAATAATTATTACAATATTGTGCGTATAATATAAATTAATTCCCATTAGATTAAGTTAAAAACTGTTGCCACTAGAGATGAGCGAGTATACTCCTAAGGCTAACTACTCGAGCGAGTAGTGCCTTAGTCGAGTACCTGCCCGCTCGTGTCTAAAGATTCGGCTGCCGGGCGGGTGACAAGTGAGTTGCGGCGGTGAGCAGGGGGGAGCGGGGGGGGGGGGGGAGAGGGAGAGAGGGATCTCCCCTCCATTCCTCCCCGCTCTCCCCCGCCGCTCCCCGTCCGCCGCCGGCACCCGAATCTTTAGACACGAGTGGGCAGATACTCGACTAAGGCACTACTCGCTCGAGTAGTTAGCCTTAATGAGTATGCTCGCTCACCATTTAATGGCAACTCTACAAATTAACCATCATTTTATTTCAAATCTGTTTTTATTGTTTTTTCTTTTACAATGTTTTTTAATTAAAGTTTTATTACCGACATCAAAGACAAAATAGTAACTGTTTTTGGGATAGACAGAGTAAATTCTCACTGGTTAGGCCTGCTCAAGCCTAAGGACTAATGTCTTACCCAAAAGAGTCTTAGAAAACATACATAGAGTGCAATATTCTTTGAAACTGCAAAAAAAGTGTTGACGGAAAGACACTACAGAGCAGCAATGGCTGTAGAGCCCATAGGTTGATAGTGTGCTGTGTATTGTGAAGAAAGTATCCAAAGTCCTCTCATAAGGTATCGCATTAATACAGAACAGACATAAGTACAAGCTAAAATAATCATAAAGGTATCCATGCCAAAATATCAATTACCCTGGTTCTGCAGTTGAAAAATGGTTTCTACCTAGCCATTAACATTAGTACAAACTAGTTAAACTAACAAATAGGGACATGGCAAATGGGGATGGTCGCGAAGGTGCTGGTGGTGCGCTGTCGTCATTAAATATTATTGTATAGTACAACATTACAGTGAGATCAGAGTACCGAACATAGTATTCCTTAAAGTAGTTTAGAAGAGGACCAACAAACTTGTTGGAGCAATCGAAAAGGAGATAGATCACTCCTTGTAAAGTAATTATGTAGAATCTCTAAACTTGATCCAGGGGCAGCAGATTTCATGAATTTAGAAATTGTCAGAAATGTAGAGTGAAAATGCCCAACTCTCTAACCTAAATATCTGCTCCACACTCTCTTGCCTCATAGCTGGAGGGTCTGGTAGCTTGCAGGAAGTAGCAAGCAACATTCTGGCCGCAGTCAAAAGCTGTCTAATCAGAGCTAATTTCAGGTTAGAATGCTTTCTATTAGCCCCTTAGTACTAATCTAGAAAGCCTGGATCTTAGGACAGGACCACCACATGTGGCGGGATCTCCCAATCTTTCTCTAACATTTCCCATACAATTTTGAGTGTGAATTATTCCTATTCTGCAATGTCCACATGGTCAGAACTTTATAGCTATTTACTATGTTTTGGTACAGGTTGTCAGTGTGAAACAATTTGTAGAACGTATAAAGTATATACTTCAGTTATATTACATGGGGGAAGCGCTCTCCAGTGTGCATGTGGTTGGCATACAAAATATAGATGCCAACTGGTAAGAAATTAGTGCAGCTGCCAAGACACTGCAGAACACTGATGCTAATATATTACCAGGGTGAATAAGATGAAGGGTCCGGCTTTGTATCACCCTTAGCACTAAATATTAATACTGTTCTGCATTAGCAGAAGCAGTGTCCTTCCTTACCTACTTGCTTGTTTTAAGATGTGCCACAAGATGACCAGCCTTAAAAAAAACTTGCAATGAACAAGTGTCACACATTTTTTTTAAAAGCAGGTCATCTTGTGTGACTTAAGCCTTGTTTACACAAATGTATATATGTGGCTATTTAATTGCATATATACATTGGACAAAACTCACAACCATCTGAAGCACTGGATTCCAATGTATTCATTCAGATGAACAATTTTAGCCACGTAAAAAAATTACGTCGGGAAAAATAGGACAACGGCGACCGAAAATGGCAACCGATTTTTATACACAGCCAGGAAAGGTAGGTCTTACCCTATCTTATTGCTGAGATACACGGAAAGCTCCCATAGAATCCTATGGGAGCTGAAAAAAAAAGTGTGGGGGGGGGGGGGGGAGTTAGCTGTGTCTAATGCTAGGAAAATATTACAGCTGCTTCTAGTTAAACATTAGAATTAATTCCAAGGATTTATGCCGGATTTCTGTGCTGCAACTTATATTTTCGCTAATACCCCTCAACCGCTCCTGTGAATGGACGAGAAAGAACCTATTTAGATCAGGATTTGATTGCGGCATACGCTCATGTGAAGGAGGCCTTATGTGGGCATAATTTGAAACAAGAGAACAGTAAGGAAAGACGCATCTGCAGTACAGTTGCATTACTGAACAGAACCCAGGTTAAAAATAAATGCTGGTCAATCTTGTAGAGTCACTACGAAAATAAAAATGGTGACAACAGATTTTAAAGGGTTTTTCCAGGCTATCTCTATAGATGACCTATGATCGGGATAAATTATCATTGGTTGATTGGCTGGGGTCCGTCTCTTGGGACCCCAGCCAATCAGCTGTTCTGGCGTCCACTGTCAGCACCATAACACAGTGTACAGAGTTGAAGCAGATACCTCTGAGCCTTGTGTAGTGACCGGCAATGGTAATTGCAGTAATTGCCCATTGATATCAGTGAGAGTTGCGTCTACATTTACCAGCGCTGTCCCCCACACAGAGGGTGAAGCTATCTACTTCAGCTCCATATACTGGGTTTTGGCGCTGACAGCAGGCACCCAAACAGCTGATCAGTTGGGGTCCTGAGCAGCAGACCCCAGCCCATCAAATATTAATGATCTGACCTAATAATAAGTCATTAATAGAAATAGTCCGGAAAATCCCCTTTGATCTCCTTAGTGATGAAAGTATAAAAATAGTCAATTTTAAGAACAAATAGTATCATGTTAGAGAAAATATATGTCAACATGAACGTTTCTGGATACAAGTGAAAATTTGATTTCACTACAGCCAAGGCTTTCTTGACCTGACATGTTTTTGGAGACCGGTAGAAACTCTGTATACAATGTTAGATGAAAATGAATACATTAAATAGTTTAAACTGAATAGAAACCAAACAAAAACCCTGTGTCTGTGTGAAGTCGGGCTATGAAATTCAATGCCTGTGGCACTGCTCACATTGTGGGCTTGACATGCTTTTAGGAACCTTAGCTGAAACTGCTCTACCATGAAGAATAAAAGGAACATGACATCATAACTTTGTTTGGTCTCAGATGCTCAGCTTGAAAATATTACTGTGTAGGCTGCATGAATGTGCTGAATACTTTAGCATATAATCAGCCCATTCTTCCCTCTTACGTTTAAGACTTGGCCCTTGGCTGCAGTGTCACTTTTTCTGTTTTGCCTTGGACAAATGACTTTTGGATGGCCCATATGCAGTATCTATGTATGGAAGTAAGTGGCTGGTGGGGTCCAGTATATAAATGGCATTGTTTCCATTTAGCAAGTATATTATTACTTGTCTTTTACATTTATGAAAATGCTCATTTACGGCTAAATAAATATCACACTAAAGGTGCATTTACACGCAAAGATGATCACTCAAAAGATGGCTTTTGAGCGGTAATGTTTTGCATAAACTACTACTTGGCACTGATGCCTGTTAGTACCAATTAGTAGTGTGTGAGCCACTGGGAGCTGTATGCAGGGAACAGACCACCCGCTGTTATCTGAATAGATTCCCTTTGTTCTGCCATGGGGCTGACAGCTGAAGCAATGTAATCAGCGCTCCCCGGGCAGAACACAGCCTGCGGTCCGTCTTATCAGCTGTTCTGCTGAACGATGGATTTCATGCCGAACTGAAATTCATCGTTCGGCAGAAAAGTGAAAGATAGGCACATTTACACCCAATGATTTTCACTCAAAAAAATGTTTTTTGAGTGAAGTTTGAGCGATAATCATTGTGTCTAAATGGGTCTTTTATCTGAAGTTCAGGTTTCTAGATTTGCAGGATTGCATAGCAAAAATTGCCTTTTGGCATACATCAACAGGTCCTTACCTGGGTATCATTTTTCTGCAGTAACTAAATAACATAACCTGGTCTATAGTCAGCACTGCTAAGAACTCAAAGAACTTGACAATGGCTTGTCCATAGATATAGTGAACAAGGACTACTAAAAATACAAGGGTATGCTAGTAGTACTTCTGCTTGGAGTACTTCTGCTCAGTCAGCCATTTTTTGACTCCCTCCAGCAACTGAAGACAGCCCCACATAGTCCCATTTAGCAGTTATGTAGTGCTATTTTACTTTAATAACTACAGCTCAAGATATTTAAAAATTCATATAGTGTTTGGGAGAAATGTATCACTGAATTTGCACCACATCTGAAGTGGAAAAAGCCTGAAATTTTAGCACATGGCTGTTTTCTGTTTTAAGTCACGCTTTCCACTTTTCTGAAGAATGGGCAAGGCTTAATGAGAGAGACATGGCCTCAGCTAATTGATTATCATTTATTTTTGAAATCTCCATAAATCATAACGCAAATCTATGCCAGTTCATTCCTGGCATAAGTTTTGCCTTTGGTGTATGCAGGCCCAAGATGTGCAAAATTTATAAAGAGGCATGCATGTATTAATAAATTGGGTGCATCTTACTCCAGAACATATAAGATTAAGGCCGCCTGCAGACGAGCGTAAATCCCGCCGCGGGATTTCCCGCGGGATTTCCGCCGCTGAAAGTTTGCATAGGAGTGCATTAAAATACGCACTCCTATGCAGACGGCCGCGGTTTGGCCGCGCGAAATCTCGCGCGGCAAACAAACCGCGGCATGTCCTAATTTTCTGCGGGGCACGCACTCACCCGGCCGCCGGCTCCGGTCTGCGCATGCACCGGCTGCGCGGCAGCCGGCACATCAAAGAGCCGGGGCCGCCAGGCACGGGTGAGTACGCGCTCGTCCCTGCAGGCGCTCAGGTCGGATTGCGCGGCGAGAATTCTCGCTGCCGGATCCGACCCACTCGTCTGCAGGCGGCCTAAAACTGGGTTTAATACTCCCCCCCCCCTTTGATTTTTGCCTCCTGTGAATTGACGTCCTTTAATATGACATCAACACCTACAAATGTGTTCTTACAAAGTCACATAACAAGATGTCTATGCAGATAGTGTAGTAGTGTAGCCACTCTACGATAACTATGTAGCGTGCCGCAGTAATCAATTAGGCTCAAGGTTGATTCAGCCTTCCATCCTTTCGAGGTCAGTAAAATGAGTACCCAGCTTGGTGGGGGGTAATAAATAAATTACCTGAAAGCGCTGCAGAATAAGTTGGCGCCTCACAAATACCAAGATTTATTTAGTAGAATATTTAATATAACAGCCACATACTTCATTTAGCTGTACTGGAAACATAATTTCCCAGCAATGGATACCTAAAATCTAAAATGATTGTCCAATGTTAATTGAAAACATTTTATGGTTTGCTACTAGAGTCATAGTATCTGACATTTGCAACTTACACCTTTCCTACAGTATTGTATATTTTATAAGGGATAATCTGGTCCTTAGTGTAGGCATTAGAAGTAACCTCAGATATATGGAAAGTAGGAAATAGAAGGAGAAAACCATTCAGAAAAGAGAGCATGGGAAGGGCTTGGGGGGGGGGGGGGGGGGGGAGATGTGCTAAGAAATCAGCATAAACAGAGACGCACTCAGCTACTTAATAAGAAATACATTTGCTTTGCACGGCGTCTTGTGCTGGCTACTTGGATTTAGGAGAGATGATGATATGAAGCGTTCATTTCAATGCATTTAAGAAGCCATCTTCACACTGTTTAAATGCAGTGATGCAAATTTGGCAACCCTTTAAGAGAAAGAGTAGAGAGCAGAAAAGAGAAAACTTTCCATGTGCCTGGAAGCTGTAAAAATGTGATAGAAGATGTTAATATTGAAGGGGTTAATGACCCATGCAAATTACATAATTTGTCTTGCACATGGTTGAAATCATTTCATACAGATTGTGAAGATTACTAAAAGGAAGGCACGTGGACTAGTAGCTCTGTATTTATTTTAGTACTAGTAAAAGAATTATATGGGTCAGCTTACTGCTAAGAATTTACTGGCAAAGTTACAAATCAAGTAGTCAGAGAATCTGGAGTTCCATGTATTATATTTATGTAACAAATTGCCCTATTTTACATATTATGTCATTTTTTTAAACAAGCAAAGCTAAGCAGTTGCATTATTGCAACATTTGTATTATCTGTTTACATCACCTATTCCGTAGATATGGTGGTCTTACAACATAAAACCACTGTTTCAAAAACGAACACTATGGCTACATGCCTCCAATTGTGTGGCACGTCTCAAAAATGTCATTCACATAGTCAAGTTAAAGAGCAGATCTAAAGAGCAAATCTGATTGAATCTACACTGAGTATGTTAGAGAATTTGTTCAGTTGGAATCTCATAATACAATAGTAGTGACAGACACCTTTCTTAGAGCTGCGGGAGAGGTCTGGTGCGAGCAGATTGCAGCCTGTGATTTGGAATACACTGACAGACTGAAGATCAATGGCAGGGAATCTTTTTGAAAGAGTGTGGCAAAATTTTGGATTGTCTTAATAGTGACAAGGCATTACTTAAATGTCAAAACAAAATAATGACTGCCAGGAGTCCTAATAACAATTATAGCCACAAACTGACAGCATCAGGATGGCATAATGAGGGTAAAATTCCTGGATGGAGTAATGTTGAAGAACTGTGACTGGGTGTGAAAAGAGAAATCAGTGCAGCCATAAGACTGTAATGCTACCTGCCTTTCTCACTGTCTTTAGAAGTCCTGTCTAGCTAAAGATGTGGATATGCTAGAAGAATTTTCATGTGCATCACCAAGTTCTAAACCTTCTAGCTGGGATATATATAATAACTGGGAAAGTGTGGGTGTTCTAAGACTTTTGACTGGTGACATCACTCAATTTGCATCACTTTTGAAGCGGATAAATGTATATATACACACACTCCCACTTAAAGGTTTAAGAACACCTCAATTGTTCCAGTTGTTTTTGACATTAACAAAGGTCAAGTCCAGCGAGTAATGTGAAATAGTTTAGAGGTTCAAAAGTAAGTGAAAAACATAAAATAAATTTTAACCTGAAATGCAACAATAATCTGAATTTATGATTTTAACCAAATGGCTTTTTCCAGAGAACACCCAAAGAACAGCTGTTCTGCAGCATGGAAAGCAAATTATAGTTTAAAATTAGATGCAAACTATTCCTATAGGTGTCTCAACATTTGTAGATTACTTTCAAACCCTTTGTTTCTATATAACCTGTTTTGGGACAGACTGCATCATAAAACCCTCTAGGGTGGGATTTGGACATGTTTGCTCTTTAGAACCGAGCATATTGCTATCATAATGGCAAGAAAAAGGCAGTTAACAAACAGACAATTATAACCCTTAGAAGTATAGATCTGTGCTACAGAGAAATTGCCAAGAAAGCAAAGAAGGCAGT